>NC_133407.1:58528333-59874166 GCF_049350105.2 Macaca mulatta
ATTTAAAATTGACACTCTAACATCGCAATTAAAAGAACTAGAGAAGCAAGAGCAAACACATTCGAAAGCTAGCAGAAGGCAAGAAATAACTAAGATCAGAGCAGAAATGAAGGAGATAGAGACACAAAAAACTCTCCAAAAAATCAATGAATCCAGGAGTTGGTTTTTTGAAAAGATCAACAAAATTGACAGACCACTAGCAAGACTAATAAAGAAGAAAAGAGAGAAGAATCAAATCGACGCAATTAAAAATGATAACGGGGATATCACCACCGACCCCACAGAAATACAAACTACCATCAGAGAATACTATAAACACCTCTACGCAAATAAACTAGAAAATCTAGAAGAAATTGATAATTTCCTGGACACTTACACTCTTCCAAGCCTAAACCAGGAAGAAGTTGAATCCCTGAATAGACCAATAGCAGGCTCTGAAATTGAGGCAATAATTAATAGCCTACCAACCAAAAAAAGTCCAGGACCAGATGGATTCACAGCTGAATTCTACCAGAGGTACAAGGAGGAGTTGGTACCATTCCTTCTGAAACTATTCCAATCAATAGAAAAAGAGGGAATCCTCCCTAACTCATTTTATGAGGCCAACATCATCCTGATACCAAAGCCTGGCAACATCATCCTGATACCAAAGCCTGGCAGAGACACAACAAAAAAAGAGAATTTTAGACCAATATCCCTGATGAACATTGATGCCAAAATCCTCAATAAAATACTGGCAAACCGGATTCAGCAACACATCAAAAAGCTTATCCACCATGATCAAGTGGGCTTCATCCCTGGGATGCAAGGCTGGTTCAACATTCGCAAATCAATAAACATAATCCAGCATATAAACAGAACCAAAGACAAGAACCACATGATTATCTCAATAGATGCAGAAAAGGCTTTTGACAAAATTCAACAGCCCTTCATGCTAAAAACGCTCAATAAATTCGGTATTGATGGAACATACCTCAAAATAATAAGAGCTATTTATGACAAACCCACAGCCAATATCATACTGAATGGGCAAAAACTGGAAAAATTCCCTTTGAAAACTGGCACAAGACAGGGATGCCCTCTCTCACCACGCCTATTCAACATAGTGTTGGAAGTTCTGGCTAGGGCAATTAGGCAAGAGAAAGAAATCAAGGGTATTCAGTTAGGAAAAGAAGAAGTCAAATTGTCCCTGTTTGCAGATGACATGATTGTATATTTAGAAAACCCCATTGTCTCAGCCCAAAATCTCCTTAAGCTGATAAGCAACTTCAGCAAAGTCTCAGGATACAAAATTAATGTGCAAAAATCACAAGCATTCTTATACACCAGAAACAGACAAACAGAGAGCCAAATTATGAATGAACTTCCATTCGCAATTGCTTCAAAGAGAATAAAATACCTAGGAATCCAACTTACAAGGGATGTAAAGGACCTCTTCAAGGAGAAGTACAAACCACTGCTCAGTGAAATAAAAGAGGACACAAACAAATGGAAGAACATACCATGCTCATGGATAGGAAGAATCAATATCGTGAAGATGGCCATACTGCCCAAGGTAATTTATAGATTCAATGCCATCCCCATCAAGCTACCAATGAGTTTCTTCACAGAATTGGAAAAAACTGCTTTAAAGTTCACATGGAACCAAAAAAGAGCCCGCATCTCCAAGACAATCCTAAGTCAAAAGAACAAAGCTGGAGGCATCACACTACCTGACTTCAAACTATACTACAAGGCTACAGTAACCAAAACAGCATGGTACTGGTACCAAAACAGAGATATAGACCAATGGAACAGAACAGAGTCCTCAGAAATAATACCACACATCTACAGCCATCTGATCTTTGACAAACCTGAGAGAAACAAGAAATGGGGAAAGGATTCCCTATTTAATAAATGGTGCTGGGAAAATTGGCTAGCCATAAGTAGAAAGCTGAAACTGGATCCTTTCCTTACTCCTTATACGAAAATTAATTCAAGATGGATTAGAGACTTAAATGTTAGACCTAATACCATAAAAATCCTAGAGGAAAACCTAGGTAGTACCATTCAGGACATAGGCATGGGCAAAGACTTCATGTCTAAAACACCAAAAGGAATGGTTGCAAAAGCCAAAATTGACAAATGGGATCTAATTAAACTAAAGAGCTTCTGCACAGCAAAAGAAACTACCATCAGAGTGAACAGGCAACCTACAGAATGGGAGAAAATTTTTGCAATCTACTCATCTGACAAAGGGCTAATATCTAGAACCTACAAAGAACTCAAACAAATTTACAAGAAAAAAACAAACAACCCCATCAAAAAGTGGGCAAAGGATATGAACAGACATTTCTCAAAAGAAGACATTCATACAGCCAATAGACACATGAAAAAATGCTCATCATCACTGGCCATCAGAGAAATGCAAATCAAAACCACAATGAGATACCATCTCACACCAGTTAGAATGGCGATCATTAAAAAGTCAGGAAACAACACCTGCTGGAGAGGATGTGGAGAAATAGGAACACTTTTACACTGTTGGTGGGATTGTAAACTAGTTCAACCATTATGGAAAACAGTATGGCGATTTCTCAAGGATCTAGAACTAGATGTACCATATGACCCAGCCATCCCATTACTGGGTATATACCCAAAGGATTATAAATTATACTGCTATAAAGTCACATGCACACGTATGTTTATTGCAGCACTATTCACAATAGCAAAGACTTGGAATCAACCCAAATGTCCATCAGTGACAGATTGGATTAAGAAAATGTGGCACATATACACCATGGAATACTATGCAGCCATCAAAAAGGATGAGTTTGTGTCCTTTGTAGGGACATGGATGCAGCTGGAAACCATCATTCTCAGCAAACTATCGCAAGAACAGAAAACCAAACACCGCATGTTCTCACTCATAGGTGGGAACTGAACAATGAGATCACTTGGACTCAGGAAGGGGAACATCACACACCAGGGCCTATCATGGGGAGGGGGGAGGGGGGAGGGATTGCATTGGGAGTTATACCTGATGTAAATGACGAGTTGATGGGTGCAGCACACCAACATGGCACAAGTATACATATGTAACAAACCTGCACGTTATGCACATGTACTCTACAACTTAAAGTATAATAATAATAAATAAATTTAAAAAAAATATTTTTGGCAAGAGAACATAAGAAAATGGAAAACATTTTTTAAATTTGTCAGCCAGGCAGTATTATCAGAAAATTCAACCTTGTTTGTCTTCCTGAAAAAGGAATTAACTCTTAGACAATCAAGGAAGCATATCCAGGTCCTAGGTTAAATAATGGAATGATTTCTACTACGTTAATGAGGAGATACTCATCACTTACTTCAATGCCCTAAATTCAGTCTTCCTGCATAGGTCTAATACATACAGAGTGGACACCTCATTTAGAAATGCTTACTCTCCTTGCTGGTGGGTGGAAAAGGGTCTTAGAGTAATAATTGGGCTTATTGTGTTTGGGTTTTTTAAATTTAGTGTAGCAAATTTGCATTCCAAAAGGAGAAAACTAAGTTTTGAACAGGCTGATAGCTTTAGAATATTAATGTTTTCTTGGCTTCTGACTGAGCTGGTTTATATCAATTTCGTATAAATATGTACTATAGTTGGATAAAATATTAATTTGTCCTGAAAGGAAGGGCTCTAAATACTAAAGGAGTTTTTCCTAGCTCATTTTGCTCAGAAACTTCCAGAAACAGTAAATTCAATGATACGCCTTGCTTTTAAAAAAAAAATCAGTGAAAGCAATCAACTCTAGTCCAACCCCTCTCTTCATTCCACAGTGTGTACCCAAACAGTAATTCCTCAAAGGATAAAAGTAATCCATGTACATATAAACCAATGAGAATAGAAGAGGTTTATGTCATCCATTCCATAAAAAATCACAAATATAAATGGTTGTTTTCATTATTTCTGTTCTTTTCCTCTAAATTCTGATTTTAAGAATGTATTTACTTCAATATGGAAAGTGGACATTTATTCTTGCAGCCTTAGAATCACTTTTAATTTTTTTCCAGGAAAGTAAACCTGCAAATGATCTCTGTTTTTCACAAGAGTAGTTTTCTGACAATAAGTGTAAAGCACATTTGACTATTTATTTTATGCACTTCACCAGGACTGGACATTTATGACCAAGACGTGCTACAATGCTACAATGACAGCTCACCCTGTAGCCACTTGAATCCGCAGAAACATAACGTTGAGGAGTGATTCTAATCATTCCAAGTCACTAACACAGATATCAGCACAAATAGATGTTTAGGGAAGATTCTATTGCAGATTTTTCTGTCTGATACTCTTCAAGGAGCAGGTAGAGACTACTCAAATCATACATTTAGCCATTTCCAAAAATAACCTGCATTTCTCTCATTTTATGCCACTAGATGGCACAGCTATATCTAAATAAACCAAGGAATTTGTATAAAGAAGGAAATTGAATCTCTGGTTAAAATAAGCCTTGTCAAGTTGACACTTCCATGACATCTGAAACAGAGAAAAATGGAGCACGCTGGAAAACCATCATCTCTTTGACTGTTAGAAAATGATTTGGGAAATTATCATTTTGAGCCATAGTACAGTTTATTCATTTCCTAGGGCTTGTTACATTACTATGAGTGGCTTAAAACAGCAAAAATTCATTATCTCACAGTTTGGAGGCTAGAAACCAGAAACCAAGGTGGTGGTGTTTTGTTTTTACTTCTTGAGGTTCTACGAAAGAATCTGGGTGCAGGACACGCTGCTTCCAAATATGGCACTTTGGCATTTGAGAAAACAGGAGAAGCAGGAAGGTCACTCTTACATTCCCACTTTATCCCTGAGGCAGGTCATAAGACCTCAGTTTGAGAGATGCCCTCCCTATACCCAGAAGAAAAAAAAATCCTTATCTCTGAAGACACAGGGACACAGAGAAGAATCTGAACAAATAGGTTTTGCTAAGTTTTCCCCCCATTTATAATCCTTAGATGGTACATTTTTATCCAGCCATACTTCTCTATTAATGGCTACTTCTCCATCAACCTAGCATTAAAAATAACCTGTTTATTTACGCCTTTATTTCTTAATGCTCCTGTGTCATGTAAAACTCATATCAAATTAGTGTGTATCCTTTTCTCTTTTTCATCTGTCTTTTGTGATAGGGGCTTCAGCCATGAAGCAAGCAATTGGCAAAGAAATCTTTTTTCCCCTTCTTCTAGCTTCCGGTCATTGCCAGTAATCCCTGGCATTCCTTGGCTTGTAGACCCATCACTCCAATCTGCCTCTGTCTTCATGTGCTATTCTCCTTCATGTGTCTTTATGTTGCCACATAACCTTCTTACAAGGACACCAGCCATTGGGTTTAGAGCCTACTCTAATCTAGTATGACTTCATGTTAACTAATTATATTTGTAATGACCTTATTTCCAAATAAGGTCACATTCTGAAGTTCCAGTTGAACATGAGTTTGGGGGAACACCATCCAGTTCAGTACTCAATGCAACACCCAAGCTGTGTAGACAGGTTTGGAGCCTGGCTGCATCAGTGCTGAGCAGTGAAACTCATGGACAAGTCACGTAACCCATCTAAGCACTATGTTTTCATCTTAAAACATAAATAATAATAGAAAAAAATAATAATAGTAACAACATTTGCCTTGTAGCACTGTTGTGAGAATTAAACGAGGTAATGCCTGCAATGAGCTTAGTGTCAGACACATAGCAAGGGCTCAATAAGTGTTAGTTATTATTATTGTTATTGTTATTGTAATTCAAAAACAAGGATTCTTACCCTATGTTTCACACCAGAGCCTGAAATAGAAAGCTCCCTAGTAGTATATCCAAATTTTGCTTAAATGATGAAGAGGGAAAACCACATCTCCTGAAAGACCAGTCTTCTGTTTCTGTACCTTTTCTCCTCCAGGAAAAGACACTAGGGCCCCTGTGTCTTCATTTTTTTTCTATCATGTATACCTTAATTTTACTGGGTCTATTTTCCAAAAAGGATATGTAATGATAATGTCCTTGCATTCTCTCCCTGCCTCCTCTGGTGAACATGCCGTAGGAAAGGTCTTTACCTAGAAGATCAGAGGAACAAAGCTCAGCAGTGTTTCAGTAAGGGGGTGACAAGAGAAGGACAAAGTGCAGCTGGCTGTCCAACCTGATGCAGAACCAGCTCAGGACAGGCAAGCCGTCTTGCCCAAGGACATGGAAGGGGAGGAATGGGCTGGGGCTTGAGCAGGACAGGAGAAGTTGCGACGAAACAATCACCCTTAGGGGCTGAAACCAGAAGTGGATCTGGTGGACAAAAGTAATGCTTCAGGGGAAGGAGCCCACCAAGGCCCTCAGGAAGGATGGAGGTTAGGGACAGCCTGAAAATCAGCCAGTTGGAAGGAGCATGACTTTCAGAAAGAAATGGGTACTAAAGAAGCAATAAGTAAAAAGTAAAAGTCTCTTTCCAGAGCCCCCAGGATCAGTGGAGACCCAGGTCCTGAGAATCTCCATGCAGATGCCCCATGGACACCTCTACTTTCATACTCTGAAAGCAAACCCACCAGCCCTACCCTCAGAGACCTGCTCGGGCTCTGCTTCCCTTTCTCAGAGAAGGTCCCACCATGTCCCCAGGCTCACCAGCCAGAAGCCAGGGGTCATCTAGGACCCATCCCTTGTCCTCATGTCCCATGTCCTGTGGGTTTGACAGCTTCTGAGTCAGTTGAATCCATCACCTCTGCCTCTGCCTCTTCCCATTGCCTGCAGAATAGAGTCGTGGGCATAGAACACAAGGCTTCCATGCTCTGAGCCCTGTCTACCTTTCCAATTCCACCTTCCTGTTTCTCCACAGCCCCATCAAACTTCCTCTGTGGTGAACATAAGTGATTGCTTAGTGAATATATGAAACAATAAATGCATCATTAAAAACAGGAAGAGGTTTGAAGTTTCCTAAGGGGTAAGATATATGTTTACTAATATTTTGCTGTCAAATTCTACCTTTTAATAAAAGACTGGGGTTTTCTTATTAGATGGACAGTTCATTGTGAATTTAAAGTGGTCCTATCCGCTGTGAGAGTACGGATTGCATCTTTTTCAGCCCTCACATAATAATACTTTCAGTATTATTTATTGAATGGTGAAATCCAAATTCTCAAGCCGTAGGGACTTCAAGTTTTCTCCAAGACTGGGTCTTTGGCATGGGTCCTGACAATCATCTTATATGTGGTAGAAGCAGAAATGACTAATATAGATTAATACTCCTTACTCCTACAGGAAGATGCCCAAGGCAGGCAACTGTGACCTAGGGGCAGGAGCTAGGAGAAGGAACTGAGGGCCAGAACAGAAACAACAAGTGAAGGAAGGAGACAGGCAGGGAGCAGGTGGGGAGCTAGGAGAGCTAAAGTTGATGCATGGATAGATAGTCTGTTGCAGAAGTCCAAGAGGCAAATATCAGATGGGTTAAGTCAGGTAAGATATTAAGACATCAGAGGCTAGGTGTGATAGCTCATGCCTGTAATACCAGCACTTTGGGAGGCTGAGGTAGGCAGATTGCTTGAGCCCAGGCATTTGAGACCAGCCTGGGCAACACAGCAAAACACCATCTCTACAAAAAAATACAAAAAAATTAGCCAGGTGTGGTGACACATGCCTGTAGTCCCAGTTACTCAAGAGGCTGCAGTTGGAAGACTGCTTGAGCCCAAGAGGTCGAGTCTGCAGTGAGCCATGATTGCACCACTACATTCCAGCCTGGGTGACAGGGTGAGTGGGGAACGGCAGAAAACCTCAGAAAGAAGTTAAAGTGCTGGACTCCACAAGGCAGAGGTAGACAGCTCCCATGAGTGCTCTGCATGGATCTTGTTAGGGACTGGATTGTGCCTTCCCACCCCCAGATTCATATGTTGAAGCCCTAGCCCCAGTGTGATGATGATGCAGGATGTCTCCTTTACCTTTTTGTGGAACTTCCGACAGGGTGTCCCGTTTACTCAGCCCACCGTGCTCAACCTTCACCAGAGGGAGCATGTGAGTAAATGAGTACAGGAACTGGCTGGCTGCTTTCGTGCTGGCAGGAGCCAACTTTGTGCAGGCCCTGCTGCAGCATCCAGGCAGGAGTGCCTGTGATCCCAAAGCATCAGAGGGCGTGTTACAATGCTCTCTTAGCTCCGCCATTCACAGACAGTAGTGTGTTATCAGCCCAGTGGGCCCTTTGCCTTGTCATGTGGGGCAGCTGCCCTCCAGCAGCAAGAGCAAATGGCCATTGTGACAGCCTTTCCGGGTACCCACACGTGGTGGGTCCTGAACTCTTGTCCGATGCCCAAGAAGAATAAGATCATGTGGGTGAATTGAAGGATGGTGAATGAGAAGAATTTTATTGAGTGATGGAAGCAGCTCTCGGTGGACAGGGGAGCTGGAAAGAAGCAGGAAGGGCAGGTCGCTCTCCCCTGAAGTCGAATTGCCTCCCTGCCTTTCTCCTCCAAAGTCAGGTTGCCTCTCCCCAACATCCAGTCACTTCTCTCTACCAGCCAAATCTAGGGTATTTATAGGCACGGGATGGGGGTGGGGTGGGTCACAGGTAGTTTTGGAAAAGGCAGCATTTATTTGGTAAAAAGACATTATTCAGAAAGAACCAATCAGGGGAGAGTGGGTGCACAGGAATAGAAGTTCTCTTTGGACCACGAGTTTCAGGCTACTTTTGATTTGAAGATGGGGTTTCCACTTAGGACAGCATCTTAAGCGGGTAATTTTGGTGACCAGGTCATAAGGATGGAGGACTAATCTGACAGGACTGGTATTTCATAAGAAGAGGAAGAAATGTCAGATTGTTCTCTCTCTCCATCCCAGATGCACAAAGGAAAGGCTATGTGAGGACACAGTGAGAAGGCGGCTGTGATGTTGTGATATAATAAGAAACATATATTTGGTTTTTGTTCCTGGTTTTTAGCAGGGAGTTTTTAAAATCTTTGGAATTTCCTAAGTGATTAGGGTAAGAGGAGTATCTTTTGTTATTCGTAATAAGCCTCTTTTAACCATACCTGAGTTTATGCTAAGGAGATGACCCTGGGAGGATGCCAGCTGGTTGTCAGGGAAACCAACCACACAATTATATAGTTAGAGCATTCAGTTGTACCCCCTAATCTGCAGGAAAGAAAGAAAGAGGGGCTAGGTAGGGATCAAGTTAATCACCAGTGGCCAATACAGTCATGTGTCACAAAACAACATTTTGGTCAATATCAGTCCGCAGGATTATAATACCATATTTTTACTGTACCTTTTCTATGTTTACATCTACAAATACTCATTCTGTTATAGCTGCCTACAGTATAGCAACATCCTATATAAGTTTGTATCCTAGAGGCAATAGGTAATACGGTATAGCCTAGGTGTGCAGTAGGCAATACCACCTAGATTTGCCTAAGTACACTCTATAATGTTTGCTCAAAGACAGAATTGTCTGACATTTCTCAAAATGTATCCACAATGCCCTGACTATAATTTAATCAATTATGCCTACTTAATGAAGCCTCCACAAAAATCCTAAACAATGGAGAGTGCAGAGCTTCTGCATTGACGAATGTATCCATGTGCTGAGAGGGTGATGCACCCCCAACTCAAAGGGACAGAAGCACCTATGCTCAGGACACTTGCAGATCTCAGAAAACTCTTCACTTGGTTGGTAAGCTGTATTTTTGTAATATCATTTATAGTAAACCATTAAACATAGTGTTTTTCTGAATTTTGTGAGCTCCTCTAGCAAATTATCAAGCCCAAGAGGAGGGCCAAGGGAGTGCCTGATTTGTAGCCAAATTGGACAGAAGTATGGGTTACCTGGAGGCCCACTGCTTGTGATTGGAATCTGAAGCGAGGAGCAGGCTTGTGGGACTGAGCCCTTAACCTACGAGATCTGCTCCTGGCAGAGCAGAATTAACTCCTGGTATTAATGACAGGATTGAGTTAAATTTTAGACCACCTAGTTGGACTAGAGAATTGCTGGAGTGGAAAGCCATACATTTGGTGTCGAAAGAAGTGTTGTGTGAGTAGAGAAAGTTTTTTTTTTTTTTTCCTTTTACAAGCTTTCTGAAATTTAATTGAGTTAAATTGTAGGAAAACCAGAAAATTGAAGAATTGCTTAGTGTGGAAAACTCACACATTTGGTGCCAAAAGAAATATCGTCTATATAGATAAACAAATTTTTCGTTTTAGCAGCCATTTGCAAGTCAACAGACAGCCCTTACCAGAAACCAAATTTGCTAGCACCTTGATCTTGGATCTGCAGAATGGTGAGAAAATAATAGGTTTCTGTTGTTTAAGCCACCCAGTCCCTGCCATTTGTAATGGCAGCCTAAGCAGTCATATAGGTATCTTTTGAAGGGCCATGTTCTGCCCCCTCCGGTAAGTAGCACTCTTATCCTCCTGCAGAAGATGCACAGTGGGGTGCCCGCAGAAGACAGCCCCTGATACACACACACGCACACACACACACACACGATAAACCAAGCAAACTGAGAGAAAGTATTCTAGAATTATGCCTATGTGAGCCAACAATAAGGCCAGATGTCTCTGTGGAGGAATTATTTAGGGACCTCAAAAAGCAGATAATTAATGCAGTGACTTGTTCAGTTCAAGAACTCAGAAACATCAAGATGGTCATATTGTCCCAAACGACTGATTTATGAGTGTCAGTCTAGGTTCTTACTTATTGTTCACCAATTTTCTGTCTGATCTATACTGAGCTGCTTCTACTTCATGACAAACAGTCTGAGCTCCATGAATACAAGGCTTCTTGGTTCCATTTATGCTTCACTTTAAGGATTTGGAAAATTAGGAACCCAATGAAACCAGACATCTCTGGATCTCTGGCATGTCTGGTAAATGCATAAACTCCTTCCATCTTCTTTCTTTTTACAACAAATGGTCTTTAACAGAATTATTGATTACACTCCATAAAGATCCAGTTAGGAAAATCATTTCCTCCAATCAATCTTTTTTGTTTTCTCCCCATTACCTGAAAAGCATTTATTTATATTCTGCTAAAAGTTAATGAAGCCTGTCTTAGTCCCTTCAGGTTGCCATAACAAAATGCCTTAAACTCGGTGGCTCATAAACAACGGAAATTTATTTCTCACAGTTCTAGAGGCTGAGAAGTCCCAGATCAAGGCCCTGGCAGACTGAGTGTCTAGTGAGGGCCTTCTTCCTCATAGAGGGCATCTTGCTGTGTCCTCACATGGTGAAAGAGTGAAGAGATCCCTCTGTCCTCTTTTATAATGGCACTGTCCCATTCTTGAGAGCTCTGCCCTCATGGCCCAATCACCTCCTAGTATCATCACCTTGGGGTTAAAATTTTAACACATGAATGTGAGGAGAACATAAACACTCAGTTTAGTGTAAAGCCAGATACCAAAACATTTTTTCAAGCTGTTTTATCAGTAAATACACAAGCTAATGTCTGCCCCAGCAAACATCTCAGCGATGTGCACATTTGAAGTGATCCTGCAGTTAAACCCCATGCATGGAGAAGACAGGATACACTTTTCCCTCTCCCTCAGAGTAGTGACAGTGCTTTGATTTTTGGCCACTACTAAAAGCAATTATGTTTTCTGTTTAAATCCATTGAGATCCATCCTTCAATGATCCTGTATTGTTGCAGGAATTTTGCATCACTAATATAGAGTGTTTCGACAATTGGCTTTTGTATTCCAGGTAGACACTAGTAAAGAAAACCAAAAATATTTTTCCTAAAAATACACTTCTCTGAAATATTTTGAGAAGGCTATTCAGAGGGCCTGCAGACAGGAATAGCCCTGAAAAGCTGCCTTTTGTGGAGAAGATTTGCATCCGTAGAAAAAAAAATCTATATTAATTATATAGAAAACTTGGCTCGCTCTGAATCCCTCCCCCCTTATCTGGATCTAGGAAAAATTAACTCAATCACAGGCCACCATCTATTCTTTCTGAGAAGTGGGTTTTCATCCACTTAATAATACCACCTTTGCCCCATGCCTTTCTTCCTCTCTACCTCCCATAACCTGTCTTGCCATCTTCTCCAAATGCCTATTCTTTCTACAACCTCAAATTGGTATAAAAATGTCAGCCATCTGGCTCTTTCTTTGAGTTTTCATATTTTGTACTACTCTTGTGCATATTAATAAATTTTGCATGCCTTTTCTCCTATTCATTTCCCTATTGTCAGCTGATTTTCTGCAAACCTTCAGAGAGTGAAGGGGAAATTTTCCCTTGGATCCTACGGTTTTGGTGACCATGGCAGAACAACCAGATTAGGAGTAAATCATTTATACAGACTAGTCTCAGGTGTAGTGACTCTGGTGTATGTTTTGGTATGAATATTCATATCGTTTGATTCTTTCCTCCCAGAAATAGTCTTTATTTGTTTCCTTTGTCTCTGTCTTTCTGTGTCATTTGTCATAAAGTACCTCTTGTTCAATACTATGTCCCTGAGATCTTAACTTGTGACTGAGTGGGACTGCTCTCTTATGGTGGCCACCATCTAGGGGTGTAACTTTTGATTCACAGCCAGTGGCCAGTATAAAAGTAAAACAGGAAAAGTTCCTTTATCCCCCAGCAGGATGTGCAATGGGGGTATGGCTCAGTTCTTTGGTGTCCCGCTGTTCAAACCTCTAGCGGGAGCATGCAGACTTGCCAGTCGTGGGGATCTGACCACCGGCAGTGGCTAGGGGTGAATGTTTACAGCTGAAGCCCCGGTGGGCATGTTACAGGGTGCTCTTTCAGTTTAGCCATCCATAGGCGGCTTGTGTTAGCTCAATTAGACCCCTGCCTTATCGCAAGGACAGAAGGTTTTCCGTATCCCGGGGTTTCTAGGCTTGGGGTACTGGAAGAATTGGATCGCATGTGGGCTTGGAGAATGAACGCAAGACTTTATTGAGTGGAAATCGCTCTCAGAAAATGGGGAACTGGAAGGGAGATGGAGTAAGAAGGAGATTTTTCCCTGGAGTCTAGCTGCTCAGTGGCCGGGCTCTCCTCCTACTGTCCCGTCCAAACTCTGCAGCATTCCACTGGTGGATGGCCTGTCAGCTGGACGGCATCTGTTGGTGTGTTCTTTCCCAGTGCGTTCTTCTCAACATCCAGCCACTTGTGTCTTCTTCCACTGGTGTGTTCCTCTTGACGTCCCCCTGCTTGTGTGCATGTCTTTTAGGGTCTTGGGGGTTTTATAGGCATAGGATGGGGACATGGTAGGCCAGGATGGTCTTGGGCATGAAAACAGAAATGCCTGTCCTTATCTAGGCCCATGCTCGTAGGCTGGAGGTGGAGCCCTGGCCAGGGACCCATCCTTCTCTACCCAGCACTTCCCTGCCTACACCACCACCCCCCCATATCAAAAGGACTGGGAATCCCTAGACACATAAGATATTAAGCAGCATACTCTTTGTTCAGAATGTGCTGAGCCCTTAAGGGAGTTTGTATTAATAAGAATTCCCATCCATAGGTTGGGTATGGTAGCTAATGCCTGTAATCCCAGCACTTTGGGAGGCTGAGGTGGGTGGATCACCCGTGGTCAGGAGCTCAAGACCAGCCTGATCAACATGGCAAAACCTCATCTCTGTGAAAAATACAGAAATTAGCCAGGTGTGGTGGCATGGACCTGTAATTCCAGCTACTTGGGAGGCTGAGGCAGGAGAATCACTTGAACCCAGGAGGCAGAGGTTGCAGTGAGCCGAGATTGTACCACTGCACTCCAGCCTAGGTGACAGAAGGAGACTCTGTCTCAAAAAAGAAAGAAGAATTCCCACCCATAAGGGGCTTTGTTGTCTCAATCCTTGTTGCCTGATTAGGCCTGGGAAAGTCCAATCCCAGGAGGGTATACCCAGTGTCACAGATTAACAAGCCTGTGACTGGCAAACCACCACAAATTTGTGGGATACTAGAGGCACCATACGCACAGACACCATCCTTAATCATCTGTGGCTACGAGAGTCTTTTGTTATCTAACTTGTTTCTGGGAGTACATTTTTGAGGGTCTCATATGATGCTGCATCTTCTGCGCCCATTTTTAAAACAACACTTATGTCCATGGTGTTCGAACTTTGAAAAGTTACCTCTGGGACCTTCCATAAAAAATGTCTATTGGCTTGAGTCGCTTACAAAATAAACAGAAGGACTATATTTAAAAGAAAACTTTTTACAGAGCTCTTATCTTAAATAGCCATCTTATTGGTATCTATGAAAAAATACAAAAGAAATATAGCCTTTAAAATTCTGTTGGCAAGATTCCAAAATGGCAGAAATCAGATTTAAAACAAACTTAAAACCCTGTGTACGCACATACTGCCTGCTTTGGATTCCCTGTGGGATTTGCAAAAAGGGCAATCCAGCCTGTATTCTGGTGGCGAGGATTCCATGCTTTCACAGCCGCTGCCCAGGTTTGATTCCCAGACCGAGAACCAGTCCCTTAGAGGTGTAAGTCCTTTAACCCAGGAGGAAAAAAGAAACATTTATAAGTGAGGAGAGCAAAGAACTCCTAGTGACCATCAAGCAGACCATTAAGAGACAAAAAAAAAAAAAATCCTTATATGAGGAATTTAGAGGTAATTAGACTTCCCTATTATCTAAAGTCAGCACCTGGTTCCAGGCTTCTTTTCAACTTAAAATTTACAAGAAACTAGAATGTCTATACACCTCCAGAATGCATGCATGCCAAGCTGCCAAACTCATTGTGCAACCATTGCCGACACCAAAATATCTACAAATGTAATCACTTATCATGCAAATTACCCTTCAGCTTCCACTTTAAGGTCTCTAAACACCCCTGAAGAAAAAGCCACCATGCTGTGCTCAGTCCTCTCTTGCTGAGGCATCCCACTGCACTCTTCTACAGCGTTCTCTCTTTCTAATAACACTTTCTGTTTTCAAGCCCATACCGTTGTCAGTAAATTCTTACCAACCCACAAGTCAACCACTTTCCAATGCCAGGGCTCTGACACCTCTCCCAGCAATAAGAATTAGTTTGGATTACTTATTTTGAATTTATGTTTGTGTGACTCTTGACTTTCTGATGTACTCATTTCTTACTGATACTTTTCCCCTCCGTGGATGGCTATTGTTTTCCTGTTTGTCTCTAAGTCTCTCTTTTTTTTTTTTCATCTAGTAGCTGTGAGGGTAACTCTGGATCTCGTGAGGATTGCTTTTTTCCAGGTTTTTGGAGATGCCTCATGCATCCTTGGTTAAGGTTTTGGTTCTTAGTCACTGGGAAATTACCTTTGGTTTAAAAGAAAAGAGAAAAAGTTCAAAAGCCAGGAATATCAGCTTTGTTCTGGCTAAAAACTGATAATGAGAGATTCAAAAGATTTTTTGAATTCTATCAGCAAAAGTCAGCTTAATCAAAGCTGATACGCAGATTATACATATTTTTAGACATTTCTGTTCTCCTTTGGATCCTATTTCTCCCATGGGAATTTTTTTGATCCAACTGAAACCTCTTTTTAATTGTATGTTCAGTTCCTCTGCTTGTTTCCTTTCTTGGCAAGATTTTCGCTTTAAAAAATGTAAAATTTAATTGGCCTTTTTTTGAGAGTTTGAGATCTCCCCAGACTGGCTCCTCTAGGACTCATTCTTCCATTTGCTCCTCCCCCTGTTTTTGCTATGATCTTCCATTCATTTCCCTTTAATCATCGATATGTGCCCCTTCAAGCCCCTACTTTCTTCATTTGGTGGTCAATGGATGAAAAATTACTAAAAGGAAATATGAGAGTCTTGGTTATCACATGAAAGAATCTGAAAGAAACTTCTAGCAACTCTGATACCTCTTTGAGAAATAGAGTTAAGGTATCACTGGCCCCTTTTTAGGTCCTCTGTCTTCCTCATAGAACCCTAAGAGTCATGAGTGGGTCTGGCTCTGTTTGTTAATGAGTTCTGGCCTGAACAATAATCCAGTTAAGAAACAGAAACTAAGTTTAAAAGCCACTTATCAAACTAAATATCCAAAGTACAACCTTCTGGCCTTCTGCTGGCTATTTTTAAACTCCTGGTAAAAGAAATGTTCATTTACAAAACAAATCTCAATTTGTAAGCGTCTCTCTCTCTCTCCCTCTCTCTCTCTCTGCAACTAAACCACTAGAAACTTTTACAATGGGGAAGGCATTGACTTAAAAGTTTACATAACAAATCTTACCTTTGTCTAAAGTAGTTTTTCTGGCTATCTTGCCTTAACTGAGCCTTACCTATGTCATTCTCTGTCTTGGCAAATAATGTTTAGATCTAAATTCTGTATTTTTGAGATATAAATTTTCCGCCTTATTTCACCTAAGAATCAGTACAAATTTAGGATTGCCTAGCTAACAATTGCTTGGGCAATGAAACAGGTTATCAGAAGGTTTATTGCATGAATGGGGGAAAGAAACTTTTTAGAAGCTGGCTAATGATAGCTATAAGATCTGCTTCTGTCTATGTGTTCACATGTCTGTCTATGTATCTTAAGTGTATGTAATATTTCCATATGAGCTGAGATATTATCTGGTAAATAAAGGTAGTTTTAAAATTGTTGGTAAAATAAAATAGTGTATTCAGAATTGTCAGTATTAAATATAATTCAGACATTTTTGCCTGAGTCTACTGGTCAGATGGGTTTATGCTGTTTGTGTTACATGTTTTAAGGTCATAAAACTGCCACTTCTATAATGTTTTTGGTACTTGCTTGATTTGTCTGTAAGCTAAACCTGTGAGGGTGGCTGGTGGGCCCCTCTGAAGTGTAGCACATATCTGGCTATAAGCATATATCTTTGGGTTTGAGCCTCTGGATTGTAGAGTCTGGATAGGTGACCATGGAGAAGCTTGAGGACATATGTGTGTTCAGAGAACCTAGGCCACCAGCTGTCACATTTACAGCTCTGTCCTCTGTTCTGGGTTCTACCCTTGATGTTTAAATCCAGGGTTCAGATGGGCCCTGCCCTTCATAGCCATCCTGGGTGCATGTGGGTATTCAGGACCCAGAACAGCTAGGGAGGGCATTAGGAATGGCGCCTGTATCATCATTTCAAAATTCTTTTTAGTAATTTAAAATCCTAAAACCATGTTTTGCTAAATTAAGTAATAGATAATCATAAAATATCTGAGTCATTTCTAAGTTAAAATACTTAACCATGAAGTATTGAACATAAGTTTAAGTTGCATACTTTGAGATCTTGTATTTATATGGTATAGAAAAGCTAAATATTTTTCCTGGGTGATGTTGGTAGAAAATAGGAAAAAAAAAGAAAGAAAATCTAAATGTATTTCTGTATCAGTTGATAAACAAAATATTGAGGAAACGTCTCTCTCTAAAAATTATGAAATGGTATTTATCTACAAACATATAAAACAGTTCAAAATTACTTATGGGTTAGGTTTTCACTAGAAATTAGAGTTACTAAAAGTTAAAATTCAAATTAGCATATGTAATTAAAACTCTCACTATAAGAGAAATAATTTATATACAACATGTACAGGAAAGCAAGATATGCTTTTGGTAGAAAAAGTTATAAAGGCATGAGGATGTATGTTTGATGAGAAAAAAATAATTTTGTCTAGTTTAGAGGTTATTTAAAGGCTATTTCTATGGTGTCATACTCTTATAGAAAATGAAGGGAAAAGTCACACAGATAAAACTAGATGCATATACAAAGTTAGAGGAAAAATAATTTCAAAATCTTATGTGGTTAAACTGACTAAAATTAAACAAATTTATTGTAAGATTTTTTGAGTCTTAAGATAAAAATTACCATAATGCAAAACTAGAATTTGGTTTTCCCTTTTGACCAAGATTTGTATATAATATTAATAAGAATAGAAGAATTTGGCTCACCTTTTGAGTAAACTGCAAAAAAATAGAAAAAGGAGAGAGAGAAACAGATTCTGTGTGTTTCGTGCTATTTTTATTAGGTTGTTTGATTATTTAGAAAGCTGAGTATCCTCTTTATCAATCTGTAAAAGCTTTTGCTTTGTGAAATTTTTAAATTATTACTCTGGTTAAATAAATTACCATTATTTCACAGTGACCTGTGATCCTATTTTTTATGAGATATTTTAAACCTTTTATATATTTAACAGGCTTCCAAATATCAAATTTTAAATTCTAAATTAATTTTTTTTTAACTCAAACTAACTTTGGGATGTTATAGAGCGCCCTGGAGGCATTCAAAAGAGAGCTAATAAACAGGCTTATTTGATATGGTAAATTATACTGGAAGCGTTATCAAATAAGAAATGTTTAGCCTTCTTTGAGTTATATTTGTATAAATGTGTTATTAATATATGTATGAGATTCCTAGAAATCTGATACTTTAAATTATTGTAGGCCACAGAAAACACTCAAATTTATTTCTTAATTGATATTTAACTATGGCCATTTTAAGTTTTGAGGTCCACAGCAAATTGCTGTATTCTGACATGTTTGTTCTAAAAGCTTCTTGCAAATCCTAAAGTTTTGTGTTTTCAAGGAGTTTCAGGAAAAAGACTACAATGAGTACTCTTAGATACAGGTTTCTGACAACTTTGAGATCATATCATTGGACAAAGTAAGAATTTCAAAAACTCTAATAAAAAAAAAACCTGGATTCATAAAATTACTAACCTAACATCAAGCAGAAAAGGATTAATTACATGTGACTAAACTAACAAAGAACTGAAATAATTATTTTTAACTTTTTTTTTGTTGAAACGTTGCTGATTCTTTTTTGTTTTCCAGAGTCCAGAAAACTTATTTTTTTCTTTTAAGCTATTTATGGCTTGCATAAATTATGTAAAGTATACTTTTGTGAGCAAAATTGAAACATTCATCTTTCTCTACCTGATTCCCCCAGAATTCAAAAACTATTCGTGAATATTCTCATTTTGTACAATATGATTATCTTCATAAGTTCAGTAAGAATCTGTTTCTTTTGTAACAAGAAACACAGTTGGACACACTGATTATTTTAACCAATGCTTTGACCTAAATGTTCTATTTTCAGTTGTGACCAGATGGCTTTGAGGAATTGATTTCACTTTTAAAGCCAACAGACTTTTAAAAAGACTGGCCTAGTACCTTTTCTTCAAAGTTCCCTTATAAGATTCCTGATTTTGCAGTAAGTAAAAATAACACTTTTTGACAGACTCGGGAAATTCAAGATATTTGGGGTCCTCAAGAAGAAAGGAATTCTCTCAATTCATGCAGGAACTGCAGACACAGTATTTGGCTTGGCTCCTAAGCCTCAAGAAAAATTTGTAAAGTCTAATCGGAAGTTCCTTATGAGAAAGTTTCAGCAAAGGCCAACTTAAAAAGAGCCTACATGGCCAATCGCTATTCTTGCTGCACTTTATGCAAATAATCAGGCCAAGTATAAGACTAAAACTTATTTTGTAAATAAATGAGTCTTATTTTCATTTATCCTTGATAGAATGGGGGACTGGAGAGAGAAAAATTATGTTTCCAAAAAAACTGATAGTATACTTGTTATTAAATTCCAGCTCATTGAGTTTTTTTGTTTCTTTGTTTTCTTTTTGAGACAGGGTCTTGCTCTGTCATCCAGGCTGGGCTCAAGGGATCTTCCCACTTCAGCCTTTCAGGTAGCTGGGACAACAGGCACATGCTGCCATGCCTGACTGACTTTGATTATTTTTTGTACAAATGCAGTCTCACTATATTTCCAGACTGGGCCTGAACACCTGGGCTCAAGCAATTCTCCTGCCTCAGCTTCCCAAATTGTTGGGATTTACAGGTGTAAGCCACCATGCCCAGCCTCATTGGATTTTTTGAGATTTCATTATTGACCTCCAATCTGTACTAAGTCCTAAATTTTTAGTCCTCTCCAATTATCTCCAGACTAACATTTTCAATTTTTCTCCTACCCCCAACTTAAAGTTCTTAGAAATCAGAATTTTGCTCTTAAGCCCTACAAACTGAAGCTAGACAACTTGATACAAATTTTGAGAGAAATCGTCACAGTAACTTATATACAAATAGTCTTTATGCCTGTTGACTACTAAAAAAGTTCATGGGAATACCTGATTTAAACTACAATCCAGGAAAATCCGTCAGATGGCCACTGCCTGCCCACTACAACTGAAGATGCTTCAAAGACTCTAGGAAATCTGGTTTATAGACTACGCCAGACATTTTTTGTTTTCCTTTTGTTTCCATAGAAATGCCTCTTAGTAAAGATCTGTTTTCCTGCATCATATACAGAGGCCTAGCTTTGACAGCCCATCTGGAAAACCACCTCCTGAAACAGGACACCACTGTAAAGGAACTAATCTATTCTCAGGACTAAGAGACTGATTCAAGAAGATACAGGCTGCTTGTTCCAATCCATGTTTTTTTCCTTCTCCTTTGCCACTTTTTATCTCACAGCCTTAACCCAAATCTCTCCATAATTACCAATCCTACTTTTGATATGTGAATATTTCACCCCAAAATATAGTTCTTTGACGTATTTCAAGAAGGCTATTCAGAAGACTTGCAGACAGGAATAGCCCTGAAAAGTTGCCTTTTGTGGAGGAGATTTGCATTTGTAGAGAAAAATCTATATTACTGAAATAAATAGCCAGGCTTTCTCTGAGGTACTCCCTCTTCTCCAAGTCTTGGAAAAATTAGCTCAACCACAGGCTACTATCTATTCTTTCCGAGAGCTGCTCTCTGTGAGGGTTCATCTATATAATAAGACCAACTTTTTAGCATGACGTTACTCTGTCTCCGTCTCATAGCCTGTCTTGTCATACTTCAAGCCTCTCCTCTTTCTGTAACCTCAAGATGGTATAAAAGCATCAACCACCTAGCCGTTTCTGTGAGTTTGTTTATTTCTTATGGCTAATGTGCACACATGTTCATGTTAATACATTTTGTACATCTTTTCTTCTGTTAATCTGCCTTTGGTCAGTTAATTTTCAGCAAACAGGTGAAGGGAATGTTTTCCATTGGTCCCTACACTTGCACCAAAATGATTAGTCTGCCATTTCATAAACTTTAAAAGATGCCCCTTGGTCCCTATACTTAACATGGAAGTGTGTCGCTCTAAAGCACAGTTGGATATATTTACCTAGAATTAATCCACTAAATTTGGCTAGTCGGGGGAGGGTCAAGATAATTTCTGCAGGCTAAGGGATTAGAATACGGGATCTGTGGGCCCCAGTGTATACATGCCAGTGTAAGGATTGGAAGCCTTAGACTTCGGCTATAGCCCAGCCACAGACTGACCTTGCTACATGATCTTGGACAAGCCTCCGTTTCCCTAACTACAGAGTTTTTGAATAATTAGTTAACATAATCAAATAATTGTTGAGTCTCCATTTACTATTTATAGCAAATCAGTAAAAACTATGCTGAAAAAATAAAAATAATATTTTCTGGACATTTATCTTTGGGAGCAAAAAAAACACATACTAAAACATTTTGTCTTTTTATCCAGTCATAGAAAGTTGAGAAAAGTGGACCTATCTGTTCATTTGAACTAAAGTATATTACATAAGCCTGTGTGCTAGCAATATGTGGGATTCTGGAGAGCACACTCGCCTCAAACCACCAGGGATCATTATTTGAGCTGTTTGGCAAAGACTAGAACAAGCTGGCTCTAATGCAGAACGTTAAGTGGCAATTTTCTTGGTGTCCCAAAATTGTGCCAAAGGCCCAAAGCCAAGGACAAAGGCACTAAGGAGTCTTTCTTAGTAGAGTGCCGACAACATCTGTCTGCAGCTGGAGCCAAGGGGGGACCTTAAGGCTGACTGAATCAATCTGACATCTGACCACATGCCACTCTGGACTCAAGATAATACAGGAAGAGGGAAGGAGGTCTGTAATTTGGAGGGAGTGCAGCCTCCATGATGAGACACTAGGCCTTCCCTGTGAGGGACAAGTGCTTACTAGTGTCCCTAAAGTCAAATGAAGTGGGGCAGGGCACACACTGTTCAGCAGTTTGTGGAACTACTACAACAAACTTTCAATATATGAGAAAACTCATAGTCCTTTTGATAAGCAGAGTAGATAGAAATACAACTTTATGGATAAAAGACGTGCTAATTGTAGACTATCTAGGCATTCCCAGCGGGTGTGGAGAAAGGGTGAAGGACATACCAACCCTTGCAGGGGTGGGTCAAACAGGACTTAGTCATTTCCAGCCCACTTTCTTACCTATACAATGCAGAACTTTTGTTGAGTAGTCTCTAGAATCCGTTTCAGCTTTCTGAGTTTATAACTGGATATAAAAAGTGGCCTGCTCAGTGGTGAAGTTTGTGGTGTCTAGAGAGGAAGGCAGCCTCCTACTCTACAGATGGGTTGCCTCTTACCGCCCACCTCCAACTTCCTGATGGTCCAAGCATCAGACGGTGTTTACCAGCAAGTTGCTTGGAACATGGAGCCCAGAAAAGTATGGGGATTTACCAGTGATGCATGGCTAGTTAATGAGCTTTTTCAATAAACTGGTTCTCCTAAGTGACTGTCCAGAGCTGAACCTTAATCAGATGCAGAGTCGTGATGACACTCCCAAGAGACATGCCCTCAGCCATAATCTCATCCAGCTGCTACAGGATCGAGGGCTGCAATTTCAGTGGCCACTGCCCCTCCTGGGCTATTTCATTTGCTATTTGTTGACTTTGTGGTCCTGGTCTTGCTCTCCTTCCTCTACCACTATTCTTTCCTCCCATCCTTCTCCAATTCCCCAGCCCCTCTCAAATGTTTGATAATAATATTCTCTGTAACATTTTACAGTTGACCACACGCTAGTGCCTAAGATCATGTTATCTAAGTTCCACCATAGATTCATCTTGTGGTTATGGACAGCTGTACTAATTCCTTTTACAAAGGAGTGTATTGAGAAGAAGAAAGGCACCTTGCAAGGGGCAAGGTTAGTAAATGGCAGAAGTGGGCACACATTCCCAGTGTTTGCCCTCCCATCTACATTCTTATCCACTCTTTAAGACTAGATTTTTTGAAGTAAGAAACTGTGCTTTGTTACAGAAAATAGAGTTTTTGTGCTTAAAATCCAAACTATGTTGGTGTTGGATCTTTGACCTTCCAAATCCATCTAATAATGATTTGCACTCTGACTACAACTTCACTACTCTCGTCCTCATTCACTTACATCTGCTGGAGTGGCGGGTGTTTTTGTTGTGTGTGTGTGTTTGGTTTGTTCCCATTGCCTCAGGCAGTTCTTAACACTTAGGAGAGGTTCAAGAAATATCGGTTGAATGAGTGAACAAATCCACCAGCATTAAAAATAAAACAGTATACACTCTTTTAGAGTTGAAAACGTAGCTGAAGGCATGCCTCCCTGTGCAGTTATTTTTAACTAAAATAGAATGATTCTAACAGATTGACTTAAACCTAATGGAGAATTGTGATTTTTGTCGAGAAGATGTTTGACTTCTTTTTTGTTTTCCCTCTTCCCCAAAACACTGCTAGAACTGACTAAAAGAAGCCCTTCTCAGTACCAGCCTGAAGGTGAACTAAGAATGTAGGAATTTGTTAATTTGTAATTTTAACTAAGAAGGTAGGATACTTGAGAGTGTCTGTGTGTGTGCATGCATGCACACACAGGCACACTTCCTACAGGAAAGAGACAAGGGGAGGTGACAGACAAGCAAGAACAGGAAGAAAAACTCCAGGAAGCAGCCTCCCAGCGTTTTGCCACTTAAAGAAGTTGATAAATTCAGGGAAGCTTTGGTTCTATTGCCAATGGGATAGATTCCAGGATGACAAGGAAGAGTCTCGGAAGGCCGAACTACTAGATGCCATTTGGTCGATGGGCTGGATGCTCACATTTCTCACAAAGCTCTCATCTGGAACTGCCTCAAGTGTCTTTCTCTGCATATCACATAAGCAATTATTCTAACTTTGTTGCATAAATTGATTCAGGGGCAAAACTTCTCAGAGCATTGCACTGCTGATTCCTCATGAAGCCTGAACAAAAGTCTCTTGGCCTAAGAGATATTGACAAAAGGCATTTCCATAGTGTGGGGTTCAGTCAACTGAAAATGAATAAATCCGACTGAATTTTAAAATCATTTGATAAAAATAGTTGGGTTTGAATATGAACATACCTGTCTTATCTCATTCATTCATTTGTTTGGTAAGCTCCTAGTTGGTTCTGGGTCATTTATTTCTCATCCTCTTCCCACCCCCGGCCCACCCCACTCCTTTCCCAGATTGAGGGACAGTGATATGCAAATGAAGAGAGCTGTCTAGCTCCTGCCACCCTCTGATGAAGGACATACTGGGCCTGTCATGGGGAGCACAGCAAACTCTAGGAGTTAAATACCTCCACCTAATCACTGCAGAGTCTGCCTTCCAGCCAAGGTCACCTTGGAGAGGTTAGCTGACCTTCGGAAGAATGAGATGAGACTGCCATTTTTAGATTATTGAACAGCACAGTTAATATTTTAGAGCTTTGTTTAGGATATGTTGAAGCAACGTATCATAACATCTAATATTTACATAGCACTTTCCCAGAGGTGTAAACTATTGGTCAAAATACCAAATTTGGCTTACTGTCAGGCTTTTATTGAGCCCACCCAGTATTTTTTTTTAATTAAATTAGTTGCCATCACTGAAGATTTGGGCAACTTTACATAAAAATCTGGATTTCCAGTTGCTCTTAAGAAACCATAAGACTTTCTCATATTAAGCCCTCGTTTCTTCATTAAACAAAATCTCTGGAATTGAATGGCAGCTGTCCTTTTTAGATGGGGCATGGCAAATCTAGTTCACCACAGGCCCCCGCCACTCTCTATTGTCTTACACTCAACCCATTACAACTCATTTGTATTATCTGCCTGTACCATTTGAATCTGTAACTTCTCTTTTTCACTCAACATACTATTTCTGAAAATGTTATATTTATTTCTGATTGGGTATCTGTGTATATTTGTTATTAATTATTGAAACATTATGCATCTATGAACAATTTATCAGTTAAAAAATTCACAATTAGTGTCTTTAAATTTTACCTTCAGTCTCTAGGTATATAATTAGGGTTTTGAATGGCACTTCTTGTCTCAGATTTTTTTATTTAAGTGCCAGTGCTGAAAACAATCAGTGGTAATGTTCTCCTTCTGAAAGAGGAGATGCTTGACTCATTCTGTAGGAATTACTACAAGATACATAAAGTATCCCCTAAGCCTTCACTTACTTCCTTGTCTTATGTAAGGAAAAGAGCAGAATTCAGAGGGAAATCATCAAAATAAAAAGGGCTGGGGAGGGAGATTTTATACCCTTCCACCCCAAACCAAGGAAGGGGGAACTTAAAGAGCATCTCTCAGAAAGCTTAGGGATGCCAGCAGAGAGGAGAGCCTGGCATTAATCTCCCTATCTGGAGGTGGCCAAGTGGCAGACAGGCCCACTCCTCCAAAAAGAAGCATAGGCAGGGAGAATGGAAATAGCTGTTTGTCTCTTTGAGTTTGGGAGCATGCATGGACACAGAGACTGGAGCCCACCTCTCACCTGGAAAGCCCAGGCAGGAGGCAGTGGCAGTTTGAGCAGAGAGGGCAGTAGTGGGGCCACCTGCACTCCCAAGGGCCTAGTGGATGCTGCAGAAGATCTGGAACCATCTTCAAGCTCATTGGCATAAGAGAACCCCAGCAGTAAGTAACCCTGAGGTGTATTGCTCAGGGAAGGAACCAGGGGACGGGGGCTTCACAAGAAGTTAGCCAAAGAATGAACTACATATGAGAAGAAACTAAGCAGTAGAGAGATCCCTGCACCAATCCTACAAAGTACCCACTCAAAAAAAAAAAAGCTTAATTTGGATGCCTCTTAATGCTACCCAGGTGACAAATCATACAAGACATCAGCTTCCCATTTCCCAGCAAACTGACTGCACCCACAGTCACCTTTACACTGATGTAGTAGTTTTGTCCCCTCAGCAGGGATAATAGAACATACCACAGGTCTGGAATTCCCAAATAACTTCTATGAAGATCTGGTGGCTGATCAAGCAGCCTGAACATTTTTCTGAATGCCACCAAGTCGGCTTTCTCCACTTGACAAATGGTGGAAACACAAGGCTGAAACACAGACCCATGTTGCAGGCTCAGCAGCAGCCAGGTCCTGGTCAACTCCCTGTGTGATGGTGGAAGACTCTAGGTACCCAGGCTTTCTCTTCTCACAATTGGCTTAAGTAAGTTTCCCCTTTCTATAGTTCTTAGTTCCTGCCATATCACATTGTAGAATTCATCCAGACCCCTGGAGTGTGACCAGTGAAGAGCCAGGAGATATGTGTCACAAAGCATATCTTCAAAAACTGCAGAGCATAAGACACTTTTTTCTTTCTTTTTTGGAAATGAAGAGATTGAAGACTGCTGTAGAATTTATTTGTCAAGATGATAAAAAGATCAAACAATCATTTTATGATTGACAATTGATATTTGAGCCTTGCTTTTCTCTCTGTGTTCCTCTTCAGGTGCTACCTAAACACCCCCTGGTGTACCTCTCTAGGAACCATTGTCTAGGATGCTTTTCTTCTCTAGTATATCTGGAAAATTGCTCCTATCCTTCAAAACTCAGCTAAGACATTGCCTCCTCCATAACACTTTCCTACCCCTACACCTGCCATCCCCCACAGAAGTGCTCCATCTGGGATTCATTTGTCCCTTTCAGTATTTCTTCTTTTTTCTTTTTCTTTTTTTTTTTTTTTTTTTTTTTTTTTTTTTGCGACAGGGTCTCACTTTATTGCCCAGGCTAGAGTGCAGTGATGTGATCACAGCTCACTACAACCTTGCTCTCCCAGGCTTAAGTGATCCTCCCACCTCAGCCTCCTTAGTAGCTTGGACTACAAGCAATGTGTCACCATGTCTGGCTAATATTTTTTATTTCTAGTAGAGAAAAGGTCTCACAATGTTGCCCAGGCTGGTCTCAAACTCCTGAGCTCAAGCAGTTGCCCCATCTCAGCCTCCCAAAGTGCTGAAATTACAGGTGAGAGCCACCACATCCAGACCCTTGCAGTTTTTCTAATGATGATTTTATCACTTTATATTTACTAGGTAATCTATCTCCCCTATTAGACTGTGCTTCTTGAAGTCACTATTTTATTTGTCTTTCACAAAAAGCCTCCAAAAAATCAATGAATCCAGGAGTTGGTTTTTTGAAAAGATCAACAAAATTGATAGACCGCTGGCAAGACTAATAAAGAAGAAAAGAGAGAAGAATCAAATAGATGCAATAAAAAATGATAAAGGGGATATCACCACCGACCCCACAGAAATACAAACTACCATCAGAGAATACTATAAACACCTCTATGCAAATAAAGTAGAAAATCTAGAAGAAATGGATAATTTCCTGGACACTTACACTCTCCCAAGACTAAACCAGAAAGAAGCTGAATCCCTGAATAGACCAATAGCAGGCTCTGAAATTGAGGCAATAATTAATAGCCTACCAACCAAAAAAAGTCCAGGACCAGATGGATTCACAGCTGAATTCTACCAGAGGTACAAGGAGGAGCTGGTACCATTCCTTCTGAAACTATGCCAATCAACAGAAAAAGAGGGAATCCTCCCTAACTCACTTTATGAGGCCAACATCATCCTGATACCAAAGCCTGGCAGAGACACAACAAAAAAAGAGAATTTTAGACCAGTATCCCTGATGAACATTGATGCCAAAATCCTCAATAAAATACTGGCAAACCGGATTCAGCAGCACATCAAAAAGCTTATCCACCATGATCAAGTGGGCTTCATCCTGGGGATGCAAGGCTGGTTCAACATATGCAAATCAATAAACGTAATCCAGCATATAAACAGAACCAAAGACAAAAACCACAGGATTATCTCACTAGATGCAGAAAAGGCCTTTGACAAAATTCAACAGCCCTTCATGCTAAAAACTCTCAATAAATTCGGTATTGATGGAACATATCTCAAAATCATAAGAGCTATTTATGACAAACCCACAGCCAATATCATACTGAATGGGCAAAAACTGGAAAAATTCCCTTTGAAAACTGGCAGAAGACAGGGATGCCCTCTCTCACCACTCCTATTCAACATAGTGTTGGAAGTTCTGGCTAGGGCAATCAGGCAAGAGAAAGAAATCAAGGGTATTCAGTTAGGAAAAGAAGAAGTCAAACTGTCCCTGTTTGCAGATGACATGATTGTATATTTAGAAAACCCCATTGTCTCAGCCCAAAATCTCCTTAAGCTGATAAGCAACTTCAGCAAAGTCTCAGGATACAAAATTAATGTGCAAAAATCACAAGCATTCTTATACACCAGTAACAGACAAACAGAGAGCCAAATCATGAATGAACTTCCATTCGCAATTGCTTCAAAGAGAATAAAATACCTAGGAATCCAACTTACAAGGGATGTAAAGGACCTCTTCAAGGAGAACTACAAACCACTGCTTAGTGAAATCAAAGAGGACACAAACAAATGGAAGAACATTCCATGCTCATGGATAGGAAGAATCAATATCATGAAAATGGCCATACTGCCCAAGGTAATTTATAGATTCAATGCCATCCCCATCAAGCTACCAATGAGTTTCTTCACAGAATTGGAAAAAACTGCTTTAAAGTTCACATGGAACCAAAAAAGAGCCCGCATCTCCAAGACAATCCTAAGTCAAAAGAACAAAGCTGGAGGCATCACGCTACCTGACTTCAAACTATACTACAAGGCTACAGTAACCAAAACAGCATGGTACTGGTACCAAAACAGAGATATAGACCAATGGAACAGAACAGAGTCCTCAGAAATAATACCACACATCTACAGCCATCTGATCTTTGATAAACCTGAGAAAAACAAGAAATGGGGAAAGGATTCCCTATTTAATAAATGGTGCTGGGAAAATTGGCTAGCCATAAGTAGAAAGCTGAAACTGGATCCTTTCCTTACTCCTTATACGAAAATTAATTCAAGATGGATTAGAGACTTAAATGTTAGACCTAATACCATAAAAACCCTAGAAGAATTACCTAGGGAATACCATTCAGGACATAGGCATGGGCAAGGACTTCATGTCTAAAACACCAAAAGCAATGGCAACAAAAGCCAAAATTGACAAATGGGATCTAATTAAACTAAAGAGATTCTGCACAGCAAAAGAAACTACCATCAGAGTGAACAGGCAACCTACAGAATGGGAGAAAATTTTTGCAATCTACTCATCTGACAAAGGGCTAATATCCAGAACCTACAAAGAACTCAAACAAATTTACAAGAAAAAAACAAACAACCCCATCAAAAAGTGGGCAAAGGATATGAACAGACATTTCTCAAAAAGAGGACATTGATACAGCCAACAGACACATGAAAAAATGCTCATCACCACTGGCCATCAGAGAAATGCAAATCAAAACCACAATGAGATACCATCTCACACCAGTTAGAATGGCAATCATTAAAAAGTCAGGAAACAACAGGTGCTGGAGAGGATGTGGAGAAATAGGAACACTTTTACACTGTTGGTGGGATTGTAAACTAGTTCAACCATTATGGAAAACAGTATGGCGATTTCTAAAGGATCTAGAACTAGAAGTACCATATGACCCAGCCATCCCATTACTGGGTGTACACCCAAAGGATTATAAATCATGCTGCTATAAAGACACATGCACACGTATGTTTATTGCGGCACTATTCACAATAGCAAAGACTTGGAATCAACCCAAATGTCCATCAGTGACAGACTGGATTAAGAAAATGTGGCACACAGACACCATGGAATACTATGCAGCCATAAAAAAGGATGAGTTTGTGTCCTTTGTAGGGACATGGATGCAGCTGGAAACCATCATTCTCAGCAAACTATCGCAAGAACAGAAAACCAAACACCGCATGTTCTCACTCATAGGTGGGAACTGAACAATGAGATCACTTGGACTCAGGAAGGGGAACATCACACACTGGGGCCTATCACGGGGAGGGGGGAGGGGGGAGAGGGGAGGGATTGCATTGGGAGTTATTCCTGATGTAAATGACGAGTTGATGGGTGCTGACGAGTTGATGGGTGCAGCACACCAACATGGCACAAGTATACATATGTAACAAACCTGCACGTTATGCACATGTACCCTAGAACTTAAAGTATAATAAAAATATATATATATATTTTATTTGTCTTTATATCCCTAGTCCAGTAACTAGAATAAATTGCATTAATGAATGAAAAATCCTAACATTTTTGGCTGATTCTCCCATGTTTTTTATGTCTCATCTGAGCCCTATAGCTTCCACCAGAATCATTGCAAAATAAGGGAGTTCTAGGCAGTCTATGCTGGTGCCCATGGAAATGGGCTTAGAGAGTAGAGTCTGCTTCTTACTTGGACGTCTCTTAAGGTGGGAGACTTGCCACAGAACAAGGAGAAAAATGCCTGGTTTCTGACAGCCTTCTGAAGGTGCAGAAGAGCACCTCCTGGCTCTCAACATGAAGAGTCACCTAGAGAGACATAAAAGAAAGGACACCCCATCTGCAGAGGTATTGGAAGTATGCACCCTTAGCAGTGTCCAGTGGGAGACACATGAGTCAGAGATGGAGGGAATAGACACAGCTGAGCACTGCCCACCCCAACCCAATCAGACACAACAACCATATGGAGACAATTACAGCAACAGAATTGAGTTTAGTGAGATCAGACAGTCCTTCCCACTATGGTCAGGCATCCTCATTCATATTTCTTTTCTTTTCTTCTTTTTTCTTTTTCTTTATTTTATTTTATTTTTTATTTTTGGAGACAGAGTCTCACTCTGTCACCCAGGCTAGAGTACAGTGGTGCAATCTCAGCTCACTGCATCGTCCACCTCCCAGGTTCAAGCAATTCTCACTGCCTCAGTCTCCCGCGTAGCTAGGATTACAGGTGCCTGCCACCACACCCAGCTAATTTTTGTAGTTTTAGTAGAGATGGGGTTTCACCATATTGGCCAGGCTGGTCTTGAACTCCTGACCTCAGGTGATCTGCCCACCTCAACCCCTCAAAGTGCTGGGATTACAGGCTTGAGCCACTGTGCCTGGCCCCTCATTCATATTTCTCATGCCCACCCCAACACACTGGAGGAGCTGCAGCCAGAAGAGGGAGGGGAAGGAGGAAAGAGCAAGCAAACCATGAATCTACCCCTGCAGGCTTCTTAGAGGTCAAGTATGAACAGGAGGAGGGTTGCAATTGGAGTTTAAACTGAACCAATTCAGACTTTTTTCCCCCACAAAATAACTAGAAGTGACTGCTATTATTTGAGTATTTGTATGCCCCCCAAAATTCATGCTGAGACTTAATCCCCATTGTGGTTATATTAAGAGGCAGGGCCTTTGGGAGTAGATTAGTGCCTTATGAAAGGACTGGAAGGAACTAGAATTCCCTTTTTTGCCTTCTATTTTTTCTGCCATGTGAGGACATAGTGTCTGTTCTCTCCAGAGCATGCAGCAACCTGGCGCCTTCTGGAAGCAGAGAGAGCAGCCCTCACCAGACACCAAACCTGCCGATGTCTTGATCTTGGACATTCCAACCTCCAGAGCTGTGAGAAATAAAATTCTACTTATTTATTAATTACTCAATCTGTAGTATTTTGTTCGAGCAATATGAACAGACTAAAACAGTGACCAAATAATGGGACATACCCAAGACGTGGGTGGGACAGGAGAGGGAGAGTTGAGGTACCTCGGTATAATTGAAGAAGGCAGTCAGCATGGAGAAAATAAAATGATTTCCTGTTTATACCCCACAGGCTTAAGGCTATTTAATAATAGCCTTAATAATTGCTACATATGTAAGAATAGCTGCATGACAAATGCTAAAGGAACAGTATGAGCAATATGCTGTAAGATCATTTGGTTATTACTGCAGGGGAGGGGCGGTGCTCAGTGGTCTGCTAAAGGTGCCCAGAAAGGCTTCCTGGAAGAGGTGACATTTAAAATGATTGCTGCCGCACACATAAAGGTAAACAAGAGAAATAAGAGGATGTAGACAGCGGGACCGCCATATGTATACACCAAGAAGAGAAAACATGAAGCATCAGGAGAAGGGTAAACAGCACCCCAAGGGGGCCGGGGGAAAGATGTGCACAGAAAACAGAATTGGAGGCATATCTAGGGTCAGATTTTGAAAAATCCCACTGTAAAGTACCGAGGTATTCAGACCAATGATTCCCTTATAACCTCAAACAACTTGAACCACCACCACACAGGAAACAATGAATATTTGATATTTCTGAATTAGAAAAGTCATAAGCATAGGTGAATTTTCTGACCCCTTATAGACAGTCTCCCAGAGGTCTAACGCTGACAGAATTTCAACTGCTGCTAAGGATAATGAGAATTCCTTATCAGTTAGGGCACTTTATGTTGCAAGTAACAGAAAACTGAACTGGCTTAAACTATAAGGGGTTTATTGACTCACTTGACTAGAAAGTTCTGACGTAGGTGAGCTCCCAGACTGTTTTCATCTGGTAGCTCAATAGGCCACTAAGGACTCTGATTCTTTGATTTTTGAAGGATCGGCTTCCTGCCGAGGCCAGATCCTCTCCTGACTATAAGATGCCAACATTTTTTAGTGTTATATATATTCAGCTACATCCTGAAAGAAAGAGGGTCTCAGTCCCAGCATTTCAAGAAAAAGGCCTGAGATTTACTCCTATTGAACTAACTAGGGCACACTCCAGCCCTGAGCCAATGACTGTGGAGAGGGGAGTGGAGACGTGGAGGTGGCAATGCCCTCAGTCAATCAGCGTCCATCACTCTCAAGCATTGAGCCTTGAGAGCAGGGAGGTACAACTGAATATAAATAAATTGGAAGGAGGACGTGAATTGGGTAGGTAATCAATATTTGTTCTATATAGAAGCAATTAAAGATGTTTAAGTAAGGGTGGCATGATTGGATTTGTGTTTTTGAAAAGTCCTTTTGACTGCAGCGTGAAGTTTGAAATGGAGGAAGGCAAGCCTGGAATGTGTGTCATTTCTATAAATGAAGCCTATATTTGAAAGTAAAATATTGGCCTTTAATATATACCTGGTCCTTGTACACATGGAAAAACTGGAAACAGTCAAAAATTGAAGGCAAACATTTTTCTGACATTGTCAAACATCTCTAAATATAGTTGATGTGCCTTCAGCCTATTAAAATCATCGTTCTGAAAATGGTACTGTCAACATGAATGCAATTTCCCATCTAAAGAACATTGAGAATAGGTTTGGGTCATAATCGTATCTACGAAATTTGACTTCTTTTCGAAAGAAATAAATTTCTCAGCTTCTGTTTGCACCTAAGTACATACACATTCATACATCCTCACATACACGCTCATGCACTCACATGTACTGACACAGACACACACAATCACACAGGCACACTCTCATGCACACACATATACTCCCTTTTTTCTTTTCTTTTTAAATTTTTATTTTAGATTCTGGGGGTACATGTGCATGTTTGTTACATGAGTATGTTTCATAATGGTAGTGACTGGGCTTCTAGTGTAACTGTCACCCAAATATTGAACATTGTATCCAATAGGTAAATTTTTCAATCCTCATTTCTCTCACACTCTTCCACCTTTTGGAGTCTTCAGTGTTTATTATTTCCACCTTTGTGTCCATGTGTACCCGTTGTTTAGCTCTCACTTATAAATGAGCACATGCAATTTTTGATTTTCTGTTTCTGAGTTGGTTCACTTAGAATTATGGCCCCCAGTTCCATTCATGTTGCTGCAAAGGACATGGTTTCATTCCTTTTTATGGCTGCATAGTATTCCATGGTGTATTTATACACATTTGCTTTATCCAATCAGCCATTGATGGACTCTTGGGTTGGTTCCATCACTTTGCTATTGTGAATAGTGCTGCAATAAACCTATGAGTGCTGGTGTCTTTTTATATAATTATTTCTTTTCCTTTTGGTAGATACCCAGTAGGATGCACACTCTTTTATATATACACACATCAGGGCATTTTAATATGCCAAACTCAGGGCAAAGAGCACCATTCATTACTCTGTAGGACTCAGAATGGAAGAAAAAAATGATGAATATTTATTTGGGTTCAGTTTTTTAAATCTTGCCAGCTTACTTTTATATTCAAGAAGAGAAGAGAGATCAGTCTGGGTTTGGGGATTCAGGTCTTGGAAATTTCCATCTTCATTACACATTCTAAATGTCTGGGGAAAGGCACGTTGCACATTTCTGCTTTAGCCTGCTCAATCGGCCTGCAAAAGCTTGAGTCTGTAAAAGAGAAGGCATCATCAACTTTCTTCAGCTCCAAACTGGAAAAAAATTTAAACCTATATTTATGCCATTATATTAAAACAAGAAAGGTAAGGATAATACCATGTTAGTAATAAAAATAATGGAACAATAGGTGAAGTAAGATGTGACAGCATCTCAAGTTTAGCCTGGAGCAACTCGGACAACTTAAGTTTTAGCGCCAGCTCTGCCACTATCAGATGAGATCGGGCGCGTTCAGGGTGTGATGGCTATAGACACTGCCAGTAACTAAGAGACTTTGTTTGAGTCCCTTGAACTTTTTGAGTCCAGTTTTTAAATTCCATGATAACAGAAGTCCTTTTCAGATTCAAAGTCCTACAAATGTAATTGGGTAATAATAGGGCAGGTCGATTTTCTTTGAAGAGTTTGACCATATCCAGTTCCTAGCAATTGCATGCTCTAGGTAGCCATACACCAGTACTGGAAGACTAGTTGCTGGAATATCTGAAGCACAAATGCAGACCCCTCTCTCTCTGCTATGCTTTTCTTTCCGGGAAGCCTGTGCCCACACACTGAGGGGAGTTTAGGAACAAGGAAATGTGGTAGGGCATCTGTACGACTGGTCCTTTCCTGGGGATGAAAGTGAAAAAGAGCCACAGCAGCATCTGTCCTTCGAGACTGACTGCATCCTGCCCAGTGCCAGGTAAAAAGATATTTTGTGTGAACAAATAAGGCACACTCTTTTTTTTTTTTTTTTTAAGACGGAATTTTGTCCTCTGTTGCCCGGGCTGGAGTGCAGTCGTGCGATCTTGGCTCACTACAATCTCCATCTCCCAGGTTCAAGCAATTTTCCTGCCTCAGCCGCCGAAGTAGCTGGGATTACAGGCACCTACCACCATGCTCAGCTAATTTTTGTACTTTTAGTAGAGATGGGGTTTCACCATATTGGCCAGGCTAGTCTCAAACTCCTGACCTCAGGTAATCGCCTGCCTCGGCCTCCCAAAGTGCTGGGGGGTTACAGGCATGAGCTACTGCGCCCAGCCTAAGGCACACTCTTATTACTGTTGGAATTTTGATTTTGATTTGACTTTGTCACTCTTGTTTTTTGTTTTTTTGTTTTTTGGGGGTTTTTTTGCAGTGACTTGAATAAAATTCAGCAAGTTAGACATGATGATGTCAAATAGCAATATAGCTCAGTTTTCAGTTCCACCCCTAGAAAAACCTGAGAAGTAGGTAACACGTGTGTGTGAGTGTAGGATCCCTCCACCTTTACTCCAACACCAAGTCTCCTCAGTGACTCCAGATTCTCAGGGTTTTCCACAACAGCACTCCGTAATGAGGTTTTTCTGAGGGTAAAAACCTCAGAAGCCTTTGCCCTTTTGTCCCTTTCAAAACCCAGGTGTTCCATATTTCTATTTGCCAGAAAAGCCATTATAACATGGATGTCCCCATATTTAACTTGTGCAAATTGAATTATACACAATTAAAAATAGAAAATACATATTTCCATAACCACAAGCTAAGTACCTCTCCTAATGTTCAACAGAAGTGGCAGTCATCTTTTGCAACTCTGCAGGAAAAACTGCTGTGTGAGGCTTAGAAACAGGCAACAGTATCCACAGAAAAACCACCCAGTGTATTTATGGACCCAGCACCATGCAACTCATGTGTAACTCAAGGTAAAAATTTAACATCTAATAAAAGCTTTATATCCTGCCTATTAGAAGTCATTTTTGTATTTTAACAGGGTTCTTCAGTACAAAACTGGAGTTAATATAATTTTCATTACCTACAGGATAAGTGACCATAATTTTTATTATATTAACTACAGGATTAGTGACCATAGCAATATGGCCCCACCTGCATCACCTCCTTCCCTACAGGCCTCGACTCCAGCCCCTCTGCTCTTTTTCATTCTGAAACCTACCCTATGCTCTCTAATTTTCTGACTTTCTCCATTAAAACAATACAAACTCTTAAAACTCTGAGTTCAAAATATATGAAGCAGCAAAATGCAATTATATAAATATTCATTTGCTAGACTTTTATGTATATGAGACATAAAATCATTCCACATAAACAATTATATTTATTACCTTATTTTTCTCTTAATGCTATAGCATAAGCACTTCCCCATAACATTACAATCTCTTTGTAAAATCATTTATTTATTTTTTATTTTTATTTTTTATTATACTTTAAGTTCTAGGGTACATGTGTATAACGTGCAGGTTTGTTACATATGTATACTTGTGCCATGTTGGTGTGCTGCACCCATCAACTCGTCAGCACCCATCAACTCGTCATTTACATCAGGTATAACTCCCAATGCAATCCCTCCCCCTCCCCCCTCCCCGTGATAGGCCCCGGTGTGTGATGTTCCCCTTCCCAAGTCCAAGTGATCTCATTGTTCAGTTCCCACCTATGAGTGAGAACATGTGGTGTTTGGTTTTCTGTTCTTGCGATAGTTTGCTGAGAATGATGGTTTCCAGCTGCATCCATGTCCCTACAAAGGACACAAACTCATCCTTTTTATTGGCTGCATAGTATTTCATGGTGTATATGTGCCACATTTTCTTAATCCAGTCTGTCACTGATGGACATTTGGGTTGATTCCAAGTCTTTGCTATTGTGAATAGTGCCGCAATAAACATACGTGTGCATGTGTCTTTATAGCAGCATGATTTATAATCCTTTGGGTATATACCCAGTAATGGGATGGCTGGGTCATATGGTACTTCTAGTTCTAGATCCTTGAGGAATCGCCATACTGTTTTCCACAATGGTTGAACTAGTTTGCAATCCCACCAACAGTGTAAAAGTGTTCCTATTTCTCCACATCCTCTCCAGCACCTGTTGTTTCCTGACTTTTTAATGATCGCCATTCTAACTGGTGTGAGATGGTATCTCATTGTGGTTTTGATTTGCATTTTTCTGACGGCCAGTGGTGATGAGCATTTTTTCATGTGTAAAATCATTTAAACAGGCTGTGTGACAGTCCATTGTATGACTATTTGGCATGGTACTTAGGTGCTCCCTTATGGTGTCGAGATTTAAGTTGTTTCCATTTTCCACTGTGGTAATGTGTACTGAGCATATGCACTTTATGCCTCTCTGGTGTCTAGCTGCTGCCTGCCTGTCACATCTTTCCCTCTGTTCTCTGCCTGGCAAACTCCCACTTACACATCAAATCCCAACTCAAGTGTCACCCGTTCTGCGTACTAACCTATTCTGTAACTAAGGTCCCAGGGTTAGTTACTTTCTATTTTGGGTTTTCACATCACTTTGAGTAAATCTCCACTACAGTACCTTTGACAATGTGTAATATTAACATGTTGGAACAATTCTTCCACCAAAATGTGAGCTTCCTGACTGTAGAATCATGTCTTTTTCATCTTTCTAACCATGTCATCTAGCACAGTGCCTGACATGTAGTGAGTGGTCAGTAAACACTTGCTGAATTAAAGCATTTCAGTCATTTCTCCAGGATCTTCGGGTCCCAGAGGTAATTTTTCCAGAACCCTTCAATTGTAGCATTCATAAATCATTTCCATTCATTTTTTCTTCCATCCATGCCAGAGGCCTGGTTGGTAGGAATACTTTGATAGATAATAGAAAGGCAAATTATTGTATTCCCGAAAAAGAAATCTAGTTTGTAATAAAGGCACCAAAGCAGGAATCAAAATTTGTACTAACTACTGCTTGGGTGAAATCAAATGAGGTTTTGTCATTAAAAAATGGTAGATCTGTACAACTTTTCTTAGACCCTGGACACTACTAGAAACACAGAAATGGCATTTTAGTATGAGTTCAGAAAAGGTCTCCTGACCCTGTCTTCGTCCATCAGGCTGCTGTAACATATTACCTTAGACTGGGTAATTTATCAATATAAATTTATTGCTCACAGTTCTGGAAGCTGAAAAGTTCAAGATCAAGGTGCCAGCGGATTTGGTGTCCGGTGAAGACTCTCTCTGTGCCTCACATGGCAGAAGGGGCGAGGCATCTCCCTTTGACCTCTTCTCTAAGAGCACTCATCCCGTCCCCACCCTCTTGATCTAATTACCCCCTAAAAGCCACATGTCCTAATACTATTGCATCAGGGGTTAAGTTTCAACCTTGAAATTTGGGGGGATGCCAGCATTCAGGCCGTAGCATACCCAGCTCCACTATCTGCTTCGCTCTTGCTCCCTGATGGCTCTCAATCATGTTCTTGTTCATTTTTTGTGCACTCTTATCCAAAGCCTGGGGTCGTTTTACAGCCAGTATTAGTGGCCAACATTTAGGAAGTAATTATTTCTGACTTACATGTAAATGGCCTTTATCACTGCTTTCTAAATTTGCCTGTGAGGTGTTCCTTCTGGAGATTCCCACAAAGGGAAAAATTATAAGTTTCACTTAAATCAGAAACACTGCTTATCTCTATAAATTTTAGGTATGCAGATAACTTTGAGTTCCACTAAGAAAGATAAATGTATATAACACTAGGTATAAGAGTGTTCTGGTAGTGGTACTATGGTCTTTCTTTTATGTATGAATTTACTTTTTTCCAGCTTTATTGAGATATTATTGACAAATAAAAATTGTATACACTCAAGGTGTACACTGTAATGATTCGCTACACATTGTGTAAGGAAAATTGTGTAAGGATTACCACAGTCAAATAAATTATGGGTTTGTTTGCTTGTTTGTTTGTTTGTTTTGAGACACAGTCTCTCTCTGTCACCCAGGCTGGAGTGCAATGGCGCAATCTTGGCTCACTGCAACCTCTGCCTCCCAGGTTCAAATGATTCTCCTGCCTCAGCGTCCCGAGTGGTTGGGATTACAGGCACATGCCACCATGCCCAGCTAGTTTTTGTACTTTTGGTGGAGACGGGGTTTCACCAGGTTGGCCAGGCTGGTGTCTTGGCCTCAAGTGATCTGCTCATCTAAGCCTCCCAAAATGCTGGGATTACAGGCGTGACCCACCACACCAGTCCCAATTTTTTTTTTTTTTTTTTTTTTTTAGAAAGAAAAAGAGATAAAGACATTTTGAGTAAGAAAAGGAAAAATAAGAAGGGAAGGGAGACTCAAACTTCCTTCTCAGTTTAATAGCTGAACAGGAAACACCAGATCCCCCAGTGTTTTTATTTTGAGTAAGCCATGAAAATATGCAGACACAGGTATGGAAATGAAGGCACTTAAGAAAGAAGAGGATAGAGAAGTGTATTATCAAAGTCCACCGCTTGCACATAACCTGCCTTGAAACTCCAACCCGCAGGAGTCTCTCCTCTTGATGATAGCCATTTATTTTAGCAAATTGTTTATACATGGCCCTTTCCATTTCATATTTGAAAAGTTATTGCTGTCTTCCAACTCATTTTAACTTTCTTTGAAAAGGACTCTACCTTCTCCGTTTGAGTCCCTTGTTGAAACTGTCAAGTTCTGAGCACATACATGGTAGAAACTTCAAAAATTTTAATACACTCTTTAATCCCAGAAAAACTTCATTTTGTTAAAATGCTTCCCAAAAATCTCACAAAGAAAGGTGGTGGGCTGAATTGTGTCCCTCCAAATTTCTTTTTCTTTTTCTTTTTCTTTTTTTTTTCTTTTTTGAGACAGAGTCTCGCTCTGTCACCCAGGCTGGAGTGCGGTGGCGAGATCTCGGCTCACCACAAGCTCCGCCTCCCGGGTTCACGCCATTCTCCTGCCTCAACCTCCCGAGCAGTTGGGACTACAGGCGCCGCCACCACGCCCAGCTAATTTTTTTGTATTTTTAGTAGAGACGGGGTTTCACCGTGTTAGCTAGGATGGTCTCAATCTCCTGACCTTGTGATCTGCCCGCCTAAGCCTCCCAAAGTGCTGGGATTAAGCCACTGCGCCTGGCCGTGTCCCTCCAAATTTCATATGTTGAAGCCCTAACCCCCAGTTCCTTAGAACTTAAACTGTATTTGGAGATAGGGCCTTCAAAAAGGTAATTAAGCTAAAATGAGGCCATTAGGGTGGGATCTAACCCAATATGGCTGGTGTCCTAGTAAGAAGGGAAGATTAGGACATAGAGGTACCCAGAAAGAAGACCGTGTGAAAACAGAGGGAGAAGACAGTCATCTACAAGCCAAGGAGACAGATCTCAGAAAAAACCAATTCTACCAACACCTTGATCTTGGACTTGTAGCCTCCAGAACTGTGAGAAAATGAATTTCTGTTGTTTGAACCTCCCAGTCTGTGGTACTTGGTGATGTCAACCTTGGAAAACTAATACAGAGAGCTTTCTCTTCCATTAATTTGATTAATAAATAGTGAGAAATTTGTAATTAACAAAATAAACTAATGATTCACGAAGTCTCATTTGTTTGCCTTATAAATTTTTGCTTCCTTCGTAAAGAGGATGTTGTCAAATTCAAACTTCTTACCCTCAAACCTCAAGACATTTGCAATTTCAAATCTATTTACTTGTTGTTGTTTATTTGAAAACTTATTATAAAAATAAACTATTAACTAGTTTTAGTATGGCTTTAGTTTTGTGCTTATTCATTTCTAAAAGTCAGAAGGTAAGGAAGGTAGAGGGAAAGAGGTGGAAGGTGAGCCTTTTGCATGCAGAGTGCCTTCAAATTGAGACTGCCCTTTGCTTTTCCCATGACCTATATAACCAACCGCTATCCCCACCCCTCACCCACCACTCCCTCATGTGGAGCAAAAGCCAGTGTCTAAATCTGTGGCCATTTTGGCCTCGGGTGGAGGTATGGCTCTATTACAGAGTTGCCTACTTTCCAGACAATGACTTTCCAGATCTACCAGGCTTCTCTCAGGCTTTCCCAGAAGCCATGGCTTTACACTACCGTTCTCAGTGAAGGAGTGCCTGCTTCCACCAGTACCTTCCACGGCCACACGGAACCCACTTACCACCATTCAAGGTGAGTTCACACTATAACAGCCCAGGGAACAGACAAGGATCTTTCTCTACCCAGACTTTGACTGGTTAATTTAACATGATCTTCAAGCAATGGCCACAGTAGGAACTTCATTCACTATTATACTATCTGGAGGAAAAAAAGACAAATTTTCCTCAAATTCCAAAAAAAAAAAAAAAAACCAGCATAGGCATAAAGGTAGTCCAGCCAATCCATAGAGACTATAGTAAATATCACTCATACAAACTCAAATGTGCTGCAATAAATCACAGGGTGCTTTACTTTTTCAGTCACACGATATTCTTCATACCCACTTCTGTTTTCACAGAACCCTAATGAAAACAGCACAAAGAGGGCCTGTGACAGGGGTGGTCACCTCTCTGTTCCAACACACATGCCAATAAATGTGGGAAACAGCACCCTCTTCCCTACAAAACTAAACTATTTCAAGAGAGCCATAATGATGGCCTGTCCTCCTCCAGTAAGGTATAAATGTGTCCAAGTTACTATGTTATCTTGGTAAAAAACAAAATAAACTTGAATGTTTTCATTCATAATCCTACTTATGGGATTTAACCTTAGGATTTAAGGTCAATTAATTAAGAAAAAATTATTCAAAAGAAAAGATAGATTACAAAATGATTCAGTATTATTGACTATCTGAAAGTAGGAAAAATTGTTATACAAAGCAAGATATTTATACTTTAGGATGTTATACACTGATTTTTGGAGCCATACAGAGCAAATACAATGGATATTGCCTTGGAATAAATCAAAGTATTGAAGGATTTGACAGAATTTCCCATACATATGCTAGGAAGAAGGAGCTACTATGCCCTACACCGCACTTACCTGCAAAACACTAACTTTTACAGGTAGATGATAAACATTTTTATCTGCAAATTTGTTAAAAGTTTTTATACATTTTTATGAATTTATGTAACATATATAAGTTTTATAGAAACTTTTACATGTGAATGATAACAGTCTTGTCAGAAAAAAAGCAGGGTCTGGAAAAGGCTGGAGATAGCAGGTTGCCAGGATCCCATAAGATAAGGAAAGTGGGGACCAAACGGCAGCCACAAACACGTTGACATCTGGGCAGGACACTGGGAATGTGGGCCCAACACAGAGCAAAGGAAGCCATGCAGTGGCGCTGCAGCGCCCGCTGGGCCACATGGGATCCCAATGACCGCCCAGCCCATCAGGAAGCTGACACGGGACTGTGAAAAAGGACTGGAAAGAAATGGGGAAAATAAAGACAATTGGTTTCGTAGTGTAATGAGATTATCAATCCATTTTTCCCTTTAGAAATTTGTACTGATATCATTATACAATAAATATTCCAAACATATATTTCAATAGACTTTTAAACAGTGTCATACACTGGTTGATGGGAAAGCACAAAACACATATATTTGCATATATTTACAGTATGAATAGAAAGGGGCCCTCAGCAGCAGGGACGTTCCACATGTTCAGTGGCCAGGAAACAGTAGTGTTTTCATTTATCAGCAGTTTTAATATATCCTGGCTCCCTCCTTTTCCGTGGCACAGTGTCAGGGAAAATCACTACCTCACAAACCTTGCATCTCCTTTTGCCATTCACCCAACTGTGCCACAGTCTCTGATTTTAAAGTAGTCCTTTGTCAAATTCACATAGCTTCCCCTCCTTCCAGGGCTTAGGCCAAACTGTGTGGTAGCAAGTTCCTTTCATGTCCTTCCTTTTGTAGAATTCCTTTGGCAAAGTCCAAAGCATACCTCATGGCCATGAGTGTCAAGTGTTGGTTCTTACTGACTTAAATAGTCCTCTGTCCTTCTCTGAAAATACCTTGACACGAAAATGAAGAATAATTCAATGAAGTTCCTCCTAAGTTTTATGGTAATAGCATGAACTCTGGGAGAATGGCCATACAGCCAGGACCATCATTGCCTTAGAGCATTTGCTAATAATAAAATTAATAAAATGCATGCAAGTTATTCATTCAATAAATATTCATTGAGACCTGCCATAGGAACTGAGTAGTGACAGAGCTGGGACCAGGATCCAAGTCTCCTTGCTCAACAGATCCTGCCCTTACCCCAAGGTGCCCTGTGTGAGTACTGACTCTGGGCAAAGCTCTCTTCTAAGCCTGGAAGAATAGGAAGGTTTGCACTCTGCAAACTTATAGTCAATTTCACAGCATAAAGTTCCCTGTTATTCTTCAAAAAGGCAGCTTCGCAACTCTCCCTGGAGTCTGTACTTCCTCATATGACCACCCCTCAACCCCGTATATGAACCCATACCTCTATTTGCTTTTTATTTCCATATATTTAGCTATAACTAAAAAGCTTTCCTTTTGAGGGAATATTTTCAGCAATTGTGCTGCCTTCTTTGAACTTGTTTCTCCTAATCCAGCAGCCTGTTTCTCTTCCCCACTGTGAAATTGACGAAAACCAGCAACGGGTTTTTATATAGAGACTGGACATAGCATTAATGTTTGAGATTTTTCCCCCTTTTAACACAAGACATTTTCCAGTGCATCTTTATTATTATTATCATTATTCATCAAAAGCTTTTTTATCCAAAAAGATAATTCAGATCTAGAAACCTTGTTCAACCAATTGTTCTCAAGTGGTGCTCTCCCGGGGAGTGAATTATATCCTAAATATAACAGTAAAACATTTTGTTGAAGAATAGAGTAAGTAAAACATATTCTGGTTTTCTTTGCTCATTTGAGTGTATTCAACTCATAACACCTTTTTTTTTGTTTTGGTAAGAAGTGGCAGGCTATTTATCCTGTTTTGCTCAGTGAGAAAGAAAAATACAGGAAAGGACACAGAGCTTTAAAAATAGCATCAATGGCAGAAGTAAACACAAACCCAGGGAGTTGTCTTACTGAACTTCATATTCACCATTAAAGAAAAAATTATCCATGACACCAATGAAAGATGATAAGGCAGACTTTATTCAGGACTATCATGATAGGCGTAGGGACCACTGCAATGGGGTATTGCAATAGGGAAGAGAGATTGGGCTCAACTCTGAAGATAGCAAAGAAAAAGTGGGAATGTATACCCAAAGTGGGGGGAAGGTGGTCAGTAGGTGAAAAATTACTAAGAAGAAACAATAGGAGTAAAGAGGTAAACCTAACTGGGTTCTTGCTAAAGGCAGGCCAGGGTGATCAGACATCACCCAGGAAGATGATGGAGGATGAGGAACCTGGTCAGGCAGTGAGGGTGATCAGATATTGAGGATTAACGTTAAACTGACTCAACAGGATTCTTGGTAAAATTAGACAATGCAGAGATAAACATGGAAGCCCAAAGGTCAGGACCTAATTGAGAAGAGAGTTCAGAGGAGCCTGATTAGAGTTTGGTCAAGGAGAGAATCTTTCACCATCAAGCCAAGCACAATGCCCAGCACACAGCAGGTGCTCAATAAGTGTTTGTCAAATAAAGAAATGAGTGAGTGTATGCTGTGTCCCAGAACCAACCCTTTCCTTGAAGCATGTCTGGGCAGAGGCTCTGAGTCCACAGCCTTGCTGCATTGTGGCGTTGGCCAGCTGAGGAGAGCAGAGGGTGTCGTATTTTAAAAAGCATCTCGCTCCACAACTTGCACCCACTTCAGAGTCAACCTCAAGAGGACTCTGTCTGCACATGAGATGAGAGTCCTCTAAAAGCTATGTCCAAAGAAGCTTCCCAGGTCCTCTCTGGAGTTTCAGAGGACAGGGGTTCACAGCACTACCACTGGGGTCTGGGATGGAGAATCTTATGAAAACCCCAAAGTCAAGCCATTGACTTTCCCCTGAAACAGGCTCTATGTTTTGTGCTCCCCAATATCAGACACTTGCTTATGCATCCTAAGGGTACCCCTTCCATCAACACTGAACTTCCCACTGTTCCATGAACACCTCCATGCTTTTGTGAGTGCTGTTTCCTCAGGCTAGAATCTTCTTGCACCAATATATTATGTGGAAAACTACTCATCCTTCAAGAACCTGCTTACAAATCATCTGCACTTGAGGCAAGAGGATTGCTTGAGCCCAGGAGGATGAGGCTGCAGTAAGCTGTGATCACACCTGCACTCCAGCCTGAGTGAAAGAATAGACCCTATCTCTCAAAAAAAAAACAAAACAAAAGAAAACAAAAAAAAAAAAACCTGGGTGCTCTTAAAATATAAAGATGCCCAGGCTTCACATCTGGAGTTTCTGATGCAATAAGTCTAGAGTGGAACCAGGGATACTGATTTTCTAATAGCTCCCAAGATGATTCTGGAAATCAGCCATGTGTGGGAGTCTCGTCTAGAAAATAGAGACTGTGCTTTGTTCAGGTTTTTCATCCAGCCTGTAGCACAGCATGGGCATGGAGTAAGAGATCTATCTTTGCTTGTTAGGTAGGAGTATAAGTAAGTGGATGGACAGATGTCCGGCAGACGTTGAGGGAAAGAACTGCATTCTGAATCACTATAAGACAGAGAGGACATGAAAGAGAGATTCTAAATTTAGTTCAGATCCTCTGGGAGTGGGCAGCAGAACTGAACCCCATCCTCTGCTCCAAAGAACCTTGGCTAGTCTAAGGAGCAAATGGTCTGCATTTAATTTCTGGCAGATTCTCTCTTTTCCCTCTGCATTTTTTCCCCATCTCTCCCTGCCTCCTCAAAGGCACTTATAAGTAGCTATCCAGTCTTAGCCAAGTCCCAGATCAGACATCATCAAGTCCTGAGGCAGGACACAAGCCACAGACTTGAACAATGTGGCTAAACACCCAGGCAAGGGCCTGGAATGTGTCTCATTAATGGACGTCCAGCTTTCCAAAAGGCCTAATGAGATCTCTGAGTCAATCCCGGGCAGGGAATCCAACCAAACAGAAAAACCAGTGTCAGAAAGGTGAGAAAAACCTTGAGTTGGAGATGTATGTGGCTGGCTTCCCACCGCACAGAAAAGAGAGTCGACCCTCAACCCTGGAGGCGTGATCTCAGTTGGAGGCAGCAGTGCTTTGCGGTTCCCCTCCTGGCTCCCCTGCTGTCTGACAGCATTTGGAACCCCTCTGGTGCTCTCCTTAAGAGCCATTAGAATCCATAATTTAAATGCAAGAGCGTTTTTGATAGAAAAAGGAGTAATGCTTGATTTAATTTTATTGCCATCAGTTTCACTGGGAAAAGGGAAGTGGGGAGGGGAGGGGAGGCCGAACTTCTTCCCCACAAGCAATGACATCTGCTGCTGGCGGGGAAAATGCCCAGAGCAGTGCCTTTCCATGCAATTACTCCTGGGCATGCAAATAAAAACAACCTTCTTTTCCTCCCCAGTCTGCCAGCCTCTTCCGAATCTCTGGAAACAAGCTCTCTGCAATTGGGCAACTTGACAGGCTGTTCCTGCTACAAACATCAGCTGTCACAGACATAATGCAACAAGAAGGGAAGGCTCTAGGGCCGAGCAGAAGTAGTCAGGACAGCTCAAATGTAGCCAGCAAAGGGACTGTTCGGGTAAGCATGACAGAGTCCCTCAGATGGGTCTTGAGAGTTTGCCTGTATTTCAGTGTCTGTTTTCACAGGGAGAATTCATGGGCTACACACAAATCTCATCTTGAAAAAACAAGAACAAGAAGGGAACAAAAAATAGATGGATGCATCTAAAGCAATGTCATTGAAATTCTTAATCAAATAAAGTCATAAAAATCACTGTACCCTCCAAAGGTCCCCAGCTCGTACCCTCTCTGACACTCTTGCAATTTAGCCAAGAGGAGGGTGTAGGTCTGTAGGGAGAGAGCCAGCTAGCTTCTCCCACTGCCTTGCCAAACTGCACACCCTACAGTGGTCTGGTCAGGGCCACACATCCCACTGGAAAGTTAATTTGGACTTCACTGAGTACATCACATTCCAAAGAGAAAGGATGAATTGTGGTGTGGCGTGGGACAGTGAGCAAGTCCTTCTGTGGTTAGTGCAGACATATGTCCTGAAGGTCACACAAGCTGTCTGCCAGACCTACTGCCTCCTCTGGGATTCCAGCCACATTCACCTGGTTAACTAGTTGGTACCACATAACCCTGCTACAGCTGCTTGGACCAGGGAGGCAGGCCTGATTGAAAAACAGCCTAGGAAGAGGCTTGCCTCGAGGACCCGCCAAACAGGCACAATTGTGACCTCATTGAGCTGATCAGATCTCATTGCTTAGACAATTTGAGAGCCCAGAATTTAAAAAAAAAAAAATAGCAATTGTTAGAGGCAATAAAAACATCCTCCTTACCAACAGGCAGACGAAGTTCCTATCTAATCGCCACAGTACAAAAAAAAATTATTTTGTGAAGAATTAATACTTGTTTTATTTTGTAAAGCATTCAAATAATTATTACAGGGAAAACTTAAAACTTTTTCTAGACTTATTTATGTATTTTTTCTTAATGTCTGTTTAATCTCTGCTGCATATTTTTAAATGTTATTTTATTGTGGTAAGAACATGACATGAGATCTACTTTCTTAACTAATTTTTAAGTGTATAATACATTGTCGTTTACTTTCGGTACAATGTGGTACACCAGATCTCTAGGGCTTACTCATCTTGCTTAACTGAAACTTTATCGGCATTTATTTTGAAATTTGGGAGAGGGAGGAGAGAGTAGCCTATGGATATTCTGATCTAAATGTCTTGATCTAAGCCTGAAAAAGTACACAGAGAGAGAGCAGGAATAGAAGCCAGGAATAGGAGGGAAGGAGAAAATTGAGCCGTCAGAAGACCAGAGCAGCAGAAGTCGGAAACTCTCTGAGCCTCCATGGTGAGCAGGGAGCAGAGAAAGGGGACTCAGATGCCTGCATCTCAGACACCTGCCTGAATTCCTCTGGTGCCCCAGAGCTGCTGCTGTGGCCTTAGTGGTCTAAGCTTCCCTTATTTCCCCATGTTGCCTTGCTGCAAATTCCTACTTCCTAAACTTCAGTTTGTCTTTGCTTCTTGAAACCGAAAAAAGCCTAACTAAGGCATCAGTCACACTAGCAAATAAAAGAAATTCATTCAGATAGTATTATCAAAGCCAAAGGTCAGGTACTTTAAAGGGAATGGACAGGATATAAAGATTTGTGTGGTTCAACTGAGAAGCTTAATTCAAGAAGAGCTTCAAGATGGAAGATAGACTTTGCAGAAGAACATAGAGTAAATTCAGAAGACAGACACCAGGATGAACATATGCAAACCATGTCCTAAGCAGGCAACCTCCAGAGAGCTAGGGATGTACAGCCTGTAGAATAGAAAACTCATGAGGCTCATGATAGACGATGTCAAGTGGAAGAAGGGCTGGAATTGTTTCGTGTGCCAAAGATAGAAGAGCATGGGAATAAAGGTTTTAGTTCAATATTAGGAAAAGCATTCCTAATCTGAACTTCATTAGAAGATGGGGTGAGTTGTTTGTCACTGAAAGTGTTCAAGGAGAAACTCAGTTTTTAGAATCTCAATTTAGGTCAGACTCAATTAGAAATATCGTATTCACTGTGATAAGAAAAGCTAATACAAGGTAAAGAACCCTAAAGTTGAAAATTAAGTGAATGCAGCAACAAACCAAATATATTGAACAAACTTGTAGCTGATCTGAGATCGACAAACGGCAATCTTCAGACTACTGGGGTGAAAATATTCTTGCCTAGAAATTCTGCATTTATTGGACTTGGGGGTATTGTCATTCTTTTATTGTGGTCAGTGTGGATAATCTCTAACTATCCATCTTTATTTAGCCTAAATGGATCAAATAAGAGAATGTTTTATGCATAAAATGTTTTAAGTTATCAGTTGATAAAATCAAGGGATAGAATATTAGAAGAGACCCTTGGAAATCTAGGACAATCTAACATGATTGCAGGATTACTTTTCTTTGGGGAACAAATGAAAGTTAATAGACTGTAACCATTATTTGTGAGTTACAAGAATATCTATGTGCCTTTTTTCCAGAAGATAAATATACTGAGGGAGGAGAAAATATAATACCTGCCAAATAGCTTTCTCAAAGCTCTTTGTTGGAAGGCTGTGCTGACTTGCTCTCTATAGTTCTTCTAGAGGAGAGAAATAATCTCATCTCCTATTGACCTGAATGAGCTGAGAGGCTTACTATTAATGGATACAATAGACTTGAAACTTCTAAAGGAAGATATAAAAAAGAATCAGACTACCTCTCTGCAACTACCGTTCCCTGCAGGAACAGCCACTTCATTTCTGCCAAAGATTTGAGGACTAGAAGCAAAACCTTTCTACTATATCCCATCACTAAGCAAGTTCTTCCGCCTTGGGTTACAAGACTATTCAGATCTTCTTAAAACTTTACTTTTGGCAGAAAGTTGGAAGCAAAGTAAATAATATAAGAATATTTCTTAGGATTGTATTTGATAATGAAGAAAAGGACAACATGATTTTTGGACTTAGAGTCCTAAAATGTCCATCTCATTGCAAGGAAAAGAGTATCAATAACTTCTAACACTGGTGTCAGGGACGTCCCTAATTTTGGAAAAGTCCCATGATACTTTATTTGGTAGGAGACTGGACTAATAATTGCTGTTTCCTTGCATCTCCAAAGCATTACACATGCGCTTATGCAGCTAACTTTATATATAACAGCTGAAATAATATTTCATGCAAATGTTCTAAGTATAGGAAGGGAAATGCAATGAGAACAGCTTCAGCATTTCCAAAGGGAAAATTGATCTTTAGCACTTGATGTGCAATCAAACACTGAAATGATTTTTTTCACTTGATAACCTTCCAGCAGGAATCCTGACATAATGCTTAAGAGCCTCCGCTGTTGTTGAATTTTAACCTTCCTTTAAAAATACGAATAGAACTTCGTTTGCTAATTCAAACCTGAAAACAATTTGAAAGGTATTTCAATTTTTTATATGCTCTAGAATTTTAAGCATGTTCAAATGAAGTAAATAGGGGGAAAAAATGTATTTAGCTTGTTAGCAGCTTTATTCAGCCATACCCATTATGGTTAAAAAAAAAAAAAAAAAAAAAAACTCTTCAGGAAATTGGTCAGGCACAGTGGCCCACTCCTGTAATCCCAGCACTTTGAGAGGCTGAGACGGGCAGATCACTTGAGGTTAGGAGTTCAAGATCAGCCTGGCCAACATGGTGAAACTCTGTTTCTACTAAAAATACAAAAATTAGCGGGGCGTGGTACTGCATGCCTGTAGTCCCAGCTACTTAGGAGGCTGAGGCAGGAGAATCGCGTGAACCTGGGAGGTGGAGGTTGCAGTGGGCCGAGAGAGCCCCACTGCACTCCAGCCTAGGCAACAGAGCGAGACTCTGTCTCAAGAAGAAAAAAAAAAAAGGAAAAAAAATTCTTAAGGAAAAGAATACAAAAAAAAAAATAACAGTTTGAAACTAATGTCACAGGGAAGGATGATCTTTAATCCTAAATAAGTTGAGTTTTAAAGGGAAAACAGTGAAACCACTAGCTTAAAAGCAAAACAAGATTTAAGAGATAGAAATGCAGAGGGGACTATTCTGCAGTTAAAATGACTAGACTATTTCATTTAATGCAAGTCAGATGTGATGCTTATGCAAACCATTAGAAGTTGCCTGGAATATATGAAATTCTAAGAAATACAATAATACATGCTGTGTGATGCATCGTGCAAAACTTGTGAAAATAAAATAGGAGAGATAAAACAAATTTGAGTTTTAAAATATATGAAAAATGAGATGTGACATCCTTGATAGAAGTGTTTTTAATAATGGCACTTTGAAGTATGTATTAAAAAGAATATAAGCAAATCCATGTTCTTTTGGAATGTGCATGCCCATCTAAGAGATCCTAGCAAGCTCACTGTATCCAATGGAACAGAAATGGCGTCTGTCCCAAAGCCAGGCTGGAGAGGAACACAGTGTTTATGACTTCCTATCTCCCAGCCCCATGGAGTTGCCTTGGTGACGTTCCTCTCATACTGACCTGCTCTCCCAAAATACGACAAGCCAGATGCCCGTGGGTTTGGGTGTGTCTAATTGAGCCACACTAAGCACCAAATGACCTGGAAATGTCTAATCCTGCTTTTGTCAGAACAAATTACTGGATTACTGTCATGTTCCTCTGTGGACTAATTTATGATTCAATACAAAGTCCTGTGCAAAGCCTTGGGCCAAGTCTGCTGCCTACTTCACTCCCACATGCAGAGTTGTGGACATGCTGCTCTGGTATGAAGAGCATCCAGTCTGAAATGGTGAGACTAATAAGAAAACCATCAAATGAAACACTGCAAGAATCCTGGAATGAGGTGTGCATTTTGTGCCTTTTGCTCCTCAAAAGATTATTTTTTGGAAAGAGAGCCCTGGTATGCTCTCTACAAATTACCCTCTGCAATATTGCTACTGAGCCCATGTTCCATGCCATGGTGGTGAGCTCTAACCTCACAACTCTAATATTTTTTGTATCAAAGCATGTTCATTGCATAAACAATTCATCAAGGTAGAGCGTTCACAGAAAGAAACTTGAACATCTCGTTTGAGCTGAAGATATATTGGTGTCTGGTAGAACAGGCTCTGCCCCTCTAAGCTCCCTCTCAACTCACCACCCTACCACAGGGCCCTGAAAGGGCACAGGACGCTGGTTCTAAGTGCTTAGGGAATTTCTCTAGACTGCACTGTCAACTGCGCTCAAACAGTCTGGAGAATATTGTACTCAACACCCTCCATCTGAAGTCTGAAAGGAAAAGAATTACCTAGTAATCAGAGGCAACTGACTCCAAATGTGAAAAGTATGGCAGATTTAATTACATCTAAATTAAGGATTTCTGGCCAGGCGCGGTGGCTCACGCCTTTAATTCCAGCACTTTGGGAGGCCGAGGTGGGTGGATCACTTGAGGCGAGCAGTTCCAGACCATCCTGGCCATCACAGTGAAACCCTGTTTCTACTAAAAATACAAAAATTAGCCAGGCATGGTGGCGCACACCTGTAATCCCAGCTACTCAGAAGGCTAAGGCAGGGAAATCGCTTGAACTCGGGAGGAGGAGGTTGCAGTGAGTCAAGATTGCACCACTGCACTCCAGCCTCGGAGACAGAGCGAGGCTCTGTCTCAAAAAAAAAAAGAAAGAAAGAAAGAAAAAAAATTTAGGATTTATATTTAATAAAGAACACCATGGCAAATTTAATGAATGGAAATGGATTTGGGAAGACATATACTGCATATTAACAGGTGATATTAATCTTAGATATTACTTAATATATAATGAACAAATCAGTAAACAAAAGAAATGCTCACATTTTAGCATTATGTTTTGTTGTTTTCCTTTTGGACTTCACATGGAGGGTGTTGAGTATAATATTCTCCAGATTCAGGCTCTCTATCATCATTAATCTATGCAAAGCCCTTCTCTTGTTTTATTTCTGTATTTTCCTCATCATAACCCACCAACACCCTTACTTCCCTTCCGTGGCCCCATAGGCATTAATTATAATATAATTAATATATATTTTAATATATTAATATATATTCTTGGATTATATATATATGTCCTGAAAAAGATATGTGAAAGTGATTTCAATTTATATAAATAGTATTGAGCTATATATGTCCTTTAGTTTCCTCCCATTTTATTGAAAACTATATATAACTATATATCTGTATATGTAGATATATATATCTCACTGCATCTACATAAATAATATATCATTGCTTCTGACTGCTAGATAGTGTTCCATGATTTGCATCCAGCACTTACTACTAAGTACAGCCATATTGCTCTTCAGGACTGTTCCTTTACATTCCAGGAGTGATGCAAGAGAATTCCTGTTTGCTCATAATTGGTATTATCCAACTTTCTAACTTTTCCCAATCTGATTGTTGTAAAGTGGCGTCTCATTATTCCTTTCATTTGCATTTCTCCAATTACTGCTGAAAATGGACATCTCTTCACATGTGTGTTACCCATTTATATTTCTCCTTCTATAGATAGCTTATTCATTTCTTGTGACCATTGTCTTTCATTTATTGATTTGTTCATTGTATGTATTCAGTAATATCTAAGATTAATATCACGTGTTAATATATAGTATATATCTTCCCAAGTCTATTTCCATTCTCTTAAATTTACCTATGGTGTTATTTATTAAATAGAAATCCTTAATTTTGATGTAGTTAAATGTACCATAGTTTTCACATTATTTTTGCACTTTTTGCATTATGCTTAAGATAATCTCCACTAAAACATCACAAGAAATTTTTATTAGAATTATATTAAATTTCTAGATTAACTCAGGTATAATTTGTATCTTTACAACATTCATCTTGTCATGAAAATGTTACAGCTCTCCAATTATTCAGGTCTTCTTTTATGTCTTTCATAAGGTTAAAAAAATTTTCTTATAACAATTTTCCCTGTTCTTTGTAGGTTATTCCTAACTATAATTTTTATTGTGATTATGAATAATGTCTGTTTTCCTATGGCATTTTCTATTAAATTCTTGCTATGGCAGACTTTTCAAAGTTTATTTTAACAGAAAACTTCCAACTCTCTTATTGTATTAAGTGTTTGTTTATTGTGTTTTCTAAGCAGATGATTATTTTATCTGCAAATAATGGCAAATTTGTTCCTCCTTTGAATCCTTCTATTTCTCATTTCCATTTCTTGTCTTCCTGTACTAGCCAGGACCTTTAGTTCTTTATAGAACGGTAAGCAGTGCTGACATGACAAATTCTTGTTTTGTTCCTGATCTATAAGAGAGTGAATTTAGTTTCTCCATCAAATATGATGTTGTCTGTAGGATTTTTGTACATCATATTTATGAAATTAAGGGAGTTTCCTTCATGTCTTAGTTTACTGAGAAGTGCTTTTCCTAATTAATAGATATTAAAATTTGTCAAATTCTATCTATTAATGTGAGTGTCAACAGTAGATTTTTTTGATTTTAGAAATTTTTTAAAATTTTTAGTTAAAATTTAATCTTAAGTTTTTTCTGATTTTGAGTTTCTGATTGATTTTAAGTCATGTAATTTCTGGGACAAATGCTACTAGATCTATATATATATAAATTTTACTTTAAGTTCCAGGATACATGTGCAGAACGTGCAGGTTTGTTACATAGGTATACATGTGCCATGGTGGTTTGCTGCACCTATTTACTCATCCTCTAATTTTCCTTCCCTTGCCCGCCACCCCCAACAGGCCTGGGTATGTGTTGTTCCCCTCCCTGTGTCCATGTGTTCTCATTGTTCAACTCCACTTATGAGTGAGAACATGTGATGTTTGATTTTCTGTTCCTGTGTTAGTTTGCTGAGAATGATGGTTTCCATCTTCATCCATATCCCTGCAAAGGACATGAACTCATCCTTTTTTATGACTACATAGTATTCCTTGGTGTATATGTGCCACATTTTCTTTATCCAGTCTATCACTGATGGGCATTTGGATTTGCTCCAACCCTATTGCAAATGGTTCTGCAATGAACATATGTGTGCATGTATCTTTATAGTAGAATGATTTATATTCCTTTGGGTATATACCCAGTAATGGAATTGCTGGGTCAAATGGAATTTCTGGTTCTAGATCCTTGAGGAATCACCATACTGTCTTCCACAATAGTTGAACTAATTTACATTCCCATGAATAGTGTAAAAGTGTTCCTTTTTCTCCACAACTTCTCCAGCATCTATTGTTTCTTGACTTTTTAATAATCACCATTCTGATCAGCATGAGATGCTATCTCATTGTGGTTTTGATTTGCATTTCTCTAATGATCAGTCACGTTGAGCTTTTTTTCATATGTTTGTTGGCTGTGTAAATGTCTTCTTTTACAGTGTCTGTTCATATCCTTTGCCCACTTCTTGATGGGGTTGTTTTTTTCTTGTAAATTTGTTTAAGTTCCTTATAAATTCTGGATATTAGACCTTTGTCAGATGTGTAGATTGCAAAAATTTTCTCCCATTCTGTAGGTTGCCTGGTCACTCTGATGATAGTTTCTTTTGCTGTGCAGAAATTCTTTAGTTTAATTAGATCCCATTTGTCAATTTTGACTTTGTTGCAATTGCTTTGGCATTTTCATCATGAAGTCTTTACCCATGCCTGATCATAGTATATTTCTATAATACAGTTGACCCTTGAATAACCTGGGGGTTAGGGGTGCTGCCCCTCATGCAGTTGAAAATCTGCATATAGGCCAGGTGCGGTGGCTCACGTCTGTAATCCCAGCAGTTTGGGAGGCCAAGGCAGGCAGATCACGAGATCAGGAGATTGAGATCATCCTGGCTAATGCAGTGAAACCTTGTCTCTACCAAAAAATACCAAAAAATAGCCAGGCATGGTGGCACACACCTGTAGTCCCAGCTAATCGGGAGGCTGAGGCAGGATAATTGCTTGAATCTGGGAAGCAGAGGTTGCAGTGAGCCAAGATGGCGCCACTGCACTCTAGCCTGGGTGACAGAGCAAGACTCCGTCTCAAAAAAAAAAAAAGAAGAAAATCTGCATATAACTTTTGACTCCCCAAAAACTTAACTGCCGATAGCCTACTGTTGACCAAATGCCTTATGAATAACATAAAAAGTTGATTAACACGTTTGGTATGTTATATGTATTATATATTGCAGTGTTACAATAAAGTAAGTTAGAAAAAATAAAATGTTATTAAGAAAGTCATAAGGAAGAAAAAAATATTTATTATTCATTAAGTGAAAATGGATCATCATAAAGGTCATCATCTTTGTTGTCTTCATGCTGAGTAGACTGAGAATGAGGAAGAGGAGGGATTGGTCTTGCAATCTCAATGGTGGCAGAGGCAGAAGAAAATCTGCATATAAATGGACCCACTTGATTCAAATGTGTTGTTCAAGGGTCCGCTGTATATTGGTTGGTGCTCATCTAATATTTTACATAAGAATCTTCTATCTCTGTCATAAACAAAATGAACCTAAAATTTTATTTTGTTGTACTGACTTGGTTTTACAAATCAAGGTTATGCCAGCCTCAGAAATGACTAGAATTGCTTTTGTTCTGTTTTATTTTCTGAAGCAATTTACTTAGATACAAATTATCTAATTAATAAATTAACTAATTTGCTTCCTGAAATTCTATGAGAGCCCATCCTCTAAAACCATCTAGATTGAAACTTTTCTATGAAATTAGGATAATTTCTATTTCAATCCATTTGAAGTTTCTATTTTTAAATCTGAGAGTAATGGTTGCTTATAATTTTACTATTTTAGGCCAGGCATGGTGGCTCATGCCTGTAATCCCAACACTTTGAGAGGCCCAGGAGGGTGGATCACCTGAGGCCAGGAGTTCGAGACCAGCCTGGCCAACATGGCGAAACCCCGTCTCTACTAAACATACAAAAAATTTAGCCGGGTGTGGGGGCGCATGCCTGTAATCCCAGCCACTCAGGAGGCTGAGGCAGGAGAATCACTTGAACCCAGGAGGCAGAGGTTTCAGTGAGCTGAGCTCGTGCCACTGCACCCCAGCCTGGGCAACAGAATGAGATTCTGCCTCAAAAAAAAAAATGATATTTTAAAATTTCTTTTACTTCTGATTATTTCCCCTTTCAGAGTGTTTTATTTGCATATTCTCTTTTATCTTTGATTAATCTTGTCAAATATTTGTCTAATATTAATAATTATTTTAAAAACCATTATTTTGGAAGTTTTCAATTTGATCTCTATTTTTGCTCTAATATTTATTATTTATTTTCTTCATTTTTCTTTCTTATTTGGTGTTCTTTTTCTATCTTTTAAGACAGAATATTTATATTCTATTCTATAGATCAAAGCTATACATTTTCCTCTGCATATTGATTTAGTTCTGTCCAATAAATCTTGACCTTTACTACCTTCATCTATTTTTAGTTTTCTTTCTGCATAGTTTTGTTTTAAATATTTCTCTCATAGAAACATATTTCTCTAATCTGAGAGTTTCTTTTGACTGGTGCAGCCTGGTTACATTTATTGTAATTACGACAGAATCTATTTAATCCTATTTTAAGATTTATTTAATCTTATTTTATGCTTTCAATGTATCATATATTTTTGAAGGTTTTCTACTCCATTGCTAATTTTCATTGAATAAATCAGTATATTCTTCTGATGGTTTGAAAGTTATACATTCCAGGTCGAGCGTCGGGGCTCATGCCTGTAATCCCACCACTTTAAGAGGTTGAGGCAGGTGGATTGCCTGATCACCCCACTGCACTCCAGCCTGAGTGACAGAGTGAGACCTTGTCTCAAAAAAAAAAAAAAAAAAAAAAAAGAAGAGAGAAAGAAAAAGACAAAGAAAAGGAGAGAAAGTTACATATTCTGGAGCTAACAGCTGTATTGGTGGCTCTTTGATTTCGTCATTTTCTGACTGTAGTAAAAGCCAGTTCCTTCTAACTCAGCTCTGTCATATAGTTCTAGGAAGTTTTTCCTGAAAATTCAACTTTAAAGCTGTTTCAGCAACTTTCCCAATAACTGAGCAATCTATAGGCCTTAAAAATCCCTTTTTATTTAAACTAGCTTGAGTGGACTCTGTTATGCAACCAAAGTCTTTACTTGGTCAGAAAGATAGTTTTCATCTCAATTCCTTTAATGAATATTCATCCATTTGGGATTTCTATGTTTAAATACAAGTGATACTTGCTTATAATTTTATTCTTTTAAAATCTCTTCTATTTATAATTATTTCTTCTTTTCATAGTATATTTTGTTTATTTACATGCTCTCTCTTATCTTTGATAAGTCTTGTCAAAGACCTGTCTAATCAGCTTCCTAACAAGTATCTTAGCATGTTCTCATATCCTTCTGATATCTTTATTACTATCTTGTAAATGTATTATTATCATCAATAGCTTTAGTTTTTTGTTTTTTTTTTCTGAGATGGTGTCTCACTTTGTTGCCCAGGCTGGAGTGCAGTGGCACAATCTCAGCTCCCTGCAACCTCTGCCTTCTGAATTCAAGTGATTCTCCCACCTCAGCCTCCCAAATAGCTGGGATTACAGGCACCTATTCCCATGCCCAGCTAATTTTTAAAATTTTAGTAGAGATGGGATTTCACCATGTTGGCCAGGCTGGTCTCCAACTCCTGACCACAGGTGATCCATCCACCTTGGCCTCCCAAAGTGCTGGGATAGCAGACATGAGCCACAGCACCCGGTCCAGTTCTAAATTTGTAATGGATTATTTTTCTTTATGTGTTATTTATCTGCTACCACAACAACGTATGTAATAAACACATACAAAATCTCAGTGCCATAAAAAACAAACATTCAGTTTTTCTCACAAGTCTATGAAGTTAACTGAGCAGATCTGATCTGCACTGGGATTGGTAAGGCACACCCATTCATCTGAGATTAGCTACAGGTCATCTAGAAGTCTTCCAATATCTTACTGCCTCCCTTACATGTCTGGAGCCTACTCTGGGACAACTGAGCTGACTCAGCTCTGCCTGACATGGTCTACAGTCTTCCAATACACTAGAGTGGACTTGTTTTTATGGTGGTAGAGAGTGCAGAGGTATTCAGGCCCCCTGAAGCTTTGGCTTAGAACTGGCATACCATCATTTTTTGCCACATTCTAACAGCCAAAGCAAGTCACAAAGCCAACCCAGATTCAAACGGTGAGAAAATAGACCCTACTTCTTGATTAGAGAACTGCAAAGTCACATTTCAAAAGCCACCGACAGAGAGAGGGGTGGAAAGTCGGGTTATCCTTATAATCACTCCATTGTTTCAGTTATCTACTGCTTTGTAACAAAGCACCCCAAAATATAGCAGTTTAGGATAAAACCTTATTATTATCTCTTATGATTCTACATTATGGCCAGATTTAGATAGGCAGTTCTTACCTGGGTCTTTAATTCAGTTGCAGACAGATGATGGCTGGGGCTGAAGTCATATGAAGGCTCAATGGAACAGGGCATCCACGACAGTTCCCTTAGCCACATGTCTGGTGGCCTCAGCTGAGATGACTGAAATAGCTGGGGACTTGCTTCTATGTAGCCTGTCCATGTTGCTAGTTTGTAAAGTTTCAGCATAACAGTCTCAGGATATTCAAAATTCTTTCATGGCTGCTTGTTTTCACCACAGTAAGCATTCCAAGATCCCAGCCTCAAAAGTCACACAGCGTCTCTTCTGCCACACTCTACTGCTTACACAGGGCAAGCACTGATTCAATAGAGAAGACTACATGAAGCTTTGGATACTGGAAGGTATTTGTGGGCACCATACATACGTATGTGTGTAATATCATGTGTGTGTGATATCATCTTCAGCTTAGCTTCTGAATTTGTAGTTAATTTCTATTCTTTCCATGTGAATAAATATATGTGTACATGATGCTGTTTTGTAGACAATAAATTTTAGTTCTTTATTTCCTATGTCTACTAAAGTATTGAGTTTACTTTCCTTCTTGTCAGACTACGTAATTCTTTAAACAGTGTTCTCAAAGTGGATGTTTTTGAGGCCTTGCATGACTAAAAATATCATTATTTCTTACTCACATTTAATTTTTTGAAGTTCACTTTCTTCAATATTTTGCATCCAGTGTTGCTATTGAAACACTTCTCTAAGTGATTAGAGTAAGTTTTCTTTATTATATACTTTATCTACTCTAATGCACACTCTCAAGTAATGTTGCCCCTGAGGGAACCTATATTTCCTGCACAGGCTCTCCTCTTTTCCAACAGCTGCCTCAGTGATAACCCAGTTCTGGAAGTGGAGAATGGAGAAAGGAGGCAGCATCCAGGCTCCAGCTCAAGGTTACACCTGCTTTTATCCACCCCTACTCATGCCCAAGCCACAGGCTTCATAATATCCTGTAGTCTCAAGTCAAGAGCTGGCCCTGCCACTGTCCTCCTCACAGTGGCTGTGGGAAAGGCAATGTCTCACTCAGGAAAAGATGGGGCACAATAAGAACACCCCCCAGCCTGCTTCCATTCCAGGCTACCTTCAGCATCAACCTCCATCATTTACCCTCTCCCCACAACCATAAAGAGTCTCCATCACCTCCACCTCCTCAGGCAGTTCTCACAATGTCAGTTCTGATATATGACATTACTCCTCTTGGCTCCAGGTCATCCACAGAGCAGAGATCATGTTACTTTGCCATCTGATCAGAAACTACATGATGTCCCATGCCCCAGATCCTTCAATTCATTTTAAGATAACACAATATGATATTAAAATGTAGGGTTGAAATTAGAACATGCCAAACTTAAGAACATATTTGAAATGAGTTTTTTTTAGTAAACTCTAGTTTAAAAATTTTACTTTATATAATTACCTAGTTTAAAAAACTGAGGTAAAATGAATAAAGCATCATATGTTATAGATGATAATTTTCTAAGATTGTTTAATCAATAAGGAATAAAAAAGTACCATTACAAGTGTATTGATCTTGGTAAAACAGAAGGACACAAATATCTTGTTATAAATTGTTGGATGCATTCCCGTGTTTCCCTTGTTCTAGAACATTTGGCATTCTTTATCAACTAGTATATAAAAGAATAGAAAAGCAAATGTGTCTCATATTTCCTTTATACTACTATATTAATAAATCAGAAAGATAGTCCACTAGAAAGAATAAATGGCTTCAATTATAAGCCATATATAAGTAATGGATCTGGCCATGTATAAGAAAACATGTTTTCCTTTTATATTCACACCATTCTCAATATCTCACTTCTGACACCAGATCTATGGTGTTTTTCCCACTTGATCTATTATCCAACACTAGCTGGGTGTTTAACAATTCAATTCCATTCTGACACTATCTCAAGTTAGTGCAGAACCCATAGGTTAAGGGCCTCCCACAAGACTCTACCCCCACTACAGATGCCAATGATAAGTAGTAGGTTTCCTGGTTACCCACAGCCTGTACAACTTGGCTACTAATTGGAAGTTCTGAGCCCTCCTTGGGCTCAACAGTTTGCTACAGCAACTCACAGAACGCAGGGAAACACTTGTGTTTCCTGGCTTATTATATAATAAAGGATATGATAAAGAATACAGATAAACAGCCAGATGAAGGTACATGGGGCAAGGTCTGAAGGGTCCCAAGCACAGCAGCTTCTATTGCCATGGAGTACAGGTTTGCCACCTTCTAGCACATGGATGTGTCTAGCACCCTAAGAATTCCTCAAACTCTGTCATTTAGGGATTTTGAAGGTGGCTTCATCATGTAGACATGATCAATTATTAACTAAATCTTCAGCTCATCTTCCCTCTTCAGAGTAGGGGGTTGGGGTTGAAGGTTCCAGGCTTCTAATTATGGCTTGGTCTTTCTGGTGACTAGCACCCATGTAGGAGCCCACCAAAAGTGGCTCTTATCACCCTGAAAATTTCAAGGGATTTAGGAGCTCTGTGTCAGGAATTGGGTAAAAGGTGAAATATTAGAACAAAAGATGCACCTAGCATCCCTACCACTCAGGAAATAACAAAGGTTTAAGAGCTCTGGCCAGGAGCAGAGAACAAGACCAATATACACATATGTCTTGTTACATCAAAAAATCACAGGCTAAAAGCAAAGTTTTCTCGTTTTGTTCAACCTATATCAATCTTTGAAGTCACTCGCAGTTTTTTGTCTTGTTTCAAGTGCCGTCTATAAATTTTATTATTTTCAGTATAGAGTCTTTCTACTTGTTAAATTCACTCAAATCACAGCCCTCTTGCTGTTCAGGGTTTTTTTGTTTTGTCATTGTTCTTTATTTTCATGTAACAAATGATTTGTCAAGGTCATCATTTTTGCTTGCGACTTTATTTTGAAACATTTTTTTGCAGTTGAAAATACATTTTTTTTGCTGATATTGAATTGTGAGCACACAAACCAAGCACAACGTTATGGTCTTTCTCTCCATATTCTTAAATATAAGAATATATATAAATATTTATATCTTTATATTCTAAGAGTTTGGCACATATAGCTAGCAGTGCTTTTGCCATCTGTTTATTTTGGATGTTATTGACATGAATCTACAGTAAAAAATTCACCATTGGGATCTCTTCTATTAGTACATTTTTCAACTGAAATACCACATTAGAAGAATATTCTTGAACTGACACATTGGAAATACTTTCTTTCCAGTTTACCTGAACTTTCAGAAGAATTTCTCTTTTTTTTTTTTTTTTTCTTGAGACAGAGTCTCACTCTGTCGCCCAGGTTGGAGTGCAGTGGCGCGATCTCGGCTCACCACAACCTCCGCCTCAGCCTCCCAAGTAGTTGGGATTACAGGCACCCGCCACCAAGCCCAGCTAATTTTTGTGTATTTTTAGTAGAGACGGGGTTTCACCATGTGGGCCAGACTGGCCTCGAACTCCTGACCTCAGGTAATCCACCCACCGCAGCCTCCTTAGATTATAGACGTGAGCCACTGCATCTGGCCTAAGAATTTCTTAAGCATGGGTTTTAAAGGAGAACTTCAAAAGCAATAGCGTATGTGTTCCTTCAATTTTTTTTTTTTTTTTTTTTTTTTGAGATAGGGTCTCTGTTGCCCAGGCTGGAGTGCAGTGGCACAATCTCGGCTCACTGCAATCTGTGCCTCCCAGGTTCAAGCAATTCTCCTACCTCAGCCTCCTGACTAGCTGGGACTACAGGCATTCCTCACTATGCCCAGGTAATTTTTTGTATTTTCAGCAGAGATGGGGTTTTATCATGTTGGCCAGGCTGGTGTTGAACTCCTGGCATCAAGTGATCCACCCACCTCGGCCTCCTAAAGTGTTAGGGTTACAGGCGTGAGCCACCACTCCTGGCCTGTATTCCTTCAATTTTCGAATTATTTTCTTGCTTGATTTGAAAAATGTGGGTGGATTGAGAGATTCTTTTTTTGTTCAAACCAAAATATAACATTTATTTCTAAAACACAGCAGCATTGGCACATTGGGGTTCATTCAGAGGCTGATCCTTAGATGTAGTTACTGTAGGTCAAATAGCAATTTCATTATCAAATTCTTCAGAATTGATACTTTTTGTGGGGTAGGTCTGCCTTGGCACTGAAAACAATTGTAGAAGTTGTTTTTGAAATTTTGTTTGTTTGCCTTATTTTGTTTTTAAGAAAAATTTGAAAGTCATTTTTCTCAAAGGGCCCCAAATGTCTCCTAAAAACACAATTCCTCTAGCAGGGGCCTGACTCGGCTGACTTACAACAGCCCTCTGCCCATTCATCATACAGACCTGAAATAAGGGGAGTCCACTCCTCGCTTGGGCAAATGAGGGGAGTCCACTCCTCACCAGAGCTCCAGCTAGGCCCTCTGGTGCTAAGAAAGACAGAATTCAGAGAGCAAGAAGGAAGAAAGTGGGCCCAGCCCCTGCACTCTGAGCCTGCCCAGCCCTTGTGGTATTTGTTGCTGTGTTTGAATGGCTTTTGGCTCCAGAGCCCACTTTTACTCTTAGCTTCCTGCTTGCTACCTTCCTGGCTTTAGCTATGCCCACTCCATTTTCATACTCCATCTTAGTACCTGGAAAAATCAGCCATGTTCAATATCCCAGGCCTGTGCTCTGCCCTAGAGGGAAGGAGACACTTAATGAACTGTGAAGTATACCCATCATGCTCTCATGAACCTTTTTTGGTAGTGGAGCATCAAAATGCCTCACCACTTGGTGGGAAGACTGAAGACAGGCAAATTCATTCCTGCAAAGAATATGACCTGGCTAAGGTCCAAGATGCTATATGGCCATTAAGTTAAATGAGAGGTGGGGAGTAACCATCTGTTAGCTGTGCAAAGTAAATAAAAAGCAGACATCTGGGGAGACAGGTGATGGGGTGGAAATGAAGTTGAACTGAAATGCAGGAGGCTTATTTGATAGCCTTAGCTTTGCTGACCATAGTATCTGTGTGACTTTGGGGAAGGTCACTAAACCTCAGAGGACCTTAGTTTCCTCAGCAGCACATCAAGAGTATGGAACTGGATCACAGTCAAGGTAGTTACAAACCCAAAAGATTTTTCTTGACCCCAATCGACCTGTCCAGCTATGTGGGCACACATTAAGTACAGCCTTTGCTCATAATAGGGATTCGATATGCTAAACTGAATGTCCAAGGGCAATCTAATTAAGCAGACAGTGGGCTGTGGCTATTTCTGATGCCTACAACGCCCTTAAAAACTGTCCTTTGGTCTACCCAGTCTTGCCCTTAGCTATCAGTGTGTTAACATCCTTTGCTGACTTACAGAGAACAACAGCTATACAAGTGTTAAAATCCTTGTCACCCTTGCCGAATAATATCCTGACTGAGGAGTCAACACATTTTGTGCTACGTACAGAAAGTTTTTTGTTTCAGTTAGTATATTTGTAAGCTCAGATGAAGTCCTTTTTCCTCAAAAGTATTTCTTATAAATTTTGGTGGTGAATTGAGATGGTGGCCAAGGGGCAAAGAAGAAGAGTCATATCTTAAAACTGAATGGTGATAAGTGCCTAAATCCTCACCTCAGATGAAAAGGTCAAAAGTTTTGTCTCAACAATTCCTGCAGTACTTTCATTAGTGTGAACATTTGCATAAACAAAAATTATTTTCTCTCAAACGAAAAGGTATTTAAGTATCATAAATTCATGTCTCTTCTTAATAAGTTATTCACTGAGGATGGACTCACTGAAAAAGAAAACTGTTACTTCATAGGGCAAGGAATATTACTTTGACCCAAGTTATGGGCTCAGAAACTGAATACACATCACAAATGCGAAAATAAGTAATTGAAAATCTAAGCTGTTGGAATCCTAAATTATTTTGAGCCTTAAAGGAGTGTGATTATGGGACCTAGGTCATGTGACAAGCAGCTGCAAGCTAGGCAGCTATAATCAAGGTGCTATAACCTTTGTTTCTCTGCTTATAGATTAGCTTTCCTCCTTACCTACATTGTTTTATAAAATGTTGCAAATGACTAAAGGGTGCCAGAAAAAAACCCTACCCTCTTCACTGTTAATCTTCATCATAGATTAACTTCCCTTTTTCCTTTCTTACACAAAGGCTTCGTGGTTACCATAATGTCTTAAGATGAAATATTAAATACACTTTTCCTAATTAAAAAGGAAATGAAAACGAGCTATACAGAAAACAAGCCATACGGAAAAGAGAACAAACTGTAACTAATTAAATTGTTGTAACTTGTAAAACCAGCCTCGTATAGAAAATGGTATAATCCCACTAAACTTCTTTGTTTTCTGCTCGTATAAGTAAGAAGTTAACTTTGGAGCACTGACCCCATTTTTCTGGAGTCTTTGCCTCCCGGATGACCATTCCCAGCTTTTCACTTGAATTAACTGTTTAAACTGGATTCTGATCCTTTCAGTTATTTCAGGTAGACAGAAAGAAATAAAATATTGAATTGGATTACAATAACAGCTCTTCTCATTTTCCATTGACCCAAATGACTGATGCTGTGGAAACAGTGTGATTTCTATTCTATATTAATAAGTCAATAGCTTGAAGTGACATTAAAAGTAAAAGCATGTGTTTTGTCAATTTATTTTACTATAAAAAGCACTGAACAGAATCAAAATAAAAGAACATCCTATGAAGTGAAATTGCCTGTTTGCTGATGACTTGATCTTATATATAGAAAATCCTAAAGACTCTAAAAAAAATAAAAATTTAACAAATTTTTTTAAAAAACCTGTTAGAACTGATCATGAATTCAGTAAAGTTGCAGGATACAAAATCAACTTAGAAAAATCAGTACCATCTCTATATACTATCTGAAAAAGAAATTGAGAAAACAATCCCATTTACAAAAAAATAAAATAAAATACTTAGGAGTAAATTTAACCAAGGGAGTGAAAGGCCTATATGATGAAAACATTGTTGAAAGAAAGTAAAGACAGAATAAATACACAGAAAGATAACCCAAGTTCATAAATTGGAAGAACTAATATTTTTTAAATGTCCATATTGCCTCAAGTGATCTACAGATCCAGTGCAATCCCTATCAAAATTCCAATGTCATTCTTCACAGAAATAGAAAGCATAATTCTAAAATTTGTATGAAATCACACACACAAAAAAACTTAGATAGCCAAGGCAATCTTGACCAAAAAGAACAAAACTAGAGGCTTTACAGTACTGGATTTCAAAATGTATTACAAAACTATAGTAATCAAAACAGACACATTAACCAATGGAATAGATAGGGATTCTAAAATAAACCCACAAACCTATATTCAGTTGATATTCAACCAAGGTGCCAAGAACACACAATGAGGAACAGACAGTCTCTTCAATAAATGGGAAGAGTAGATATCCACACACAGGAGAATGGAAATGGACCCTTATTTTACCCCTTATACAGGAATCAACTCAAAATGGATTAAAAATTTAAACAAATGTAAAATCATAAAACTACTAGAAGAAAACTTGGAGAAAACTCCATACCATTGGTCTGGGCAGAGATTTTTTGAATATGACCCCAAAGCACAAGCAACAGAAACAAAAATAGACAAATAGTATTTCATCAAACTCAAAAGCTTCTGCACAGCAAAGGAAACAATTAATAGAGTGAAGAGTAAACCCACAGATTGGGAGAAAATATTTGCAAATCATACATTGGATAAGGGCCTAGTCCAAAATATACAAGAAACTCGAACTACTCAATAACAAGAAAACGAATTACCCTATTTTAAAGTGGGCAAAAAATTTGCATAGCTATTTCTCAAAAGACTTATTAATGGCTAAGAAATACATGAAAAATGATCAACACCTCCAATCATCAGAAAAATGCATATTAAAATTATGAGATGTCAACTCAGAGGAGATGTCAACTCAGATGTATTAGATAGGCTATTATAAAAAAGACGAAAGATAACACATGGTGGTGAGTATGTGGAAAAAACCTTATACACAGTTCATATTGTTCATTAGTACAGCCACTTTGGAAAATATTATGAAGGTTTCTCAAAAATTAAAAATAGAAGTACTGTATGATACAGCCATCTCATTAGTAGCATTGCTTTTTCCTAACTTTTTTCTTTGCCTTCTGTCTGGTTATTGAATGTTCAGTTTAATTGAGACTTTTCCAATATGAATGAATTAGCACCAGTTCATGTGCTATTTTAAATATACTGGAATAATGACATGCAGTGCTAGGTGCACTATAGTAAGCACACAATATATGATTAAATAAGAGTTAATCAGCTTTTGACAGCTACAGAGGAATTTTTACAGTCATGCCAGTAATACATAAATAATGAAAAAATTACTAAAAGTGAAAAAATAAAAAAGGAAATCAATATTGATTTAGGCATTGTGGCTGGTGTTGTACTAGGCCTTTTCATATGTAATGACTTCAATTTAGACTTACAACAGCCTTGTGAGGTAGGCATGCTATTGTAAAGCTTTTAGAGATGAAGACATGACACCCAGAAAGGCCAAGTCACTTGCCTAAAGTTGCACATTTTATAAGTAACAGAATCAGAATCTCAATCCAAGCCCCATTAACTCCAGAGGCCAAACTGTAAACAATCAGTAACTGAATAGATAAATTGGAAAATTCTTTTGAAGACACAGGCATTTAAAGAATTTCAGTAAGGTCAAAACCACACAATTGGTTATAATGTATTTTATTTTACTCTGACATATCTGTGCAGTAAATATTTAAATGGAGACAATAAACAGAACTTTGGATTTTGGTTTAAATTAGAAGAATGTACCCATATTTCCTCCAGGCCCAGCTGAAACCTCCTCCCCTTAGTCAGCCAATGAGTGGAGACCTGGTAGTCTATTCAGAGAGGTTACTCAATCCTGTCTGGATTGAATAATGAGGATTGAGGCCGATAGATTACAAGAGGACACAGCCAAGTCATCACTATAACAGGAGTACTTTATGATTTTGAGAAATATACTAAACATTTGGGCTGTTAAAGGCCTACTCCTCTTTCATTGTGCTTCTAAGTAAGTGAGAAATACTGGTCCTAGAGTGTCTCCTTCCCAGAGGATTCAGTGGGTTGAAGACCAGGTGTATTCATCTGCTTGAGCTGCTATAACAAAATGCCATAGACTGGGGTGACTTAAACCACAGACATTCATTTCTCATAGTTGAGAGGCTGGGAAGTCCAAGATGAAGGTGATTGTCAATTCAGTTCCTGGTGAGAGCTCCCTTCCTCACTTGCAGATGGACACCTTCTCAGTGTGTCCACACAGGGCACACAGAGAGCGATATCTCTCGATTTCTCTTCTTATAAAGTGACTAATCTCATCATGATGGCCCCACCTTCATGACTTTGGGAGGTAATCTAACCCTCATTACCTACCAAAGGCCCCGTTTCTAAATACCAACACATTGGGGGTGAGGGCTTCAAGATATGAATTTGGGGGAGGACACAATTTAGTCCATAATACCAGGAGATGCTAAAATCTTGGAGGACTTACAAATTTTTCCTTTCTCAAATTATCCTATCTCATGATTCTTGCTTATTTTCACCTTTTCTTTCAATGTAAGTGAGGTACTGCATTTAAATAGGCTACAGTAAGAGGCAGGATCTCATAACTTCTCAAATCATGTACCTCCATCAATTCAGAGATCAGAGAAAATACCAGTGGCCCAAAGCAGGTAATTTATCATATTCTATATAGTTGAGATTTAAGCTGACTGTCTGTCAAGGGGGTGTGTGTAATACCTAGGAGAAATTTAGGTTTATGAGAAACCTCGCTTTTAAATAATGAAGTGGATGTTAAGAACTGAGCCTTTATATCTCATTGCTGGAGCTGATGGTGAGTGTGGTGGAGCAGCTCAGGAGTTGTTGCTGCTGTACAATGCAGTGCAGTGGACAGCACCTAGGTTCCAGCTGTGCTTCTGCAACATATTAGCTGTGTGACCTCAGGCAAGTCACTTCACTCTCCTGAGTCTGTTTCCTTTGCACATAGCGATGATGATAAAAGAGATCAATACAAATACTGCAAGTGTGGAACAGATAACACCGAATCATTTTAAGATGCCGATACTGCAATTATCACACCTGAAACTCACTATCTGGAAATAGTTTAAGGCCTTGGTTTCCCAGGTACCATAAAATTGGCATTCCAGAGCTGTCTAGTAGGAGCAATCAATATTTTCCCCTTGCTTTATGCCTGTGGCCCTAGACTCCTTTAAGATCCTAAATATGATGACCTATGATAAGAATGTCCCTATAACAGAACACTCCTCTAAACTCAGTCATTGTTTGACATGTCACTTTGCAGACTCTGTTATCAGGGGACTTCATTTAGCCTTTTTATCTTCAAAGCAAAAGGTTATTAAAGGCTTTACTCTTTAATGGTAGCAAACCACTCTTCAGCCTCTTCTAAATGGTGAGGGTACCTGGTCAGGTGTAAAGAGAGGGAAAGATTAATGTAAAAAGAGCCCTTCCCTTCTGACTCTAGCTGCTTTGTGTCTTAATCAGGGTCACTTGAGCAGTCAGTCCACAAAAAATGGAATAATCTGTCCCAGAAAATTTATTTTTAACTGAAAGGCAGCTACTACCAGTTTAGAGAAATTAGCTGAAGTGAAAGGTAAACTCTATGAATATACAGGATAGAAAAGCTTTGAAATGAAACCTAAGATGTTGGCCAAATCTGCAGACAACTTGCCTGTGCGCAGAAGACACTGCACTACCTGTAGGGCAGGCCTAGAGGAAGGGCAGGGCTAGAAGAAGGGCAGGCCTGGAGGAAAGGCCCGTAGGAATTGGAGAGGCACTGCTGGGGGACAGGGAGACATGATGCCTCAGGATATGGGAACAGGAAGGGAAGGCAAACTCTCACTATGAATAAGTGGAGCATCCGATTCAGAAACTAAATATACAAACAAATCTTAAGAATGTTCTGAGAAAGTCATCAAGCAGTTTAGAGCTCCAGAAAGAGATTCCACTAAACAGCTAATATTATTTCAGGACTTCAGAGTCGACCTCCGGCCCAGCTCGGTGGCCTTCTACACAGAAAATGGCATATTGTCGTGGATTGAACTGTGTCTCTCCCAAATTCCTATGCTGAAGTTTTAACCCCTAGTACCTTAGGATGTGATTATTTTAGGAAACAGAGTCTTTAAAGAGGCAGTTAAGGTGAAGGGAGGTCATAAGTGTGGGAACCTAATCCAATATGACTGGTGCTTTTTATAAGCAGAGGAAAAGACGTCAGAGATCTGCACATGCAGAAAAAAGACCATGTGAGAACACAGTGAGAAGGCAGCCATCTGCAAACCAAGGAGAGGCCTCAGGAGAATCCAGACCTGCTGACACCCTGATCTTGGACTTCTAGCCTCCAGAACTGTGAAAAATAAATTTCTGTTGTTTGAGCCACCCAGTCTGTGAGATTTTGCTAGGGCAGCCCTAACAGACTAATGTATATATGCAGTGAGAACTAATCCCAAATCAAAAAGATCATGTTTTCAAGAAACAGTTAATATTTTATTTTTCTACAGCACTATTACAAGTAATTTCAGAATCTCAAACCCCTGCCTTTCCTACCACAGGCAGTGTACAATTTAATCTCAGTCTACCCTGGATTCCCTCAGTGCCTAGGCATGGGGAAGGGAGAACCCCCTATCTGGTCAGGTGTAGATTGGCATTTTGGGACAACGTTTGTCCTATGAATACACATTGACCTTGGGCATTATGGGACAACGTTTGTCCTTCAGATGGGTCCTTCAGTTTGGGAATCTCTGTGGGGCTGCAATAGTCCTATTGGCCTAGATTTACCATTATGTGGTTTTTATTTTCTAGGGTCATGTTGGGGCTCAGAAACCGATACTCCACAACATATGGGACAGTGACATCCTACACTGCATAAGAAGCCTCAAGGTCTCTCTGCATTTCCCACAATCACTACTATCTACACACTCTTCCTAAGAAGCTGAAATTCTTTTATAGACCTAATTTCCAGACCCACCAAGGAGAACAATTGTTTTTTCTTCCCTTCTCTATAAGACCAAGAGTGTAACCACACCTGAATAGATCCTTTCACTGTCAAAGAGAACTATTACAAGTTAATCTCCATACCCAGATCTACTCATTCTCCCTAGTAATCCCCTCAGAAGAATTCCTCTTTCTCCTCTTCTATAACCTCTTTTGCCAGGATGGTATATGAACTTCTGTTCCTCACTGGGAGGTTGTCTTCTTTCTGAAGGATCCTATGAATACACATTAAATACATTTGTATGCCTTTTCTCCTATTAATCTGCATCTTGTCAGGGAGATTTTTCAGCAAACTTTCAGGGGTCCAAGGGGAAGTTACCCCTTGACCCCTACAGTCACACCATCTCCCCTTAACACTACAGGAAACAAGGCCTGGGACTCTACTGCTTACATAGGATTTGGGGGTACTCTCCCCAGTATAGTAGGAAACTCAGCCATGGGCTTATCATCATTTAATACCCTAATTATAACTGCAGGCTGGAGAGTCGAGTGTGGCTACTTAAAATAAGGGTAATGACTGACTATACTGCCATTGTCCGATGGGTTTTTCCTGAACACTGTACAGACAAAATCAATCCACTGAGATCACAGCATTGCAGAGGAGAAAGAGATTAATTGACAGGAGGCCAGCCCACTCAGGAGAACTGAAGCTGTTCCTCAAATCAGTCTCCCCATGGGCAGCTGACTCGGGGTTTTGTGAGCAATTTGGTAGGCAGAGGGCTAAGGAATGGGTGCTGCTGATTGGTTGGAGATGAAATCATAGGGGTGTGGAAAATGATCCTCATGCTCTTGGTCTGCCTCTGGGTGGGGCCACAGGACCCGTTGAGTCACGAGTCAGGAGTCCACATGGAATCAGCCTGAGAAACATCTCAAAAAAACAATCTTAGGTTATACAATAGTGATATTATCTACAGGAGCAATTGGGAAGGTCACAGATCTTGTGACATCTGGCCACAGGACCCCTGAACAGTAAGGAATTATAGAAACTATGCCTACATCTTAGCAGAGTTTAGGCCCCTCTCATAATCCTATTCTTATGGTCTTTCATTAGTCTAATAAAGGTAGTTTTTGATCCCTAGGCAAGAAGGAGTTTAGTTTTAGGGAGGACTATTATCATCCTTGCTTTTATGTTAAACTACAAATTAAATTTCTCCTAAAGTTAGCTTGACCTATGCCCAGGAATGATCAAGGACAGCTTAGAGGTCAGAAGCAATATGAAGTCAACTAAGTCAGATTTCTCTTACTGTCATAATTTTGCAAAGGCAGTTTCTATGCATACGCACATACGTGCACACACACAAAATGGTAACTATGTAGAGAAAATGGATATGTTAATTTAGCTTGACTGTGTATATCAAAACATCAAGTTGTACCCCATAAATGCATGTGTTTATATGTCAATCGATAATAAAAATAAATAATAAATAAAAATAAAATTCTAAGCCCCCCAACTGAAAAAAATGCCCTCTTAGCCAAGGGGTCTCCAGAGAAATGAAAACTGAGTTCTCAGCAATGACAGAACGGGAGGTTAGATGCACCTTAGTATAACCCCTCCCTCACTAACTGCCATGAGGCTCTTTTCCCTAAGGGCTAAACAAAAACCAGCTCTTTTGAAAGACTCCACCATTGATAGCAACCAACTGCCTGACACCGCCCCTCTGTTTTATGGTTTCAACAGCACAACTGACCAGCATTTTTTTCTGATAAGAGACCACCATTGGTAGACAGTAGTCTCAAAGATTGGTAGTCTCTTATCTTATGTTGGCTGAGGATTTGCATATTCTCTGCTTCACCTTTTGACTGAGAGGACTGAAAACTCCACAACCAGGTGAAACTAGCCCTGCTATTATTTGTACATGGTACCCATGATATTCATGACTCCTCCTGCAGCTTATTGAATATGTATACTTAACCACCCTGCTCAGCATAAATTTCTGTTCCCTCTGTCCCTACTTTGAAGTGGTTGTTTCCAGCTTCTGGCTAGAAGCTGTGCTTCCCACCCTGTCAGAATATCCACCCTGCAGCCTGCAATCCTTTATGAGAAATAAAACTCTCCTTTCAAAGTTTATGAACTCATAATTCTTCAGTTGATACAATGATATGTTCATTTTTAAAAATAAGGACAATGACTCTTATTGGCTTTGAATCCTACAATGGCATCACCTGGAAGCTCATTAGAATTGTAGAATCTCAGACCCCAACCCACAATCAGAAACTGCATTTTATCCATATTCCCAGGGGATTTTTTAAACACACATTAAATTTTGAGAGGCAATGGGCTAGCATAATGATTCTCAAACTGTAGCAGGCATCAGAATCACCTGGAAGCTTGCTGAAGTACAAGCGCTTGGCCCACTCCCCTAGACTCTGATTCAGTAGGTCTCAGAAACCAGGAACTAAGGAACCAGGCTGCAATTGAGAGCCTTTTGGGCAAGGAATTCCTGTGTCTCAGGCACCCAGAGGAATAGGCCTGGAAGGGGAACCCTCCTGTGTTGGGGTGATCAGATTCAACACCAGGCTGTCGGGGCTACAAAGTCCAGCAGAGTCAAAGGAATGAGAAAAGACAAGTTGAGAGTGCATAAGGTGGGTCCAGGGGGCCAGCGCTGGTATGGAGGCTGCCAAGGGCCCGAGCTCTGGGAGTCCGCACTATTTATTGGTGATCAAACAAAGAAGCAGGTGGTGAGGACGTGTAGATGCAGGGGTAAACAGGTAAAGCCATGAGGACGTGGGGGTAGAAAGGTTGCAGGGCATCAAGCGCAGCTGTGACAGTTTAACATTTTCTTTGATGCATATAGAATATGCTCTGCTGTTTGAGATAATGGAGAGCATGTTTACAAGCCTGGGAGAGCAACCAACAAGTCTGTGCACATTCCAGGGGCTATGAGGGGTGTTATGCCCTGAGCCCTGGATTCTATCCAAGTCACGAGGGGTTTTATGCCTTGGGCTTAGATTTGTGGTGCAGCAGGGCAGGCTTTCACCCTTTGGCACAGAGCTTGGTGTTCCAAAGGCCACGAGTGGCTTTAGACCCTGGACCCTGGAAATCTTCCAAGACTCTTGGAAGATGACAGACAAGCCAGTCCTGCCTCAGCTCTTCTACCAACAGTCCTGTGTGGCATATCACTTGGCTTCACAGACTCCATGCGCATAGGGAGGAGTGAGGCTGGAAAAGAGCCAGATGGGGCCACTTAAAGTGCAGGACACAAAGCAAGTCTCACCATGGCCATGTCTAAGAACAAGCAGATTGGAAGTCTTGGGGAAGTCTGTGATTTTCTGATCATATTCTGGAAGTCATGAGACAATGTAGTGCCCCCTAACAAGTCTATAAGATAAAATGCAACTGTTGACTTACTAAAGTTCTATGACTCTTCATCTAGTTCCTAGACCAGCAGCATCAGCTTCTCAGGGGCTGGATGTTTACGTTCCCTCAAAATTCATATGATGGGTCCTTTGGGAAGTCTTTAGAGTCAGATAAGGTCATGAGAGCAGCCCCGATGGGATTAGTGCCCTTAATAAAAGAGATAACAGACAGCTTGTGCTCACAGGCACTCTATCTCTTTCTCTCTCTCATGTGAGGACAGAGTGGCTGTCTGGGAGCCAGAAAGACAGCCCACACCAGCAAAGATCAAGGTGCTGGATCTTAGACTTCACATTTTCAAAAACTATAGGAAAATTACTTTCTGTTCTTTAAGCCACCAAACTATGGTATTTTGTTATGGCTGCCCAAGTCAACTAACACAAGCATTAGCTGGGGACGTGCTAGAAATGCAAATTCCCTGGTCCACACCAGACCTATTGAATAAGAAACTCTGGGATGGGACCCCAGTAGTGTGATTCTGATGCATGTTTCCATTGTTCAAAGAACAATTTTTTATTCTTCTATGTTCCCCCATCAGGAACAACTGGGAGAATATTTTTCATAAGGATTCAGCTTTGGACTCCTTATAGTTGAAAATACTACCTGCTCCATTATCAGCAGAATCTATCCATTTCCCATTAAGTTCATGAATACAAAACAAGACTGCTGATATATTGTGTGCTAAATTGTTGTACCTGATTAAAAAATACCAAAAAAAAAATCAATCAGTGTGCTGTTTCTGCAAGAATTTTCAAATGCATCCTTTTGTTTCAAATAAAATGTCTTTTCATATTTTTATCTCTTTTAAAATTACAGTGATAAGACCTAGAAAAGGGTTGCTAAAAAGCACATTTTAGAAAGACATATTTCTTTGATTTAAATTCAAATTTATATTCATGTAGGCATAAATATCACAAGGGGATACAACAACCATTTATTGCTTCAACCTCTTTCCTCAGCTTCTTGTGAAAACCATATCTCCATAGTAATATTTAAATATAAAGAGATGAGAAGGAGATTTAATATAAAAATAATAATTAGCACTTGGATTCAAGCAATCATAGCATGCTGAACCTTTGTATGTGCCCCATGAGAGGAGCTAGAAAAGAAAGTCATGTCTTAATCTACTTGTGAGTGCCTCTTTATATCCCTCATGTTACATTCAACCATCACAGCATATTGAGGTTAGTAGCATTATCCCATTTTACAAATGAAAAAAAGGTAGACTCAGGCAGCATATGTATATTTCTGAGAGCAATTTGTTCAGCAAATAGTGGCTATGGGATCTGAACCAAGAGTGTCTAGCTCCAAAGAAATTCTCTATTTTACCAGAATATCACAATGCCCTCTTAAACTTGAGAAAAAATGCATTATGATCTTACAATCTGACCTTCTCTGAGGAAACTTTGCAATATTGCAGTTACATAGTGCAGACTCTATTAATTTTTGCTACACTTGCTATAAGAACTTTCTAAAGAATATCCCACTCTCTAGTCCAAATTTGTCTATGTACCACTGCTAGAATGAGTTCTCCGAAAAGTAAGATTAATCATGTTCTCCCTCCAGTAAAATCCTCACCTCAGCCTTCAAGATTTAGCTCAAACTCAGTGTGACACAGAAGGTCTTTCCCAGTTTGTAGTCTGCCTACATGGTAAATCCTATCACCTCTCATTACTCCACTCCTACAGGCAGCCTGTGCTCTACCCTTAATGAGCCACTTCTATTCCTGTTTGATCATGCATCTTGCCTCTCCACCATCTGCCCCAAGGTTTCACGGACCCCTGAAATGCTCCGAGTGTCTTTCTTGACTCTTTTCACTTAACTAGTTGCTAGCTGTCCTGCCAAGCCAACTTGTAGGATCACTTGTGCTCACCTGTGCTGCATGGTAACCTTCAGCGTCTGATTTGAGTCTGTCTCTGGTATGTTCTCTTGGTGTCTCCTGATTCCTTTTATCAGGGCACTTAGGGCATGTTGGAACTGTTACTTATGCAAATGCTTAGCCCCAGCCCATTCCAGCCCAACAACAATAACTAATTGGGCTGTGGTTTTGTGGCACTGGCCCACTCGGGCAGGACTACTTGAATCTTGAAATCCTCCTCCCATGTTTGTGGAAATCCTCATGAATAAGTCTCTTCAGCTGTACCAGCTACTGAAATCTTGCCTGGAGACTATAGTTATGCATCACTGAACAATGGGAATACATTCTAGGAAATTAGTCATTAGATGATCATCATTGTGTAGTCATCATAGAGTGTACTTACACAAACCTAGACAGCAAACCCTACCACACACCTGGAGTATATGTTATAACTTATTGCTCCTAGGCTACGAACCTGTACGGCATGTTACTGTACTGAATATTGTAGGCGAATGTTACACAGTGGTAAGTATTTGTGCATCTAAACATATCTAAACAGTGAAAAGATATGGTAAGAAGACAGTGTTATAGTCTTATGGGACCACTATTATATATGCAGTCCATTGTTGACTGGAACATTGTTACACACTGCATAACTGCATCTGGTTGACCTTGTTGAGCTATTTTCCTACTACTACTACCTGCCACTGCCACTGAACCTGCTAGCACCCTTTACCCTCCATGCCCTTCCTCAAGTGTGACTCAATCCACACTGGACCAAACATCCTGCTCTATCTACCTGAGATTTTTGCATAGAAACAGTTCCTTCTGTTCTACTTTATTTTTCCCTTGTAGCCCCCACTCTCTGCAAAGTTTCAGATATCCAGAAGGTAATGAGACAGGGGCACCATTCTGTTCTCAAAGTAATCCTTCCACTGTGACGACTGAGGCCATAAATTTGGGCATAGCTTGTCCTGATGCTATCTTGTAGTAGAAGTTCTTCTCCATTAGGCTCCTCATTTCCACATGCTAATGGACCCCATGTGGTCCTATCCAACCAATGTTCCCTTGCCGAGAAAGTTTCAAGTCCCAGAAATAAATTCAATTTAGGCTCATGCTGGTACCCCCACTACTCTCTCACCCACAATCCTAGGCACAGGTTAAAAACAATCCAATAGGATATAGACGTTATTTCTCTAAATTGAAGGCGCTACCATCATTGAATCTGTCACAGAAGGAAAAAAAATTGCACATCTTCCAGATCCTCCTTTTTGGTCAGAGAGAATATTCAAGGAGCTCTTGTTCAAGATTCTACATAGGCGTGGGCTCTGGCCTGGGTCTTTGTCCGTTTCACCATCAATTTTCTTGCTTCTCCCAGCCATGGCAAAGGGTGGGGATAACAAATAGGCTGATGAAACTCTAAAGCCGAACATGGTGAGGCACTATGGTGATCACATAGTGGTTAAATCTCTCTGGAAAAATGTTGTACACATACCGCTTAAAATCCCCCTGATTCTGACAGTTCATTTAGACCGCTTACTTCTTGGCAGAGCTGATCTGGTCTCCTAGAAAAGACAGATAAGAATTGGGCCAATGCTTTCCAAAATACTCTGCTTTTTAAAGAAGAGGGTGCATATCATTAAAGTCCTTTCTTTCCTTTCAGAAGTGTCACTTTGCTAGAACCAGAGCATTCTAACCTGATGAATGTCTATCTTGGGGAATCATAAAGCAGAAAGTTCTACTCTGTAGCCTAAAAACAGAGTTTATCTAACTAGCCAATTGGTGGTAGTCCACCTGTCAAGTAACCATTGGCTAAAAGTGAGGCTGGAGAACTCTGTGGCAGGGTTCAGTAAGGGAAAGTCTATTTTCCCCAGGAATGGGAGGCCAATGTCTGGTTCTTAGAAAAACAAGCACATCTCTGGAGCTAGGAGTGTAGCTGTTGCCATGGCACCCATCCAGCCAAAGCTTTAGATGCTGTGGAAGCTCCACAGAGACCAGGTCCTCAGAGCTGACAGCAATAGTAAAATGCAGTCACTGATTATATATTAAAACAACAAGAAAGCCCCCTCTGACATGCTGCAGATGACTCTTGGTAACAGTGGAACTGCTGTGGATAAATTTCAATTTATCCCTTAAAACTTCACAATGTTGGGTCATGTCTGGGGCAACCAAACCAATTTATGGAACACTGAGAGTATATACCTCCTTTCTTGTCCCTACAGCATAAATTGCAATTCTGCTTTTTTTTTTTTTTTTTAACCTTTGGCACATTAAGTCACTACCTTTTATTTTCATGGTATGATCTTTCTCTCTCTTTGTTCAACTCCCTCCTTTAACAGATGAGAATATCCATGTTCCATGATGTATATTATCTTGTCCAAGTTCAAGTGACCAGTAAAAAAGCCAGGATTTGGCCAGATGTGGTGGCTCACACCTGTAATCCCAGCACTTTGGGAGGCCAAGGTGGGCGGATCATGAAGTCAAGAGTTCGAGACCAGCCTGGCCAACATGGTGAAACCCCGTCTCTACTAAGAATACAAAATTAGCTGGGCATGGTGGCACATGCCTATAATCCCAGCTACTCGAGAAGCTGAGGCAGGAGAATCACTTGAACCCAGGAGGCAGAGGTTGCAGTGAGCTGAGATCACACCACTGCACTCTAGCCTGGGCAATAGAGCGAGACTTCATCTTGGAAAAAAAAAATAAAGAGCCGGGATTTGAACCCAGGTCTGTCTGACTCCAAATAAAACCCGCGCTTTTCTCCAGTAATCCTTATTGCTTCCTTGGGCTAGCAGAAACTATATTATGTCTTGACTCAGTTAAGAAGGATTTTGGCTGCAGATAGCAAAGACAACAATAAAAACTAAAAGTTTATAAACTACAAAGAAATTAGACCTGGATATAGGTTATTACAAAACTGGTTCAAAAATAACAAAGGGTCAGGGCCCTGGGTCAGTGTCTCTGCAACTGTCATGACCTTCCTCTTGGGATCACAACACGGTTATTACAAATGCAGGCATCTACATGAGCATGTACATGAGCATGTTCAAAGCCAGGATTCATGGAAAGCTGCATGGTAAGAAGAGAAAGGAAAAAGAACTATCATGATGATATGCTCTCTCCTTTTATCCGGGAGCAAAGTTCTTTCCAGAATCCTCCCAGTTGACTTTCTCTTAAGTCTCACTGGACAGAACAAGTTTACGGAGACAACTTGATACTGTTTGGCTGTGTCCCTATCCAAATCTCACCTTGAATTGTAATAATTCCCATGTGTCAAGGGCGGGGCCAGGTGGAGATAATTGAATCATGGGTACAGTTTCCCCCTCACTGTTCATGTGTTAGTGAATAAGTCTCAAAAGATCTGATGGCTTTATAAAGAAATGTTCCCCTGCACAAGCTCTTTTGCCTGCCACCATGTAAGACATGACTTTGTTTATTTGCCTTCAGCTATGATTGTGAGGCCTCTCCAGCCATGTGGAACTATGAGTCAACTAAACCTCTTTCCTTTATAAATTACTCAGTCTTAGGTATGTCTTATTAGCAAAGTGAGAACAGACTAATGTACAACTCTAGCTGCAAGGGAGGCTAGGAAAGAGCATTTGGCCTTTCTCAGCTGCTATAATTGAAGGTAGTTAAGAGAGACATGAATTGGGAATGACCATTATGTAGCCAAATAAAAGTGTTTGCCACACGTCCTCACAGTCTCCAGGGAACCATTGCTATATGGCAATTTTTTGGTTTAGTGCTCATAATATTTTCCAGCATTACTCTAAGAGCCTCCTAACTAATGTTCACAGTCCATATTCTACTCTTTAGGGGAAAGATTTGGCTAAAATCCAACTTGTCTTATTCATACCCTGGAGCCTTTTCCATCACAGAACCCAACTAACCACCAAGGCATTTAATACACAAGCACTTTGAGAACAGTTGTTTAAATTCTCTATTCTGTGCACAAATGGAAAATATCCCCAATAAAAACATAGCAGAAGAACCCTTTGTCTGTCTTTCTCTCCCTCCCCCATCCCCAACCATTCTTGCCAAGTCATACAAACTCTCCATATAATCTAAGTCCCAGATGAACCTAAAATGCTGTATTTTGTCTGGAGGAAGAAATGAGTGCACACACTCAATGCTAAAATCAAGAGTAAGATTTTAAATTCCTTGCAGACTTACAAATTGACTACATGGAAACAGAGTGGAAGTAGTGGAAGTCCTGAAAATAGCTGCTCTGAGAAACAACAAATGTATACCTATTAGTTTGAGCACTAGTCCTCACAAGATCTTTGCTCACAGTGATGAGACATTCTCTTCTGCTATTGCTGGAGCACATACGTGAAGGTCATGCATAGAAATGTTTGCCCTGGGAGTCCAGGCTGAATGCACCCTGAGCAGAGCACTCTCCTTCAGTCTTTGTAAAGTGATGCCTAGTTCTTATTTTTAAATGACAAAGGGAAGGCAATCCCAGTGTTTGAAGCTCTTCTCCTATCCTGGGGAAGAAACAGGACAGAATAAGGGGATAAGGACTTGGTGAGTGACAGAGGCAAGTGTCAAGAAAAAGACTGAGCAGAACTGGGTGGTCACGAGCTGCTGCTGGGTCTCTAAGAGAAAAATACAGGTCAGGTTATTTTTCAGACAGAAAACACATCAATATGGGGGAGACTGAGTGGAGTGTATTGGAACAGAGAATCGAAACTCCAGCAGTAGGATTAATCCATGGGGAATTTGATTTAGCAGAAGAGAGCAGACAGAGAATTTTGATCATGCTATTCATTCATTCAACAAAAATACCTTATGTATCTATTGTGTCGGGCATTGTGCCTGAGGGATTCCTCAGCGGAGGCAGACGTGGTCCTTCCCCCCAGGAAGCTCACAGTCCTATGAGCAAGGCAAACATTAAATAATCACACAAATAAGTGTGTGATCTGAATTATGATAAGCATTATAAAAGAAAAATACATGGCAAAAGAAAATGAGAAACAAGGGAGGCATACCCAGACCAAGGATTCAGGCAGTGTCCCCAGGAAAATGATCTTTAAGCCCTTGAAGGATAAGTAGGGTCCTGGCAAGTGAAGAAGTAGAGAAGCGTTCTAGGTGAGGGAACAGCACATTGGGAGGCCCTGGCTGTGGAAGAACTTGGCACAGTTGAGGCCAGAAAGGCGTCCATGTGAGCGAAGAATATCACCAGAGACCTCAGACTGACAACCTGAAATAATCAAAAGGCTCAGAATCCAATTTTAAAGAGTTTATTAAGGCAAAAAGCTGGGAATGACCATCCAGGAGACACAGACCCCAGAGAAATGGGTCAGAGCTCCAAAGTTAAGTTAAGATCTTGCTGATATAGACAGAAAACAAAGAAGTTTAGTAGGATCATAATATTTCTATATATGGTTGGTTTATGAGTTACAACAATTCAATTAGTTACAGTTTGTTTTCTTTTCCATACAGCTTGTTTTCTTTATAGCTGGGTTTTTTTTTTTTTTTAGAGTTTTTTTTTTTTTTATTGTACTTTAAGTTCTAGGGTACATGTGCACAACATGCAGGTTTGTTATATATGCATACATGTGCCATGTTGGTGTGCTGCACCCATTAACTCGTCATTTACATTAGGTATATCTCCTAATGCTATCCCTCCTCCCTCCCACCTCCCCTCAATAGGCCCCGTATGTGATATTCCTCTTCCTGTGTCCAAGTGTTCTCATTGTTCAATTCCCACCTATGAGTGAGAACATGCGGTGTTTGGTTTTCTGTTCTTGTGACAGTTTGCTGAGAATGATGGTTTCCAGCTTCATCCATGTCCCTACAAAGGACACAAACTCATCCTTTTTTATGGTTGCATGGTATTCCATGGTGTATATGTGCCAAATTTTCTTAATCCAGTCTGTCACTGATGGACATTTGGGTTGATTCTAAGTCTTTGCTATTGTGAATAGTGCCACAGTAAACATATGTGTGCATGTGTCTTTATAGCAGCATGATTTATAGTCCTTTGGGTATATACCCAGCAATGGGATGACTGGGTCAAATGGTATTTCTAGTGCTAGATCCTTGAAGAATCACCACACTATTTTCCACAATGGTTGAACTAGTTTACAGTCCCACCGACAGTGTAAAAGTGTTCCTATTTCTCCACATCCTCTCCAGCACCTGTTGTTTCCTGACTTTTTAATGATTGCCATTCTATCTGGTGTGAGATGGTATCTCATTGTGGTTTTGATTTGCATTTCTCTGATGCCGAGTGATGACGAGCATTTTTTCATGTGTCTGTTGGCTGCATAAATATCTTTTTTTGAGAAGTGTCTGTTCATATCCTTTGCCCACTTTTTGATGGGGTTGTTTGTTTTTTTCTTGTAAATTTGTTTGAGTTTTTTGTAGGTTCTGGATATTAGCCCTTTGTCAGATGAGTAGATTGCAAAAATTTTCTCCTATTGGTTTTTATTTCCTTTCTAGTTTAAAAGAGTGTGTTTAACATTTTATCTTAAGATGATGTGATAGCCATGAAATCTTTGTGTGAGAAGGGTAAGAGGGAAATTCATCTGTAATGCAAATCAACAGTAAAGAGGAAAGCAGTCTTCCCTGGAGCCCCTTAGTTATTTACGACAGTCCTCAAAACAAGGTAGATAAGGAAGAAGGCATATCTGTAATGAGAGAAGCAAAGGTTATAGCTGCCTGCTTAGCTCTGCTTAACTCTTTGACTCTGACTTGGGTACTATAATTATATTCCTTTAAGGCTCAAACTATTTTAGGGTTCTTAAAACAGCAAATCAATAAAAGCAGGCAAAGAACGTGAACAGACACTTCTCAAAAGAAGATATACAAGTGGCCCACAAACATATGAAAAAAAATGCTCAATATGACTAATCATTAGAGAAATACACATCAAAACCACAATGAGATATTGTCTTCCATCTGTCAGAATGGCTTTAAAAAAAAAAAAGTCAAAAAATAACAGATGCTGGTGAGGTTGTGGAGAGAAGGGGACACGTATACACTGTTGGTGAGATGTAAACTAATCTAGCCACTGTGGAGAGTGTTTGGAGATTTCTCAAAGAACTGTGAATTGAATTACTATTCAAGCCAACAATTCCATTACTGGATATTTCCCAACAGAATATAAATCACTGTACTAAGAGGACACATGCACCTGTATGTTTATCACAGCACTATTCACAGTAGTAAAAACCTGAAATCAACCCAGGAGCCCATCAATAGTGGATTGGATAAAGAAAAATGTGGTATATATACACCATGGAATACTATGCAACCATAAAAAAGAACTAAATCATGTCCTTTGCAGCAACATGGGTGGAGTTGGAGTCCATTACTTTAAGCAAACTAACACAGAAACAGAAAACCAAATACCACATATTCTCACTTATGAGTGAGAGCTAAACATTGGATATACATGGACGTAAAAATGAGAGCAATGGACACTGGGGATTACTAGCCGGGGAGACAGAGAGGGAAGCAAGAGTTGAAAAACTACCTATTGAATACCATCTCACTACTTGGATGATGGGTTAAGTCATACCCCAAACCTCAGCATCACGCAGTAACAAACCTGCACATATACCCCTTGATTCTAAGAAAGTTGAAAAAGAAAAAAGAAGAAATAGAAAAATATTTTGAAGTTTCAACAGCTTAGATTTTGACTTACTTATCTTCACGGCCATAATGTACAGGGGCTTCTACAAACAGCGCCCCCTTCAGGTCCTGAACTTCAGTTCTGAGTCACATCTATTGCAAAAGTGTCACACCGTTCAGCTCAACAATTACAGTGCAAAAGCAGGAAGTCACTTTCCTTTGAGGACACTGGTCCCTGCCCTGAACCCTCAGCAGCATATACATTTATTCCCAAAAGTAATTCAGAGGTATTAGTGGAGGAAGCACCAGGTAACAGTAGACCAATGGCTATTCCAATTGTTGACACTTGGAGCACTGTGTCAGATTACTGGGGTCTCTCTTAAGTCACACACTGGCAACTGCCAAGACCACCAAGTAGGGGGGCGAGAGGCAAAGGCTGCCAGGCTTATGTCACACCATAACAGCAGCTGCTCCACAAAGAGGTCTCCTCCCCTTTTCTCTTTTCTGGTTGCAGGCTAGTAACAGCCCAAGGCAACCTTGCCTATGGCTTTACAATCTCTTTGACTTTGTTTTCTAATATTTGGGAATGGGAACAATTTCCACAATGTGAGGTCTCAGAATTATAAATGTTCCAGTTACCTGTTACATTGCAAGCTCTCCTCGGCTTACAAGACAGGAGATAAGAACTGGTACAAGGGAGCTGCCATCCAGGACAGGATATGAGGGGTGACTAAGCTAGTCACCCTGCAGAAGAAAGCAGCCTTCTGCAGTCTCTCATTTGCATTGCAAACCCAGACCCTGCAGCAAGAGCAGCCAATTGGTAATAAAGGTCCTTAGCGCTAGAGGTTGTCATACTCCATCAAGCAAATAGGTTCAAAAGTTTGTTCATTCCTTGCATTGTAAAATCCAGGCATAGGCTTGGAATTAAAGGGGCCAAACAGGATTTTCTCTGAACTAACTTCTACTAAAATGTTAATGTGAAACTAAATGGAGTTCTTAAGATGTGTGAGGCTGCTCCAGGACTCTCCAGAAGAGCCTTCAGCAAAATAGACAGTGGATGGCACAACTCTAGGCTTACCTTAAACGACATTAAACAAAAACTAAAATCAAAAAGGACTCAGTAACAACAGCCTAAATATACAAATGGACAATGGACAGATCATATATAAAATAGAATTCTAATCCACAATCTGCAGCCAACAGCCCAGGAAACCAGCCTATTATCTACATTAGCCAGCCTAGAAAACCAGCCTGCTATCCATAACTCAAACTTATACGAAATCAGACAACTATCTCTGGTAAAATTCAGAGAACTGAACAATAATCCCTATAATAATTAGCCCCAAATGGCCAGGACTTGATTAATAATGACAACTTTCCTAGTTTTTGCTCTCTTGCTTCCAACTTAGAACCAGCTAGAGAAAGCCAGATATGCACATCTTGGTTTTTGTGGGGTTTAGCTGGCTTCTTTATTGCAATTTGTTTTATCAGCAAGGTCTTTATGACCTGTGTCTTGTGCTGACCTCCATTCTGTGACTTAGAATGCCTAACTGCCTGGGAATGCAGATTAGCAGGTCTTAGCCTTATTTTACCTAGCCCCTATTCAAGGTAGAGCTACTCTGGTTCAAATGCCTAGGACATTTCCATTATAAAACTTTCCCACTCCTCTGCCTGCTTTTGAGTCTCTGCCAAGACACAAGGGATGGTGGCTGACTGCCTTGATATAACAAGCTGGATAATAGCCTTTGCTTGTTCTCATTTGACTGGTCTTTGTTTATTTCCAAAATATGGTTCCATCACTTATTGAGCACCTGATCCATCTCTGATCTCTGGACCTCAGCTTCTTCTTCTATAGGGGTTAATACTGCTAACCTCTGCCTCTCCCATAGTATTATGAGGAAGAAACAAGTGCTTTGTTAAACTAAAGCACTGAAGCAATGTAAGTTATTACTTTGGATGTTGATAAGGCTCAGGATACCTCATCCCAAAAGATGACCATTGGATACCAGGATATACCACCCCAAAATATGCATCTCTGGCATAATGTTTATTTTGAGAAACTGAAGACACAGGAAAGGCTCTGAAACAGTTGCCCTTTTGTAAGAGAAATTTACAACCATAAAGGAAATCTCCATTTTTAAGAATATCTTCTTCTGTGCACTTTCCAGAAAGAGAAGAATGACTAAATCACTAGAGACTTTTATTAATGAAGAAAACATCTTAAATCTGACATTTTTCTGCCTTTAGAAAACATCTTAAGGACTTAAATCTGCATAACCAAGCTTACCCTGTTTTCCATGCCTTTTCTGGTCATTTCATTTCAACCAGGCATTTATTCGCACCTTTCTTTCTTTTTCCAGAGAATAATGGGATTTAAGCCTGAAGTTTAAATTCTCTGAGATCTAGAGATTCACTCATTCATCTGTGTTATCTCTTATGTATATAGGGGGTATACATATGCTTAAACATTTTTGTTTTATTTTGTTTTTGTTAATTTGTCTTTTGTTACAGGGATCTGTCCCAACTAAGAACTACAGGGAGTAGAGATAAAATTATTTTTTCTCTCCTAAAACGTCAGTGTTGTTCTTTTACCACTCTCTTCTGCCCTCTTCCTTCCTCCTCTCTTTTAGAATATTTTGGTCTTGGTTCAGCATTTCAATTTGAATATACAAAACATGTGGGAAGCAACATAAATGTATAAATTTAAAATTTCAGAAATAGAGACATGTAGTGATGCAGGATTTTTGCTCCTTAGCTCAGCTACGTCTGGGTTCTTGTCTCATGACTGGGAAGAATTAGGCACGTGGACACCAGAGAGTGAGTGGAGTAGAATTTATTAAGCAAAAGGAAAGTTCTCAGCAAAAAGAGGGGTCCTGAAAACAGGTCGCTGGTTGCCCCCTTCACAGTTGAATACCAGGGCTTAAGGCGTGAATTCCTAGTGGCTTCAACCCATCCTTCCAGTGCACATTGTGGGCCCTTAGACTGATCCACTCCATATTGATTTATTTCCCTTACTGCACATGTGTTAAGGAATGGAATTTTCAACTGCAGGCATGTTTTAGGCAAGCCTCCCGTGCAAGTTCCCTTATCTACACAAAACACCTAGTGTAAGCACTTGTGGGGCATGTCGGAGGTTCTCCAGGGACACTTACCTTACTGTCTGCCTAAAGCAAGCTGTCTAACTCCTTTCATTAGTACTTTACTGTAATGCCTCTTAGCCCCTCTTCCTATCCTGCCCCCCTCCACCTAAGTTTTCTCTTTGGGACCTTGAGGTTCTCTCTTCTTCTTTCTCTCTCCTTTCATTTCTCATTGTTGGTTGTTTCTATTCTCTAATGCTAGATTGAAAATTTTCAAAATTATAAAAGTCTGCAAAGTTTTCCCCATTTGAGGACAAATGTCAGTCTGGTAGGTCTGAGAGCATTTTAAAAGAAATACAGTTTCATTATTTCCAAGAATAAAAAGATAACACTGGTTGAAAGGGGAATAAGAAAGTCTTGTGCTTTAAAGGATCAGAGTTGTAATTAGCCTATTCACTATTTGGATGAAAATTCAGGCTCACAAATAGATGAGCATTTCCCTTGTTTGTGCTCTTAATTTCATCAGCAAACCTTATTCTCTTAGATGTGATGTGTAATATCCCATTACAGAGTAATATTCATCAAAAAAATTAATCCCAGGGTCTCCTATAATTGCAAATATTAATCCCTGGGACTGGCCCAGGGCCTTGTTGACATGATTAAAATAAATCTTCCAAACATAATAACTGTCAGAAAAAGGCAAATCTGAAAGAAAAATTTCTAAAAAGTAGCCTAAGATGGCTGCAGTTTCGACATATAGACAACAGAAACGGCCTATGCATTAAAGCTGAGCTCTTGCCTGCAAGTCTGGAGTCTGTCAAATATTTCACTGGCATGTACTGATTACTACCTTGCCTATCAAATGAAGCACAAAGTCAAGATAGAGTTAATCCTTCCTCTCCAAATCCTAAGATGCCTACATACTCATTAACATTTTACTTTATATAAGTTTGCTTTATCTTATGTACGACATCACTGAGCACCAATTCGAACTATAAGCATGTCATCTTTGCTTCAGTGCCTCCTTCTCCTATTTCTGTGCATCAGAACATATAAATACTGTGCCTCATGTAGGCAACCCCGGGACGCATTCTTGGTTTGTGCTGAATCTGTTCCTGGGCTATTAGTTTTCAATCTTGGCTCAGACTAAAATTAACTTTAAAATTTTTTAAGTGTATAATGCCTGTTATTTAACCATTCCATCAATGTAACTTTGTATAATAGATGTCACTGGGGCAGCCGGGCCTGCCTTGCTTTTGGGGGTCTAGAGTGATGATTCCTGCGCAGGAGTTCTCAACCCTAAGTACACATCAGAATCATCTGGAGGGTTTGCTAAAATACACATTGCTCCTCCACTCTGAAACCACCTTTACAAAAATTATGATAGTGAAAGAACTCTGACTTCCATTTTGCTTCTAACTTCTAAGCTGCTCCTGCTTATTCCTGGGCATAGGCCTGTCTAACTATGGGAGGAATTTAGTTTATAACTTAACTTTGAAGCAAAGATGATAACAGCCTCTTCCCCAAACAAACCCCCTTTTTGTTTAGGAATCAGACTTCTTCTGTAAAACTAACAAATTAGCCACAAGTTTAGAAATTATGGCTCAGGAGTCATTCAGCCAGAAGCCACAAGATTCCTAACCTCCCCAATTGCTCCTACAGATAACATCACTACTATAAATCTTAAGATTGGATTGGTGTGTGAGGGGTTTTCCAGTTTATTGGTGCCACCCAGACAAATAAACTGGCTCATCGGGTCTCATGGCCCCCACCCAGGAACTGACTCAACACAGGAAGACAAGCTCCAACTCCCTCTTTTTATCCCTGACTCAACTGATCACCATTCCTCATTCCCTAGCCTCTTGTCCCCTAAAATATCCTTAAAAAAATTCTAGCTTACAAATTTTCAGGGAAGTTGATTTGAGTAATAACAAAGCTCCAGTCTCCCATTTAGTCAGCTCTGCATTTAGTAAACTCTTTCTCTATTGCAATAATGCTGTCTCAGTAAATCAACTTTTCTGGGCAGCAGACAAGATGAAGCCATCAGGTCATTACAACTCCCACCTCTCAAATTTTGAGTCAGTAGGTGTGGAGCCTGATGATTTGGATTTGTAAAAGGTTCTCAGGTGCTGCTTCTGATCCAGGGACTAGGCAATGAGAACCCCTGCCTTAGAGGATTGGGACTAACTTGAGCCCAGACAAAGCAACCCTCCTCCACTGATACACGCTACCAAGTTATGGGATTTCTAACCTGGACCAAGCTTCTTATCCTTAGAAAAGAAAAGGTAATGAAAGATTCAGTTAGCACTAAGGTATAAATAACTGGTGTTAGCTCCTACCAGAGCCTACCTTGAGAGGTTTGACGGGAGAATGCTCTGAGTGAATCAGCTGAAATGGCAGGGCCAAAGGGGCAGAGAAAGGGGGTGGTGCACACTAAAACTGAGTCTACACCATTTTGTCTAGCCCCAACTAGCTTTCTCTACAAGAGAGGATCTCCCCACAAGGAAATGCTGGTTTCTATCATCCTTACATGGTAAGTGAAGTGGCTCACTCCTATAATCTCAGCACTTCGAGGGGCTGAGGCAGATGGATCACTTTGAGCTCATTGAGTTCAAGACCAGCCTGGCCAACATGGTGAAACTCCATCTTTACAAAAAAGACAAAAATTAGCCAGGCATTGATGGTTCGTGCCTGCAGTCTCAGCTATTCAGGATGCTGAGGCTGGAGAATTGCTTGAGCCCAGGAAGTGGAGGTTGCAGTGAGCCAAAATTGCATGTCCAGATGGGGTGACAGAGTAAGACCCTGTCCCAAAAAATTTAAAAAAAGGGAAAAAATAAATAAATGAGAAAGACAGGGTGTATTAAATGATCCTGGATCCTTTGTGCCCCAACCCGCTAGTCACCTATAGTCATTTCTTGTACTGGAGAGTTCTAACAGTTTGACTTTAGTTTCTTACACTGTAACATTTAAATCAGAAAGGATGGAAGTCATATTTAATAACTGGTATGTTTCAACTTAGATGTCAAATGAACTGGACAGATTGGTATCAGTCAACTTGACCTGGATCTCCAAGAAGGCTTTGGTTCCTAAGTTCCACTAAATGGCATGCACTCAGCATGATAAAGTATTCATTAGGTTCCCACTACTCTGAGCATGTCTGAGGGATACCTAAGAAAGAAATAAGTGCTTGCTCATATAATAACTTGGGATAGAAGGAACTGTGAGGAGGATTATTCAACAGGTTTGGAGAAACGTTGGAATCAGGAGAGTGCTGAGTCCAGGAAGGACACCCACCTGTGGTGGTGCATTTCTTGCCTGTTCAGATGATGAGTTGAGGTCCCTCTTGATTTCCTTGACTTCCTCAGTAAGACAACCAAGCAATCAAAATATGTGGGGTCAGAGACAAGTCTGGCCTCAAGTGGCACTATAGGGGCCTAGGGTAGCTGGAGAGCAGTGGTTGTATGGGAGATGCAGAAATTTTCTACCTCAGGACACTTTCTCCAGATTTGGGGCTTTATAACAGCTTTCAACATAATGTGTGAATATGATAGTTGTCAAGACAATGATGAAAGAATTTAAAAATGAAAGCAAGACTTTCTATTGTAGACTTATTCTATTCCCTCAATTTTTTGATTCATTTGTAAGTTGACTAATAGTGTAATAAAAATAGATGCTATTATATAAGCATCATTTGTAGGTTGATTATCTGATATGCCCAAGCTAGTGGTAAAAAGAGCACAATTTCTGAGCCTAATAGCAAGACTGTAATTGCCTCTAGAAATAATTTTGTTGAAAATGTAGGTAAGCAGATCCTAATGAGTCAAATCTAGATTGGTATAGACTTGATTTTCTTTGGCTATGTTTAATTGTGGTAACTGTAATTATTACCAATACAGATGCACAATAGTTTTGCTATTGTGCTTATGTAAAATAATTTTGCACATAATGAAGTGCAATTACAAGGGCATGGTCATGAAAACTACAGCAATATTTCTATAATAGGAGAAGCTGCATTTTGAAACTACGATTGGAATGGGTGAACCATTATGGCATAAGGGAGTTTAACCAATCAATCACTTTGACAACGTTGTATAATAACTTTTAGTGATAATTCATCTGCTTAAAAAGTCATAGTGTTATTGAAAGCAATTTTAAGGAATTTGGTTTTCAAGGGGCTGGGTATTTTGCTGTTTCAAGTGTTTTGAGTACTTAAGCTTTTATATAGGTTGGTTCTTGAAATATTTTATATCGTAGAGGCCATACTTCTTGTTTTGAGGCAAATACTTCTCTGATTATAAATATTATTAGTATTCCTGCTATTACTGAAATAAATGACCCTATAGATGAGATAGCATTTCATGCTGACTAAACATGTAGAGTCTAGATAGGCTGAGCATTGGCACGGCATAATAGAAAGACTAAGTGTGTTAACACCTCAAAATACCTTTATAAGGTGGGCCTTTGGATCATGTAGCATATGGTGTATATTCTGAAAATAATGGAAATCAATCCACAAAGTCACCTATTCTTATAGACAGGACATAGTAGAAATGGGAAAAAAAAAACACACTGTAATATATATCGTGATGATTAATTTTATGTGTCCACTTGGCTAGGCCACAGTACCCAGATATTTGGTCAAATTTTTGGATGCTGCTATGAAGATAGTTTTAAAATGAGATTAACATTTACATCAGTAGACTTTGAATAAAGCAGATTATCCTGCATAATGTTGGTGAGCCTCATCCAATCAGTTGAAGGCCTTATGGAAAAGACAGCAGCCTCCAAAGAAAGACAAAATTCTGGAAGCCACTGCCTTCGGACTAGAGCTGCAATGTCACCTCTTCTTTGAGGCTGCATCTGTCAGCTTGCAGAGTAAGGGAGGCCAGCAGGTTGGAAACTCAGACAAGAGTTAATGCTGCAGTTCACAGGCAGAATTTCTTCTTCTACACGAGCCATTAATGTGTTTGATATAGTTGCTGCCTCAGCATCCATTTTTAGACCTGACATGAATGTTTTGAAACCCAGTTGTGCTCAGTCACCTTTGGCCTGTTAAAAATTTCCTCTCCCACTGTGTGGTTGTTTGTGATATAGCCTGCTTGTTCCTCATCTCACTGACCCAAAACCCAACATATCCTATTGCTCCTGACCACAGTAAACCTAATGGTCAACACTAGAGGTATACAAATGTAAGTTCCCCACTTCTTGTGTGTTTTCTTTAAACTACCCAATCCACACACTCTGCTGGAAAGTCTAGGAGATAATGCTCATGGACCTTAGTAAAGGCATAATCTCACAGGTCCTCTCACTGTCACTTGCTCTGCACTCACTGGCTGAGCTCCCTGCCACCTCTAGACTTCCCATCGGCTCCCCATTGGCACCCTTAGCCTTTCTGGGTTTTGTTTGTAATGAATCTCTTCTGTTTCATGAATGGTTTCACCTCCTCATTGTGTCTCACCTGACTGACACATCCAAACCTAATTCTCCCCCATCCTAGGCTCTCCTGCAGAATGGCTCTCGTGGCTTATGGCTGCTCTCAACAGAGAGACCTCAAAACTAAATTGGAAAGAAACCATAACAATAACAATTACAACAGAAAACCTCAGTTTTTGTTCTTAAGGCCTTCTAGCTGATTGGATAAAGCCCACTCACATTATCAAGGGCAATCTCCTTTGCTTAAAGTCAACTTGATTGTAAATGTTAACCACAAACTATCTTCACAGCAACACCTAGATTAGTGTTTGACGAAACAACCGGGGACTATAGCCTAGCCAAGTTAACACACAAAACTAACCATCACACCCTCCAACATAATAGAAAAATAAAGCCTACTAAGGCTTATCGTGTATCTGGCAGTAATTGTATTTCTTCTATGTAAATTAGCTAGTCAGCTGAAAATTGTTACCCTTATTGGCAAAACAATAATTAGTGTAGCAGATGGGAAATATGCTATTGTGTCTAGGACTGTTTCTATGGCAAATGTATGATATGCTCATACAATATATCCTACAAATCCAACTGATGATGTCGCTCATGTTATTTCTATATAGCCAATTATATTATCTTGGTTCCTGAATAATAGGTTAAACAAGAATTTTCTGAATCTACTTAAAATTAGAATAAATCCTTTTGGAATTTCTAAGAATCAGAATAAATATTGATATGAAACTGAGTCTTCACTCTCACTTGATCAAAGAAAATATGTTAATTAGTACAGTCATTATAGCTTAAAGTACTGGAAGCAACATAACTGCAGCAATTAATACATAGTATATAAAAATGAAAATGGTGTCTTGTTTGGGCTATACCAGATGGTCTTATGTTAATAATTGTAGCAATAAAATTAATGGCATCTGAAATGAGAAACACTTGCTAAGTGAAGGGAGAAGGTAGTTAAGTACTTAGGCGTCTGCATATACTAGGTTGTTAGCTAATGCGGGTATATTCTTCATCCTGTTCCAGCTTTTCAGACCATGAAGAAGAAACTCAAAGGATGAAACTTTATTCCAATAGGTGAAAAGGCATAAGGCCTTTCTGCAATTCTGTAGGCATCACAAAAGGCCAGCCTTAAGGAATTTATGCAAAATTATTTAGATGAATATAATCTGCCACGGAAGCTCTACTTTGAAGCAGCATTATCCCCTGCCTTCTGTCAGTGCCATCTCACATTCCAGGTACATCTGTCCTTGAGAATCAGAGTGAGGTTGCGGCTCACTCTGCAGCCAGGAGTGTGCCTCCAAACATTGAGCAGCCAGCTCTGTGCCTCCAAACCTACCCAGCTCTTCTACTCACCTCAAACTGCTCCTGCCGCTTCCTGTAGGGGTCACTTAGAATCATCTAGGGGGCACTTTCAAGCCAATCCCACTTTCTGCTGCAAGATCTAGGGGCAAGGTGGGGATTTAAAATGCTTGCATCTTTATTAATCTCCCACCTTGAGAACAAATGCTGGGTTCAACTCTCCTAACAGAACAAGGTATCTTCATGGGTCTTAGAGAAGATTACAGATTGGGAACCCAAGGTTATAGCTGGAGATCCTTGAAATATCCATTGGTATATTGACCAGATATCAAGGCCTTTTATGATCTGGTGTCTTCCTACATTTCTGACATCCTGTCTCATCACTATTTTCCACTCCTTTTCCCACACTTTACTTAAGTAGGACCAAGGACTCTACTCATGTCCCCAACAATCACATCATGCTTATCCCCCCACATCCGCACTTTTTACATGCCATTTCCTATAACTAGAAAGCATTTTCCCTCTTTGACATCTTGGAGAGTCCATCCTGGTTCGTCAAGCCCCAGCTTGATGAAAGCTGTGGAGTCTTCCCTGCCCTGTCCTGGCATAAGTAACCACTTCCTTGCCTGTGTTTCTACATCATCACACCACTGTACTGCTAGATTTGCCCACATCTGTCACCCACCTGGTAAACATCCTAATGGCAGAAGCCATATCCCAACCATATTTGCATGCCTTACTTACTGTTTTAACCTCCTATCACAAGACCTGGCATAGAGCAGGTACCCAATAAATGCTTGTTGAAAAAATAATTAAAGATTATAATCCTCAACCGTATGTGTGCTGTTTGTCACAGTGGCCAATTCCATTCCCTTCTGCTTTCCTCCCCTTTCCACCCCACTGTGAGTCACCAGGGTCACCTGTAACAGAATAGAAGAGAAGACGGATACAAGTCTTTCCCACTGGAAATCTATCCAGACTCAGCTCCCTTCTTAGACGATTTACAGACCTTCCTTTGAGGGCCAGCCTTGTCTCCCTGAGGCAGGACCAAAATGCACTGCACTTCTTTTGCCTTTTTTTCCTCAAGGTCACCCTTCCACAAGTTATACTTTGAAGTTTTACCCATTTCTGGCACCACCTGCAAGCAAACTAGGAGGGCACTTGACAATCAACTCAGTGCCCTCTTCATTCCCCACAAGGCTAAGGAGCTGTTCTATAAACCAAGCCCTTGCACAGGCTGGCTTGGGAATGTCTTTCTGTTACTTGTATGACGATCTCTGTACTTTTCAAAGCTGTTTCACCTGTAGCATTTCATTTGACCATCACACCACAATGCAAAATAAGCAGAGTAGATCCAGTAGTCCCACTTTTCAGTTGCTGATGAAGAGATACCAAGAATTCCCAGCCACTAGGTTAGGACCCTAACTGAAACTGGACCTCAGATCCTGAGACACCTAGACCCTTGCCCCACACACGATACCGTATCAACACATTCCAAGCTATTTCTAAGATCATGTTATCCAGTACAAGCTAACTCAGCTAACCATTTACTGTACTAGTCCAAGGAATGCCCAGCTCAGGAAGCAACACTAGCAGCAGAGTTGGCGAGCTAAGCTAGAAATACTAGTTTTAAAAAGTAACAACTGGAAGTCTATTGTTAGATATTGCTGGAATTGGGATGTAAGTATACTGAAAATATTTTTTATTTTTTTCAATTAAAAATTTCTTGCTCTAGAACCCTAGGGTTTAAATTTTTTTTCTTTCATTTACCTAATATCTGTCAAATGGCATATTATGCCTTTCAGGAGACCAGCAGAGGCTATATATTTCAGCTGCCAACAAAGGACATTCTGAGGCTCCAGCTCCCAGCTCAGAACTTCTATTCTGAGATGTTAAAACGTAGCTGAAAAGGAGAGAGGGTGAATTTTTTTCCCCAGGAAGCCCTAGTACAGCTTATTTTCCTACAATCTATTCTGCCTCCAACCCTCTCTCTTTCTCTCTCTTTCAATTTTATTTCTTAGAGGAAAATCATCTTATCCCATTCAAGATGAAATTAAAGGGATATTTCTTCAAAGAATACTAACGAATGACTGACATTGTCAGGGAAAGGTTTAAATACTCTAATAACCTTTCCCTCGTTTTGGCAAGAATTCATCTTTAAAGAAAAGAAGTATGTGCTTTGCAAAGCTAAAGTGATTTGTCTTATTCATCCAAGGTGAAGCAACTCACACCATTTCATCATTCCAGACTAGCTGTTATGTGAGGTTTCAAAATGAAATGTGATTGCTGAAAGCTAAACATCAAACGCACCACAATGAAAAGTCATATTCAATTTTTTTATCCTTCTCATTTGCATTTTCCATCCTTCCTGTTTACATCTTTTTCAGCTTGCCAATATGAGGCTATTTTATAAAACCAAGTGTTTAGATGTGGGCCTGTCTGCCACAATGTCCCTTTATATGGAAAAGGACGGGTAGGAAAATCTCAAATATTTTCCTTATCACCCTCCTACCCCCACCTTACACGTATCAGGACCCTGACCCTGTTCCTTAGGATTGGACAGAGCCTAAATTTTGTTTTCCTAGTAACCATAATCCTTTGTAAACAACACTTTTAAAACATTGAGGAGGACAAGAGTCAATTTGCCTACTCCAAAGTGCCAGAGATTTCCCAACATTCTCCCTAATTCATTGAATTTTACAACTTTCTTACACAATGTAGAACTTCATTTACACTTTTTCACTTCTTCCCTTTTATTCCTGGATAACTTATTTAGACTCAGTTTACATATGACATAAGATGGTGCTCTCTGTGCTCCCATGGAATGCTCTGCAGAGGCTGAGCATCTGAAGGCCAAGGTTTGAGCCCTAGTTTTTCTTCTCATTAGCTTATAACTTTGGGGGAAAAAAAAAAAAAGAACTTAACCTCACTCAGTCTGAGTGTTCTTATCTATAAAATATGGACAATAATAATACCTTCTTCAGTGTGCTTTAAGGTGATTCAATGATATGATTCATGTGAAACCCTTAAGATAATGCCTTGGATTTGATAAATGCCTGATAATGTCAGTTATTAATATAGTTGTTATTATAAACTTACGTTACATGGTAATTTATATCTGTACTTCCCCTTACTATGCCACATACTCTTTAATAACATGGAATATGACTTTCAGGCCTGGAAAATTATGCTTATAAAAACATAACAATTATGTCAAGCAAAGCATCTTGCACAGAGTAGGCCTTCAAAATATAATAGAAGAATGAATGATGAAAGAGATCAGGTTTAGTAGGGTATACACGACAGAGCTGTTTTACCTAAACCTAACCAGATCTCAGCACAAACCTTTAAGACAGCCCCAGAAGTTCTGAGAAATTCAAGGCACTCAGAGGCTCAAGAAATATTTATACCAACTCTGTGACTCACATCATAAACACAATAAAAACTACATAGTTAAAAGTATGGACTGTAAGGTCAGAAACTTGAAACTTATCTCTGCAACTTAATTGTTATTTGACCTTAAATTCCTCAAGCCAGTTTTTTCATCTATAGAATGGTAATAAGTATATTACTACTTCATTGATTTGTTATGGGAATGAAGAAAAAAAATTCACCAGTAGTACTTGGCATAATTCTTGGTATATAATAAGTGGTCAATAAATAAAGTTCACTGGCAATGAAAAAAAGTATTTTCCATAATTTTAATATTATTTCTTTTCATTCTTTTTCTCCTCTCCTTTTGAGACTCTAATTAAATATATGTTAGATTTTGTCATTGACTCCCACATATTTTCTTTTCTTTTTAGAGATGAGCTCTTGGTATGTTGCCCAGGCTAGACTGCAGTGGTTATTCACAAGTGTGATCCCATTACTAATCAACACAAGAGTTTTGACTTACTCCATATCCAACTTGACCAGTTCACCCCTCCTTAGCCAACCTGGCAGTCCCCACTCCCGGGAGGTCGCCATATTGATCCTGAAGGTAGTGCAGATACCTGTTTGGCATAACGCAATACAGCCCAGAACTCCTGGACTCAAGCAATCCTCCTGCCTCAGCCTTCCAAGTAGTTAGGACTATAGGTACACTTTGCCACACTCAGTGAGACTCACATATTTCTAAAACTTGTCTCTGTATTTTTAATTCTGTTTTCTGTATATGCTTCAGTTTGGAAGTATTTTATAGACCTATCTTTAGCCTATTCCATTTTATGAGACTTCTCCCTCTATAATACTGAGCAGATCCTCATTCTATTAAGACCTTAAAGTGAGGGAATTTTTCTAGTGTGTTTTTCAGAAGTTCAATTTTGAGAACACCAAGAAATAAGCTCTGGAGAAATAGATCTCATTTAATTTCTCTTACTTTTTATTACATGGGTTATTATTCCTATCTGGAATTCATCAGCGTTTTTTCTCTCCTTTATTATTTTGGTTTCAATTTTCTCTATGCTATCAAATTTCTTTGTGGACTTGCTTTTAAAACCAAGACTAGATATTCACCACCAGCATCAGGAGCTTCTGTTATAACCAATAGAAAATCTGGATAGTATGGGTAGAAGGCTAAACATTTTTCAGTATACTTAAGAGCTATAGTAGGAACATTTTGACCCCCCAGGCTCCCCAGAAAAGTCATGCCTATGTTTCTTTCTGGGAATGGTGAGAAAGATCCAGTATCATCTAAGAGAAGAAAGGAAGAAACATCACATGAGAATTAACAGAATTAATTCATGCTCAACTTGAAACATAGTACTAAGTATGTATTATAAAATGCTGAAAACCAAGAAACAAAACCTTGTATGCTTTTAAAAATGTAACATTGGAACAGCCAAATATCATTTAAACACTTCTAGATGAAGAGTTTTTGTGATATCTAAAAATTTATAAACCTGGGACATGAGAAAATATAAAGCCTACATCTTTGGGTTATTGATATTCTGAATAGAAATAAGTTCATTCCAGGCAAATAAATATTGGGAGGTCACCACAGAAGTGTTTCACATTCATTTAAGTAATTACTCCTCCTTAAGGAAAATAGCTTACAACTATAATGAGACAGTGAGGGAACTCATGCAAGTTAAAATGCCTTCAAGTACAACCAATAGCCTGGGGATCCCAGAGAAGGAAGACATGTGCTTAGAAACTATCCAGCCTGGCAAGCCTTAGGAAACAGTTCCAGAAATAGGAACGTTTTGGCCCCTTCAACTGTTCTAACAAGGACTGCAGCAACTCATCTGCTGCTATTGCCAACCACAGCACCTAACCTAGAAAAATGTGGCAGTCTCTGAGAAGAAACTTAAAACTTAAAACTAGAGGTAGAGTTAGCAGGGAGTTTGGAAAATGAGCAGAAATAACTACATAGAGAAAAATATGAGTAAATACAGTATAATTCTCTCATCAGTGGCTCATCAAGAACCAAAAATAGTACTCCCTATCATAGTTTCCTATTAATGGACTACAAAGTCCCTTTAATATTAATATTAATCATTTTTTTCAGATTGTATTTGAGAAGAAAATGATTAACTTCTTTCAGAATTCCCAGGAAATTTTTCTGAGTTTCATCTCTTCAATATTGTCTGCTCCATTTTTTGCTTTCTGCCACTAAACAAAGCAGGTTAAACATTAACTGAGAAGTGAGAAAGCTTCCTCAAGCATTCCCAGCACAGTGTCATGAGACCCTTGCAAATCCAAAAGCATGTCAATGTTTCCATCTATGTAAGTGGGCATTTAAAAGGAAGAAAAATTAATGAGAAGGAATTTTTTAAGTATGTTCATAAGCATAGACATTTTTGCACAAAATGAACAAGCAAATAAAACTCTGATCTCCTTATCAAACAGAGGCAAGAATGGCTAGACTCAGATTATTTTCCCTGGGATGAAAAGATTTCTAAGCAAGTAACACGGTTTTGTTTACTACTGTTGACTACGGGAGATTCTGAAAAGGGCAGTCATTGAAACAAGTTAAATAGCACAATATCAACTCCATTATCTGTAGCCATTTGAATTTTTATTTTCACTAGAAGTTATTTCATTCTCTGCCCACCCCACTCCTATCACAACAGACCTGGTACTAATACCTCCATTGCTCCTTTTTTGCTCTTTGATGCAATGAAATTAGTTGTTTCCAGAATACTTTGCATGACTAAGAAGAAATAAATTGAATAAAATATTGTAATTCAAATCTCACTTGGCAAAATGACGGGCATATAAATCAACATTTTTGGTGAAGGCCCCCAAACCCTTTTAGTCACCCACTGAATTCGCTCAGTGTTCCACGTATGAATACATTCAGAGTAACGATAGTTGAAAAATAATAATTCAGCAAGATGATTGCAGTGTTAAGCCTCATTCAGATCTTCAAGGTAGAGACATAGGGATCAGTCATAATCTCTTTGTCCTAGAGCTATCAAGGTGAAAGCCTAAAGGAGAAAAACACCCAGCCTCTAGACATATAAATGATGTCATTCTGCTCAAAAAAGGACTGTTAACACACATGCACATTCATAAACGTTTTAGAAGACAGTGCAATAAAATGAACAGACCCTGAACAGTGCTTTGGAGTAGGGAGGATCTAAACTTGAATCCAAGCTCTCTCCATGGTCAAACCGCTCTTGACCTTGGTTAAATCATTTAACCTTGTCAAACTTCAATTCCTTCAACTGGAAAACGGAGGTAATAATATCTACCTCCTGGAGTTTTGCAAGGATTACTATGGCATTATACATATATGAACATCCAATGGCAGTCATCACAACTTTTCATCTCCACCTATAACAGGCTAACAAGCAAGAATAAAATAACTGTAACTCAAACAATGACTCTTAAATTATATGGGGTTTCAAGCCATATGCCTTCTGCCCAGTGGAAAAAAAAAAAAGGGGACACATATGTTCCCTAAAGAACATATGTGGAAAGGGTAGGACAGTAAAGTCTAGATACAAAGTGTTTTACTGTTAGCTCTCCAGACATACAGAGTCTAAAAGAATATATAAAACAATTTCCTGAGATTTGACTTCTTACTGGAGTGGGACCTTAGTTCTCAGCTCTTGACACTCCCATACAGCCAGCACCTTAGAGACAGAAGAGAAACCTCCTCTCCCTTGGACATCTGACTCCATCTTTATCTTCCCCAAGCCTCTTTCAACCATAAAGATGTTCCTTTTTATTTTTGCACCTTTAGAATCATGTTTTTCTGTGTGCAAATAATCATCCCTTTACCCATCAAATATCATCTTGGTAGCTCTTAGGCAGAGTGTTCTGGGAGGTAGAGGAGAGGAAGGGCAGAGGGCAAGAGGTCATCATAGATGCAATATATCCTCACAAGATGCACTGTCTTTTTGATGATGAGCACTTTCACGTTGCAGAGAAATCCTATATCTCCAATGTGTTCTTTTAATTTTTTAAAACTCTTCTATTCGCTGAAATCCAACATGTTCTTATGCATTTTTCAACTGGTAAGAAAAAAAGAGGAGACCCACCCTCCCATGTCCCCCTCCGTGAAAACTTCTCAATCCTCACAAAGGCCAACATCCCTCCCTAACTCCAGTGAGGTGTCTCCACACATACTTTGGCTACATTACTCAGTCTTTAAACTTGTCACAGTTAGTTTCCAAGACCAACAGCTTATGCACAGCTGAGAATTGTCCTTTGCCACCAGCACTCCTGTTGCCGTGGAAACACACACCATGGGTCCCCTCCCTACTTTCAGGATACCACTTGCAGTCCCATCTGATTACTGCTGGCTCCAAACTTAAATTTTTACAAGTGGTGCTCTTCTTTCCTTTTTAGGAATAGTAGACATCACACCACATCTCTGAGAGAAGGAACCACTGAACCCCCGAGCTCCCACTAGACTCTCAAGCTCCCACTGCCCATCTCTCCCTACTTCTACCTAGATTAACCTCCTCATGGGATATATGATCAGCCTTCTGACAAGTGGTAGGTCCTCTCCCCACCAGTTCCCAGATGAAGAGCAGAGAACATGCTGAGCCCTGGCTTTGTCCAACATTCAAACAAACTTTATAAACTTGAAGATATATTAGCTGGCCTTTTATTAATCTGAATGTTGGGTTCAAATCACATTTAGTGCACATCTATTCATTATTCTGGCTTACTGATGCCTCTGTAGGTGATAATGGAATATTACTAGACTTTTTAATCCCAAACAATTGAGACTCTTTTGCTGCTAAATTGCTTTCAAAATTTCTTCCCTGATCAGAATAGACCCAAGAGAGAAATAACTAAATTCTCAGAATTTGTTTTTCCTGAACTTGCATGGTGTGTGGGGAAGGGAGTGGGGTGGGAAGTGGGCAAACAGTTCTCTGTCACCAATATATTACAAAAGATTCAGATGTCTAGTCTCCAAAGAAAAAAGTCAACATGGACTAATTTAAGGGGTTTGCTGATTGAATGTTTTCTAGATGGGCTGCCTTTGGGAAACATACTTTCCCTGAGTGCAGCAGACCTAGCGGGTTCATTTTGTCACCACAATCTCCATCGTCAGAAGCAGAATAACTGCCCTAAGTACGTTCAGTATTCCCTTCCTCTCCAAGTGGCTTGAGTCATCATGCATCATCCTGGGTCCCAGAGGGCACTATTTCCAAATGTCCCCATAGCCCATGTATGGTGCACTCAACAACTTTATACAACATCGTGTTTCTAGGTCCTTCCTGGTTCTGGAAAAGCCAGGTAACTTCCCTGCTGCTGGGTTTACTTTCTCGCTTTCTTCTGCCCACAGCTCTGAGGCTTCTCATTAAGAGTTTGCCCACCTCTTTCCCACAGTGGGAGTGGGGAGGATCCTTGCCTGACAAAATTTCTGAGCAGAATTGGGTATCTCTCCAAGTCTGGACCACACTGTGAGCCACGCTGTCTTCATGATGGTTGTCTTTCTCTAATCTTTCTCAATCAGGAGTGTTTGTTAACAACCATTTATCCAAGTGAAACTGAAAACAGTGGCTCCTTTCCCAATGGTCTTAGGTGATCAAAATCTGCAGCACAGCGTATTGATCTATTTTTGCCCGTTTACTTAATATCATTATACTTTCTTTAAAAACCTGTCTTCTTCCATTATCCTAGCAATTTACATGTCCAATACCAGGAAGAGGAAAGGAAAGGGGGAAAAAAAGCATGTCCTTCTGCTCACAAACACACAAAATCTTGTATAGAATTCCAAGATATACACTAATCTCTGTATTTGTTTGCTAGAGCTACCATAATAAAGAAACTGGGTGACTTAAACAACAGAAATGTATTGTCTCACAGTTCTGGAGCCAGAAGTCTGAGATCAAGCTGTCAGCAGGTTGGTTCCATTTGAGGGCAGTGAGAGAAGGATCTGTTCCAGAATCCTCTCCTTGGCTTATAGCTGATCATCTCCCAGTGTCTTTTTACATTGTTTCCCCTCTATGTGTATCTGAGTCCAAATTTCCCCTTTGCATGAGGACACAACCTTATTATATTAGGGAATCTTGCATGATACCACTATACCAATGGCACCATTCATATTAGATTATGGCCCACATTAATGACTTCATTTAACCTGTTTACTCCTGTGAAGAAGATGCTATCTCCAAATATGGTCACCTTCTGAGGTACTTAGGGTTAGGACAACACATATTTTTTTTTGTGGGATGGGGGAGAATATGCATACGATTCAACCCCTACCTTGGCCAATTCATAAACTGTTCAGGAGCCCCTATACTAATGCATCATCTTGTTACAAGACTAAGACTCAAGTAGCAATTAGAAAAAACTTTGTCTAGATGGTGTGTTGCTGCTCAACCAACAACAACAAAAAAACAAATGTACTCCCACCTTCCACATACACTCCACTTATTCACTGATCTCTTCAATTATACAGTGTGTAAATACGATTTATTCCTAATTTCTATATTTGATGTGAATTCTCTGGCGTCTTTTTTTTCTTTTTATTTAATTTTTTATTTTAGACAGAGTCACTCTGGGTTGCCAGGCTGGAGTGCAGTGGCACGACCTTGGCTCACTGCAACCTCCGCCTCCAGGTTCAAGCAATTCTCCTGCCTCAGCCTCCCGAGAAGCTGAGACTACAGGTGCGTGCCACAATGTCCCACTAATTTTTGTATTTTTAGTAGAGATGGGGTGTCACCATGTTGGCCCGGATGGTCTCGATCTCTTGACCTCGTGATCCTCCCACCTTAGCCTCCCAAAGTGCTGGATTATAGGCGTTAGCCACAACGCCTGGCCTAGCATCTTAAAGCTCAAGATTCAAATGGATAATTTAAAAAATGTTCTTGGTGTTTTTGTATTATATTGTTTTTTATATTGTGTACAATTATGGAAATATTTTTAAAATTTATTATCTCTAATGAATTCACAATATGTGCTGAAAAAGTTTCTGGAGTGAATAAAGTTGAATAGAAAGTGACTTGTCCACTTGCCAACATTTTTCTGTTTTTCATTGCCTGGGCAGTTACCAACTTGCTTTTGTATTCAAGCAAGATGAAGAAATTGCCATTTATGCATTTACCCCTTTTTGCTCAGGGCTCAAACAGGAGTGCCACATTAGTAACTTTTAAAAAAATGTTTAGTGAAAGTTGAAATTTTTCAACTACTGTAGAAGCTGTCCTTTGTATCAGACAAATCAAGCCAAACAAGCAATAAGGCTTTTAGAAAGAGTATTGGTTTCATATATATTTGAAATTTCAGAATCACATCTCCCTCTGAGGCCCAGAGTCTATTTAAGAAACTACAATCACTTTTTTTGTTTTCAGCTTTCAAAGCTTGATACAACCTAAATACTGTTTTTTAATCCAAAATCCAGTCTTAGGAAAGTACTATCTTTTTATAAAGGTCTAAATATGCTTTTATTTTCCTATATAAACATGAAAATAATTCTGGAGACTTCACTAAATAAAACTCAACGTGAAGAATCAATGCTGAGAGGCAACCTGAACTTTTCTTCTCTCATTGTTCCTTTTTATTTTGCAGAAAACCCTGAAGCGTTTAGTCACCTAACCTACTGAAGAAGGGTGAGGTCATCTGAGCCTTGAGTACTTGAATCAAGTCAATTTCAGAAGATGAAACTAGGGGGAAAGGAGAGATACCCAAGAGAATGTGTCATACTCAGTAATAAGTGAGGTAGCTTGTTAATACCCACTATCAGTTTTTGGGTATAGGTGATTAATACACTGACATTATGGAACTTAGTGTCTACTTTCAGAAATGTATCCTAGGTGATCTCCCAGCCTATTCCTCTACTCTCAATATTTCAGTCTCAATATACAAAAGGGTTTGATCCCTTTGAACGTACAGCAGGCATAGACATGTTTGGAACATTCGGTACAAATCTGAGAAACTGACAGTCCAGCTTACCTGGTTCCTAAAGAACAACTCCCATTTCTATCCCTACATCTCCATGTATGGGTTCCCCAACCCCAGCTTCCATCTTGCCTGTTTTGCCTGGGTTAACCTAATGGGCACAATTATTAGCATCTCCATAGTCTGAAATTTGCAAATTAATGTGCATCAGTTTCTGCTTCTGGAAAGCTATGGATGATGTATCAGTATTCAGCAGTTAAATCAAGCAATTTAGTCACCTAGATTTGTGACTTGGTGGGTGGCCTTTCAGATAGGATGTCTGGCAGTAGGAAGATACCTCCTTCTGGATCATGGCTCAGCTGGCTCTGGGTTCCCACTTTAATTTCTGGTTTAGTGGAAGCTGGGAAGTGATTTAGTGGAAGTGAAATTGAATCTCAAAGCATTTCCTAAATAAGCAGGTGTCCTTTTTTGTTTGATGCAGACTCTGGTTCCCTAAGGCAGACAGAGGGGATACAAAGTATATACCTACTATTTTTAGGCTGTCTTTGTTTCCAGAGTAAAAGACGGAATAGAATTTTTTTCCCTCAGTCTAGCACCACTTAGTACATTTCTTTCCAGTTTATTATAATTATTTTTAAGTTTTAGCTTTTGATAGCATTGCAAGTCTTTTTTTTTTTTTTTTTCTGTCACAAGCAATTTAACTGAGAGCCGTTAGACCACTGTCATTTGAAACAGGCATCTCTGCTACCATCTGCCATCTGTTTAACTGTTATTAAAGTCTCAGATAATGCGTACGATTCTAAAATACACAATAGGAAGTTATTTTGTGGTCATTTATCTGCCTAGAGTCTGAGAAGTTGATTCTTTGAAAAATAAGCCAAGTTGTAGTTTATCTTAAAGGAGGGAAAATTTTCTCAATCAAGCTCCAGCCTTCCACTTATTTGTAGTCTACTGTTTTGATTATAAGTTCTGAAAAACTCTGTATAACAGAAACTTCTCTTAAATTGTTATGAATTGTTAGAGCCACGATTTCTCATCTGATCAGTCAAATAGATGCTCCCAGGAAGTTGCTTGATATTAGATTTCAAGAAATACTCCGTTTCCTCAGTATTTGGTATGTTGTGATTAAATACAACTCTGCCATCAGTGATTGTGATTCAGAGTCCCACATGGTGGGGATTCAGTGAGTTGTGTTTCAACAGCATAGTGATTTGAGGCAAATGTTTTTAGAATCCTGTACATGGACAGTGAGAATATTGTTGCCATGTGTGGCAGACACACGGTATTGATTGTTGATTCTGAACACAACCACCATTCTCCTACCCCTTTTTCTAAGCTGACAGAACCTGACTTTCATGAGTGAGGCTGCAAATGTCAGATGCCCCCTTGCAGCTAGAGGTAGTCATATGACCCAGTTCTGACTAGTGAAGCTTAATTGGAAGTCTCTTGCAAGGCTTTTAGGAAAGATTCTCTTCCTTAACAAAGAGTCAGGGTGGGAGAAGAGAAGCTCCACCCCACCTGATTAGAAAAAAGGGGCAGAGAGACCCCCAACCCTCTCTTCCTGCCTATGAATATTGACGTGAGAAGAAGTGGTATTTGGAGCAACTGTAGTCATTCTGTGACAAAAAAGATGTCCTCAGCAAGCCAGGGATGGCACTCAAGCCACTGAAACACCCCTGGACTTATCTCCCTCCAAACCTTGCAGTAGTTGCTCCCTGTAATTACCGACATGCTGTTCTTCTGTTCTGACACACAGGGACACAGCACTTCTCCACCACCAAAGCATGGCTCCATGACTTGGTTTGGCCAATGAAATGTAGCCAGAAGTGTTGTGTGCTACATCTCACGTTTGACTCTCTACCTGCTCTTCCCCTGCAGCATGTATATTTATGAAGGTGCCATAAGATCAAACAGCCTGGAACAAAGAGCCAATGCCTGAAAAGCAGCTATTGTGAAGAGCTGCCTGAACCCTCACCCAACTTTGTGACTTTGTGTGAGTGAGACATTAACTTCTGTTGTGTTAAGCCACTGGTGGGAGTTGTTTGTTACCACAGCGTAAAGTAGTTTATCATGCCTGATACAATCTGTATTCTTTTAAGCCATTTATCATTGGTAGGCTCCTACGTGTAGCTGAAAACATCCTAATTCATACTATATACAGCAATTTGACATGAAAACAATTTTCCTGTAAAAGGAGACATTTGCCTTCATGGCAAAATAAATATCTACTATTTTTGCCTGCCAAGATGCCAATCTCTTTCTAGAAACAGCATCCCCATCTAACTTAAGGAGACCACTGCAGCAGACATGTCCGTGCTCTGCTCATGTCTTCTCAGCACTTGCTTCTACTCACAGAAGATTGCTCACTACAAACTCCTGTGTCTCTCTGCTTGAGAACCTTTGTCTGGTTGCAATAGAACACTCATCTCGCACATGGGACAAGCCAAAAGTGCCCAAGAGTTAATGCCCAGAAGCCCTCAGCAAATCGTGTAAATAATACATATGTTGAAAAATGTCCTGGTTCCTCACTTCTAGGTTGAGATAACTCTGATATGTGTTTTAGATTGTCTCCTTGTGGGATGAAGCTCCAATTGCTCAGTGCGGGAACTGCTTTGATAACACATCCTTTATTGGCTTCTCTTCCTTTCCTGCCTCTCTTCACTCCCCTACTGATGTTTTCTATGATCACCTCCAAAATAAACCACTTGTTCTTGAATCCTTGTTTCAGAGTCTGCTCTGGGGGAACTCAAACCAGGATGTCATTCTCTCCAAGGGGAACCAATCTTTTTGGGATTGGCAGTTAAGTTAGATTGCTTGCTCTGTCTTTAATATTTGGATCTTGAACAGAATCCCGTAAAGACTATCTTTAGGGAGACAGACGCTCTTCAAAGGGTCTGCTTGTTAGTTCCTTCTTTACGGATTCTTGCAACTCCTTTTGATATTTATCTTCTGAGCCGGATTCTTGGCTTCCCTTCCATTCTATTAGTTACCTCATATCCCTTCAATAAATTCCTTTTGGGATGAAATAGCTGGAATTTCTTTCTGTGAGTTGCAGTAAAAGAAACAATGAATTTAAACAATACATTAAACCTCTTTCAGACATAAAGACTGACATAAACGAATGAGTTTATAAAAAGTATAAGAGCACTAAATGCTCTATTTTAATTATTCATGAAATCAAATCCATAGGAGTCACTTTAAAATGTCGATGTTTTCATGTTTCTTTATATTACATTTGAAATAGTGTCTCTAGCCAGTGAAAATGTCTCGATAGCATTTCAATACAATGCCCATGAAAAATTATTGATCTGGAAGGGTAAAATAACTTGGTAGTGATGGGAGGGGTCATTGTGGTTGTTGTTGTTTTATTTTGTTTTGTTTTTATCTGGAGTAGCTACTAAGTTTCCATTAACTAGTGTAGTACTTTTAATTAAACATTTTTAAGATAAAAAAAGTTTTTAAGGCATTTCCATGCAAAGAAAACTGGATTGCTATAATAATAGAGAAAATTTGTTTATTTTAACAAACCTTACATACCTAACCATGAGAATTCATAGAGTAAAGCTGTTTAAATATTAAAGAAGATGTCCTAATGCCCAAATCTGTGACAAGTTGAGTAACAAAATTAATAATGAGAATAATGGACTATAACCCCCAAAATAAAACATATATATTGATGAGTCCATACTGATACAAATAATTTGAGAAATAAGAGAATTCAAATTAATAAATATAGAAGAAATAATGGAAACATAAAATCAACATTTGATAACATTACAGTAATAATTACCTCAATCAAGAATCATTAATTGATGCTAAAATTAGCAGGTAAAGGTGTGATGAAAAACAGGATATTTATCTCACCACAAGATACTTACCAAATACAGAGAGGAAAATAATGTTAAGTGCAGAAATTTGAAAGACTGCCTTATCCAAGTGATCTAAGTTAACATCACTAGTAATTAGACAAAATGTCATTATGTGCCTCCCGATTTGATGTGTTTAGAAGGTGTGATGGTTTATTTTATGTGTCAACTTAACAGGGCCATGAGGTGCCCAAATATTTAGCTAAACATTACTCATAGGCATGTCTATGTGGGTATTTCTTGATGAGGTTAACATTTGAATTAGTAAACTGAGTAAAGCAGATTTCCATCTACAATGTGTGTGGGCCTCTTCCAATTTTTCGGAGGCCTGAATGGGCTAAAAGTATTCTGTTGGTGCAAAAGTAATCACGGTTTTTGCCACTAAAAGTAATGGCAAAATACTTTTGCACCAACCTAATGTAAATAAGAAATAATTTTTTCTCTCTTCCTGTCTTCAAACGGTGAGAGAAGTCTTCTCCGGCTTTTAGGCCTGAATTCAGACTGGATCTTACATCATTGGCTCTCCTGGTTCGCAGACCTTCACTGTCAGACTGGAACCAACACCATCAGCTCACTTGCTTCTCAGGCCTTCCTATTTAAACTGGAACGTGTGTACCATCAGCTCTTCTGCCTGGACTTCTCGCTCCCCATAATCACATCAGCCCATTCTTTAAAATAAATCTCTCTCTCAATCTCTCTGTGTCTCTCTCTCACACACACATACATTCTCTATCTCCTACTGGCCATGTGTCTGTTTTCATGCTGCTGATAAAGACATACCCAAGATTGGGAAGAAAAAGAGGTGTAATTGTACTTACAGTTCCACATGACTGGGGAGGCCTCAGAATCATGGTAGGAGGAGAAAGGCACTTCTTACATGGAGGCACCAAGAGAAGATGACGAAGATGCAAAAGCAAAAATCCTTGATAAAACTATCAGTCTCGTGAGACTTACTCACTACCATGAGAACAGTATGGGGGAACTGCCCCCCGTGATTCAAATTATCTCCCACTGGGTCCCTCCCACAACACATGGGAATTATGGGAGCATAATTCAAGGTGAGATTTGGGTGGGGACACAGAGCCAAATCATATCACCCTGTTTCTTTGGAGAACCCTGGTTAATATAGATGATTTTGTTATCAGGAGTAATTGGTTCTGGGCTTCTAGAATTGAGTGTCTAATCTGATTGGATTTAAAGACACTAATGACTCTATTTTCAGTAGTAAAGAGAGCACTGTTAGTTAGGGTTATCAAGTGGAGATATTTACGGTACCTCTATGGCCAGATCAAGTATGGCTTGATCTGAAGGAAGTACAAGAGGGAAGGAGCTGGGTGACTATGTATATGACACTTTTGAACATTTTTAGGAGTCTAATAAATGTAATGACATTAGATGGTTGTTCTTAATGTCAATGGGCAAAATGATGAAATAAGGATGAGCTCTGGGATTCAAGTTCTCACCTCAAGTGCCACATAAATGACCTCAAAACATCTATGTATTCTATGAAGGTGACCCTTATCTCCTATAATACAAGGCTGAGATTGCTGAAAATTAGATGCAGAATATCCCATTCTCTGACTAACTGTATATTGCAGGTTGAACTCCCAGCCTCACAAGGTCTCTAAAATGAGGATATTGATCAGGAAATAAGTTGGATTCTGTAAGTTAAAATGGGTACATGTGGGAAGACTCTGATGACGCTGGTGATACTGAGCCCCTAAATTCTGATGAAGCTTCTTTTCCAATAGAAGAGCCCTCCTCATACCCAGTGGAAGCAGCATTACATCAGATGTATGGAATTTTGCCAACAATGCATAATCTGAATTAAATCTTGACACTCTTCAGAAGTGTCAAGACCATGAAAGACAAAGGCTAAGGAACTTTCACAGATGGAAGGAAATCAAGAAGACATGTCAATTAAATGCAATGTGGTATCCTGGATTAGAATCTAGACCAGAAAAAGGATATTGGTGGGCTACATGGTATAATTTAAATAGAGACCATAAATAAGTTAATATTATTGTATCAGTGTTAACTTCCTGATTCTGATCATTTTACTGTGGTTTTTTTAAGATGAAACATTTGGGGGAACTGGATGAAAGATATGCAGGAATTATTTGTACTATTTTTGAAACTGTTTATCAAGTCTTCATTTCAAAATGAAAAGTTCAAAAATGAAAAAATAAATTCAAAACATTACTTAAAGTAAATCACGCAAACTTGCATTAAAATAGTAACTGGAGGTGAAAGGTATATGAAGAGAGTAAATGTGAAAAATATTCAGAATATTGATTAGGCCCTTTGAAATTGTACTGTGTTCAAAGTAAGCTGCAGCCTCATTGTGAAAAGAAAAGTGGAAATAAGAAACTAGCCTTTAGAAAAGTCACAAAACATCATGAAATACAATGCAAAATGACTACTTATCCAATGCATAAATGTCTGAAATTCAGAATAAAGAACTGATTAACGAAGAGAATGGGAGTATTAAGAAAAATGTAACTGGAACCAAGTGAAGGATTTTGATATGAGTTATTTCATTTCTCTATTAATTTCTGATAATAAATTATAACCATGTATTTATGTATAGATAAATATAGATATTCTATTTCTTCTAATAAGTATGCATCTGTCTGTAAATTAAACATAGAAATTTCTCTCTATCTTTATAAGTAGAAAAGGATGGATACAGGGAGGGAATTATGCATAAGTCAGAAAGGTCTGTGGAAAAAAATTAAAATTATACTCCAGAGAAAGAAATAAATCAGCCCCACGGTTATACAATAACTAAATGGAAAGAAGATATAACAGTATGCCATAAGATAACCATAATAAGGATATAGTATAGCAGCAAAAGTTTGAGCATTTACTATGTGCCAACTGCTACTAATTAAGAACTTTACATATTAATTCATATAATCTTCATGTTATTGAGCAAATGGGCTTGCTATCTGATGTACACAGAAGCCAATACCATGGCACCAGCTTTTGAGAAAAGAAAGGTTTTATTGCAAATCAGCCAGCAAGGAGTTGGCTCAAATCGGTCTCCTCGATTTGGAATCTACAGAAAGTTTTTCAGCCTGAACAACATGACAAAACAGCATCTCAACAAAAAATACAAAAATTAGCTGGACATAGTGGTGCTACCTGGGGGACTGAGGCAGGAGGATCACTAGATCCCAGGAGGTCTAGGCTGCAGTGAGCCATGATTGTGCCACTCCACTCCAGCCTGAGTGACAGAACAAGACCCCATGTTAAATAAATAAGTAAATAAATAAGAAAAAAAGAAAAGAAAAAAGAGAGTTACAAGAAATCAGAGGGCAAAGAAAAGGATTTAGGAATGTTGACTCAGCATGGGTCTGATTGGACGGTTTCAAGTTTGACCATTTATGGTAAGGTGTATTGAGGCAGATTTTAGTCTCAGAACTTCAGGGCCCACAGACCCTTTGCTTTTGAAAGAGTCCCAGTGTTGAGGTTCCAGTCATGTCTCAATCCTTTTGGTTTCCAGGGAAGGAATCATTGGTTCCAGACGTTGTTAGAAGTCAAAGCGTTTTTTAATTATGTCTTCCTGGACTACATGACTTGTGGTTTTGCCTCTGTTATACCTACAAGGTAACTCGACATTTTGTTATCAACAGAGTAGCCCCAGTTTGGGCTGGTCCCGCTGTTACACATAAAAGATGAGGTGGGTCATTATTCCCATTTTACAGGTCATAATAAGATATAAAAGAAATGGGATTTGAATGCAAGCACTTTGGCACAGAGGTGAAGCTTCTAACCACTAGGCTATGGTACTGCCTTGAATTTGCAAGAAAGGACAAAACCAACTAGTTTTCTTTCCTCCTGAGAGACAAAGTTTCTGATTTACAATACTATTATGTGTTAATATAATTAATACCCATAAATAGGATATTTGTGTCCAACTAGGAATGTGATGAACTAGGAAAGGTGAGGCTCTCTGGGAGGAATTGGAGGACGGGAAGGGGGTGGTGAGAAGGAGCTGACCCTGGGATATAGAAGTCACAACCCTCACCCTGCCACTGAGCTGGTTGCAGCTCCTCCAGAGGCAAGGGCTCTCAAGGGGACTGGAGTGAACTACTCCTGCCACACAGATGCTGTCTTGTCCCCAAGATGGTCCCTACGTGTGGCATGATTAGAAAATAGTCTTTCAGGTAGAATTTGATTTGAACTGTCATTGGTCCTAAATTAGCACCTGGGAGGAGGGTCAGCAGAGAACAGTGGATAAATGCTCCTAAGTGTGCATTTAAATTTTAAAAACAGCCTCAGTTAATATATTCTGTGTTCAGAAAATGTGGACACCAACATTCACTACTCACTGAAGTTAATTGAGCAAGAAAAGTAACATGAAAGCATTTGAGAAATATTGGTTCTGGGAACAGAATTTGCAAATGAATTTAGGGTAGGGTCAACTGGAAAGCATACAGAAGCCAGGGAGGTAATGGATTATAATTGAGTAAAACAGGCGAAGCTGTTTCTTTTGAAGAGGCTTTGTTTCCTAATGAAGCACATAGAATATTCTTTACTTCTACAAAGAAATATACTTTCTCCAATTTTGTTTTTAGACACATAGGCTATCTTTTGTTTTCCTGGCTTTGATGAAGACTTACACAGAGAGAAATAGTTCTTGCCTGCAGGACTTTCAGTGATGAAAGCACAATCACAAATGAGGACTGACAAGCCCTAATAACAAGGGTGGCAAGGATATTAGGTGGAAAAGTGAAGCTGGAACGTGCATGCCCATTCATGAGCACAGGCTCTGTGTCCCTGCAACTGGTTCTCACCACACAGAATGTGGGCCAATGTTGTCTGCCCTGTCGATTGTTCAAGACAGGCTAAACATCCGCATTTTATATGAAATATCTTGAACTTCTGAATTTGACTTAAAACTTTTCAAACTATGTGCTGACCTCTTTCTCAATATACTTTCATCTCTTTCTCTGTGATACTCCCATGAATGTCTTCCTCCTTTACTGGATCCTCCTCTTCTGATCATCATCTAAATAGGGGTATCCAATCTTTTGGCTTCCCTGGGCCACACTGCAAGAAGAGTAATTGTCTTGGGCCCCACATAAAACACACTAACACTAATGATAGCTAATGAGCAAAAACAAATACATAAATAAATAAATAATCACCAAAAAAAAATCTCGTAATGGTTTAAGAAAGTTTACAAATTTGTGTTGGGCCACATTCAAAGTCATCCTGGGCTACCTCTGGCCCACAGGCCATGGGTTGGACAAGCTTGATCTAAAACAAAGGTGCCCAGATCCTCATTTCTGCTCTATTTACATCCCCTACCTGGGCAACCTCACTGGATCCCATGGCGTTAAGCCTGTATCCAGCCTTTACTTCTGCCTTCGACTCCAGACTGTCAACTAGACATCTCCAAAAGGAGGTCTAACGGGAACCTCAAATTATCATACCCAGAGGAAACTCAGATTCCTCCCTGAACCACTCATACTTCTCTTCTCCATTTCAGAAAATGGAACTGCCATCCACCAAGACAGAAAGAAATACATTTCCTACATAAATGGTGAAATCTTTTGTTTCATGTCCCACTCCTTAGCAGACCCTTTCAACCCCTTCCCCACCTTTTTCATCTGGAAAATTTCTACTTATCCTTCACAGATCAATTTGAGCATCATCGCTGCCTCCAGGCAAGGTGGCCACATAATTTGGGGGGCCTAGTGCTAAATGAAAAATGAAAATCTTGCAGGTGGAATTCAACCTATCCCTTCCACAGGAGGTCATCCCAATCTAAAATATTTGGCCTTTGCACAGGGAAACACTTGGCATCTGATTTGGGAACAGGTGAGAAGTCCCTGCTGACCCAAACATGGCTGTTGCTCTGCCAGTCAAGGCAGAAACAACTGCTGCCTTGCCTTGCCCAGCACACTGTGGAGCACAAACCTGAGCATGACCCTCCATGCTTCTACACTGTGGCCCCTGCTGGGGAAAAAGAGTGATGCCCAAACCTGACCTTGACCCTCCATGCTTCTATGCTGTGGTCCCTGCTGGGGAAAAGGAGGATGATGGCCTCCTCCTGCTTTAGAGTTTGAGCAGGCTGTAAATGGGCCAGGGAGGAGGGAGGCAGCCAGAAGTGAACAGCACATGATGAGCAGAGGTTTCGAGTGCCCATCACGTGCTCCATTGTCCCATTGGACTTCATTTACAAAACACTAATTCAAAGATGAAACTAAAAATTTCAAAAGGGCGCCACAAAGCATTAAGCCCCAAGTACCAACAATTCTGACAGTAAGGCCCTAAGCTACTTGATTGCATGCCTCTGTAGTTGGTCCTGCCTCCAGAAAATTTTCCCTGACCAGCTCCCTCAAACCAAGCTAGCTGCCCCTTTTTGTTCTTCCTGTTTAACCCATGCTTGCCTTTGTTACTGCACTTAGTACATTATACTAATATTATCTATTTATATGTATGTTTCACAAAGTATTTTATAACTTCATAAAGTCAAGGAATTTGGCTAAATCTTTTTTCTCCAATTTCTAAATCTTAATACTATATTAAAATTGCTTCATCATATGTATTTGGTAAGTATTAAATATGTTGACTGAGCTGGATACACTTTATATGCCATGCCAGATCTGCTTGGCCTCACCAATACTATCATCCCCATCACTGTCACCCTTGTTTCCCAGGCAGAGCAGCCTCAGCAATAGATCACACCTCACCCACGGCTATTACATCCAAACTTCTGTGGCACTGCCACCACCGAGAAGTTTTCATGCACATCTCCAAATGACAAAGGGAGGTCTTCATGATCTGCCAGAGGGGACCCGGGGAGGCTCCAGCTTCCTTACAGATAGATTAGAAAGTGTAGGTAAGGCCGGGGACAGTGGCTCATGCCTGTAATCCCAGAACTTTGGGAGGCCAAGGTGGGCAGGTCACTTGAGGTCAGGAGTTCAAGACCACCCTGGCTAATGTGGTGAAACCCTTTCTGTACTAAAAGTACAAAAATTAGCGGGGCGTAGTGGCACATGCCTGTAATTCCAGCTACTAAGGAGGCTGAGGCAGAAGAATCACTTGAACTTGGGAGGTGGAGGTTGCAGTGAGCCAAGATTGCACCACTGCACTCCAGCCTGGGCAACAGTGCGAGAAAAAATATAAATAAATAAAAAATACATAAAAAAGGAAAGAAAGAAAGAGAGAGAAAGAAAGAAAGAAAGAAAGAAAGAAAGAAAGAAAGAAAGAAAGAAAGAAAGAGAAAGAAAGAAAGAAAGAAAGAAAGAAAGAAAGAGAAAGAAAGAAAAAGAAAGAAAGAAAAGAAAGAAAGAAAGAAAGAAAGAAAGAAAGAAAGAAAGAAAGAAAGAAAGAAAGAAAGAAAGAAAGAAAAAGAGAGAGAGAGAGAGAGGGAGAAAGAAAGAAAGAAAGGAAAGAAAGAAAGAAAGAAAGAAAGAAAGAAAGAAAGAAAGAAAGAAAGAAAGAAAGAAAGAAAGAGAGAAAGAAAGACAGAAAGAGAGAGAAAGAAAGAGAAAGAAAGAAAGAAAAGAAAGAAAGAAAGAAAGAAAGAAAGAAAGAAAGAAAGAAAGAAAGAAAGAAAGAAAGAAAGGAAGAAAGGAAAGAAAAGGAAGAAGAAGGAAGGAAAGAAGGAAGGAAGGAAGGAAGGAAGGAAGGAAGGAAGGAAGGAAGGAAGGAAAAGAGTGGATAAACTGGAAATGTGGACTTCAAATAGTTAACTGCCACCGAGGCAGATTTCAACAATGCAAGACAAGAGATAGAAAAAAGTCAGCAGATAAATTGTTATTTCTTCCCCTAACAGACTGCTCTGACATGCAACAGTTTTATTTGACCTCTCTGGAAATGTCTTAAAAGATGGGAAACCAGCTATTTTGTTCTGAAGCCATGGTTATCTTGGTATTATAATATTCTACCTTGTATTTTCTTTCCCTCTTTCCTTACCCCTCTCTTTTCCCCCTTACTCTTGCTTCCCTAGGGTTGTACCTCCATAAAACAATAGCACAAAAGCTATCCCCTTTCGCTGTCTACTCCAAGAAACCTAGGGCTGAGACAACTGGTTCTGGAGTTGGGTAGGTAGTAATAACAATGGGCAAGCTGTGACATTAGAATTACTAATGCTTTTATTTGTGGCTAATTGGGATAAGGTGGGGTTTTAAGGTAAGTCTTTGAATATCAAGTTGTCACTGCAATTGATCAATATAAGGATGATGATAATTATAGAACTTTGGCAGTGGTTGGATACTTTGATGATATTGAAATCCTTGATAGGTAAGAGGCAGCTAATTGCTATTTTAAGGCATTCTGTGACCAGGTTTGATCTATGGCAGGCGGTGGGAGCAGATCATAAATGTATCAAACAAGAACCAGAGAAACATCTGTAGGGGTAAATCTTGAGGGTGTTAGACCAGGGAAGTAGAATTAAGGCTGAAGAGGAAAACATTTATTTGAGTGGATAATTCAACCATAATTTGGAATTTCATGTCTAACAAGGATAACAGTCCTAACAGTTTGCTGAGATGTCTCCTCAAAGCCTGGATTCATAATGGTTAGTAAATTGAGTGAAAATGTTGGAACCACTTTGGCAGAGTAATGAGAAAGGCATTAGAGGCTCAAGAAAGGGGGACTATTAGAATAAAGACACTGAGCCGGGCGCGGTGGCTCAAGCCTGTAATCCCAGCACTTTGGGAGGCCGAGGCGGGCGGATCACAAGGTCAGGAGATCAAGACCACAGTGAAACCCCGTCTCTACTAAAAATACAAAAAATTAGCCGGGCGCGGTGGCGGGCGCCTGTAGTCCCAGCTACTCAGGAGGCTGAGGCAGGAGAATGGCGGGAACCCGGGAGGCGGAGCTTGCAGTGAGCCGAGATCGCGCCACTGCACTCCAGCCTGGGCAACAGCGTGAGACTCCGTCTCAAAAAAAAAAAAAAAAAAAAAAAAAAGAATAAAGACACTGAATCCCCCAGTTGTTTATATTTTCCAGGAGGGGACTATTAGAATAAAGACACTGAATCCCCCAGTTGTTTATATTTTCCAGGAGGGCCTGAGGACCAGCATCACTGAGAACCCACAGTTGGTTGTCCTGTCAGGCTAGGGTTGACTCTAATATCAATGGGGATATGGGAAGTCAATCAAGGCAGAGCCCGGGTGGATGTAATGGCCATAATGAGCAGCATGGCCACACGGGCAGTGAAGGTGCCCTGTCCCAAAGTGACATTGTATTATGGCTAACAAATGATGGTTTTCCCAAAGATGGCACAGACAAGCAGCCATCTACAGCAGTGGTTATCAAAGTGTGGACCTGAGATCAGCAGCATTAGCACCACCTGGGAACTTGTTTGAAATGAAAATTCTTGAGCCTCATCTCAGACCTAGTGATGCAGAAATTCTGGGGATGTGGCCCAGCAATCTGTGTTTTAACCAGCTCTCTAGGTGGTTGAGATGCACACTAAAGTTTAAGAATCATTGAACCAGGTTTTTGTTTGATTTGTACAATAAAAAATAATAGAGAACTGATGAACACAGGACGATGCTAGATAGTAAAATGGACTATCTAGCAATTTCTAGTTACTAGATCTAAGTCAGCTCATAGATCTAGAACCCATGATTGGAAGGAAAGCTGGTTCCTCACAATGTCACACAAGCATGGCAATTATTTCTTTAATCCTTGCCCAAATTTGCCAAAATATGCACTGAACAGACAAAAAGTCTAGGTACTCTCACAGTTGACACCAATACCAGGGGACCTAAAACACCACCACCACCATTGTCTTCCAATTGGAAGTGGAGTATTATCAGTATCAGATTATAAATGGGATTTGGGCTCAAGTCCATCTTATAATGGATCCAATAGATCTAAGGACCCACTCTGTTACTTCTCTAGTCTCTGAATGTCTAATGGGATAGATATACTTAGAAGTTGGCCCTTAGTTTCCTGACCTATAAGTTAAGGGACTTTATGATAGAAAGGAGCACTATTAGCCTTTTAAAATGCAATGCAACCTCCCTCCAGACCAAGATAGTTAATCAGAAGCAATATCTCCTCCCAAGAAGAATTGCAGAAATTAGTACCAACAAACACTTAAAGGATTCATGAATGGCAATTCCCATTGTTTCCCTAGTCATTTCATCTATCTGGTCTCTGCAAACATATACACAAATACATAAAGATAGATAGATAGATAGATAGATAGATAGATAGATAGATAGATAGATAGATAGTAGATAGATAGATAGATAGATAGATAGATAGATAGATAGATAGATAGATAGATAGTGGTGGGTGCTAGTGGACTACTACAAATTCAACCAGGTGATATCTGCAATTGCAGCTTCTGTGCCAGATATAATTTTTCTTTTTTTAGAGAACACCAATCTAACCTCTGGCACTTAGTTTGTGTCTATTATACTGCTGTATGCTTTATCCTTGACTTTCATCAGTAGAGAAAATCAGAAGCAGCTCACCTTTACATTTGCAAGGACAACAGTAAATCTTCACTGCCTTGCCCTGGGTCTGTGTTAATTGTGTTGTCTATAATGGTATGTTTTGTAATGATCTCTATCATCTTCATATGTCATAGTACATTATGTTAGACTTCTATATTGATTGACATTTTTCTAATTGGACCTAATAAAGGAATAGATCAAGCAACTTGAATGTCCTGATAAGACGCATACATATCAGAAGTTAGACCATAGGTACCTAATGATTAAGGGGCCTGCAACACCAGTGAAATTTTTAGGGACCCAGAGATCTAGAGCATGCAGGGACATACCTGGTAAGGTAAAACCTGAGAGTGTGACTATGGTCCACCATGTAACTACAGTTGGAGCTGCCCATCATGAGCATGGTCTTAACAGAAATGCCCAGAAAAAGGTTGAGAGGCAGGAGCAAACTATTATATGAAGAAAATGGTACTTTTAAGGAAAGACTCAAGTAGTCCAGAAGACACACACAAAAAATGTGACTTGTTTTCCCAGACCTTCAGATCACCTACCTGTTTGGCACTGGTGTCACTCCCTCAACTCATACTTACGGCCTCATGGGAAATCCTCTATAACCAACTGATGGAGAAGGGAAGACCTTGAGTCAATTCAAAGAGAGTGTGGTATGATATGTTGAGGTTCTCCAGAAATGGACCACTGCCATCATACAGTTCCTCTCCAGAGTGACTCTAAAGAATAAGCACAGCCACAAGGAGGCTTTTGACAATCAGGTAGATAGGACGACCTATTTTCTGAATATCACCAGCTCCTTCCTTTGGTCAATGCAATGGCTTGCATGATGATGGGCTCATAAACAAAGTGGCCATAGCATCAGGCTCAGATCCTATATATGGACTGGAAAAGCAAGGGCTCTGGGAACCAAAAGGTGGAACTAGGACCACCCTTCTCACAATTATTCTGAATGAAGCATTCAAAATGTGAACGTTCTGTTCCTATGATCTTTTTTTGTTTGTTTTGGTTGTTTTGGGGGGGGAGGTTATTTCTTTATTTTTTATTATACTTTAAGTTCTAGGGTACATGTGCACAACATGCAGGTTTGTTACATATGTATACACGTGCCATGTTGGTGTGCTACACCCATTAACTCGACATTTACATTAGGTATATCTCCTAATGCTATCCCTTCTCCCTCCCCTCATCCCACGACAGGCCCCAGCATGTGATGTTCCCCACCCAGTGTCCAAGTGTTCTCATTGTTCAATTCCCACCTATGAGTGAGAACATGTGATGTTTGGTTTTCTGTCCTTGCGATAGTTTGCTCAGAATGATGGTTTCCAGCTTCATCCATGTCCCTACAAAAGACATGAACTCATCCTTTTTTATGGCTGCATAGTATTCCATAGTGTATATGTGCCACATTTTCTTAATCCAGTCTATCATTGATGGACATTTGGGTTGGTTCCAAGTCTTTGCTATTGTGAATAGTGGCACAATAAACATACGTGTGCATGTGTCTTTATAGTAGCATGATTTATAATCCTTTGGGTGTATACCCAGTAATGGGATGGCTGGGTCAAATGGTATTTCTAGTTCTAGATCCCTGAAGAATTGCCACACTGTCTTCCACAATGGCTGAACTAATTTACCCACCATCTGTTCCTACAATCTTGTATCTGCTGTGTTAGAGATCCTCATTCCCAGGCAGTATTGCTTCTTAGAGAACACATTGTGTTCCACTGAACTGGAAATTGCAACGATGTTGATCCATGCCAGAAGAAAAGCAAGAAAAGAATTACTGTACTTACTAGTTTCACAAACTCTGATTGCTATGAGAGGATGGGGTTGTTGCTAACACAATGGGGACAGAGAGGAGTACATCTGCAGTGCAGGACTCACTGAGGCACCTCGTGGCAATTCTGTGACCAGTGACACTTGTAAATGGGCACCTGCAGCAACTATTATGTGACAAAGGAAAACAATTGATAGTTGACAGTTGACATCCACTAGGGATTAAGCAGCTGACTACTGACTGAAGATGTGGGAAACAAGAATAGGTGAGAGATAACGGAGTTGGTGAGTATCAGCTATGACCCTGAACCAACAATGAAGATGGTGAATATCAGCTATGACCCTGAACCAGTTGCAGCAGTGGAGTGCAGCTTGATTTGCCAATCTTTAAACGTTGTTTAGGGGATTGAAGCTGACCACTATCTGGAAGGACTGGCCTTGCCCCTCCCTTCTTGAGGAAATAGTGAAAAATATCTTGTTCTCATGCAACATCTGGTATATACGAATATGCAAGAAAATAGAATTAGTGCAAGAGATGCAGTATATGAGACCCAGGTTATGTATTACACCAGCTCCTCTCATCCCTACCCACCCTGTCCCGCTCAAAGTCAACCATTTGTATTGTTTTAGCTACTCAGCTACTTGCACAGTGGTTATGTCCCAGCTACTGTTGCTGTTGCCACTGTCACTGACACCATACACTGAGGAGTCCCCACATGCAGCCCCAGCTGACATGGAGAGACTAGTGCACTGTGTCCCAGGGTTCTGGCTTCCCAGTGGATGCCTGGAGGGGTTGTGTAACACAACCTGGAAATAGAGGAATTGAGTGACTTGTAGGGTAGACTTCACCACTAAAAGAAAGTAGATAGGAAAGATATCAGAAGATATCTCATCCTTCCCTACAGTGAACTTCTCTCAGATGCAGTCTTTTCATATGGCTACTCTGGAGACATCCTGTAAATCCAATTATCTGGCTGGTTTTATTGCAAAGCTATGGTCATCTCAGTAACTCATCCCATTGTATTTCCTCTCCTTCTTTCTCGCCTCAATTCTCTATTACATTATTCTTGCTTCTTTGGGAATGCACCCCCATGCCCCAGTGAAATAGGTATTTCAGTCAAAAGAAAAAATGGATAATTCATGGATGTCATATATACAGCAACAAAACTTTCTATCTTATATTTTCAACTACCATAGGTGATATGTTTCTAATTGTTCAGACATTTGGAACAAAACCAATATATTATATCTCAGCACCTCTACCAGGTGGCTCTATAAAGATAAGCCCTTATCATCAGAACACGAACACCCAGCTGAGTACCTAGCCCAGACTAGATGCTAACTATATGTTTATTAAAGTCTTTGGAAAAGGCAATGGTGTGTAGAGGAAAAAGGACTAATATAGGAGTTGGAATAACCTTGTTCAGCTGCTTCCTATCCCTCATGACGGGCAAATCACAAGTTCAATGAGACTCATTTCTGGAATCTACGAAGTGGGGGTAACATCATCTCCTTACAAAATTGTCATAAGGTCTAGATGAGATGTACTATGTATATAAGTCTCTTTATATTGCAGAATTCTATACAAATATCTGTTACTGTTATGGTAAATGACTAAGTAGTCACTTAAATTAAAAGCGAGGGGAAAATAATGGACTGGATGGAAACCAAGAAATGAGAGAACCAAAGAAAAATATAAAAAGATAAACTTAGTCATCACCACACAAAAAAATGGAACAAGATCCTGTGCTTCTTCCTCCTTCTAGGCATACAGCAAACTGGGATAGTAGACTCGGTTTACTCTCACATTTTCCCTAAGTTCCCTGATTTATCAGTTTATCAGATGTTTACTGAATGCACATGGGTACCAGGCTTTGAGCTAGGGAAAGGGAACAAGGCATGGTCATGCCCTTAGGGAGGTTGAAGTCTAGTGGAGAAGGCAGACCTGTGAAGAGATCCCTACAATGAAGTGGAATCCAGGGTTTCACAGGTGCCCTGAAGGTCCTCAAATGAGATTGTATAATTCTTGATGGGTTGGAGACAATCAGGGAAGAGGAGATGATCAGGAAATCTTCCCCAGGGAAAGAGATCTTCCAGGATGCATCTTGAAGAATGCACTGGGCAAAAGAGGAAAGGGAAATCTAAGGCAGAGGAGGCCAGGCCGCAGAAACACAAATCAAAGACTCTGTATGCAAGCTTATGGAACCTTATTCTGTAAGTTGTGGAGACCCACTAAAAATTTTTAAGAGGAAAAGGTAGGTTGATTAGATTCATATTCAGAAGCTTTGCTTCTGTCCTCTGTGGATATAGCCACTGCTGCAGGCAACTCCCCCAGCTACTTGTTACTGTTCAGTCTTAGAACATGCCCTGAAGCCTCTAGGAAAGGAGTCAAATGAGAAAACTTTGAAATTTCACAGATTTGCTCTAGTTAGATTTTCGGACTAGGAACTTCCTGGATTCTGTAGTTCTAAGAAAAAAAAAATCAGGGAGCCTGTTAATATCTTGATTGAGACCTCACTTGTGTGAGTGCCTTGTGAACAAATGAGTCCCTTTTCCATCCTCCAAATAAATGAAACCCTGATGAATCCAAAGCTTTTATTAAAGTTGAAGCTTTACTACTGCCTCTTCCTTATTAGGCAATCTCCAAATGATAATTATAAAATTGCTTCCTCTTCTCTTCCAATGTCCTATTAGTAGAATAATAATACATGTAAGAGTGACAGACACACATGGGCACTAGAGGGATTGGTCTGATAAACCACCACTTGCCCCAATCATTTATCTTATGTCTAGGTCTCCTCAAGGCAGAGTTGACATCCAAATGTAAATATAAAGGAGAAGGAAGAGTGGCGAGGACTCTCTTGCGTCTAGGATAGAAGCTCAGCCACAGCAGAAGATGGTACCAGTCAGAGTCGTGAGACCCCTATTCCAAACACTAGCTCCCAGATGACATTCTAGACAAACCCTGGGCTAGAGGGAACCTGCTGACTTGAAGGAAAGGACCAGTCCCAGCAGCATTCATCACCTGTTCATTTGGACCCCAAATGAACAGCAGCGATACCCAGGTATTATGTCGAGGGACTTGGGTGAGCCTCTGAGACTTGCTGACTTTAGGTAAAATTCAGAGCATTACCAGCTGTGGTGGCTATGGGCAAACTCCTGCTTGAGAAAAGCAAGGGAAAAGTAAAAGGGACTTTTTCTTGCATCTTATGTACCAGCATGGCCACAGGGCGATATAGCACCAAGCATGTTCTTGGGGTTCCCAATTCTGGAACTTGACTCTTAGCATTTATGGACCTGCCTTGGGCCAGAGGGAAGCCCAGTGCCCTAAAGAGGGACTCACAGGCCAGGCAGCATTCATAACAAACGGACTTAAGAGACCCTTCGGCTTTAAGGGAACATTGGTAGTAGTCTAACAGTACTCCTCATGGCCTGGGGTGGCAGTGGCTACAAGATGAGGCTCCTCTGCCTTTGGAAAAAGGAGGTAAGAGGAATGGGAAGGACTGCATCTTGTGGTTTGAGTGCCAGCTCAGCCACAATTCAACAGAACACCAGGTAGACTTCTGAGGTTTTTGACTCCAGTTCCTGACTCCTGGAAGGCACCTCTGGGCCCACGCAGGGTCTATGAGACTTCACCGCCCTGAAAGGCAGGACCCAGGCATGGTTGGCTTTGCCACTTACTGACCATAGAGCCCCAGGGCCTTGAGCAAACATAGGTGGTAGCCAGGGGGTGGTCACAGTAGGCCTTAGGTGAGACTCAGCACTGTGCAGGCTTTGGATCTGACTCTGTGCAGTCATAGCAGTGGTGACCACAGGGGTGGTCTTCATCCCCAGGTTTAGGTGGCTTAGAACAGAGACAGAGAAAGAGAGAGAGACTGAGAGAGAGACAGAGAGAGAGAAACTCTGTATGTCAGAAGAAAGTAAGGGAAAAGAACAAGAATCTTTGTCAGGTGATTCAGAGAATTCTCCTGGATCTTGTCCAAAATCATCAAGGTGGTACCTCTATGAGTCTGCAAGAACCACACTGTTACTAGGCTTGGAGTGCCCTCTAAAGCAGACACAGCTTAGATCACAACACTGAAATTCTTTCAAATACCCAGAAAACCTTTCCAAGAAGGATGCCTACAAATAAGCTCAGGCAGTGAAGACTGCAATACATACCTGATTTGTCAATGTTCAGACACTGAAGAACATCTACTAGCATCAACACCATCCAGGAAAACATGACCTCACCAGAGGAATTAAATAAACTACCAGGGACCAATCCTGGAGAAACAGAGACATGTGACCTGTCAGACAGAGAATTCAAAATAGCTGTCTTGAGGAAACTCAAAGACGTTCAACATAACACAGAGAAGGAATTCAGAATTCTATTAGATAAACATAACAAAGAGATTGAAATAGTTTAGAAGAATCAAGCAGAAATTCCGGAGCTGAAAAATGCAATTGACATACCAAATAATGCATCAGAGTTCTTTAATTGCGGACTTGATCAAGCAGACAAAAGAATTAGTGAGTTTGAAGACAGGCTATTTGAAAATACATAGTCAGAGGAGACAAAACAATAAAAAACAAAGAAGAATGCCTACAGGATCTAGAAAATAGCCTCAAAAGGGCTAATCTAACAGTTATTGGCTTTAAAGAAGAGGTAGAGAAAGAGATATGGGGTAGAAAGTTTATTCAAAGGCATAAAAACAGAACTTCCTAAACCTAGAGAAAGATACCAATATCCAAGTACAAGAAAGTTATAGAACACCAAGCAGATTTAACCCAAAGAAGACTACCTCAAGCCACTTAATAATTAAACTCCCAAAACTCAAGGATAAAGAAAGATCTTCAGTAGAAGTCTTCTGACCAAAAAAATAAAATAAAATAAAAAAAGGACCCTAGACCAGGTGCAGTGGCTCACGCCTATAATCCCAGCACTTTGGGAGGCTAAGGTGGGTGGGTCACCCGAGCTTAAGAGTTCGAGACCAACCTGGCCAATGTGGTGAAACCCTATCTCCACTAAAAATACAAAAATCAGCTGGGTATGGTGGTGCGCACCTATAATCCCAGCTACTTCGGAGGCTGAGGTAGGAGAATCACTTAAACCTGGGAGGCAGAGGTTGCATTGAACCAAGATCGGGCCATTGCACTCCAGTCTGGGCGATAAGAACAAAACTCTGTCTCAAAAAAAAAAAAAAAAAAAAAAAAAATCCTAAAAGCAGCAAGAGAAAATAAATAACATACAATAGAGTTACAATACAACTGGCTGCAGACTTTTCAGTGGAAATAGTGCTAAAGGAAAAAGAAACTCTTACCCTAAAATAGTATATCTGGCAAAAATATCTTTCAAACATGAAGGAGAAATAAAGATTTGCCCAGACAAACAAAAGTTGATGGACTTCATCAATACCAGACTTGTCCTATAAGAAATGTTAAAAGGAATACTTCAGTCAGAAAGAAAAGGACATTAATGAGAGATAAATAATCATCTGAAGGTACAAAACTCACTGGTAATAGTAAGTACAGAGAAAAACACAGAGTATTATAACACCATAACTGTGTTTTGTAAACTACTCTTTTCCTAAGTGGAAAGACTAAACAAGGAACCAATCAATAATAACTACAACACCTTTTCAAGACATAGTCAGAACAATAAGCTATAAATAAAAACAAAACAAAAAAGCACAAATAAAAACAAAAAGTTAAAAAGTGGGGGAATGAAGTTAAAATATAAAGTTATTAGTTTTCCTTTTGCTTGTTTGTTTATGCAAATAATGTTAAGTTGTTATCAGGTTAAAATAATGGGTTATAAGGTAGTATTTGCAAGCCTCATGGTAACCTCAAAGCAAAAGACAATGGATACACAAAAAAATAAAAAGCAAGAAACAAATCATATCACCAGAGAAAATCACCTTTACTAGAGGAAGACAGAAAGGAAAGAAAGTAGGAAGAAGACCACAAAATAACCAGAAAACAAACAACAAAATGGGAGGAGTAAGTCCTAAAAATGACATTGAATGTACTTGGGCTAAACTCTCCAAAAGACAGACTGGCTGAATAATGAAAAAACAAGACCCATTGCTCTGCTCTCTACAAGTAACACACTTCACCTACACAGACACACATAGACTGAAAATAAAGGGATGGAAAAAGACATTCCATGCTAATGGAAACCAAAAAAGAGCAGGAGGCCGGGTGCAGTGGCTCACGCCTGTAATCCCAGCACTTTGGGAGGCCAAGGTGGGCATATCACGAGGTCAGGAGATCGAGACCATCCTGGCTAACATGGTCTCTACTAAAAAAATACAAAAAATTAGCTGGGCGTGGTGGCGGGCGCCTGTAGTCCCAGCTACTTGGGAGGCTGAGGCAGGAGAACGGTGTGAACCTGGGAGGCGGAGCTTGCAGTGAGCAGAGACCGTGCACCACTGCACTCCAGCCTGGGCGACAGAGCGAGACTCCATCTCAAAAAAAAAAAAAAAAAAAAAAAGGCCGGGCGTGGTAGCTCAAGCCTGTAATCCCAGCACTTTGGGAGGCTGAGACGGGCGGATCACGAGGTCAGGAGATCAAGACTATCCTGGCTAACCCGGTGAAACCCCGTCTCTACTAAAAAATACAAAAAAATTAGCTGGGCACGGTGGCTGGCGCCCGTAGTCCCAGCTACTCGGGAGGCTGAGGCAGGAGAATGGCGTAAACCCGGGAGGCGGAGCTTGCAGTGAGCTGAGATCCGGCCACTGCACTCTAGCCTGGGCAACAGAGCGAGACTCCGTCTCAAAAAAAAAAAAGGGCAGGAGTCACTATACTTAGATCAGACAAAATAGATTTTCAAGACAAAAACTATATAAGAAGAGACAAAGAAGGTCATTCCATAATGACAAAGGGGTCAACTCAACAATAAGATATAACAAATTTAAACATACATGTTTAAACATATATGCACTTAACAGAGGAGCACCCAAATGTTATTAGAGCTAAAGCAAATGTTATTAGAGCTAAAGCAAACGTTATTAGAGCTAAAGCGAGAGCTAGGCCCCAATACAATAATAGTGGGAGATATCAACACTCCACTTTCAGCATTAGACAGATATTCCAGATAGAAAATCAACAAAGAAACATGAGACTTAATCCGCACTACAGACAAAATGGGTCTAATAGATATTTACAGAACATTTCATCCAAGACCTGCAGAATACACATTCTTTTCCTTAGCACATGGCTCATTCTCAAGGACAGACCATATGTTAGGTCACAAAACAAGTCTTAAAACATTTTCTTAAATTGGAATAATATAAAGCATCTTCTCTGAGCACAATGGAATAAAACTAAAAATTAATAACAAAAAATTTTGGAAACTATACAAATATATGGAAACTAAACAATATGTTTTTGAATAACCACTGGTTCAAAAAGAAATTAAGAAGAAACTTAAAATTTCTACAGGATCTAGAAAATGATAATGGAAATATAACTTACCAAAACCTAGGGGATACAGCAAAAGCAGTACTCAGAGGGAAGTTTATAGCTATAAGTACCTACATTTAAAAAGAGGAAAAACTTCAAATAAACAATCTAACGATGCATCTTAAAGAACTAGAAAAGCAAACCAAACCACACCCAAAATTAGTAGAAAAAATAAATAATAAAGATCAGAGCATAAATAAATAACATTAAAGTGGAAAAAATTACAAAGAATCAATAAAACAAAAAGTTAGGATTTTCTAATGTAAACAAAATTGACAAACCTTTAGCCAGACTAAGAAAAAAGAGAGAAGATCCAAATAAATAAAATGAGAAATGAAAAAAGAGACATTAAAACTGATATTACAGAAATGCAAAGGACCATTAGTGGCTACCAAGAGCAACCATGTGCCAATAAATTGGAAAATCTAGAAGAAATTGACAAATGTCTAAATACATGAAACCTACCAAGACTGAACTGGGAAGAAATCCAAAACCCAAACAAATCAATAACAAGTATGAGATCAAAGCTGTAATAAAAAAGTCTCCCAGTAGAGAAAAGCCTGCAACCGATGGCTTCACTGCTGAATTCTACCAAACATTTAAAGAATGACTTATACCAATCCTACTCAAACTATTCCAGGAAATAGAGGAAGAAGGAACACTTCCAAACTCTTTCTATGAAGCCAGTATTACCTTGACACACACACACAAAAAAAAAAAAAACAGAAAAAGACACATCAAAAAAAGAAAATGATAGGCCAGTATCTGTAATGAATATAGATGCAAAAATCCTCAGCAAAATACTAGTAAACCAATTCAGCAATACATTAGAAAGATCATTCATTACGACCGAGTGGGATTTATCACCCATGGATGGTTCAACATATGCAAATAAATCAATGTGATACATCATATTAACAGAATAAAGAATAAAAGACATATGATAATTTCAATTGATGCTGAAAAAGTATTTGATAAAATTTAACATCCCTTTATGATCAAACTGAGGCTAGAAGGAACATACCTCAATGTAATAAAAGTCATATACAATAGACCCACAGCTAGTATCATACTGAATGGGGAAAAACTGAAAGCCTTTCCTCTAAGATGTGGAACATGATGAGGGTGCCCACTGTCACCATTGTTATTCACCATGGTATTGGAAGTTCTAGCTAGAGCGATCAGACAAGAAAAAGATATAAAGGGTATCCAAATTGAAAAGGAAGAGTCAAATTATCCTTGTTTGAGGATGATACGATCTTATATTTAGAAAAAAACTAAAGACTCCACAAGAAAATTAGTAGAACTGATAAACAAATTCAGTAAAGTTGCAGGATACAAAAATCAACATACAAAAATCAGTAGCATTTCAATATGTCAACAGTGAACAATGTGAAAAAATTAAAGTAATCCCATTTACAGTAGCCACATATTAAGATCTCTATAATGAAAACTATAAAACTCTGATGAAGGAAATTGAAGAGGACACCAAACAATGAAAAATATTCCATATTCGTGGATTAGAAGACTCAATATCATTAAAGTATCCACACTGCCCAAAGCAATCTACAGATTCAATGCAATCCCTATCAAAATACCAATGACATTCTTCACAGAAATAGAAAAAATAATCCTAAAATTTATATGGAACCACAAAAGACCCAGAGTAGCCAATGCAATCCTAAGCAAAAAGAACAAACCTGGAGGAATCACATTACCTGACTTCAAATTATATTATGGAGCTATAGTAACCAAAACAGCATGGTACTGGCATGAAAACAGACACACAGATCAATGGAACACAATAGAAAATGCAGAAACAAATCCACACACCTATAGTGAACTCATTTTCAACAAAAGTGCCAAGAACATACACTAAGGAAAAGACAGTCTCTTCAATAAGTGGTACTGGGAAAACTGGATATCCATATACAAAAGAATGAAAATAGATCCCTATCTCTTGCCATATACAAAAATCAAATTAAAATAAATCAAAGACTTAAATCTAAGACCTCAAGCTATAAAATGACTACAAGAAAACATTGGAGGAAATCTCCAGGACGTTGGTCTAGGCAAAAACTTTTTGAGAAATACCCCACAAGCACAGGTAACCAAAGCAAAAACAGACAAATGGGATCACATCAAGTTAAAAGGCTTCTGCATAGCAAAGGAAACAATCAACAAAGTGAAGAAACAACCCACAGAATGGGAGAAAATATTTGCAAACGACCCCCACTGACAAGGGATTAATATCCAGAATATACAAGGAGCCCAAACAACTCTACAGAAAAAAAACTAATAATCTGATCAAAAAATGGGCAACAGATTTGAATAGACATTTCCCAAAAGAAGACATACAAATGGAAAACAGGCATATGAAAAGGTGCTCAACATCATAGATCATCAGAGAAATGCAAATCAAAACTACAATGAGATATCATCTCACTCCAGTTAAAATGGCTTATATCCAAAAGACATGCTAATACAAATGCTGGTGAGGACGTGGAGAAAAGGGAACCATTGTACACTGTTGTTGGGAATGTAAATTAGCATAACCACTATCGAGAACAATTTGGAAGTGCCTCAAAAAACTAAAAATTGAGCTATCATATGATCCAGCAATACCACTTCTAGGTATATACCCAAAAGAAAAGAAATCAGTATATCAAAGAGATATCTGCACTCCTATGTTTGTTGCAGCACTGCTTATATTAGCTAAGATTTGGAAGCAACCTACATGTCTATCAATAGATGAACGGATAAAGAAAATGTGGTACATATACACAATGAAGTACTATTCAGCCATAAAAAGAATGAGATAATCATTTGCAACAACATGAATGGAACTAGAGATCATTATGCTAAGTGAAACAAGCCAGGCACAGAAAAATAAGCATTGCATGGTCTCACTTACTTGTGGGATCTAAAAATCAAAACTACTGAATTCAGGGACATAGAGAGTAGAAGGATAGTTACATAGGCTGGGAAGTGTAGTGGGAGACTGGGAGTGGGGAGGTGAAGATGGCTAATGAGTACAAAAAGAAAATAGAAGGAATGACTAAGACCTTCTATGTGATAGCACAACAGGATGACTATAGTCAATAATAACTTAATTGTATATTTTAAAATAAAGAGTGTAATTGGATTGTTCATAAGTCATTGAGTAAGTCAAAGGATAAATGCTTGAGGAAATGGATACTCCATTCTCCATGATGTGCTTATTGCATGCCTCTGTCAAAACTTCTCATGTACTCCATACATATATGCACCTACTGTGTACCCACACCAATTAAATAATAATAAAATTTTTAAAAGAAAGGATTTAAATTCAATATTCACCAAGAAATAATACATGCTTTTGATTTTTTTAAAGGGAAAGTATCAGCGAAATGAATGTGCTAATGGATTACACTTAATGGAAACAGAACCTCTGAGCCTCAGTTTTTTCATCTGTGAAATGAACTTGATTTAATCCCCATCCATTATCAAATTTTTTTATCAAATATTTCCATTTAAGAACTTTAAGGAGCAAAGGAAAATGAATATTTCCTGGGAGAGCCAGAAGTACCGTGCATCCAATCTATTTTCTTCTTTTGGGAGGAGGGTGCGTATGATAATTTAGTACGTTCATATAATTTGTACAGAAGAAACCAGTGTACCTGGGATATCTATCATCTAAAATATTTGTCTTTTCTTTGTGCTAGAAACATTCCTAACCTATTTTCTGAAATTACTTGTATTTCATTTCCCACAATTTTGGGGATTTCATAATTCTAGTCCATAAAATGTCAGTTGTTTACCTTAAAGAAACAAAACAAAACAAATGTAAACTCCTGGATCTGTTTTAGAACAAAGATACCATAAATTCTATTCTTTGGCAAGTGAATTTTAACAACTGTACATCATGTCAATCCCTTCTAAAACAAGGATACCTTAAAAACAAACCATGATCTAAGGATAGAATTAGGAGGTTCAGAACTCACAAGAAAACAAAAATGTCTTGGGCTCACTAAGGGCATAGAAATGGTCACTTACCCTTTCACCATTACACATCAGCCCCAACCAGATTCCCAGTGCTTGTCCAGAAAATAAAGGACTCCCAACCTTGGGGAAAAGCTCAGAGTTGGAGACCAAGAGAACCAGGGACCAAGTGTTCTCCTCTGCCCTCTTCCCCCACATTGCAAAGCTGCAGACAGTTTCATTTGCCAAACATAGCATCTCACTTGCCTTCCCCACATGGCTCCCCTACCCACCACCACCACCACTACTACCACTGCTCCCCTCCCACCGCCCACCACCACAACCAGTTCGGAAGGCTTATTTTTAAACTTGCAATAGCAATGCCAAATGCAAAGAAACTCTTTACATTTGATTTTCTTTCAAGTCACCTCACAAATATGCTTTTTAAAGCATAAGGAAAACACTCAGAGACTTAAATTGCTGCTTAAAACTGTCCTCCGTGATAGCTTTCTATTTTGCCGCAAACACATGGAAAGTAGGTCCGAGTGCTCTGAGTGCTTTTACTCAATAGTCATCGTATGAATTTCAATTGTAAAAGAAGTTCACCAAGTGTTTAAAAATGTGTTTTAATTATATTTTCATGAATTCCAGGAAGAACATCATTGCAGTTAATGTTACAAAAAAAAACAAAGAGGGACATCTGAACATGCAATAAAAAAGTGAATTCACAGTGAAAATAATGCATGTCAGTACTAAAATAGAGTTGCTTGGTTCCCTGAAGGAAAAAGGTTTCTTCTAATTATCTATTCACTCGGATTTTATTATGAGAAAATATTCTTTGAAAGCTTTGGGGAAGTTTTCAGTTTGTGCTACTACTATCATTAGCGTCTGATGGAAGTCCCTCATTCTGAAAGCCATTGTTCGCAGTCTGTCATTCAATCAGAAAATTCAAAAGTACAAGTAGTTTGGCAACTGGCTTCTTGTTACATACAAAGCCATTAGCAAAAATATGTAACAAAATTTATGTAAAACAAACAATTTTGTCCTTATATACAAAAGACGGCCTTCTTCCTCACACCCTCACAACCTATTCCAAAAAGTGGGGAGGGCATGGGGAGCAGCTATCCATCCCCTTTAAACTCTCTTTATGGGTGGGATAAGAACATCCTAAAAGGCAAGGTAACTATTTTAAAGTTTTTAAAACTGAGTTATAAAAATGCATCTGGGCTTCTCAACAAAGAGGGAAACATAGGAAAAATGATAACAGATTAAAGTAAGGAATTCATCCCTTTGTCATTTGCAAAGTCTCTTAATCAACTCAACAGTTAGAGAGTAAAAAATGACTACATTTGTGACGCAATCCGAGGACACAGTAAAGGACATGTTGGTGAAACACACACACACATTATAACCCGAGCTGCTGAGGAGTTTCACATCTAGGGCATGCACATATTTCATACTGATAATAGTTTACAACACCTCAAGGGAGAAAGATCATAATAGGTACATGGGAAACATCACTAAATCTATATACAAACGCATTAACAGGGAGAACACATGAAGTCAAAAGGAGACCCAAATACAAGTTTAAAAATACATTTGAAAATCATTCCAAAGCCAAGGAACTTATTTACTGAAAACTCCGACATTCTACGGAATACCTTGTAAACCTTAAGAATGCAGTTTTATATAATTCACAGTCTCAAAAGAAAATAAATTTCTGGTTTATCATCACTGCTTGGCTCAGTCTGCAAAACAGAATTATCTGAACACAACTGGTCAACATGGCCATAGTGAAGAGCTGTGCATGCCCCCTCCGGGATGCCCCGGCCTTCAAGGCCACCCCCTTTCGTGTTCTTCAGGTAGCCTGCGATGTAGGAGCCGGTGGAGTGGCGATTCACTGCAGGGGTGGGTGCTGAGGGTTTGTTTCTAAGAACCACGCCTGCCCCATTGCTGGGGTTTGGAACTTTCTGCTTGTTGGCTTCCTGTTTCTCCTTGGCACGGCTAGCAATATTGCGCACTCTGCTCTGACTTCTGGATGACAACTTCCTGACTAGTGCCCGGGGGAGCTGATTGGCATCCTGCTTTGAATATATTACTTGGCAGCTGTCTTCCTGGTCAAAGGACACAAGCTTCCGAAGCTGCTCGGTCAGGGCATCTATAGGCTCTAATGACTTTTTCTTCACAGTCACACCCTTCTTGTCTTTAATGCCAGTTGTAATAAAACTCTTACTAATACACTGGTACTTGCTCTCAAAATTGCAGGCAATGTCCTCTGATGTTAAGTCCCCCAGACTTTTGGATTTGCAAGGACTGGGCAATTTCAGAGCAGGCAAAGGAAGATGTGCCAACTGCTTGGGTACAGGAACATGCATATCTTGAGCACTAGACTGCTGGGGCACACAGGTCTGGAACATTTTTGCATCTGAATCTGAGAAATGGTTATGCACAAAGCCAGCACCCTGATAGGCTAGATAAGAAATACTTTGAGTTTTGACATCTTGAATACTGTTGAATATTTCAGGGACAGAAGGGTGGTGGGTCTCTTTACAGTAGCCATTTCTCAAACCTCTTTGAAAGTGTTCTACCACACCCTGACTATACTTGAGTTTTAAAGGAGAAGCAAGTTGACTTGTGCTCTCTCTCCTATGTTCACAGGTTGTTAGAGAAAGATTTTCTGATTCTCCATCAATTTCCACAAGGCTGCTCTCCCCAGAATTGAAACAGAGAGTGGGATCAGCTATTACATCCTCCAGGGTCAAATCAGGGGAAGAGGCAGGGCTGCAGCTCTTCAGTGTTTCCCAGTCTTCTCCCTTGGTAGGACTTTTTGGTAACCAGTCATGAGAAGTATTAGGGGACCCAGGAAGGTTGCTTTCTACAGCCCCTGTCTTGGCCTTACTAGAAAGGTCATCATCTGGTTTGGTTTTAGAGATGGGAGTGCAGGTAGTTTCATAAACTGTGTTCGTTGCATGTTTGGCGGTCTCAGGACTCGAGAGTGCTATCAGCTCCGGAGATGAGCACAGGAAGGAAGACTTGGATTTTCCCTTGGAAAAACCATGCTTGATGGGCATTTTTAGGCCCACGCTAGACAAGGGACAATGGCCTGACATCACACTGGTATTATGAAGATGAGAAACAACTGTGAGAGCCTGATCATTGGTCTCATCAAACTGGCCAATCAGGGCTGAGATGGAACTGCCTGGCTCATTCTCATTTGTTAAAGTGACATTGTCAATAAGATGGGAAATTTCACTCTCCTGCAGAATTGCAGTTGAATGTAGGTCAGGTACGTCAGAACACAGCATGGAGACATCTGACAAAGAAAAGGATGTTGCAGCTCGGCCCTTACCCCTATTACCTTCCAGATCCTTAATTTCTAGGTTGCTATGAGAAAGGATACTTCCTGACAAGATGCTTTTCCCTTCCACAAAGCCCTCAGCATTCCCCTTTTCCTTGATTTTCACACCATGTAGATCTTGTGTGGGGTTAACTACAGGATCAGGAGCCAAATGCTGCCTTGGGGAGAGAGACTTGCTGGGACAGGGGTTTTCCTGGCAATGACTTGTGGCATTTGATGTGGTTCTCCCACCCCTAGGACTTGACATGCCCAGCTGTTCTCCTGTGACTGACATGTCGGCAGAAGATACAATGGCGTCCCCTTGGATGATATCTTTGTAGAGAAGAGCACTGGAGGAGGACGATAACTTTTTGTTGAAATTTAGAAAATGTGGATCTTTTATACTTGCTTTGCCTTTTCTTCTGCCATCTTTATCTTCTGCTGAAGGAAACAAACAATATTTTAGGTGACATGTATCACTTTATGTATGACCTGCAAACACTCATGTTGTCTTCAGACAGACAAATGGAGAATGTAAATCCGTTACACTGTGACAGAATATAATTATGGATTGCATAGGTTTGCAACAAAGTGTCTGTGTGATGAATAAATGGTAAAATATATTTATAGGAATTTCACTGAAGCTTCCCTTTGAATATCTATTACATCTGCTAAGGATGTAATATTCATTGTCAAAAAAATGTCAATGAGTTACCATACTTTTACAGTGAGGATTACCTTAAGTTGTTTCCTATTCAGATTTGTACTACACAGAAGCATGGCAATAGAAACAGAACAAGACAGCTCTGTTAAACAAAGCATTGTGGTACCTGTAAGCAAGATACTATAAGCTTTCAAAGTTATACATGTATTAGTTAAAACAAAAAAAGAAGAAAAGAAGAAAAACATAATAATGTCATTTTCAAAACATTTTGGGAGCATATTTAATTTAATCAATTTCTAAAATAATTGGAAGGTATAATAAATGCATTAAAATATCAATATCCATTGAGTTAAAATGTAAAGATAAAAATTGGTCATCAATTCCATGTCATTGGTAATATCTATTTTTTGTTAATGATATATTTCTTTTTAATACACAAATTTCATATTGCATCCTTCCCTAAAAGTGGCAGTAAGTTGTCAGACACAGTAAAGGAAAACCATAAAAACACAATTCACAGTAATTTGGGATAGCCCAGCATGGTTAGTATACTGCTAGGAGAGTATGAGGTATTCAATTCTTGATCAGGTTATTTTAATAATATAATGCTTCCAGAGTCATGATATATAAGAAAAAAGAACTTGTTCAACTTATTATTAAATAGATTCCAAACTAAAAATATTCATCATAAAAATTTTGAAAACCTCAAAAAATTATAAAGAAAAAATTAAATACCATATGATGTTACCACTGAGACAGCCACTGTAATATTTTGCAGAGGAACAGAATAATATATAGAATTTTGTAGTCTGGGGGGCCGGGCGCCGTGGCTCAAGCCTGTAATCCCAGCACTTTGGGAGGCCAAAACGGGTGGATCACGAGGTCAGGAGATCGAGACCATCCTGGCTAACACGGTGAAACCCCGTCTCTACTAAAAAATACAAAAAACTAGCCGGGCAAGGTGGCAGGCGCCTGTAGTCCCAGCTACTCGGGAGGCTGAGGCAGGAGAACGGCGTGAACCCAGGAGGCGGAGCTTGCAGTGAGCTGAGATCCCGCCACTGCACTCCAGCCTGGGCGACAGAGCGAGACTCCGTCTCAAAAAAAAAAAGAAAAAAAAGAATTTTGTAGTCTGCTTTTTCTGTACTTAATGCAATATAACTATGTATCGTTTTATATATACCAAAAGTTTAATACACATGACTAATTTATATAACTGTTTTTTAAAAGTAGAAAAGAAATATTACCTCAAAATTGCTTTCTAACTCACCTTAATGGTATTAACATCTTAACTGTGGCATTAACAGGATAGAACCAATTTCTATTGAATATAGCTTTATTTTTCCCAAACATGGGATTTTAAAATACATTTTAAGGCACATATTTTATCTCTTCTCTGACACTGCTCTTAGCAAAATTTCAAGCTTTTAAATGTTCTTTTTCTCCTTCAAATAAACCATTCAAGAGTATCTTATAACAAAAAATCAATACAAGTAAAATGGTGTTTGTGGGAAAAGAGAGCACTGAAATTAGACCATTTGATAAAAGATAAAAGAACAATTTTGCTAAAGGAAATCAGTACCACATTTTAGTTGTCTGAGATGATTCTGATTGAATTAAAACATATTTGTTGCATAGATATCAAATGCACACAGTTTTGGCACTTAAATTTACCCCCAGATAGGATGGGATGGGAGTCACCAACATCAGTCAAAAGCTCTCTGGCACACTGCAAGGTGGTCTTTACTCTGTACTGAGCTCCTGATATGAGTCAATGATACACTCAAATTAAGGAAAAAGACAGGCAGCACCTGGTCCCTATGCTTGTGGAGCCCACGACCGTGCTAAAGCTGCAGGCACACCTCCATCCCTGCCAGCATCCAAGGATCAGGGAAGTGAGGCCATAGGAAAACACTGCCCGAGCGACCTCTTAAGAAAAAAAGATTTGCTTGTTTTTGAAAAACGTGGCTTGTTTTTAACAACTGGCTTTCTTTCTCCATAAACATTTCCAATCACGGAAATGTGTTATATGTAAGAAAAGTAATACAACCATATTCCCCCTCAGAACAATCAGTAAATATGGCATTCATTTGGAAAACCAATATTTCGAATCCTATTTTGCAGGTTTCATTCTTCCTCTCTGTGCCATCACACCTAATGGCTCCCCCTACTCTCATTGTCAATTTCAGATGTTGATATTATAAAGCTCTTGGTGAGCAGGAAATGGATCTACCTGGCCCCCAACATTTAAAATCTTCTCGTCTAGAAGATCACATTAAAAAGTATTTATTCTTCAGTATATTTTACTTTGACTACAGAATGTCAACCTCTTCATAATGGTAAACAGGGACTGAAATGCAGCCTAGAAGGGTTTATTCTTAGAGAAACTTAAAGTATCTTACCCAGAGAGTTTTCTTTTCCTTCAATGTCTTTTGCTGTTTCAGATACAGGCAGCGACAAAGCTCCCAGAAGGTTTCTGTCAACAGGCATGGAGACAGGACGTGCTTGCAAACTGCGTGTGGTCCTCCTCAGCACGCCATCTTGGTCTCTTGTGGCCTCGGACACTGAATCCTTTATCTCCACCATTTCTTGGAAGCCCATTTTGCTCTTTTTCCTGCCTTTGGCCGGGGCGCTGGCTGTGCGTCGCAGAATTCTATCTCCAATCGATCGTTTCCGTACATAATGGGAATTGTTTTCTGCAGAACTGTGCCTAGGATTCTTATTGAACAGTCCCTTCAGACCCTGGAGTTGTCTATTCTGAAGACACAAAAGGACCAACCACAAGTTAAGCAAATGCCATCACATCAACAACTTGCCTTTAAAATAACAGCTCCATGAAAAATGAATATAAACCAAAATTGTACAGCCACTGAAATATATTCACACCAAGAAAGCAGCAGCTCACAGCATGTTTGCACAACTTCATGCACATCTTATCCACCTTACTTTGCAAGGACTTCAGCCTTCCATTCTTATATCAAGCTCTCCCAGAAGTTTCCTACCCAGAGATGACAAAATGGTAGGAAAAGTCTCCACAGCTCATAGACTGATACGAACTTCAGGCGCCTTAAAGCAACAGATGCATGTTTCAAAGTGGTAAGCAGGAAAATGGAGTGATATGAAAAAGCATGCTGCCATAACCACTTAAAAGAAATATGCCAGCCAGAACAAAGCACCATGCTGAGAAACTACCTTTGTAGCTCCTAGAAAGTGCAATATAGTATAACTGGGATTGAGTATTAAAGGGCTCCACTGTAAAGGAAAAAAACAAAACACAACAAAACACAATTGGGGCTCATTGAAGAGGGTATCACAAGTAAACACAAAAGAAAAAATGCATACATGTCTATAAACCCTTTCTGTTAGTTTCAGGGATTTTCAGTCTTATGCTCATTCATTGTTCAACCAATACCACTACACTGTGATGTGTGGATCCCAACCCGAACACATCTTGAAAGGAATAAAGAGTATGACTCATAAATGGACATTTATTTAGGAGAGAAGATGGGGATGATATAGAACACTTTCAGATTTTAATTTATTTCTGGCTCAAGTTTTAAACAAATTCAGAATTTAATTGTTTCCCTCAGTGTGATAAATGCTAGAGATAATCTGTAGTTAACCTGGGATTCCTAGAATTCAAGAATCATTTTTGAATTATTTACATTTGTATCTACTTAGATGAGAGGCAAGATCCCAACAAGCAGCACAAACAGAAATCCAGGACTAAACACAGAAAGTTATGGTATAAAACTTCACCAGTCTTAGAAATTAGGATCCTTACCCTCACCTCCACACCCTTGCTGACTGATATGAAAATAAACATTACACTCCCTAATTCAGGCTGAAATGGTTCATTCCTTATTAGCTGGATTGTAGTCATAATCACATTAATATTAGCCAATATTTCTGAGCATTTACTGTGTACCAGGCAGCTTTCTAAGGAATATATTTATTTATGAGGCAGGTATTATTTTTATCCCACATTCACAGACGAGGAAGCTTCCAGCTATACAGATTTTCTGGTAAAGAGCACGGGACATTTCTAGGCCCCATTCAATGCTTTAACAGTCCCTCCAAATCCCATGTGGTCCTGAAAATTCATACCGGTAACCAAGTCCCCAGTTACTTGACATGACCAGAGGACAACCTACTGGTTTGTAAACCTCAAATGAGTTCTATAACCACGACAACAGCATCAGGAAAGAACTAGAATGCATTTTTGTGGTCTCCTTCTTTTCAGTTTTAAAATAGCTTTAAAATCCATTCACAATTTTTAGATTTTCAGTTAAAAACATTGGTACCAAATGAATGTAGCCTGCCTAGAAGTGGCTGGGATCACAGACCAGTTAGTACAGGTAATTCATCAACCATCTGAGACACTACGTTTCCCACTGAGGTCAGCTGAGTCTTTTTAAGGATTAAAATAAAATTCAACATTTAACTATATCTTCATTGTTTTAGCCAGACAGATTACTGCCTGAGAGAATAATAGTTTTCTCAATTCTATTAAGCCCAGAGAGGGCCCCTGTGTAGAAGGAATGAGTACACACCTTAAACAGTGAAAAGAGTACAGGTGGATCAGGACATGACTGGAATAGCAGACTGGGCTTGCTGGGCTTCCTTAGAGTTTTTGGTTCAAGCACAGTTTGTCAAAATTTACATTTCTATTATGCAATTAATCAGTAGCATTGTTAAGGACCATATTAATGTATATGACTTTAAATCCTATGATCTTTCTCACCTTTCCATAGATTTCATTGATGGTTATGTGTACAAATATGGATGCTTCTGTCAGTCCTTCCAAATAGACATGCCGGTAGCCTAATAAAAGGAAAGACAGTCATTTCTTTTTAGTTGAACTTGCATTTGACTTTCTCATGGGTGCAACAAAATTAAGTATCTGACTTGACTATAGCTCTTTTTTTTTTTTTTTTTTTTTTTTTTTTTTTTTTTTTCTGAGACAGAGTCTTGCTCCATTGCCCAGGCTGGAAGGCAGTGGCATGATCTCGGCTCACCGGAACCTCTGCCTCCTGGGTTCAAGCGATTCTCCTGCCTCGGCTTCCCGAATAGCTGGGATTACAGGCATGCACCACCACACCTGGCTAATTTTGTATTTTTAGTAGAGACAGGGTTTCTGAATGTTGGTCAGGCTGGTCTCAAACTCCTGACCTCGGGTGATCCTCCCACATTGGCCTCCCAGATTGCTGGCATTACAGGCGTGAGCCACTGCACCCAGCCCAACTATAATCCTTTACATTTTACAAAGCTTGTTAAAAGTCACGTTTATTATATGACATATATTTCATATATCACATATGCTATTATGTAAGTAACATATGATGTATTATATCTTCCAAAGAAAAAGGAATGGTCAGTCTAGAGAGAAAAGGCCAGCTCATACCTACCAGGCACTAAGCTGCTGAAGGTCACGGTTCTTTGCCCAACAAAGTCTCGCCCAATGGGATCATGATCCCACACGAGGAACCGAACCAAAGCTATTTCTGGCATGTGTACTGTAAATGTCAGCGTTTCTTCCCACACAGGGTTAAATCCTCAGAGAAATAGGAAAAGAAAAATCAGAAAAGCAAAGGACTTGGCTGCAAATGAGTTGGCAGCAACATCTGCAAAGCAGACGGTGAAAGTTGCTTGCAGTGGTTATTAAGCTCATGAAGACAACTAAGCCACTCCGGGATGCCTTACTGGAATAAAGCCTCGAAATTTACCCCCTTGCTAGAAAATAATTGGTAAGAAAATTGCCTGTAAATTATCACATCAAATCTATTAATCTTTGATGCCTAACTGTATTGTAGAGAAGCTCTTTAGTATTCAGAATGCTTCAATAAGTTAAAAAAATATCTATAGTAGTGATCTAAGAATAATGTTTTAGCCAAAACAATAAAGAATGATATCCTCTCCCAACAGAATTATGCTTCTCATGCACCAAAGAGTCCGCTGCTGTAATAACCACCAACAAACATTTTATAAGGTGCTTTTGCAGGTTTCAACTCCTATTGTACATACATCATCTTATTTCTTATAGGAATCCTCTAAGTTTTTTTAGAGGATTTTTAGAGTTTTTAGAGTAGAGCAGGGTTTTGGTTTTTGTTTCTAATTAGAAACTATGTATTACTGACTTTCAAAAATATATTACTTTCAAAATCTATACAAGTAACACTCATCTTTTAAGGTAGGGAATATCAGTATTTATAAGACATTTTGTATTTGAGAAAATTGATGTTCATAGACGATAATGTGCCCAAAGCCACACAAGGCCTTATAGTTAGTGACAGGGTCACATTAGACTGTGCACTATTGATTCCCAGTAGCTTCTCACGAAGCAAGACCTTACTGCATGAATGATGGCATATTTTCACAGCTACTGAAAAATACGTTAAAAAGGTATATTTCACCTCAAATACTAAAATGCAAAAATACATTTACTTGGCAAACTTCTCTCCAATAGAATAACTATAAAAGCTGTTAAAAATTCAAGTACTCCGTAAGTTTCTGGTTTTTTTCCTTTCTAAAAAATGAAAAGTTTTTAAAAATGTATGCATTTAGGAGGTATCAGCCATTGAACCCTATTAAAAAGCCTCAGGCTAATGAAATAATTATAAGCTGAAAAATCACTGAGATACCCCTCTTGAATAAGAGAAGATCTTTCTGTTGACTTAGTGATGACCTCTCAATTATTTCTGAGACTAAAAAAAGAAAGAGTAATCTATTGAACATTGGTGGGAAAACACAATTTAAGATGGTTTCTTTCTGTGTACGTGTTTTTCCTAAGTTACAGGTTTGCCCTACTCTGGAACTGTAGTATTCCTTCAGGGACTCCCTGTGAACCCCTAATTTCTCAAATTAATGATTGTGTTTCAAATGTATTTTACAGTATTAATCACAAGACATTGAGAAAAGTAGGTATGCAATAATGTTTGTGAAATGTATGAACAAACAAATTTTAAAAGATTACAAATAAAAAGACATGAGGCTTGGGTAAAGAAAACTTTCTTTATATTATGGCCAAAATATAAGAAGAATGCTGCCCCTCCAATTGTATGAAAATACTCAAGAAGTAAACTCGCCAGACTACGTTGGGCTTGCCTTTAGAGTTTTACATGCTCCAGAAAAAGTGAGAAATTATCAAGGCACATAGGCTTCACAAATGAGAGCTTTGAGAAAACTCATGTCATAAAAATACAATATAAACATATAATGGATGCATTTCCTCAGTGAATTTTTAACCCAGTTCTTTAAAATATCATTTACTCTTCTTACTAGAAGAAAAAAATTCCTTTAAAAGCAAAAGTCTAGAAAGCCTAGATTACAACACCATCAAAATAAACCATGCATCAATCCCACAGTTACTTAGTTCTATGTGTTGAAAAGTTTTTAACATAAACTCAGATGGGAGTTACGGATTTTAGAGATTTCTTGCTCGTCTACATAGACACTTTTTTTAGTGTAAATTCTATTTCTAGACCATCTTCATTAAAAAGTGAACACAGATTATGATCTTACCATTGTCATCTACCACACGGGTTTGATCTTTACAACAATCTACCGGCAATCCAATAATTTCAACTTCAACAAAAGGGTCAATGATCTATTAAATAAAGAGAAAGTACTATTACAAATAATATATTTCTATACATATGTTAATTAATCTGAGAATATTGGCCAAAATGTCTACATTTCGACAGCAACTGATTTTACAAGGTGCTTAGTAAGAAAAAGAAATGGTTCTAGGTGTGGTGGATTCAGATATATGAGACTAATATAAAAAATATTAAATTGCTGTTTGCTAGTATTTATTAATGCCAACAAACTTTACCCAGTGAACCTACAACTTTAGTTCAGGGCAAATACCCGACAGAACTGAGATGTTTTGCCCATGCACAAATGCTCAGAGCAGCTGTATTTGTAATAGTCAAACACTGGAAACAACCTAAATTTCTATCATGAATAGGATGGATAATTGTGGAATATGCGTTTTTTGTTTTTTGTTATTTTGTTTTTTGAGATAGGGTCTTACTCTGTAGCCCAGGCTGGAATGCAGTGGCATGATCTTAGCTCACAGCATCCTCCACCCTCACAGGTTTAAGCCATCCTCCCACCTCAGTCTCCCCAGTAGCTGGGACTACAGGCTTGCGCACCATACCTGGCTAATTTTTGTATTTTTTAATTTTGTAATTTTGTTAATTTTGTAATTTTGCTAATTTTGTATTTTTGTATTTTTGTAGAAATGGGGTTTTGCCATGTTGTCCAGGCTGGTCTCAAACTCCTGAGATCAAGCAATCCATCCACCTCAGCCTCTCAAAGTGCTGGAATTACAAATGTGAGCCACCGTGCCCGGTCAGAAATATGTGTTCAATGAATACTCTCAACAATGAGAAAAGAATAAAGTTCTGCTATATAACATAATGTTGAGCAAGTCAGACATAAAAGAGTACCTACTCTAAGAGCCCATTTATATAAAGTTTAGGAATAGACAAAATTTGTCTGTTGTGATAGGGGTTGGTGTTTGCTATGAGAGGCAGCGGGGAGGGTAGATATTGACTGGGAAGGTGGACAGGAGCCTTCTAGGGATTCTGGATATGCTCTGTCTTGATCTGGGTGGCATAATAATTAATCAAGCTATCCATGTTTGATTCATATACTTTAATTCCCATCCTCTCCTCTAGGGGGAAGGATATTGTCTTGTTGGTCATCTGTAGACTCTCCTTTGTGGTGCCAGTTCTGGGTAATGAAGAATGAAGGAATAAAACCCAAAGAATCTAGAAAGAGCTGATGTAAGAAAGTCTAAAGCAGAGAAAGTAGAGTTCTTAAATAAAGCATTTATGGCGGTACCAAATTGTACAGCTCTATAATTTCCTTCCTTAAGATCCAAAAATGATGGTTTAACAGGTGGGAGCAACAAAGAGCCTGAAATAATGGATCAACTCTGAGAGGAAGGGCAAGAGCATAGGAGAAGCTGCTATGTAGGGAGAAAGCAAAGGCCAAGAAGGTCTAATGGAAACAATGGGCTAAAAGCTCTGGAAAGAAAAAAGACTGTGGCCACAGATGAAGACATTTTAAAATCACACTACACAGGTACAGCAAATGATAATAAGAATCAGCACACGGCCAAGGAGCAGGTGGCTGATGGGCAGCAAGGAGGAGCACTGCAGGAGGAGAGGAATGTGGAGGTTATATTATTAACGGAACATTACCTTCCCAGGTTAAGATATACTCTTGGGCAGTGTTCCGTTAATAATATAATTGTCTTTGCACTCCAATTTTAGCAATGCCAGTGTCAACCTTAAATTGTGAATTCAATTGTGTGCACTCATGCCTTCAAAATAGATGATGAACAGCAGTACAACAAGAACTGTGTGACTTACCAATAAATAAGTTAATGTCTGATAAGCTGAGGTCAGTGCTCAGTCATGAACACACATACATCTCTGAAGACACTTCAGATAAAATGTAAATGAACTAAGATAATCACATAATTAACCACTTAGACACGTAGTCATAGGCAACTTACCTCGCCTCGATCTCCAAACATGGAGTCTGGAGGTTTGGGGAGTTGCTGTCCACTGATAACTTTTAGGATGAGCTGCTTTTTGGGGTTGGCAGGAAGAGGGTCACCAGAGAAAGGGTTGAAAGTACCTAGGCCAAGTAAAGTATAAGTTGGTAACATAAGAAGAAACACGCACACATGCACAGCTTAAGCTTGTAAACAAACAGACAAACAGACAAAAACAAATGCTGAATTACATGATCACATAACTATCAGTGTGGCATAGCTGTGGTTTTCATTAGAATCCATGTTCCCAAAGGCCAGTGGAGTGGGCCAACTTAAAGCAAGTGTTTGCAATGCAATGATCAACTGTGGAATGGAGGAAAAGAAGCATTTTATTTGAACACCAACAGTGTGGAAAGAAGAACAATTATGTCAGATTCAAATAATTTTCTAACCTAAACTATCTCAGGTATGAGTGAATATAACAAACAGAAAGAAGACCTGAAATTAAGTAAACAGCAGAGCAAGAAAACGTGCAAAGTATAAAATCTTGAAGATAATCCTGTCAACAATGTTTTTATCTGAATTGTTGTAAATGTAATTTGGAAATTTTAAAAATAATTTTAATGAGCAGAACCAAAAGAAAGTGTTGTTTGATCTAACACAACATTATCCTTTTGTTTTGTTTTGTTTTGTTTTGTTTTTTTGAGATGGAGTCTCACTCTGTCACCCAGGTTGGAGTGCAGTGGTGTGATCTTGGCTCACTGCAACCTCTGCCTCCCGGGTTCCAGAGATTCTCCTACCTCAACTTCCCGAGTAGCTGGGACTACAGGCATGCACCACTATGCCCAGCTAATTCGGTATTTTCAGTAGAGACAGGGTTTTACCATGTCAGCCAGTCTGGTCTTGAACTCCTGACCTCAGGTGATCCGCCTGCCTCGACCTCACAAAGTGCTGGAATTACAGGCATCAGCCCCCACAACCAGCCTATCCTTTCTCTTTTGTTAGCACTGTTTTGTAATTGGACTACACCGAGTAAAAGAGCTTGATAAAATTGTTTCAGGTGGAATTGAAGCTTGCCAGCAGGTCACAGACTCACATTACCTAAGATAGTTTCTGAAAGATAGGGCTCAGACCTTAAAAAGCAGTCCAGCTTATACGTGGCACTGGATTTCAAATGATAACCCAATGCCATCCATGTCCCTCTTTCACACACAACCTCTCAAGATAACATTCTAAACATCATGGCTAACCAAATATTAAGTAGTGGTAACAAGAATTCTAATCCACATTCAAACACCTTAACCTATCTTTTTGAAAAAAAAAAAATGTTGAAAAACTCTAGGGTATCACACTTTCTAAACAGCTTCCTTAATAAAGGTTGCCTGCATTTAGACTATGAAATTAACATACACCTGCATTTATGACTGTGAAATTAATACACACCTTTGCACATTTGCTGGGGTTTGAGGACGTAGCCACAGTTGCCATTTGTCTTGAATTTGGCTCGGTTTAACTGCATCATTCGTCCTTCGGATTGATAATTCAGTGCCACTGTGCAAGTTAAAAGTTGGAGAGAATTAGGCAAGATGGTGGCATAGTCAGAACGTACAGAGAACCGCTCCTTCCCAAGGAGTACGCACCTAGCTGGCAGCCTGCGTTCCAGTAGGGGAGCGGGTTGAAGTTACTGGAATCAATGCGGTAGGCAGAGGGGTAAATCCTCGTGAGTTGCTTTTGATTATAAATCATGAACTGCTCTGATTTTTGCTGAACAACCTGATGTGCTCTTGTTTCACTGAATGATAACACATTTCCTGTGGTTCCTGGCAGTTTTTAATAGAGAGAAAAAGGAAGTGAGAACTACAGCAAAGAAAACGCCGCGCACAAAAGACCTTATAATAATGTCAGAGTATACCAATAGCAAAAACCAGAGCGCTAGAGAGTGGATTCAACCAGAGCAGAGGCAGCTTCTCAACAGGAAAGACCCATACAATTCCATGTTCAGGAATGGAATTTTGAGGCCAAATCAGAGCTGTGTGTCTTGCTCAAGTAGGTGTCTATTTCTGGGTACCCTGTTCTCCCTAAGAATTCAATCATCCCACTAATTTATGACTATCTGGCTAGCATGAAAAGAACGGGTAGAAAAAAAAACTTAAACAGAATATCTTTGCCAAACATATAGGCAACCATGGATAAATAAAACTGGATAGCTTCTTCCTGATAACAGGAAGACATTCATTGAAGGCACTCATCTAAAAGGCACACGTGTAAAACATGTATTAATAGTAACATTCAGGATCCAAGAAAATAAAGGAAAAAGAACAATTACAAGAATAAAAAGTTGAGTTTTAAAGTTGATTTGAATAAGAACTATGGAACAAGCCGAAACCTGTTTGGGAGAAAGGAATAATGGAGAAAAAGAGGTCAAAAACATTATAAAGGAATAAAATTTTTAAGAACAGGGACAGTCATTCACCTAGCCACGCATATAAACTATGGAAAAAAGTAAAGGGAGGTAAAAGTACATGAAGCCTGTAATAAAGTTTGTGCCAGCACAATCATCAGGAGTGGTCAATCTAGACTCACAGAAGCTGCAAATTTGGGGGTCATAATGGAGTAAAGCTCCAAACATTTAATATTCCACTCTTGTCTCCAATCCCACCTTTTGTACCATATCTACAAAGCCCCACTATTCCCACTCCTTCACCAAGCACCCACACTCTATACCCAAAATGGCCCACATGTCCTCTGAACATGCTGGAAAAGTCCAGCCCAGATAAAAAGACCCAAAGTTACCCAGAATCTCATTCTTATTTAGCCCTAATAAGCTGAGTGTGTGTGAGCCCAGACAGAGATATGGTCCATGAAACCAACGAGTTGAACTATATATGTCTTGCTGAGCCAGCTGGGCCTGAGTCATATCTAGACTCTGCATGTTTATTAACACACAGTTTCCCAGGGCCCCTGTGGTCCTCAGGGTTGTACGCCCTTAGATGTTAGATGCTGTTCAACTGACAATGTACTCCAGAGTTAGAAGAGTCAGGAATACAGATTGTGGCAAAGAAATTAGAGGATTACAGTTTTTAATGTGATAATGTTTCTAGTTTAGACCCTTTCCTTAAAGATATGTCTTCAAATATATTTTACTGGCATAACCTATTAACATAGTTTACATATCTCAAGCATACTAATATTGAACTTATTTGCAGATTTTGATGAGGGATGTTTTAAACATTACAGGAGAAAATATCTTTTTGACAAGCCTAATTCAGATGGAATAGGACTATAATCAATACTACTGTTTTGTCTGTCTCTCCACATAAATATGCACATCACAATATCATTAATATGACCTTGCTAATTAGGCACATATCAGTTAGTAAATTAATAAAGTTGAGTTGTATCACATTAGGATAAGCCATGCATTCATTATCTAGTTTTCATTTTGTGGCTGGCAAAAAAATTAAAAAGACAAAAACAGTTGAAGTTCAAGAGCTAAACAGCGCTCAGTATTAATTTTCATTAAATTAATAGTATCATGTTTTCCAAGCCATTTATTGGAAATTTTTATTCCCTAAACCAAATATACATTTAAACTTAATGCAATAATTCCCTGAGTTTATTTTTGAGCTAAGGGCAATTGTTATAAGAGTTTGCTGCTCCGTTGCTGAGAATCCTACAGGTTCTCATGCTTTCACATGTGAAATTCATTTAAATCTTGTATAATTGTTACCATTTGAAGAAGGAATCAAGGCCAAAGGGAAGAAATCTTTCTGAAATAGAAAAAGATACATTTGTGGAGTGGGGGCTGGGCAGGGGGCGATGGGAGGGAAGAATCCTGGAGGTTTGTGAGGACACAATGTTGTTTCCCTTCACTAAAACTTGTTGAGAAATTTGGAGGTTCTGATTTACATTTCAGTTCCACTAAAATTAAAATTAGATGAAAAGCCACATGACAGTAGGTTATTTCTGTAAGCATTCAGTAACTAAATGAAATACAAGATAAAGGAGACAAGAGTAACTAGCAGGAAAGCCAAGGATATGAATAGATGTGACTAGAATTTCTCAGCTCCGTGCGGCAACTGATAGGTGAAAAACAGTGACGGAGACAATGCTACTGAGATTTCTGCTCTTTTTGTTAAAACTTCAATCTGGATTAAGCTATTTTCACCAAAGTCAAAACTTTCACTGAGAAAATATAGGGCTTTTCAAGGTGTGGTTTTAGCCAATTAATTTCTTCTTTTGGTCATTAGCATTTGGAATGGCCATCTATGACCTGGTCCTCAAGCCGGGCCTGGTCTTCACAGTTCAAGTGCTGCAGGAAGGTCTTGCCCTGATGCACTTGTCTTTGTACAGTAATAAAGTCCTCCTCGGCCCTGTGGGAACTTTCTCTGGCCTCTGGTCAATCAGGCAACCACAGTAATCAGTAGAACCCTCCATGTCAACTCAACACTATGGCAGCAGTGAGTTTCCTGACACTCAAATTGGTTTCTACATAGTCCCAAAAATGTGTGTTGATAATCGGATTAACAAAAATTCATTAACAATTGAAAGAGAAAGGTCAAGAATGTTTATTCAGAGTGGAAGGAGAAAACTCTTCATTCTTACCGTCATCCACAATGTCCTGAGCGGCCACGGAGTTTGTGTACACAACCAAATCGGAGAGTTCTCGGCAGAGCTTCATGGTTTTCCTTCGGCGACCCAATCTGTGAGGTACCCACATAGGACGCATAACATTTTGGAGTTGAAAGAGGTTTGGGTTATTGGTTATCCCACTTTCCTTATTTAAGACAATGATTTAATAGGGAATACCTGCCCCAGGTCCTAAGGGAGCCAGGATTGGAACCCAAGTGTGATTCCTAATTCAGTGCTCTTTCTACCACAAAAATCCTACCACAGTAGTCCCCTCTTATCCTCAGTTTCCCTTTCCAGAGTTTCATTTGCCCATAGTCAACCATGGTCTAAAAATATTAAGAGGAAAATTTCAGAAATAAACCACGAGATTTTTTTTCCTTTTTTGAGACACAGTCTCTCTCTGTCACCCAAGCTGCAGTGCAGTGGCGCAATCTTGGTTTACCGCAACCTCCACCTCCCGGGTTCAAGTGATTCTCTTGCCTCAGCCTCCCGAGTAGCTGGGACTACAGGTGTGCATCACCACGCCAGCTAATTTTTTGTATTTGCAGTAGCGACAGGGTTTCACCATGTTGGCAGGTAGGTCTCCAACTCCTGACCTCAAGTGATCCACCCACCTTGGCCTCCCAAAATGCTAGGATAACACCCGGTCATGCATTTTAAATTGTGTGCCATTCTTGGTGGCATGATGAAATCTTGTGAGGTCCTGCTCCGTCCCACTCTGGACGTGAGCCATCCCTTTGTCCAGCATATCCATGATGTATGGCTTCTTATGTGACTGACTGTGGAGGTTTTGCAGTGCTTATGTTCAAGAAACTCTTATTTTACTTAATAATGGCCCTAAAGTGCAGGAGTAGTAATGCTGGCAATTCAGATATGCCAAAGAGATGCTGCAAAGTGCTTCCTTTAAATGAAAAGGTGAAAGTGCTTGACTTAATAAGGAAAGAGAAAAACAATATATAGAGAGGGTTCACTACTATCTGTGGTTTCAGGTGCCCACCGGAGTCATTTCTCATGATAACGTGGGGACTAATGTAATGTGGTTTTATTCACTGCTCTGCCAGGAATCACAGCCTCTTCCTCATGCATTTGTGAGTTCTGCTGTGAAAGGCTGGATTCCCACTGTGACCCAGTTAGAGAGTAACACCAGAGTTCATCAGGAAACTATATGGCCTTTGCAGGGAGGAGACCCGGGCTAAAATGGAACAGAAACACTGTATAGTGGGTAGTGGGCCACAAGAATTATATACCTAAAGGGTAATATGCCAAATTTCCATAGTGATTATTGGACAGGTGTAATTACAAAGGATGTTAACTTTCTTCTTTATACTTTTTCTATATTCTCCAGCTTTCTTAAAACAAACATTCATTACTTTATCTAGTGCTGCTTTTATCTTAGATATTTTAATAGTCTTCTCTCTCCTACAAACCACTCCTAGGATCTGCTCTGCAACCTTACAAATTGTACCGCCACTCTCTACTGCAGTCAAGTCCTCCACAGACCATCACATTCCCCTCACACACACACTTTTCTCCTATGGGAAACATAACTACCAAAAACAAACCTAAACGTTAGTGTTCAATTAAACTTTATATTTTTAAGCTCCAACAGAATATCTATACATAAAATAGTAACTAATTAGGAAGAGCAGAGGAGGCGTATGTGGTCCGTACCCTAGGGAACAGAAATAATATGTGTTATTGCCTGCCTTTTTGGTTATAAGTATCCTAGTGGGTGTGAAAAGGTAGTTTTGATTTATATCTCCCTAATGTCTAATAATGTTGAGCACCTTTTCATGTGTTTATTGGCCATTTGTATATCTTCTTTTGTGAGGTTTCTTTTCAATAGTTAGATGTTCCCCTATAGGAGAAAAGTGGGTATGTGAGGGGAATGTGATGGTCTGCTGAGAACTTTACTGTGGTAAAAATCAATAGAAAAAGAATGCATGCTCCTTCTTTACCATATAATTAGGAAACTCTACAGCCACTGGTGAAAATCTGATTTTGTGAAGGCTAATGATTATAAATCAGTGTGAAGTCATGCCTCAAAATTATAAGTAAAACTGTAAGACATTCCGTGAGATGGAGAAATTCTACAGAAAATTAACTCTTTTTATTCCTCATCCTAGAGGTGCCTTAGGTTACTGAAGTCGCAAAAGGACATCATCATAGATGCTCAGGCCCTGATAACTATTATGGGAAAACCTATAGTTGACACTAAGCAGCATGCAAAATTATTTCATATGATACCTGTATTGACGTCTCCTTTGCACACATTAAGATTACTGTAGCTTTCCTCGAACACTGCCTTTTCCCTGGCTTTCTCAAACTTACATATGACAACAGTCACAGCAGAGGTCTCCCAGAAGGTGATCCTATTATTTTCTCTTTATCCTTTACTGTAACTATATATTCAATTTTCTGTTCCCTAGAGTAGGGACCACATACATCTCCTCTGCCCTTCTAATTAGTTACTAGTTTGTGTGTAGATATTCTGTTGGAGCTCAAATATAAAGTTTAATTGAACACTAAAGTTTTATTCCTACAGGGCTTCTATGCTTCTAATTTCATTTTTCAATAAAGGCAAAAGTGTGTGTATGTATCCATATCTATCTAATGTATATAATTTGTATTTCTTTGTGAATGTTATGGTATAAATAAACTGCCAGGAACTCCTGTAATGAATCATGTGTCACCATTTGGATTCCGAAAATACGGTCATGTTACTCATCACAAATACTATTGACAATAAAAACAAACAAAAAACAAACAAACAAAAAAGAACTTTTTTTGGATACTTATTTAATTGGGCCGGGGCTCATGGGGCTAATTAGTTTAATTCCTTTAATCCTTACAATGACTCTAAGGGACAGATACAATGAGGAGCCAAACGCGTCCCATGTTAAAGTTGGTAAGTGGAGGAGCAAGAATTTGAAATCTGGCTGATTTCAGATGCTTGGCTCCTAACATGGGCTTAGCATCCATCTTCTTTAGTCTCTTGTGACGCCCTTTGTATTAGTTCATGTGCTCCCTCCCTCTTCTCTGAAAATATCTTTGACTAGACAACCGCTGCAGCTAACATTTATAAAGAGCTCATTATGTGCCAGGCACAGTGCTGAGTTCCCTACATAAACTATCATTTCATATTCAGCTGTTCTTCACATGTTCCACAGCACAGAGTACTTTCCTTGTGATCCAATTATCTAGACATGTACAAGAAAAATGACTAAGCTGACAAGGATGGAGGGGCCTCAGGAGTGTGAGCAGGAGACATGGAGATGCTTTCTTACCTGTACAGCTGGCCACCCTCCTTGACAGTATTCTGCTGTGTGTCTTCCTCATCATCAGTACTGTAAGATTTAGACCGTGATTTTGTAGTTTTCTGCCAGAAAAATCAAAACAAACTTAACAAACTCATTGTATCAAGTATATTTACAACATGCAGAGAAGGAGCTGGGCTTTAAAATGCACATGTCTTGCACAAGCATAATAACTTGGAGGGAAAAAAATGACCAAATATTGCAGTTTGCTTCACCATTAATAACAAGCATATCTAAGGCCATAATTATATTAAAATGTTAATGCAAAACTGAGAGTTTCATGCTCAGAAACTGACTTCGAAGACACATAAAGTTGATGTATTAGAAAGACTTTATTAGTCATGCATTTTGAAGGTTTCTCCTAGGGGTAGAGTCAAAGTTGCAGTATCTATTTAAATGATTATAAGGGACAAAATGCCCTTTTGTATGGGAAGCTCACTATTAATAAACTGTAAAAGGCACATTTGTTTTTTTAAAAAAGGACATGTAGTAATTTTTTAAAAAAAAATTGAATAACTACCATTTCTGCTTTTGATCAGTATGCACTCAAATGACCATCTGAATCAAATCTCCCTTTTGAGATTTTGAGCCATTTTCACTTCTATCAGCAGGAAAAAATATTGCTACCCACAGAATATAGGCTGAAAGGCTCCAGGTCTAATCTGATGTCTCTTGGACAGATTAGCTGTTTCACAATAAAACTTTTTTGGGATGGTATGATTTCATCCCCACCAATTTGGAGATAGCCCCAGTATTTAGGCAACACAGACCTCAACAATACAAATGATGGGCGAGGCGTGGTGGCTCATGCCTATAATCCCAGCACTTTGGGGGGCCAAGGCGGGTGGATCACCCGAGGTCACGAGTTCAAGACTAGCCTGGTCAAAAAATGGTGAAATCCCATCTCTACTAAAAATACAAAAATTAGCTGGGCGTGGTGGCAGGTGCCTATAATCCCAGCTACTTGGTAGGTGGAGGCAGGAGAACCGCTTGAACTCAGGAGGTGGAGGTTGCAGTGAGCTGAGATCCCACCATTGTACTCCAGCCTGGACAACAAGAACGAAACTCCATCTCTAAATAAATAAATAAACAATACAAATGATGGGGAAGGACCACCCCAATAATTGCAGACAACCTTGCCATCAAAAATATAGTGTCTACAAACAAAAGTAAGATGTTTAGACAGAGAATCCTGGACATCGGGAATGTGGCTTAGAAAGGGAAAGGGTCTCCATCCCCAAATTACCATAGGACCAGCCACTTTCTAGATTTTCTCATGTTTCCCCCAACCCCCACCCCAAAATCACAAAAGCTACACGGTTGGCATAAACATACTCAACTTCTCTCTGTTGCACTGACAGTGAGGTGCTAGTTTGGTTTGGAACTTTCTCCGGTATTATTTATGCCTTGAGAACCTCAGCATGCAGGTATGGAAGCCCTACCATTTGATGATCTCATGTTCCACCTTTCACGAAACTGGTAAACTGGCTAACCTCACTAGCTTCCTATTGGATCTTTAGAAAAAGTGTGGCAAGAACATGTATTTCAAAGGATTATTGTTGTGATGATTAAATAAATGGCACAGAAAGTCATTCTCTATATAACATTAACTTTCCATTTAAAATACTGTCAATATTTATTAAAATAATCTATAAATAGTCTCATGGACAACAATTTGTTCTTATAACTTGAGGTATGATAAATTTTAATTAGGTGAAGTACTCCCTAAAACATCTATTTTGAAAGACTATTTTAATTGTAATGACAAGTTGCAAACCAGAAGTGAAATGCTCTCTAATTCCACATAGTAATTTGAGTTATACAATAATAAATGTCTTTTTAAGCATCATTTTTACTATAAAATGCAAAAATTAGAAATAATAAATGAATCACCAATGACAGATAATAACATTCAGAGGGTGATATACTTTCTGGACATCCAGTTTTGACACATCTTTTCATGGTTATCGTACCATAGAATCAACTTCTCACCTTACTTTTTCATTTAATGTTTCACATGTTGAGCTCTTCCAAGGGATCATATTTTAATGGCCGCATAATTGTCCATTATGTGAATGACTCACAGATTACTTACACACTCTTTGGGGGTGAACATTTTGGTTGTTTTCAATATTTTGTGACAATGACTAATCTGACTAGTCTACTAATAAATTATCTCACTGATGGGCAGGAAATTCGATATATGACATTCCTTAAAGTAGAAGAAACGGCCTTACAGAAACCTCATGTATAAAGTAAAGTTCACCATCTAATAATCGAATTCTTATGTAAGTTTTACTGTCAAACAGCTAATCTGTCCAGAAGACACCAGTTAGTGTAACTTTTTTTTATTTTATTGAAGTATAACATACAGTTAGGACAGCACACTGGTCATAAGTGTACAGGTTGATGTCTTTCACAAATCAACCACACATATGATGAAATAGAATATTATCTGTCTCCCAAAAGCCTTCTGATCTTCCAACCCTGTCATTCCTTTCTCTGTGGAGGTAATAACTATTCTGATGTCTACTCTATAGGGTTTCTTTTGCCTGGTTTTGAATTTAATATCAATGGAATCAAACTGTACTCTCTTGGGTCTGGTTTATTTTGCTCAACATCATGTTTATAAAGATCATCTTATTATTGCATATAGTTGTAATTTTGTCATTTTCTTAGTTGTTAACTATTCTCTTATGTGAATACACCACAATTTTTATTCATTCTATTATCAATGGACATTTGTACTTTTTCCTCTTTGTACTATTACCAATCTCAATATAAATATTGTTATTTCTGTCTTTTTTTTCTTTTGTAGATGGAGTTTCACTCTTGTTGCCCAGGCTGCAGTGCAGTGGCGCAATCTCACCTCACTGCAACCTCTGCCTCCTGGGTTCAAGCAATTCTGGTGCTTTGGCCTCCCGAGTAGCTGGGATTACAGGCACACACCACCATATCTGGCTAATTTTTGTATTTTTAGTAGACACGGGGTTTGGCCATGTTGGCTAAGCTGGTTTTGAACATCTGACCTCAGGTAATCCACCCACCTTGGCCTCCCAAAGTGCTGGGATTATAGGCATGAGCCACCACACCTGGCCTATTTCTGTCTTTTGACATATACCTAACAATAGAACTGCTAAGTCATAGTACGTAGTCAGATACTGTGAAATAGTGGGCCAAAGTAGTTGCACAAATGTGCACAACCATAAGCAGTGTATGAGAATTCAAGTTCTTTGTCCTCACTAACATTTGGTTCTTGCCGTCTTTTAATATTATCTGTTGTGGTGGGTGTATATGGAATCACATAGTCATTTAAATTGTGTTTCCCAGATGACTGATAGGTGAATCCCTTTTCTTTATCAGCAATTTGGATATCTTCTTCTGTGAAGTGCCTGTTTAAGGGTTTTGCCCATCTTTTAGAAATTAGGGTGCCTCTCTTTTTATTTATTTATAGAAGCTATTTATCAATTCAGGATAGAATATATAATACACACCCCAGTTTTAGTAACACATATTTATTATGCATTGGATATGTGTATTTAAGATGTTAAATACAGTTTTTTGGGATATATTATTGGATATACGTATTCAAAATATTATTTCCCAATATGTAACTTGCTTTTTGATACTGTTGATGTGTAGAAGTTCTTAACTTTTAAAGTAGTTTAAATATCAGTCTTTCCCTTTACTGATGTCCTGTTTAAGAAATCTTCAGTTATTCCAAGGTCATGATGATATTCTCCTGTTACCTTCCAGAATCTTTAAATTAACTGAATTATGCATATTTATTACTCTTAATTCATACCTTATGTTTTCCGAAGTTGGTCATGAGCGATCGTCCATGTGATTTCTTTCCACTTTCCTTTACATCTGGACTCTGAGTAAACAAAGGCACAATATAACTATTTATCTTCTTTGCTTTTGTCTTTTTCCTTAGTTCTGGTGGAATGGCAAGGGGGCCCTCTCTTCTCTTCTGTTTGCCTCTAGGTGAGAAACAAGCAGACTCCACTCATTTCCTCCTGCTCCACACTCCACTACCACAAAGGTGGCTCTGCCTGACTTGGAAAGGGAAATATTGGCACGGAGAGATGGATACCAGCCAGGACGCAGCAGCTGCCTATACCTTCCCAAAGCTAAGGTCAAGGGCTCTCAGCAGTGTGCAGGTGTGCTGGCCCTCATGGCGCCTGTTCACCAGGCTCTCCACAGCACAGGATGTGTTCTTTTAAATGTTCTGAGTGGGGTTAAGTCATTTTCAGTTAAGTGGGGATTCAGTTTTGGAAAATGACCAAAAGACATTAGCAGCCAATTCTATTGAATAAAGAAAGTGGATCACATTGACTAAACAGTGCTATGTGGGAATTTAAAACATTATAAATAAATAAAATCCAAGGATATCTATGAGATAATAAGATTGTTTTTGTTTGTTTAAAGTAAACCAAGCAAAGTGTATCTGTTCACTGAAATAATTCTCTCTGTGATGAGCACTGGAAAGAGGTATTGTAGCCTCTGAATTTTTCCTCACATAGGTTAATTTTCCAGTTAGAGATTCTAGGCCAACTCTCTTTCCTGGAGCCTATGTCTCATTAGGGAACAAAAGGCCACCTGCTAAGAGGGTTTAAACTCTTATTCATTTGTCATCCCTAAAAATATGTTAGGTGGTTCAATACTAATAACATGGTATAAGGAGAGACCAGTAGGCCCTACTTGACCAGGACTCCAGCTAAACAGAGGAGAAACAGGTGACCACATAAATGGAACAAATGTGGGTGAGCAAAAACAGTTAAAGCCAAAAGGTTGGGAAGGGCATCTGTATATGCCCATAGATGCTAATCAAAGATGCAAGTAGAGGTGGGAAGAGGTTGGGTGAAGTCCAAGAACTGGTTGGGGAAAGAGCAGCTAAAAAAATGCTGGAGGAGTAATGGTGAGGGGTTTACAAGGTGACTGATGTTAGGTAACTGTTAACTGATTCATGTATGTTTATTGCTTTTGGAGATCTATCAATGCAGATCATTAACTGTTCAAAAACTGGGGATTTTTTTTTTTTTTTTTTTTTTTGAGACAGAGTCTCGCTCTGTCGCCCAGGCTGGACTGCAGTGGCCAGATCTCAGCTCACTGCAAGCTCCGCCTCCTGGGTTTACGCCATTCTCCTGCCTCAGCCTCCCGAGTAGCTGGGACTACAGGCGCCTGCCACCACGCCCATCTAGTTTTTTGTATTTTTTTTTAAGTAGAGACGGGGTTTCACCATGTTAGCCAGGATGGTCTCGATCTCCTGACCTCGTGATCCGCCCGTCTCGGCCTCCCAAAAGTGCTGGGATTACAGGCTTGAGCCACCGCACCCGGCCAAAACTGTGGAATTAAGAAGGCAGCCAGATGTGGTCATAGATGTAGCACTGGTCTCCAAGTTAGAAGACCCAGTTCTGCCACCAAATAGCTACATGTCCTTTAGAAAGCCTCTTCTTTTGGTCTGTTTTTTTTTAAATCTGTGAAATGAACCAATTAATCTGTGAGTTCCTTTCTATTTCTAGTAACCCATCTATTGGTAGGGGGCCCATGCCATTTATTGTCCAAAACAGGACCTTTTAAGAATAAAATGGGATACTTTTAATAATTATGCTGGGACAACAGGTATAAAGCATGGCTGTCACAGGCAAATTGAGGTATATGGTCACACTATTTAGTAGGCACCTACTATACCCTAAGGATAATGTTAATTACATTACATATATTCTCATAGTAAATGAGAATATATGTAACCAACCCTGGAAATAAGTATGATTAAAATCCCAATTTTACAGAAAAGGAAAGCAGAAATACAGACAAGTTAGATTATATTCCCAAAGTTACAAAGCTCGTTGGTGATAAAACAGGATTCTGTCTAGTTACAAGTCCTCTCTCTGGCTTCCTTCCACTTCCCCAACATTTTCTATCCCATTATCATGCTCTTTATGTAGGAAATAGATATCTACAAATACCTATCACCAACTTGGACCTCTCCCTGAGCATCGGCACATCTTTCACTGATTTAATGAGTAAGACATTGTCCTAGGAACTTGGCATGTATATAAGGACAAGAGCAAACAAAAGAGATGCAGACTCTGCCCCTATTGGGCTTGCAGTCTAATAGTAGAGACAAATGATTACAATACACTGTCATAAGACTATAATGGGGAAAGCTTAGGGCACTGTGAGATGGCAGAGGGAGACCATCTACTGTATTTGAGGATTAAGAACTTCCAAGGGGACATGATACAAAAGCTGAAGCCTAAAGATGAGTACAAGTTATCTACGTAAAATGGGGAAGAGCAAGTGTACTATGGCCAAGAAAACAGTCAAAACGAAAGCCATGTGGTAAGAGCACGGTGCCAGGAAATGTGGAAAGTGGAGGTATGCACGTGTGGACTTATACACATGCACACTCTGTGCGTGTCACCGCTAGGAGCCAGAACAGGAAGGAAGGATCTTATGGGCTATTATCTCTGAATCCGAGCTTTATCCTCCAAACTATGAGGATCCCTGAGATGGTTGAAAACAGGAGAATGACATGACCCGATGCACATTTCTGAACTATCACTATGGCAGTGGTGTGAATGAGACATTAAGCAGCCAGCTGAGAGCTTAGGAACTTGTTAAGGTTATCCAGGCAGCAGTAGTTCAGATATAAAGAAAGCAGCAGATTCCAGAACTCTTAAGAACCATTTCCTGTGACTATTAAGTTCTTCCAGCCTGAAGGTGAATTTCATTTTTACTTTTCTTCAGGGTTCCGCAGGAAAAAGACAGCACAAATAGAAATGAATTCTGCACTGTTGATTGATGGTCCAGAAAAGTAGAAGCTGGAGTGACGTGCTGCCCAGAGCCACACTCAGCACATTCTCAGCTTTGGATTTCAACCGACATATGTATCTGGTACAGATGGACTCGTCTCAACAGTAACTTCCCTTTGCTTGCCCAGTGAACTAAAACCATATTTTAAAAACACAGCAGTGTTAAAAAACCTCAAAAATAAGTAAAAAGAAGATGAGTTTTGCTACACTACCTCTCTAAAATTTTCGGTTCTCTTACCATTTTACCTGATGGAGAAATTGTCATTAGGATCTCTTTAATGAATAGCAGAAGAGAGGGGGCTTAATTTATTTCTTCCAGAATATCCAAGCCTTATGGTTTGCATTTCCAATTAGATAATCTAGGATGGGGCAAAGACTTCTCCAAACGCATAAAAAAAGTAACTGGCCCAGATAAGCCAATGAGAGTTCACTAAGGACAAGAAGCAGAATCAAGATAGGCTAAACAAGTCTGATCTTACAGGTACTTCTGGTGTTGAAAATAAATGGCTGGAGGCGAGGAGGGTGAGAAGATTGTTACTATTTATAGAAATTATTAAGAAAATCCAGAATTATATGATAAACTATAAGGGCAGTAATGCTGTAATTGACCTTTTGGTTGTCTCCCCAGTATTCCATCTGCCCCTCTAACATGCAGTTTGAGAGGAGATAACCTTGACAAGAGTTTCAGAGGTAAGTTCTCACTGGCATTAGCAAGCTATTATGATCCTATACTCTGGCCAAGTACTGTTTCAGGAAGGACGCTTACCCATGGCCACTGTGATTACTTTAGGGATAGGCACATGAACTAGGCAACTCTCGTTTGTTAGTTGGGGCGAATATGCTGTCTCAATCTCTCTGGATATGGACCAAGAAACACGTAGCTCATGGGCCTGTTGGCAGTCATCTCGCAACTATCATGGACAGTTGATGGACAGGAGAACTAGACTTGAGATGACACTGATAGCATGATAGGTAGAGCAAAAAGATAGATCTACGATGACACCACCGAGCCTCTGGATTAAACCCACCCCATAGGCCATTCTGCAAATAAATTTGCTGCTTACCAAACCCAACATCTTCTTCATCATTGAAGCCATTTTGAATTAGGATTTCTATGTTTAGAAACTAAATGGGCCTGAGGAACAGCCTAGCAGTTGGATGGCTAGACTCGTGTAGGGTCCAGAGGGCAACCATCAATGCAGAGTGATCACTTAGGATCCAAGGGCGATCACCCCCATATGATCTTCCTTCTGCCTGAGGAGCCGTCAGCCCTGGAAGACAGGTGGTAGTAGCAGGGAAGGCAGACATCTAATGAATGTGGAGAGGTGGGAGGGCAAGGGACACAGGGGCCTGGAACTTCTTCCCTCACCTGAGCATGCATTGGGAAGATGATTCTGAAAACACTCGGCTTGGTCCTGAGGGTCCAAGTGGAGCAGTATTTGAGTCATTTCTACCTCCACCCAATCCACTTTTAACTATTTCTCATATCATTTTGCAATAGGAGATGTTCATTTCTCAAGCAAAATGAGGACAGAAATAGAAGAAGTTGGAGGAGCATTTCACAAATGATTAGAAACAACGTATGAGATGCTTTCTTTTTCCTGTTGAAGGATAAATACGAGGGGGAATCAGATACCTGTTTCAGGTGTGCATTTAAGCCTTCATGCGTGGCCTTCAATAGTGCCCTCACTGTGAAACTATCAGGATCTTCTTTATCTCGAATTTGAGATTCTTTTAACAGTGACTCCAGTTTTTTCCTTATGAAAGATTCCACCTGATGCTCAGTGGTCCCATTATTCTGCAAAGAATTAAGTAATACAAATGATTTCCTTAAGAAACACATTGAATTAGAATATACCACAGTTGCTTCTGTAATTTCACTGTCTCTCAATTACTTGTAAGTAATTAAGCTCAAGCTCATTGTACCATCTCGGTCTTCCCTCCTCCACAAATCCTATAATAATAAGGATTACTATTTATTAAGAACTAATTCTCTGCCAGCTACTCTTCATGTGACTGCATTCAATCCTCAGGAACCTTATAAGTATTATTATCATTTCCATTTCAGTGATATGGAATCCGATGCTTAGAGAGAAATCAAGTAAATTGCTCAAGGTTACATAGCTAGCAAATAACTGAAGCAGGATTCAAACTCAGGACTCCAAAGCCCTTCCCACTATGCTTATGCTATTTGATGCTTTTAACAGATAAAAGGCCAGGGAAAGTTTTTGGAAACTAAGTTTTCTAAACCTACATAAGTAAATTAGAACAAAAATATGCTATTAAAATAAAACTACCTTTTTCACTGAGGAGAAAAGAATGCTATGGAAATTTCCAGAGTTGAGGATTATTGTGAGATACATTTCCTGCCTATTTCCAATCCCACTGTATAGTTGGGGGAACCTCAATAATTACCTCAGCCATGATTTGTCATTACAATTAACTTAAGATCACAACGAACTTCAAGGGGTTTGGATATCAGAGCTACGACCCGTCCAGCTGATGACTCACAGAATTTTGAGGTGATCATGGGATATAGATTCTCTCAAAGCCCTGCTTAGCACAGCTTTTCGGCCACTTGTTCTGCTTGAAACCAATGGCCCCAGCCTCCGTTCACAGCTCTTCTGCTCTTCCAGTGCGCCTACCTCTCCCTGTTTCCAATACCTTTCCCTAAATTCTTCCACCACTTGCTGAAGAACAACCCACCCAAAGGGAGGAAAGGGGTACTCCTTGACAAGAACAATTCCCACATTCTTCACCAAAAATTTAAGGCTGTTCTTTCATTGGCAAATCTGTTTCTAAGAGGTCATTATATGTCAACTCTGCATAATGGGTAGCTTTCCAATAATGCATTCATTTTCACAAAATCCTGTAAGAACAAAGCAATTATAAATGCCCTAAGGAAAAATTTCAAAACTCTACACCAGGATAGGTTATTGAATTTCCCTGTATCACTATCACATGCATTAATATCTTTAACAAGCCCAATTAACGAGGCACTCCACTTCCCTGGAGACCTCTAGGTCCAGAAGGAGATGCAAGGATGAAAAAGAGTTGGCTCTAACACCATAAGGGAACACCCTCCTGTCATGCTAGAAAAGACATATCCCCAAATATTCTACCCTGGTCTACAAAGATGCCTACAAAAGCACAGACAACCAATACAACAGAGTTTCTGATAAGGAACACAGCATTACTGCCTGAGTGACTGAGAAGGCCCCAAAAAAGAGGTGGGAATTGATCGGAGCTCTCAATGTAACTGAGATTTCAACAGTGATGGAAAGAAGGGCTTTCCTGCCAACCACAGTTCTAGCAAAGGATTTACATGAATTAAGAATGTTCTGTAAATGCAAAGAACACATGAGTTTTCTTAGAGTTCATAGGGTACGGTAGTGGCAGATAAAGAACTTTGGAGAGTGGAGGGACTTGAAAGCAAGAGGTATGGCGCTGCTAAGAGAGTCTGAGTGAACAAGTCCTTGTGTAGCAACTCTAGAAACAATATTAATCTGGCAGCGTGTGCCAAAAGAGGAAGTGTGTCTGCAGATGAAACATCAGGCACACTGGGCCCCACTGCAGGTACTGAGTGCCTAGGATAATGTGCTGGGGGTAGTTAACAAAGTTGAGAGATAATCTGGGGACAAAACTCATTTTGTATATATATATAAAAAAAAAAAAACATGTATTGAGCGTCTGCTGTGCCAGGTGAGAAGTATTAAAGAGGAATACCACCCACTGTCACAGAGCCCTCAGTGTCATGGAGAAGGCCAACACATCCCTGGATAATTACACAAGCAGGAACAAGTAGAGTGACAGGTGTGAGGGGTAGCATATGCACACAGAGGAGGCGCACCTTGTCCAGCCTAGGGGAATCAGGGGACACTTCCAGGAGCAGAAGAAACCTGAGTCAAGCCTTAAAAGATGAGTATATTAGTTTCCTGTGACTTGGCTGGGTGCCATGGCTCATGTGTCTGTAATCCCAGCACTTTGGGAGACCAAACTGGGAGGATCGCTTGAGCCCAGGAGTTTGAGAACAGCCTGGGCAATATAGTGAGACCCTGTCTCTACAAAAATTTACAAAATTAGCTGGGCATGGTGGCACACACCTGTAGTCCTAGCTACTTGGGAGGCTGAGGTGGAAGGATCCTGTGAGCCCAAGAGTTTGAGGCAGCAGTAAGCTATGATCATGCCACTTCACTCCAGCCTGGGCCACAGAGCAAAGCCCTGTCTCTAAAAAATAATAATAAAATAAAGTAAAGTTTCCTGTGACCAATATAACAAACTACTACAAACTTGGTATCTTAAAACAATAGAAATGTACTTATTTTCTCACACATCTGGAGGCCAAAAGTATGAAATTTAGGTGTTGGCAGGGCTACACTCCCTCTGAAAGCTCTAGGGGAGGATCCTTCCTTGTCTCTTCCAGCTTAGGATAGCCCCATGTATTCCTCGGCTTGTGGCAGTATCACTCCAATTTCTGCCTCTGTCTTTATATGGTCTTCTCATGCATGTCTCATCCATCTGTTTGTGTCTTCTCTTCTTATGAGGACACTTATCACTGGATTTAGGGCCTACATGGTTAACCCAGGATTATATTATCTTGAAGTCCTTAACTTAATTATATCTGCAAAGACCCTTTTTCCCAAATAAGTTCACATACACAGGTACCAGGCGTTAAGACTTGAACCTATCTTTCAGTGACTACAAATCAACCCACTGTCATGACTAAGAGCTGATCATCTGGCAAAGAGTAGGGGGACAGCATTTCAATGTGAGGAAAAGCATGGAGAAAACAAAAAGTATCAAAAGAACCAGTAATCATATGAGCAAGGAGAGAAGAGCCACAGGGAAATACAGAAAAAGCAACTAAGATTGTACCCAGTAGGCCCCCTTTATGCGTGGGAGATACATCAAAAAATCCTCATTGGATGCTGAAAGCAATGGATATTCCAGACCCCTATGTATGCTATGTTTTTTTCCCACATAGTAATGGTTGGATACACTGGACAAAGGGATGATTCACATCCCAGGTGGGGTGGAGTAGACAGTGCAAGATTTCATCACACTTCTCAGAATGGTACACAATTCACAACTTACAAATTGCTTATTCATAGAATTTTTCATTCAATATTTTGGGCCATGATTGACTGCAGGAAGCAAACTCACAAATAAGGGGGAGACTGTATTGTACTAAGGCTTCCAAAGCACTGTCATGTAAAGATACTTCATTTGAGCTGCTGAACCCCATTTAAGGCAAACACTAGGTTAGCCAATTCTTTCTCGTAATGACACAGGCAGAAAGGTTCAACCACTTAACCAAACACACATGCCTATGAAAATGGCTGAATTGCAGCTCGAACCTCCTAAGACTTCCCATTCAAGATTGTGTCTATTTTTCCATACAATGTGGCAGCCATCCCTCTTACATTGTTACAGAAAAAGAGAAATTCTTGAGTCAAAGTAACCACATACAGGTTCATATTTTAAAAAGCCATTATTTCTATCATGAAACCAGGGAAATACATCATCACAATCCCTCTGGGAAAAACAATTTCACTTAAGGTCAAAAGCAAATCCAAGAAAAGAACTCCACATCTCTAAGCCCCAACGCATTTGATCAAGGCCCAGGGCCCAATGGAGTGTGCATTTGTTGAGAGGACAAAAAAAAAGAAAGCATGTAAGAGCACCTAGGGTATCCAGTGTCATACAGAATGCTCCAAATGAGCATCCATTTCCTTCCCTCACTCAGGGCCTCACAAAGAGGCAGAGACTTAAAGTAAGGAGAAGATCTGTGGCCATGACACCAAGTCACTTTCACTGTCAGCAAGACAAGGCTCAAAATACAAAGCCAAAGCCGACCCAGAGCTGGTAAAATAATGAATGCTTAACACAAAGGCTATGATTATTTACTTCACATCCTCCAAACACTGGGAGCTGCTAAAGGAATCATATCTCTGCCTTTTTGATCTTTTTCTTCTCTGTGATTTACAGCACAAGAAAATTGGCAGCTGTGAAGAACAAATAAATGTGTGGCTGAGGTTTCATTAATATATTATCATTCGGCCCTGGAATCTAATAGCACTACTGAAAGGAAGCTAAGACAGACACTTGACCTCGAGACCTACCAGGCACCATGCAGCTGCAGCAGGGACCACAGCTGAAGGCCATAGGTATCTTGGTCTTTTGTTCTCTGGGCCAGTGGGCGAGGAAGGACGCTGCAGCTGGGGGCCAGGAGAGAGCAGTCATTTCATATGGTGGGTAGTTTCCACCAGAGAAGTAATCAGAGTTCTCTATGTCCTTTTTTGAGAGATAAATCTGATCCAGGAATCCCTCTACCACAAGTAAATACATTAAACACATTCTCATTTTGTCTCCAGCACGAAGCTAAATCATTGCTGAATACTCAGAAGGATGCCCCAAACCACGACCATCATTCCAGACTGGAAAGATCCAGGAAAGGGGAGAAATTGGGTGCTGCTCCTTGAAAGGGACCTTCCAAATAGTGGGCTCTACCTGCACTACACATTGCCAGCACCAGTGGAGTGCTCAGAAATCCCAGGCCATGCCCCAGACCCATGTTGTAGAATCCCTGGGCCAAGACCCAGACACTGGGGTTTTTGAAAGCTACCCATCATACCAATGCGTGGCCCAAGTTGAGGACCTTTGCTTTAAAAAAACAACAAAACAAAACTGCAAAAAAGTTGAGGACCTTTGCTTTGCTTTAAAAAAAAAAAAAAGGGAGGGAAAAAACTAAAAACTGAAGTATTTCAACATCCCCCCAATTTTTTTTTCCTTTGGCTAAAGTCCAAAGATGGGAAGAATAATATATTGCTGGCTTTTCTGAGTGCCTCACTGCTTTCCAAGCTGTAAGACCTGAAGGTCTCAGCTGAAGAACAGCTGCTTCTCAGCCATTCAAGCCTGTGTGTTTACTCCTGTCCTCTACTGTCACCTGCCTGCTCCTGTAGCTCACTTAACAACACATTCTTCTGTTCAAGGACCAGTCATATGCATGTATTAGAAACAACTAGGATCTTCCAGGGAGATTCCAAGTCACCTTTATCATTCCCTACCTCTTGTTGCCAGGATGTACTAGTATGCCCAGCACCTGGGCTTTTTGACCCAATGAACGCTTTCCAATAGCAAGACCTTGCAACCTCAAGAGGTAAGTCATTCTGTCTTTGAGTGCTGATATGTTTTAAACAAACAAGATTCACAATCCTTCTTAGGACAGCTCAAAGCATAAAAGGAATGACTTAGGAAAAAAGATGAGGGAGGAAAATGATTAAAATGTTTAGTGAGAGATACACACATGCAGTGTGAATAATGGTTTTAGAGTGTAAGACAAAAATTGCTACATGTCACTGCACTAGGACTCCTTTAGAACTTGCTGGAAGGCTTGGTGTTTATGGGATGAGCTTTATGTAGGAGATACAGAGCTAATGTTTATGCCCGAGAATCTGGCTAAACAGATTTAGAGAACACAAGAAAAAAGATACTGCATAACTCATCAGAAGCAGAAAAAAATTAATGAAGTTGAAATACAGAGGTGGAAAGTGTGTAGAGCACGCTGACAGTAGAAGATCCATAAAGATGAATAATGGTGACTTCGCCTCACAGAATCGAATCTGTTAGATTACTACTCTGGTTGAAAGGAAGTCGTCCTCTGTGTCTCTGCGTTGTATGATTCTTGGGTCACCGAACACACTGGCTTTACCTTGTGGCTTACCCATTATAAGCCAGATTTTCTCTATGGCTGGAGCCACAGTATGGCTTAAACTGCTTGCTTAAAAGTAACAGGAGTCTTGTCCTCCTGTTCTGCTTCTAACTCCAGGGTGGCACTGGGAGAGCCTCAAATCCCGCTTCTGGCCTTTGCACTTGGGGTTCTTTCTGCCTGGAACATTCCTCCTCAGGTATCAGCATGACTAACTCTTCACTTCTTTCAGGCCTTTGTTCAAATGCATCTTCCCTGTGAGGCCTTTCCTGGACATCCCATCTAAAACTTCAATGGATCCCTTACATATACACAGCATAAGTGTGCACACACGCACACAGACACACACACCCTTCTTTCCTTTAGCACTGATCACTGTCTAGTACACTATATATTTTACTTATTTGTCTTGTTTCTTGTCTATCCTCATCCTCTCCCAATGATGTGTAAACTTCACGAAGGCAATGATTTTTGTCTATTTTGTTACTGATATATCATCCAGTACCTACAACATGACGAGCACATGTCCAACAGGAGATGTTTAATAAAAGTTTATTGAATGTGCAAATGAATCTTATATGACCTCATGAGAGTTGGCGTTCCAGTGTAAATGAATGCAAAGTTAAAATGTGTATTCATTGCAATAATTCAGATATAACTTATAAATCTAACCACATTCTCTCAACTTAAAACTGAGGTTAAAAGCTTCCTCTCAGATTAATTATTGGTTCACATAAACTATCCAAAGTACACCCTCTTTTGCAGAAATATTTTCAGATATTCAGTTTATCAGGGAATTTATTATAAATTCCCCAGTCAGATAGGGCATTTGAGCCCTCTGCCAACAATAGGATTATAAATGGTCTGATTACAAGATAACACTTTGGTTTTCTAAACACAGCATTGCCTTTTCTCAGAAGAGCACAAAAATAGCAAAAAACAATTTGAAATATTTCTCCAATATTTCTTCAATGTTGATTTATTTATTTTCTCTTCTAACACATAACAAAGAGATGCCTGTAAACTTACAGTTAAGGTGTTCTACTTTCACTTAGGGCCACACCAAAGAATCCAAATGAAAGATCACATCTAACTCCACGGAATCACGTTCTAAACCATCTCCTGATGTGAGTGTCCAGAAATCAACTACTCTTAGTAAAGAAAAGAGGAATCTAGTTGGATACTTCACAGGTGAAATTATTTATTTGTTCCCATAAGACTACAGCTTACTATTTTTGCATAATCACATATATTGAACTTAGGAAGTTGGAGAGCTCACTGGAGAAGAAAAATGAAATAGCTAAGTGAATAATGATAGATCTACACTACGGCTGGCAACCAAGAGATCTAGAAAACAAGATGCAAAATGATAAAAATCAGAGACAAAAATCTGGTTTATAAAGTAATGCTAAAAACTAAGGCTAAATTATCCATAATCATAAATAACTATAAAAAATAAATACCTAGAAGAGAAAAAAGCAACTATTTAAAATATTAACTGTATAATGACATAGCATAGTTTTCAAACACGTAAATCTATTGAGATTTTCTGTAACCATAGCCCTATTAATTAATGGTATTTAATTCTGCTAACATAAACTATTAAAAGGCAAGAGAAGAATACAGATGGTAACTTTTCCTTTTCACTTCAAGCTGAATCTTCTCCATTTAGCCCATTTAAAGGGCATTAAAGCCAAGAAAGAAGTGTCTACTGAGACTTCAGCTGTCATTAAACTCTTGTCCCCTTTGAAAATAATGCCAGCTCATTTTCACAACCACAGGAAAGGCATCACAGAATTATCTGAAGAGTTGGACTGTTGTTAACAATGTAATAACTGAATTCAGGACAATGGTGTAAACTACAAGAATGTATACAAAATTTCTCGGTTTTTTTTTTTTTTTCTCTTTTTAGAGGGCAGAATCATAGTCCTGATGTCTAGAGGATTAACCTTTTCTGTAGAAATAAAATTCTATACCAAACTATCATCAGCGTGTGCTACTCTCAGGTTGCTGTGTGATTCTAGCAATCACATGAGTTATAGAAAGGAGCAATGAGGCACCTTTTTAAGTCTTATATTTCCCTCAGGTTTGAATTGCCCTTGGATCACCTAGCTAAATGATGCTTTTCTTTTCTTTTTTTCTTTTTTTTGAGACGGAGTCTCGCTCTGTCACCCAGGCTGGAGTGCAGTGGCGTAATCCTGGCTCACTGCAAACTCCTCCTCCCGGGTTCACGTCATTCTCCCACCTCAGCCTCCCGAGTAGCTGGGACTACAGGCGCCCACCACCACGTCTGGCTAATTTTTTTGTATTTTTAATAGAGACGGGGTTTCACCATGTTAGCCAGGATGGTCTCGATCTCCTGACCTTATGATCTGCCCGCCTCGGCCTCCCAAAGTGCTGGAATTACAGGAGTGAGCCACTGCACCCGGCCTCAATGATGCTTTTCTACAAAGGAGGCTCCTTCATCTAGAAAAGGGGGCTGACGCACCAAGCAAGTAACATACTATTCTATGCCACTTTATTGAAGACTTGGCAAATTAAAGATTTAGCCAAGAGGTCGATGTCTGGAAGGGCTTGGAAATCCCTCTGGTTCAAGGTACATTTTCTTAAAGAGGGGATGGGCATCCCAGAGAAGCAGGCCCACATGCAGGTGGGGTTCCTCCAGCCAGCCTTGACAGGGAGCATGGTGGGGCTGCTAGCATGAGGTAGGGAAGGCAACGCTAAAGTAAAGCCAGCTTTTATTACCAAAGACAGTAACTTTTTCAACCACAATTTGATTTTTGAATCTGTAATAGGAAATTGATTCCTGGAGAGAGGGTTGAATGAATTAATCACTAAAATTCCTTTCAACACTCAGACACAAGAATCCTTGAATCATTCATTCAACAAACATTTGAGTGTCTGTGTGCCAGCAAACAAAGTAATTTTCAATGAATATCCTTTCTACACCACAGCCACCGTAATTGTGAGGCCTCCAACACAGTAGCAACTTGGAACTCCATTGTAATACAGCATATCAAGGATAAAAAATATGGTCATGCCTGCAACTTACATAATGGAGCTTGAATTTGCACTCGTCTTCAATTTCATCTGCACTGTCCTCATCGGAAACTTCCCCTTCCTCTGCATCATCCCCAAGATGATAAGGCAACTTCTTACCCTGAAATGGAACAAAACATCCCGTTTAAAAATGAGAATAAATTCACAATAGCCAAAAGGTGGAAGTAACCCAAGCATCCACTGACGGATGAAAGGATGAACAAAATGTGTATGTACATTCAATGGAATCTTAGCCTTTAAGAAGAAGGAAATTCTGGTACATATTACAAAATGAATGAACCTTGAAGGTATTATGCTGATTGAAATAAGCTAGACATAAAAGGAAGTGTATTGTATGATTCCATTTACATCAGATTCATAGAGGCAGAAAGTAGAATGGTGATGGCCAAGGGCTGAAGGTAGGAGGGTATCGGGAGTTGTTGCTGAATGGGTATAGAGTTTCAGTTTTACAAGATGAAGAGTTTTGGAGACTGGCTGCACACAGTGGGAATGTATTTAATACTATTGAACACACTTTAAAAAGGGTTTATTGTATACACTTAAAATTAAGTGTATTAAGATGTTAGATAGATTTTAGGTCACATGTAGTTTACTACAATTAAAAATCATTTTTGAAAAGTAAAAACTGGCCGGGCGCGGTGGCTCAAGCCTGTAATCCCAGCACTTTGGGAGGCCGAGACGGGCAGATCACGAGGTCAGGAGATCGAGACCATCCTGGCTAACACAGTGAAACCCCGTCTCTACTAAAAAATACAAAAAACTAGCCGGGCGAGGTGGCGGGCGCCTGTAGTCCCAGCTACTTGGGAGGCTGAGGCAGGAGAACGGCGTAGACCCGGGAGGCGGAGCTTGCAGTGAGCTGAGATCCGGCCACTGCACTCCAGCCTGGGCGACAGAGCGAGACTCCATCTCCAAAAAAAAAAAAAAAAGAAAGAAAAGAAAAGTAAAAACTGAAAATAAAATGTTGTATCATTAGCTAATCATTACTTCAGACTGACTAGAAAACAGACAGTTTGAATTAGGGGCAAAATAAGGGGGAGTAGAGATTTTCAAAAAAGGGAAGTCATCTTAGTTTCAATTAAGTAGAATTAATTAGAGTTACTATAGTTTAAAAAATCAAACCAGGCTTCTATTCAAGAATAGATGACTTGGAACCTGGAGGCAGGCGCAGTGGTTCACACCTGTAATCCCAGCACTTTGGGAGGCTGAGATGGGAGAATCACTTGACCCTAGGATTTCAAGACCAGCTTGGGCAACAAAATGAGACTCTGTCTCTACAAAAAATCAAAAAATTTGCTTGGCATGGTAGCAGGTGCCTATGATTCCAGCTACACAGGAGGTTGAGGCAGGAGGATGACTTGAGCCCAGGAGGTTGAGGCTGCAGTGAGTCATGTTTGTACTACTGCACTCCAGCCTGGGTGACAAAGTGAGAAACCCCCTCCACCAAAAAACAAGATGACTTGGCTGGGCATGATGGCTCATCCCTGTAATCCCAACACTCTGGGAGGCCAAGGCAGGAGGACTGCTTGAAGCTAGGAGTTTGAGAACAGTTTGGGCAACATAGTAAGACCCCATCTCTACTTTTATTAAAAATTAAAAAATAGAATAGATGACCCATCACAGCAACTACCACTCCATCCCATTATGTACAACTGCTGTGGTGTGAATGTTGGTGTCCCCCAAAATCCATGTATTAGAACCTAATACCCCACCCATATGATAGTATTAAGAGGCATTTGGGAAGTGATTAAGTCATGAGGGCTCCAACAAGCTCCCTTGCCCCTTCTGTCATGTGAGCACAAAAAGTAGGTACTATCCATGAGAAACAGGCCCTCACCAGATGCCAAATCTGCCATCACCTTAATCTTGGACTTCCCAGCATCTAGATCCAAGAGCAATGAATTCTGTTGTTTACGAGTTGCCCAGTCTAAGGTGGTTTTGTTATAGCAGAACAAAGGAACTATGACAACAACAAGCATGCTAATGTCCCTCAGAGCAGCTTATTCACCTAAGCAGGTTACATGCCTCCTTAACAATTATGCCTCACTTTGCATTTAGCAAGCCCCTCTTTCACAGACAATGCAGCGGGACTCCGGCCCAGCTTGAGCACCTCCCCCAGGACCAGGCCACTCCTGACTTACTCAACAACACACTTTAAAAAGGAGGGGCTTTTTGACAGGGAACATTCTTACAAGATATTAAGACAATTAAGTTACAGAATTATATATACAATATTATCTCAGGGATTAAAAAAACAGCAGAAAAGTCTAAAAATAAATATGGTCAATTGTTAAGGGTAATTATCTCTTTGTAACAGCGCTACAAGTGAAATTTACATTTTCCTTTCCTGCATTTCTCAAATTACATTCAAAAACAGTAAATGTAAACTAAAAAGGATAGCAGGGGGTAAGGCCCAGGGGTCTGAGAAAAGCTTCAAGGGCAGCCATCTGTATTAGTAAGGCTTCTTACTACAAGCAGAAAGGAATATTTATTACCAAAATACTGAATTGCTTCCAGAATCAGAGGGTGGGAGGTGGGGCAGAACCAGGCTTTGAGGCTAAGAGGGCAAGGCCACTGCAGTAGGCAGCCTGTAAATAATAGTACAAACGGGGCCGGGCGCGGTGGCTCAAGCCTGTAATCCCAGCACTTTGGGAGGCCGAGACGGGCGGATCACGAGGTCAGGAGATCGAGACCATCCTGGCTAACACGGTGAAACCCCGTCTCTACTAAAAAATACAAAAAACTAGCCGGGCGAAGTGGCGGGCGCCTGTGGTCCCAGCTACTCGGGAGGCTGAGGCAGGAGAATGGCGTAAACCCGGGAGGTGGAGCTTGCAGTGAGCTGAGATCCGGCCACTGCACTCCAGCCTGGGCGACAGAGCCAGACTCAGTCTCAAAAAAAAAAAAAAAAAAAAAAAAAAAAAAAAATAATAGTACAAACGTCTCCTGTCTCAGTATTCACACCCTTCTGCAATCCCCTCCCTTTGAGAGTGACCTGGACCTAGTGCCCCACTTCTAATGAACTGAGTACAGCAAAAGTGATGGAAGGTCACTTCTGAGATCAGGTTATAGAAACATTATACCTTCTTGCTTGCTTCCCCAAACTTCTCTCTCCTTTCCGGGAGCTCTCTCTCTCTCTCTTTATCTCTCTCTCTCTCTGTCTCTCTCTTTGTCTCTCTCTCTCTCTCACACACACACACACACACACACACACACACACGTGTTGTGAGCTGTGCTATGGAGAGACCCACATGGCAGGGAAGTGAGAGAGGCCTCAGTAGTCAACAGCCTGAAAGGAACTGAAATGTGCCAACAACAGCCACTAAAGTAATCTCAGAAGCAGAGCTTCCCTCAGTCCAGCCGTGAGATGACTGCAGCCCCAGAGGACACCTTAATTACAGCCTCAAGAGAGACCCTGAGCAGAGGACCCAGCTAAGCCACATCCAGGTTCCTGACCTACAGGGACGGTGGGAATATTCAACGTTTTAAGCTGCCAAATGTTGGGGTAATTTGCTATGCAGCAATAGACACCTAACATAAGCACCAACCAAAATCACAGGGCAGAACAAATTCACTGAAGATACCATTTCCAACACAACTAAGCACAGAGACAGTGGCTTTCACTCCATCATCCACACAATGGACATCAGGACTACTGCCAGAAGTGCTGCCATGGGCTCTAAAGGAAGCTGCCAGCATGTCTACCCCACTCCCTCCACCCCCAGGATGGGTTCAACTTGGTCCCACTTTCCTACTGTAGTTTCTGCTTCAATGTCTGGGACACGTTCACTTGATTGGTGGCTTCTAGATGGGGTGCCCACATCCTAGCCCTAAGAAAGGCTGCAAAAGCAAACTCTGAGCTCCTCTAAGGGAATCCCTTAAAACATAGGGATGGAAACTTCCTTAAACATGGAAGGATGTTCACATGCCTGACAGCCAAAATAACAATACATTTATAAATATCATCCCAGGCTGATCTCTAAACTCAAGTTTCAGTGACTTTTAGTATTCCTGCTCTCCACACCACTATTACCTCTTTCAGAATTCTGGATCCCCCCTTACCCACTTCCTACCTCCACAGGGCTACCAGCTTAGTCGGATGTTCGGAGAAATGTCTTTCCCAGTTTTCCCACACCTTCCTTGATACCCAAAGCTCTTGACCTGACAGTTTCAAAGCTGGATAAACCATTTATGTAATGAAAGCATAATCTATATTAAGAATCTAAACAATTGGGATTTAGGCAAATATTTTCTTCAACTTACAGAAGGGAATTTGTAAGATTAAAAAGTTGGGGCCAGCCAGGCACGGTGGCTCACACCTGTAACCCCAGCACTTTGGTAGTCCAAGGGAAGTTGGTGGATCACCTGAGGTCAGGAGTTCTAGGCCAGCCTGGGCAACATGGTAAAACCCTGTCTCTACTAAAAATACAAAAATTAGCGAGGTGGTGAGCCCTGTAATCCCGGCTACTCGGGAGGCTGAGGCAGGCGAATCGCTTGAACCTGGGAGGCAAAGGTTGCAGGGTGCCAAGATCGTCCCACTGCACTCCAGCCTGGGTGACAGAGTGAGACTCCATTTCAAAAAAAAAAAAAGTTGGGGCCAGGCATAGTGGCTCATACCTGTAATCCCAGAACGTTGGGAGGCCGAGGCGGGCAGATCACTTGACATCAGGAGTTCAAGACCAGCCTGGCCAACATGGTGAAACCTCATTTGTACTAAAAATACAAAAATTAGCCAGGCGTGGTGGCAGGCACCTGCAATCCCAGCTATTCAGGAGGCTGAGGCAGGAGAATGGCTTGAACCCGGGAGGCAGAGGTTGCAGTGAGCCGAGATCGCACCATTGCACTCCAGCCTGGGTGACAGAGCGAGACGGTCTCCCCAACAACAACAACAAAAAAGTTGGGATCTAATTTGTGTATCATTAATAACAAGGCAGCTCAGAATCAAAGCATTTATTTCTGTGTATTATTTCAGGTCCTATTGATACAGAAAGCTCCTAAAAATCAGTTTATTTTTCTATTTTTCTTTACTTTAGGAACATTTGTAGGGTAGTTACAATATAGCAGCACCAGAAACAAGGTACTCAATTAGGAGGTGACCAGACATACTCACAAACAAGATATCAAGATATCAACTTTCTTCGTTCATTCAGAATCTGCTTTGTTTTAGGTACCATGGCAGACAGCAAGATGAAACTGTACACAAGACATTTAAAAGGTAATGGTAGCAATTCCCTCTTTTGAAACAGCATAAAATAGCATGAAAACCAATATATGTTTTTAAATGTTCTACAGAATAGAAATAAATATGAAAAATAACATCACCAAGAAAAGAATAATAATAATCCCCAACTGATACACATCACTGACAGCACTGACTAGAAAGGAAAGTGTAACTGTGAGGAGCAGGTGGTGCTGAGCAGGTAAGGACACAGAACTAAGCTTCAACTCCCCTTCATCTGAGGGTGGCGTGAGGTGAGGGAACAAAAAGAAGAAGCTGCCTCTCAGAGTATTCATAAGACACGTTAATTTTCAGTCCTTTAAAAATCTAATTAAAAGACCCTGCATTATCAGAGCCCTATTTTTGGTCAGCTTTTTCCAGGCTGGCAAATATTTTATCCAGGTAGATAGGGAGAAAACAATGCAAAGGAACATTGTTTTTCAAGGCCTCTTTTCAATGGTGTTACTCCAAAGGAAAATTATAAAATAAATTTAGATAGCACTTTATGTGGCTTAACTAATTTAACTGTGGTCCAATATTGATGTAAATGAAGAATGATCCAGGTGTATTCCAGAGGTCCCTTTCTGATCTACATATATTTCATGCAGCAGTTACACTCTAGAATTAATTTGTCTATGGTACATGGAAATATTGCTAGAGACTGGATTGGAAGCATGGTCACCTCTCGGCTTCAAAATATCTGGCTGCACAGCCCCAGGAGAATGGAGACAACTCCGTGATTCACATCTGTAAAAGCAGGACACTTGGACCACACAGCTAAAGTTATTTCAGCAAAAAGAGTCTATGGAATATTACTATTTGTTATTTTTTTCTCATAAGCAATGTTTTATTTATAGGCATACCTTAGAACTATTATGAATGTGGTTTCAGATCACTGCAATAAAATGACTATCACAATAAAGAGAGGCACATGGATTTTTTGGTCTCCCAGTGAATATAAAAGTTACAATTATGCTATACTGTAGCCTATTTAAGTGTGCGATAGTATTATATCTTAAAAAAGTATATACCTTAGTTTAAAAATATTTAATGCTATAAAAAGCTAATGATCATTTGAACCTTTGGCAAATTGTAGTCATTTTGCTGGCGGAGGGTCTTGTTTCAGTGTGGATAGCTGCTGACTGATCAGGGTGGTGGTTGCTGAAGGTTAGGTGACTGTGGCAATTTGCTTCTGTTTTGTTTTGTTTTGAGATAGAGTTTCGCTCTTGTTGCCCAGGCTGGAGTGCAATGGTGTGACCTCGGCTCACTGAAACCTCGTCCCCCGGGATTCAAGCAATTCTCCTGCCTCAGCCTCCCACGTAGCTGGGATTACAGGCATGCACCACCAGGCCCGGCTAATTTTGTATTTTTTTAGTAGAGATGGGGTTTTACCATGTTGGTCAGGCTGGTGTCGAACTCCTGACCTCAAGTGATCCACCCGCCTTGGCCTCCCAAAGCGCTAGGATTACAGGCATAAGCCACCGCACCTGGCCGGCAATTTCTTAAATGGGACAAAAATTAAGTTTGCTCCATTGATTGACTCTTCCTTTCACAAAAGATTTCTCTGCAGCATGTGATTCTGTTTAATAGCATTTTACCTACAGTAGAACTTCTGGCAAAATTGGAATAAATGCTCTCAATCCTTCCTGTTGCTTTATCAACTAAGGTTTTGTACACCTCAAGAACCCACTTGCTTTGCTTATTCATATAAGTAATTCCTCATCTATTCAAGTTTGATCATGAGATTTGAGATTGCAAGATTGCAGCAATTAAGCCACATCTTCAGGCTCCACTTCTTTTTTTTTTTTTTTTTTTTTAGATGGAGTCTCACTCTGTCACCCAGGCTGGAGTGCAGTGGTGTGATCTCAGCTCACTGCAAGCTCCACCTCCCAGGTTCACACCATTCTCCTGCCTCAGCCTCCTGAGTAGCTGGGACTACAGGCGCCCACCACCGCGCCCGGCTAATTTTTTTGTATTTTTAGTAGAGTCGGGGTTTCACCGTATTAGCCAGGCTGGTCTCGATCTCCTCACCTCGTGATCTGCCCACCTTGGCCTCCCACAGGCTCCACTTCTAATTCTAGTTCTCTTGTTATTTCTAACACATCTACAGTGACTTTCTCCACTGAAGTCTTGAATACCTCAAAGTCATCCATCAGGATTGGAATCTTCTTCTTCTAAACTCCTGCTAATAATAATCTGTTGACCTCCTCAAAAAATCGCAAATGTTCTTAATGGCATTTAGAGTGGTGAATCCTTTCTAGAAGGTTTTCAATTTAGTTTGCCCAGACTTATCAAAGGAATCACTATTTATGGCAGTTATAGGCTTACAAAGTATGTTTCTTAAGTAATAAGACTTGAAAGTCAAAATTATACATAGAACAATGAGCTACAGAATAGATGTTGTGTAGCAGGCATGAAAACAACATGAATCTACTTAAACATCTCGTTAGAGTTCTTGGGTGACCAGGTGCATTGTCAATGAGCAGTAATATTTTGAAAGGAATCTTTTTTCCTGAACAGTAGGTCTCAACAGTGAGCTTAAAACATTCAGTAAACCATGCTGTAAAAACATGTGCTGTCATCCAGACATTTTTATTCCATTTATACAGTGCAGGCAGAGTAGATTTAACATAATTCTTAAGGGCCGTAGGGGACGAAAAATGAGCCCTGGCTTCAACTTAAAGTCATTAGCTGCATTAGCCCCTAACAAGAGACTAGGTCTGTTCTTGACGCTTTGAAGGCAAGCATTTACTCCTCTCCAGCTATTAAAGTCCCAGATGGCATCTTCTCCCAATATAAGACTGTTTTGCTTATATTGAAAATCTGTTGTTTAGGCTGGGCACAGTGGCTTATGCCTGTAATCCCAGCACTTTGGAAGGCCAAGGCAGGCAAATCACCTGAGGCCAGGAGTTTGAGACCAGCCTGACCAACATGGTGAAACCCATCTCTACTAAAAATACAAAAATTAGCTGGGTGTGGTAGCATGTGCCTGTATTCCCAGCTACTTGGGAAGCTGAGGCAGGAGAATCACTTGAATCCAGGAGGTAGAGGTTGTAGTGAGCCGAGATTGCACCACTGCACTCCAACCTGGGTGACAGAGTGATACTCCATCTCCAGAAACAAAAAGAAATCTGTTTAGTGTAGCCACTTTCATCAATTATCTTAGCTTCTAGATCCCTTGCTGCAGCTTCTCCACCAGCACTTGCTGCTTCACCTTGCACTTTTATGTTATGGAGATGGATTCTTGCCTTAATCCTCATATACCAAACTCTGCTAGCTCCAAACTTTTCTTCTGCAGTTTCCTCACCTCTCTCAGCCTTCACAAAATTGAAGAGAGTTAAGGCCTTGCTCTGGATTGGGCTTTGGCTTAAGGGAATGTTATAGCTGGTTTGATCATTTATCCAGACAACTCAAACTTTCTCTCTATCAGCAATAAGTTAAGACTATTTTGCTTTCCTATCATTTGTGTGTTCACTGAAGTAGCACTTTCAATTTTCTTCAAGAACTTTTCTTTTGCATTCACAAAATGGCTAACGCTTGGGTACAAGAGGCCCAGCTTTCAGCCTGTCTTGTCTTTTAACACATTTTCCTCACTAAGCTTAATCATTTGTAGTTTTTGATTGAAAGTGAGAGACATGTGGAGATGCCAGAGTAAAATGGCAGCTAGGAGGCAGGACTAACTTGCAGCCCCCACTTGGACAATGGAACAGCATGTGGAGACTCGCATCGTGAACTTGTGCTACAAGAACTACTGCAGGAACACACCAGGAAAACCGAAAGAATTCACAGACCCTTTGAAGGAAGCAGACTGCTGTTCCAAGCTCTGTGAGACGGCTGAAAAACTGTGAGTGGCCAAAGTGTGAGGGGGTAAGATCCACCCTCAAACATACATCCTCACTGGGGAACCTGAAAATCTAGATCACAGGTGATATGGTTTAGCTGTGTCCCCACCCAAATCTCATCTTGAATTGTAATCCCCATATTACCCCCGTGACTAGGGAGAAACCTGGTGGGAGGTGATTGGACTATGGGGGCGGATACTCCATGCTGTTTTTGTGATAGTGAGTGAGTTCTCACAGGATCTGATGACTTTTTAAAGAGCTCTTCCCACTTCGCTGCTTACTCTTCTCTCTCCTGCCATTTTATGAAGAAGGTGACTGCTTCCTCTTCACCTTCTGCCATGATTGTAAGTTTCATGAAGCCTCCTAGCCATGCTTCCTGCTAAGCCTGAAAAACTGTGAGTCAATTAAAACTCTTTCCTCTATAATTACCCAGTCTCAGGTATTTCTTTATAGCAGTGTGAAAACAGACTGATAGAGTAGATTGGTACTGCAGAGAGTTGGGTACTGCTATAAAGACACTTGAAAATGTGGAATTGACTTTGGAACTAGGTAACAGACGGAGGTTGGAACAGTTTGGAGGACTCAGAAGAAGATAGGAAGATGTGGGAAAGTTTGAAGCGTCCTAGAGACTTGTTGAATGGTTTTGACCAAAATGCTCATAGTGATGTGAACAATGAAGTCCAGGCTGAGGTGGTCTCATATGGAGATGAGGAACTTTTTGGGAACTGGAGCAAAGGTCACTCTTGCTATGCTTTAGCAAAGGTCACTCTTGCTATGCTTTAGCAAAGAGACTGGTGGTGCCCCTGCCCTAGAGATCTGTGAAACTTTGAACTTGAGAGAGATGATCTGAAATTGGAACTTATGTTTAAAAGGGAAGCACAGCATAAAAGTTTTGGAAAATTTGCAGCCTGGTGATGCGATAAAAAAAGAAAAATCCAGCTGGGCATGGTGGATCATGCCTGTAATCTCAGCACTTTGGCATGGCAAGGCGGGTGGATTACCTGAGGTCAGGAGTTTGAGACCAGCCTGACCAACATGGTGAAACCCCGTCTCTACTAAAAGTACAAAATTTGCCGGGCATGGCGGCACATGCCTGTAATCTCAGCTACTTGGGAGGTTGAGGCAGAAGAATTGCTTGAACTCAGGAGGCGGAGGTTATAGTGAGCTGAGATCATGCCATTGCACTCCAGCCTTGGCAACAAGAGCGAAACTCCATCTCAAAATAAAAAAAGAAAGAAAAGAAAAACCCATTTTCTGGGGAGAAATTCAAGCTGGCTACAGAAATTTGCATGAGTTAAAAGAAGCTGAATGTTAGTCACCAAGACAATGGGGTAAATGTCTACAGAACAAGTCAGTGACCTTCATGGCAGCCCCTCCCATCACAGACGGAGAGGCCTAGGTAGAAAAAATGGTTTCGTGGGCCAGGCCCAGGGCCCTGCTACTGCTCTGTGCAGCCTTGGGACTTGGCACCCTACATCCTAGCCATGATTAAAAGGGGCCAACATACAGCTCAGGCTATTGCTTCAAAGGGTGTAAGCTCCAAGACTTGGAAGTTTCCACATGGTGTTGGGCCTGCAGGTGCACAGAAGTCAAGAACTGAGGTTTGGGAACTTCTGCCTAGATTTCAGAGGATGTAGGGAAACACCTGGATGCCTAGGCAGAAGTATGCTGCAGGGGTGGAGCCCTGAAGGCAGTGTGGAAGAGAAATGTGGAGTTGGAGCCCCCACACAAAATTCCCACTGGACCACCATCTAGCAAAGCTGTGAAAAGAGGGCCACCGTCCTCCAGACCCCATAATGATAGATCCACTGACAGCTTGCACTGTGTGCCTGGAAAGGCTGAAGACGCTCAATGCCAGCCTGTGAAATCAGGTGGGAGGGGTGTTGTACCCTGCAAAGCCACAAGAGTAGAGGCACCCAAGACCATAGGAGGCTACCTCTTGCATCAGTGTGACCTGGATCTGAGACATAGAATCAAAGGAGATTATATTGGAGCTTTAAGATTTAATGAGTGCCCTGTTGGATTTCGACTTGCATGGAGCCTGTAGCTCCTTTGTTTTGGCCGATTTCTCCCTTTTGGAATGGGAGCATTTATCCAATGCCTGTACCCCCATTGTATCTTTGAAGTAACTAACTTGCTCTTGATTTTACAGACTCCTAGGCAGAAGGGACTTCCCTTGTCTCAGATGAGACTTTGGACTTGGACTTTTGGGTTAAGGCTGGAAAGAGTTAAGACTCTGGGGGACTGTTGGAAAGGCACGATTGTGTTTTGAAATGTGAGGACATGAGATTTGGGAGCGGCCAGGAGCAGAATGATATGGTTTGGCTGTGTTCCCACCCCAATATCATCTTGAATCATAATCCTCATAATACCCACATTTCTTGGGAGAGAGCTGGTGGGAGGTAATTGGATCATGGGGGCAGTTTCCCCATGCTGTTCTCATGATAGAGAGTTCTTATGAGATCTGATGGTTTTATAAGAGGCTCTTCTCCCTTCACTGTTCACCCTTCTGTCTCCTGCCACCTTGTGAAGAAGGTGCCTGCTTCCTCTTTGCCTTCTGCCATGATTGTAAGTTTCATGAGGCCACCTAGACAGGCTTCCTGTTAAGCCTGTGAAACTGCGAGTCAATTAAACCTCTTTCCTTTATAATTACTCTGTGTCAGGTATTTATTTATAGCAGTATGACAACAGACTAATAAAATGAGAGAAGGATTTGACCTTACCAAGAGCTGAAACAAATTTAGAAAGCTGAGCAAAATATAGAGGTAGAAGCGGCAGCAGGAAGAGACCTGTGGGTACTCCCAGTACCCAGGGAAACCACTTCTGACTTTGTCTCACGGGGGTCTTTGGGGAGGCTACCAGTGGAATTGGGGAAGGAATACAGGGAGAAGGAAACTTTGAGATGAACTTTGTAATAATTACAACCAAGCATAAACATGTATGGGGGCAGTGACGGGAGCTAACAGGAAGTGCAGATGTGAGCACAGAGGCCATGGCAGGTGGGGAGGGATGGAGCCTGAAAGTCCTGCTTGCTTTCTCAGTGGGGAGGCTTGTAGCCTGGGGCAAGATCTCAGCTCTGCTCAGGAGCTGCCTGGATAAACTCCATGAGACTGGCCTTGCTGGCTGAGTGGGAACTAGGTGAGGCCTGTCACTGCCAGCTTTCCCCACTTCCCTGGTGACCTGTATGATGCAGCAGAGGCAGCCATAATCCCACTGGGAACATAACTCCACTGGACTGAGAACCACAGTCCTAGCCCCCACGGCAGCCACAGCAAGCCCTGCTCAAGGAGAGTCTGAGCTTAGACACACCTAACCCTGCATCCAACTGATGGTCTTTTTTTACCCACCCTGGTAGCTGAAGACAAAAGACATAATCCCTTGGGAGCCCTATGGCCCTGCCCATTGCCTGAGAAACCCAAATATGTATCCAGGTGACCTTAGGGCAAGCTTGTATCAGCTGATGATCTCTTAAAAGTGCCACCTCCTGGTTGGAGGACAACCAACCATTAGCACAACCAGCAGTCGAGAAAAACAGCACACTAAACAAAACTACAACCAACGACCCTCACAGAGTCTCCTTCACTCCTCTGCTACCTCCACCAGAACACATGTCCATGGCTGAGAGGCCTGAAGACAGACCACATAACAGGACTCTTTGCAGACATTTCTGAGTACTAGGCTGGAGCCTGGTAGCCCTGCTGGGTGGCTAGACCCAGACGAGCAACAACAATCACTACAGTCCAGCAATCAGGAAGTCCCATGCCTAGAGGAAGTCGGAGGGCACCACATTAGAAGACCACCCTGTGGGACAGAAGAATCTGAACTGCAGCCTTTGAATCCCAGATCTTCCCTCTGACATAGTCTACCCAAATGAAAAGGAACCAGAAAAACAATTCTGGCAATATGAAAAAGCAAGGTTCTTTAACACCCTCAGAAGATCATAATATCTCACCAAGAAAGGATCCAAACCAAGAAGAAATCCCTGACTTGCCAGAAAAAGCATTCAGAAGTTTGATAATTAAGCTACTCAAGGATGCACCAGAGAAAGGTGAAAAACAATTTAAAGAAATTCAAAAGTAATGCAGACTATGGATGAAAAAAAAATCCAGAGAAATAGACAGCATCAGTACAAAACAATCACAACTTCTAAAAATAAAAGATACTTCTGGAGAAATGCAAAATACACTGGAAAGTTTCAACAAAAGAATCAAACAAGTAGAAGAAAGAACTTCAGAGCTTGAAGACAAGGCTTTTGAATTAAACCAATCTGACAAAGACAAAGAAAAAAGAATTTAAAAAATGAACAGAGCCTGGAAGAAGTTTGGGATTATGTTAAATGAACAAACCTAAGAATAATTGGTGTTCCCCGGGAAGAAGAGAAATCTCACAGTTTGGAAAACCTCTTTGAGGGAATAATTGAGGAAAATTTCCCTGCCTTTGCTAGAGATCTAGACATCCAAATACAAGAAGCTCAAAGAACACCTAGAAAATTCATCACAAAAATATCATCACCTAGACACACAGTCATCAGGTTATCTAAAGTCAAAATGAAGGAAAGAATCTTAACAGCTGTGAGGCAAAGGCATTAGGTAATCTATAAAGAAAAACCTATAAGATTAAAAGTAGATTTCTCAGCCAAAATCCTACAGCTAGAAAGGAATGGGGTCCTATCTTTAGCCTCCTTAAAGAAAATAATTATCAGCCAAGAAATCTTGTATCCAGCAAAACTAAGCTTGATAAATAAAGGAAAGATAAAGTCCTTTTCAGACACACACAAAAATCCAATTTCAGATCATAGGCAACAAAAATGCTGAGAGAATTCACCACTACCAAGCCAGCCCTACCAAAAAAAAAAAAAAGCTAAAAGTTCTTAATCTTGAAAGAAAACCTCAGAATACACCAAAATAAAACCTCCATAAAGCATAAGTCCCACAGGGCCTATAAAACAATAACACAATGAAAAAAAAAAATTCAGGCAAAAAAACTAGCAAAATGAATCAAATAGTACCTTATCTCTCAAAACAAATTTTGAATGTAGATGGTCTAAATGTTCCACTTAAAAGGCACAGAATGGCAGAATGAATAAGAATTCACCAACAAAATATCCGCTGTCTTCAAAAAACTCACATAAGATATAAGGACTCATAAAGTAAAGGGGTAGAAGAAGATATTTCATGCAAATGGATAAAAAAAGTGGGCAGGAGCAGCTATCCTTTATCAGACAAAACAAACTTTAAAGCAACAGCAGTTAAAAAAGACAAAGAGGGACATTATACCATGATAAAAGAATTAGTCCAGCAGGAAAATATCACAATCCTAAATATATATTCACCTAACACTGGAGCTCCCAAATTTATAAAACAATTACTACTAGACCTAAGAAATAACATAGACGGCAACATAATAATAGTGAGAGACTGCAATACTCCACTAACAGCACTAGACAAGTCATCAAGACAGAAAGTCAATAAAGAAACAATGGACTTAAACTATACCCTAGAACAAATAGACTTAGCAGATATTTACAGAATATTCTACCCAACAACGGCAGAATATACATTCTATTCATTAGCACAGGAAACATTCTCCAAGACAGACCATATGACAGGCCACAAAACAAGTCTCAACAAATTTAAGAAAATCAAAATTATAGCAAGTACTCTCTAGGACCATGGTGGAATAAAATTGGAAATTGACTGCAAAAGGAACCCCCCAAAACAAGCAAATTACATAGAAATTAAATAATCTGCTCCTGAATAATTGTTAGATCAACAATGAAATCAAGATGGAAACTTAAAAGTTCCTTGAACTGAATAATAGTGACACAACCTTTTAAAATCTCTGGGATATAGCAAAGTGATGCTAAGAGGAAAGTTCATAGCATTAAATGCCTACATCAAAAAGTCTGAAAGAGGACAAACAGACAATCTTAGGTCACACCTCAAGGAACTAGAGAAACAAAAACAAGCCAAACCCAAATTCAGCAGAAGAAAAGAAATAACAAAGATCAGAACAGAACTAAATGAAATTGAAACAACAACAAAAAATACAAAAGATAAATGAAACAAAAACCTGGTTCCTTGAAAAGATAAACAAAACTGATAGATCATTAGCAAGATTAACCAGCAAAAGAAGAGAGAAGATCCAAATAAGCTCAGCTAGAAACAAAATGAGAGATACTACAACCGACATCACAGAAATACAAAAGATTATTCAAGGATACTATGAACACCTTTACATGAACAAACTAGAAAACCTAGAGGAGATGGATAAGTTCCTGGAAATATACAATCCTCCTAGGTTAAACCAGGAAGAAACAGAAACTCTGAACAAACCAACAACAAGCAATCTGACTGAAATGGTAATTTAAAAAATTGCCAACAATAACAAAAAAAAAATGTCCAGGACCAGATGGATTCACAGCTTAATTCTATCAGACATTCAAAGAAGAAATGGTACCAAATCTATTGAAAATATTCCAAAAGATAAGGAGGAAAGAATCCCCCCTAAATCATGCTATGAAGCCAGTATCACCCTAACACCAAAACCAGAAAAGGACATAACAAAAAAAAAGAAAACTACAGACCAATATCCCTGATGAACATAGATGCAAAAATCCTCAATAAAATACTAGCTAACTGAATCCAACAGCATATCAAAAACATAATCCGCCACGATCAAGTGGGTTTCACATGTACAAGTCAATAAATGTGATACACGATATAAACAAAAACAAAAATCCCATGATCTCAATAGATGCAGAAAAACATTTAACAAAATCCAGCATCTCTTTATGATCAAAACCCTCAGCAAAATCGGCATAGAAGGGACATACCTTAAGGTAATAAAAGCCATCTATGACAAACCCACAGCCAACATTATACTGAATAAGGAAAAGCATTCCCCCTGAGAACTAGAACAAGACAAGGATGCCCACTTTCACCACTTCTGTTCAACATAGTACTGGAAATCTTAGCCAAGGCAATCAGACAAGCAAAAGAAATAAAGGGCTTCCAAATCTGTAAAGAGGAAGTCAAATTGTCACTGTTCGCTGATGATATGACTGTATACCTAGAAAACCCTGAAGGCTCATCCAAAAAGCTCCTAGATCGATAAATGAATTCAGTAAAGTTTCAGGATACAAAATCAATGTACACAAATCAATAGCACTGCTATACACCAACAACAACCAAGTTCAACCCCTTTTACAATAGCTGCAAAAAATAAAATAAAATACTTAGGAATATACCTAACCAAAGAGGTGAAAGATATCTACAAGGAAAACTACAAAACAATGCTGAAAGAAATCACAGATGACACAAACAAATGGAAACACATTCCATGCTCATGGATGGGTAGAATCAATATTGTGAAAATAACCATACTGCCAAAAGCAATTTATAAATTCTATGTAATCACTATCAAAACACCATCACCATTCTTCACAGAACTAGAAAAAAAAATCCTAAAATTCATATGGAACTAAAAGAGGGCCTGCATACCCAAAGCAAGACTAAGCAAAAAAAACAAATTTGGAGGCATAACATTACCTGACTTCAAACTATACTATAAGACTATAGTCACCAAAACAGCATGGTACTGGTATAAAAATAGTCAGATAGACCAATGGAACAGAATAGAGAAAGAAAGCCAAATACTTACAGTGAACTGATCTTTGACAAAGCAAACAAAAACATAAAGTGGAGAAAGGATACCATATTCAACAAATAGTGCTGGAATATTGGCAAACCACATGTAGAAGAATGAAACTGGATCCTGATCTCTCACCTTATACAAAAATCAACTCAAGATGGATCTAAGACTCAAATATAAGACCTGAAACCATATACATTCTAAAAGTTAACATTGGAAAAACACTTCTAGACATTGGCTGAGGCAAAGACTTCATGACCAAGAACCCAAGAGTGAATGCAACAAAAACAAAGATAAATAGATGGGAATTAAATAAACTAAAAAGCTTCTGCATAGCAAAAGAAATAATCAGCAGAGTAAACAGATAACTCATAGAGTGGGAGAGAATCTTCACAAACTATGTATCTGACAAAGGACTAATATCTACAATCTACAAGGAACTCAAACAAATCAGCAAGAAAAAGACAAATAATACCATCAAAAAGTAGGCTAGGGATATGAATAGACAATTCTCAAAAAAAGATATACAAATGGTCAACAAACATATGAAAAAATGCTCAACCTCACTAATAATCAGGGAAATGTAAATCAAAACCACAATGTGATACCACCTTACTCCTGCAAGAATGGCCATAATCAAAAAATCAAAAAATACTAGATGTTGGTGTAGATGTGGTGAAAACAGAACACTTTTACACTGCTGGAGGGAATGGAAACTAGTACAACCATTATGGAAAACAGTGTGGAGATTCCTTAAAAAACTAAAAGTAAATATTTTCCTCTTGGTAGATAGCACTCCTGAGTATCTACCAAGAGGCAAAGAAGTCTTTACATGAGAAAGACACTTGTACACACATGTTCTTAGCAGCACAATTCACAATTGCAAAAATATGGAACCAGCCCAAATGCCCATCAATCAACAAGTGGATAAAGAAAATGTGGTATACATATATACACCATGGAATACTACTCAGTCATAAAAAGAATGAAATAATGGCATTTGCAGCAACCTAGATGGAGCTGGAGGCCATTATTCCACGTGAAGTAACTCAGGAATGGAAAACAAAACATATGTTCTCACTTATAAGTGGGAGCTAAGCTATGAGGGCACAAGGGCACAAGGGCACAAGAATGATATAATGGACTTTGGGGACTCGGAGGGGAAGAGTGGGAGGGGGTGAGGGATAAAAGACAGCTCATTGGGTACAGTGTACACTGCTCAGGTGACAAGTGCACCAAAATCTCAGAAATCACCACTAAAAAACGTATCCATGTAACCAAACACTACCTGTTCCCACATAACCTGTCGAAATAAATAAATATTTTTTAAAAAGTAAGAGACATGTGAGTTTCCCTTCACTTGGACACTTGGAGGCCATTGTAGGGTTATCAACTGGCCTAATTTCAATACTGTTATGTCTCAGGAAACTGGGAGAAATGAGGAGTGGGAGAGAGATGGGGAATCAGGAGCAGGGGAATCAGCTAATGGAGCAGTTAGCACACACATAACACTTATCAATTAAGTTTGCCATCTTATATAGGCAGGGATTATGGCTCCCCAAAACAATTACAATAGTGACATTAAAGATCACCGATCACAGATCACCATAACAGATACAATAATAATGAAAATGTTTTAAATAGAGCAAGAATTACCAAAATGTCACACAGAGACACAAAATGAGCCCATACTTTTGGAAAAACAGTGCCGAAAGACTTGCTTGACATAGAGTTGCCACAAACCTCCAATTCGTCACACACACACACACACACACACACACACACACAACATGGAGTGTCTGTGAAATGCAATAAAGTAAAATACAATAAAATGAACTTTGCCTGTATTTTATCAGAAAATTTACACATAATGTGTATGCATGCATGATTGGAACATATGTGTGTAAGAGTTGTAATAATAAACAACTTGTCAATCTCCAAGGCGGTAAGTAGTCACAGAAATCCTGCCTTTTCAATCAGAGATTGCTCTCATACTAAAGGAACACAAGAAATCAGTTGTCTTGTTTTCTTGTTTTTGCTTTAAATGGGGTTGTGCTGGTCCGCAGATCCAGGCAACTCCTTAAAGTCTAAACAAAATTGCTACCAGCAAATGGATCTCAGATGCTCTAGAAATACTTGCAGTTCACGTTGCTGCCACCCTTTCCCATGAGTGCCTCAAACTTTCTGCCTCTGATTCATCCCTATGCCATAAGCCATGGGATATTCTGTGTCAAATAACTCAAAGCCCAGTTATGCAGAGGAGACTCAGTTAGTCCACATTAAATATCCAATGTAAGTTCCACTGTCCAAAAGAGAAAGATTTCAATCAAATGAATTTATTCTGCATTTAACGTCCTGACTGCTGACTAAAGAATATTTAGGAAGTAGAAACATTTACAAGGTTATAAAGATGATATTTCATTTGCTAACCCAGAAATCAATTTTTACTATAAAATTTTGCTTTAGCAAGACTTGGGCAAATTGGCCTTCATGTTATCTCTTGCATTATGTGGAGCTTTTATTCCAAATATTTGTATGCATATAAATGCCTAGCAACACCTTTTTGATGTATTCAGAATCTATAATTTCATTTAATTGGTAGAAAACAGGTTTTGACCAATTCTAAGAATGAATATGTCCCATCTTTTCCATGTGCTGCTCTCCCTTTAGTTGAGGTCCTGCCATGAAATTACATTGTCTCCTTGACTTTCCTACTCCTCCTATATGGTATTTGTTTTTCCATACACACCTCTTTTAAGTAAAATATAACCCAGTTTGAATCTTAATACCCTATTGCTTTTCTTTACATTTTTAATCACAAAATGATGTGGCCACCCAAGGTGGTTTTAGTACAAACACACAAAATTCACTGGAAATGAGTAAAACCGCAAAGTCAGTGATCTGAAAACTCAAAGAACTGTCTCTCTGGCTATTCCTTGCACGAATAATATTTATTGTAGTAAGCTTCCTCCCTCAGAAAATCTGTTTATGAAATGTCATTCTGTTCACATACTGCTCTTTCACATATACGTGAGTCCTGTGGGGCATGATGTCTGTGCCTATGTTCCTCTTTGACGTGAGCTCTTCTCACTTGCATAACCAAGACTGATCAACCATGAAGCCTTTTTTTTTTTTTTTTTTTTTGACAGATAGTTATTGGAGCTTGAAATGAGAAAAAAAAATCTAAAAGAACTTCTTTCAGATATGGATACAAGGAGCCTTCTCCTTTCCTGAACCTCATGCTCCTACACACACATTTCTCTCTAGTGTCAACTATTACAGACTAAAATATCAAACATTTGGCTTACAGTATTGATGTTTTCACTTCATAAGTACAAATCTCAGAATATGTGCTCAGTCAACAATAAGCTTCTTCTGAAGACACGACTATAAATACATTGGAATAAGGAGCATACATAGATCTAGACAATCCTTCATGTATTGATTCTAATTATTATTCCCCATTGAAACCAGTTTTTATTCTTTAAGGGAGGGCAGGCTTAGCTGATAATGAATGTCTTTTATTGCATTACTTGAAGTAATTACCTTCACTAGAATTTTGCCTTTCAAACTTTGAGGGCTTGGAAGCTGCTTGCACTCCCCTGTATCAACAGATGACAGGTCCAGTTTATCTCGAAATATTCCTTTCAGGTACTGAGCAATCTTCCTTTGCTGCTGGAGACTGCAGTGATTCTCGATAGACAATATAACCGGAAACCTGAGAAAAGAGCAACACATTCCAGAGGAGTCGGGTGCAGGCAACTCACAGGGATTTTTGAAAATGATTCAGTATTCATTGTGTTGTTACAATCCTAGTGACAGTATTTGCGATACTGCTGATGATTAAAATGCTTCTAAAATGAGAAAGATTAGAAATGCATTTAAAAAATTCCTCTGAGCAAATATACTTTGCTAAGCATAATGGCTGAACAAAATACCAGTCCACACGGGATGGCTTTTCTAATATTTTGCATCAGGAAAAAATGGTAGATATATTATGTTTCTTTTAAAAGAAGAGAAAATTTTAAAAGAGATGAGAAGTCTAAAGAAAGTAAACTCGGTCGGGCGCGGTGGCTCACGACTGTAATCCCAGCACTTTGGGAGGCTGAGGCGGGTGGATCACGAGGTCAGGAGATCGAGACCATCCTGGCTAATATGATGAAACCCCGTCTCTACTAAAAATACAAAAAACTAGCCGGGCGAGGTGGCGGGCGCCTGTAGTCCCAGCTACTCGGGAGGCTGAGGCAGGAGAATGGCGTGAACCCAGTAGGCGGAGCTTGCAGTGAGCCGAGATCAGGCCACTGTGCTCCAGCCTGGGCAACAGAGTGAGACTCCGTCTCAAAAAAAAAAATAAAAAATAAAGTAAACTCATATAATGTAATTTTGCCTTATTTATTCAAAAGTCTAAAAGCATCTAGGAGACCACTGAATATCATTAAATGAAGTTATTGACTCTAAAATATATAATTAACTCCCACCTTGAAAATTATGATTGAGGATAAAATAACATAAGGGAATTCTGCATTTTATAGAATCCTACATCACACATTTCAAAATCGCTCTTATAGAATTATAAGTCTTTGTCAAAAAATAAAAATAAAAACCAGCCAAGCATTCATTCAACACTAGCACTCAGGTTTCTGCACAGAAAACATGAGATCCATGTAAGTAATTACCTAAAGGAGTTGGTGCCTAAGGCAGAAACGAAATCAGGGCTGATGACATGATTTCACTGCCCTCAACCTTATTTTTTCCTCAGAATAAGAAATTATTTCAAATTCAGGTTTATTGACTTTTTTCTAGTTTTCTGTTATATATCTTCAGACATAATAGGCAACATATTTAAATCACTTAATATATCAACATGTACCAATATTTAAATCACTTAATACATCAATGTGCAGAAAAACTTTTTCCAGGCTTTCATGACAAGCACAAGTTCCACAATACAGGCTATGACCTCCAGACCTACATTGTCTCCTCATTAGTAAAACCTGATGCTGTGGGTCATCTTACACATGAGCCTTTGTGGCTGAGGTAGGTTTCCTTACTCGACTACAATCTGTTTGCTATTTGTTTCTTCGCATAGCTTTTACCCTAGAATGCTAGAAGAGAGAAAAGCAACAGCGACAACAAACTGACAACCCTGAGTTGTCCTGCAGTCACATCAGGGAATTTTAACAAGGAATTTTCACTTTGTCAATTCATTTACAAAAAACCTATTAGTGGCAGGGAGTGGTGGCTCACGTCTGTAATCCCAGCACTTTGAGAGGCCAAAGCAGGCAGATCACTTGAGGCCAGGAGTTCGAGACCAGCCTGGGCAATATAGTGAAACCCTGTCTCTACTAAAAATACAAAAATTAGCCAGGCGCGGTGGCACGTGCCAGTAATCCCAGATACTCAGGAGGCTGAAGCACGAGAATCGCTCGAACCCCGGAGGCAGAGTTTGCAGCGAGCTGAGATCACACCACCGCACTCCAGCATGGGCAACAGAGCAAGGCTGTCTCAAAAAAAAAAAAAAAAAAAAAAAAAAAAGCCTAATTAGCGTTTGATGATGTGTAAAGCTGTGCTTCTCAACAGGGAATGAGGCAATTATTCCCCCAACACAGGAGACACTTGTCAATATCTGGAGACATTTTTGGTGGTCACACATCAGGGGTGCTACTGGCACATAGTGAGTAGAAACTGAGGATGCTGCTTTCCACCCTACATTGCACAGGACAGCTCTCTCCCAAAAAAAAAAAAAAAAAAAAAAAATTATCAGTACACAATGTCAATAGTGCCACGGTTGAGAAACCCTGATAGAAAGATGCAACCAAAAATAAGAAAGGAGAGGAAAAGGCTGAACTTTTAAAATGTACTAAACAAGCTTATTAACTGTTTTAATTTGAAGCGCTTTTCTTCTAAGGGTTCCCAAACTTGAAGTAAATTGTCAAATCACCAGAGGATCTTCCAAGATACATAGGTGGCAGGCCTCCTCAACACTCTACTTCATACATTGGGAAATGAAGAAAAAATTACTTCACTCACTTGGCTAGGACCTGTAGAAATCAGGGTTGTGAAGACCCATTAGAATGCAGTACTCAAGATTCTTCCACATGGGAGGCATCTTAAACTAAATCTGCTATGCAGCAAGTGTGTCTCATTGGAAAAGCATTTTTAACCTCATGTTTAATTAATGAGAAGACCAAATATTGGAAATTTAAAGGCTACTAACTTCTAAGAAATTAATTTTACACAATTGTAATTTTAATTTGTTTCCTTTAATTCAAAAATCCTTTCTTGAACAGCTGGTATACTGAAGGTACCTGCTAGGCAACAAAAATGAATCCAAAATAATAAGACATTGCTCATATTTTCAGTGAGTTCACAGTCTTACAGATGTAAAAGAAGGCAAGGAACCAACCAATTGCAAGAGGGTGCTATGTGATATGACAGAAATATGTGCAGGGTGCTAAATACAGAGAAAATACGGAGAAAAAGAAGATTTAAATCAGCTGGTGGTATTAGTAAGTTGTCAGAGGGACAACACTTAAATGGCCTTGTAGAATAAGCAAGAATTAATCAGATAGACTAATAGGGAAGGATGTTCCAGGCAGACAGAACAGCATACATAAGAGTGGGGAGTTAGGAAAGAGCTGGGCTCAATGGGGAAGCTGAAAGACAGTCATTGAAGGCAGAATCCTAAATCTCTGTGGTATAATGGTGGAAAATGATAGTGGAAGACAAGGGAGATGCCAGCCCTTAAGGGACATGAAGACATGCGTGTGCATTGAGAGAGCTTCTGATGGGCTTTAAGACCAGAATTGAATCACCATGCTCATATTTCAGAAAGAAAACTATACCACCAGTGTGAAGGATGAACCAAAGGGGAAATAAAAATGAACAGGAGGCAATGGAGTCAAAAGATAACTTGGGAAGTAGAATTGCCAAGAATTGGTTGAGTCTAGAATGACTCCCAGTTTCTGGCTGAAGCCAGTGCTGCCCCTAACTATCAACAAGAGGAAATGGAGCAAGAAGCAAGAGGAGGTTTGGCAGACTGAGATGCTGAGTTCCCCTTGGGGAATAAGCTCCTTAATGGCAGGAGTCTTATCTTCTGCTCACTGTTGTGGCTCCCCACAGCTATGAGATACTCAGATGAATATTCACTGACGATTTTTATTTTTCTTTTTCCGAGTTGGAGTCTCACTCTGTCACCCAGGTTGGAGTGCAGTGGTGCAATCTCAGCTCACTGCAACCTCTGCCTTCCAGGTTCAAGCAAATCTCATGCCTCAGCCTCCCGAGTAGCTGGGATTACAGAAGTGTACCACCACATCCACCTAATATTTGTATTTTTTTAGTTGAGACAGGGCTTTGCCATGTTGGCCAGACTGATCTCAAAACTCCTGGCCTCACATGATCCACCCTCCTTAGCCTCCCAAAGTGCTACAGGAGCCACCGCACCCGGCCTCACTGAGTATTTTTCGACATGGGTCTAGAACTTAGGGGAAAAGTTCTGGACATAGAATTTAATAAATTTCCAGAAAGTAGATCTAGGGCAACACCTTAGAAAACAGTTAACCATTAAAGGAGTAAGGAAATAGATTTATAGAAGACCACAGGACAAAAAAAAAGAGATTGAGAAGCAATGAGAGCAATGGAGGGGAGAATGATATAATGGAAGTCAGAAAAGACAAGGAAATATTCAACTTTGTCAAATGATAGGAGAGGGTCAAGTAACATAAGGACTCCAGACACCTCAGTGTATAGATAAGACATCCATCATGACCAAAACCCACTAATTATGTACTTAGTAACCTATGTTTCCAGATTTTATGGACACTTGACACCCTGGATTTAGAAATTTAGAGGTCACTGTTTCCAAGAACGTCTTTAAGGAGGCATATTGAGAAAGAATGGGATAAGGCATCAATGCGGCATGAGAAAGTACAAATGTGAAGGCCGCATTATTTGTTCACGATGTTTTGCTGAGAAGGAAGGAGAAAACTAGGCTGGTAGAGGGCAGTGTAGAGTCCAAGGAAGAGGACGTGGTTTTGTAGCTACGTTACATCAGGCAGCTCCATGTGGGAAGCTACCGCTTAGCTCGCGGGTGCTGCTGTACTTACTCATTCTTCACAAAGGCGTGCTTGTTGATGGTCTCCACAACATCTCTGAAGAGAATTTTTGAAGTGAGAGTGTAACCATGATGTACTACTGGCTCTCCATCCGGGCCATCCCAACAGTCAACTGCCAAAAACAGAACTTTATATCAACAACCCAAAGTCTCTGGTGTTTATTAATATTTCTGGAAATACCAGACACATATTATTTTAAGTCCATTATCTGAAATTATACCCATTTCAATCCTGACAAAGACATGACACAGATACAGAAATTGGTGTTCTGGCATATTTATCAGAACAAAGAATTAAAGACTTGCTTTTCCTCAAGACACAATGATTTGGTTTTCAGTGGGTTAAAAAGATGTCATATTCTTAAACAGCTCAGAATTCACCAAAAACTCGTTAGAAGTTAACTAAATCCAGTCAAGTGTGCCCAAGAATAGGGAGATTTCTTGAAAGGTCATTTATCCAATTTCACTTCTTCTTCTTCTTCTTCTTCAGGTTATGAAGGTCTTTTAGAAAGTCACAGTGTCCTTCTCAAATTAATAATATAGTTTTCATTATTGTTCACTTAAGCTCACAATGTTTTCATTAGATTGATTTCCATTTCACTAATACTACAGCAGTTATAAAACAACATCGACTTCCTAAGTTTAAATCCTCGAGCCCTGCCAAGATTTATGTGAATTTGGGCAAATGACTTAATCAGTTGAAGACTTGCTTTCCCCGTCTAGAAAAGGAGAGTAATAGCACTTACGTCATAAATTTGAGTGACAGTTAAGTACACATAAAGTAGCTTGTAACACTGCATGGCACATAGTAACTATGATTGTCATTGATACTATTAATATTGCTCTTTACCCACACAATCTCATTAGCTCTCAGCTGGAGAAAGATAGCAGGTTTTTCACCATCCCCCTCTGACTAAGAATTTGCTTTCTCTTGTTTTTATATTCTGCCCCCAGGCTAATTCCTCAAAACAGTACTTTCACCGCATTGCTCCTTTGTTCAAAAGTCTACGTGGTGCATAGCACAGCATTCAACACAGAAAAGTAGTCTGTAAATATATGCTAAACGGATTAATAAATATCTTACATCATACAGCAGCTCTTGCCTGCTTACTTCCAATGCCCCTGTCTCTTGTGCTAGAGATTGGCTAGTCATTCGCTAGCCCTGTTTCTTCTTTTACCGAGGGAACACAGCTGGACTCTTATTTCCTAGCCTTCCTTTGCAGGAGGATGTGGCCAGTGAAATGTGAGCAGAAAGTATGTGCACCACTTTCAGGTATGCTCGACAGAAACCTGCTGCCTTACATAATCATTCACCCTCTTTCCTCTTCTGCTGTGACTTCAGAAGCGGTGAAGATGACACAGCCACGAGATGGAAAAAGACAAAACTGCTTGAGAGATTTGCCCACTAGGAACACCTATTTTGAACTTCACATAATCAAGAAATAAACTTCAGTTGTTTTAAGGCACAGACAATTTGAAGTTTAATTGTTAAAAGGACAATGTTGCCTTAATTATCATGCTAGCTCCTGTCTGATAATTCAGTCTTACCTTCTCCTACACCCAATCTCACAGGCTTGTTCTTCTGGTTAGGTGGCAAATTTTCTCACATACAGTCCCACCTCCATGCATCTTTGCTTTTTTCTTTTAAAGTCAACTGACATATCCCCTTCTCATTTTGCTTATCTAAATCCTAATCAAGCCAAAACTAGGATCCTCCACAGAACCTCACTAGCCCACAGGATCTCTCTCTTCCTTACGGCAAGAGGTCATCCTCTCAAACACCACCAAGAGCCTAGCAGTTAATATAAATAAGTGCAGCAGCTCAATGGGAAATGTGTGCCTGAATGAGGTAACTACTACTTACTGTCAATCATTACTAAGTGGGAATAAGAACCTTGGTTGCCAGATCTTCTGAGGAAACTAAAATGTCTAGATTTTATTGCTGTGTTTTCCCAATTTTTAAATACTGGCAATTAATCCATTTTTAAAACTACAATATGAGTCAAACATAAACATTTCTGCAAGCTGAATTTGCATAATGGAATGCTGATTGAAAGTCTGCCTTTAGAGTTCGAGACCAGCCTGGCCAACATGGTGATACCCCTTCTCTACTAAAAATACAAAAAATTAGCTGGATGTAGTGGCAGGTGCCTGTAATCCCAGCTACTCAGGAGGCTGAGGCAGGGGAATCGCTTGAACCCAGGAGGTGGAGGATGCCGTGAGTTGAGCTCCTGCCATTGCACTCTAGCCTGGGCAACAAGAGCGAAATTTCGTCTCAAAACAAAAAAAAAAGAAAGAAAGAAAAGAAAAGAAACTCTGCATTTAATTAGGACCACACAGTTCTGAACTACATATGTTCTCTGTTTCAGTAGCACCTTCCCCTATATGTGTGCTTTGTGTATTACCCCAGGAGATGATATCTGTTTTTCTTCTAAAACATTCAAAATGTTCACCATAATCATAATGTGATTGTAATGGTTAATTTTTCATGTCAATGAGGCTTGTTTTGATGCTCAGTTATTTGGTCAAACACCAGTCTATATGTTCTGTGAAGACATTTAAAAAATAGGATTAACATTTAAATCAGTAGGCTTTGGGTAAAGCAGATTATGCTCCACAATGTGAGCGGGCCTCACTCAGTCAGTTGAGGGCCTTAAGAGCAAAGACTGAGCTTTCCCTTCAAGGATAAATTCTCAACACTGCAACACAGAAACTGCCTGAGTTCCATCCTCCTGCCCTTTGGAATCCATACTCAAAACTACAACATCAAGTCTAACCTAAGTTTCCAGCCTGCTGGCCGGCTCTGCAGATTTCAGATTTGCCAACACCCACAAGCATGAGAGTCAATTCCTTAAAAATCAACCAATGAATCTCAATCTCTTGCTTTCTCTACATATCTTACTGGTTCTGTTTCTCTGCAGAACCCCGACTAATACAGCTATCTATATGAATCCACTAAACATTGGCTGTTCAAATATCCCTATGGGAAAAAAATAGAAAAAATTAAAGAAGAAAAAACATTTACGGTTTATACCACTGGAATGCTAAAAACAATGTTTAAGGATAAGATGCTGTTAAGAAAACCAAAGGTTCTGCGACACTATCAGACAATGTCCACTGTTCCTTGGGGCCTGCAAATGAGGTCAAATATATCAACAACATCTTCTCACAAGAGAAGTGTCATCTGTATTTTTCCATGTACTTGACAGTCTTTAATTTGTCTCTGGAAATAATCGTGGAAAAAAATTAACAGATGTTTCAAATAATACATAATTTTAACAATTTTTACCCTGTTTTGTGGTCCCTTCTTGGATAAGAAAGGGTATAACAGGATTCTTCATAAGGGAACTAATAGCTTTTCCAAAAGAATGCAAAGGCGACAAAACAATACCTTGCCTGACTTGCTTACCATGTCCACATTAAAAATAGCTTCTAAAACTATATCAGTCATGAAAGAAGGCAGTCTTTGGCTAGTATTTACAACATAAGCAGAATATTCATAATTGAGGACAGGAGGTTGTCCTAATGTTCACTTTTTATATCTAATTCCATCACTTGTCTGTGAGATGAAGATAACAACATTCCCAAATGGTACCGGCATCTTTATATGTGGCCTTCATGGCCAGGTTCAAATGGCAGTGAAGTTTCCTGTAAGTGCTAATGTTGTAAATGGGAATGTTGGCAAGGTAGAAATCCTCTATCCAATTCCCCTGCTCATAAAAGAGCCAGGGCCCATTTTTCAATCAGGTTACACACTATAGAACCCCAAAAGCAAAGCAACTCCGACAACGATTTGGCCATTCTGAAGGCCAAATAGCTAACACGACAGCTTTTCATAATGGAGCTTAAAGACGTTCCACCCTGATAGCACTCCCAGAGATAACTGGAGAAGTCATAAACCGATTACAACAGCAATGCAACACAGTCCCATAATGAGAATGAAAATCCCCTGGACAGAACATCCATATTTATTAAGCAACTCAGGCTGAAAATCAAGCAAATAAAAGGCCATGTAAAAATGTTATCAATTTGATTGCTGACAAGCGCACCTCACCAAAAAGACTTATTGCTCTTCCTCAAGACACTATGTACCTATCCTGACTGAGGACATTATTGCAGCTGAACTAATGGAGATGGAAAACATAACATTACCAAAATAGAAGCTTGAAAGTAGAGAGAGCCTGCAGGTCACAATAGTGTGAAAACACTGTATAGAATCATTCTTCTCCATCTCTCAAGTGCTACACTTGGCAAAAGCTGCTTCAGAAAACAGCTGTGGGACCTGAAATTTCCAATCCATGACTGGCTACATTCTATAAATTGGGTTCTTTAAATTCTAACTGCAGCTGTTTAAGAATAAAAAATACCTTCATCTGGCCACATGGTAGATAAAATGCCACTAGGTATACAAGAGTACCTCTTTATCCTCGGGAGATAAATTCTAAGGCTCCCAGTAGATGCCTGAAACTGCAGAGTACTAAACCCTCTATATATATATATACATACACACATACACACACACACACACACACACACACACTCTTGTTTTTTTCCTATATATACATACCTATAATAAAGTTTAGTTTATAGATTAGGTCAGCAAGAGATTAACAATAACTAATAGTAAAAGAGAACAATTATACTGCAATAAAAGTTATGTGAATGTGGTTTCTCTCTAAAGATATCTTATTTTACTGTATCACCTTTCCTCTTGTGGTGAAGAAGGGACAGAGTATGACAGTGTAAGATTTCATCACACTACTTAGAATGGTACACAACTTAAAATGTATATGTTGTTTCTCTTTGGAATTTCTATTTAATATTTTCAGGGTGTGCTGACCATGGGTAACTGAAGCCATGGAAAGTGAAACCACAGATAAGAGGAGACTACTATACATACAATTGATGTCTCCATGCCCAAGCTTCAAATGTAGACTAAGGACTTCAAATCACAGGACTGACAGAAATTGTTAGGAGGGCCACAGAGATCATGTCACCAAATGCTAAGCCTTCAGGAACATCTAAATATTTAGGTGGTAGGCCTAATCATGAATGAAGCAAATTCCTTCTTTTAATGCCAACCTCCCCTCTATGTTGTGCTCCTCACTTTCTCTGGCCATCCTTATGTGACCTGACAGCCTCATTCAATTCCTTAGGGCTGGTCATGTCATTCAACGCTTGCTCCTCCAAAAACACACAGACTTTCTGGAGAACACTGCAGTTGGAGAGTCAGACCAACCTGAGTTCAAATCCCAGCTTCCAAGCTTCCTAACTGTGGGAACTTAAGCCATTTATTTAACTCTGAGTTGAATCTCTTAAGAAGAGATTATTCCCTCTTTCTTGGTGGCGGTATAAGAATTAAATGAGAATGCATGGAAAACACTTAGCCAAGACCTGGTCCACTAAAGGTGCTAAAATCATAGTAGGTCCTCTTTTCCTTCCTACAATACATTCAAATCCAAAGTGACAACCACAATTTCCAATAAGAAATAGGTCAAACACACAAAAACAAAACGAACAAACAAATACAAAGAAATAGGTCAAATGAAAAGCTGACCAAGTCTCTGAGATAAATATAATTATTCTCCTCAAGAAAAACATTCCAGAAATAGTAGTTCAATTTCTATTGTCTAGTTATAGATTATTCTAATAATAAGAACTTTAAGTCAAATACTAGGGAAATAATTTACTGATGCAAGTTGGTGAGGAAGATATTTCGGAGCACATAAAAAAATTGCATATCCTTTAAAATTATACCACAGCTGTGCATAGCCTCATTTGTGCAAGTATCTGGAGAAGGTAACCTTTTGGACATACAGAGCCAAGTAGCTTCTTTGTATTACAGCAGTGATTGGAAAACAGGAAGTAAGAAGGTACAAGAGAAGGCTCTTGTTCAACGTCATCTACTGCACACAATTTTCAAAAGCTCCCATTTTAGAATTAAAAGACTATTGGAAAAGCGACAACTAAAACTCATGTGTACTTTATCATGAATTATCTTAATCAGATAACTTTCCTTCTTAATACCCCAAACAAAGCTGGAGGATTAGAAGTTTTGAGTCGGTATAAGGAGTTAATGACAGAAACATGGTTAGGCTTGGGTAGGATACTGATTTTGGACAGGTAAATCAAAAAGAGAAGCCTAGCTATCTGAAGGAACTGAAAGGCAAAATAAATAGAGCAGAAGAGACAGAATTAACTAAGTTGTAAAATTGTCTAGAGTTGACTATCCCTTCATGGAGTCACTAAAAGTCATTTTCCATACTTGCATTTGCAATGATAGGCAACCATCAGTGTGAAACCAATGAGGCTGTGTGCTCAGGGCATCTCTATGCATCTCAGACATGAAAACTTGTTGAGTGCTGAGCAAACAATGGGCTGAGAGCAGAATGTCACCTAGAGACCTCTTATTGCTTGAAAGGATTTTCTTCCTGTTAATATTTTATAGCATCTTCATTATTCAGTTGTTTGAGCTACTCAACTGTTAATCACTATTGCTGGTATGTACTGTCTGCAACTATTGCAAAAATACTGTTGAAAGACTACATTTCCAGAGCATTCACTTTGTAGTCGTCCTATTGTTTCTGTATGCAGGTAGTTTTTAATACCTGCCCATTTTTTAAGTATGTTGATTTACCTTAATAACATTGCTATCACTTTTGTAGCAGAAAATTCAAGCTACAAACTATCTGACAAAGGAAGGCCCTTCCAGTTAAGCAGTCTTATCTCCTTGTCCTGCTGCTTTATTCATTGCCCTACACTTTCCACCATGCCTAGGACAACCAGTCATCCCACTGCTGACTCCCAGCACATTCCCCACCAAAACCAAAAGACAATTCCCTTGTGCTTCATGGCGTCTCCATTCAACCATAAACCAACTCCCTTTTATCTTCAGACTCCTTTTGGAATTCTCCTCAACCTCCTTACCCTGGCGAAGCAGCAGCTTACCTTCGAGCACGCTACTTCCTTTCTCCAAGGATGCTCTTTTGTATGAATCACAGAAGATTTAAATATAAACCAGAAGGCATTATCTATGCCTTTACTGCTACTTTTAAATGATTGTTCTTCTACACTCATTAAAAAAATCTCTCCTCCTTTGAAGCTTATTCTATCCAGCTATACCTTTCTGGCATCTTCCAATCACCTTTTCTATAGCATTCTTTTTCTTTCTTTTTTTTTTTTTTGTTGTTGCCCAGGCTGGGGTACAAAGGCATGATCCCGGCTCACTGCAACCTCCACCTCCTGAGTTCAAGTGATTCTCCTGCCTCAGCCTCCTGAGCAGCCAGGACTACAGGCACATGCCACCACACCTGGCTAATTCTTATAGTTTTAGTAGACATGGGGTTTCACCATGTTGACCAAGCTGGTCTCAAACTCCTGATCTCAAGTGATTTGCCTGCCTCAGCCTCCCAAAGTGCTGGGATTAGAGGCATGAGCCACTGTGCCTGGCCACCTTGTTTTTATACTTAAGTGTCTGGCTTATAGTTTTTAATCTCCAATTTGCTCCTGTCTGCATCCTTTGTAAGTTAAAACACCATGTAGCCATCTATTTAATCCCTTAGCACTGACCTCCTCAAGGCCAATAGTCCCTTGCTTCACTCTGTTTCCATGACGCTCACCCATGACACAATCTGGATATTGTCACCTGTGACTAAATCCCATTGCAATGACAGCTCCCTGGTCTCATTTTTTTTAAGTGTGATGATAACTTTCCACGTTTTTCTATTTATTTGAGTCTTCTAGTCTCTTAATCTTATTTTATGGCCCCCTATCCACTTCGCTTCCTTTCCTAGAACCATGCAGCCCCTGTCAGTTACTTATAAGAGCTCTCACCAATACCCTGAAGATATTTAATATGACCTAGAAATCCCAAGACTTGGATCAATTCCATAATCTGTCTTCGTTCCTTCTCTAAGCAGATGAGTACTATTGGGGACGGGATCAAAAGGAGTCTAAGCATCCAGATTTTGAATCAGTAAAGACTGTTTTTGAAATCAGCTTGGCCTTCCCTGACTTACCTTGTCAATTCCTTTCGCATTCTCTGATAACTTCTTTAACAATTTGCTGATTTTAAGCCCTGTGGCCAACCTCCATTCACTTTATACTGAGTGGATGAGGCTCTCTCCTACTTCTCTGAGAAAACAGGCATACACCCTTTCAAAAATCTCTTGTCTCCTTTATCCCACCTGAAAACAAACCTATATTATTTCCCCCACTTCCAAGTCTCAAAACTGCCCCACAACCTGTATCATCAAGCATTTGGATGCAGAAAAATGCCCAGTCACCAACCCACAGCAGGTAACCAACTGCCCACTAACATATCATCAACCTACATAGCAAAGGCCACCAACAATTCCCTGCTATCAAATGCAACTAAATTGGATACTTAGTTTTATTTTACTTTTCTGTTCCCTGTGGCATTTCTGGCCATTCCTTTCTAACCCTTTCATCCTTTAGATGCAAGTACTCCTGTTCTCTGCACTGGCCTTGCTGGCTCCCCTTGCGCTTCCTACTCCTAATCATTGGATCGCTGAAGTCCTCAGGCCTCTTTCTCTTTTCCCCTTCTCTCTATAAGTGATCTTGTACACTTTCATGATTTTAACTACCACATACCAAGTTCAGCACTTTGGAATCCTTATCTTGCCCAGACTCTTCATTAAGTTCAGACATTGTTATCCAAGTGACTGATAAAGATGTCCACGTACATGTTATAAAATCACTCTAAATTCAGCAGATGGAAAACTGGACTCATTTAGGCTCTTCCTCTCAGATTCCCTACAGTATGGGGTGGCACCATCCACCTTCTAGCTCTCCCCTTCATTCTTTTCATTCTTTTCTCTCACCAGGTTCCACTAAGTTTACCTCTTTAATACTGCATCCTTATCATCATCTCTTTCTCACTTAGTCCAAGATTTTGGAATCCTCCCTTGGATTCACTGTGATAGCCTTCCCACCATCTTCCTGCCTCCAGTTTCACCTCCCTTCTCCCTCCACAAACACACATGTCAAAAAAAAAAAAAAAAAAACTTTTCAAATTATCCTTTCACACTGTTGCCCAAATAATCTTTCTAAACTGCAAATCTGATCATATCACTGTAGATATTAAAACCCTTCACTGGCCCCTCATTACCAAAAACTGAAATTGAAATTCCTCACCATAGCACTCAAAACCCTTTACAGCTGACCCCCAGCTCCCTTCCTAGCCTAACTAATTTCTCATCACATTTTACCTCGCACTTCATTCTTTATACCACCACTTCTATACTATTGTATATCAATCAACTGGTGGAATTTTCACATTGTTTCTCTCTCTCTCTCTCTCTCTCTCTTACAGGTGGGGTCTCACTATGTTGCTCAGATTGGAATGCAATAGCTATTCACAGGCACAATCATAGCACACTGCAGCTTTGAACTCCTGGTCCCAAGCAATCCTCCCACCTCAGCCTCCCGGGTAGCTAAAACTATGGGTGTATAATACCATGCCTGCTTTATATTATTTTTTTAAAAAACGTTCATCCCTTCTACTAGACCATGAACTCCCTGAAGACAGAATTCATATTTTACTTAATTCTGTATACTCACCACCTGGAACCCACTAGAAGTTCAAGAAGTGTTAGCTAACTGATAGACCACGAAGTATCTTAAAAACAAAGAGCTTGGCCAGGCGCAGTGGCTCACGCCTGTAATCCCAGCACTTTGGGAGACCGAGGCGGGTGGATCATGAGGTCAGGAGATCAAGGCCATCCTGGCCAACATGGTGAAATCCCGTCTCTACTAAAAATACAAAAAAAAATTAGCCAGGTGTAGAGGCATGCCCCTAATCCCAGCTACTTGGGAGGCTGAGGCAGGAGAATCACATGAACCCAGGAGGCGGAGATTGCAGTGAGCCGAGATCGCGCCACTGCACTCCATCCTGGCAACAGAGCGAAACTCCATCTCAAAAAATAAAAATAAAAGTAAAAAAAAAAAAAAAAACCAACAAAGAGCTCTCCTGAACGATTTTTGCAATTGTATAATTAAAAATATCTTTCTAGGAAGACTTTAATTTTCATCATAATTTCTCAGCAACTAACGGTATGCTTCACAACTGCTAACACATACTCTTTTTCCCAATTAAACAATAAGGAGCCAGAGAGAATTATGAGTTAAGACTGACTTTACAATGAGCACAAAAATAGTACTAATTAGTGTGAGAGTGTGTTTCAGGTCTCCATTCTTTATTCTTGACTCAACAGACTGATTGAAGGACAGGGTCGCCCATACACACCAGAGCTCAGAAAAAGTGCACATACCTTCCACGCAGCGACAGCCCTCTTGCAGCACCCGTGCATACATATCCACTTTGGACTGAGAAAGGAGCTGGTCCCCGGTCAGGTATGTGTTGTGAGAGGAAGCAATGTAGTAGTTGCAGAGGGGCTGATCCATGTCTTGGTACACTTCATGGTGCAATGGGTTAAATATGTCACAGGCAGGACTACGCATGAAGTTTGTGAAGCCTTTGGAAGAAAGAGAGAGTGACTTACCACAGCTTTCAAAGCGTACATACTTAATGGCTCTAAGAGGGACAAAAGGGGTCAAAAAATGTTCATAATGATTATCTTATTTACCCTCAGGACGGCCTTTGTGGGGAAAACTGGAAAAAATGAGAGATTTGCTTGAGGTCAATAGTATGGTTTGGATATTTGTTCCACCCAAATCTCACGTTGAAATATAATCCCTTGTTGGAGGTGGGCCCTGGTGGGAGGTGTATGGACCATGGGGATAGATCCCTCAAGGCTTGATGCTGTCTTTGCAATAGTGCATGAGTTCTCCTGAGATCTATTTCTTTAAAAGTATATGGCTCCCTCCACTCCACTCTCTCTCCTGCTCCAGCTCAAGCCATGTGACCTGTTTCCTCCCACTCTACCTTCTACCATGAGTAAAACCTCCCTCCAGCCTCCCCAGAAGCCAAGCAGATGCTGGCACCATGCTTCCAGTACAGCCTGTAGAATGTGAGCCAATTAAAACTCTTTTCTTTATAAATTACCTAGCCTGGGTTTTTTTTTTTTTTCTTTTTTTTTTTTGAGATGGAGTCTCACTCTGTCACCCAGGCTGGAGTGCAGTGGCACGATCTTGTCTCACTGCAACCTCCGCCTCCAGGTTCAAGCGATTCTCCAGCCTCAGCTTCCCGAGTAGCTGGGACTACAGGCATGCACCACTGCATGTGGCTAATTTTTTTGCATTTTTAGTAGAGATGGGCTTTCACCATGTTGGCCAGGCTGGTCTCGAACTCCTGACCTCAGGTGATCTGCCCGCCTCGGCCTCCCAAAGTGCTGAGATTACAGACGTGAGCCACCGTGCCCGGCCAGGTATTTCTTTATGCAACACAAGAACAGCCTAATACAGTCAAACTGACAATGTCAAAAAATGAAATATGACTTTTAGGAATAGCCTTTTAAATATAACCATATATATACATAATGTTATATATATTATATATTACATACATAATAGATATATGTTGACTTTTGAAGAATTTTGACTAGGTAGAGGAGGGGCCAAGCCAATTACTGATGACTGAACTCAAGCTATGCTTATGCAGTGTGACTAATGCCATGCTAAAGCCATAGTTATACCAAGAGGTACCCTGATCAACCAGCAATTGATAGGTTATTAAGTTCATCTGAAAAATAGTAAAGTCAGTGCCATAATTAAGGTAGTATGTCAAATGTTAAACACTGTCTAAATTCAGGGTGTGACTGACAACCAAATTGGTTTGAAAAAATGCTGCTAATGGCTGGCACATTTTATAACTTTGAAATAGTCCTTTAAGATTATTTAGAAAACCTTATCAGTTTTTTTACAATCTTTCAAAATATAATGCCTGGGTCAAAGAGGTTTTCATTAATATAACGAATAAATACATGGATGACTTGCAAGTACCTAAACAGAATAATTATAGGGTAAATTACTTCAAGTCTTCAAATATCATTTGGTATAATTATATTTGTAAATATCCTTTGAAATTTAATTTCTTCATGCCAACTTTTATGTTCATAACTTAGGAAACCATGTTTAATTCCATCTTTTTGGGCCTCACCAAAGAAAAGATTCATTTCTCAGCACAGAAAAGGCCCAAGTTAGTTTATCATCTCTGGTTGTTTTTAAAACAGTTTTTAATGATATAAGATTTCATTTTATTTTTATTTTATTTTATATTTTGAGACAGAGTCTCACTCTGTCACCCAGGTTGGAGTGCAGTGGCATGATCTCGGCTCACTGCAACCTCCACCACCCAGGCTCAGGGGACTCTTGTGCCTCAGTTTCCTGAGTACCTGGGATTATAGGCATGTGCTACCATACCCAGCTAATTTTTGTATTCTTAGTAGAGACAGGGTTTCATCATGTTGGCCAGGTTGGTCTCAAACTCCTGGCCTCAAGTGATCCCCCTCCCTCAGCCTCCCAAAGTGCTGGGTTTACAGGTGTGAGCCACCACACCCAGCTAATGATCTAAGATTTTAAATTATTCCTCTTCATTTTAATCACCTACCGCCCCTGGAAGTAAATAGATGGTATTAAACCCCCCTTATTCACACTGATCTGGGAGCAGAAGTAATGAGGGGGCCAACGGTCAAAATTGATTAGATAAACCATGGCTTTGCACGCTCTTATAGGCAGCTGGTCTTTCATTAAAGATCATCTGCTCTGCCTGAAAGATCCTCCTCTTGGGTGGCAGCCTTCATGGTATTTCTTTACATATTTTAAATACATATACATACATTAGCTATATTTCTACCATATTATTTATGTCTAACATTCCAGGAGCTAGATTCTGAGTACATAACTGTGGGCGAATATTTAACTTATTTGAGCCTCACTTCCTCAACTATAAAATGAAGTCACTGTATTAATGAGATTTGTGGTTCCAACAGCTTCTCCAAAGCTACCAATTAGGAAAAACAGTCAGTTGCTACCATTTTAAAAAAAAACATGGCAAGTCACTAGTCTCAGAGAGAACTTATTTTAGGACTGAATTTTCCTTCATGAAATTATCAGGCTGAGGCTATTTCCAAAAATTAGCCAGTTGAGAAAAGTCCAAATATGTCATGGCATCCATCATACATGGTGGTATCAGGTAGACTTGCCTGAAGTGGAAAATGCTTATGGGCATTGCAAAAGTAAGAGAAATAGCAACATCATGGTCTTTTCTTTGCAGGAAAATATATGTGTGTTGTAGATTTTATTTGAATTATTTATTAATATAATTCCACGGATATCTCTTGATTTCTTTTCCTAAAAATTTTTGATGGAATTTAATTTAACAGGCTGAATCAACAAATGAGAAATAAAGAATATTGGTTATTTTACCTTCTATGCCAAGAACATTTTTCACCTTATTTTCTTCTGAAACTTCAAACTTCTTTATGATGTCAAGACAATAGTCCGTTGTCACATTATTCATCTAAGAAAAACAGAATACTAGTAGGAGTACCTGCAATTTCATGAACTATGTTCCTCCACAGTAAAAAGACATTTACTGATTTTGCATTCTTGACACCGTGCAAAGCACCTAAATGAGCAGCGTTTGGGGTTACTAGTGTCACAGCTACTTTATCGTTGGAGAATGACCATGATCTCAATCTTCCTATGCATCTTTTAGATTGAATCAGTGAAAACAGCCCTTCAACTATTAGACAAATGCTCTCTGTGAAGCAATGAAATAAAATCAGTTATCAATGTAAATCCATTGCCAAAAATACACTCACTATAAGCTAGCATCTATCTGCAAAAATTAACGTTTCCTACACAAACACTAAAGTTTGCTGATCATAAATATATGTAGAAAAAGAATGATTCCCTACCAAAACAGAATGTTTCTAAGCAAATGTACGTGTGTGTGTGTGTGTGTGTGTGTGTGTGTGTGTATCCATAGAACCATCCACTGGGCAGAGCAATCTGCCACGGTAATTCAGGAACACAAAGGTTAGCAAGAGGTAATAAAAATCAAAAGCTAGGTTAGGTAGCTAGCATAACAGACAACTCTGGAGCTAGACTGCTTGTGTTCAAATCATCTAGTTCATATTATTAATAGTTTAACTTTGAACAGGTTACTTACCTTTTCTGTGGCTACCTGATAGCAGAGTGATAAGGATTAAATGAATCAATATTTGCAAAAACATTGTGTGGCACCAAAAAGGCAGTATATGCTATTATTAATATTATTGAGTCAGTCTCAAATTTGCTACATGAACAATATATGCTGAGTGTCACTGGGAAAAGTAAACTCTTCAGAAGTAATTTCTTTAATTAAACAGCAACATTAAGAATGTGGTATTTTGATCAAAAATCCATTTAGTCCCACAATCTAACATTGACATTTAAAAAGATTAATGAATAATGATAGAGGAAGCTAATTTTGTGAGCTAGTATTTCATATTTTAATTATATTTTCTCAAATATTCCATTTTTGTTTAGGTTTAATACTTACGTTTTACTAAAATCTAGTTTTTCTAAACAGTCCTTTTAAACTGGGGGTGAAGCGCTGCTATTCGCTGTTTTTTGTCAGTTCAAAAGAACACACAATGTTTTCTTTCTTTTCAAACTAGCATGGTGGCTGATTTCTAATTCTTATTTTATTCAGGGGCCCATATTACCAGAAACCACCTGAAAGTATTATAAATAAATGAAACTGCAGTACCTCCAAGGAACTCTACTGACCCAGGCAGGCTTTGAGCAGCTCATTAATTTGTCTGCTGTGAGCTAGAGAGATTTGGCACATGCAGTCTAAAAGATAAATTAATTTTTCACAAAATAAAATGAACCAAATTGATAACAATTTTACATTCCATGTGAAGACTAAGTTCACTTTGCAATTGCTTTGTTTATAAGGCCATTTGTAGAGAATGTAGAGGTCTTAAACTGGACTCAGGTAGACTACCAGAAGCTCATGTAATCTTAAAAAAAAAACGATGAAAAAACAACAAAACAACTAACTCACTGAGATGATGGAGCTAACTGCAGGTGAGCAGAGAATATGTTACTAATTCAGGAAACAATGCAGACTTTCATAACAAAAAACATTATATTTGAAAATATTCATTGAATTAGCAAAAATATTAGTAAGCATTCTGTGAAGTTCATAAATTTCTGGGCACCGTAGAAGAATTAATGGGAAAAAATAATCTACTTTCTACCAAAATTGAGGTATAAAGGATTGACTCTTTGTGAAGTACAGTAAAAGCCCATAATAATGAGAACTGAAATGTAAGAGTCAATTGACTCCCAACCTTCCCCATCCCCTGATCTCATTTAATTAATCTCCCAACAGCAAAATCCTGCATTTTACATAATTGAATTTTTTAAGACTTCACTTAAGTTAATTATAAGTTTATTGTATGACTGAAGGTTCAACACAGGTTAATGCTCTTTACTGTCCTTTTTCACCCTGTTTTGCTTCCTATTTGACAGAGCTGATAGGGAGAAATAGGAATTTCTCCTACTCTGACCCTGCTTGCTATGGAGTTCATTTGAAAGTTTTGTTTGTCATTGAACATCTGAGTTACTTGCTGTCTCCAATACTGAATACTGTGCTTTCTACACTAGGCAACTGGTGCTAGAAGAAAGAACTTAAGATAAAATTTGATTTATTTTAATAATGACTCTACATTTATGTAATGCTGTCAATGTGCAGTAAAGAGCTTTTACACACATAATCTTAAATAGTTCTTAAAATAGTCTTGTAAATTTAGTGTTTCTATCCCTGCCTTATAGATAGAAAAATTAATGTTGAGACAGGTGAATTAAACATCACCACCAAAGTCACAAAACTGTTTTGTGTTTTTTTTTTTTTTTTTTTTTTTTTTTTGAGACGGAGTCTCGCTCTGTGCCCCAGGCTGGAGTGCAGTGGCGCGATCTCGGCTCACTGCAAGCTCCGCCTCCCAGATTCACGCCATTCTCCTGCCTCAGCCTCCCGAGTAACTGGGACTACAGGCGCCTGCCACCACGCCCGGCTAATTTTTTGTATTTTTAGTAGAGACGGGGTTTCACCGGGTTAGCCAGGATGGTCTGGATCTCCTGACGTTGTGATCCGCCCGCCTCGGCCTCCCAGAGTGCTGGGATTATAGGCGTGAGCCACCGCGCCCGGCCGACAAAACTCCCTGCCAAAAAAAAAAAAATTGAAGACACAGAACCAAAGATCAAATTTGGACCTTCTTGACTTCAAGTCCAAAGCACTTTCTTGTTTAACTATTCTCTGGGCATTTTTCTTTATTTCTATTGAAAAATTAAAATGCTTACTTTTAAAACTGATCGGTTTTTAAATTTCAATATAACTGAAACTCCTAAATCATTTCTTTACTTCAAATCAATTATTACAATTTAACTTCTTTTATTATTCAAGATTAGACTCCATTCCCTTTTCCTTTATTTACTGTAGTTCTTTAGTCTCATCCAGAAGAGAAAAGACTCACTGGTCCTCACATTAAAGCACAACTAATTTCAGATGAATTCGTTGTAGAAACTAGTTGTAGATCTATAAAATACCCGTATTCTGACACTACCTACTTATCCCCAGACTTCCTGCAAGTTTTTTAGCAAAATTTTCCCTGTGAGTGAAAATATAAAACAAAATCAGAAGGGGTAAACAATTATATTTCTTATGGCTATGATTCTCAAAAACACCAAATGCAAAATCAATGTATCACTTGCAAAAATTCTAATATTGCTAAACCTTACTAGCTTATTTTTATCAAAGTGATATATTTGTAAATAAATAAGTCAAAACTAAGATTCTTTGGTAACTAAAACCCAGAAGTGCCCCGCCTATACCCAGAATCACTCCCCAAAGTCAGTAATGCCAATATTTCTAGATATTTCTTTTGAAATAGGTCATATATTTGTTGTTGTTGTTGTTGTTGTTGTTGTTGTTGTTGTTTTGGAGACCAAGTCTCACCCCGTCACCCAGCCTGGAGAGCAGGGATCTCACTGCAACTTCCGCTTCCCGGGTTCAAGAAATTCTCCTGCCTCGGCCTCCCTTGTAACTGGGATTACAGGCATGCACCACTATGCTCTGCTAATTTTTGTATTTTCAGTAGAGACAGGGTTTCACCATGTTGGCCAGGCTGGTCTCAAACTCCTGACCTCAGGTGATCTGCCTGCCTCAGCCTCCCAAAGTGCTCGGATTACAGGTGTGAGCCACCACACCCGGCCATCTTTATCTTCTTAATTATCATGTTTATAATGCTGTATTGTACACTTTAAAAATTATTGACTTCTTATTGTGTTAGATATGTTAGATTTTTAACATAATAATAAGATCTTCTGGGTCAGCAGATCTGCCTCTCTGCCTGTCCTCTCAGTATAATTATATCATCCAGTTTTTATGAAATATCTGGGGTTTAAAGTATTCCAAGTATGCAAATGTTGAACAATGCTGAGTCTGTTGTACACTGTGATTGTGTTTACCTTTCTCATAGAACAGTTTTTATGATTACTTGCTGTCATTCCTACTCATTTGGTTAACTTTTAAAGTACCTATCACAAATTCTTCCCAATGACTCTAATGGTCTCTCAAGTTCCACATAATCAAAGGCAACCGATAATCCATGAATTGTGCTTTTTTTCTCCTTACAGAAGTTCTCCTTCTTTCCCTTTGGTTGGGTTCTGGAACAGCATTCAGCTTTTGCTCTGACTTTATTTGGTCACTCTTGTGAAAGAGCTCTCAGGAAGTAAATTATTTCTTTCCCTCATGTGTTTTTGTGTGTGCTCTGGTGTATTTGTTTTTTATTCCACACACACATTTGTTTGACAGTTTTTGGCAGAAAATTCTAGGTTGAATCATTGCTCTCATGATTTTTGGCTTCCAGAATTGCTGTTGAGAAATCTGATGCCATTCTGATTCCAATCCTTCTCACAGAATGATTTGTTGTTTGCTAATTAGTTTAGTTTAGTTTTTCTCTTTTTACAAGCGCTCAGGGTTCCATTTTATCCTTGGAACTGTGAAATTTCACTCTGATTTACCTTTTTGTGGATCTTTAAACTGAGGTTGGCCCTCATTTGGGTTTGTCAATCTAGAGAATCTTACCTTTCCATGCTAATTATTTGATAAGTTTCTCCCTTCTATTTTCTATCTTTTCTATTTCTTTTTTGTTTGTTCTTCTCATGCTTTTAATTTCCAAGAGCTTTTTTTTTTCTCTGAATCTTCTTTTCTCATGGCATCTTTTTTTTTCTTAAGAGACAGGTCCTCATTCTGTCACCCAGGCTGGAGTGCAGTGGTACAATCATGGCTCACTGCAGCCTCCAGATCCTGGGATCAAGTGATTCTCCCTCCTCAGCCTCCCATGTAGTGGGGACTACAGTCACACACCATTGCACCTGGCTGATTTTTTTATTTTTATTTTTATTTTGTAGAGACGGGGTATAGCTATGTTGCCCAGGCTGATCTTGAACTCCTGGCCTCAAGCAATCTTCCCACCTTGGCCTCCCAAAGTGCTGGAATTTTAAGCATGAGCCACTGTGCCCAATCTGTCATAGCATCTTGCTCTTGCTTTATGGCAACAATATTTGAATCATTCTGATAACATTAACAACAATTTTTAAAGTTTCCTCCTCCTTGCATTACCTGTTTCCTCCAAGTTTCTTGTCTCTATTTATTTGCTTTAGTAGTCTCTGTTCTTTATAGTAGAGGATTTCTCAAACACTGGTAAGCCTTGGTTATAAACCTGGGAACTGAATAGTGGAAGATGGCTATGGTTTTCACATCTCAATGCATAGATGGTCACTAATCCTTGCATTCATTCTCTGCTTCTGTGAAACAAACCACCCCATAAGCTAGAAACTCAAAACAATGACTGTTTATTTGATAACAATTGTGTAGGGTTGCAAGTCAGACTGGGTTCAGCTGGATGGTTATTCTGCTGTTCTCATTTAGAGTTCTTCATGTGACTACAGGCATCTGGTTACTTGCCAGATGGTACAAGATGGCCTCACCCACATGTCTGTGGTTGGTGCTGACTGTTGGCTGAGCCTCTTTCTCTATGTAGTCTCTCATCCCCAAGGAAACTCACCTGGTTTCCTCACATGATAGTTCCACAGTTCCAACAGGGTGAGGATGAAATCTTCAAGACTCCCTGAGGCCTAGCCTCCAGAACCTGTACATCAGTCCTACCACAATTTACTAATCAAAGCAAGTCAATAAACTGGCACAGATTGAAGAAGCAGGAAAATCGAATTCAATTCTTGGTGGAAGGAGTGCCAAAGTTGCATTGCAAAGACACGTACATACGGGAATATGGCCGTTATTATAGCCATCTTCATAATCCCCATGTTTTCCATATAGTACCCACACTCAGCCGTGTGTGGCATCACTTAGATCAGATCCTCTTACCTCTTTTTTTTTTTTTTTTTTTTGGACAGAGTGTCACTCTGTTGCCCAGGCTGGAGTACAGTGGCACAATCTCAGCCAAATGCAACCTCCATCTCCAGGGTTCAAGTGGTTCTCCCGCCTCAGCCTCCCAAGTAGCTGGGACTACAAGCGTGCTTCACTATACCCAGATAATTTTTTGTATTTTTAGTGGAGACGGGGTTTCACCATGTTGGCCAGGCTGGTCTCAAACTCCTGACCTCAAGTGATCTGCCTGCCTCGGCCTCCCAAAGTACTGGGATCACAGGAGTAAGCCACCATGCATGGCCCCCCTTACCTCTTACATACAGTTTTATGCCAGGGTAGAGAAGGGACAGTTGCCCTGCTACAAGATTTGGGGGAGAAGATCTGAAGCGCTAACCATATCTTAAACAGACTTTCAACCAGTGCTTGTTTTCAACCCCTCCTCTCCTCTTTTCATGAATATCATGTAACTAACATCAATTTTTGAGCTTATCAGGGGCTTTCCCTGGGCCAATGGAGTTGCTTCGTGGCTTATCACTCTATGAGATTGAATTTCAGTGTTCTGGGGTCTCCTTTAAATCAGACAAGTTTTAAAATGTTGTTGCTCCTCCCCTGTTCTCTTTGTATCTGTGGTTTTACACAGGGGGATTGTCTTTACTGTATTTTGGGGTAATTTCAAGAGGGAGTGAAGAAACACCTCTAAATGAATGGTCATTTCATATTCAACTGAATAAGGCAACCACAGTAACTATTTACCTCCTCAAACTAGCTACCTCTAATTCATCCTAAAAGGAAACCACACATTTCACAACATTTGAATAGATGATTTCACAGAAAACATTATTTGGAAAATATATTCAATGCAGTATTACAAGATGTAATTACTCTGAATGATCTCTCAACTGCTTTAATTGTGAATAATTAAGAAAAATCAGCCAGGCGTGGTGGCTCATGCCTGTATTCCCAGCACTTTGGGAGGCCAAGGTGGGTGGATCACTTGAGGTCAGGAGTTCGAGGCCAGCCTGGTCAGCATGGTGAAACCCCGTCTCTACTAAAAACACAAAAATCAGCTGGGTAGGGTGGCGGGCGTCTACAATCCCAGCTTCTCGGGAGGCTAAAGCAGGAGAATCCTTGAACCCAGGAGTTAGAGGTTGCAGTGAACCAAGACAGCACCACTGCATTCCAGCCTATGTGACAGAGCGAGACCCTGTCTAAAAAATAAATAAATAAAAGTAAAAATAAAAGAAAAAAGAAAAATGATACAGAAATTCAGAAAAACACCTCAAAGAACTGCTTTTATATGAGAAAGGTACAAAAAAGATAAAGATACATTATCACCAGAATGGGATAGTTATAAGCAAAGGAAACTTTATAATTATTTCTCATGAGGGAGATTAGAATGATTATAATGACCAGAACTCTTACCAAACCATTCTGGATTCAATGAAGGGTAAGGAACGGAGAGGGCACACGTGATTCCTATAATTGGATCAGAATGATCAAGGAAACATTTTAGCAGAAAGAATAAAGGGCTAAAGGTGCAATTTTCAGAGCTACTACGCGGGTAATGTATAGATCTATATCAGATTACAATAAGGAGAGGGCCCTGTAGCAGGGAAACAGGAAATCTCTGAAAATCCTCTTGGAATTAACTATCCACATGCATATTTCAGATGAAAGATTTGTATAAACAGAAACTTACTTTTGACTTACTATAAAAGGTAGCCTTTGCTCTTAGGTAACAGCTAGCAGAAATTTTTAAATTTTTAAAATTATTTCGTTTTAGAGACAGAGTTTTGCTCTGTGGCCCAGGCACAACCCTAGCTCACTGCAGCCTCGAACTCCCAGGCTCAACCAATCCTCCCACCTCCACCCCACAAGTAGCTGGGACCATGGGCAAGCGCCACCACACCCAACTAATTTTTTTTTAAGAGAAGGCGTCTCACTATATTGTTCAGACTGATCTTGAACTCCAGGGCTCAAGTGATCCTCCTGCCTGCCCCTGTAGCTGGGATTACAGGGGCAAGCCACTGGGCCTGGCCTAGGAGGGTTTTCCAACTATATAAAGGCACTTCAATATTCCTGCCTTCTCTTCCTTCCTCCTCAATCCATAAGAAACAAAAAAATATAAAGAGCATAGGGGCTTGCTAAGAAAGGCTGCCAAGGGGATGGGGAAATGAAATCAAATTGTCACTCCAGAACCAAAACACTAAAAAGGAGGGAACAAAAAAACACTCAACTCCAGTGCCAAGAAATGGATAGGAACTCTGGAGGAGATGTAGGTGGCTGTTTGGCAAATATGAGGTTGGGGTGGGTGGGGAATGAAACAAAGCAAAACAAAACAAAACAAAAACTCTCAATCAAATCTAGTAAATACTTTGGAATCACAGATTAGTGGATATCTGTGATCCTTTTTCTGTAGATGAAAGGAAGAGAAGAAAGAGAAATCTCAGCCAGATAACCTCTGGCTGTACTGGTACTTCCTCATGGATATAAAAGATAGAATTCCCTTGGCACAGCCATGTTTTAAGAATGAAAGTCCTAATCAAACAGCAATTGGAGCTGTCAAAGGCATAAACGCAATCTTCTGAGAGCTTCAGTAAAATAAAAATCTGACCCACAGGCCAATATTTGATTTCATAAAATCCTCGACAGCATATGTGGCCAGCAGTGATATTTCATTTCACAACTGAGTAAACCTATGAAAGTTGAATATCCTGGTGTCTACACCCATCTTGTGTTATCAGAAGCTAATGAATTACTGTCTTACACATCACCAAATTACCTCAAATTTGTACCATTGTGAAAATCCAGTTTTGAAACTCAAAACCTCACAAAACTCTTGACTAATGACTCTACACAGTTAGATTGTGTCCAAGCTAATAAAATAAATTTTACACTATTTTATAAGAATGTCGAAATGCACAACTTTATAACAATTTTTAAATACACAGCTATTTCCTTAGGATGAATTATTAAAGTAAAATGGTTTGGTCAAAGTTTCATAAATTATATTAAATGTTATAGATTGTAAAATTCTATAATTTCACCAGAAATAGAAAAGATGGACACTACGTTTGGTGGTGTATTTTTTAATCTTTACTAATATAATGGGGAAATAAATAGTCTCCTAGCCTAGATAGCATGGTGAGACCCTGTCTCTAAAACAGATTATTAAAAATTAGCTGGGTGTGATGACACACACCTGTAGTCCCAGCCACTTGGGAGGCTGAGGCAGGAAGATTGCTTGAGCTCAGGAGTTGGAGGTTTTATGATCCATGATCGTACCCACTGCACTCCAGCCTGGGCGACAGAGACCCTGTCTCTAAGAAATAACTAACTTGGCTTTATTTCAGATTTTTGAATTACTAATAAAGGGTGAACATTTTCATAGGTTTATTGACTTTGTATGATTTTTTATAGGTTTCAAGTGTTTTACTCATTTTTCCATTGTTTTTTTTTTTCTCAATGATCTAGGAAAGTGCCATATTAAGGAAATTCACTATTTCTCTCTTTTGTATGTTACAAATATTTTCCTACTCTATCCTTTAATTTTGTGGTGCTTAATAAAGTGGACCACATATAAACAAAGTTTCAGTACATTAAAACGTTCCTTTGTGATTTTTACCTCTTGATATATGATCACTATTTTTATATTTTTATAAATTTCTTTTGAGTCATGCTCATATGTAAGTAGCTTCAAGCTAATTTAGAAAATTAAACTAGATACAGTTAATCATCTGCCAGGAACAAATGTCACAGAATTCTGGCTTCTGTTTTCCCTCACTAAAATTTACTGGCGGAATGTCAACAAAACTAAAAGAGGGAAGAAACACATGCCCCTTAGCAAGTGACATCCGGTATTGCTATTCAAATGAACTGGGGTAATTCCACTAGCCTGAATGGATTTGAAGTCAGTAGTTTATACTTTTAACTTTAATTCCTCACATTGCCACACTTCTGAGTATCTTGGGCAAAGGACTTTCCTGTTCGTCATTGCAATGTTCAATTTGACACTGAGATAGGAAAGGCAGGTATCAGCTCCCTTTGCATGGTTCAGGAAACCAAGGCTCAGAAACAAATCATGATTGATTATCCAACCACTAAAGCTTGCAGTGTGTGGAATGCAGGTGTTTTGGACACCTGGTCTAATGTTCTTTCCAGCACACTATGAGAGTTCTGCAAGTAAGGATGAAGAAGTAGTTATAGAAGAGAGGGACACAGAGGAGTAAAGATGTAGGAAGAACGTATCCTCTAAGGGAAAATATAGACATTTCTATTACCCAATTCCCTTTTTCTACCTGTCCTACAGCTAACATTGTTAATAAAGAATCTCTGCCTTTGCCAAACTATCAAACTACTTAAAATAACTAATTTTGACAAAACATTTTGCTAATACCGCTATCTGGTTTAATCCTTAAGAAAGCAACAACAAAATTCATAAAAGTGAATCTGCTATTTCTAAAATGTATGTGATTATGATAAGGTAAAGTAAAATATTAAGTAGGTATTAGAAAGTTATCTAATCACATGGTTGGTTTCGCTGGCTACCAGCTCCTATCCTGAAACTATCCAGGAGCCCAACAATAGTTACCTCATTAACATGAAGTCAGATATGGTGAAAAGGGGCTCATTATAAATAATGAAAGATACTTTAGAGTTTTAGGAGCTCTGTGCCGGAAACTGGAACAAAGACCAAATGTATATTTTATTATATCACACCATGACAGACTTGGAGTGGGAGGGTAAAGCAGAAGTAATTTGGAAGAAAATTCTAATCATGTACAGATTTGATGCAGTTTAGTACATGGTACCCTAAAATACAGCACCCTGGCATTTGTGAAAACAGCAGAAAAGGAAAGGTATCTCTGGCCTTCCCCCCAGCCCTTCCACCCATAAAACCTAGGAAGAATTTTCTGAGCTTCCCCTGAAGCAGACCATATGACCCTCATTCAAGAGACCACCAGCACCTTCCCAATACCCAGAGGAAGGGAGCCAAAGACACAGAGGTGCCAAGAAGAGTCTGAACAAACACGCCTTGCTAAATTCCCCATTTACTGCCATGAGATCATAACCTTGTCCTCTAAACATATTGCTTCATGACTGTCCACTCCTCATCAAACCTAGCATAAGAAATACACAGGTTTGCCTGACTCTCTGGGTCTTCAGTGCCTTACAAAGGCTCCTCTGTGTTATTAAAAACTTATTAGTTAATTTGTATGTTTTTCTCTTGTTAATCAGTCTTTTGTCATAAGTGCCTCTGCCATGACCCTAGTGACGGGTGTGGAAAAGACACTTCTCCTCACCTATGGAATTTTAGAGTCAAGTACATGTGTGGATACTTGCCCACCAGGAGTCTCACATTGTTCCTTGGAAATGGCTAGATCTGTGCAGCTAATAAACCAGGCAATGCACTAGGAAGTTACACTCACATCTCATTTAATTCTCACTCTACTCTTGCAAGGGTAATATTACTACCAAAAGCATTTGATAACTCACAAAGTCAAGGATGAAAAGTTAATGCGATCAAGTTGCAAGGTAAGCAAGGCTGTGTATCCAGTCCTGCTCACTCCTATTCTACCGCACAGTCTAGTCATTTTTAAAAATTCCATGCCAAATGAAGTGTTAATCTGCTTGAAAAGAGGTGATTAGTATTACTGATGAAGATGATAAGAGAAACACATTATCAGAAAACACGTTTAATGCATTTAACTTTGGGAGTTTGAAAGAGACATCAAGAAAGGCATTAAAACTGGTTCCTACTTGGGTATTGCCTGCCACCTCTCAAATAAGAGCTAATAGTGTGGTGCTAGTGGTTGGCTCTTTAATGGCATTTAAATAGAATAGATATCCACCTGGAATTACTGTCTGCCTGTCAGTCTCTGTCTCTGTCTGTCTCTGTCTCTCTTTCTCTCTCTCTCTCTCTCTTTCTCTCTCTCACACACACACAGAGGCAATAAACAACAGAAAAACAGGACAGAATTCATACAGATTTTTCTGTATTTTAAAGAGTCTTTCAAAGTTCAGAAAATACAATTAAAAAACAAACATGGAAAAGTATTCATCCCTGCTATCAAAAAATGTTAATCAAACCAACATTAACTTAACATTCTATACCTACAATATTAGCACTAAAAGTGATCCATTTAATAACTAATCATTTGTTCACTGCTTTCTTAATTATAAACTGAAACAAATCTTTTATATAGCATTATGGAGATATGTTTCAAAAGCCATGAAAATATTTTATCCTATGGCTCAATAATAAGTAAATAATTCAGAAAAAACATATACATGGATTTTGTTTACCAAATACTTTGTACTTTTTTTCATTCTTGCTAAAGCAAAACACTGAAGACTGATCACCAAATTAATCTCACATTTAAAAAATTCAAATATGGCATTTAAATGCTATAAAAATGTTTGTAAATATAAGTAAGAGCAGATTTTGAATCAGTGAGACTTTTTGCCATTTATGAATCTATAAGCAGCATTTACTAGCTCGAATTGTGAATGTCAAATAGGTTTTAGACTACACCAAGTGTAACATAATTTTCTGGGTTATGTAGGAGAAAATTAAAGAAAGTTAAAATAATTGACTCTCAAATGAAAATCACTTCACAAATTCAATGTAATTCAAATTAGCACTAAAACTAAGTGAGCATGATTTCAAGTATATTAACAATGTATTACTAATTAATATTTTTAGTATCTTTACAAAGGTAATTCTTCTAAAGAACATTTCCAGAAAAAAATACAGCATGATAATTATAATAAATTTTATTCTACCTCAAAAAGAAAAAATCCAGTAAACTTTAAAAAGCATGTTGTTTTACTTCTTACCATTCTCTTTCCTTTTATCATAGACTCTCAAAATCATAAAGTCTCCAAAAAAAGCTCTTTATTTTGAGCTTTCTGAGGGTAGGTTTTGTCCACTACCAAAACTTAGCACAATACCTAGGAAATATAGTATCTATTCATACAAGGAAATGAATTAATCTGAAATTTTACTAATCCAAGCACCACCCATATTTCAATCTCCTTAATAGCATCTCAAATCCTTGTTAACACCTTCAAGGAAGAAAACACAATTGTCAAAGTCATCCAGCACATCTTTGGTCATACTTCTTAAGAGCTAGTGGAAATTTATCTCTCTCTGATATTCAGATATTAATCCAGTGTATTATTCACTGGGGCTCTGTGGTAGAAGTTTATCCTGGTTTACATAAAGTCCTTGCAATATCCAGATCCAGATTGAAAGAAGGGATCAAACTATGTGACCCAACTTTTCCACTCAGATATATATTCAAGAGACTTGACAACATATGTCCACACAAAACCTTGTGCATGAATGTTCACAGCAGCATTATTCATCATAGCCCCCAAAAAGCAAATGACCCAAATTTCCATCAACTGATGAATATATAAACAAAATGTGGTATATTCATACAATGATACATTATCTGGCAATAAGAAGAAATGAAATACTGATAATGCCACAACATGAATGAATCTTGAAAACATTATGCCAAATGAAAGAAGCCAATCACAAAGGTCACATAAATGATTCCTTTTATATGAAATGTCCAGAACAGACAAATCAATAGAGACAGAAATATTAGTTTCCACAGCCTGTAGGGGAGAGAGAAATGGGGAATAATTGCTAATAGGTATGGGGCTTCTTTTTGGGGTACGGAAAATGTTCTGAAATTAGATAGTGGTTATAGTTGCGCAACTCTTTTTTCTTTTCTTTTCTTTCTTTTTTTTTTTTTTTGAGATGGAGTTTTTTCTTTTGTCGCCCAGGCTGGAGTACAATGGCACTATCTCAGCTCACCGCAGCCTCCGCCTCCTGGGTTTGTTCAAGCGATTCTCTTGTCTCAGTCTCCCGAATAGCTGGGATTACAGGCATGGGCCACCACACCTGATTAATTTTGTATTTTTAGTAGAGATCGGCTTTCTCCATGTTGGTCAAGCTGGTATCGAACTCCCAACCTCAGGTGATCCGCCCGCCTGGTGGCCTCCCAAAGTGCTAGGATTACAAGTGTGAGCAAGCGTGCCCAGCCCTTTTTTCTATTTTATTTTATTTTTTTCGAGATGGAGTCTCGCTCTGTCGCCCAGGCTGGAGTGCAGTGGCACAATCTCAGCTCACTACAACCTCCACCTCCTGTGTTCAAGCAATTCTCCCTGCCTCAGACTCCCAAGTAGCTGAGATTACAGGGGTTCGCCACCACAGCCAGCTAATTTTTGTATTTTTAGTAGAGACGGGGTTTCGCCCTGTTGACCAGGGTTGTCTCAAACTCCTGACCTCAGGTGATCCACCTGCCTCAGCCTCCCAAAGTGCTAGGATTACAGGCATGAGCCACCATGCCCGGCCAATAGTTGCACAACTCTGTTGACACACTAAAAAACACTTAAACGTATACTTTTAAAAGGGTGAATTTTATGGTATGTGAATAATATCTCAAAGCTCTTATTTAAAAATTGAAAAGTGTTCAAGCACAAGCTGGCTGATTATTTGTGTGAGTACTGTAGAAAGAATTATTTCTACTGATTATTGTACTTTATAGTCCAAATATTTGGTGACTTTTTACGATTTCAACAGAGCTAAATGACACTGACTTAAAATGAACAAAGGAGTTCAGTCGCTCTTTATTAATATAAAGACAATTAGTCCATTAAGAAATTTAAAAGTAAACCTCATCAACTGCACAAAACCAAAGCCTCCTCTCAAGAAGTCTGATATAAAAGGTTAAAAAATTGGAATAAAACATTCATTTATTCCTCTACTTTAGTGAGAAACAGACTTTGAGGAGATATTTAAAAAGCAGACTGAGAAGTTAGCTTTGCTGACCGTAATTCAGCCTATATAATATTAAGATTAAAATATCTTATTTTAAACATAGAGATTATCTTTGCTAATCAGAACCTAATTTCCTTAGCCTTTTTACATGATCAAATGCCAATTTACTATCAGAATTATAAATGACCTACCACAATAGTAGTTAAGAACTATGCCATAGTTGCAATATCTAGCTATTTTATTAGTATAAATATAAATTTATATTTAAAATAAATAAATTTGACTAAATTTATACTAATACTAATTTATACTAATATATAGTATAAATTTAAACTAATATTATTAATACATCATAGTATTAGTATAAAGAAAGCATTACCATGTATTAAAATACTAACAACATTCATTTCTTTGTGGGAAAATATGCATATCTGTACTCAATACATTTAAGGTTAAGAATTATATAACCCAGTGTTCAAGTTATCACTTCTTCTCTTAAAAGCTGCTAGAAACTGTTTTAAATGACTCATAGATTTTTGTGAACCAGTGATATTTACTCCCTTTGTGAAATTCAAAGTATACGTACATTTAACCCCAAAAGAAAGACTTGCGTCTTTCATGAGTACTTTTAAGTAAACTTTCATTTTAATAGTCTAAAGATACCTTTTGCTCCACCTTCAAAAATTGAGCCAGTTCTTCCACAGTTAGGTGATCTTTCTTGTCACTGTAGCTCAAAAGCAACAAATAAAGGTCTCGTCTCAAAGACATCATTTTGTAAAAAACACAGAACTCTTCAAATGTCAAAGTTCCCTGATTCTCATCTGTGTCAGCTTCCTGAAAAGGGCATAGAGAAAATAAAGCAATATGAAAGTTAGAAATAGGAAATTCAGTACTGGGAAATAATATTTACTATAAAAGTGTTAGTACACAAATCCCAAGTGGTGAGCACACATTCTCTTCAAGCACACGTGGAACATTATAAAGCAACCACATATTTGGCCAGAAACCTTCAATAAATTATAAGGAATCAACCTCACACAAACCAATTGTTCTGACCACTGTAAATTTATAAATCAACAAAGAAAGCTAAAAAAAAAAAAAAGAAAAAAAAACCTGTAGAAACAATACAATTCTAAATAGGAAATAAAACATATACAAGTGAAAAATATACTACATTTTAAAACTTATAAAATAACATTAGAATGAAACTTGAAGTCTTAAATTATTAGAGAGCAAAGTAGATTTTAAAAAGAAATTAATAATTCAACTCAAAAAATGTGAAAAAAATAAGCGACAGAAATAAATTATAAACAAAAGCAAAAAGTAATAAATAGAAAACAAACAGCTATAACATACAGGTGAGAAAGAAAACCAAAACTTGATTTCTAAAGAACCAATAAAAATGAGAAATCTTGAACAAGACTAATCAAGAACAAAAGAAGATATATTTAACACATGAGAAAAATACCAGTCTCTCATCGGTTTCTGAACTGTAATCCAATCAAAAGTAATTTTTACCTATGAGAGAATCTCTCTTAATTCTCCAAAGGTAGAGCTGATGCTCTTAAAGCCATGGGCATCCTTGGTAACTCCCTGCTTTCCCTCCATAGAAAAGTCTAAACGATCCATCTGGATTGATTTCTTGTTAAAATTGTTCCTAGTAATTCTTGAGCACAAATCTTTCATCATATGCCTTACTTACAGGTTGGCTGAATTATTCATAAAACCACAAAACTATTGGGGATTAAAAAATGAGCAACTGACCCATTTATGTGCTCTTCCTCATTCTAAGTGAATAAAATTCTAACTAAACAAAAACAGACAGGGAATGAAGGGCATTTTGAAACGCATGGATTTGGTAAAGTACACTCAACTGTTATATGGTATTAAACAAAGCTTTGAAAGTCAAAGTGATCATTAAAATATTTTTTAAATTTTGCTAACCTTGTGTCAATTATGAACAAATGCTTCCAAATTTTACTTCCAAAAATTACCCAAGAAATCATGATTTGTATAGGTACAGACTTTGCCCTCCTCTTTAGGACTGGCCTCTTACATTGAATTAGCAGCTACCTCTTCCATGCTGTGATCAGCTCCTGTGCAAATGAACAGACAGGAGGTGGGGCTCACAGCAGGGAAAAAGTGAGATGACAGGTGACAGGGAATACCAGAAACATGGCCAACCTTCCCATATGTTTAAAGATAATTCATTTCCCCTCCTAAGTCCCTCACTCCATCTCTCAGGTTCCCTATAGAGCAAATCTCACTCCTTCCTCCTCTTCCCATTTTTTCATGCTGTTCTCCAGTGCAATGGGACTCAGTTTCCCACAATGCAAACCATCTCCAACCAAGAACAGGGCCACCCTTAAACAGTCACAGAACAGAGCCAGCCTCTGTCTTCCATTTATTGTTGCAACACATACCCCATGTTGTCTCTGTTCTTACCACCTCTAAGAACAAGTACAAACATTAAACATCATATTGCCCTCCTATGCTTATTTTTACATGTACAAAGTATCACCTCCCTACTCACTTAGAATAGAAAATCATTGTAAAACATGGATTACGCACATGACTTATCTTCAAATAACAGCCTTTTATAAATTAATACTCTAGTAATTTCTAATAGCCTAACATTGTCTTTGCCCTGACTTAACAGAGTTCACTTCTGCACTCAGGTGAGGACTAAATGCAGTCCTAGCTGGATGCCACAGAATAAGTCTAGGTCCAAGGATTTTTCTCAATGTCTTATCAACAGGGAAAGAGCATTTCATCTAACCAACAAGGAGTTGAATGAAATTCTGGAGAGCTCCCTAAATGCTAGGAGTGAATTGCCCTCCTAATCCTCATGGATACTAAATCTTGAACTCCTCAGAAACAAAATACAGAGCTCTTGAGGTTTCAGACAAGTGCTATTTTTTTTGTCGTGTTACTTAGTCTTTATTCTGATCCTCACAACAGCACCACGAAGTAGGCAACTGAGGTATTACTGTCCTCTCAAAGGGACTCGAGCAAGTTTCCTCCATTATTTGTCAGGAAAACAGCAACAATAACAAAAAAGCATTTTAGGAAGTGAAATTTTGGATGCATGTTAAATTTATAAAGTCTTTTTACTTGATGAAACAAAATTGTTTCTTCATCAAAGGAAAATAAAACAGTACAGAGCACATATATTATCTTCCAACAAAACAAAATAGCCCTTTAATATACCTAAGTACATTAATAACCTCTGTGTATTTTATATAAGACCAGTGAAACTGTGAAAACTTACCTGAAACATTTGTCTGACTTTTCTTCGGGGCAGATTAACATTCAGTTTATGCATCAGCTGATGTATCTCTTCAATATTCAACAAGCCATCACCATTTTTATCAGCCTCCTCAAAGGTCTGCTTCACCCATGTGCACAAAGGTCAAAGAAAACACCTGTGTTCTCATCAAAATTAAAAACTGCTCTCTCACAGAATACTCGCAAGGACATTTATCAGTAACAGGGAACTTGAGAAGAAGGTCTTTTGAGGAGGCCCTGCAATCCATAGGCTCTGATGAGCTACTAATAGTGATGACAACAATAACAATGACAACAAACCAGGAATGGAAGGGGAACACATAAAGGGGTAAGGGGGTTCCCAGCTGGGCACAGTGGCTCATGCCTGTAATCTCAGCACTTTGTGAGGCTGAGGCAAGTGGATCACCTGAGGTCAGGAGTTCGAGACCAGCCTGGCCAACATGGTGAAACCCTGTCTCTACTAAAAATACAAAAATTAGCCAGGCATGGTGGTGGGCGTCTGTAATCCCAGCTGCTTGGGAGGCTGAGGCAGGAGAATCCCTTGAACCCGGGAGGCAGAGGTTGCAGTGAGCCAAGATTGCACTCCAGCCTAGGTGACAAGAGTGAAACTCCGTCTCAAAAGAAAAAAGGCGGGGGGTGGTTCCCTCCATTGGGAAATGAGAGTTAAACCAAATTATTTTGAGCATCTTTAATTCAAACATTCTTACTCAATCTCATCCAAATTAAATATTAAATCTATTATTGCAAAAAACTATATTACTATCCTAAATAGTAGGAGTGAATTGCCCTCCTAATCCTCAAGGATACTAAAACCTTATGGATACTAAAAGCTACATTACTGGTTCTAATTCCACTCTAGCAAGACAACAACACCTTAATTCACACCTCCAATAGCAAACTCCATAAACATAAATATTTCTATATACCTTTAAACGTTATCCCTTTTTGCTTTTCATTTTCTGACCAGTTTTTCTCAGTTACGCTGCCATGTTCGTAACATAAATCTTGTGTCCCTATCAGTTCTCATTCACAAGATTAGAGTTATTCGTTTATGAGGCATACAGATGGCATGTAGCAGGAATGGCCCAGTATTACATCTCTCGAACATTTTCTGTTTAAGAATCTCTTTATGATGAAACCCCAAATATCATAAATATAGAGCTTATCTTCTCCTATGCCCTTTTGCCTACTATCTTTTTACCTTCACAGTACCTCATGGTACATTATCTTTTCAATTCTCTTTTCTCTGTCCCGCTCCGACATTTAGCAAATTAGACCGTCTAGTTCAATCTCATCATTGTTCAGATAAGGATATCAAATGAGAGGAGAGAGACAAATCTGATAAGAATTAGTATGAGAACCAGGTTTCAACCCACATCTTTTGTGCCTGATCTAGCACATACTTTGACACATAAGGTCAGTCTCTATACCACATTTATCTTCCTATTACTAGCTTTGATAGTTCTCACCTAATCGGCCCAAATTTCTAAATCACAGGCAGGTAATGTGAAGTACAAGCGTAATGTACTAGGAGGTGCCCTCAAAGCTCAGGTATGAAATGAAGTGACTAAGAATAAGAAGCTGAGTTTAGATACAAAAGGTTTATATCATGTGAACTGAAATTTTAAAAGATCCTCAGTGGGAGAGCCTTGGGTTGCTTTACATAGTGAGAAAGCAGACAAAATGGTAATAAATACAAGAATTGAAAATTCCCAGTTAACTTTTAGCAAGGATTTTTTAAATGGATGATTCATAGTTGTTGAGGGGTAGATTACAAAAGGCAAGTACTGCGTGCATATTTAGAAAACCAGTTAAACTTCTATGTTTGAAGGGTAATGGAGAGGAAAAGAATAAGGTGATAGATAGATAGAAAGAAACTAGAGAATCAAAGTAAGCGAAAGGTATAGTTTTAAAAACCAAGAAATGGGAGAATGAATGTGTATCAGAGGAGAGGGCGCAGCATATTTCCATTTTCTATGTGATTCAAATTATGACTATAGGAGATTATACCTCAGTAAGCATAAACAACTGGAAAAGTAAAGTATTATGTCTCCTAAAATTAAGTAGAGGATATTTTCAGATCGCCTTATTTCATATTTTGTAAATACCTTATTTCCTATTTTTTCCCTTTAAAACGTTTAAAATAACCAGCCCAGCTCTTTCTAGTTCAGTTTTTCCTTATAGACTTGTCAGGACCTCATTTTATATGACCCCTGGATGTTAAAGGGAGGTCCAGATCTGGGAGGAAAATAACTGAAGAACCAAAAGGGTGAAAAATTTGGCCCAATCACTAATAAGTGCCTGAGTCTCGTTTTCTTCTGTTTTCAAGGCACGCAGCACCCACTTGGGGCTTTCGACTATAGACACTACTCTACGCCCCACAGAGTATATGGCTGGAGTTCAAAGAAGTGACAAAAGGAGTCTGATGGCAGTACTATTTTTAACCTTTTAATCTATAATTCTTTATCAAAGCCTCTCAAAGTCTTCTCCAGAGAAGAGGCAGGGACAGCCAAACCCTGAGCATGCTTGTATTCTGCAGATACTAATATTTAGAATAAGTCTGTGTCTGCAAAGCCTTTAGCACCAGCACAGAAACTGGCCTTGATTATTGGTTTAGGGAACTGGTAAAGTAAAAACAGAGGTGGAATCAAATAAAAAAATATACACTAGTCCTAATTCTACTGCTTACTTGACTCTGTGACAGTGGGTTACTCATATCACCTCTTGGAGCCTCCATTTCTTCACCTACAATGTTAAGGAGCACAACTTTTAACCTTGAAATCCCTTCCGACTCTAAGATTCCATAAATGAAAAAGCTATTCTTTCCAGTAATGGTCCATATAGTATACAACTCCAGGTAAAAATGTCCTGATATCTTAAAGATGTTCTTCATAATTAAGATATGAGTCTCCAATAAAGCCCTGAATTAATAATTTATAGCCACACCATAATAACTTTAAAAAGAGAAACAGTCATTCCTCAGAGAAAATCTGGGTGAGACTGAATGCAAAGTAATGATCTAGGATTTTCTATCAAGAGACTGTAGGAGTATGTAAAGCATTGAATGATTCTATCTAGTACAGGGGAGAGCAAACTTTTCTGTAAAGGGCCTGATAGTGAATATTTTAAGTTTTGCAGGACATTTGCTCTCAGCTGCAACTATTCCACTCAGTCACTGTCATGAGAAAGCAGCCATACAGACATAAATGAATGAACATGGTTGTGTTCCAATAAACCTTTATTTAGGAACCCTGAAATTTTAATTTGAAGTAATTTTCACAGGTCACAAAATGTTTTTCTTTTGATTTTTTTCAACCATTTAAAATCCACTCTTAGCTCAGGAGTCCAAACAAAAATCAGGAGTGGGCCAGATTTGCCCAGCAGTTTGAGGGGAAAGAATAAGGTCTGGATTTATAACATGCATAACAGGTGGCCTAAAGCCTTCTGGAGGTAATAATTTCCCTCATGGGGTCAAGAGATAAGGTGGGGAAAACATGAAGGAGAATGGTCCGATGGAGAAAAATGCTGAGCCTAAGTGCCAGAACCATCATCTTTGCATACAGATCTGCTGAGAATTCAGACTTTCATTTATCTGAATAGGAAAACTAAAGATTTGCCACTCCTTACCTCTTTTTAGCAATGACAACAGTACCTATTACTTGTAAAGTGCTTATTAAGTGCTAGGCAGTGTTCTAAGGACTGTATATAAATACTCAATTGATCTTAACACACCTCTGTATGGTAGACACTATCATTATCATCATCACCATGTTGTGGATGAAAGACTTGAAGGCAAAAGAACATAAGTAATTCATGCAAATTTGCACAGCACAGGCAGAGTTGGGGGTGGACTGCAGGCAGTGCAGCACCAGGGTCTGATCCCTAATGACACTGGATTTCTTCTAGTAAGTATGAGTACTGCATCATGGCCATCACTCAACATGACCATACTGCAGAAATAAGTTATGCTCTAGACTGAATGGATTTTCTCATGCAGTCATTTAAGATTCATTATTCTCATTTTTCATTCACAGTTGAAATTTTCAGTCCTAAAGTGAAATCTAATAATGAACATCCCGAATCTGTTCTCTTCATTAATGTAGTTAAATATTTGTCAAATTAAGGATGTAATCCCATTATTAAGATATTTTCTAGGCCGGGTGCGGTGGCTCATGCCTGTAATCTCAGCACTTTGGGAGGCGAGGCAGGCAGATCATGAGGTCAGGAGATTGAGACCATCCGGGCTAACACGGTGAAACCCCGTCTCTACTAAAAATACAAAAACTTAGCCGGGCATGGTGGCGGGCACCTGTAGCCCCAGCTACTTGGGAGGCTGGGGCAGGAGAATGGCGTGAACCTGGGAGGCAGAGCTTGCAGTGAGCCGAGATTGCGCCACTGCACTCCAGCCTGGGTGACAGAGCAAGACTCTGCCTCAAAAAAAAAAAAAAAAAAAAAAGGTATTATTTAAAACCCTATTAAATTTTGAGAAATCTGTATGAAAATTATTCCCTGACTCAACATAACCTTTCTCATATTTTACTTCAGCTTCCTCTTTACTATTCATTAAGTTATTATTTCCCTTTTATTCCTTCACTGACACAAAAATCAACTGCTCCTACATTTCTTATAAAATTGTTTCTCTGTGTAGCGCCACAGTACACCTGCTTTCTGCACAGCATATTTTCAGAATATGGATCCCATAGAATATGAAAACTTTCAAGTGCCAGTAAACATGGACAATCAGGTTCAAAAAACTTTTGACCAACAAAGCAAAAAGACAATTTATGCCCATCTCTAACTCGTCTCTTTCAAGGATTATGAGAGAGACTTCTATAAGTGACTTGTGGCTCTGGAATGCTGTGAACTTGTCCTAGTTAACTGGATGAGGCTAGAAGCTTCTGGATTTGGTTGCTTCCCCATGGCCACCACTCTTCCTTCTTCCTTGCTATACAACCTTGATTTTGTTCAGGTACCCAAAAGCCATGTGCTTTAATGATGAGTGGGAACTGGATGCGGGGAGGTAAATCCTGGTTTAATACAACTGTCCTCAAAGTATAGTCCTGGAGGTCCCCATAAATATAAGGTTCCCCTCTTTTCCAGCTGCATGTCTTGAGGCCAGATTTTATTCATGTGGTTCAATCAAAACAACATATCGCAACAGACTGAATGCAGAAGTAGATAAGAGAACCATGTGTTCTATTGTCAGACATTAAAGAGATTTGTAAAACAGTGAAGCAATACTATTTTTCTAACGTGTTTTGCTTTGAAAAATACTCGTTATAAAAATGTTAACATGCAACAGAGTTTATTATTATAAATAAACACATTTTATGCCTCGCATTTCATCTCTAATATGACAAGTATCAATAAACAGATCCTATGTAAACAAAAGCTCTTTAGAATCTTTGGGGTTTTTTGTCAGTTTTTTGTTTTTAAGAGACAGGGTCTTGCTCTGCTTTCCAAGCTATAGTGCAATGGTATAAGCATAGTTTATCGCTGCCTCCAACTCCTGGGCTTAGGCAATCTTCCCACCTCAGCCTCCTGAGTAGACGGCACTACAGGCACGTGTCACCACACCTGGCTAATCTTTTTAATTTTTTGTAAAAATGGGGTCTCACTATGTTGCCCAGACTGGTCTCAAACTCCTGGCCTCAAGTGGTCCTTCCACCTCAGCCTCCTAAAGTGCTGTGATTACTGCCAAGAGCCACTGCACCCAGCCTAAGTCTTCAGTTTTTAAGAGTGAAAAAAAAAGGGAGAGATCAAAGTTTAATCATGTCAGTTAATTTCTCCTGCAAGAGATTGGTTTAGGAATGAGGCAGCAATAGTAATTTTGGCCAATGCTGACAAGTTGTCTTTTGGGGGATTTCTGGGAAGTTTTTCTTTTCTCTTTAAAAAAAAAAAAAAAGATTTGTGGCCGAGCACAGTGGCTCACGCCTGTAATCCCAGCACTTTGGGAGGCGGAGGCAGGCAGATCATGAGGTCAGGAGATCAAGACCATCCTGGCTAACAGGGTGAAACCCTGTCTTTACTAAAAATACAAAAAAAATTAGCCGGGCATGTTGGCAGGCACCTGTAATCCCAGCTACTCAAGAGGCTGAGGAAGGAGAATCGCTTGAACCCAGGAGGCAGAGGTTGCAATGAGCCGAGATCGTGCCATTGCACTCCAGCCTGGATGACAGAGCAAGACTCCATCTGAAAAAAAAAAACAAAAAACAAGATCTATAAGAAGAAACTCTGCTACCTCTGTGCAGGGCTGTGTTTAGAGCTACTGCCTAAAGCTGCAGCAGCTCTCTCTGACCAAAGGGCAGTCAGCTGCAAGACCAAGCCAACATGGTGAGAATGGCAGGACCCAGGTCTCTGATGACATCACTGAACCAGTGAATTAGCTGACCCTGGAACTGCCCCATCTCAGATCTCTTGTTTATGAGAAAATGAATATTCTTTATTGTTTAAGGCATTGTTAGTACGGTTTCTGATACTTGTACCAGAAAACATTCAGTATTTTTGGTTGGTTGTTTTTTACCAAATGTTAAAGAGTTAGAAATCAAACCAACAGATTTAAGCACAGAAAGTTAAATCCTGTTTGTGTTTTGTTCATTTCTGAATCCCAGCTGCCTTTATCTGCATGCTGTGAATATTGATGCAAACATCACGGCTCATCAACTCAGACTTTTCACACTGTCAAGATCCTTTCATGAGCTGAATTATTTCCATTCTTCTCCAACAATACTCTGGGTGAGGGATTATAGCTAGAGCAGCACAAATATATCACCAACCCCTGGGAAAAAAATTAGGGCACACATTCCAATGACGGCAAAGGAGTAGCGCTACTCCCTGCGTGGTCAGAGACACCTGTATTTTAAGGTCATTCAAAATGTGAAGAAGGGAACCAAAGCAGTCAACTAGCCTAATACCCTCACTTTACAGATAAGGAAACTGAGGCCAGAAAGGCCTTCCTATATGCCCAGTCAATCCCAGCAAGAAGGATGCCTGCAGACCAACCCCATTAATCATTCATCTTGTCAGCACTGCAGGACCACAAGCATGGGTTTAATCAAGAATGAGATTTAGATTCCAGTTTCTCAAGCAATTAAGAGAGGGTAAATATTAGTAAGTAAAAAATAACTTCCCCTTTGGTATCAATCAGTTCAGTTTCCAAACTGTAAGTTAGAAAGAGGAAAAGCAGGAAGGAGCTCGGTGCCCAGTACCTAGTTGCAACTCACAAAGTATTTGTTAAACTAAACTGACTTTATAACAAAGTAGGATTTTCTCTAATCCAAATCAGTGTTTTCCCAGTTACAGTTAATGAATACTCCTATGATTTAAAAGAGGCAATGATACTTAATGGGCACTTTCCCTCTCTTAGGAAACTTGAGGCTGTATTTGGAGACCTCTGATTGTGGAGCTAGAGTTGGTCTCTTCAAAGAATTTTGCTCCTGAGTTCATACAAGCTTAAGTTTCCATACCTTTCGAGTGTTCATTTATTTGGAGTGAGAGTCAGGAGGGGAGAGAAGGGTGTGAAGGGTAAAGAAAGAGAAAGGAAAATTATGGGAAAAATTAAAACATAGTTTAATCCTTGCTTCACACATGCACACACGCATACACAGAGAGCAAGAGAGAGCTCAAAATAAAATGCTAGAAAGGATATTGGTCATGGGTCCTCTGCCTTTTGGCAAGGGAGTCTTCATCACTGATGCCAGCCATCAGGTACTTGAGGCCTGTGATCCAGGTGCGGGCCTCCTCGGGGTTGGAGGTGATGAGGTCCAGGGACTCCATGTGGTTGCCATGGTAGATGGTGAAGCAGCAGCTGGGGTCGAAGTTCCCCTCAGCTTGTCTGTGGAATATTTCAGACTGCCGGCCCTCAGTCACTTTGTAAATGGAATCAATAAGTACTGTGAGGAAGATGAGATACACACAGTTATAGAGCAGGCAAAGATACTTGTTTACATGCACTAAGAAACAAGAAAAGCAAAATCATTTTAAATATAAAAAATAAGTATGAGGTTGGGTGCTCACGCCTGTAATCCTAGCAGTTTGGGAGGTTGAGGCGGGCAGATTGCCTGAGCTCAGGAGTTCGACACCAGCCCGGGCAATATGGTGAAACCCCGTCTCTACTAAAATGCAAAGAAAATTAGCCGGGCTTGGTGGCGGGTGCCTGTAGTCCTAGCTACTCGGGAAGCTGAGGCAGGAGAATGGCGTGAACCTGGGAGGCAGAGGTTGCAGTGAGCCGAGATCGTGCCACTGCACTCCAGCCTGGGTGACGGAGCAAGATTCCATCTCCAAAAAAAATAAATAAGTATGAAAAAATTCATTGCCTGCAAGTTGTGGTTTCAAGTTAAATGTGAAACCCAGGCCCTGTTGTTTCCCACTAGAAACCTTCTCTGCATAACACTTGTGCTGCCTGAGCTGTCTTGAGAACGTTCTCCTAAGGCAATAATTCAGGACGTGTTGAAATTTGCAGTAAAAAAAATAGATATGTCAACTGAAGCAAAAAGACTGGTAGAAAAAGGTGGCAATGACTATGTCAAATTTATAGTTTACAGATTTGTAGAAAATATGCAAAGACCTAGAGCGGACTTTGGTGTTTTGCAACATGCATTAGAAGATCATTAGAAAAGTGAAAGGAAAAAGAATTTCTGACAATCAAATAGCCGAGCTACATGGAATTGGCATTCCTAGAGAAAATGCCATGGGGCTAAGGTGGTGAAGGCAGAGCAGAGCTTGGAGAAGTAGAGAGGAACAAGGTGACACCCCAGGAGAGGCAAAAAGAGATATAGAAACATAAGACCCACTCCAGGGATGCTTATCAGGCCACTTATGCTGGACTGGAAAGCTCAAGAGGGAGAATAATGGGAGATAAAACTGGAAAGGTAGACAATGGCTAGATTGTGGAGTGGCTGGAATCACAGAGATTAACATTATTTAGGTAGCAGAGCAAATATGAAGGTTTGGATCACTGAAGCACAGGGCAAGAAGGATAATTTCAGACTAATTATTTTTGGTCTGTGTGCTTGTTTATTTTTCAGTAGGAATCAGAAGCTTGAATATCCTATTGATTATTTATATACACCATCTACCCCTCACTTCTGCCTTAATGGCAGAGTACCAATTTTTTTTCTGGTATCAACTCATTTCCCACATGACTCACAGGGAAATGAGCCTATCCTCAGCCCAAGGTTCTGCCACCTTTGTACTCTAGGGCTTGCATCAGTGGTCCCTAGGTTCTCAGGCCTTCAACCTTGGACTTGGAATTATACCATCATCTCCCCTGCTTCCCAGGCCTTTGGACTCAAACTGAGCTACACCACCAGCTTCCCTGGTTCTCCAGCTTGCAGATGGCCTATCATGTGACTTCTTGGCCTTCATAATCATATGAGCCAATTCCCCTAAGTCCTCTCTCAAACATCTATCTATTTATCTGTCTATCCTATTGATTGTGTTTCTCTAGGGAAAACTGACTAACATAGTGTGGGGGAAAGCAGCTTTAAGTAGGAATCACATCAACACTTCTTTACTTCATAAATTCAAATGGTGTTGTTAATTCATTAATCACTTAATAGTGTTCAGAATATGGTAATACATTTTAAAGTCTATTAGCTTTATGATGTCCCTCACCTTTTATATGAATGCAAAACATCTCAGGCTGTAAAACCATATATTCTAACTAAAATATATATATATAGTCTCCAACACAGGGGAAGTATTAGCATTTACAGTATTCATGGACAAGAAAACTTTTATGGATTTAAATTCCCCAAAGATGGTCATTATTCTGCCTCTCGATATCCAAAATCAACTAACTCCAAACTTACAAAAGTATAAAACTTCCACAGATCTGAAGCTTCAAGAGCCCACTCGGTATAACCCGTGTATTACTATGTCAAGCCAAGCAAAGAATTCAAAGGTTAGTTTTACTTTTCGCCTTCTCGCTCTTCCTGGAGGGTCGCCATCGGAGGCGCGTCCGGTGCTCATCCAGGTAAAAGAGGCGAACAAGCCCTTTGCTTCCACGTTTCAGCTTGATCATCTGTGTCCCGGACTGCATCACACTCATGCATCTTTCAACTGCAAAAGAAATCAGAGTGTATCCAGCTATCACACAATGCACAGGCATACTGGTGTCCAGGTTTTAGAGTCAAATAAAACCTCTGATTCACCTGCAAAGACTCCAAGGACCAGAACAAATTTGGTAGAGGTAATCTGAAAAGTGAGTTGTTAAGGAATTGATTCAGTAGGCTTAAGCCAGTAAAAAGTCTTACTAACAGGAAACAAAAAAATCTACTTCCAGGTAAATAATGCATTACTTCATAGAGCTATCTTCTGTTCTGTTTTTTGGTATGAGACTTATGACCACTTGATACTTGGATTTATGTTCTTAAAGTAAGTTCTCAGACATGATAAGTCTTGTGAGTTTTTATAGAGCCAATTATAAAAGTATCTTATAATAATGCTTTAAATGCAATCAACAGAAACAAGATTGGCAAAATGCTGACTATTGTTGAAATTGGATAATGATTACCTATGAATTCATGTTATATATTTGTGATGTTTGAAAATAGCTAAATAAATTTTTATAAATGTAATCAGAAAAAAATCAGGTTTCCACAGTTGACCATAAAACACTTGCTGATGCATTAAACTGCTAAGATAACCCATCTAGAGGAATAACCTGGTGAATGAATCCAAATCACTTATAGTCCAAGTTAAAGCTGTCATTTAAATCCACTCTACTTTGAGATGAACTTTGCTGGATATAGGAATCTGTTATTTTTGCCTGTTTCCCTTTGTTTGGTAATGGTGCCCCAACTTTTCCTTTAGAAACATTCCTCTACCATTTTGTGTGCCTTTGATGGCCTGCCAATCACCCCAGTGAAAGAGTAGACACACCTGACTTCAGCTTGGAGCAAATCTGACTCCCTCCCAAGAACATAAATCCTGAGCAGATCATTGCTTGAAAACAGAACTGAGCCATTCAACAACTGAGATACTCCTAGTTGGCCACAATAAGACGTGACAGTTGTCACAAATCTTATTCTTCCTAAGACTGACAAATGATCCCATTTCCCCCTTGATTCTGCAAGTTACCCAGTACACCTCTAAATATTTATTATTATATCACCCAGAAATAGCTTTTGTTTCACAAAGATTACAACTAATATACAGACTTACGTATAAACCATTAGAGCACTCAAAATACCTAGTTCTGAGTACCTACCTTATCAAGCAGTATGCTGTTAGAAACAACAGATAAAAGAAACACAATAAACAAACCTCAGCAACATTAGACTTCAGCTTTTTTAGCTAAATATTTTATCTTTACTAGGAAAGATAATCTCATCCACCAGCTTAACATTGTATGCACAGGGTACCTACTAAAGGTAATTTCAACATAACCAGTCTTCACAGTTTACTCCATGAAGTCTTTCCTTCCCTCAAGGAAATCAAGGAGGAACTGCAGAAAATTAAGTATAGTTTCAGGATTTGACACTACAAAGAAGGTGAAGTATAGGTTGCTTTTACTCATTTTATCTGACATATCAAATACCCAAATAACAAAAATATTACTTAAGAAGGCCGGGCGCTGTGGCTCATGACTGTAATCCCAGCACTTTGGGAGGCCAAGGCGGGTAGATCACCTGAGGTCAGGAGCTTGAGACCAGCCTGACCAACACGGTAAAACCCCCATCTCTACTAAAAATTAAAAAAATCAGCCGGGTGTGGTGGCGGGCGCCTGTAATCCTAGGTACTTGGGAGGTTAAGGCAGGAGAATCGCTTGAACCCAGGAGGTTGCAGTGAGCTGAGATCACACCATTGCACTCCAGCCTGGGCGACAAGAGCAAAACTGGATCTCAAAAAAACAAACAACAACAAAAAATTACTTAAGAAAATAAGCACACAAACTTAACAAGCTTACTTTAAAGCACAGAACAAAAGTTGAGATTTAATTTTACATAAATTAGTATATTCGGTCACTGAGCATCATTCTTTTAGGCAATGAAAGCTACATATTTGAATTCTTAGCAACCACATTAACCATCTCACACGAGGAATTAAAGGGTCAAGACAAAACCACCAAATCAAACCAACCAAGCCAAAATTCCCAGAAAAACCTATTAGAATTTCACTGACCACTGACAATAGATCACATCAATAAACAGATGTTTATAGACCAACTCCCTGTTCCAGGCACAAGACTATTTCATGAGGTGAAGCAAAGAACAAGGAGACTTTCTGTTTGACCTTAAAGAGTGTAAATTTTAAGAGAACAGAACATCTATGAAGGATATTTATTAATGACAATTCAGAGCTGTGGTGAAGAATACAGTGTGGTTCCAGCTTGGGACAGAATCCCAGATCTGCCACTTACTAGCTGTATGACTACATACAGCTAGTAACTCATTTCCTTATCTGTAAAATGGGAATAATTATCTACTTCCTGAATTGAGGTAAGGATTGAATGAGTCAATTCATGTAAAGTACTGAAAACAGTAGCTGGCACATCCTAAACACTAAAAATGGTAGCTATTTGTAACAGACTGAATGTGTCTTGTCCCCAAAGTCCTAACCCTCAGTGTGATGGTATTTGGAGATGGGTCTTTTGAGTGGTAATTAGAAACAGATGAGGTCATGCAAGTGGAGCACCATGATCTCTCTTATTCTCTCTTTCTCTCTCTCTCTCTCCACTCCCCCATATGAAGATACAGCAAGAAGGTAGCCACCTATAAGCCAGGAACACAGCCCTCACCAGGAAATGAATCTGTTGGGACTTTGATCTTAGACTTTTCAGCATCCAGCATTGTGAGAAATAAATGTCTGCTGTTTAAGCTACCCAGTCTGTGGTATTTTGTTACAGTAATTGAAGCTGACTAAGACACTATTATAGTTTTATTGTTATTGAAATAGTTAAAAATAAATGCCCAGTCAGAAGTAAATACAGAAACACTAGGGAGGCCAAAGAAAAAGAGAATAGAGTAGGCTGGAATGGGGAGAAATGTAGTAATAAGACACCATCAATGAAGACTTGGGGATAGGAAAGGGTATGAGTAAAGTATGATCAGAGAAAAGAGAAAAGATGAGCCTCTATCTTTGGAAGAGTGATTCAAAAGGGAACTGATAGAATGTATGATTCCATGAGCTAGATAAAACTAGGTTGTGGGGGGACTGGGGATGCTGGTTAAGATTTTGATCCACTGGCAATGAGAGGCTCACTACATATATCTGTGCAAAGGATTGGCTGGCTAAAAAATATAATTTAGGAAGATGTTTCCTTGGGAAGAGAGAATAAAATAAATTGTTTAAGCCAGAGTGGAAAACCGAGTTAACTATATTATCAGAGATCTAACAGCAAGGACTGACTACGTGTCTGACACAGGGTCCTCTGCTTTGTTCACAATCCCTTTCTTTCTCAGCTCCTTTTCCTTTCCCCGAAATGGAACTGCCATGGCTATAACAGCTCAACATTTTAACAGGAACGGTGTATCTGCACATTGTTTTAGCATAAAATCATATAAATCATATAATACGATTTCTATGAGACCCTAAATCTGAAACAATATGCATCTTAAATTGTTTATGTAGCTGCTTTATGCTTTCTACTTGATTGCTCCCTATCACATAGAAAAGCCATCTGGATAGAGGTAAACTGAAAAATCAAGTCCACTGAAATCTTGAGAGTCATCTAACCTACTTTTCCCTTCCCCAAACAAGACAATTGACAATCCCTTGTAATTATAAAGCTAACCAGAGATGAAGCACCCTCAATAACTCTTTGCAACTCATTCCAGTGGGTAAAAGTCACCAACAATACAGACAAACTATTCTTCCAGTCTCATCTAGATCATTCACGTGTCAGCACAAGCCAATTTCTTCCTAGTCTGCCTCCAACAGAAATGATTAACAACAGTTACCACCCCTAAAAATCATTGTCCACCCATGCTCTATTGGTAGACTCCATAGAAGAGAATAAGAATGGCTTTGCCCACAGGTAAACAAGGGAAGAGTTCTAGTGACTTAGAATGATTTAACTTCATCACACACATTTCCAGTGCTCAAGTTTCTCTGAGAAAAGTCTGCAAATGCAGGTGACAAATTCCGGCAGTTGCCAATATGTGCACTATCCCTTTGATTGTACATTCTCCTTTATAATACCCTTAATATAGCTAAAAAATAAGTTTATTTGGATACAATATGGCAACATCCAAGAATATTAAGGGAGAAACACCTACCAGCCCATCACATAGTGTTATGCTCTAGACCTTCACATGTATACAAATGTGTTACACTGGTTGAAATTGTGATATTTAAGCCATTTGGCACTTTGCTTTTTTCATTTGTATTATAACAGCTTTCCATGTTTCTACAGAGTCTTAATAATTATCATTTTAAGGGCTGCCTAACAGAGTAGGATAAATATTTAAAGAGCAGAAGAGATGAGTTGAAGACTATATTCCTAACTTTATTACATAACTAGAGTTTTAAAACTCTTAATAGAGTCCCATCAATAAAAGAAAAGGCATAATAATGTGGTCTACAAGGTCTTTAAGAATTCAATTTTTTAAAAGAATTAAATCAATCCTTTCTGTCACAAGCAGTTTAATATAAGTAAATTTCCTTAGGGGCTATAAGGTCACTATATCCCTCAAGCAGAAAATGCTGTAAAAAAAAATATACTTCAGATTTGAAGTAACATATTAACATCATTTATGTTATATATGTATATGTGTATATCGCTTGGCTATATACATATATGATAATACATATATACGTATATATGATTAGTATATGTCATTTGGATATACATATACACATATATGATTACTATATATTATTTGGAGGAAGGTTTCCAAGATTTCAACCAAGTATATATGACATCTAAGAAGGTTTAATTCTTCAAATTATGTTTGAATCAGAAATAATCACATTCTGTTAGGAACGTCATACATGCCACATGATGCTGATTTTTTTTTTTTTACAGCTTTACTGAGGTGTCATTGACATGCAATAAAATTCAACTGTTTTAAATGTACAATTCACTGACTTTAGTTTATTTCCAGAGTTGTGTGACAGTCTAATCATACAACGTTTCCATTATCCCTCATGCCCATTTACAGTCAGTCCCCATTTTTACCATAGTCCTGGACAACCACTGACCTACTTTCTATCTCAATAAATGGGCCTTTCCTGGAGAGTTCATAAAATTAAATCATATCATATGTAGTATTTTGTGCTTGGCCTTTCACTTAGCATAATGTTTTTGAGTTTCCTATGATGACTATGTTGTTTCTTATCTTCTTTTCATTCCTCCAGCCCCGCCACATCATGCTAAACTCTTCCACTGGCACTTAGGGTAAAAATTATCCTGAATAGAAGGCAGGTTGAGTAAAATAAACAACCGAGTACTATGTAAGTGTAAAAGATAATGAGGAAGATCTCTATGAACTGATATGGAGTAACTTCCAGGATGTTTCAATAAGAAAACGTATGAATAGGCACATATAGTATGATATATTTTGTGTAAGAAAAGAATGGGAAATTTTTTAAATATACAAATACCTGCTTGTCATTACAAAAATAAACTCAAGAAGGATAAATCAGAAAACAATGGCCCTTGTTACCTGTAAGAATGAGAGAAAATCAAGTAGAAAGGATAAGAAAGGGAATGACACCACTCTTAGTATACCACATACTTAAAATTAAATCAGTAAGAGTGGGAAGGGGAACAAAACAGAAAGTAACACAGTCCTGCATCTCTTCAGGGCAAGGATGCATTCTGAGAAATGTGTCATTAGGGAAGTTCGTCATTGTGTGAACATCATAGAGTGTATTTACACAGACCTAGATTGCACAGCCTATTGCACATCTAGGCTGTATGGTATAAGCTACAGCTCCTAGGCTACAAACCTGTACAACATGCTACTGTGCTGAATACTATAGGCAATTGTAAGAAAACATAGAAAAGGTACAATAAGAATATGGTATTATAATCTCTTGGGAACCACTGTCATATATGTGGTCCATTATTTACTGAAATGTCATTATGTGGCACATGACTATAAATGTATAAACAGAAAGTAATCTACACACACACATATACATATTTGTGCATGTGTATATTTGCATGTTTGTATATATGTGTATGTTTTTATTTACCTGCATATATGTATTTCCTTGTTCTAGCCTTTAAAAGGACCAACAGGCAAAATCACTTCTGGCAGTAATATGCACACTTGGTGCCCCGATCATTCTTTGCTACAAAAGACACCTTGAGACAGATTTTCACATACAGAGTCATGACCATACACCGAGATTAGGGTCATATAAGAATATCATTTGCACTCTTTTGTGAACACATCTATTCTGGGACACTGATCACTAAACTGTGAATTAGCAGGCACAAAAACAACAACAACAACAAAGCCCAGGTCCTTTGCAAGACAATCTTTTCAGTAAAAAGGTACATGAAAAATGTGAACTGATTTCCTGCCAGCTTCCACAGATTAGAGTAAATCTGAGTAACTGAAAGAGATTAGCTTCTGGAAACAATTTCATTTCTATGTGGAAAAAGTGCAAAATGATGCAGGTAATGTTTGTCAAAAAGTAAGGAAAGGGAGATTTCCTAAAACCATCAGGGCAGAAGTGAAGGGTATATTCGTTTAATTCTCAGCACCAACCCAACACTTATTTTGGGACTTGGTACACAGCAGGTGCTGAGAGATCTAGTTTACAGCACAGCAACTTGATAACAGCGTCTGCCCACAGTTTTGTGGGCACAAAGAATGGAGCAAACAGAGTTCTGGTCTGGGCTCTGTCACTGGCTGTGTGAACTTCAGAAGGTAACTGAATACCCTACTTTCCTCAACCTAAAAAGGCATTTTTCTCTATGTTCTGTGAGTTTATAAAACAGCTGATATAGCTTTCATAAATGTTATTTTATCTTTCAATAAGAAAAAATTCCAGTTCCTTTGAAAGCCTTTTACAATAATTTTAAAGAAAAAAGATTAACATCTGGATGTCTTACCAGAGAGAGGATTTTTTAAAAATGATCTCCATATAAAACATAACTGCTTGGCTGGGTGCGTTGGCTCACACCTGTAATCCCCAGCACTTTAGAAGGCCAAAGCAAGAGGATCACTTGTGCCCATGAGTTCAAGAACAGCCAGGGCCACGTAGGGAGACCTGGTCTCTACAAAAAATTTTAAAAATTAGCCAGGTCTGGTGGCACAAACCTAGAGTCCCAGCTACTCAGGAGGCTAAGATGAGAGGCTCTCTTGAGCCCAGGAGGTTGAGGCTGTGGTGAGCTGTGATTGCACCATTGCACTCCAGTCTAGGAGATAGAGCAAGACCCTGGTCTCAATCAACCAACCAATAAAATATTAAGTAAAGCCATTCCCTGTGAAGAGTAGTTTATATAAATAAATATATATGATATATAAACTAATTATAGTTTATTTATATAAAACTGCTCTTCACAGCAAATGGCTTCACTTAAAAAGCTATTCTTTGCCAGTAGTAAGGCCTTAAAGTCAAATAATATAAGCTTATGAATAAATGTGCTTACAAACAACCATGGAGTGCTTCACTCTTATTAAGTCATGATTCTTCCCACTAAAGAACAAACAATGTGGAGTTTGTTAATTTTTTTTCATTGCCTAAATCATTCCTGTGGAGAAGACAAGATTATTTAAAAGGCTTTTAAAAACTAATTGGTTAACAGTTTGAAAACTGTTTGCGAACCTTGCATGTACACAGTCAATATGTTTATAAACTTGATAAATACAAATGAGGATAATGAGATCAAAGAAAGGGTGAAAGGAATTAATCAGTAATTTGTTAAATGTCAGACCTTTTTTCTATTTGTATTAAACCCTTCCACATAACACTTTCTTTTTTAATGATGTCTATTTTATATGTAACAATTGTGTCTGTTCCATGTTTTCCATACTCATGGGAAACAAAACGAAATATTAAAAATTCATAACAATGTAGTGGCGAGTAGGGTCACCAAAGCCACTCAGAGAAAAGAGACCCTAAACCCTGGCAAATGAAAATTAAGAATGTCCTGCTAGCCAGGCTTCTGGCCTCTCTCTGTGCAAACTGGTTAAGAGACTGATAAAAATCACTGTTTGCCTCCTCTGCAAGGTTTTAATTAATGATAAAAAGGATTAGTGTGACAAGTCTTAGATTGTAGCGAATCTGGTGTACTTTGTGCTATGAATTTGTCTCTCTGCGCCATTCTGTCATGGAGAGCATTCCACTGTATAAAACGCGGGCCTAGGACTCCTGCCATTCAAGCTGGCCCGGCAAACTGGTCAGTTACAGACTTTGCTTTGGGTCCCTGAGACAAAAACTGAAGGAGGTTTCCCTCGATTTATGTCCTAGGGAGCATGACCCTGTGACCACATAGAGGTACTCTCTCTTTGTCTCCACCACTTGGAGGGTGGGAATTTTCAGATTCACATCCAGTGGCTAGTCTGAAAGGAGTCAGCACACTTAGTCCAAATGTGTCAAGCCCTTGGATGAGTTTTGTCTTAAAAGTTCTCATGCTACCTTAAGCCCATTTCTGAGAGTAAATTCTTGGGGATCATGGAAATGCTTCCGCTACCTCCTCTCTAGAAATACCTCTTGCTTGTATGATTTAAAAAAAAATCTGAAAAATTACCATTTGGCTTTAAAGAACTTTTGGATTGAGTCACTATTAGAACTAAGTACACCATTAAAACAAAAACGACTTTAGCAATCTCTTATTCTCAACAATTTTTTTAAAGGTTTAAATTAAAAGAAGGATGCATTATAATGTCATCGTTAGCATTAAAAATCATCTTACGCAGTTAAAATCCTTTTCAAGCCCGAAAATGCCTGCTCTAGCTCCTTCTGGGAAAAATAATGGCAACTGCCCCATACTAAAGCTCAGTAGCGGAGGCTCTGCCCTTTCACAGTGGCAGCCTGAGTTCAACTGCTGGCTTAGAGAATGAGTCCTTTCTGGTCTGTTATTTGTGTGACCTTTGCCATTTATTGACTTTTTTCCCCCTCCATGAACAACTTCTAACTTCCTGTGTTGAATTTTCTCTTCTCTGAGCTACGTTTGGGGTGATTCTAGACCTTGTACAAACCACTTGCCCTCCCTTTGGAGACACCTCATGCATCTGCGGCTAACTCATAACCTAAGTCAAGGCTTACTGGTTTCACTTGGGAAAATATCTTTGTCAGAGGAAGTGGGGGGAAAAGAGGGCTTAAAAGCCAGGGGTGTCAGCTGTTTGTCCCAGCTCTAGCTGGTCAAGAGGGATTTTAAATAATCTTTTTTTGAGAAAAAAGGGCTCTAGAAGTAAAAGTCAGCTTAATTAAAAACAGATATCAAAGCCATACATATATTCAAAAGGGCTTTATGCCTTTTTCTCTTCTTGAATCTTGTTTTTTGAGGAAAAAATGTTTTCTTCTCAGTCCACTCAATTGTTTCTCCATTTACTTCTGTCTTCTTGCTACCCTTGATGCCCACAAGCCAAGAACTAAGGTAATTTCTGACAGCCTGGGACTCCTTAGGAAAAACAGAGGAGGAGATCCCGTTTTAGGAAAAAATTCTGTTTTCCTCATGGAACCCCAAGAACTGTAAATGGACAGATCTGCTCAAAATCTAAGACTTTGCTCTGTTTTGCATTGTATCACCGATCTTTTTTACTTTGGGGAGCACCAAAAATAACTCTGCATTATGAGCAAACTTTTAGCCTTGGTGTGTAATAGCTAGGTAAAGAAATATACTTTTAGAGATATATTTTAGCCTTGGTATATGATTAGCTATGTAGGAAATACATGTTTACTATTGCTCTGTAGTAATAACCATTCACTATACGTGGCAGTTGCTTATAAGAAAATACTCCTTTCTTTGGACATTTAGATAAGAAAAGCATGCTCTTGGGCATGAAGAAGGTATTGAATGGGGGAACAGGTTGACAACAGAGTGGGCTGATTGCCATTGGGTTACCCACCAGCCTTGGAAAAATGTCTTTGCAATGAGATACACTGTGGAAGCACTATAATGCCTCATCCGGTTGAGTTTCCATCTTTTTGAGAACCCAGGATTCAGTATGTAAATGGGATCTTCAATCCCTGGTGGTTTGTTTTACCTTCCAGTTGTGCCTGTTTATTATGCCCTAGAAACTGACTTCTTCCTCACCCTGTTCCTTAAAAGGCTTCACCCTAAAGCCAATAATACAATTTAAAAACTCACATCTTTAAATTTTAAAGAAATCTCCATGTGTAAGAGTGTCTGCTTTTCCTGGCTAAAATGGTGTGAACTTTAAGTCACATCATTTTTTCTTGGTTTGAATAAAATGTAAATCCTCTATCTTGTTTGATCTAAGAGTTGCCCTCTTAAAAATGCAAATTTAGAGTTGCCCAGCTGACCACTGTTTAGGGCAGGAAGCAAGTAATCAAGAGACTGATGGTCTAAAATGGGAAAGAGAAACTTAAAAACTGGCAAATAAAAAATATATTACTCTAATAACAGATCTACTTCTGTTTGTCTGTGTATTTATATGTGTTGCCTGTATGATATTTATATAAAACAGCCCTAATAAATTCGCTTAAAGAAAAATAAGTACTTAAATAATATGTTTTGTTAAAAAAAACCCATGAATGCATTTTAGGTTTTTTATTATAGTAATCTTTAGTAAATAAATATAATGTGTATTTGTTTTTTTTTCTTTTGAGACAGCATGTCACCCAGGCTGGAGTGCACTGGTGTGATCACAGCTTACTGAAGCCTCAACCTCCCTGGGCTCGGGTGATCCTTCCACCTTCGCTTTCTGAGTAGCTGGGAGTACAGGTGCACACCACCACACCTGGCTAATTTTTGTACTTTTTCATAAAGACAGGGTTTCACCATGTTGGCCAGGCTGGTCTCAAACTCCTGGGCTCAAGCGATCTACCTGCCTCAGCCTCCCAGAGTGCTAGGATTACACACATAAGTCTCTGTTTTATTTAAAGATTATTAATAAAAATATCTTCAAAATTTAGGCATTTGGGAAGAAAAATGGCAGATAGAAGTCAGGACTAAGATGCAGCTACCATTTGGATGGACAGGACAGAGTACAGAGACTCACACTGTGAACTTCTGCTCCAAGAACCACTGCAGGAATGTGCCAGGAAGAGCAAGGGTTCACAGATCCTGTGGAAGAAACAGCTCACTCTGCAAATTCCACGAGACAGCAAAAAAACTGAGTTCCCAAAGTATAAGAGGAGAAAACCTTCCTTTGAACACATATGTACCTTGGGGAACCTGAAAATTCAGATTATAGGAGAAGGAATTAACCTTACCTAGAGCTGAAATGGATTTTAGCGAGCCAAGCAAAATATTGAAGTAGAAGCAGCAGCAGGAACAGCCCTGTAGGCACTCCTAGTCCCCAGCTGCAGACTAGGGAAGCCATTCTTGACTTTATCTACCAGGGGTCCTTGGGGAAGGGATCCCACAGAACTAGGGAGGGGGTTACAGGGTGAAAGAAACTTCTAGCTGAACTTTGTAATAATTTCGACTGAGCATGAATTTTCTTGAGCAGAATCTGGAGGGAAAAACAGAAATTGCTGCAGGAGCCATGGCTGACAGTGTGAGCAGGCAGGAAGAGGCGAGGCCTGAAAGCTGTGCTTGCTTTCTCAACGAGGAGGCTTGTAGCCTGCAGCAAGGTCTGAGCCTAGTACATAGACTGCCCGCGTATAAACTGCATGAAGCTGCATGGGAGCTGAGGGAGCCCTGTCACTGCTAGTTTCCCCCCACTTCTCTGGAAACCAGCTCCCTAGCTTCATGGAAGCTGTGTGAGGCCTGTCACTGCCAGCTTTCCCTCACTTCTCTGGAAACCTGTATGATGCAGCAGAGGCAGCCGTAATCACTCTTGGAACATAATTCCATTGACCACGCCACACAGCAGCCTCAGCAAGTCCCACCCAAGGAGAATCTGAGCTCAGACCCGCCGAATCCTGCCCCCACTGGATGGTATTTCTCTATCTGCCCAGGTCGCTAAACACAAAAGACATAAAGTCTTGGAAACTTTATGGCCCTGCCCATCACTGGAGAAACCAGAACATTTATCCTGGTCAACTTAGGGCAAGCTTATATCCTCTTTCTACTACTGCAGCTGGTGCTCTCTTGAAAGTGCCACCTCCTGACTGGGGGTCAACCAACTGAAGCAATTACAGCAACTCAAGACAGAATAACCCTGCTCCCAGGAAAGAGAAAACAACAGCAAATTTCATTGCATGCAACATACTGGCTAACCAGAGGTCCTGAGTATGTCTACATGACGATTTCACTGCCACCATAACCAGCATTCAAGAAAACCAGCGCACTAAACTACAAGCAACGAATCTCACAGAGTCTACTTCATTCCCCTGCTACCTCCACCAAAGCAGGGCTGGTATCCACAGCTAGGAGACATAAAGATGCAGGACATTATAGGACTCTTTGCAGACTTTCCCTAGCACCATCCCAGAGCCTGCTGCCCCACTGGGTGGCTAGACCCAGAAGAGCAATAAGAATCATTGCAGTCCAACTCTCAGGAAGCCCCACCCCTAGGGGAAGCAGGAGAACACCACATCAAACAATCGCCTCATGGGAATAAAGAATCTGTACAGCAGCCCTTGAATCCCAGATCTTTCCAATGAAATAGTCTACCCAAAGGGGAAAGAACCAAAACAACAATTCTGGTACTATGGCAAAAAAAGGTTCTATAGTACCCTCAAAAGATCACACTAGTTCCCAGCAATGGATCCAAACCAAGAACAAATCTTAATTGCCAGAAAAAAAGAATTCAGAAGGTCTATTATTGAGCTACTCAAGAAGATACCAGAGAGAGGTGAAAAACAAAGAAATTAAGAAAACCATAATGGATATGAATGAAAATTTGCCAGACAAATATATATAATAAAATAAAAACAATCACAACTTCTGGAAATGAAAGACACTTAGAGAAATACAAAATATACCAGAAAGTTTCAACAGTAGACTAGAACAAGTAGAAGAAAAAACTTCAGAGCTCAAAGACAAGGGTTTTAAATTAACACAAACTGATAAAGATAAGGAAAAAAGAATTTTAAAAAAGAACAAAGCTTCCAAGAAATTTGAAATTATGTTAAATGACTAACCGTAAGAATAATTGGTGTTCCTGAGCAAGAAGATAAATCTAAAAGTCGGAAAAACATATTTGAGGCAACAATCATGGAAAACTTCCCTGGCCTCACTAGAAAGCTAGACATTCAAATATAAGAAGCTCAAAGAACACCCAGGAAATTAATTGCAAAAAGACCACCACCACTGGGCACAGTGGCTCACACCTGTAATCCCAGCACTTTAGGATGCCAAGGCGGGTGGATCACCTGAGGTCAAGAGATCGAGACCATCCTGGCTAACATGGTGAAACTCCATCTCTAATAAAAATACAAAAAATTGGCCGGGCATGGTGGCACATGCCTGTAATCCCAGCTACTCGGGAGGCCAAGGCGAATCGCTTGAACCCAGGAGGCAGAGGTTACGGTTAGCCGAGATTGTGCCATTGCACTCCAGCCTAGGCAACAAGAGCAAAACTCCATCTGAGAAAAAAAAAAAAAAAAAAAAAACATTATGTAGGCACATAGTCAACAGATTATCTAAAGTAAAGATTAAGAAAAGAATCTTAAGAGCTGTGAGGAAAAACCATCAAGTAACCTACAAAGGAAAACCTATCAGATTAACAGAAGATTTCTCAGCAGAAATCCTATAAGCTAGTAGAAATTGGGACCCTATCTTTGACCTCCTCAAACGAAATAATTATCAGCCAAGAATATTGTAATCCAGCAAAACTAAGATCCATAAATGTAAGGGACATAAAGTCTTTTTCAAACAAATGCTGAAAGAATTCACCACTACCAAGCCAGCACTACAAGAACTGCTAAAAGGAGCTCTAAAACTTGAAAGAAAACCTCAAAAAACACCAAAACAGAAGCTCCTTAAAGCATAAATTTCACAGGGCCTACAAAAAAACAACACAATTTAAAAAAAAAAAAAAAAAAACAAGGAATTCGGACAACTAGCATGATGAATATAATAGTACATCACTTTCAATACTAATGTTGAATATAAATGGCCTAAATGCTCCACTTAAAAGATACAGGATGGCAGAATGAATAAAAATCCACCAACCAAGTATCTGCTGGTTTTAAGAGACTTACTTAACACATAAGGACACATATAAATTTAAGGTAGACGGGTAGAAAAAAGTATTCTATGCAAATGAACACCAAAAGCATGCAGAAGTAGCTATTCTTAGACAAAACAAACTTTAAAGCAAAAACAGTTTAAAAAGACAAAGCGCCTATAATCCCAGCACTTTGGGAGGCCAAGGCGGGCGGATCACGAGATCGAGACCTTCCTGGCTAACACAGTGAAACCCCGTCTCTACTAAAAATACAAAAAATTAGCCAGGCGTGGTGGTGCAGGCCTGTAGTCCCAGCTACTCGGAGGCTGAGGCAGGAGAATGGCGTGAACCCGGGAAGCGGAGCTTGCAGTGAGCCAAGATGGCGCCACTACACACCAGCCTTTGCGACAAAGCGAGACTCCGTCTCAAAAAAAAAAAAAAAAAAAAAGACAAAGAGGGGCAGGCACAGCTCACACCTGTAATCCCAGCACTTTGGGAGGCAGATCACCTGAGGTCAGGAGTTCAAGACTAGCCTGGCTAACATGGCAAACCCCCTCTCTATTAAAAATACAAAACTTAGCCGGGCGTGGTGGCAGAGGCCTGTAATCCCAGCTACTCGGGAGGCTGAGGCAGGAAGAATTGCTTGAACCTGGGAGGCAGAGGTTGCAGTGAGCCGAGATCAGGCCACTGCACTCCAGCCTGGGTGACAGAGCAAAACTCCGTCTCAAAAAAATAAATAAATACAAATTTTAAAAAAAAGAGGAATGTTAAATATTAAAAGGATTAGTCCAACAGAAAAATACCACAATCCTAAAAACATATGCTCCTAAAACTGTAGCTCTCAAATCTATTAAACAATTACTACTAGACTTAAGAAACTGATGAACAGCAACACAGTAATACTGTGGGACTTCAATCCTCCACTGACAGCACTAGACAGGTCATCAAGACAGAAAGTCAACAAAGAAACAATGTACTTAAACTACACCCTAGAAGAAATGGAACAGATATCTACAGAACATTTTACCCAACAACTGCAAAATATGCATTCTTTTCTTCGGCACATGTAACATTCTCCAAGATAGATTATATGATAGGCCATGAAAAAAAGTCTAAATAAATTTAACAAAATAAAAATTATACCACGTACCTTTAAACCACAGTGGAATAAAATTGGAAATTAATTCCAAAAGAAACCCTCAAAACTACACAAATACATAAAAATTAAATAATCTGCTCCAGAATGAACTTTGAGTCAACAATAAAATCCAGGTGGAAATTTAAAAATTATTTGAACTGAACAATAGGAGTGACACAACCTATCAAAACTGCTGGGATACAGCAAAAGCAGTGTTGAGGAAACTTCAGCCAGGTGTGGTGGCTCACACCTGTAATCCCAGCACTTTGGGATGCCAAGGCGGGCAGATCGCCTGAGGTCAAGAGTTCATGAACAGCCTGGCCAATGTGGTGAAATGTCGTCTCTACTAAAAATATAAAAAAAAAAAAAAAAAAAAGAAAAAAAAGATTAGCCAGGCGTGGTGGCAGGTGCCTGTAATCCCAGCTACTAGGGAGGCTGAGTCAGGAGAATTGCTTAAACCTGGGAGGAGGAGGTTGCAGTGAGCCAAGATCATGCCATTGCATTCCAGCCTGGGCAACAAGAGTGAAACTCTGTCTCAAAAAAAAAAAAAAAAAAAAAAAAAAAGAGTAAACTTCATAGCATTAAATGCCTACAACAAAAAGTCTGAAAGAGGACAAAAAGACAATCTAAGGTCAAACCTCAAGGAACCTGAGAAACAAGAACCCAAACCCAGCAGAAGAAAAGAAATAACCAAGATCAAAGCAGAACTAAATTAAACTAAAACAAACAACAACAACAACAAGAAGATAAATGAACAAAAAGCTGGTTCTTTGAAATGATAAACAAAATTGATAGACCATTAGCAAGATTAACGAAGAAAAAAAAGAGAGGGCCGGGCTCGGTAGCTCATGCCTGTAATCCCAGCACTTTGGGAGGCCAAGGCAGGTGGAATTACCTGAGGTTGGGAGTTCAAGACCAGCCTGAAAAACATAGAGAAACCCCATCCCTACTAAAAATACAAAATTAGCCGGGCGTGGTGGTGCATGCCTGTAATCCCAGCTACTTGGAAGGCTGAGACAGGAGAATTGCTTGAACTTGGGAGGCAGAGGCTGTGGTGAGCTGAGATTGTGCCATTGCACTCCAGCCTGGGCAACAAGAGGAAAATTCTGTCTCAAAAAAAAAAAAAAAAAAAAAATCCAAATAAGCTCAATTAGAAACAAAACCAGAGATATTACAATCAATAATACAGAAATACAAAAGATCATACAAGGTTCCTATGAACACCTTAACACACACAAACTAGAAAACCTAGAGGAGATGGATAAGTTTCTAGAAATACACAACTCTCCTAGATTAAACCAGAAAGAAACAGAAACTCTGAACAGACCAATAACAAGTAATGAGACTGAAACAGTAATTTAAAAATTGCCAACAAAAAAAAATGTCCAGAACAAGATGGATTCACAGCTGAATTCTATCAGATGTTCAAAGAATTGGTACTATTGAGACTATTCTAAAAGATAAAGAGGGAATCCTCCCAAAATCATGCTATGAAGCCAGTATCACCCAGTGCCAAAACAAGGAAAGGACATAATGACAACAACAAAAAAACAACAGACCAATATCTCTGAATAATATAGATGCAAAAATCCTCAACAAAATACTAGCTAATCCAATCCAACAGCATATCAAAAAGATAATCCACCATGAACAAGTGGGTTTCATACCAGGAATGCAAGGACATTTTAACACATACAAGTCAATAAATGTGTTATACCACATGAACAGAACTAAAAACAAAAATCATATGATCATCTAAACAGACACAGAAAAAGCATTTGACAAAATCCGGCATCCTTTATGATTTTTATGATTAAAACCCTCAGCAAAAATGCCATAGAAGGGACATACCTCAAGGGAATAAAACCTATCTATGACAAATGCACAGATAACATTATACTGAATTAGGAAAACTTGAAAGCATTCTTCCTGAAAACTGGAACAAGATAAGGACGACCACTCCCACCACTTCTGTTCAACATAGTACTACTGAAGTCCTAGCCAGAGCAATCAGACAAGAGAAAAAAATAAAGGGCATCCAAATCCATAAAGAGGAAGTTGAACTGTCATTGTTCACCAATGATATTGTATCCCTAGAAAACCCTAAAGACCCACCCAAAATGCTCCTAGATCTGATAAGTTAATTCAGTAAAGTTTCAGAATACAAAATCAATGTACACAAATCAGTAGCGCTGCTATATACCAACAACAATCAAACTGAGAATCAAATCAATAACTCAACCCCTTTTACAATAGCTGAAAATAAATAGAATACTTAAAAATATACCTAACCAAGGAGGTGAAAGATCTCCACAAGGAAAACTACAAAATACTGCTGAAAGAAATCATAGATGACACAAACAAATGGAAACACATTCCATGCTCACGGACAGGTAGAATCAATATTGTGAAAATGACCACACCGCCAAAAGCAATCTACAAGTTCAATGCAATGCCCATCAAAATACCATCATCTTTTTCACAGAACTAGAAAAAAACAAGCCTAAAACTCATATGGAACCAAAAAAGAGCCTGCATAACCCAACTTCAAACTATACTACAAGGCTTTAGTTACAAAAACAGCATAGTACTGGCATAAAAATAGGCACATAGACCAATGGAACAAAATAGAGAATCCAGAAAGAAAGCCAAATATTTACAGCCAACTGATCTTCAACTAAACAAACAAAAACATAAAGTGGAGAAAGGCCACCCTATTCAACAAATGGTTCTGGGATAATTGGCAAGCCACATGTAGAAGAATGAAACTGGATCCTCATTTCTCATCTTATACAAAAATCAACTCAAGATGGATCTAAGACTTAAATCTAAGACCTGAAACCATAAGTATCCTAGAAGATAACATCAGAAAAACCCTTCCAGTCATTGGCTGAGGCAAAGACTTCATGACCAGGAACCCAAAAGCAAATGCAATGAAAACAAAGATAAATAGATGAGACCTAACTAAACTAAAAAGCTTCGGTACAGCAAAAGAAATAATCAGCGGAGTAAGTGGAAAACCCACAAAGTGGGAGAAAATCTTCACAAACTATGAATCCAACAAAGGACTAATATCCAGAATCTACAAGAACTCAAACAAATTAGCAAGAAAAAAACAAACAATCCTATCAAAAAGTGGGCTAACGACATGAAAAGGCAATCCTCAAAAGAAGATATACAAATGGCCAACAAACATATGAAAAAGTGCTCAACATGACTAATCGTCAGGGAAATGCAAATCAAAACCACAATGCAATACCACCTTACTCCTGCAAGAATTGCCATAATCAAAAAATCAAAAAATACTAAGTGTTGGCATGGATGCTGTGAACAGGGAACACTTCTACCCTGCTGGTTGGAATGTAAACTAGTACGACTACTACATAAAACAGTGTGGAGATTCCTTAAAGAACAAAAAATAGATTGATCAGTTGATCCAGCAATCCCACTATTGGGTGTCTAGTGGGAAAAAGAAGTCATTATATGAAAAAGACACATGCATATACATGTTTATAGCAGGACAATTCACAATTGCAAAAATATGGAACCAGCCTAAATGCCCATCAACCAACAAGTGGGTAAAGAAAATGTAATACTGCTCAGTCATAAGAAGAAATGAAATAATGGCATTCCAGCAACCTGAATGGAGTTGGAGACCATTATTCTAAGTGAAATAACTCAGAAATGAAAAACCAAACATCATATGTTCTCACTTCTAAGTGGGAGCTAAACTATGAGGACACAAAGGCATAAGAATGATATAATGGACCTTGGGGACTCAGGGGGAGGTAGGGATGGGGGTAAGGGATAAAAGACTGCACATTGGGTACACTGCATACCGCTTGGGTGACAGATGCTCCAAAATCTCAGCAATCAACACTAAAGAACTTATACATGGAACCAAAAACCATCTGTTTCACAAATATTAAAATTTTAAAAATTAGGCATTTGGTCTAAATTAGACAGGTAAGATACTAGTGTCCTTACTAGATGCTTTAAAGCCATTAACTGCTTCTATGGCTTTTGATAATCATTCAACTTGCTTGCTTTAGAGCCATTGGATTCTAGGTAAGGCCTAGAGACATTTGGAGTTAGCCATGTCCCCAGCTATGCTAGAAAGAGTCAGACATTATCTGTGCTTCTGTCCTGTATCCTACACTCTGCACCTGATACATAATTAAAATTGCTTACACTAAAAACAAAAATCATGCATTTTTAGTAGAAAGGTGTGGAAATTATAGTTTCTTCTAAGAGAAAGTAATTCTGTCTAATTTAGAGGGTTTAAGAATTGTTTTAAGATTAAAAAAAAGAATAAAACTGAAAGTTTAAGCAAGGTGTAGAAGGTTTGTAAAAGATTAATCTTACAAACAAAATTTTGTGTGCGAGCAAGGTGACTAAAATTAAAATGGCATCATTTAGTTTTTCTATAAATTAAACATTAGCACTGATGCAGGTCAGAACCTGAGCCCATGTGTCAGAATAACAGGGTTCTCTTGGAGCAATGATCTGCTCTTTAACAGAAAATTGTACAAGGTTATAAAAGGTTTATTAAAGTCTTATTTTATGATTAAACTGGTTAAAATTAGATTTACTTATAAAATTCTATTTAAAATTAGCTTTAGCATTACTATATTACTGCAAAGAAAAAATGTGGTTTATCTTTGATCAAGATTTCTGCTTGCCTACAGGAAAAGGCGAAAGAGAAGAGACAGATTCAGCTGGCCTCATACTGTCTTTATTGGGTCTTGTTATTTGGAAAGCTGTCTCCTGTCTATAAAAGAATAAAGGATTTTTGCTTTTTTGAAATCTTTGAGTTAATCAATTTGGCTAAATAAATAAACTGTGGTCTTAGTTTTGTGATATCAAGTGTTTTAAAGCTTTGATATATGACAAACTTTCCAAAATCAAATTCTAAATTAGCTTTTTCTTTTAACCTGATTAACCCTGTTAAATATTAGTTCCCCTAGAATTCAAAAGAAACATATTCAGTTTAATATAATTAATTTAATTTAAATCACATGGAAAACATTGTCAAGTATAAAATAGTGCTTAATTTTATTTGGGTTATATTCATATAAGTGTGTTATTAATATAGTTTCCAAGATTGTAATTCTGTCAATATATTATCAGTAATAATTATTCATTATGTGCCACAGGCATAACCAAATTTACTTGTCAATTGTGTCTTTCACTGTGGCTGTCCTAAGACTTTTGTCATCCACAGACAATTGTTGTCCTGTCTGATCCTTTTCAGAGGGTGGTTTACAATCAGTTATAGGACTCTGACAGGTACTCTTGAATGCAGGCCTCTGATAACTTTGGTGACTGGGCCATTAGAAGAGAAAAAACCTTCCAAGATTCTCTTTGAAAGCTAATGTGTTCAAAAATATCAAGCAGAAAAGGAGTTAATTGCATGGACTGAACCAATATGACATTAAAATAATCCTTCTATGACTTTTTGCTTGAAACATTGCTGATCCTTTTGTTTTTCAGTCAAGAAAACTTGTTTTTCCTTTTGAGCTATTTACAGCTTTTAACAATGAAGTATACTCCTGTGAGCAAAATTTGGAGAATGTTTCTTTCTCTCTACCTGATTTCTCCAGAATTTGGAAACTATTTGTGAGTATTCTTAAATTATGGCAATAGAGTTATTTGCATAAATACAATAAGAATCTGTTTTATAGGAGCACATTTGGAGACACTGGTTACTTTACCAAGGCTTTGACTGAAATGGCATTCTTTTAAATAGAAACAGACTGCTTTAAGGAATCAGAGGTGATTTATAGAGCCAATAAAAGTCCCTTGAAAAACCTGGGCCTCACATCCCTTCTCTGCCCAGTCCCTGTACAGGATTCCTAACTTGTGGTAAGTAAAGAATGCCACTTTCTAACAAGCCCAGGAGCCCCAAGGTAACTTGGGACCTCCATAGGAGCGGAATTCATCCAATTCACACAGGTATTTGCAGGCACAAATAAATCCATGGATGAGTTTGAGGCTTTACAAGGTCTAATCTGAGATTCCTTATGGAAAAAGTTCTAACAATGCCAATTTGAAAGACAGCTTATATGACAAATAATTTTTCTTGCTGCATTTTATATAAATATTCAGGCCAAATATAAGACCAAAACTTATTTTTGCAAACAAATTGGTTCTACCATGATTTGTCTTGGATAAAAATGAGAGAATGGAGAAAGATTATAATACACCTATTGTTAGATTCTAGTCTTGTCTCGTTTTTGAGGTTTTTTTTAAATATGCATTGTTTTCTAAAATTTGGACTGAATCTTAAATCTTTTCCAGATTACAAGTCTTCAAACTAACATTTTCAAAATTTCATCCATTTTTCTGACTAAAACTCAGTAGAAGTGCTACTACCTTTTTCCTGAGGCCCTATAGGCTGAAACTTATTCCTTACGATACAGGCAAGAAGAAAACGTCAAACAGTCACTGTCCTCCTCCTCTGTAACTAAAGACGTTTTGAGTTTAACGTCTGGATAGACTGTTACAGAATGGAGTTCTCCATTCTTTAACAATGAAATTTCTACCATTAACATTTGCTTTTCTTGTTTCCATAGAAATGTCTCTTACTAAAAGTCTGTTTGCCTTATATTTCAGACAACAGGAGGTTCGTTTTCCAGTCTATTTACTTAAATTCCAAATGGTATCTGATCTTCTTTTTATTTTTAGACAGGGCTCTGGCTCTGTTGCCCAGGCTAGAGAGCAGTAGCACCATCAGGGCTCACTGTAGCCTTGACCTCTTGGGCTCAAGAGATCCTTCCACCTCAGCTTCCTGAGGAGCTTCCAGAGGGGAAGAAATGCTGCACAATTGCTTTATAGCCTTTTTGCCACAGGCCAGACCACCAAGTGGCCCATAACCCAAGATAAGCATTGCAACCAGGTAATGCTGACCCGCACACCCTATCACTCTTTTGATTTGCCCAACCCAGCCTGCATACTGCCCCTAATATCAATTCCCATACTTTGCCCCCCCCCAAAAAAACGCCTATTGGCTCTTTTTGGAGAGTCAGTCAGCGATTTTTTTCTCTCTCTTTCTCGTGCTGCCTCCCTTATGTTTGGGCAAAAGCTCCAATGAAGGCTTGTCTGGGAAAACTCTTTTAGGCTCATGTCAATTTCTATTACGCCGATAGCCCCCAGAACTTATAGGTGGTAACACATCTACAGGATACTTACACAGTACATTACACATTCTAAACACAGAGTAAGTATTTGTTAAGGTTGTTATTGTCTAATTCATTTCTTAAAGTCACTGTACACTTTATACTCCATACTGTCAGTACAGGAGTAGTGTACAGGGCAGTGTACAGTACAGGAGTCCATCTACCTCCTTCGTTTAACTGCGTTGTAGAAGGGAGTGTCTATTCCATACCCCAACAAATTCATATACCCCCAGTAGCTCCCAGTTCTTATACTTGAGCCCCTATTTCCTTCACCAACATAAAGTTGATTCTTTTTCAAAACCAAAACAGAAAAAGTAAAAAAAAAAAAAAAAAAAAGCAAGCTAATGGATTTCATACAAATCGTCCTATTTTTATCCAGAGAGTTCCAAATCTCCTGTTCCTTTAAGGTTTTCTAAGGGGAAAGAGTCAAAATAGAAAATGGAAGAAGAGATCGCATTTTCCCTAAAAAACAAAGCCATATTACCTGCCCCCCACCCAAAGCCTTTGTTGCCCTCAGGCCTACAGAATCCAAGGGACTAAAGACTTCAGAGACCACCTGCTATGCTGAAGCAGGCCTGACAACTTCCAACCACAGACAGTTGGAAATCAAGTTGTGTGGCATTTAAAGCAGGCACCTTATTTCTATGGCAGACGTTTTGTCAAAAAAAAAAAAAAAGCCATCCTATAAACAAAAATAGAACTCTGTGTGGTAAGGAAAATGCCTGGGAGAATCCCCTCAGGTTTACTTTTCAAAAATCATTTGTCCTCATCCAAATCTTTGTCCTAATATCATAAGCTTCCTTCAAAAAAATTAAATAACATATAAACATTGCTGAGTAACTAAGTGTTCATCACAGCCTATTTATGGCATTTTGATTGGAGTTGTTATCCCAAATCAGTATACTACAGATTTCAAAATCATTTTTAAAAAATAGTAGAAAAAATCTAAATATGGAAGATGAAAAACACTGAAAACTTCTTATAATCAAAGTATGCATAGATAATAAGAGCAGATGTGTTACAACATTTTCTAAATAGTCAATCCCAGAAAAGGAAAAAAGGCCAGCATTAAACTATAACCCTCTGCATAAAAGATTTATTGAGTCTGAATTCAGAAATAATTACACATACTAACGTATGCATGTACAGCTGCCACACACTTCCTGAGCAGCACCAGGTAGACCATACAACAAGAATAAGCAAGGCTGAGATTACCCTATGATTGGTGTGGTTTTTCAAGTAAAGCATGGAAAGTATACAATAATTGACAAGGAACAGGAAAAAAAAATGTCATGGAGAACAGGGGAAGTGTCAGGGATGGATTGAAAGAGAGAGTAAAAATTGTATAACACAGTAGTGGCAGGGACATGAAGACACAACTGGAAGCAAAACTTTTGAGGGTAAAGAAGAGAGCCAGCAACAAAGAACCAAAGTAAGAAAGAGCTGCAACCATGGGGAAAGTGGGAGTTGTATAAGAAAGATGATGACCCACCACAGCTCAGCAAGGCCACTGAGGCCAGACTGCCTCTCTAGATTCCTCCTCTCTAAGCAAGGCATCTCTGAAAAAAAGGCAGCAGCCCCAGTCAGGGACTTATAGATAAAACCCCCATCTCCCTGGGACAGAGCACCTGGGGGAAGGGGCAGCTGTGGGCGCAGCTTCAGCAGACTTAAATGTCCCTGCCTGATAGCCCTGAAGAGAGCAGCAGATCTCCCAGCACAGCATTTGAGCTCTGATTACGGGCAGACTGCCTCCTCAAGTGAGTCCCTGACCCCCATGTATCCTGACTGGGAGACACCTCCCAGTAGGGGCCAACAGACAACTCATACAGAAGAGCTCTGGCTTGCATCTGGCGGGTGCCCCTCTGGGACGAAGCTTCAAGAGGAGGAACAGGCAGCAATCTTTGCTGTTCTGCAGCCTCCACTGGTGATATCCAGGCAAACAGGGTCTAGAGTGGACCTCCAGCAAACTCCAGCAGACCTGCAGCAGAAAAGTCTGACTGTTAGAACGAAAATTAACAAACAGAAAGGAATAGTATCAACATCAACAAAAAGGATATCCACTCAGAGACCCCATCCAAAGGTCACTAACATCAAAGACTAAAAGTAGATAAATACATGACGATGGGGAGAAACCAGAGCAAAACGACTGAAAATTCCAAAAACCGAAATGCCTCTTCTTCTCCAAAGGATCACAACTCTTTACCAGCAAGGGAACAAAACTAGACGGAGAATAAGTTTGACAAATTGACAGTAGTAGGCTTCAGAAGGTGAGTAATAAACTCCTCCGAGCTAAAGGAGCATGTTCTAAATCAGTGCAAGGAAGCTAAGAACTCTGAAAAAAGGTTAGATGAATTGCTAACTAGAATACCTGGTTTAAAGAAGAACACAAATTACCTGATGGAGCTGAAAAACACAGCACGAGAACTTCATGAAGCATACACAAGTATCAATATCCAAATCGATAAAGCAGAAGGAAGGAGATCAGAGACTGAAGATCAACTCAATGAAACAAAGCAAGAAGATGAGATCAGAGAAAAAAGAGTGAAAAGAAACAAACAAAGCCTCCAAGAAATATGTGACTATGTAAAAAGACCAAATCTACATTTCATTGGTGTATCTGAAAGTGACAGGGAGAATGGAACCAAGTTGGAAAACAATCCTCAGGATATAATCCAGGAGAACGTACCCAACCTAGCAAGACAGGCCAACATTCAAATTCAGGAAATACAGAGAACACCACAAAGATAATCCTCGAGAAGCATAACCCCAAGACACATAATCATCAGATTCACCAAGGTTGAAATGAAGGAAAAAATGTAAAGGGCAGCCAGAGAGAAAGGTCGGGTTACCCACAAAGGGAAGCCCATCAGACTAACAGCAGATCTCTCTGCAGAAACCCTACAAGCCAGAACAGAGTGGGGGCCAATATTCAACATTCCTAAAAAAGAATTTTCAACCCAGAATTTCATATCCAGCCAAACTAAGTTCCATAAGCAAAGGAGAAATAAAATCCTTTACTGACAAGCAAATGCTGAGAGATTTTGTCACCACCAGGGCTGTCATACAAGAGCTCCTGAAGGAAGCACTAAACATGGAAAAGAACAACCAGTACCAGCCACTGCAAAAACATACCACATGATAAACACCATCAACCTTATTAAGAAACTGCATCAACTAACGGGCAAAATAACCAGCTAGCATCATAATGACAGGATCAAATTCACGCATAACGACATTAGCCTTAAATGTAAATGGGCTAATGCCCCCAATTAAAGACACAGGGTGGCAAACAGGATACAGAGTCAGGACCCATTGGTGTGCTGTATTTGGGAGACCCGTCTCACATGCAAAGACACATGTAGGCTCAAAACAAAGAAATGGAGGAATATTTACCAAGCAAATGGAAAGCAAAAGAAAAGCAGAGGTTGCAATCCTAGTCTTTGATAAAACAAACTTTAAACCAACAAAGATCAAAAGAGACAAAGAAGGGCATTACATAATGGTAAAGGGATCAGTGCAACAAGAAGAGCTATCTATCCTAAATATATACGCACTCAATACAGGAACACCAAGATTCATAAAGCAAGTTCTTATAGACCTACAAAGAGACTTAGACTCCCACAGAATAATTGTGGGAGACTTTAACACCCCACTGTCAATATTAGACAGATCAATGAGACAGAAAATTAACAAGGATATCCAGGACTTGAACTCAGCTCCAGACCCAGCAGACCTAATAGACATCTACAGAACTCTCCACCCCAAATCAACAGAATACGTATTGTTTTCAGCAACACACCACACTTATTTTAAAATTGACCACATAATTGGAAGTAAAACACTTTTCAGTAAATGCGAAAGAATGGAACACAAAACAAACAGTCTCTCAGACCACAATGCAATCAAATTAGAACTCAGGATTAAGAAACTCCCTCAAAACCGCACAATTACATGGAAACTGAATCCTGAATGACCACTGGGTAAATAACAAAATTAAGGGAAAAATAAAGATGTTCCTTGAAACCAATGAGAACAAAGACACAACATACCAGAATCTCTGGGACACATTGAAAGTAGTGTGTAGAGGGAAATTTATAGCACTAAGTGCCCACAAGAGAAAGCAGGAAAGATCTAAAATCAATACCCTAACATCACAATTAAAAGAACTAGAGAAGCAAGAGCAAAAAAATTCAAAAGCTAGCAGAAGACAAGAAATAACTAAGATCAGAGCAGAACTGAAGGAGATAGAGACATGAAAAACCCTTCAAAAAAAAAAAAAAAAAAAACAATGAATCCAGGAGCCAGTTTTTTGAAAAGATGGACACAATAAATAGACCACTAGCCAGACTAATAAAGAAGAAAAGAAAGAACAATCAAATAGACATAATAAAAAATGATAAAGGGGAGATCACCAACAATCCCACAGAAATACAAACTACCAGCAGAGAATACTATAAACACCTCTGTGCAAATAAACTAGAAAATCTAGAAGAAATGGATAAATTCCTGGACACTTACACTCTCCCAAGACTAAACCAGGAAGAAGTTGATTCCCTGAATAGACCGATAACAAGTTCTGAAATTGAGGCAGTAATTAATAGCCTACCAACCAAAAAAAGCTCAGGACCAGACAGATTCACAGCCAAATTCTACCAGAGGTACAAAGAGGAGCTGGTACCATACCTTCTGAAACTATTCCAAACAAGAGAAAAAGAGGGAATCCTCCCTAACTCATTTTATGAGGCCAGCATCATCCTGATACCAAAACCTGGCAGAGACACACACAGAAAAAAAAGAAAATTTCAGGCCCATATCCCTGATGAACATTAATGCGAACACCTTCAGTAAAATACTGGCAAACCAAAAAAAGTGGACAAAGGATATGAACAGACACTTCTCAAAAGAAGACATTTATGCAGCCAAAAAACATACGAAAAAAAGCTCATCATCACTGGTCATTAGAGAAATGCAAATCAAGACCACAATGGGATACCATCTCATGCCAGTTAGAATGGTGATCATTAAAAAGTCAGGAAACAACAGATGCTGGAGAGGATGTGGAGAAATAGGAATGCTTTTACACTGTTGGTGGGAGTGTAAATTAGTTCAACCATTGTGGAAGACAGCATGGCGATTCCTCAAGGATCAAGAACTAGAAATACCATTTGACCCAGCCATCCCATTACTAGGTATATACCCTAAGGATTATAAATCATTCTACTATAAAGACACATGCACACATATGTTAACTGTGGCACTTTTCACAATAGCAAAGACTTGGAACTAACCCAAATGCCCATCAATGATAGATTGGATAAAGAAAATGTGGCAGATATACACCATGGAATACTATGCAGTCATAAAAAAGGATGAGTTCATATCCTTCGCAGGGACTTAGATGAAGCTGGAAGCCATCATTCTCAGCAAACTAACACAAGAACAGAAAAACAAACACTGCATGTTCTCACTCATAAGTGGGAGGTGAACAATGAGAACACATGGACACAGTGGGGAGGGGGCATCACAAAAAAAAAAAGGAAAGATGATTAATATCTGACAGTCACCTCAGAAGCCCCCAATGTCAGAAACACAGGACACTGGAAGGCTGTCTCATATATGACACTGGTAGGTCAATGAAATAAGATATATCTTTCAATTTCAATCACTATAGTCTATACAATTTTAAACACATAAGTACTCCCATATAACTAACTCAGTCCTCTGAGAAGCCATTCCAGAGTAAAATTCCACACTTCTTCTAACGTGGGCAAAGACAGAAACCCTAATGGAAAAAGATGATAAGTTTAACTACATGCAAAAATACCTATATAAACCATTCAAAACGATAGGCTAGGAGAACATATCTACAAGAATATCTAATAAACAAAGGTTTAATATCCATTACATAAAGCGTTCCTGCAAGTCAATAAAAAAGACAGTTCAATTAAAACACAGGCAAAAGGTAATGAAAAGACAGTTCACAGAAGTAACCAATAAAAACGAGGAAAGAAATACCCTTACTCATGGTTAAAAACTTAAAAGAGTAAATAATATTTCATATTATATGCAAAATTTTCATGTTAAAAAGCCATTGTGGATGAAGTTAGGAGGCTAATAACAAGATTACGAATTAGCGACATTATTTGAATCAACTCGGCAATATCTATCTAAATTTAAAACAAACACGCATTTTGACCTTGCAATCATAATACGAAGGATTTATCCTGTAGAGATACTGACATAATGAAGCAAAGATATCCACACAGTTAATTGCAGCTACATGGCTCTTCACTGCCACCCAAGTGATTCTCTTGCCTCAGCCTCCAGAGTAGCCGGGATTACAGGCACCCACCACCACACCTGGCTAATTTTGTAATTTTAGTAGAGTCGGGATTTCACCATGTTGGCCAGGCTGGTCTCAAACTCCTGACCTCAAGTTATCCACCCACTTGGGGCTTCCAAAGTGCTGGGATTACAGGCGTGAGCCACCACACCTGGCCTTAAGACACATTTTTATGTGAACAAAAAAGTTATGAAATGACAGGTAGAACATGATTCTATTTCAGTTATTTCATGTATACACATAAATATATGCTATACAAAAAGAGGTTCAGGGATACACTACCCTAAAGTATGGCACATTGGCCTTTGAGGAAATAGCAGAAGCAGGAAGGACTCTATGACCTCTCCCACGCTTCTCCCCTGAAGCAGGCCATAAAAGAATTACTGACATTCCTCTAACATAGGATGTGAGACTTTCATTCCAAAGGTGCCTTTCCTATGCCCAGAAAAAAAAAACAAAAAGACACAGAGACACCAAGAGGTGCCTTGCCCTTGCTAAGTTCCCCTCAGTTTACCACTATTTGATCATATCCTTTTGCCATTCCATCATACTTCTGCCCAACTGTACATAAAAATACACAGGTTTCCCCATGTGGGTCTTCATCTCTTTTTTTTTTTTTTTTTTGAGGTGGCGGAGGAGGTTCTTCATTCTGAAGGCTCCTGTGTCATATAAAACTTATATTAAGTAAATTTGTATGCTTTTCTCTTTTTAATTTGTATTTTGTTATAGGAGTCTCAGCTATGAGCTTAGTGGTGGGTAAGGAAAGATATATTTTCTCTTCTACAATAGGCTTGGAACTTTCTAGAATTTGTGGAAAGGAAAATGGTAATTAAAAAGAAAGGGATGAAAGTAATTCCCACCTTAAAACCTTGTTGAGGCATTTTCTTGTCTTTGCCATGAGCAAATATTGTTTTGAAAGTGTTAAAACATATATATGGGAGATGTTATATTCACTTTAAAATTCCATATAATTTGCAAGAACTAGCGAAAGAAAACCATCACCATTGCAACTCTGCCAACTGCAAGCCCAATAAAGCAAAAGAACACTGAACAACCTGGATTTAAATCCTGGAGTCACTTCTCAGTCACATTACTTTCTTGTCTATTTACTTAGTTAACTCTGAGCCAGTTTCTTCACATTTTAAGAGAATCGTGGTAAAGATTAAATGAAATAGCATGTAGAGTGTCTTGCTCAATTTTCCATACACATTAGGTTTTCAACAAATACTTGTTTCTTTCCTTTTTTTCTGAATGACATCAGAGCTCAGAAAATGCAGCAGTTCAAAGTAGTGGTAGTTTCTCAGTTATCTGAAATTCTACAGCAGGACAATAAAACTGCTTCCAAATGTTGAAGGAATTTGCGTTTCTACACCACCCTAAGCAATGTGGCCTAATCCCGTGGCATTAATTCCAATCCACACACAGGTAACTCCAAATGTAAATCTCAAACCCCATCCTTTGCCTTCAGTTCCAGACTTGCTCGTATAACTGCTGAATGCCAAGCACTGGGGTATCTAATAAGATCTTAAACATCACATAAATCTTAAACTTGCTTTTCTTCAGCCTCTCCGTCTCAGTAAATTGTTCCAGTATCCCCTCATTATTTAAGATCCAAGCCAAGAATTCATCATTGTTTCCTTTCTCCATCCTTCACAAAGTCTTGACTCTCCATTTGCGATAACCCGCATCTACCACTTGTCTCCATCAATCTGGTGATCCCCTTTCTCAATGTCACAGCCAATATGCTATTTTTAAATGGTCAATTAGCTGTTTTAAATACTCCAGCAACCTCCCACTGGGAATGTAATTAGTCCCACACTCCTTGCCAGGGGCCTGCGTGGTCTCTTTCCAGCCTCTCCCTCCTGCCCTTCTTCCCATAGATCACTAGACTGCACAGTTCCCCAGCACACTTTGCACTCGCTGTACTGGCTGTTTCTTTTCCCTAGAATACTTGCTCCTCAGCTATGTGTATGCTTTACTCCTTTTTTACATTCAGGTGAAGATTAAGTAATTTAAAGGGGCAAGTCCTGTCCACCTAATCTAAAGCAGCCTCCTAATTAACCACCATTAACAGTCATTTTCTTCATTTCCTGTCACTGTTCACTAAAATGTAAGCTCCATAAAGACAGAAATGTTTTTATCATCCCATGATTTTCTGTGCCTAGACAGTGACTGCATATATTTTTGTTCATTGGACTAATGAATTGGTGGTTCGATGAACAGATCTTAAAGGAGATCCCCAACTGTTGTTGGTTGTCTTTAAAAAAATTAAAGAGTATTTTAAGAATAAAAGCAGAGACTGATTTGTGGTTATCTCAGAGCCAGTGAATTTTAGCATTTAAAGCTAAGAGCTGATGAAGAACCAATACAAATGGTGAAAAATGATAATGGTTAGCTTAGATATTAATCAATGTGTTGTTATCTGTGCTAATACCAAAGAATGTGATTTGAAAGTGTTTTATTAGATCAATCAGAGTATAGTAGAGTCACCCAGCTGGTTGCAAACTTATCCAGTTAAAATATCTTCCAGAACTTCAAGTTTCAAAATAGATAAACTTCCTAAATCAGGTCTTTGGGCTGCCTGCGAGAATTTGCCGTATTTTAGGCTCCTCCAGTTTTCTGAGAATTAACCCTTCCTTTGGCATATACCATCTACATTTTCTTCTTTCTGACTCCGGCACTGTAGTTAATCACACAAAGGTGAGGCTCTTAACACTAAATCTGTATATTTGTATATGTTACGAGAAATGGAGAAAAGACTTTGTACAAAAATGGCAGCAAGTATGGTTGTTTCTGGCTTAGAGGGTTAAGGATAATTCATATTCTTCTTTATTCTCTTCCTTGTTTTCCAGTAAACAAGTAACATTTTACAAACAATTCAGTTTTAAAAAACTTCTTAAACTAGTACCTAATATCCTATGCACCCATAAGGCATAAGAACTAAAAAAGAGACTTGAAAATTTAAAGACAGACAGTAAACTGCTTTCACATGATTGAAGAAAATTTTGGAATTTAAGATATTCTTTTGTGGCTCATCATAGAAACCAGTTCTAATTTTTAATTTTTTAGGGAAAAATTTATTATTCTTAAAAGTTATTTATCTAACCCTAAAATTCTGATCCAAATTTATTATTAAAAATCAAACTGGTCCACATTTAAGTCACCTTTGCCTGACTTACAGCCACAGCAATGCATCAAGGGAACACAATTCTGGGTATTTTGGTAATTTCACAAGACCACAGGAGTAGACTCAGAGTAGATACTTGGCAAATAATAAAATACAAGCCTTAAATATGAGATGGCGCTCTTGCATATTACTGATTATATTATTAATGCTAACATCACTAGGATCCTAGTGTAATGCTAGGATCACTGCCAAGTTTAAGTATACTGTATTTAAATATGATGCATGCACTTGAAGCAGTAGAACCTCAATACAACAAAAAGCATTGAGGCAGCAGTACTTGTCAACATCCGGGAGATGTACAAGCTTTGCCTGGACTCCAGCTCTCCCTGCCCTGGGTCACTACAACATTCAGTACAGGAATGAACAATGTATAGAACTGTTATCCTGCAAGGCTGCTTCCCTAAAGGACTGTTCACACGGGAAAATTATGTCGCAATCTGCATGCTATTTTGAATTTTTGTAACTGATTCAGCACTCCAATTGCTGGTAAGTACCGTAATCAGAAATCCTTTTCCTCCCACAGAACAAGAACAATTCAAACATCAGTTTATCCCCACAATCCAGATCTGAAAAATAAAAAAGCAACAACTAGACCTACATCTTCTTTAAATCTAAAGAAACATTTGCTCTGTGCAAGACAGTGCTATTCTAATGATAGAGGAAACTTCTGATGAATAATGCAGAAGCATCTGTGGACATTTAGGCACTAGTGGCCATTTAAATGCTTTTTCCCTAGGTGAAAAAGTGACCACAAGGACTCCTTTTTTTTTTTTTTTTTTTTTTTGTCTTGAAGCACTTGACTCAGAAACATAGAAATAGTCAAGATTGGTTTAACTGAAATCACACTTCTGACGAGTATGTATCCTTTCTTTTGTTCCAGAAATGTGAGGATCCAAGGTTTTAAACCTAAGCCAGTCTGGCCAGCTTGACTTATCCAGGACATCTTTCAGTAGTTTCACAGTGGCCATCAGCTCTGTCAGACACCGGACATGGCTTGAAAGGGCCATGTCAGCAAGTGATCATTACTGTGTCTGAAAAGAGCTGTGCTTAATGGCTGAAATATTCCAGCTACCAAAAAGCTGCAAGTGGAAAATCCATAAAATCAGCTGATTTGTAGTCACAGAATACCCTATTCCTACCCACTTTCACACACACTACTCCCTATATCTCCATCTCAACAAAAAAGTCATGTTTTCTTTAAATCAATTACCATGCTTTAATCCAGAATTTGGAATTATTCAGGGAAACCAAATCAAGTATCTATTACCTTCTAGAGCCATCATCATATCCATGAACAAATCAGCTGTAAAGCAGTTTATCTTTGGGGATTAAATACTTTCCAGTCCAAAATGCAGCTTTTAAAATGCAAATTTGCCTTCTCTTCTATATTGAGATGACTAGGCCTATGTCGATTTAACTGTGTCTCTATAAAGCCATGCAAATGTAGGCACTTTAAAATGACTGCTCACAAAAAAATTGTTAAGAGCTCTGCTTAAACAAAAATCTTGCAAATGAAAAAGCAATTCGTCATACAATTTTTTAAATGGTGGTGAGGGGGTGTTCTTAAAGTTATATCCTGATTTATGGAAATCTTTTATTAATAAACTGAAGAGGATGATCTGCACACAATCTGTAATATCACTATTATGAATGCTCACGGCAGTTACATTAGAGAAGTAATCCTCATTTGAATTTCTGATATTAGTAAAAAGCGCACTTCCAACTTGCCAAATTCCCAGGCTATGCTGATCTCCAAAGCCTATCCCACTTAGACACACACACACATATCAAAATTCTTTTCTGAAAAAGAAAAATCACTTTCCCTTCTACTGCCCACATTGCCAATGAGGGCAGTGGTCAACCATAACGTATTTCCAGATTTTTCCTTCCCTGAGTATGAAGAACTCAAGTTTTTCTCTTTTTGCCATGATAAGTCCTATTGCAGGGGCTGGAGGGGAGATAGTCAGGAGATGTTTTAGATCAGGAGGAGGGTCACCCTGGAGTGGAGAAAGTGGGCTACAGCTCCCATTGCTGAGGGCACCAAGAGCTACCTACTGGTTAGATCCCTACCTTGTCAAATGTATCATAGTCCAAGCATGGAGATGCTCTAAGAGACTATGCAGTTTCGATGTCATAATCTTATTTTGATTATTGTATTTAGAATAATATATCTGCTTCTGCACTGGTAATACGCTCCTCGAAACAGTTTAGTTTTATTCACAAAAACAAAAAACTACTCTCCCCTGTTTCCTGTTTTTATCAGTACTTACTACATAACATCGCGTGTACACACACACACACACACACACACAAACACACCTACTTGCTTCATTATTCTGTCTCTCCTGCTGGAATATAAGTTTCATGAGGGTAAGAATTTTTACATGCTTTTATTACTGCTATATCTCCCATACCTGCCAGTGTTTGGCAAGAGGTAAATGGTAAATAGTTGATGAATAAGTCAACTTATTGACTTTTGAATAAGTCAAAAGATAAATTATGGCAGAAGCTCCATGGTGGGCCAGGCGCGCTGGCCCATGCCTATAATGCCAGCACTTTGGGAGGTTGAGGGGGGCGGATCACTTGAGCCCAGGAGTTCGAGACCAGCCTAGCCAACATGGCCATCCCCATCTCTACTAAACTACAAAAATTAGCCGGGTATGGTGGTGCATGCCTGTAATCCCAGCTACACAGGAGGCTGAGGCACGAGAACCACTTGAACCCAGCAGGCAGAGTTTGCAATGAGCCACACCACTGTACTCCTCTCTGGACGACAGAGTGAGACACTGTCTCAAAACACAAACAAACAAAACAACTCCATGGTGAAGCATTCCTGACTCCATCTCTTTTTTTTTAACTTAAAGATATTATAGGCTGCAATCCATGTCTCCTCTAAATTCCTTTGAGTAATAACTAAGCCTAAAGCAGGCTCCCTACTGCTTGCCATCCATGGGTGCCAAGAAAACTTGCATTTCAAAATCAAGTTAATTTAACCGTTAAAATAATTTCATGTATCCTTCCAAAATAATCACCCTAATTTCTTCAAGTCAAAACAACTCAGAAAATAAGATGTTCGTGACCAAAAAGGACTGTCAGAGCCTGGCCTTCATAGCCCCTCCAACCAAGAAACAGCAGATGAAAAAAGCCTCTTTTCCCCCCAAATCAATAGCATTGCCCTTCCCATTTTCCCAGAGGCCTCACCGTGGTGAGTGGGACTGAAACCTTGGGGCTTCAGGTCACCATGACCAACAGAGGGCAATGGGGCTGGTTGCTGAGCACTTACAGCACAGTGGGGACTAAATGAAGACTGAAGGATCCACCCCATAAGGGGGCCAGAGGTTCGCTCACTGTCTAGAACACCTGGCTGAGGCCTGGCTCTGGGCAGCAGAGGCTGGAGAAATCTGTTTCTTTCAGAACTGCTGCTTAAGTAATCAGGGCCCAGGAGGCATGAAAAAGTAAACCCAGCCCCTCTACCAAAAGCCAAGCCAGGCCTCATGCCAGAAAGCTCACAGAAAGAAAGATCATAGAAAGAAAGGGAGAACTAGGGGCAGAGAAAGGTGTTCAGGGACCAGCTATGTTTTTAAAGTTGTATTTCTTTAAATGACAGAGTGGCGCACTGGATACCCGAGTGATTCCTATACTACTTTTTGACTTGTCTATACAGTTGTAATGCTCCATATGGCAAGAGTGGTTTATGGGTAAGAGTGTGAACTATGAAGGCTGTGGGTCTTAGCAAAGGTACTTAACTTCCGTGGACTGGACTCACTTCCTTCATCTGTAACTGGGCATGATAATGTTATCTGTTTGATGGGACTGTGGTGAGGATTCAATGAATTAATGTAAGAAAAGTGCTGAGGACAATCTCTGACACATAATAATGGCAGACTCAACATGTCATTCATTTCTTCATTAAAAAAAAAAAACAAAAAACTAAAATCTCTCAGCTCTATTGCCAGCTACACTCACTCATATGACCTCATTTAGCTCCCATCTCTTTTTCCTTTCCATCTACTTGTCACAAACTCCAGCACCCAAAATGCCTAGTGAAAGTTCTTTTTATACCCATAGGTACTTCTCAAGCCCTGCAGCTTGTATCTTCCTCCATCTGAGCATCTCAGTAAACTTTCAAGACTGAAAGCAGAGCACTAAGGAATTAAAAAAGACTGTGCAACCCCTCAGTCACAGCCTCCAATGGTTACTGATAATCCATAACCTACAGCCTGCTCTGAGAGGACTGTGCACATCGTGCACTTGCTTCAACACTCAAAACAAGATTCAGAGTTGATTTAACCTACCCCTGCCGAAGGTTACAAACATCCCATATCTCAAAACAAAGGCAGTCTTTGCAGCTGCAGTACACCTTATTTTTGTGACATATGCTGCTTTTTAAACATTTGGCTTGCCAAGCAAATCCTACAGAGATCAGTTCATTCCTTCTAGTAGTCTTTTTGCTTGCAAGGCTAAGAGCTGCTATCTGAGGAAAAGCCATGCCTCGGGGTAGAGCATTGCATGGGAAATTGATTCTTAAACATCTAATTAATTACTGTGTTTCCTTAAAAATTGAACTCCTTATTAAAATATCATATATGCTTTGAATGATTGCAAATTACTGTTTAGATGCTTTTGGCTGCAAATAAGAGAATGACAAATTGCTTAAAAGATAAAGAATTTTTTAAATCCCATATAAGAAATTTGGAAGGCAGTAAAATTAGTTTATTTAGCAATTCAATAATTCATTGAAAATCCAAGTTTCTTCCATCTTTCTACTCTAATCATCATAAACTCATAGATTAACAGATGGCTGTAGCAGCTCCAGGCATCATATCCTCAAATCATTTCATTGTACCTTTTTTAAGAGGAAAGAAAACTTTTTCAAAAGTGCCCCAACTTCCCCAACTTCCCTCACATCTCATTGGCCAGCATTGTGTCACTTGTTCCTACCTATACCAATCACTCAGCAGGAAACTGGAATAACCAATCTGATCAAGATTCACCCAGGACTAGGCAGATAACCTACACTTCCCTGGAATAGGATTAACCTATTGAGGCTCTGTTAAACAAAAAAAAAAGAGAAAATATAGTGAATGTTTTGTTGTTGTTGTTATTGTTGTTGTTAGGGAAAAAAGTAAATACAGCAAATTTAAATCAAGATATCATTTTGGGAAAATTTTTAAATGGAAGCTTCAAGGTACTATTTAACTTTTTCAACTCCAACTAAGTAACTAGATTTTGTGGACCAGGCGCGGTGGCTCACACCTGTAATCCCAGCACTTTGGGATGCTGAAGCGGGTGGATCACCTGACGTCAGGAGTTCAAGACCAGCTGGCTAACATGGAGAAACCCTGTTTCTACTAAAAATACAAAAGAATAGCCGGGCGTGGTGGTTCACACCTCTAATCCCAGCTACTCAGGAGGCTGAGGCAGGAAAATGGCTTGAACCCGGGAGGTGGAGGTTGCAGTGAGCTGAGATTACGCCATTGCACCCCAGCTTGGGCAACGAGAGTGAAACTCCGTCTCAAAAAAAAAAAAAATTAGATTTTTTGTCTCAGTGTGATCCCATGCCAGTCTGCAAACTGTTTGTGATGAGTACAAAATGAGGTAAGTATGCTTATCTCACATAAGTATAGCTATATTGAAAAAAATTAGATACTTTTATAACAATTCGATAGTCTAATTTTATATCTGTTAAATCTAATAAAACTTTAGAGCTTTTTTTTTATGTCTTGGTTTTTTACTGTTAGTAATTGATTTTTATTTTAGTCCACAAAATTATCAGTTTGTAATGAACTGGAGATTGGAACAACAACAAAAGAGTCATTCACTAGAGATAGATCGTGCTATCCAACTTGTCTAATTTTTGTGTAAATTGTATACTTTTAGAACAGCTTAAAGCTCAGCAGTTTTCCCCCCCAAACTGATTGGACCATAAGACTTTGAGAGCTAAAGATACAGTCTGAACATTGTAAACTATACCTGGATGCAGAAATTATATTTAAAAATAAAACTGACTAGGATAAATTAATGAGCCCTCAGTCAGAGGTCCGTTTCCCTGTGGACTACTCAGTTCCAGAAGAGGCTAAACCCTTAACTTTGGCCAGCCCCTGGGCACAACATCAAGTAAAAAGGAATTAGAAAGTTCTGTATTACTTTGGCCAGGCTGGCATTATTAGAAAAACATGGTAGGTCCTGTCCTAATAAAAGATGAGAAAAGTCCTAAGGATGAGCAAAATAAAATGCCATGCAGACAAGGATCCATATCTGTAGATAAGGAATTGATTCAAAGTTCATATTTTTGTTCCTCAAAATGGGAAAATATTACCTACATTCAATTAGCACTTTTGCCCTTTTGCTATGGAAAATGTATTTTGTGATTAGTCCCTTTCATTTTTATTTCCTCAGACAACAAATTAATTCTTATACTTCTCTATAGAGGACAGGACAAACTTGTAGTTAATATTGAAGATTAGGAAATGACCTTAGCCACAATTATCATACATCAATAACGCATTTCCAAAACCCAAGAAAGAACCTCTCACCTACTTTAGTATGTTTACTCAGTGGATTTAAAGTAACCTTTCAAATCACCAACTGCAAAGACAACATTCCACCTCAAAATGTATTCAAATTGGACTCTTGAATTGTACTTTTATGGAATTAACCTACCATCTTCTTATGAAAAAGTCACCTGACATCCCTGGGTGCACTAGCCAGTACACAAAGGAAGCAAGGGGTTCAACAGTTAGGAGGACAGTTTGCACACGATCTGCACATGTTTATCATCAAATCAAAGCTTGATGAAGATTGATGATGGCATTTGTTGATGGGTTATGCTTTCTTCCCCTTATTTATTTCACAATGGTTATCATGGCAAAGCTCTCCAAATGATGTTTTTGAGTGTTCAATTTTAAGAATGCAAGTTCAAGTATGCTTTCTTCCTCACTACAAAAGAATATGATTTCAAATATTCAACAAATTGGTTTACCTAATGGTCTCTTTGTAGGGGTCTCCCACTATCCTGCTACCCACTATCACCCCAATAAATACTCTAGTGATATAACCCCTTCAACAGTTACCATCATTGAACTTTATAAACATAACACCATATACCTTCAACCATGTACATGTTCCCAACCAGTTTCCACAAAGAGCTAAATTTAAGCCTGCTATAAGAGAGAATCGAAATTTGGTGTGCTTTCTTTTAGACTCTGCTACATAGACTTTAAACATGCAGAAGAGCTGACTTTGCCAACAAAGCTCATCCTTCTTTTTTCCGAAGCAGCCAGCTGTGACTTCATTTTGGATTTAGGCTATGATTTTTCTGATTTTTCTCTTTGCATGTGAATGTTTATTTGTGAAGTCTTGAACTTCATGCTACTTCCAACTCTAGAAATGATTTGGGCAAGCTGCCATGTTTATAATCTTAAAGCCTCCAGCTTCCCAGATAATACAAACTCTCTCTCGTTATTTAATGAATGTCAAACTCATAATGTCATGCAACGTTGCTGTTGGAAGATTTCTATTTTTCCAACGTGTCTATTCTCCTAGTTACTCCTAACTAGAATGAGTAAACCTGAATAAATCGGAGACATCTTTACAGGCAAATGATTAAAGGGTGTGACTGCCTGCCATAATATGGGAACAAGATCTGGGGGAAAATATTAATGAATAAAGGATTATAACCCTGGACAAGCAAGCTAATGCAGCTTAAATACATAACAGTTTCCCCAAAAACTAAATTGGATTTTATACTACATATAATTATATTCCATGCATCTCTGTATTATAGCACCTTAAACAATGTAGATAACTAGTAAATATTGGTTAAACAAATGAGTGAATGAAAAAAATCTACAAGATATACCACCTTGTTGGAAAGATAGGTTCTTGGCTGCCTTAAGTTTCCCATAAATAAACCAGGGGCCAGGGGTGGTGCTCACACCTGTAATGCCAGCACTTTGGGAGGCCAATGCAGGAAGATCACTTGAGTCCAGGAGTTCAAGACCAGCCTGGGCAAAATGGTGAAACCTCGTCTCCACAAAAAATAAAAAATACTTAGCGTGGAGTGGTGGTGCAAGTTTATGGTCCCACCTACAGAGGAGGCTTAGGCAGGAGGATCACTTGGGCCCAGGAGGTTAAGGCTGCGGTGAGCCACGATCATGTCACTGCATTCCAACCTGGGCTACAGAGCAAAACCCTGTCTCAAAAAATAAATAAATAAACAATGTATATGGCAATCACAGTCCTTGGTACCAAAGACCAAACTCCAAGCCTATCTGAAGACATCTGATGTTACAGTCATTGGAAAATGAAAGGGGAAGGAGGGGGCTAAGGGGAGCAACAAAAGGTTGACTGTGTTTTCTTCTGGCAGTGTTCTTTCACAGCCAGTACTGTGCCTGTGGCCATCTCCCAGGCTCAGGAGATCACCTGGGGAGCCTATCTTACTCTAGCCCGTCAGATTCACTTTCCCAGGAACTGGAAGTAGAACTTTGATATGGTTTGCATTTGTGTCCCTGACTAAATCTCAGGTCAAACTGTAATCCCTAGTGTTGGAGGAGGGGCCTGGTGGGAAGTGGCTGAGTCACGGGGGTGGATACCCCCACTGCTGTTCTCAGGATAGTGAGTGAGTTCTCATGAGATGTGGTTGTTTAAAAATGTGTGGTACCTCCCGCTTCTCTTTTTTTTGGCGGGGGGGTACCAAATTTCTTTATTTGAAGGAAGGGTACAAATCAAAGAACTTAAGTGGATGTTTTGGTACAACTTATAGAAAAGGTAAAGGAAACCCCAACACATGCATGCACTACCTTGGTTACCAGGGAAGTCAACCCATGGCTATGGGGAAATTAGCCTGAGGCTTAGCTTTCATTATCACTGTCTCCCAGGGTGTGCTTGTCAAAGAGATACTCTGCCAAGCCAGATTCGGGTGCTCCCATCTTGCACAAGTTGGTCACATGGTCACCCAATTCTTTGATGGCTTTCACCTGCTCATTCAGGTAATGCGTCTCAATGAAATCACACAGATGGGGGTCATTTTTGTCAGTGGCCAGTTTGTGCAGTTCCAGTAGTGACGGATTCACATTTCTTTCCAAATGTAACGCACACTCCATCGCATTCAGCCCGCTCTCCCAGTCGTCATAGTCTGGTTTCTTGATATCCTGAAGGAAGATTCGGCCACCTCCTTGGTTCTGCAGCTTCATCAGTTTCTCAGCATGTTCCCTTTCCTCATGAGATTGGTGAAGAAAGTATTTGGCAAAGTTCTTCAAAGCCACATCATCACGGTCAAAGTCGTAAGACATGGACAGGTAAAGGTAGGAAGCGTAGCGCTCCAGGTTGATCTGGCGGTCGCTGGCGGCCTCTGAGTCCTGGTGGTAGTTCTGGCGCACCTGCGAGGTGGACGCGGTGGTCATGGCGGAGGCTAAGGACAGGCGGCGGCGGCGGCGGTGGCCGCGCGGTGCTGGAGCGGCGGGCTGCGGGGACCTTGGGGCGGTCCGAGGGCGCGGTGAAAAGGTGAGGGAGGACTGGCTATGGGCGGCCGGCCGAGATGGGGGACGGGGGACGAGCGCCGGGTTCCGTCCCAGCACTGTTGAAGCAGGAAACCCCGACGACTCTCAGTGAAGAACGTCCGGCCCCGCTTCTCTTTCTTCCGCCTGCTCCAGCCATGTAAGACATGCCTCCTTGTTCTTTGCCTTCTGTCGTGATTGTAAGTTTTCTGAGGCCTCCTCTGCCATACTTCCTGTACAGCCTGCAGAACTGTGAGTCTATACATTACCCAGTCTCAGGTACTCCTTTATAGCAATGTGAGAACGGACTTACACAAATGTCTATCTCTGCTGATCACTTCCGGGAAAGACATCTAAACCAGGGAGCTACAGGGTGGCCATTTCCAAGCATGCCAAAGCAGAGAAAGTCTACAGAGAAAGAGAATGAGGCAGATGGCAGGGAGAGCTGCGGGGATCAGAGCTGGACAGGAAGGCCTGCCTGTGCTCCCAGCTCACATCTTGTGAAGCGTGGTCATCCTTGAGTTGCTTGAGATGACTCAGTATCCAAGATGTCTGGGTGATAAAATGGCAGGGTGGAAGAAAAACTAAAATGGGAGTGAGTGAATGTAATAATAGTATAGACTTCCTTTGAGGGCTCTGTGAGCCACTGAAGGGTTTTAAGCAGAGTGACCCATGTTGGGATACACACCTTTACAATCAGCCCCGACTGGCTGAAAGTAGAGAATGGGTTAGAATGGAGGAAGATTGCAATTAGGAGGCTTTTGTGGTCGTTTAACAGCCTATGGTCCCAGGGAAGTATCTGTTGCTCACATGTAATGCTGCCTACTAGCACAATTTAAACGCACAGGCTATTTCTCTTCAAAAGGGCATATATTATGTAACATCTCTAACCATTACATGAAAACTCATTCTTTGTCACCCAGCATCAACGAATTATTAGATTATTGGCCCAAAACCTCCATGATTATATAATGTACATTAGGACTAGAAGTTAAGTCACCAGAGAGTTTCCAATATTTAATAGTGCCATATTTCACAACTGCCCAGGGAGAATATCAGTCTACTACTCTGTTAGCATGGTATCCAACATTGCTTCCTTAATGTTGTAGATCCTTTCCTAAGTCTGTCAAAGCAAATTTCAACAAACGAATTCATAACATAACATTTGTGGTAGCAGATATTTTGCTAATTTCACAAAATTCTTCTAAATCCTTTAAGGTTTGGGACTCGCTACACTTCTGATTATAACTGAATATTAAGCTAGCTAAAGAGAGGTAAAGTGCAAATTAGGTACTGAAATGGTGACTGTCATGGTTCTGCAATAAGAAAGAATTTAGCTTTCTACAATTACTTGAGCCCTATAGCTTCCATGTCACCTGGAATACATATTTAAAACTGACTTTCAACGAAAAAAGAAAAAGCACAAAAACAAACTCCTTTTAAGATTGCTTCACTGGCCCTAGTATTTACCATTTTTTTTAACTAAAAATCTTGAGAATTCAAGTTTTCCTATAACTTGTCTTTATAGATTTTTGTCTTAGACTTAAGTGGGCATAAGTGTTATACTACCTCATATTTCTCTCTGTATGATAAGCCCAAATATTCCTTAACTGTGTTTGATCTACTATGTGGTCAAAATATGGGGGATAGGAGAGAGGTCCTCATCAAAACTCAAGATTAGCAAAAGCTGAGGAATTTTATCAACACCAGACCTGTCATACAAGAAATATTACAAGGAGTTCTTCAATCTGCAAGAAAAGGATGTTAACAAGCAAGAAGAAATCATCTGAAAATTAGTAGAACTTGAATGTTCCTAACACAAAGAAATGACTTATGTTTAAGGTGACGAATATCCAAGTACCCTAATTTGATCATTACACATTGCATGCCTGTCTCAAAATATCACATAAATACGTACAACTGTTATGTACCTAAACAAATTTTTAAAAATAATTTTTTTAACTTTTTTTAACTTTTTAAAATCTCAAGTTTAGGGCACCTGGATCCTGTCAGTTGAAAACTTATACTAAAGCCTCAAAAAAAACCCAAAGGTTTTTCTGGCAGCGAAGTTATTAAACAGGGTCAGAAAGTAATCCTGTTTAATCAGTCAAAAACCTAAATAAGACCACTGATGCTAAGATTCACCAGCTGCAGAAGGTTGGCATACTAAAAAATGGATCCAGAGTAATTTTTCCCAGTTGTAAGAATAGTGAAGGCATTAATACAATAATAAAAAAAGAATAGCTAAATCTGCCTAGCATTTAGTAGATACTCACAATGTAGTATTCACAGTGCCTTGCATGCTTGGAGTCATTTAATAATCAAAACAACCCTATGAGGTATGTGCTATTATGATCCCTATATTATAACAGAAGCTACCAAGGCATAAATAAGCTAAGTAACTTCCCCAAGGTCACACAACCTATAAGTGGTAGAGTAAGATTTCAGCATTCACATTCTGAACTACTTCCCAAGGCCCAGATGTTACTTTAAATTAAAAATCACTACATTATATAGCACAATGAAAGTAGAAAGCAAAACCCAACTCAGGATAAATTGCAGGCTCTCCTGCACTGTCTCTGCCATCACCTTCATTGAAAGAAGTTTAAGGGGCTCCACTTGTGATTGTTAATTTTATGGGTCAACTTGACTGGGCCACAGGATGCCAAGATACCTAATTAAACATTATTTGTGGGTGTGTCTGTGAGGGTAGTTCCAAAAGAGGTTAGCATTTGAATTGGTAGATAGAGTAAAGCAGATTGCGCTCTCCAATGTGTATGGGCATCATCCAATCTGTGGAGGGCCCAAATAGAACAAAAAGGCAGAGGAAGGTTGAACTGGCCCTTTCTGCCTCAATGCTTGAGCTGAAACATCGGCATTCTCCCACCCTTGGACTGGGATTTACACCATTGATGTGCCTGGTTTTCAGGCCTTCAGGCTTGGACTGGAATTTACCACCAGCTTTCCTGGGGCTCCAGCTTGCAGAGAACAGAGGATGGGACTTTTCAGCCTGCACAATTGTGTGAGCCAATTCTTTAAATCTCTCTCTCTCTCTCTGTCTCTCTCTCTCTCGCTCTCTCTCTCTCTCTATATATATATATATAAAATATATATATACATAAAGTCGTCCCACAGTATCCATGGATGATTGTTTCCAGGACTTCCTGAGGATAATCTTTGGGGATTCTCAAGGCCCTGATATAAAATGATATAGTATTTACATATAACCTATGTACCAGCCTCCCATATATATATATATATATATATATATATATATATATTTTTTTTTTTTTTTTTACATATGCACAACGTGCAGGTTTGTTACATATGTATACTTGTGCCATGTTGGTGTGCTGCACCCATCAACTCATCAGCACCCATCAACTCGTCATTTACATCAGGTATAACTCCCAATGCCATCCCTCCCATATATTTTGAATTATCTCAAGGTCACTTATAAAACCTAATGTAAATAGTTGTTGTACTGTATTGTTTAGGGAATAATGACAAGAAAAAACTCTGTATATGTATAATACATATGCAATTGTTTAAAGTATTTTCAATCCACAGTTGGTTGAATCCATGGATGTGGAACCCATGGACACAGAGGATTGGCTATATATAAATCTCATTTTTATCTCGTATGTATATATACAGATTATACACACACACACATAGGCAGACATACAGTCATACATCACTTAACAACAAGGATATATCCTGAGGAATGTGGTGTTATGTGATTTCATCCTTGTATGAACATCATAGAGTGTATGTACACAAACCTAGATGGTATAGCCTGCTCCATACCTAGGCTATATGTATAGCTTACTGCTCCTTGGCTACAAACCAGTACAGCATGTTACTGAACTAAATACTATAGACAACTGTAAAACAATGGCATTTGTATACCTAGACATACAAAAGGTACATTAAAATGCAGTAAAAAAGATAAAAAATGGTACACTTGTATGGGGCACATGCATGAGTGCTGCTTGCAGGACTGGAAGTTTCTCTGGGTGAGTCAGTGAGTGAATGATGAGTGAATGTGAAGGCTTGGAACATTACTGTACACTATGATGGACTTCATAAACATTGTATATTTAGGCTACACTAAACTTTTTTTTTTTTTTTTTTGAGACGGAGTCTCACTCTGTTGCCTAGGCTGGAATGCAATGGCGCCATCTTGGCTCACTGCAACCTCCGCCTCCAGGGTTCAAGCAATTCTCCTGCCTCAGCCTCCTGAGTAGCTGGGATTACAGGCACGCACAACCATCCCCGGCTAATTTCTGTATTTTCAATAGAGACAGGGTTTCACCATGTTGGTCAGGCTGGTCTCGAACTCCTGACCTTGTGATCCGCCTGCCTCAGCCTCCCAAAGTGCTGGGATGACATGCGTGAGCGACCACGCCTGGTTACACTAAACTTATTTGAAAATATTTTTCTTTCTTCACTAAATTAACTTTAGCTTAATGTAACTTTTTACTTCATAAACTTAAAATTTTTTAACTCTTATAATAACACAGTTTAAAACACACATTGTACAACTGCTCAAAAATATTTTCTATTTTTGCTCTAAGATAGTTTTATATCTTTGTCCTATAAGCTTGTTTCCATTAAAAATTTTTTTAAACATTTTTGTTAAAAACTAAGACACAAACACACATATTAGCCTAGGCCTACACAGTGCCAGGATCATCAATATCACTGTTTTCCACCTCCACATCTTGTCCCGCTGGAAGGTCTTCAGGGGCAGTAACATGCATGGAGCTGTCATCTCCTGTGATAACAATGCCTTCTTCTGAATACCTCCTGAAGGATCTGCCTGAGGCTGTTTTACAGTTACCAGTTGGTTTGTTTTTTAATAAATAGAGGGAGTATACTCTAAAATAACAATAAGAAGTAAATATTAGGCCATTGGAATTTTTCAGCTCTATTAAAATCTTACGGGACCACTGTCATATATGCAGTCCATCACTGACTGAAACACTGTTATGTAGAGTATGACTGCGTGTGTATATATGTGTAAGAAATGTATTGTAAAGAAATGACTGTATATCTCCAATCGATTCTGTTTCTCTGGAGGACCCTGAATAATACACCATTCTTGTATTAGTCTCTAAACTCTCTCCTGGGAGCCAATTTAAAAAGAGACAAATGTACAAATAAATGGCATCCTCAAGACTTTCTATGTCAAATGACATTCAACAGAAAGTCAAATGACACAGAGGTCAAGTGCATTTCCCAATTAAGGATCACAAGAACCCACAGGAGTCAGGACAGACTATCAATGCCTTAGGAGGCAGAGCAACAGCAGCACCCAGCAATCTCCTGGGTGAGATACAAACAAGCCTCCTCCAGGAATACTTATATATTTAACGCTACCATACATACCAATGACAATTACATGGCAGACAACTGGCCAAAATGTTAATAAAGCAATCAGTCAATTATGATACGCTTTTTGAGTTTTCCCTAATATTGCTGGCTTCCTTTGTCAACTATCCATATTCACGTGGAAACAGATACCAAAAGTTTAAGAAAAATGCCTGAGAATCTCTATCTACTAACATCAGTTTTTATACAATTTGTATTGTGGAGATTCAGGGAACCTCCATTAATCAAAGTTTAACTATCTAACATTACTTTAGCTCACAAAAGTTCATTTTATGGGATTATGGTTTGAGAATCACTGATCTAACGCTCTCTTTATTCTTCCGAAAAAAAAAATGGGTCTCATGAAATTCTAGAAATCATCTCATCCAGGGAAATATTCGTTCTAGTTTTATCTTATTGTGTGTTTTCCTAGAAATAATGGGCATGCCATCATAAGGAATGAAACAATGGCATTCACAGCAACCTGGATAAAATTGGAGACTGTTATTCTAAGTGAAGTAACTCAGGAATGGAAAAACAAAACATCGTTTCTTCTCACTCATAAGTGGGAGCTAAGCTATGAGGACGCAAAGGCATAAGAATGACACGATGGACTCTGGGGACTCAGGGGAAAGGGTGGGAGGAGGATGAGGGATAAAAGACTACACACTGGTACAGTGTACAATGCTTGGGTGATGGGTGCACCAAAATCTCAGAAATCACCACCAAAGAACTGATTCATGTAACCGAACAACATCTGTTCCCCCAAAAACCTATTGAAATAAAAAATAACTTTTAAAAAAATTATTTATTTATTTATTTTTTTTTTTATTTTTTGAGACAGTCTCACTCTGTCATCCCAGAGTGCAGTGGCATGATCTCAGCTCACTGCAACCTCCACCCCCTGGGTTCAAGCAATTCTCCTGCCTCAGCCTCCCTGGTAGCTGGGATTACAGGCATGCACTACCACACCTGGGTAATTTTTGTATTTTTAGTAGACAGGAGGTTTCGTCATGTTGGCCAGGCTGGTCTCGAACTCTTGACCTCAAGAGATCCTCCCGCCTCAGCCTCCCAAAGTGCTGGGATTACAGGCGTAAGCCACCGTGCTCGACCAAAAAAGAAATTTTTTTAAATAAAAAATAAAATTAATTAATTTTAAAAAAAATTGGCTGGGCATAGTGGCTCACGCCTGTAATCCCAGCACTTCGTGAGGTTGAGGCAGGCGGATCATGGGATCAGGAGATCGAGACCATCCTGGCTAACACAGTGAAACCCCATCTCTACTAAAAATACAAAAACAAAATTAGCCAGGCGTGGTGGCGGGCACCTGTAGTCCCAGCTACTGGGGAGGGAGAATGGTGTGAACCCGGGAGGTGAAGAATGGCATGAACCTGAGAGGTGGAGCTTGCAGTGAGCCGAGATCACGCCACTGCACTCCAGCCTGAGCAATAGAGTGAGACTCCACCTCAAAAAAATAAAAAATATAAATAAATAAATAAATCACACACTTTAAATGAGAAATAACTGTATTTTCTGAAACAAAATAGAGAAGAGTGAAAAAAATTTTTTAAATAAAAATATAAATAATGAGCATGCAATCAGAAACTGACATTTGCAGGTGTTGTGTGTTATTGATAAGAAAGGTAGGCTTAGTGGTCCACAATCGATCTACGTGAGAAGCAAAAGAACATGAGGTTTTATTTTTACCTGGGAAAGACACTGCTCCTTACACCTAGAAAACATGGAGCATGTATGTCCAGCTTAAAAACACTTCCCACATTCTTCGCATGAGTCGTGTGACTCAACTTTGGTTAATGTGAAATAAGTACAAGTTCATAAGTGGGTTTCTGTGAAAGCTATTTCAAAAGGGGGCTGATTCAGTTAAAAGGTAAGAGGTTCCACCTAAAAATAAATAAAATAAAAATAAAAGTACTAATTCCAAAAAGCATACAATTAAAGAAACAATTTTTTGAAGGAGAAGGATAAGAATTTCCAAGAAAGGAAATTCAAATCTTGATTTTATGCTGAGTCATGTTTATACTTACAATTACTATCTCTGAATATCAACAAGTGAAAAATATTAACTTTCTGATATTCTCCTCTTCTTTTGGTAAGAACAGGCTCCTTTTTAAAAAATCAAATCTGAGCCATTGTGGCGGCAGGGACATTCAGTCAGTAGAACTCCTATAAATGTTTCTGTCTGAATAAAGATTGGCATCAAGGGGTTACAGCAAAATTTCTTTTTCACTTATTCTTGGTGAGATATAGTTACTTCACTTACATGGTACTTCCTAATTTTCAAAGCCCCTTCTCATACATGATCTCAACTCACACAATCCTACGAGACAGAATAGAGAGGGAATATTGAGATATTTCCCCTAAAGCCCAAAATCCTGATGTCCAATTGCCCCTAGATATCTCCAGCCTAATATCCCAGTACCCCCAAGATACTCTGAACTCAGTATGTCTAAAACCAAATTCTCCATGACCCTCACCTTTTTTGTTTTTTAAAGAAATGGAGTTTCACTATGTTGCCCAAGCTCGAGCACTGTTGCCATTCACAGGCACAATCATAGCACACTGCAGTCTCAAACTCCCAGTCTCAATCAATCCTCCTGCCTTAGCCTCCTAAGTAGCTGGGAATACAGGCGTGCACCACTGATCCTGGCATAGCCTCACCTTTTTATGGGTACCTGGGATTTGTTTTATTCCTTGTATAAGACACATAGTCACAGAAATCACTAGTCATGAAGGAAGGAGTTATTTGTTGTTGCTTTTTGGTTTTTGTTTGCGACAGAGTCTTGCGCTGTTGCCTAGGCTAGAATGCAGTGGCACGATCACAGCTTACTGCAGCCTCGACCTCCAAGGCTCAAGCAATTGATTCTTCCACCTCAGCCTCCCAAGTAGCTAGGACTACAGGCACATGCCACCATGCCCAGCTGTTTTTTCTTTTTTTTTTTTTCAGTAATGACCAGGTCTCACTATGTTGCCCAGGTGGGTCTTGAACTCCAGTTCTCCTGCCTCAGCCTCCCAAAGTGCTGGGAGAAGTTTTTTAAACTCACATTTCCCTAGAAACAGGAGGTATGGCAAGACAATATGAAGAGCAGGTGGCCTCACAGAGAACCACCATGGCCAGTCAGGAGGTAAAGGGAATGGGATAAGGGCAAAATGTGGGCAAATGTTTTCATTGTTTGTTCCAAAGCAAGGAAGGAGTGAGGCAGGTTAAGCAGACTTGGGATTGACTAGTTTGAATAATTTTGGCAGGATCTGGGGGGAAAGGTGCTATACTTAGATGTCTGGTATCTGGCCCTGGATGATTAGGCAGATGGGTGGTGGCCCAGGTTTGAAAGACTGATACAGGACACGGTGAGGGTATGGGCTGTGGATTGGTGGGTTTGCATGTGAAAGGTGTGTTTCTGGAGAGCTGTTTACAATCTCTAGAAATCAGCTAACCCTGGGAGGGGCAGCTCCTCCAGGGTCAACAAGGCCCCAGATGTGAACGCATTAGGATACAAAAAAATAAAAAGAAATGGTTATACACCCACCTACATATGAAACTCTCTTTGCTTCAGGCTCATGCCTGGATGACATCAACCACCCACTGGCCCAAGCCTCCCCTTCTCCTTCCTGAACATCGCCCCCTCTGTCCTCACTGTTCAGTCCTTCAGCACTCACCTTAGCTGTCACTATAACCTCTGAAATGACATCCTGAATAGTGACCAGCTAGTGTCACAGTTCTGCCTCACCCCACCCTTTCTCAGCACTGCCAACCATAATGTGCAACTCCAGCCTCCTCATCCCACACCCAAATCCTTCGTAGACTCTTGTTTTATCTTTAAAAGTATGTGAAATTACACATTCAACTCCATAATGAGAGTTCCCCAAAGTCCTTCAGTAAAACTGGCTTTCAAGGAATAACCTTCTTTTTATCCTGACACTTCTCCAAATGACCTACAGGGTAAAGTCACCACCATTTGGAAAACACAGGCCTAAAGCAAAGAACCGAAACTCCTTTGCATGGTCTATGAAGCCCTCCCTAGCACACTCCCTCCCTAACTAGTCATCTTATTTCCCACACAACCTGTCTCCTGCCCCGAGCTCACACTCTCTATGCTCTGAAAAGATAAACCCATAAACATATGCTCCTGACACTCTGACTCTATTTTACTGGTCTGGGTTTGGATAAAATAGCTAAATAAAGCAGTGAAGCACAGGGAACATTACAATACATACCTGTGGTTGTTTTAAAATATATCCACAAATTCTTGGACACTCCTTTCACTGGGAGATGAAGTCCAATTCCCCACCCCTTGGACACAGCTAGCCTTAGTGACTCCTATCTAACAAATAAAATGCATCACCAGAACAAATACTGATAGAGAACCTAGACTTGTTGCAGCTGCACAAAATTAACCACCACCTTCCTTTTTGATTTCCAACTCTTCTCAGAGAGTGAAACAATTTTGTATCAATGCTGTATCATGCAGGGCCAGCCTACTTGCTTTTCCTGTTCAGTAAGCTGAGGATACAAAGCACAGCTAATAAAAAATGCACGTATTCTTAACCTGAGAGTCAATAAGGAAAGTGAATGTGGTCTTCTACCATAAAAACAAGCATTTGTCCTCTTAACGTTTTAAAGAACTCCCTACACACACTTTAATATTCCCAGGATGAAAGATGCTTGACTGCCTCATTCAATAGTAATTTAATAAGAATGTTTCTGGGGACAGCACTATCAAGCAGAAGCCACATTTCCTCAACCTGTGTCTCCTAAACTTGCAGAATCTGTTAGATCAAAAGACACAATGAACAGGAAATTGCATTTTCTTTGCAGAACAACAGAGCAGGCAAGTTAGATCAGAGAGAAAAAAGATACACAAAGAGCATTAGGAAAAAAAGAGAGTCTGAAGGCCCCTGGCAAAGCAATGCCCAGATGACTTTTGATATGAAAAAGGTTTTAACTGATGACTGGAAAACACTTAATTCTGTGTTTCACCCTCACTCTAAAACTTAACAAGACTTTTTCAAAAGTCTTTAAAAATAATAAAATTAAATTTTTTAGACTTCTGAGATAAGACAAAAAGAAATGATTGTACAATGGTAAGACAAAATAAACATCATTCCTTTAATTCACTCAAGTAGCTGTAAGCATCGATAGAATATCTACACAGCACTGCCTAAGAATTTCTGATCCTAAAGCATAGCTAGATTCTTAAATCCTGTGCATTTTACCTGCTTTCTTCCCTTTCCCTGGTATTTACTGCCCCTACTATATGTAGTAGAGGAATTCTGGTAGAGGTCTGGGAAGAAGCAATTTGTGTTTTAACCTGCTGTATTTACCCAAAGGCAATAAAACTGAATTTGTACAAGTTTTCCAATTGAAAACTCAGAAGACTTGAAGATTTAACTCTTGGATCTAACGGGGAGAAAAGCATAATGTAATTGTAATATAGTTATCTTAAAATCCCCCAGCTCTAGGGGTAGCCAGACTGTGCCCCTAAGGTCAGAGTTCAGGAATTTAAATTCTTCTCAGTCCCCAGGGAACAATAGCAGTAGTATGGGAGATTTCCTGATGTCCAGCTTCAATTCTCTTACATTCATCAAATCAGGTTGAAGACAAAGAAACAAAAACAGGCAGAAGAACCATCACTACAAGATGTTAGGGCCTCGGGAAGGAAAAGAAATCCTAAAAGGGCAGCTTTAGGGACAGCTGGGACCATTTATAGCCTCAGTATGTTTACGAGCTTCTGGCCTTGACGTCCTCCCTGGTAAAAAGACTCTTCCTCTTTACAAAGGCCTACTCCCCTGGTGAACATGCAACTTCCAGCCGGAAGAAGGGCCTGGTCACATTCAAATCTCCCTAAGTGCCACAGTTACTCATATGTTCTGTCTTTCAGCAAATAAATGGTGAGTATCTACTGTGTATGAGAAGTATTTCTAGGTGCTAAGAATACAATAATGAGTGTGACAGACAGAATGCCTGTCTTCATTAAGCGGGGGTGATGGACACGAAACATCAAATTAGACAACAAAGCATTTCATAATATTTGCCCTAAGTACCATGGAAAGGCACAGCAGGATATAAAGAGAAAGCAAATGACAGAGGACCTGGCACAGGCTTGGCTGTCAGAGAAGGCTTCTCAGTGGAGGTGGCTGATAATCTGAGCTCTGAGGCTGAGCAACCATCAGCCAGGGAAAAGCAGGGGCAGAGCCGGCCACAAGGCAGGACCAGCACTGCCAGAGTACTTTGTCAATGCCCAGGGAGGGGAGGCAGGGCCAATGACATAGGCCTCTTAGGCCATGCTAGGGATCTTGGTTTCCATCCTGAGAGCAACAAAAATCCACTGAAGGCTTTTAAGCAAGGAGGTAACCTGATGAGGCTGGCCTTTTGTAAAGGTTAGCCTGGCTGTGGCTTGGGGGACAGTCTGGAGGGCAAGAGGGAGGCTCAGAGGGCAATTCGAGAAACCCAGGCACACAAGGAGTGACTGAGACCAGGGCAATACTGAGATATGTAGGCTCATAATTTGGGCCCTGCTCAACCAGTAACCATTAAATATCTCCTCAACATTGATTTAGACATACCTGAAGCTGCTAGAGGAAAGTGAGGCAAGGAAGCCCTTGGGCATCAACTCCAGCCTCTCCTCCACTGCCCTATATAATTCTGTTTTGGCCCTAAAATAATAACCTGATCAAGAAAACAAACCATGCTACTCAGCAGACCTTGTTCCCCTTAGAAGGAGGTCTAGGGACCATCTGACAGGCATGTACTCTTCAGGCAAGGTGTGCACACCCCAACTAGCACCATGTAAAACCTATGCTACAGCTCAGAGCAGCCCTGCCATTGCAAGGGAGGGGTCTCACTTCTACCTCTTATATTTCTAGTCATTTCAGTTCCTCCCATATTACACAGCACCCTGGGCCAGGCAGCTGACTCATCTTTAATCTGACTCTGATTTGGACTGTGATCATGGTAGTGGGAATTGGGGAAAAAAAGAACCATTCAAAGCCCATTAAGAAGTAGAATTAACAAGGCTAGGGGAGTCAGTGCTACAGGCACAGGGAGGCATGAGGGAGGAGAGCATCACACTTCTGCAACTTCCTGTGGTCTTCCACAAACAGCGCCCCCACCCCCCAAATAAACACTCATGAAACTAATAAAAATGTGTACAGCTTTATAGCTTATACTATTTTACTCTCATTATATCATCTGACTGTCACAACAGTCCTATGAGATGTGACAGGTATAATCCTTGTTTCAGAAGTAAAATTTCCAAAAATTTCCAAAAATGACACAATTAGTACACATAGGAAAGTACCCAAACCAAGAACTTCTGAATCCAAATCCCTGCCCTTGCTACTAAAATACATTATCTGTATATGATACAATAATCTAATAGTGTCATAAACAAGCACCAGCAACTCGTATTACCCCTGAGAACATGCCAGGAGAGATCATTACTGGTGGACTAGTGGGAATAGCTATGGCCAGGGGACCAGAGGCCTCTCAAAGAAAATGTTACTTGGGAGTCTAGAATTAGCCTCAAGTCACTGAACTGGAATAAGCCTTAAGTCACCTTTAAACCACAGAGAAAATGACAAAACACACCATGAATGAAGTAGGAAATTAAGAGAAAGTAGGTGAAGACATTCATAACATATATGACACACATTATCCCTACCTCATATTCAATGAGCTATTAGGAATCAAGAAAAAAATCAGTATTAAAATGATTACAGGATATAGACTATGTGTAGAAGGAGAAATTACCAATAAACATGAAAAGATGCTCAACAATGCTAGTGTTTAAAGAAATGCAGATTTATGGGAGGCCGAGGCAGGTGGATCACCTGAGGTCAAGAGTTCGAGACCAGCCTGGCCAACATGGCAAAACTCCGTCTCTACTAAAAATATAAAAATTAGCCATGCATGGTGACAGGTGCCTGTAGTCCCAGCTACTAGGGAGGGTCAGGCAGGAGAATCACTTGAACCCAGAAGGTGGAGGTTGCAGTGAGTCGAGATCACACCACTGTATTCCAGCCTGGGTAACAGAGTGAGCCTCAGTCTAAAAAAAAAAAAAAAAAAAAAAAAAGCAGATTGAAACAATGATATTCAATTGTTGGTTGAATTTAAAAGGCTGACATTACCCAGTGTTGGCTAGAACAAACAGGCTTTCTCATAGACTAGGGGGAAAAATGTAGCACCATCTGTGAAACTTTCCAATGTTCTTACTCCGAAAGTCTGCAACTTTAGCTCTTGAAGTTTACACACTGCACAAGGATTCAAAGGCACATGTAAATGAATGCCTGTTACAGCATTACTTGTAGAGCAAACAACTCAAATGTCCATCAGAACTAATTACTTTAAAAAAGTTCAGTCATGGTATTATATTTAAAACTATGCAGTTGTTTAAAAGAGTAAGGCAGATATAAGTTAGGAAAGACATACACCAAACTGTCAATTGTAACATCTACAGAGGGGAATAGCAGCTGGGGGGTTGGAGGGGGGTGGGGTGGAGGAGTACGACTCAAAAGAGAACTTTTATATTTTATTTCACATACTTCTACAGTATTAAATTTTCCCAAGGACGGGCATAGATTAATATTACAATTTTTTAAAACCAGTAAGAATGTCGTATTATGAAAAAAACAAAACTCTGGAGCTTAATATTACTGAGCAAATGAACTGCAATGTAAACGTGCTCTACTCTTATTTACTTTGTTTCAGATAGCTTTCTCTTTCAATATGAAGTAATTACCACCTGATCTCTCATGAAACATTAATATAGGGGATCCCTAATTCCTTCTTCCAATTTTATTGATAGACAAATTAGATGTTCCAATTATTTTCTCTGAAATACTATTTCTAAAATCAGTCCTCAGAGACAACAAATTCTTACCTAGGATAAACTAAAAGAAAACCTGAATATCAATCAACTTCCATTTTTCAAGTCCTAACTTCCTAGCCTTTCTTCCATCCAGGAATCTGTAAAAATATGTAAGTTATGCCTCAGAGCCTTTGGACCCATGCCATTAGCCATGCAGAACAAGCTTATTAATTTGACTTCCTTGGCGAACACACTGTTCGAATCATCTGAAATGAGCAAGAGGACACAGCCAAGCCCTCGGCAAAGATTTTAGCATTTATTTGACTTTACACCTAACACTACCTCTCATTTTTCCAGGCATTCCTGGAGTTTTGACAGTGGGAAGCCCGTTAACTTTAATCACTCATGCTACTGGACCCCTCAAACAGCTGTTAACATTTTTTTAAGCACCATGTTAAACTTCTTAGATCTGATCATTTTGTAGCTTGTACTGTATTTGTACTGTATGATTTATCTAATGGACACGAAGAAGCCAGCATCACATAGATAGCCAGACTAAGATTATTATCCGTCAGAGTTCTGTAGAGTCAGTAGGACAAATCTGACTCAATCTGACATCCAGTCACAGCAGGTCAGAATCCCCATTCAGGTTGGCAAAGGAAGAGCTTTCTGTTTTGTTTTTTTGTGTGGGACCCGGTTGAACACATTCTCATTTTATGAGCCCACTTTGAACATAGCACTACATTTTCAAGATCATTTATTCATCAAACACTTAGTACTAGGTTTCATCTACCATTTATAGAATGCTTATTACATGCTGGAAGAGTTTTAAATGCCTCATCTCATTTGCTTGTTCTCCTCACTGCTGCTTTCAGACCACTGATTCCTCCCCACACCTACAAACAAAGCACAAGTCATTGGCTCTGACACCTGCTACCTTGCCTCAAAGGAGTCATAACCCACCCTCTCAGGCATTCACCCTCATCCGCTGATGATTTCTGCACCAAGCCCCACTTCTATTCTGCCATCTTCCCTGGCAACATGAACTTGAAATTGGCTGATACACCACGCTTTGGCAGTTTTATTCCTGGACCACTTTACTTGCAATAATCTGTCCTCCACCCACCTCAGCCTCCCACTTCAATAGTCCCACCCTAGACCTCTAATTATACAGTGCCACTAACTGCATAATTCCCAAAATCTCCACTTCCAGATTTCCACTAGACTACAAGACTACTGCCACCTGGGTGGGTGGGTAATTTACATGTATATTACATATATTGCTGGAAGATATATATATCATATATATCTTACATATATATCATATATATCTTACATATATATATATATGATGCAGTCTCACTGTGTTGCCCAGGCTGGTCTCTAACTCCTGGCCTCAAGCAATTTTCCAGCCTCAGCCTCCCATGGCTGGGATTCCACACATTAGCCACTACACCTGGCCTGACCACCTAGTTTTTGTTTTGTTTTGCTTTCTTCTCTTCCTCTGGTGTCACAATTATTTCACCCTATTGGGAGGTCCAAATCATTGGCTATATTTGAACTGTTCAAATGCCTTCCTTATGGCCCTCTTTACCCAGTGTTGGTTCCACAGTCTCACACATGCACTCAGTTCCTTCACCCCCCATTCCCTTACCCAGATTAGTTCCTATTCTCCACATCCTTTGTGCCTGCACGAAACAAGGGAACAAGGCTCATTTTAAATTTATACCCTCACTTTTCAAATAGGCCCTCATTTCCCTTGTTAGTTCATTTCATCACATCTAAAATGCCTTCTACACAACTTTTCTCTTCAAATCTCCAATATCCTTCCCACTCTTCACGAGTAACTTTGCTTCTAATTTCACCAACAAAAGAAATAGGTAGAAAAATTCCTTATTCCAACTACCATCTTTCACCTATGCCTGTATACTCCACTTCTTCACTCTCCTACATCATCAATTTGTTTTTTCTCTGCTGGATTATTCATAAGAATCTTCAAATATGCTATCAAAACTGCCTTAAAAAATTCTGTTCCCTGACCCTATATCCCTCCCTAGTGTCCACCCCATGTCTGTATATATCTTTAAGGAAAAACTCAAAAAGAATTGTCTCTCTCCATTTTTCTCCTTCCTCTCTCTTTTGAATCCATTCCAACCAGGCTTTTGTTTCCACATCTCCACTGAAACCAGGCTGATCTAGCATGCCCATGACCTCCATGTTGCCATATCCAATAGCCATTTCTCAGTGCTCATTTTACTTAACTCCGCAGTAGCATTTCACTCGGCTGAACATACCCTTCTCCTTGAAACTCTTCCCTCCCATGGCTCCGGGGACATCATATTCCCTGATGTTTCTCATGTCATATTGTGCAATCCTCCTTGGTTTACTTTGCTGGATAATTCTCCTTTCCTCAGATAAATCTGGAGGAGCCCAGGACTCAGCCGGTGACCTTCTTTCTCTCACTCTTTAGTGATCCTAGCAAGTACCATGATTTTAAATACGTGATGATTCCCTAATGTATATCTACAAAGCTACAACCTCTCTCCTGAGGTCAAGAATTGAATATTCAAACTTCCTGTCAACATCTCTACCTGTAAGTCTAATCAACATCTCAGTCTTAACATATCAAAAGAAGAACTCTTGTCCCCCACTCATACACACATAAACCATTTTCTTCCTCTCTCAGGTCTCTCCATCTCAGAAATGTTGTCACCATCACCATTTATCCTGCAAGAATCTCTTTCACACTCCATATCTGACCAATCAGGAAGTCACATCAAGTCAACTCTCAAAACATATTCTAAGTTTGACCACTTCTCATAACCTCCCCAGCTTCTGCTCCAGTCCAGACCACCATCATTTCATGTAATAATATCATGACTGGTCTCCCTGTCTCCTCTCACCTCGTAATAAGTCCATCCTCCATGGTGCAGTCTAAGAGGTCCCCTAAAGAGAATCCTACCATTGCCCCACTTAACATTTTACAATGGCTTCCAATTACCCTTAGGAAAAACTCTAAATCCCATAGTCTGACCACTGGCTACTTCTCTGACTCATCTTCTACCATTCCATTCTTTGTATTATCGACTTTGTTTCCACTGCCCTGGCCTCCTTGCTATTCCTTAAATACACCATTCCTGACCCTGTCACAAGGCCTTTGCACTTGCTGTTTCCTCTTCCTGAACACTCTTCCTTTAGATGTTATATGGTTCACTCCCTCACTTTATCCAGGCTTCTACCCAAATGTCACCTCTTATAAAGCTTTTCTTGGATTCTTCTACCTAAAATATTCCCCAGCTAGGTGCGGTGGCTCATGCCTGTAATCCCAGCACTCTGGGAGGCCAAGTCAAAAGGACCAATTGAGCCTAGGAGTTCAAGACCAGCCTGACCAATATAGCAAACCCCATCTCTACCAAAAATTTAAATTAGCCGACCATGGTGGCACATGCCTGTAGTCCCAGTTACTCGGGAGGTTAGAACAATCACTCAAGCCTGGGAGGTCAAGGCTGCACGATTGCCATGATTGCCCCACTGCACTCTGGCCTGAGTGACAGAGCAAGACTTGTGTCAAAAAAAAGAGAAAATATTGCCCTTTAGTCGCTGTTTCTGTTTCACATCTTTATTTTATTGGATCAATCTTGCACTTTCAGAATTCTCGCAGATAACAGCAGCTGCCTGAATCCAAATCTCTCAATACATTCACCATGGGAGCGCAAATAAAGCCTTCCATAATCCATAACTAGGCGGTCAGACAATACTACAAACTTCAATGTACATATAAGTGATAAAATAAACAGCATAACCCAGCATAGCCAACCCTAGAATCAGACATCACCTGCATGGAAAAGAAAACGGGGTAGTGGGGACTTAGGAGTGGTAGAAAACAAAAATCTCTTCCAAAAAGAAAGGGTCCCACCCAAAAAGCTAGTAAACCAAAGAAAGCATTCAGAAAAGAATCGAAGATGAAATTTTCAAAGGAGTAAAATTACTAAATACATTTTAAAATGCAAATTCTTTGGAGAAAAATCAATAAAATAGTTTACAAAATACTAGCAAAACCACCCGAGGAAGAAAAGAATGAGAAGCACAAATAAATAAGAAACTCCAAAAGAGAAAGAACCATTGAAACAGAAGATATGTGTAAAAGACAATCTTTAACTGACTCAACCAAATAAATTTGAAAATCTAAATAAAAGGGATAATTTCCTAAAAAGATACATTTTCCCCCTACTTCACCCCAAAACAGATAGTAATAGTTCAATTTTCATGGAAGAAATACAGAAAATTACCCCCCCTCCAATAAAAACTACCTCCACAAAGAAGCACCAGACCCATGTGATTTAATAGGTGAAATTCTACCAAAGCTTCAAAGAATACATCATCCTTATGCTGCTTATATTGTTCTAGAGCACAGAAAAAGAAGCATAAACTGCTAAATTCTTTTCATGAAGCAGATATAATAATGATATCTAAACTTTATTTCATAAAAGATTATACTCAAAAACTATATACAACCCTCACTTATGAATATTTACATACATATAAAACTAACAGCACATAAAATATTATTTCATTAACCAGTGAAATTCTTTCAGGAATGAGAAAATGTTTCCTTCTTAGACAATTCATTAAGGTAATTCACCATTTCACCAGATATAAGAAGAAAAATCTTACGATTATCTTCAGAAATACTAACAGGCCTTTCAAATTCAGTGCCACTCCTAATTTCCAAAAGCATTCAATAAAATAGAAACTAGCAGTTATTTCCTTGTGAGTATGTGTGTGCCTGTGCACATTCCTCAGACATAAAGCCAGCATCTTCATGGAAAACCTAATGGAAAAACACTAGAGGCACTCAACTAAGGTCAGGAATAAGGCAAGGATGCCCGCTGTCTCCATCTAACCTTGTATTAGAAGAGACATTAGACAATGTAATCAGATAAGAAAAAAAAAAATCAAAGGCATGAGAATTGAAAAGAAAATAAAATTATAACTATTTTTAGGTTATGTAACCATATAACCTGTAAAACCCAAGACAATCAAAGATAAAAATTTTTTTAATTTAGTAAGGTAAAAAGTTAGAAAATTCACATACTAAAATAAATAGCCTTCATGTAATAACACAGTAACCAGCTAAAAATATAATGGGAGAGAAGATTCTCATAAATAAGTAAAAACAAGAACAAGTTTTTTTTAAAAAAAAGTTTCTGCGGCCGGGCGCGGTGGCTCACGCCTGTAATCCCAGCACTCTGGGCTCACTGCCTGCCTGCCAAGGTGGGCAGACCACGAGGTCAGGAGATCAAGACCATCCTGGCAAACACGGTGAAATCCCATCTCTATTAAAAATACAAAAAATTAGCCGGGTGTGGTGGCGGGCACCTGTGGTCCCAGCTACTTGGGAGGCTGAGGCAGGAGAATGGCGTGAACCCCGGAGGTGGAGCTTGCAGTGAGCCAAGATCGTGCCACTGCACTTCAGCCTGGGTAACAGAGTGAGACTCCGTCTCAAAAAAAAAAAAAAACAAAAACAAAAACAAAAAAAAACAGTTTCTGCAGCTAAATAAGTTGATTCTTAAGTTTAAAAAAAATGTAAGACTAGGTCAGAAAAGAGACTGCTGCTTCCAACCAAGATGGAGTAACCCACATGAAACAAACAAAAGACATGAACAACAGTTTTCAAGGCTTTGGAATCAAGCAATGAAGAACAGTGATCTCTGAGAGACAGGAACCAAATGAAGTAGGCCTATGGTTGCCTCAGCTTACTGCCTGGAGAGGTTTTCCAGACTGTAGAACAGAAAAGGGGAACCTATGAAGAAATCAGTGGTCTCTGTGAGTTGAGAAGACAAGGCTGGGAGTCCAGGGAGGCCAAGACAACTACAGTTCACAAGGCAGGTTACTGGAGAGCAAAGAGCTGCCTAGAGAGGAGCTCCGGAGATAGATGCAGAGGGTCTCCCTGTAGCATTCGGCTGAGTACTGATTAGTGCATATATGTGAGAAAACCACCCACAGCCAGAATGGGACCACCACAATGAAGAAACAATAGTCGGAGGTCACAGTTTAACTTTATAATAACAATCTATTATTTCCAAAATATGTATTGAATCAGAAAATCTGAAACTATGCTTACTGAGAAAGAGCTAAGATATTCCCAAACATTCCCCATTATTTACGCTTTAAACTTTACCAATAAAATACAAAAGGATTCATATAGTAAAGAATGCCTTGCTTTCTTATGTTGCAAGATTGCAGGTGAAAACTTTAAAAGGCTGGATACTAAGAAGAGACTGGAAGCCAAGAAAGCTGATACTAGTGGCAAAGTGAAAAAGGGTAAGTCAAGGCGAAAAAGTCCAAGAAGAGGAAACCCCAATGCAGCCGAAATCCTGTCCTGATCAGAAGAACTGGCAGATATTCCCTGTCTACTGTGTATTCCAGAAAAGCCAGATACAAGAGGAGGTACTCGCCACTAAATTCAAGACTGAAAAGGAAAAGGTTCGTGCAACTGTTACAAAACCAGTTGGTGGTGACAAGGATGGTGGTACCCAGATGGTTAAACTCTGCAGAATGCATAGATACTATCCTACTGAAGATGTGCCTCGAAAGCTGCTGAGCCACAGCAAAAAACCCTCAGTCAGCACAGAGGAAACCGCGAGGCAACATCACTCCTGGGACCGTTCTGATCATCCTCCCTGGGCGCCACGCGCCACACAGGCAAGACGTGGGTTTCCTGAAGCAGCTGGGCAGTGGCTTGTTACTTGTGACTGGATCTCTAGTTCTCAATCAAGTTCCTCTGTGAGGAACACACCAGAAATTTGTCATCACCACGTCCACAAAAATTGATTTCAACAATGTGACAATCCCAAAACATCTCACTGATACCAACCTCAAGAGGCAGCAGCTGCGGAAGCCCAGACACGGGAAGGTGAGATCTCCAACACAGAAAAAGAAATACGAGATTACAGAATGGTGCAAGGTTGATTAGAAAGATGTGGACTTGCACATTTTACTACAATAATCAAAGCTGATCCATGTTTGCCCTGACAAATAGAGTTCATCCCCACAAATTGGTGCTCTAAATTTCTTACCAAAAACCTAATAACTGATTTTTAAAAAAAGAATATTCCTTAAAAAATAAAATTTACTTTTAAAAAAGTTTATTTCTCTAGTCAGTCTCTATTCACTTTTGATGCAACTACTTCAGTAACAGAAATAGTTGATGACAAGTTAACTCAATGGTCAAATATTTCTACTGACAAGTATGCCTTTCACATTTGGAAAGAAGTAGTCACACATATAATTGTACTCTTTCTCCCTGGCTGCCTGCCGAAAGCAATCACAGTTCAATATTACAGCTTCTCCTTCACAAGTAATTAAGAAGGTAATCTTACTTAGAAAACATAATTATCCACCAGACCATAGCACCAACTTAACTGCTGGACATGAGTGAAATCTCAAAGACAAAGGAGCAATACCACATTCAAAGACAACACCAAAATGGTCTTCCTAGTTGTCACATCATCACTGTTTGGAGATGTGTGAAGCCCATCACAACCCATCCGCAACAGGGAACCAAGACATCTCAGCTTCTTTAAAACACCAAGAAGCCATGGGGCTGAAGGACATTGGGCACAGTTAAATTCCCAGTTCGTCAGGACAAGAGATGATGTCTCAATAACAAGGAGCCTTCCCAAGCTCAAAACAGCTCAAAACTTCGGAATAGTCCTTCACTGCTCTGACCACATGCCAGGAGTGAGATGTCTATTCACTTTTTTTTTTTTTTTTTTTTTTTTTTTGAGACAGGGTTTCACTCTGTCACCCAGGCTGGAGCCCAGTGGCATGATCACGGCTCACTGCCTGAACCTCCTGGATTCAAGAAATCCTCCCTGCTCAGCCTCCAGAGCAGTTCAGAGTACAGACTAATGTCATCAGGTCTGGCTAATTTTTGTTTTCATTTTCGATTTTTTAATTTTTTGTTTTGAGACAGACCCTCGCTCTGTTGCCCAGGCTGGAGTGCAGTGGCATGATCTCGGCTCACTGCAACTCCGCCTCCTGGGTTCAAGTGATTCTCTTGCCTCAGCCTCCCAAGTAGCTGGGATTACAGGCGCGCATCACCATGCCCAGCTAATTTTTGTATTTTTAGTAGAGACGGGTTTTACCATATTGGTCCACCTGGTCTTACACTCCTGATCTCAGGTGATCCAGCCACCTCGGCCTCCCAAAGGACTGGGATTACTACAGGTGTGAGCTACCACGCTCAGCTAATTTTTGTAATTTTTTAGAGATGGGGTCTCACTATGTTGGCCAGGATAGTCTCAAACTCCTGGGCTCAAGCAATCCACCAACTTCAGCCTCCAAAAGTGTTGGAATTACAAGCATGAGCCACCACGCCCAGCTGTCTATTCACTTCTAATCATTTCTTAACATCAGTCAGTCATTAGAGAAAGGTAAGTTCTGCTTAATTTGACACTGGCATATCAAGTGTCTGCTATGTTGTATGTTATCTTGGAAAGAATCATTACCTATATTTATGAATGGGGGAGCCAGATGTCTTCTAGAATGGATGGATCTCCTGACAAGGCACCCACACATGAATTATGAAAGTGGCTGCCCACTCTCTGTAGCAGTCCTCCGTGCCTAACAGGCTGAACACAATCGAAATTCAGACTTTTCCTAATATCGCAGAGCCACGGCCTGCCTGGATATGACATCTTTTGGGGAACTATATTATTTTCAAAAGTCAACAGCCACTTTTACCAACCTATTCTCTCTCCAAGATGGCTCTCAGAGCGCATTCTGAAATTCTTAAGAATACTGCATATACTGAAGGCATTTGAAATTGAGACGGCAGCAACAGGCCAACTCCGAGGCTATTTCCAGTCAGCCCCTGTAGGTCTTATACAATAAAGACTTTTTAGTGGTTAGCATACCATAGAAAGTTGCTGTGTGCACAGGACCATTCTGGAGAATACAGAGATTTACAAAGGAAGACAGCACCATTTCTGACCCTGAAAAACATATACTTCATCCTAATATCCTAATTTTAAAGTAATCTAACTACAGCTGCACCTGAACTTTAGCTTAATAATTTCAGTCACTACAGGAGTTGGGGGTAGGGGGGTTGCCCTAAAATAACTTTTCTATCCATCTCCCCATACCAGTCTCTAGAGTTTGCCTCATCTTCTGTGCATTTGGATTTTACATTATCAAAAGAAAATCAACATGCTCCTTTAAAAAAAACAAAGAAAAATCCCTTGTTGAAAAAGAAATTGACAATTTTCCTTTTCCTATGTATCTTAGGATGAGTGACTCCCCTAGAGTGACTTCGTAGGTAATTGAATTTCATATGAAATTTACCAAATAACAAAGATCTGATATACTCTACAGATCATTCCATATAGCTGAAATCCCTACCTGCCTGCCTGAGGCTTTTAAACAAAATGTCACATGAAGAACTGGCATATTTAGAATAGGGAAGTATTGTCCTCTGCAAAATGTGTCCGCATTGCCCATAGCAGAGGTGGAGGGGAGACATTTCAAATACCATATATGATATCTTCCCTAGTGGTCTAGTGGCTAGGATTCGGCACTCTCATGTACCATATAAGAGGCAAACAATCCAATTTTTCAACAACTTTGTAGTTCACATAGCACAACCTTATGGATTTTTAGCTAAGGCAATGAAGGGGCTCTGTGCTCAGACCAGAGAGATAGACAACAGGGAGAGAGAGAAAGGTTGAACAGAGCATTGAGTCCAGGGTTACTTACACTGGGTCACAGGGCAACCCTACCTAGGGGGTAACAAGGCATATTTTGATTAGCCCATCTATAAGCCAGGTTCTGAAGACACACTGAACCCAGGAGGGAGTCTCAAAGGCTACTGGCTGTTTATCAAAGCCAACTCATAGCTCAGATTCTAAGCCTTGGTTCTAATTGCTAGCATCCCATCCCCCCATACCTGAACCTTTCACTTGCCCTACCAAACCCTTCCTTCAGCACCTTCGTTTCCTTCTGTCACTCAAACAAAGAACAAGCTTTGAAGCAGAAATATGTTTGGGGGAAAAACAGCAACTGTAACGGCTATAAAATAAACACATCTCCAGACCCCTGAATAAAGAAGGGAAAAGAAAGTGTCTGGTAGGGTCTCTCCCCCTTTCCTCTCTGTTACTAGATTTTTATTTCCCACCTCATTCAAATAAAAAAGATAACCCACAGAGTTATGCACCAGACTGTGAGCAAAAATGAATATAGTTAGGGTTGTAGTCTGCTCTCTGTTCATTTTGGTAATTTCCATAAGCAAGCTAGGAGCACTCAAGTAGTTAGTTTTATTTTCTAAAGCTAAGGAGCTAATCTTAAGCAAATAGGCACTTCCTACTTCTTCAAGCATTTGACTCAAGTAGAGACAATACAAAAACACAGTGTTTGGTGAGCTTGTAATGGTATCTGATAACACTCTAGAAACATCTCTTAATGAATCAGCAGAATCTACCCGAGTTAGGGCTGTCACCCTCCATATTCTGGTTAGGGGCCCATCACCCACATAGTTCAATGAAAGGCCTTGATGGTATTGCTTTAACAAGCTTATGATGAGGATACTCACTAGAACTAGAGAAGCTATTGTCATGATCTGAAAACTGTATATGAGCAAGTCACTGTGGCTCTTGCCTATAATCCAACACTTTGGGAGGCCACGGTGGGAGAATCCTTTGAGGCCAAGAGTTCAAGATCAGCCTTGGCAACAGAGTGAGACCCTGTCGGTACCAAAAAAAAAAAAAAATTAATTAAAAAATTAGCTAGTCAAAGTGGCACACACCCGTAGTCCCAGCTACTCAGGTGGCTGAAGTAGGAGAATAGCTTGAGCCCAGGAGTTGGAGGTAGCAGTGAGCTATAATTGCACCACTACACTCCAGCCTAGGTGACAGAGTGACACCCTGTCTCTAAAAAAATTTAAAAATAAAAACTATATGTGTATATATACAAGTCTTTTTTTTTTTTTAATCTTAAGCCAGAGACTAAAATAAGAGGCTAAAGATAATGGAGACACATTGCAACCAAATACCCCCAGCCCCAGTGGGATCTCTAAATTTTTCTTAGATTATCACTGCCTTTCAGGCTTATGTTGTTTGTTTGTTTGTTTGTTTGTTTGTTTGTTTTTGAGACGGAGTCTCACTCTGTCGCCCTGACTGGAGAGTGCAGTGGCATGATCTCAGCTCACTGCAAGCTCCACCTCCCGGGTTCAAGTGATTCTCATGCCTCAGCCTCCAAGTAGCTGGGATTACAGGCGACCACTACCACGCCAGGCTACTTTTTGTATTTTTAATAGAGATGGGGTTTCGCCATGTTGGCCAGGCTGGTCTTGAACTCCTGACCTCAGGTAATCCACCCACCTTGGCCTCCCAAAATTCTGGGATTACAGACATGAGCCACTGTGCCCAGTTCAGGTTTATGTATTTCTTACCTTTCTTCTTCTTTCACAATAATTAAAAAAGGTATTAAATCTTTGCTTCTGATTGAAAAATCTCCAATGTTTTATGAATAAACAATCATGGTGTGCCAGTGCCATCGTAGGACACTAGTTTAGATTATAAGGATGCCAAATGGAACGAGACATGGTCCCTGTTACGTAAATTTCCTAGGAGAAACACCCTCTGATATTTTCAATAGTTAAATTCTAGAAAGGTTTTCTGGCTAAGTACATACCTTGTGTTTCATCCTTTTAAAATCTAACTATTTAAAATAAAAAGACAAAAGAGCAATCTACAAAAACGTATGTATATCTCTTTTGTAACCTGTGATTTAATCAATTTAGACAACTGCCTTTGGTTAGACTTGGGTAACTAAGAATATGCATGGAGAAGTAAATCCGGACGTAATTCTATCACTAACTAACTGCTGAAACCTTTTGCTCTCTTTCTTCTTTTGCTCCTTTCTCTCACTTTCCATAAGCCAGTCAAAGTATTCAACCTCCACATTATTCTAGCTGCAGAGACTTCTGCTCCAGATATTAATGTCTATAAAAATACTATCTCCCAGCAAAACCTTCCCTGTCTCTCAAAACTAGGAGGCATTTACCCATTCCTTTTGTATCTTCTCCCACTTAATTGTGTGTACCTCAGGCAGGGACTATGACTTATTTACCCTGCTATCCTTTGCAAGCAGTATAATGCATGATGCATAACAGCTACTAAGCAGTCAATAAACGTTAGCTCCATGAACTTCCCCTCCAACATTTAGCTTAATATCTCTACATGCTAAATGCTGAATCTGTACTGATTGGCTGATATAAACTCTTAATTTGCCAGTCATTAGAGGAAAAGCATTACTATCAAGTTTGCACCACTACTGTTTAGGCTATTATGTCTTCAAACTATTCTAGCAAAATTCAGGCTATGCAACAAGCAGAAGTAAACATTAATGAGATAGAGCACTTATGATACCAAAGCATTCCTCAGCCAGCTGTCTTTTACTCCCTGCTATAATCATTCAGTTAATATTTGCCAACCAATGAATTGAATAATGATGCATCATAAACAGTCCGATGACGGTACCAATTATAAAGATAAGAAAGGGCATGTGCTTATGTTCAGAAAACAACCTGGCAAAGGCAGCATAGTAGAGGGGATTCAATTGGGGCTGAACTCAGGGTGCCTGATTATCTTGGCTAGTTCGCTATTCCACAAGTGTAAAGAAACCTATGATGCTCATCCACCCTAATGGAAAAGCATCTTTCCTACTGAAATTACCTTCCAGCTGCATAATGTCTGAACTACAGGGCTCTAAAAAGAGATTTCAACCCTTTGGTAAAGACTCCCTGAACACCTGCTGTAACTCAGGTTCTGTACTAAATAACAAAAGAATAAGACCTCAGACACTCACAGTCTAGTCTAAATGTCGGCAAACATTTTCTGTAAAGAGCCAGATAGTAAATGTTTTAGGCTGTGTGGTCCATACAGCCTCTGTGGCAATCACTTTTGCAAGGAGAGCAAAAACAGCATTAGAAAATATGTACACTATTAAATATGGCTGTGTTTGGGTTGTCGTCTGCTTTATATACAAAATCAGGCAACTGACTGAATTTGGCCTACAGGGCGTAGTTTGCCAACTCTTGGTATTCAGGTACATTTTTTTAAATTGCAAAACAGTGAGCTGTGTGTTAATGAAAGCTTCCCCTTGGATTTGTATAACATTTCATAATTTATGAAGCTATTTCATATATATTAGCTCAAAATTTAATCCCTCATACCAACCCTTTAAAATAGGTAGGTCTTATTATCTTCATTTTATAAATAAGAAAACTAAAGTTCAAATAAATTAATTTCCTTAAGTCATCATATAGGTCGAGATGGAGCTAAGATTTGAGCTTCCACCTTACAGGCACAGACTACTAAGTGCTCACCAAAACTTACTTCCTCTTCCTCCAGGGCACACAGCCAGACTGCATTTTCCAGACTCCCTTGCAGTTGGGTGTGGCCATGTGATTAGGTTCTGGTCAGTGGAATTTAGGCTTTGCCCTTTAAAAGTTCCTCATAAAAACTGGCTAACATGATCCTCTGCTTTCTTTTCTCCTTCCATTTGGCCAGAAGGAGGTACTCCTAGGGTAATCTTTTGGGTGACATGTTGACAACAGCAGAACCACAAGACAGAAGCAACCTGGGCCCCCGAATCACCTCTTGGAAGAGAGTCACTCAAGCAGGAACACTTGTATTAGGCTGGCAAAGCAGTAAGAAATGTGTATTAAGCCACTGACAGAGAGAGCTTTATCTGCATATTACTTTAGCTAATAGAGTCTGCACCCAGGTCCAATGTTGTTTGCATTCAACTATAGCCGAGATGCAAAGGATGACTTTACCAGGCCAATGAGACAGAAGAGATCATATTTCAGACAAGGGACATTCAGGCAAAGCAAAGAGTGCTTTCAAGAAAGAAGAAATTGTTCTAAATGGTTACATAGTAAACTAGCAAGACAGTGGAAGGAGAGGCAGCAAAGATAAGCACTGGGAAAGACCTGTGTCAACACCACAGTAAAAGGACTAGGAGAGAACAAGAGACAGCAATTAGACTACCTTTAGCACACTCAATCTAAGGAAGAAGAGGCTGGAGGCAGGGAGACCGCCTCTAGAGTCTGATTAGCACTGGCCTCATCAGAGCAGAGCTGTGAGCCAGCAAAATATTTTCTTTATGTACCCTGATTTTTAAATAAATCTGATTTTTTCTAATTATAAATGTAATATATCCTAATCACAAATGTATAAAGAAGTATGAAGAAGAAAATAAATCACAAATAATCTCATACTCAAAGATAACCAGTATTAATATTTCAGAACATAAACTTCTGAGCTTCTTTTACCTTTCTCTTTAGCAGATATGTTTAGGCATGAAGAAAAATGGAAATATAAGATAATATTTTCCATTAACTACAACCATCAGCATCTTCTCATGTCAATCACCATAGATATTCACATTCACTATTAGTAGCCTTGTGCACATGGTATAGATATGCTATCATTTTTTTAAATCAATTGTCTACTAGTATATACTTAGACTGCTCCCTTTTTCTTGCTATTACAAAAACTATGCAATAAACTTTCTTATACATATATCTTTGTGCAAATGTACAAGTAATTTGACAGGACTAATTTCTGAGACAAAGAGTTTTTCTACTGTCAAATTGCCCTCCAGGGAGATGGTACTAATTCAGATTCCCACTAGTGGTGTATAAAAGTGCCAATTTTCTCACACCTCTGGTGACACTGGATGTTATCTTTTTTTTTCTTTTAATTCTTTGGCAATCTTGTAAGGCAAAAACATATATATCTATCTCATTCTCTTAATTTTTGAAAACACAGTTATTCAATTTTTTAGTTCTCTTCTTTGTATTTTAAAATATTATCTCTGTTCTATGGATGATCCTAAACATATATTTATTATCTTTAAAGTTACAGTGTGCCTAATTTATACAACTGGGCTAAGTGAATAGAAGCAGAGTCACTTTTGGATTTGAAAGACTTAGTGTGGAAGAAGTAAACACAAATAATCAGATATTCATTCTCCTCAAGGGCTATCAAGGATGGTGAGTGAACTAGCATTGTGAGAATGTAGTAGATAATCTATTTCTGCATTTATGTGCTCTAAATAACAAGCCATATACTTATTAAAATTAGCTAAGGATTTGTTTAAGTTATTGCTTCCTTGGTGTTTTTCACACCTTTATCATATGCTTGACTTATCTTTGGTTTTGGTTATATACTAGCTAGGGCAAAGGGTAAATATACATGGAAGCTTAGAGAAAAAATGCAATTCGAAAACTGATATAGGTTGTCAAACCTGAGAAAAAGGAAAGGATGAGACACAGATGAGGAGTGTGTGTGTGTGTGTGTGTGTGTGTGTGTGTGTGTGTGTAAGACAGATAGTAAAACAAGCAGGCATGTATTATTAGGAGATGTATTTCAAGGTAACATTTATTAAAGGCCTATGTACCAAGCACTGGACAAGACTTGTTATCCACATTATTTCATCTTATCCTCACAACTTTTTGAAGTATACAGAATCCATATTTTTAAAACGATGTCCAAAATCCATATTTTTAAATTGTGTGCCAGAGAAATTGACCAAGGGATTAGCCAAACGCTCCGCCACTATTAGAACTTTAGCTTGTCTTTTGCTATAATTTTATTCCAAATTCCATACTCTCCCCCACTGTACACTAAAAAAAATTCTGGATTAGAATTTCCAGTGCTCTCCCTGACACCAATGTTCCTCTTCTCCCATGTAGGGGTACAAAGAAACAAATAAATGATAAAGTAAAAAGGGGAATGGGTTGCATGTGAGAATGAGGGATGGTCCCGGCAACTTTAATAAAGGAATGAGAAAATAAATTATCTATTGAGTATATGAGAAATTAAATTGAAGGGAATGTAACCTTAGAATAGAGTCAGAAAAGTCAGGAATAAGTAAGTTCAGGATAAAGAAGTAGCACAATAAAATAATGGCATGAAAAAATATACATATTTGTAAAATGAAAATATTTCTAAAATGGAAAATAATAACTAGAAACCACATAATTATAAAACTGGCTCAACTGAGAAATACTATGTCCAGCCCCTTAATCTTAACCTGCTGTTAAAGGAACACTTTCTCCATTGTGTTAATATTCTTAACAATCACACGCCAACTTCCCCACCACTTTTTAAATGCAGTAACCAAAACTGAACCCTGTCATCAAACAAGAGTCACATTGGCCGAGCACAGTGGCACATGCCTGTAATCCCAGCACTTTGGGAGGCTGAGGCGGGTGGATCACCTGAGGTCAAGAGTTCAAGACCAGCCTGGCCAACATGGCAAAACCCCATCTCTACCTAAAAAAAAAAATAGCGAGGCATGGTGGTATATGCCTGTAATCCCAGCTACTCAGGAGGCTAAGGCAGGATAATTGCTTGAACCCAGGAGGTGAAGGTTGCAGTGAGCCACACCACTGCACTCCAGCCTAGGCAACAGAGCAAGACTCCAGCTCAAAAAAAAAAGAGTCACATCACCCAGCAAATACAAAGAGAATGCTAGTCAGGAACTGCTAACACTATTTGCACTAACAATCAACAAGTTGAGAACTTTCATCAGTTTGTTGCTCTCTGTGAACCTCATTGGGGCTTCTGCCAGGCCTACCAATATTTGCTTCACTTTGCTTTTTTTCTTTTCTTAATAACACTTATCTGAGCTTAGAACAAGAAAAATCACCGGACTTCGAAAGATCCCCTAGCCCAACACAACGGGTAGACAACTAACTCCAAGGTCTGGTAGCTAATAAAGGTCAGAGACATACAATCAACCCACTGATTCTTATCTTTGTGGGCATGCATGGGGTTTCGTAAACCAAATACATTCTAAATTGTATTTCTATATAAAAAATAAGATGAATTGAGAAAACTGGGGAAAAGATGTCTGAAAACAGAAAGGACAACTGTGGAGAGATTACAACAAATAGGAGAGAGTGAGTGTTCAGAGGGGAAAATAAGAAACGTGAGCCTAGACTCAGTGCAGTGGTTCACACCTGTAATCCCAGCACTTTGGGAGGCCGAGGCGGGCGGATTACCTGAGGTCGGGAGTTCAAGACCAGCCTGGCCAACATGGTGAAACCCTGTCTTTACTAAAAATAAAAAATTTGCAGGGTGTGGTGGCACACGCCTGTAATTCCAGCTACTTAGGAGGCTAAGCAGGAGAATTGCCTGAGCTCAGTAGGCAGAGGTTGCAGTGAGCCGAGATCACGCCACTGCACTCCTGCCTGGACCTCAGAGAAAGACTCTGTCTAAAAGAAAAAGAAAAAAAAGAAAAGGTGAGACTAAAGAGCAGAATGAGATGGCTTCATTCTTCATCCATTGTATTCTTCCTTTGTCCCCTTGTGCATAACTGGGGACTGTTTACATGTGTGTGTGCATGTATATACTACATGCACTGACACCTCTGGAAAGACGCAAATCCACATGCCAAAATATCAATCATGGTTATGCCCGAGGATTGGGCATAGCCACTTGCTTTCATCCACCACTTCTTCAGAAAAAAAAAGGCATACATTTGTGGTCAAAAACAGTAAGTAGTAGTGAGAGAATATGAAATAAGTTGAGAATGACTATACACAAACATTAAATAGAGGACTGGCTAAGACTTTTTTTAAATAAAGTAAGAATTAAGTAGCAAATAAAAAACTTGAAGGCCAGGCACGATGGCTTATGCCTGTAATCCTGGCATTCTGGGAGGCTAATGCAGGAAGATCACTTCAAGCCAGCAGTTCAAAACCAGCATGGGCAACATAGTGAGACCCCATCTCTACAAAAAATACAAAAATTAGCCAGACATGGGGGCATGCATCTGTAATCCCAGCTACCCAAGAGGCTGAGGTGAGAGGTTCATTTGAGCCCAGAAGGTCAAGCCTACATTGAGCCAAGATTGTGCCACTGTACTCTAGCTTGGACAACAAATTTGTATGTTCTTATTCTCTCATTTTCTTAGTTGATTTTCTGGCCTTCTCATTTTTAAAACCATCAGTGAGAACATGAGAAAATAAATTACTAAATAAAAGGAATACAAAAATGAGAAAATAAGGAAGGTATAATATCATTGAAATTAAGATTAAAACCTCCAAATCAGAAGAATACTCATGATGTGAGAGGCACCTGTTTACTAAGTCCAACTGAAGACCTGCCTCCTGTTCATACTGTTCATATTTCAACAAGTAGAAATAGGAAGGTGGAGATATGAAATGGCTCACACAATGTATAGTCCTCATTCTCTTTTGTTAACCACATAAAAGTTTCATTTCTTTATGAGACCTACATCAATGGCGTAACTCCTTTCTGTTTACATGTGTGTGTCCATGTATGTACTACACGTACCAACACCTCTGGAGACACGCAAATCCACATGACAAAATATCAACTATGGTTATGACCAAGGAGTGGGAAAGGCAAGGAGAAAGTTCATTTTAGCATTTGATATAAATCAAGATTGCTTGTTTTTTTAAACCAGTCCTTGGGTATAACCTTAGACATTCCAAATAAAACAAAGAAAAAAGGTTATAAAGGGCAAATGATGAACTTAGACATAAAGATGAAATGCAAAGAGAAATTATAAAAGAGGAATGAAATTGTCCTTTAAAGCTGCCTTTTATTTCATCTCTTCTTTTCTCATTTGGTTTTATTTCACCATCCTGAGTTAATCCATAAATGCAATGTAATTCCAATCAAAACCTCAACTAAGTGACTTCTGGAACTAGACAGGAAGTTCTAAAATTTATCTGGGGGAAGAGGGTTGCCTCAGAGCCCTGCTTGTATATTTTCTCAAGTTTTATCTTTATACACCCTCCCTGGTAAAACTGAAAATACTCACATGGATTTTAAAGAAAAGCAAGAAGCAAGAGGTCACTGGATGAGACAAAAACCTTATGTAACACACATCTACAACCATGACTTATTCTTTAAACAGATCGATAGAGACAATCATTCACCTTTCTTCAGAGAGACAGCTGAAGTAACTCTAGCTCACTCATGGTAGCTTCTGTTTGCTGACAAGTAATTAGAGACAGTTACAGATCATTTGTCAAAACTTCAATGGGTAGGGTTCATGGCCCTGATCTGAACCAATCTCTCAAGCAGATGACAACGACCCTTTCCCTTGGGCTGTGTAATCTATCTTTCATAGCACTTCTAGACTCTTTTCCCCAAAATACCACTTTTACATCACACATGTACCCCAAAACTTACCATCTTCTCCCCTTGCTCTTTAGATCCAGCCCAAACTCCTCAGGGGATATTAAAAACCTGGCTAACCATTCTTCCCCCACTGCTTCCCTGTGCCAAACCCTGTGTAACCTACCATACTGTTCCCCTTTCCATTTCGCACTGAGGAAGTACGTATTTGCAGGCCCATTCATTCCAAGGAACATCAGGCCAACCTGCCGGCTGGGGAAAGGCAAATGCACAAAGGAGGAGATGTTAAACTGTGATGTTTTCATAGAAGCAGAGAACCTTTTACAAAAACAAGCAATCGATTGCTTCCTGCCTATGTATCTTACCACCTCTAACAAAGTAATAACATTTCTAAGAGAGAGAACAGAGCTGCAAGTCCAGGTTCCAAAGTCAGCCAGCAGGATTCAAATGTCAGCTCTACCAGTTACAGCTGACCTAGAGCAAGTTCTTTTCTCTCTATGCACCTCAGATTCCTTGCCTTTAAAATGAAGATAACTATATGCACTTCATAGAGTTATGATGAAGATGGCTAGTTGTCAAAATTAGTGTTAGGTACTCGATTTTTTTCTAATGAATTTGATCCCATCATTTGCTATAGAAAACTCTAGAATCTGTCCTTTTCCTCTGATGCTATATTCTGAAGCAGTAACCCTAATTGAAATAACTTAGGTGGTTACTTTGCTCTGATGAGCATTTATATAGTCACAATAATGTAAATGTAAGTAGTCACAGTAATGTGAATCTTGTTTATTGATATTAAACTTTTAAAGTCAATCTATGATCAAAACATAGGAGGAGTAATTATGAGTACAGAAAAAGAATGAAAAAATGATTATACTAAGAGAAGTTAGGAGGGATAAAAGAGGCAAAGGTTTGGCAAAGGGAGAGTGATGGTCACTAGGTAGAGTAGTCCAGCTGGCAGAGCAGGAAACCAAAATGTAAGTGAATTGTTAAAGATACGGGGATAACCAATAGGGTAACCAAAGAGGACATGGAGCAATATAAGTGAGCTACTTCTCATCTATCATAGAAGAAAATCAATAATTAATATCAAAAGTTGAGAAATCAATAAGTGGCAGTGTAAGTGCATCAGTTGGAGATATAAAAGTAACACTAAAACCCTACAAAAGGAAAGTAAAAGAGTTAAAAGTAATTTATTTGGAAAGAGGCAAAGAGGGCTGAGGAAAAACCTATATTTTTTGTTAATAGTTCTATAATACTGTGTTTAAATTTTTCAACTTTTTAAATTAAGAAGGTGTAATCGAAAAAAAGTCTATTCACAATACCAACTAAAATCATAAAAATAAACCTACCAAGAAATGTGAACAACCTATATGAAGAAAGCTCTAAATCTTGACTGACGTAAGAGAAGGACCTAAGAGAAAACCTAAAATATGATGAATCCTACTATGTTCCTGAAAGGAGGAATCAATGACTTAAAGTTGGCAGTTCTCCTGAGTTAATCTATAAATGCAATGTAATTTCAACTAAAACCACAACTAAGTGACTTATGGAACTAGACAGGCAGTTCTAACATTTATCTGGAATACAAAATACATGAAAAGAGCCAAAAATTTTTGACTGAGAACAATAAGGGAGAACTTGCCCTCACAGATAGTTCAGAAACAAACAGCTCTGTAGAACAGACTAAAGCACACAGCATTATGGGTATCACCTTCTTCATTAAATAGGGAAACAGCCATATTCCACAACGTGAAACACCAGGAAATGGCCACAGACCTTTCTGCCCTAATGTTACATTTGGACTGATTATGCAAGCAATATGACAACATTCAAACCAAATTCCTGCAACCTAGGAAAGGTTGAGGAGGGGTTCTCTAACTTCTTGGAGAAATCATTTTTTGTTTGCCATAAAAGAATAGGATACTCATAATTAGGCACAATTTTGTCTAGTGGACAAGAGGTCATGACCTTAGTAAGGACAGAAATGTTAAATTTCTTATCAGGCAATGACTTTCTTGTAACTAGTTTATCCCGAATACAAGGCAGTGACTGAATTAACAAGTGTATGCAGAAAAAGCAGCAGTTACAAATTCTACAGCAGCTTTGATCAGTGGCAAAGGACACTAATGTGGACTTGAGAGTCTAATGTTTTCTTATGAAAGAGCATCTTAGCTAAGAAACGTGAATAGAGACCATTGTTTCCTCAACTATTTACTGCAACAGCTTTCTGGTCTCCAGTGCTCCAGCCTCACCCGTTCCACCATCAGTCTCCAAACTGTTGTCAGAGAGATCTTTCTAAAACTCAAATCTGATTAATCTCTCCCCAGCTTAAAACTTTCTGTTGCCTTTTTTTTTTTTTTTTTTGGTAATAATGTCTAAATGTCTTAACCTGGATTACCAGGTCCTTATTATAACACCTGGTGCTTGCTACTCCTTCAGCTTCAACCCTTGCTTATCCACCTGACATCATCCTCATCATATTTCAAGGCTCAGTTCAAATGTCACCTCCAGAAATCCTTTGCTGACTTCTCCATACTCAGGTACCACTGGAATGTTCCTCTATTACAGTATTACTGTTATTACAGTAATATAAGCATGTTTGTGCACTATACCAGAAGTTACTAGAAGAGAGGTAAGTTCTTTTATTCATCTTCATGTCCCCAGCCAGCACCTTGTAGATAAAGCACTCAGTCTATCTCTATTAACTGTACCCATTAATGATTAACAGTTGAGAATTCCACAAGAAGCTCTTGATTTTCCTTCCCTAAAAAAAAAAAAAAAAAAAAACAGCCTTGTACAAAGGATTCAAATGACATAGCATGAGCAAAATCACAAATATCTAAATGTAGCAACTTCTAAAAGAAAAAAAAATCTGTACGATTGAGAAGGGTAGGTACAGTTCTCATGATATGGGAATTGGATGGCTCAATTCCAGCCACAGATCTGTTCCACATCTTCAAGAAAATTATGCAGCCTCCCTAGGACTATTTTTTCTTCTTGTAAAAGAATGAGATTGCTATGGTTTCTTCCTGCTCTAGAAATCCAGGACTCGCTCTTATGATGACATCTGCCCTTCCATCAGGCATTCGTACACAGCATGCACACTGCTGGCATGTAGGCTATACTAGACCATGGGGGAAATTAGTAGCAGATGGTACCAAAGTTCTAGGTCAAAGTCATCCCAGAACAAATACAATTTCTTTTCATTAAAGTATATGAAATATACATTATCCTTATTTGTACAACTATACCATCTTACATTTCTGTGGTCCTTTTCTATCTTTCAAACGTTTTCAGAGACCAGTAATTCTTACAACAACCTTGTGACATAAGCAAGAAAGTAGTATTACCTCTTGTTACTAAAAAGGAAATCGAGGCTCAGAGACATAACAAGATTATAAAAACACCTTCCTTACATGTCTCAAGCTTGCTCCTGCTTCTGGTTTTATGTTGCAATTCAGGTCCCTACATCTTCTCAGTGTTGTTCAGAATCACTGAGATGAGGTTTAGTACATTATATGAAATTCTAAGGGAAACAACAATAACAATAATTTCCTAATTACATGCATAAATACAAATCATAGGAGCAAACATGGGCTTTATACTTCATGGTCTTCCTGCCTCTGAATAAACATTCCTCAACTTTGTACTCCAGTCAATTGAAGCCACTCCTCTAATGTTACTTTTAACAATGCAACTCAGATTTCATGATGTTTCAGAATCTATCAGTTTCACACACTCAGATATAGAGTTGATCTGCATAATTTAAGATGTTCCTCTTAAAATTGATCTGGAAATCAGAAGAAAGATTTTTTTGAAAAACAGTCTCGCTACCAACTGAAATGATTTTAATACCAAGATGGCCAGTCAGTAATGAAAATTTTTCATTCAGCAGAACAAAATCACTAAAATAAATAATAGAAAATCTATTAATAAAATATGAAATATTTGCTCATTGAAAAATATCTGGTAAGACATCTGTACGTGAAAACATCTACCTTGAAACAATACACCTTACATTCATCAACTTTAAAAGCTTGTATGACTAGAAAAATTATTTCAAATTTCGTAAGAATTAAAGCTCTATTTTAAATTTAAAGATCATCTTATGTGGTTAAAGTAATAGAAGTCACTTTCATCATTACTTCCATAATGTGTAAAGCAAGATGACCCTGATAGTATGCTGTGCAGTTCAATTTACTCCTACATTCTGCATATATAAGAGTTTCCAAACATATTATAAGACAGAACTCTAAATGGAAATTCTTCTGACAAACTGCATATCAAGTGAGCCAAATCCTTCCCTATTTCTGTATAAAAGCTTCTTCCCATGCTTAGAAAACTCAGGTATACTCAAGAAAATCTCAACCATGGTACAATTTGTATTTCAAATAAAAAGCAAACATTGATGCTGGTACTAGGAACATGGCACATTAAAGTTGATACCGTAAACTAGCAACAATATCCAGACACCGTAAACTAGCAACAATATCCAGACAGGCTTTCAGATCAGCATTGATGTGATAAAGTTACATTTGAGTAGACGCATATGAATAATCTGAAATGACAGACAAATTTCAGTTTGAAGGTAACTTTAGAAGACATTTCTTGACATGTCATTTATTCTGTCTGACCAGGAAGGAATAATTCTTACAATTCAAGAACAGTCTCCATAGATTTTCAATTTCTGATCTCCTAACTCATACTTTAAGATGTTTCTCTCATGCTCCTGGAGCTGACAGACAGGCTCTAAGAACATGATACATGGATCCTGCCTCCATTTTATCTGTGCTGAATACTTCTGCCATTCTATTTTATAGAGCTAATTATTTTTACTATCCCTGACTAGCTTGAATTGATACAAATTGGGAATCATTCTCTCCAGATTATTGTAGAAAGTTAAAATATAGCTTTATTCATCATTATTCAAACTGAACAAGACTTGACAATGTTTCAGTTAAAACCTACTGTTTATAAATGTCAGACAAATTAAATTTTTAGGCATGTCTGTATCCTGACTTACAACCTAAGAATACAAATTATTTTCTCACTGACCATTTTAATATAATGATATACTTTCAGTTTGTCAGCATGCAAATTCTACTCTTATAAAAGTCTACATTTATAAGAAAAAAACACTTCTACCTAATCAAAAATACTTTGTTACCTCATTTCATACTGAAATATAATAAATATGTTCTGAAGAATTCAAATAAATATTTAACTTAACTAAACATGAAATAAAATAAATGTTTACCATCTTTTACTAGGACTATTACACTTACCTTAAAATTAATAGTATGAATCTTACCTTTTTCTGGACTTAAGTTTTTATACACTTCAAGGTCTGCCATTAAATTTAATAGTCTTACACATTATTGGCAAGAGCAGTAAAATTTCTCTCTAAAGGCAAAGCCTTTTCCTGATACACATCTCCAAAAAGGGTGGGAAAAAAAAGGCAAAGAAATCCTTAGCAGCCCCCAGAACTTGGCTCATGCTGCCCTTTATGGCATGATGAGATCTTCACAATTCAGGCTTTACAGTGTGGAGAAAATAAATCCATGAGATATGATTATAGAACTTTGTCCCAAAGTGAAAAGCACAGCCAGATAAGCACACTGGAAGCATCTGCTCCGGGCTGCCGCTATTGTGGGAATGCAGGCGCTGTGGCTACTTTGGGTATGAGACATGCATGCTTCGTGCGGCCGCGTTAAAGCCCTAAAGGCATTATGCACATTTAATGTCTGGGAAGTGTAGGTCTTTAGCCATCAAAGAAACCCTCCTCACCTTCAGAGGTCATTGAGAAACACTGATTACCGTGGGAGTGACGCAGACTGAATACAGAAAATGATCATGCACACACAGAGACACAGAAGCACACACACAGACACACACACACTCTCGGAAGCAAACATCACTCCATCGGAGGCAAACACAATCCATTAAGAAATAAGCTATGGCTGCCCTATAGACTACTTTTGTGCCAGTCAGGTTAAGCGCATATTCAAAGCATTGAGGGTTTTCCTTGCTTTTTTTGTTCTGATTTTGTTCATACACAAACATAGCAATGATCACTGAAAAGACTGGAATGTTTCCAACTCAGAAGGAATGAGGTTACAGTTTCAAAACACTAGGTGAAGGCTATTTCTTAGGTTAAAAAAAAAAAAAAATTACATCCCTGTGGACGTGGACAAGGTAAACAGCATGAATGGGTCTAAAAAAGTCAGTTTTTAGTGAATGAAACCGCACAATGTTATAGTGCAATTTTCCCTAAAGTCTATGTAAGCATTATTTGCAACTTTATTCAACTTCTTTGAAGAGATAGGTAGACAAACATACACATAAGCAGGTATATTTCATAAGCAATTTACGGTAGTCTTGCCTTTAAGCATTGTAACTAAGCCTCTCATCCTGAGTATTAACTCTCTTACTCCAGCATTCCCTTTCTAACATCGACCCTATTGCCATTTTCTTCTCCCAGCTTCAGCTGTCCCTCCCCCACCTATGGCCCTTAGGACTCCCAGCATCTCCCATTCTGCATATACCAGTGTCAGGCCCTTTAGGCAATTCCCACCAGGGCCACCCAGCCTAGATTGCTAACTCACTCCTCGATTCCAAGGTGCCAAGCTCTATCCCAGATCCAATTCACCTGTTTCCCATTTTGCGCATCCCCTGCCCCAAATTGCAAACCACACTATTTACTTTTAAATAGTCAAGAGAGACTTGGATTTCAAAGGTATATGTGGGCACACACAATTAAATACATGATGAGAATATCCTTCTTGCAAGACTGAATCTGACACACATACATACATGACTGTACAAAATAGCCATTAAGAGTTTAGGAGCCTCTCTGCCTGGGTTCAAAGACTGACTCTGCCACCAACTAGCTGTGTGACTTTGGGCAATTTACTTAAATTCTCTGCTCCTCCATTTCCTTATTTGTACAGTGGGCATAATAATAGTTTCTACTTCAAAATGTTATTGCAGTAATTAATTTAATACACATAAAATGCTTAGAATCACAATTATATATTATTATTGTTTTACTCTTATTAGTCTTGAAGTTATTTACATCAGCCCAGACAAGGAGTGGACTTCATTGCTTAATCTGAATTAATCAGTGGTCCGAACACAAGATGGCACCCCAAAATGTGAGATATCTCAGAAATACCCATTCCTGCTAAATACTCCAAGTATTTAATACTCCCAGATAATTTGATACAAAAAGACAATGGTGTTTTCTTAACACAAAATTAGTAACACCAAATAATGAATGTCTCGTTCCTCTGGCTGCCCAGAACCAAAGATGCCCAAAAAGCAAGAGGCATCTTGGGTTTATCTGTCACTCAGTCCTGAAAAGAGGTGAAGAGCAAAGTACTCCCGGCTGCCAAGAAGGTTTGGAAAGCCTTCCTTCCAAAGATCCCCCCTCCCCACTCCAATCTGGGGTCAAGAAAGAGGAAGGGGACAAACTTTTTATGTGCTCCCTTTACCCACCGGGAGTCTTGCTCATAATAAGTTCTTCATCCCTCTCACCTCTTGCTCCTGAAGCCCCAGGCTCCTCCCTGAAAAGACTGACATGCAGGATTGGATATGGAGCCCAACCACACAAGCACATGGCAGGTTTATCCTGAGTGGCTCTGGGGCACCTTTGACGGCCAAGCCACTCACCCAGGGGAGCACATAGCAGCTTCATAGGGCAGGTGGGAAAGCTTTTAAAAAGCAATTATGGCCTATAAGTGTCTGTTTGACGACCAAGGAGCACTCACAGATTTTTGAGAGCCTAGAAATATCTACTCCTTATTAAATATCCAATTCTTCAGCAGTAGCAAATAACCTCCTATGCAGCTCATTCAGAAGAATCATAAAACTTATAACCACCTATCCTGAGGTTGGCAGAGACATTGAATGAATAACCATAGCTCTGAAATCACTCCCCTGTATTCTCCCAACAGAAGGTCATGTACAATATCAAAGCTAGGCCAACAGACTCTGGGTGCAATGGTGCTTCCTCTGATGGATCACCTCAACAATCCTACAGCCTTAGAATCTTTCACTTCTTAACTGGCACCCTTATTTGGAAAGTTTGGGCCTTTTCCAGATTCATTCTAGCACCGTACTTGGCATACAATAGGTACCTTGTAGACCCTCGTCAACTTTCTCCATTTTTAATCATTAGACCTAACATGGAATTACCTTCAACAATCAGGTGAAAAATAAAAAACAATATTTCTGAGTTCAGCTTCTAAATTTACAGTCAGTGAAGGACTTTACACTTCATCTGACAGCATTTCCCTCATCTTTCACACCTGAGTTCTACTTCTGATTTCTTAAAGAAACATCATGGCCGGGTGCGGTGGCTCAAGCCTGTAATCCTAGCACTTTGGGAGGCCGAGGCGGGCGGATCACGAGGTCAGGAGATGGAGACCATCCTGGCTAACCCAGTGAAACCCCGTCTCTACTAAAAAATACAAAAAACTAGCCTGGCGAGGTGGCGGGCACCTGTAGTCCCAGCTACTCGGGAGGCTGAGGCAGGAGAATGGCGTGAACCCGGGAGGCGGAGCTTGCAGTGAGCTGAGATCGGGCCACTGCACTCCAGCCTGGGCGACAGAGCGAGACTCCGTCTCAAAAAAAAAAAGAAACATCATAAAGTAATAGGTAAAAGCAATGAGTTCCATGGAAGATGGAGAAAGATGTAAGTCCCAGCCTTTTCCTTTACTCACTGCCTGGCCTTGGGTCAGTTATGGGTAGGGTTGTCAGATAAAACAAGACACCCAGTTAAATTCGGATTTCAGAGAAACACCAAATAATTTTCAGTTAAGTATGTCCCATGACATACTGCATTTTTTCTTGCTAAATATTTTCTGTATGTTTTTTTCCTGTATTTTTACTTGCTGTAATATTCCTGTATTTCTTCTTGCTAAATCTGACACCACCAAATGGGAGTCGGCCGGGCTGGTGCTCTCTAAACCTCTAAGCCTAAATATCCTCCTCTGGTGATGGCAGGGCCTGCCTCACAGGGTATTGCTGAAGAGTAAATGAGTGGTAGAGGCCAAGGGCCTAGCCCCAGTGACTGGAAAAATAAATACTCCATAAATAGAAGCTAATGCAGTAAGTGAATGGCCACGCCAATCACTAGCTTGATATAACTTCATTTAACCAAGTCTCATGTTTAAAATGTTCTACACAACACTTTCGCCACACCCCAACCTCACCAGTCATATAATTCTAAACTGAGATGAACTCGGAGTGAAAACATGGAGCATATCTGCCCTTAGGGCTCACAAGTCCAATCAGAAAACCTACTGACACAAACCTAGAAACCATGTCACTTAATGAAACATTATTATAAAAGCTACCATTTACTAGACACCACTATGCAAACATTATCTTCCCTAATCTTCAGGAAAATTCTGCAAGGAGATATATTAGTATCCATATTTTAAAGGTAAGAAAACTGAGATTCAAGTCTGACAAGACATCCAAGATCACACAGCTGTGATGAACCAGAATTCAAACCCAAGCTGACTCCAGATTTGGGCCCTTTCCCCTGGCTCTGTGCTTTAGGTCCTGGAAACCATCTGTAAGGTTTTAGGCCTGATATTGAAACGCCTCATGTTTTTTTCCCAGCTAGAAAATATTCCCACACAATTCCAGAAGCTGTTAGTGTCTCTGGCATAGAAACACACAAATGCTTTAAAAAAAATAAAAATAAAAAATACTCGGCCAGGCACGGTGGCTCATGCCTGTAATCCCAGCACTTTGGGAGGCCAAGGCGGGCAGATCATGAGGTCAGGAGTTCGAGACCAGCCTGACCAACATGGTGAAATCCCATCTCTACTAAAAATACAAAAATTAGCCGGGTGTGGTGGCACGTGCCTGTAATCCCAGCTACTCGGGAGGCTGAGGCAGGAGAATTGCTTGAACCCGGGAGGCAGAGGTTGCAGTAAGCCAAGATCATGCCACTGCACTCCAGCCTGGGTGACAGAGCGAGATTCCGTCTCAAAAAAAAAAAAAAAAAAAAAAAGTCGTTAAAGCCATAGTACCACTTTAACTCAAAGCATATTCACAGTTTTCATCACAAAATGGAAAGTAGGGGAAAAGCAAGTATAGGGTGCAGCTTCACCACTGAGAGCCTCCAGTCACACCCAGCTACCGCTTCCTAAGGCCTATCCTACATACAGGTACCTCGATAAGGGGAGGATCTCACAGGAACTCTCATACTCTGCTGTTAAGTTGTACATTGAGAGCATAAACTGTAACAAACTTAATGAAGTCATCAGGCAAGATGCAGCAAGATTTGTAAAAATGGTTATGCTTATTTTAGTCAATAATCATTGCTGCTAGAAAGCTACCATAAGGAAATCATTAGAAATATAAACATCTATATAGAAGGATGTATCCTTTGCTTAACATTGATTATAATAATGAATAACTCCCAACCGTCTAATCGTCTACCAAAAAGGGAATGATTGACTTAAATATACATTCACATTTTGGAATTCTGTCTAACCATTAACGATGTCTGTAAGACATTGCAATTACCTGGAGAATGTTTGACATACTAAGTGAAAAAAGGAGGATACAAACTACTCGATGTTATTTTAATTATGTAAAATATATGTGTATAGACATATAGAATAAATCCTATAAAACTACATGAAAAAATGTTATCAGAGGTTATCCATGGCTATCTCTAGGTGTTTTACTTTCTTCTTTATATGTTACTATATTTTGATTATTTAGAACCAGCATTTATTTCTTTTATACTCAGAAAAAAATAACATTATTTTTTTAAAGTGTAGCCAGTTTAGTAACACTAAACTTAGAAAAAGAATGCAATCTCTTCCCACTAGTATAACGATGAAGAACTTGCTTTGAGGCTTACTAACATTTATGAAGCACTTTGCTATGTTCCACATACTGTTTCTAGCATTGCACATGCCTTATTTAATCCTTACAATGCCCCTTTGAGTAGATTAGGTACAATCATTTCTCTAGTTTCAAATGTGGAATCTGAGGCCAAAAGCAGTTAAATAACTTCCCCAAGATGACACAGCAAGTCTGTGATAGACCTGGGCTTTGAGTCTCCACAGAATGTCTCTAGAATCAGTGATCTTCACCAGATAAGGTAATATGGAGATCTTGAGTCACTTATTGCCTTCAGTCTCTCTTTTTTTCATCTGACTGTCTCACAGAACAATGAACAGAGCAACCAGAGCTTAATTCCTTTTAGGAAATTTCACTGTGCACTCAACTACAGATGAAACCCAAAATCATTGCTATAAGTTACATATCAAAATTACCAATGTAGCTATGCAAACACATGAAACCTCAACAAGAATTTTCCAATCTACATACAACCCCAAAGAGCTAGATGCAGGGAAACTCCCAAGTGGATGGTCCAGGGAGATGTTCCCAGGATGAGCAAGTACATTTCCTTTCCATAAAATAGAGGGGTTTTTTTTACTACCACTGAGACATTGTCCTGTCTGAACCCCTGCTTAGTCTTAAGCTGTTCCAGAGTATTCTGGAGACAATGGGCACTAATCTTTCATCAAAATCCCTTGACCACTCAGCCATCCTTACTCAACTAGCTGTCCTGAGCAATATCTGGTTCTGAAGCAGAGGGTAGCACTATCCATTATTTGGCCCGTGCAAATCACAGAAATAAAAAATGAGCTAACTGAAGGGTTAGACTTTAGCCTCTAAGTGTCTGCTAATAATCTATGGGATAGACTGGAAGTATGCTTTCAGTTTTTATTTACAATGGACTCAACTCACTAAAGATGTAGTCATTGCAAACTTGGAGTTAAATGAATGAGAGAAGGTAGAGATCATTTATCAATTCAAACAAGCCCAGCATAGTTCATGCCTATGGTCTATTCATCATCAGTACATTTGAGGAAATTGCCATTATATGAAGCTCAGAGAGCCCCATCAGGACTGTTTCAGAAAATTGCTGCAACTTTTGTATTAAACCCCAAGGAACAAAATGGAATGCTACTCTGAGTTCATATACAAAGGAAAAGGCACTTCACAAACAAAAGTGTATGCAATGTACGTAAATGCTCAATAATGGTAATAATTACAATCTCATCACTCCTGTATGATGCTTTATAAACTCTATGCCTTACGAAGTCCTCTAGGAACACATACCCTACCTGAGCCTGACAGCAACTACAGGAAGGCAGACAGGCAGAATTATCAGCCTGCATTCACAAAAGAGGAATCTGAGCCTCGGCAGCTCCCTGTGACTTGCCCAGGGCTATAAAATTAGTCAGTGGAGAAACTGGGCTTTCCAATCCAAACACAGTGCTTTTTCCCCAAACCAGGCAAACATGTTTAAAATATTACTGCCAGCAAGAATTGCTAGACAACAGGATAACAGAGTATAACCAAACACTTAAGTTACAAACCCAGCATATCACAAAAATTTTAGCCAAGAACAGATGAAGACCTGTAGGGGTGCAGGTTTCCATCCAGTGCTTGCTAAATAAATGCTGAGAATAGCCTACACAAGGGTTTTACTCAGAGAGCAGGCTTACTGTGAATGTTTATTCATCACTGGGGAGAGATAACTCTATAGTCTAATGAGACAGAACATGTCCTATAGATCACACACACTTGTCAAATAAACCAGTTTGGACTTCTCCTACATTAGAAACCTGACATGCATCAGTGGACAGTAATTACTACACATTTTTAAGCATCTGAATCCCAAAACAAACTGAGTATAACCCATGTTTAATTTTGCTATGTTCCACAGGACAGAGATGAGCCACTCATTAGCCTGACTACCTCTTTGAATGCTGCCTGCTTGATGACTTATTGATCTCCCCTTTGAGACTCTTGGCTTTAAAATAAAATTTTTTCATTATTTTTTGAAAGACTTGATTGTTTATTGGTCATGTCACTTTAAATGTTATAGGTTAGCATACAAATTTACAGGCACATCACTGTCAACTTGATGAAGATGTCAATATAATTGAAAACAAAATCTCTGGTAGGCTCAGAACTTGATTTCAACTTGAGCAATCCATGAAAATAACCAAGACCTTGTGGGCAAGATTTTACAGACAGGAGCTGTAAGAATCCCAGGATCTTGCAGCCAGAGAACACTAAAGCACACTGAACTATCTTTGGTAATGACTCAGAAAATATAAAATTCTGATTGACATTTGGGTGCCATGAACTCATATCCAGATATAAATAAAAGTACCCAGACTTTGTAAATCAGCATCAACTGTTTGAGCAGCTACTATCAGTGCTGATCAGTGTTCATTATAACATTAACAGAGGAGAATTAACTAGAGATAGGTAGTCACATGGGACTCTCTCATGGTTGTTGAGAGTGACATATATTAAAACAAATATCTGTCCTGAGGGCTGAAGCTTTAATTAAATTCTCAAAACTTACGTAGTCATATATTCAAACCCCCACAGCACTTGATATGCACTTTTCCCTGAGTAGAAGCCCCCTTACCTCCTCCCTTGCGAGGTGGAGCTGGATGTCTAGAGTGGAAATGTCCAGAATAAATCCTAAGTGTTTGTATTCTCTAGCACTCCAGCTAAAAGAGGACTGTTGGTTATATAATAACCACACTTGGACATACCTGATATCTTAATACAGGATATTTTACTATGCCTTAATCTGCCATCTCTGAGTCTAATAAAAGGTAAATGATATTATCTGCCCAGGCATGGCTTGACTTACACCCAATCAAATAGGGATTACAATACATGCATTCAAATAGGAGATATGGATGGTCATCATAACGCAAACCCCCTACCCCCTTATCCAGCAATACTGAGCCCTGGGATGATACGTATACAGACTGGTCCCATAAGGAAAGCAAACATAGAGATAACCATAAACTGGGGGGAGCAGGGAGAGCAGAGAAGATGATTCTAGATTATTGAACACAACAGCCGCATCTCTGGGAAGTCTCTACAGGCCACTCAAACCCAAAGGCCTGACTAAAGAGGATTCAAACTTCGAGGCTGCCTCAGAACCACCAGGTCACTTCAACCCCCGCAGAATTCAGGGATGTCTGCTCTGTACAACCAGAGATTCCCCTGAGAACAGGAAACAGGTCTCCAAGGGAGTGGGATGGCCATAAACTCCTGAAGGACTGGAAGGGGGATGCCTCCGCTGAAAATCTAATTCTGTAATGTCTGAGGAAGACATTTTATTAACAAAAGATGACCTTTAGGGAAAGGATGCCCTTAAATGATTGAGGCAGGAAGACCTCACTCTTTCTAAAGGAAAATCAAGCAAAGAGATTGTACTGGCTCCTCTGGTAACCTGGTAACAATTTTCAATATGTTACAGCTCACAGTACTATCACAACAGTCTACATTCCTAAACTAAATTACTCTACAGAATGAAAAATCAACTCCTTTGTCTCTCCCTTAATGAAAGAGAAAGTAGCTCTTCTCCACAACTTCAGCAGTACAATTTTACACATACTAATACTTTTTGCAGTGTCTCCTTACCTCTTTAGCCTTTCTCCTCATATTATTTTCCCCTAACAGTACTGATTTATTAATAATTTTGTGTTCTGCCTAAGACATCTTAACAGAAAAATAGACACAGCAACAAGGAGGAACATAACGTAAACTCCTTGAGAGCTAGAACAATGAATGTCTTGCTCCCTGATGTAGCTCCAGGGCCTAGAACAGACCAGAAGAGCAGTGAGTACCAGGAGAAGGTCTGAGCATAGGAATACCCACCCAGACCCAAACTCAGATTCTGGATAGCTTTCTAATTGTTGGAAGACACTGGGTATAAAGCAAGACTCAGATCCCAAAGGATAACAGAGGGACTCCAAAAGTTGGGAACATGAAGAAAACCAGTTGCTCAATTGTGAGATACAGTAAGGGTAAGTGAGGGGATGACGGCATGTAGCCTTTTCTCTACAAATCAGGGAGAAGATTAAGGTGGAAGCTACTAATGGACAGTTCCCTTAGGATGAAAATTATCAACTTATTGAAATTTTCCAAATGGCCTTCTGGTTAACACTTCAGCCCAGGGATTTAGGATGAGAGACAGCAACTGTGGTACCAAGAGAAGAGAGCTCCTTAGGAGAAAAAGAGAAAGGACAAGTCAATTCCAAATCCAGAAATAATTTAACTCAGTGGAAGAAGAGTTAAGGGGCATAAAGTAGTTGGAGACAATGTGATAGTCAACAGATAAGCAATCAAAAAGACTTCAGTTCAAATCCTGGTTCTACCAGTAACTTAACAACCCAAGCCAAGTTTTTTTGAATCCCTCTAAGCCTCAGTTTCCCCATCCTCAGCAATATCTATAATAACAGATGCAAAAGTTCCTAGCCTAGTATGTAAGTGTTATAAGCAGGATGAGCTACATAATCTGTTGGCCCTGTATGAAATGAAAACATGGAGACTTTTTTCCCCCAATGATAAAGAATTTCAAGATGGCAACAGCAAAGCATTAAACCAAGCACAGGGCCCTTCTAAGTCACAAACACATGAGAAGCTTGGCTCTAACCCTAAGAACTTGGTAGGATTTATGAAAATATTTTTCTCCATGTTTTTTACCTTCCTCTCCTAGGTTCATTTCCCCGTAGAGACCAGTTGAAAAAACATCTTTCAGAAATCAAGGACATTAAAGGGCCTTATCAATGTTAAATTTACTTAAGTTGATAATTATACCATAGGGCAAAGGGCCATGAGGTATGCAACTTATTCTCAAATTATTCAGAAAAAATAATTTTGTGTGTGTGTGTGCATGCATGTGTGTGTGTATAGAGAGTGTACAAGTACACAATGATAAAGCAAACAGGATAAAAGTTAACATAAAGTCCCATGTGTGGTTGAGGGGAAGAAGAGGGAAGGAAGTAGGTAGCAGCAAAGAGGGGCAAGACTGTAAAGTAAGCTCCTTACAGACAGAGGCCATTTGTGGTTTGTCAACTGCTAGATCCCCAGCGTAGAATCTAAGTCAGTAAATATTTAAAGCATGAACGAGAAAAGGGAGCACTATCCCTTGTTCAAACTAGCTTGGGGAATAAGGACCCAGGGAAGGGACAAATGATTGATTGTTATGTCAGTGCTTGGGAATCAGCAAGCTGCTCTACTTAGAATGAGACCAAGGAATTTCTGAAGCTGTGGACATGAACACACGGTGTGGCATGGTAGGCACCTCACAATGCACCCATATTGCTCAGGGACTCAGTTCTCACCACTCCACTTTCTAATAGTTAGTTAGGCTTAGACCCACCTTCGACCCATCATTGAACCTTCCCAGCCTCAGCATCCTCACTGATCAAAAGTGAGAGGTTACTAATTCATCAATCAAATACTTACCAGGCATCTCCCATATGCAAAGCTCTAAAGTCACATTCCCTATTCTCTAGAGCTTTCATGCTAGAAGGGATCTCAGAAACTGGTGGCATTAAATATTTTATTGAGGTCCTTGAAGTCTTTCCTAGTCCTGAAAATTCTATACAAAAACTTGGGGCTTTCTATTTAAAAAAATAAACAGGACATGAATCTTACAGTGTAACCACTCTCTAAAATACTTGTAGTAAATATATACTCTCTTAAAGGTGAAAGTATACTGGAAATGCCTCTTGTTTATTAACTTCAAAAAATCTGTACACATAAGGCAATAAAATGCTTGACAGCATATATAATAGTCAAATTTGTTTTGGCTGCCAAAATTCTTGCTCTTTGATAAGTCACTCAAATAGCAAGAATTTCAAAAATGTAACAAAGCTCTTTCGCTAGAAAAGACATTATGGAAGATAGAAATACTTTTAAAGCAATAAATTTATCAATGAGAGAAATAATGTTGAAGTATAGATTAATGATTAGTATTAAAATTAAAACAACAAAAGTATTTTAATTTTCTGCTTCAATAGTCCTCCTCATTCACAGTCGACTAGCACAAAAATGGTTTCAAAGGCTAATTTTGTTAAAGACCTTGGAGAAAAGAAAAAAGAATTGCTTCTTCATGAATACTAAAGATGATAAAATAGGAAACCAATAACATTTTATCAGTTTATATAAATTAATCCAATTTAGAAATAATTTAGTACTATGATTTATGCAGAACTTGTTCTCTAGCTAAGAGAAAATTTTACATTACTAGTATCAGAAACATGGTGCCTACAGTTGCTAGATATTAAATGTCTACATTGATTTATATAATTTAGGAGAAATGGTAAGGGATAAGGAATCAAAACTATATTAAGAGACCTATGAGAATATTATTTCCCAGATGGGTTATTAGAAGTTCAAGCAAGAGGATGTATGTATTAAAAATGGTCTCAACAGGCTGCAAGTTGAGATACTGATACTAAGTATTTGTCTTTAAAAAACAACCATCCTCCTGTCACTGACTGATATAATTCCCAAGGATCTGAACGCTATTATTTTTCTAGTAGACACACAGGACCACTACTTTAACTTCCACAACTAAAGGTCATTCACCTATGGTTTTGCAGAGCAGCAACTCTAAAACCTTTGTGCTAAGAAATGAAATATGTCTAAACATCCTTTGGATTCACAGAGTCAACACTACTACCTAGTAAATTACCATATAGTGAAATCATTACTGGATCTAAATGCTACTTGGATTATGTTACAGTATTGGTAAAGTTCAGCACCTGGTTCCCCACAGAGAGTTAATAATCATTTATTACCTATGAAGACACAAAAAGAAGTCAGTTGGATGCCACTAGGCACGGAGAGCCCTGTCTCATAGAGTTCTGCTGCCATCAATGATGGGAAAACAGGACCTCAGCCCTTTGGCAGCTCCAAAGTGAAACTTCCAGACTCACCTGGCCAACACACAGAGGCTTTCAAATGCTTTCACCTAAAATTCCTTTTATGTCACAATATTCCAATGCCATAAATGTCTAGCCATTTTTGATAATCAGAAAATGCAGCGATTTATAAGATTTATCCCATAGAAAATCCACTTAGCATTTCATAATACTTAGTTCAGATCATAAAGGCCAGTTGAGTTGGAATGACAGAATGCTGGCTTTTAGAATTAACCCCAGGAGCAAGATGGCAGAACAGAAGCCTGCACCATTCATCCCCACTGCTGGGACACTCAATTTTAACAGCTATCTGCACACAAAAAAAGCACCATCACAAGAACCAAAAATCACGTAACAGCTCGGCCACAGTGGGATAGAGCAAAAAACAGGTGCTTAGGGTCCCTGAGTCCAGGCCTAGGCTTTTGGACAGCATTTCCAGACCTGCCCTGGGCCAGAAGGGAGTCCACTGCCTTGAAGGGTGAGACTCAGGCCTGTCAGCATCCACCACAGCTGATGGAAGAGCCCTTGGACTTTAAGTGAACATGGGCAGGGGCCTAGCAGAAAGCCCCCATGGACCAGTGGTAGTGGTGGCCACAGAAAAAGGCTCCTCTGCCTGTGGAAAGGAGAGGGAAGAGCAGGAAGGACTTTGTATTGTGACCTGAGTGCCAGCTTAGCTGCTGTAGAATAGAACATCAGATAAATTGCTAAAGTGTTTTACTCCTGTCCTTGGCTCCCAGACAGCATCGCTGGAAAGGCCCAGGGCCGGGGGATCGTGCCATCCTGAAGGGAAGGGCCTAGGGCAAGGCCCAGTGCTGTGCTGGCTTCAGGTCTGACCCAGCACAGTCCCAGTGGTTGTGGTTACAGGGGTGCTTGCATCACCACCCTCCCAGCTCCCCGGTGGCTCAGCAAAGAAAAAGACAGACTCCGTATGTTTGAGGAAAGTAAGGGAAAAAGAACAGGAGTCTGCCTGGTAATCTAGAAAATTCTTCCAGATCTTATCTAAGACCACCAAGGTGATAACTCTATGAGTCTGAAAAAACCACAGCATTATTGGACTTGGGACCCAAGTCTTTTAATACCTGAAAGTCTTCCCAAGAAGAACACGCACAAACAAGTTTAGACTGTGAAGGCTACAATAAACACCTAACTCTTCAATGCCCAAACACCAAAGAACATCTACCAGCACCAGCACCATCCAGGAAAACATGACCTTACCAAATAAACTAAATAAGTCACCAGGGACCAATTCTGGAGAAACAGAGATATATGACCTTTCAGACAGAGAATTCAAAATGGCTGTTTTGAGAGAAAGTCAAAGAAATTCAAGATAACACAGAGAAGGAATTCAGAATTCTATCAGATATACTTTAAAAGGAGGTTGAAATAATTAAAAAGAACCAGCAGAAATTCTAGAGTTGAAAAATACAATCGGCATGATGAAGAATCTTTTAACAGCAGAACTGATCAAGCAGAAGAAAGGATTAATGAGCTTAAAGACAGGCTATTTGAAAATACATAGTCAGAGGAGAAAAACAGAAAAAAAGAATAAAAAACAATGAAGCACACCTACAGGATCTAAAAAATAGCCTCAGAAGGGCAAATCTAAAAGTTATTGGCCTTAGAGAGGAAGTAGAGAGAGAGACAGAAGTAGAAAGTTTATTCGAAGAGATAATATCAGAGAAATTCCCAAACCTAGGGAAAGATATCAACATTCAAGTACAAGAAGGTTAAAGAACACAAAGCAGATTTAACCCAAATAAGACTACCTCAAGGCATTTAATAATCAAACTCCCAAAGGTCAAGGATGAAGAAAGGATCCTAAAAGCAGCAAGAGAAAAAAGAAAGAAAATAACATACAATGGAGCGCCAATACATCTGGCAGCAGACTTTTCAGTGGGAACCTTACAAGCCGAGAGAGAGTGGCATGACATATTTGAAGTGTTGACAGAAAGAACTTTTACCTTAGAATTAACTTTGCCACTAGCTGGTTGCTATCAATATGTACTAGTCACTTACCCTCTCATCTATAAAAGGAAAGTGGTTTTATTCAGGGGTTTATAATTCGCAAAAAGGGTAAGGAATAACAGATTATTCTGAAATATAATGAAAGCTAAGGACTTTGTTCAAAGGAAGAGGATGCACAAATGTACATGCATATCTACATAGAGTATCTAGCATAATGTTTACAAAAATGTCATAAGTGTCCTGAAGCCTGGCTATGGGTTTTGTTCAGAATCCCTTAGTCAGAGGGCTCCCCCAGTCCTTGCTATCGTAGATCAGGGTATTACTTATATCCTTGACTATATCTTCATATGTTTTAGACACAGAGATTCAACTTTTTAAGCCCACTGTACAAAGAAAATGACCTGCCGATTCATAGCCCTCACGTTTCCTCCTTGGGAGTCTGAGCATCAGGATACTGCTGGGGGTCTTTGTCATTAGCTGTGCTCCTTACAAGTTTCCAACCTCTCAATGCTTTGTATGATGAAAAACAGTTCTCTTCTCCCTCACACCCATCCTTCTTCCATCTGCTCCTTGGAGAATAGGACAAATTCCTCACTCCAGAGGATTTATACCCAAGCCCAGTGGTCTCCTAAAGCAAAGCTGCTCATACTTAATCATCTGAGGACCTTGTTAAAATGCAGATTCCGGCTCAGAAGGTCCCTGGTGGGGTTGAGAGTCTGCATTTTTAACAAGCTCCCAGGGACCACTCCAGTAGACACCAACTCTTAGCCCTCACCCCTAGTTCCTCAGCCCCCTCCCCACACTCAGCCTAAGGGCAACTCACACAGTGTCTCTAGAAGTTCTCTAGTAGCCTCTAAAGAAAGGGTGTTACAGCTCTTGTAAAACACAAACCCACGCCCTCAGCAGCTTTAAAAGAAACAAGTTTGTGTAATGCATTGCTGGGTCACAATAGTGGAAAAACCCTGGATTTGAGAGTCTGACAAACCTGGGTTTGAACTCCATAATCTAACAATGTGATTTCTGGCAAATTGTGATTTCTATGAGTTTCATCTGTAAAACAGTCTTGTTGAGATACTTAAAAGAGGTAATGCTACTCCAATGACAACCTTGATTTAGCATCAACCCTAACATTTCCTAATGATCCCTCAGGAATATTCTAACATAGAGTCCACCAATTCCTCCAGACAAGGTCTAAACTCAGTTACAGTAACATCAGTCTCAAATTCCTCTTTGTGTTCCCCTTAAGATCCTATGTGCAAAGCCAGAGATATCATGCAAAACAAGAGTGATCTGAGAAGGCAAGGTTTCTTCTTCACAACTCTGAGGCTTCTAGGAACAACACAGAGAACCTGAGGATCAGTTTTCTCACATGTAGCATAAGGGAGATAAAGCAGATATCTACAGGGACTGACACAGCTTGCCTTCCACAATAAAATGCACATGGGTCTCTAAGTCTCTGGATACCACTCAGTTTTCCAAAGTAGACAAATAAACACAATTTTAGTCAATACTCAAGGTTGCATCTGATATACTCCAAATGATGGTATTGTTCTCTCAATTCCTGTATTTCATATTTCTTTCTGTACCAGTTCTTCAAATTATACTACTGTGAACTGCGTACTTCTCTTTACAGATTAATCAAAACAAAACACTATTAATATGTTATTTGTCATCTGTTGTTAAGGACCTTCCCAAAGTATTTCTACTTATCATCAGAAGACTGTATACAACATTGTGAGGTCAATTAGTGCTCAAAGAATCACTTGAACTCAGGAGGTGGAGGTTGCAGTGAGCCGAGATCATGCCACTGCACTCCAGCCTAGTGACAGAGCAAAACTCCATCTCAAAAAAGAAAAAAAAAAAATAGTGCTCAAAGGTATATCTTTGTATCATGTAACAGATATATTGGTAGTAAAGTTAAGACAAATCACATTTTAAGGACACTAAGAAAGCATATTAAAGGGAATATGAAATAAATTTGTTACAAAAGAGGAAAATAACCATATAAAGGTTAGCATATCACTTCCCCCTTCCTCTCTGCAAATAGTCTATAAAGATTTTCATGTACCACTTTTGCCCAAACTAGTGTACAATTATATGCTGTATTAAATCAGTAAACTCATACCCGACTGTGTGTACTGAGCAAATCAATACTTTGGTCAACCAACAGCTTTAATGCAGTGATTCTTATCCCTCCCATGTCATCAAAATCACCTGAAGATAGATAAATATACAGAGAAAGAATGAATGAATGAATGGATGGATGGATGGCAACATCTGAGTCCCATGTTCCAGAGATGATTTAACTGGGCTTGGGTTGAGTCCAACCATCATTGTTTTTGTTTTGTTTTGTTTTGTTTTAACTTGGTAGCTGGGTGCTTACCACAGCAACATCTTGTTCCGTGCTGTTGCCTACTTCTTGGGAATACCTTGCCTTTCGTACTCTTTCCCATAGCTGCCTGTGGTTATCAGAGCCTCATTCTCCTCATTAGCAAAATGAGGATAATATTAGTCTCTTCAATCATCAGCATTTTTTAAAAAGCACCCTAGCAGATTCAAATGTATAACCAGATTTGAGAATCACTACTTAGTCAATGGTTTTTAAATCACTTTAAGAAAGCACAGACTTAAAACACATTATTGAGATTATAGACTATTTTTTCCATCTTTACTCTTTTCTATGCTTTCCAAATTTTCTACAATGAACCTGTGTTGCTACCATCAGAAAAAATAAAGTGAAAAAATATTTTTAAAGAAAAACAGCAGCGGCCAGGTGTGGTGGCTCACGCCTGTAATCCTAGCACTTTGGGAGGCCAAGGAGGGTGGATCACCTGGGGTCATGAGTTCGAGACCAACCTGGCCAATATGGTGAAACCCCGTCTCCACTAAAAATACAAAAATTAGTCAGGCATGGTAGTGTGCACCTGTAATCCCAGCTATTCGGGAGGCTGAGGCAGGGGAATCACTTAAACCCAGGAGGCAGGGGTTGCAGTGAGCCACGATGGTACCATCGCACTCCAGCTTGGGCCACAAAAGCGAAACTCTGTCTCAAAAAAAAAAAAGAAAGAAAAGAAAAGAAAAACAGCAGCTACAAATTCCCAAGCATAGATGACTCTTCTATATTTTCCTGCTTAATTTATATTCAAATACTGTATTTCTATCCATATCCTTCTTTTTTAACGCTCCCCCTTCCTTACCCTTCAAGATTCAGTATAAAATAGACTATCATCACAGAAAATAACCATTATCAAATTCATGAATTCAATAGTTCTGTTGAGAAAATATGTATTGGTCACCCTAAGTCTGGGGTTTTCAACCCACCAAAATCTAATTGGCTGCCCATTAGAATCACATGAAGAGTTCCAACAATTTCCCCATACCCTGGCGGTACCCTAGACCAAAAAATCAGAGCTTCTGAGCTGACACCCAGGAAATAGTTTGTTTTTATTTTTGTTTGTGTTTTATGCACAGCCCAGGTGTGCATAAATGCACAGCCAAGGCTGTGAACCAGGTGATTCCAATGCACAGCCAAGGCTGGGAACCATTGATTTAAAGCATTAATTACTTACAAGTCTCCACATCTAGAGATGATGAGCTTCTACTTAGCTTAAAACACAATACCGTGAAATTCTCACATTGGCACAATTTCAAAGAATGGTCATTTGTAGAAATGCATTGATGTTCAATTTCAAGTTGGCAGGGAGTAAAACTAGGACACTAAATAATAAATGTGCTCCCTGTTCTTCCTTTTAATTGAGCATAAGCCACCATCCTTTACATTTCAATGGGAGAAATTCTAAAAACACTTATATGTCAGTCACATATGCTGACAAACAGGCAAAAACATTTTCACGGATTCTATATTTATCCTACCCAGAGAAGCATTTACTTCTCAGAGTGATCTTGCTACCTATAAGTCAGGAATGTACTCTCATAATGCCTGAGATTCTTAGAGGAAAGGCCTAGGTGCTGACCATTCTTCTTGTTTGTAAAGCTGAAATAAAAGTGCATCTTCTTAACTTTTAAAGAAGTCCTATACTGTTTGATTATTCTCCTCATGTACCCCCGCCCCAGGCCTCCTTTCCTCCTCTCTTACTGAGAAAACTAGTGCTTTTCTGGTTCGTTTGTTTGTTTTGTTTTGTTTTGTTGTTTTTTGATGCAGGTCTATTCCGTGCTCTCTGCAGTAACAATTACCCCACAGACAACACTTACTTCTGGACTGGAGATTTTCAGACACAAGCAGCAGAGAATTTTAATAGTATGCAAACAACTGCAATTAAACAACTTTACTGATAGTGCTATTTTAAAGACAGAAATCTTCAGTTTCAGAGTCAGGTAAAATAGATATCTATGTATAACCAACATGGAACATCTACAATGAACTCTAAAAGCCTTTTGAAATTACTTTAAGAAATTCTTTTAAAGAAATGGCTTTGTTCTTGCCCATTTCAAGGCAGTATGCATTTGTAATATATAATCTTTTCTAAGGCACACTTGGATTCTCAATGGTCTTCTTTTCCTTCTTCATCTCAGCAAGGATGCTGTATGAGTATTTTTTTTTCTGGCTTTCCTATGGCAAAATTCTGAGTAAAGGCAAGGAGAGAGAACTGATGCATTTCACAGCACAAAGATTAAACACCAAACTCAACAGAGAGTGCAAAAATAGTAAAACCGCTCTTATCTCCCTTATTATTATTATTTCCCTTTTTTTTTTTTTTTTTTTTTTTTTGAGACGGAGTCTCACTCTGTCACCCAGGCTGCAGTGCAGTAGCGCAATCTTGGCTCACTGCAAGCTCCACCTCCCGGGCTCACACCATTCTCCTGCCTCAGCCTCCCGAGTAGCTGGGGCTATAAGCGCCCACCACCACGCCTTTTTTTTTTTTTTTTTTTTTTGTATTTTTTTAGTACAGACAGTGTTTCACCGCGTTAGCCAGAATGGTCTCGATCTCCTGACCTCGTGATCCGCCCGCCTTGGCCTCCCAAAGTGCTGGGATTACAGACGTGAGCCACCGCGCCCAGCCTTTCTCCCCTATTAAATAAAATATAAAAATTCATTCAGCAATATTTTATTGAGCACCTACTATACACAATGCATTGCACTGTGTGCTACAGATATAAGTCTGAACAGTCTCTGATCTCCTGGACCTCAGGTTGGAGAGACAGAAATGAAACTAGTAATCACACAATTAAGTTTTATTACAGTAATGATAACACAATGAAGCAGCAAAATGAAGCAGCAATGCACAATGACAGGAAATCATAAAGCAGGGCCTGACCTGGTCTGAGAAATCAAAAAAGTCTTCTCTGCTGAGGAGACTTTTACTCTGGGATTGAAAGGATGTGTTTGAAGTTGGCTAAGTGAAGAAGCAGTGAGTTATGTGGGCAAGGAATGCAAAGGTCAGTGTTGCTGGGGAGTAGAGAAGGGGAAGGGTGAAATAAGGTTGGCAAGGCAGATGAGTACCAGGGCAGGAAGGAATTCTGCTCCACACATGTTAAGTCTGAGGACCTGGAGAGCATCTGTGGAACCATCGGGTAGGCAGATGGACATCTGAGTATTCAGCATAGAGGGAAGGTCAAAGCCATGAACACACTTTTGGAGTTAGCAAAGACATGGGAACTGAAGCTGTGGGAGTAGGTGAAGCCACTCCACACTAGGCTAGAGGCTTTAAATTAAAAATCTGAATATTCCTTTGAAACCAACAATTTGCACTTGAAATAACCCCAAACATATTTGCTGAAAGGAATGAGCCCTAAGAAAATATAAAACATGTCACAGATCTCTATGGGGATGACTTCATCCACATGGTAAGAAGGAACAAACTGCAGTTTTTCAACTTTCTTTTGATAGATGGGAGACTGGAGGGTTTCATGATTACAAATACAGTCACTAATTATTACTGGATCCAAGAAAAAAAATCTAGATCTTTTGTATAACTAAATTAAACAATTATGTTGCCCTAGAAGAACTCTGAATCTACTCATGGAAAGATTTTTCATCCTCCCATCAATTTCTGTGCATACATTAGAAACAGAGTGGGACAGACAATTGGGAAAATGAGAGAGCAGAGGAAAACTAATTCTAATTATGGAAATGCAGCTTCAAGAACAAAGGCTTAAATTTGTAACACAGGTCTAAGGGGAAATAATTCTCATAAGTAACCACTTAAAACATGAAAAGTCTGCAAATCTGAAGGAAAAAATGACAGTTTATTATACACATTATTTCTTCTTTCTAATTGAGTAATTAGAAAATTACCAATTCCAATTGCCAATTCGAAAATTGGTATTCCCAAGCATAAAGGAATAAAACAATCAAGGGCCTTTCTGCCTGGCTGGACTCTCAATGGCCAAAGGTTTAAGAGAGAGTTTGAGAGTCTCATGGAAAAGGCCATCCAAGACGTTAACTTGGCAGCAACAGGCTTGTTTCAGAAAATTGAAAGCTAAAGCTTCGAAGAAAGAACACTGTCATTTCTCATCCACCTGGGCTTCCCATACATCCAGATCTCCAATTTGCCACTTAAAGAGCACCTTTTCATCCCCCTCATCGTTGCAGAACATAAATGACCTTGCATAGAAAGCATGACAGAGAGATCACAGTGGGTTCAGTTACCCAGAAAAATTCCTTCACTGAATTAGATTCCCGATGAGGAATAGAGGCTGATACACCTCAACATGGATTTTTATACATATAGATCATTGCTTGGGTCTGATTAATCCAGCTACATAATGTTGCAAAGAACAAACAGAATAAAGAACACCAGTAGCTTTAGGGAAATCAAGTCGCCCTAATCTAAAATGTTAGTGAACAAGGACGTGCCTAGAGTGGCTCTAGGAGTCCAAGGAGAGCTGTCAGTGGTTGGGGGGGCTGGGATTTCATCCATCAAAATCACATTACCTGAGCCATTGTTAGGTGTATAATATCCTCAATGCCCAGGGTAGCAGAGATGGCACTCTGAGGAGTGAAACTGGAGGAAACACCCCTCACCCCCAGAAACAAGCAGGGGAAGAGCTATGAAAGAATGACTTAGAGATTGCCTAAGTTGGTAACGTATGGGAGCAGCCCCCACAGTGTGAAAAGAGACTGTCGTCAGTAGGTCTGCGAAGAGCAAGGGGCAACTTCACACCCCGTTCCATCTTTCAAGCCCTTGCAGTCTGTAGAGCTCCACATGAAGAAATAATGGAGAGAAGAGAAAGGCCAGGAGCCAGACAGTTGCCCCAGTGTCCTCAGGGGCACAGGAAGCTGTGCTCTAGCCAGAGGAAATTGACAGCAGAGAAGGCATGAGGCTGAAGCAAGATGGCAGGTCCTCTCTGGAGGGTCCTTGGTAACAGAGGGAGCCAGGATAAAACTGAGACTCTACAGATGATGGAAGCAGAGGGAGTCTGGATCACCTCACTGCTGCTGACATACAACAGGGACATGTGGGACAAAAGGCCCCTGCACTCTTCCTTGTACCAAAATCTGTGGAACAGGGCCTTGAATTCTCCTTCAAGGGGAAGGAGTATAGCAGAGACAGAGGAACCCTCACCTTCAACCACCAACAGCCAGGTCAGGGGGTAAGGGGGCTTAATGAATCTGAGATTGAAATTTTAAAATGGACTGGACACTTAATTGCCAAAATTAGCCAGAAAGCAATAGAATCTACCCAAGATGCTACAATGGGACAAAGTATTTTCTGAAGCATTCACTGAAGCATATATGCTGCACTAAGTTGAAAATGCTCAATAAACCAGTTACAAATAGAATGCTCATCATAAAGAAAGACGAAAAAAAGGAAAGAACTTTAGATTTTAAAATATAAATAAGTAGCATCCACTGAGAGGTTTTCATTGAGAATTTTTATATCTCCAAGACATCAAAGAAGAGCATATGTTCCCAAAAGGTCATAGAACAAATATATTTCATACCAGCTCACATTAAAGGTTGTTTCCTTTGTGTTCTAAACTAGACATAAATATCCTCTTTTATAAGGCCTAAATGGATGGCTGTGATTTCCTTCAGACAGGGGAAGAAGAAAAGGAGATAAATCAATGTGGTCAGTTAACTCATAACAAATTCTCCAATTAACCTCTGTTTAAAAGTAGGGTGAGTAGGGGAGGTAGACAATCTCGCATTTCTTAAAATTTTAGCACTTAGAAACTTAGAGGTCATTTTCCCTAAATGCCAGCATTTTGCTGATACGGAAAACTTAGTCCCAAAGAGAACAACTCACCCACAGTAACTCAGCCAGTGGGAGCCCCTACAAAGTGTCACACCTGGGTCAGGCCATGCCGCCCTCTGTCTAAATCTTCACCACCTGCAAGATGCACCTGAACATCATAGGCCTGAAAGGATACCCGCCCTGATGCTTTCTGCTTCGGTGGCCATCACTGGAAAGTGGAGAGCCTTGTGGGTGGGGCCAATAAAAGAAATCTACTGGCCAACGCTGCTTCTAGAATTAGTTCTATTATAATTTATAAAACGTAAATGATTCAAATATATTTTCTCCCTTAAGGCCTTTCTTTTTTTTTTTTTTTTTTTTTTTTTAAACTCTTCCTCTTCAATCTGTCTTTGAAATTTCTCTCTGGTCCTCTCTAATAATGTGATGATAATACTTTTAATCTTTTATCTTTTTTTTTTTTTTTTTTTTTTTTGAGACAGAGTTTTGCTTTTGTTGCCCAGGCTGGAGTGCAATGGTGCCATCTCGGCTCACTGCAACCTCCACCTCCCAGGTACAAGTGATTCTCCTGCCTCGGCCTCCCAAATAGCCAGGATTACAGGCACCCACCCCCACGCCCAGCTAATTTTTTGTATTTTTAATAGAGACAGGGTTTTGCCATGTTGGCCAGGCTGGTCTCGAACTCCTGACCTCAGGTAATCCACCTGCCTTGGCCTCCCAGAGTGCTGGGATTACAGGCGTGAACCACTGCGCCCAGCCTGATACTTTTAATCTTAATGATGTTCATGAAATCTTGATTGTCATTGCATTAATAGGAATTCTATGTGCACAAGTATTTTCTGGACCTAGAAAAGGATGCTTATAAAGTTATGGCTGGAAAAGCTAGGCTTTGATTCGGTAAAGAAATGCCACTCTAACATAAAATCTAGTGATGCCCCACAAACCGAAAGCAGGCAGGCTGCCAAAGTCTAATAAACTGGCTGAAATCAATTGGAACCCTAATTCACTTTTGCATAATTTCATTCTCCTTGCATATTTACCAGTCAGAATCTGGCATTCTTCTCTTTTCTTCCAGTGCAGATGGAATTCCAGTGAGGGAGAGCTTTTCACTCTTCATTTTTTAATATAATCACATTTGTCCTGAAAGCTTGTGTGTCAGTCCTAGATATTGGTCTCTCCATGGTCAGGAGAAACCTGTGACCATTCACACACACACGCACACACACACACACACACACACACCCCACCTCTCTCCCCTAAAGGGAAATGCAGCATTTTGCCAGTGCAACACTAACTACAAATTTTACAGTCCAAAAAGAAACCTTATCCTCTCTTCAACACCATCTTGCCAGCCTTTTATTCTCATAGCCTAGGTCTGAAGAACACTTCCATCTATCATACACCTATCTTGACGTTTGACTACACAGACACCTCACACTTTGCTGCTATAAGGGAACTTTACAATCTGGCACAATCCGCACTTGAAAGACAGGGAAACTGACGGCCCCAGAAGTGACATGAGGCTACACAAGATAGTTGGTAAACTTGGATTAGTACTAGTCTTCAGGATCCCATTTCAGCCTACTTTCCATTACAGACTAGCAGTCAAGTTTCTACCCTCACATCACCAACTACGTCTGTGGCCAGGAAGGGGAGGCTGGATAACAAGTAATCGTTTAATTAATTAACTAAGTCAATTAGTTTTCTTAAAATGTAGTTCTGAGGCAAAGTAAAAGTATTAACATATATATAGGGCAACTTCTTGAAAAGGCATACTGCATAAATATTTAATAAGAGAATTACCCTTAATTTTATCCCCAGATAGTAAGAGATACTCCTAATTCAGTCCAAAATGTTTCTAGTCTAGATTTGTAATGGTTATTCAGAAATATTCGTTTAACAACATGATGGCAACAAAAGTAAATTTTCCTATAAGAAGTTGAGATGATACCCTAATAACTTAGGGGAAAGCAATTAATACTTTTTCCAGTAGTACAATTACAACTAGCAGTATGTGAAAACAAACATCAAGTCACTTATTAAGGAGCTCAAATGTTTGGAAAAGTTTATGTGCATAAGAAATTGCATGTGCATATTAATTGCAATTACACTAATCACTGGTTAAGAATCAAGACTGCATCCCAGGTCGGAAAAAAAAAAAATACTGCAATTCACTGAAAGCAAGAGAAGCAGCTGAAGATACAGGCAATTTTCAAATCAGGATAAATCATGAAGGTATAAGCCATTAAGGCAAGGTTCATATGGCACCAAACATTCTTTGCTCAAGATTTTTTTCTATTGCAAACCTATCAGAAGAATAAAAGTCAAGTAGGGGAAGATCCCGGAGATTAGTTTCTCTAATAGGTGCAAATTCCTTTGGGTTTTTCCTAAAAATCTAGGCAAAAGACAGACAAGAGGGAAACAGAAAAATTCATCATGCCTAACAAGGTTTCGCTCATCATTGGGCATAGAAGTCAATTCAACCAACCAGTTCATTTCCGTGAAGCACTATTTCCCAACCTTTCCAATATTTCATTTCTGCCTCAGAAATGTGAAGATGAAAAAGTAAGTAGATAAAAGACCAGACATAAGTGAACTCCTAATAGTAGGCTTAATAGTCTCTTTCTCTTTGGGTTCTGGGATTGTGGGTAATATTCTAAATTGTTTCCAGTGAGAATATACCACCTCTATAATCAGAAAATGAGGCTATGAATATGCTTTATGAACTGTGAAACTACACAAATGTTACATTTTTATTTTGGGGGCTATTGACCATTTTAGAGTTCTCATTTTAATGTAGCTCTTTTATCCTGGCAACACTGCTGAAGTCTGTCTGTACAAAAAGAACCTGGCTGGCATCATTTGCACATCCAAGTATGCTTATTCCAAAAGTCTATTATTCTACACGGGAAATGGTTCTTTCCTGTTTATGGAAGAAATTTTTTTTTTTGGTTGATTTGGTTATGTAAGGAGAGTTATCAACAAAAACAAGGAGAAGCCAAAGTGAATAAGCAAAAGTGTGGTCAGTAAATGTTCAAGAAGCCCAAGAGAAATCTGACATTTCCTACTCAACATGTCCTGTCCCCTTTCTTTTCTCAGAAATGTTCTGAAATCCTCTACAAAGACATTATCACCAGAGCTCCCTTGGTTTAAAATATCCCAAGACTTCTCACAATTCTTCCTTAAGTTAAAAGTTCCTATGTTAACAGATTCTTTTTCAGTAGAGATAGAAGAAGAGCAAAAGGCATCCTTATTTCCTGAATTACAACATATCCTGAGGCAAGGAAATCCAAAATGATATTTTATACTATCAGAAATATATAAAGTTATTGCTGTATTATAAATGAATAGAATCATTGTTCTAATCGGCTTTGATTCTTTTAATCTTGGGAGGATTTAGTATCTCTTAAACCCTTTCGAAAGAGTAATTCTTGAATGTAAGAAGTAACCAATTCATATTTTAAGTATTATACTGCCCCCTTGTGTATCTTGTGTTTAGTGAAAGGGGAGCTCAGACAATACAGTAATTGTAATTCTCAGAAATACTTCAGTGGAATCTGAGTTTAGAACTTCTATAGAAACAGCCTCAAAAATCATTGAGACCAGCACGCTTATTTCACAGAAAAGAGAACTGAGTTCCTGAAAGATTATATAACTTGTCCAAGACCATACACTGCTAGTGAGTAACACAGCAAATACTGTTATATAGAACTTAAGCCTCAGAATGTTAATTTTTTTAATTAGAATGGAGATGGCAGCCTGAAAGAAGAAAAAATAGTGAGGTGTTGGAATTAGGCAGATCAGGATTTGAATTTTAGGTCACCATTTCACAATCTCCAAAAGCTTTAGTTCCCGCATTCATAAAATTGGTTGAATAATAGCTATGGCAAAGTCCTTGAAAGGATCCAGTATGACAATGTTAATGTTCATCAAGCCCTTGGCATAAATATCTGCAATATAGTAATAAACTAATTGGTAATATGACTATAAAAATACATAGAAAAATTTTTAAATGATTATAGCCTTTGAGATCTCTGAATAAAGGCATTCTAAAATAATGAAAATAATAATGAGTTTAAGGCACTTAAATCTAAACTCTTTAAAAACTGGCACAAAATAAAGCTTGAAAAAAATAAACCTAGTTCTTCTAACTCCCGTGATTCTTCTATTATCATATTTACTCTTTTTTAACACAAATAAATTTGCAGCAGAAAAATACATAAATCAAACACTGCATGAGAGATAAAGCAATGAACAGGACCCTTGGCTAAGGCTCAGAGAAAAGCAACGCAAAATCTCAGTGCCACAGTGTCAAGTCGCCATCACCACGTCTCCTCTGCTAAGGGCATTTCACCACTGGAATGTCAAAAGAATCAACCTGGAAAGGTGGAGGCAGAAATTTTCATGCTGACCTTGCTAATACCTAATTAGTTACATCAACTTGGGCAGTTATTTCATCTGTTTCTATTTCTTCATCTGTAAAATGAAGTCATTCTCTACTTTATAAGGCCTTTTACTGAGGTGGTATAATGAATGTTGAAAAAACACTATAAACACTAAAGTGCTTAATAAAGTAAGGTTAAATGTGTTATCTTAAACTTAGTTTAAAGCAATAATAAACATTAAGTCTGTCGTCAAATTGGGGAAGACTTCAGAACAACCAATCTTAGAAAGGTGAAAGCAGCTTAGATGACAGGATTCTGTTAAAGAGCACTCCACTGCCCCTGAAATCTGTCTCTTCCCTCTACATTTCCACAGGCCTCTGATGGAGATTACTCCAAAAATTCTGGCACCACATAAGTCTTTGGCTTTTAAACCGGTTTCACCCTAGGGTATCTCGACAGCAGGATTGACAGAGCTTATCCCTGACTGTATACCACAAACAAACAGATACCAGCAGGGTAAAGGCAATTTGTCTTAGTTTGGCATGAAAATGACTAATATTGATTCCTCTCTGATTCACAGCGGCAGTCCTCTACTCTGATAGTAACGGTTTAGTGCTGCAAACTGTTCTGTTCTGTTTTTATATGGGACATAATATACAGATAAGTCTTAAAGCCCTAAAGGACAGCAATAAAAGTGGGTGGACTTCTCTTCAATAAGTGTGTAAAGCAGGTGACCACAAGCACCCTCTAACATCTCAGTTTGGAAGTCCACGCTCTGCTAGTAATAAGCATTGACTGGTGATCCAGAAATATTAACTGAGCAATATATGGTCCTCGCCCAAAATAATTACAAACATCAGAAAGGGATATCACTGGAGTTGACAAGGTGGTAGAGGAGGGAAGGCACTGGTACCAGCTACCCCACAAAGTAGACAGAGAGAACACTATTACAGTTGTTGAGGTGGGGCCCGTTGCTTACAACTGGAGACAGTAAGTGCAATGGGACTTCTTGGGTAATTATTCATAAACAAGTTAACTCAAGCTCTTGGTTCCATCCAACAATTATACCATATTTGCATCTAGAGTGCTAGAACAAAAGGCCTGTCAGAAACAAAATAAAAGATCCAACTATATAAATACAAGAGACAGCTTACCATGAAACACACTGTTGTCCACCAGAAAATGCCTGCGGTACTGCACACAGTTCTTTTTTTCCAAGTTCCAGTAACTCATTGTCAGAAGATTTCTGGCACAGCATCAAAACCAAATTGCCCTGTCAAGGGAAACAGAATGAGACAAAAATGAAGAAAACGGCAGCCACACGCTCACGCTGGCAGCATAATGCCATCGGTTGCCCAGCATTACAGGGCAACACATACGGCATACAACTTCTCCCCACATGGAGCTGGAATCCCCCAGGCCCTAAGACATTTCCCACAAGTCTTCCCAGGGTCTAGAATGTCATTCAGCATATCAAAACAGTAACTTTCTCAAACCACCTTTCAGGGCTCAATGTTACCCGTCTCCAGGGGAAATAAATCTACCGTCAGGGAGCAGGTTTCAGGACTGGTTTATGTGCTCCCGGCCTCACTCCTAGTAGTCCAAGATCCAAACTAGTCAACACTGGTAACATCTCAGGAAATTTCAGTTGCAGGTGGGGAGGCAACTGACAGGAATGAAGCTATCATCCCCAATTCCTGAATTTTGTGTCAGTGTAGCATCCACGTGGCCATGAATGAGCCAAGCACATTAACAAAACGTGCCTTCCTCTTTTTGGTTCATTGCTGGTGTCCATTTAGGACCGCTAGAGCCTGGATCTGCCCAGGCTGAACTCAGTGGTGTAACTAGAGCTGGGCACAGGCCTCGGCAAGGTAAACTAGCAGTGCCTGCTCCTACGTAAGACTTGCTCCATCACAGACACAGGGAAACACAATGCTAGCTAGAGCAACAACTTGAAAAGCAGAGATCTGAGTTGATGAATTAAATTCCTCCAAAAGCTGACGTGCATAACCCTGAACAAGGCCTCCTTTGTTCACAGGATTTGGCTAAAGCAACTTTTCAGAATTCCAACCTCCTTTCTGTTCACAGAATAAAGCCAGGCAAAATCAAGCAAGGCTGGCATGCAGCAAAACCCACAGGTGGGAAGCAATTTGTCATCTCTCCTGCTAAAACAACCTAGAATTTTGTAAACGTACCCCAGGATGAAATCAGTCCCTTAGTGAAAATATATATATATATATATATATATATATATATATATATATATATATAATCAGAGTGTTGTCTATTCATTAACGGAACAATTGGTGAAGGCTCCTGAAGCTTTTGTCAGAGCTTCTCCTTGGCTCCCTACGACCCAACCTTAACCCACCCCACCAGGGATCTTACCTAATTCTCGCCTATCCTGCATTTTCTCTGGCTCCATGCTGGACTCGCCACTTCTTCTTGCCTCATACCCACCTGGCTAATCTGACTGCTTATCCTACTCCCTCTGGCTGAGGGAGTCTTACTACTGTATGGAACTGACTACAAAATACAACAGAATATAGCTAATGATGAAAGCAACCGAACCTCTGCCCTCTCGCCTGCCAATACTATATACTACAAAGGTCTCTTCTTTAAAAAGTATTTTTAGTTATACAAATAATGCAGTTATATATGTTCATTAATTTTAATAATGTGCATTTGTTTATAGTTAGCAAAATATATTCACATACATGACTCTCATTTGCCCCTTATTAATCTTCTGAGGTGAGTACTGTTTTCTCCTTCTACAACATTAAAGAAGATAAGGTGTTAGAGATTAACTGATTCACCCAACACTGCTAGGAAAAAATAGTAATGAGACTTGAAGTCATATCTTCATATTCCAAAGTCAAGCCATAATAGGAACTAGGACTTTACAAAATAAGGTGGTTTAAAAAATACAATCTGGGCTGGGCACCGTGGCTCATTCCTATAATCCCAGCACTTTGGGAGGCCAAGGCAGGCGGATCACGAGGTCAAGAAATCAAGCCCGGCCTGACCAACACAGTGAAACCCCATCTCTACTAAAAATACAAAAATTAGCTGGGTGTGGTGGCGCACACCTGTAGTCCCAGCTATTCGGGAGGCTGAGGCAGGAGAATCACTTGAACCTGGGAAACGGAGGTTGCAGTGAGGTGAGACAGCGCCAATGAACTCCAGCCTGGTGACAGAGTAAGACTCCATCTCAAAAAAAAAAAAAAAAAAAAAAAAAAATCTGCTGGCCAGGCGCGGTAGTTCACGCCTGTAATCCCAGCACTTTGGGAGGCCGAGGTGGGTGGATCATGAGGTCAGGAGTTTGAAACCAGCCTGGCCAATTGGTGAAACCCTGTCTCTACTAAAAATACAAAAAATAGGCCAGGAGCGGTGGCTCAAGTCTGTAATCCCAGCACTTTGGGAGGCTGAGACGGGCGGATCACGAGGTCAGGAGATGGAGACCATCCTGGCTAACCCGGTGAAACCCCGTCTCTACTAAAAAATACAAAAAACTAGCCGGGCAAGGTGGCGGGCGCCTGTAGTCCCAGCTACTCGGGAGGCTGAGGCAGGAGAATGGCGTGAACCCAGGAGGCGGAGTTTGCAGTGAGCTGAGATCCGGCCACTGCACTCCCCGCTGGGCGACAGAGCGAGACTCCGTCTCAAAAAAAAAAAAAAAAATACAAAAACTTAGGCCGGGAGTGGCTCACGCCTGTAATCCCAGCACATTGGGAGGCCGAGGTAGGCAGATCACAAAGTCAGGAGTTTGAGACCAGCCTGACCAACATGGTGAAACCCCATCTCTACTGAAAACACAAAAATGAGCTGGGTATGGTGGCATGTGCCTATAATTCCAGCTACTCAGAAGGCTGAGGCAGGAGAATCACTTGAACCCGGGAGGCGGAGGTTGCAGTGAGCTGAAATCCTGTCACTGCACTCTGGCCTGGGAGACAAAGACTCCATCTCAATAAAACAAACAAACAACAAAAAAAAATCTGCAAATTATTATACATTCCTCCCCTCAAAAGGTAGAATCTAAATTCACCTTCCCTTGAATATGGGCTGGACTCAGTGACTCGTTTCTCACAGTAAAATCAGCTGGGAATTATGCCATGAGTCTTCCATCATGAGGTCATAAAAAGGATACCACTTCTGCCTAGTTCCCTCTCTCTCAAGATGCTTGCATTGGAACCCAGCTACCACACTGTAAGGAAGCCCAGATTTAAGTGTTCTAGCTCACGTGCTCAGCTAGCCCCTCATCCAACAGCAGCATCAGCCACAGACATGTGTTATGCTGAACGTTTGTGTCTGCCCCAAATTCATATGGGGAAATCTAATGCCCCCCAATGTGATAGTATTAGGAGGTGGGACTGTGAGTTTCCACCCTTATGATTAGGATTAGTGTCCTTATAAAAGAGACCCTAGAGAGCTAGCTCTACCCTGCCACCATATGGGGACACAGCAAGAAGTCAGCAGTCTGCAACCCAAGAAAGGGCCCTCACCAGACATCAAATCTGCCAACGCCTTGATCTGAGACTTCCCAGCCTCCAGAATTGTGAGAAATAAATTTGTTATTTATAAGCTACCCAGTTTATGGTATTGTTATAGCAGCCCAAAATGAACAAAGACAACATAAGAATAAATTAATCTACAGATGATTCTAACCCCAAGTATTTCAGATGAGGCCACAGATACTGATGAGAAGAAGCAAGTCATCCCTCTGTGCCTCATATGTATTTCTGACCTATAGAAACAGTGAAAGGTAAGGCCAGGCACAGTGGCTCACGCCTGTAATCCCAATACTTTGGGAGGCCGAAGTGGGTGGAACACCTGAGGTCAAGAGTTCGAGACCAGCCTGGCCAATAAGGCAAAACCCCGTCTCTACTAAAGATATAAAAATTAGCCAGGCGTGGTGCCAGGTGCCTGTAATCCAAGCTACTCGGGAGGCTGAGACAGGAGAATCACTAGAACCCACGAGACAGAGGTTGCAGTGAGCCGAGACCGTGCCACTGCATTCCAGCCTGGGCAACAAGAACAAAACTCCGTCTCAAAAAAAAAAAAGAAAAGAAAGAAAAAAGTGAAAGATAATAAATAATTATTATTTTAAGACAAAAGATTTGGGGTAATTTGTTACACAGCAATACATAATGTAACATATAATACATGTAACATCCTCTTAGAGGATGATCATCCAATCGGAGTTGAGACCTTCAACTCTTTTGTGACAGAAGCACAAACCTACAGACATGTATGTAATATTCATATACTTTGGCACTAGCTCACATCAATGGCCCAGGCTTTCCAACTTCCAGATCTTTTTGCTTTTCTTTAAGGGCCAGGTAAAATGCCACTGCCTTTGTGAAATGCCCCTAGGAATCTCTCCCTCCAGTTTACCTACAATACTTTCATGCACTGAACTCCCATAATCCTGTTTCCCAGTTATTGAGAACCTACTATGTATCAGGAACTGTGATAAGGCTTTACATCAGTGAGTCTCAACCTTGACTACACATTGGAATCACCTGAGAAGCTTAAGACTCCTGACTCCCAAGCTACACCTAGGCCAATTACATCAGAATCTCTAGGGGTGGGATTCGGGCATCAGCAGGAGACTGATGAAAAGATGCTCTCCGTCTGGCCTTCAGATTTAGAGATAATGGAGGTGGAGATAATAAAGAGTGAGTACACCTGGGGCAAGGGAACAGAGCTCTGCGATAAGCCTCATTTTAGCTTCCACCAGATTCAGAAGAGCCAGGCCCTAGGGCTCACTAAAGGGATTCAAGTGAAAGGGATGTTAGACATCAACTAAGACAAACCTCTCATGCTGTAGCCAGAAGGAAACCGAGGCCCAGAAAGGATGTGTGGCTTGCAAGATAACACCTCTAGCTCTAAGATGATGAACTGGTGGGAAACCCAGCCTCAGCAGTTCCAAAGCAGGTTGAGTCTTTCATGGCCCCATTTGTGTGAACACAGTAGGTAAAAACAACTACTAAAGTATACTACATTCATTTATTTTTTAGACAATTTATATTACGTTAGAGATGTATTTCCCCTGCATCTTGTATCCAATTTGAAGTTGTTTGGTCAGTATTCAGGCAAGGATGGTTTTAAATTGATCATCTTGTTTTTTCTTTTCAACTTGCTTTTAAGACTTACAAAATACTCCACCTCCTAAGAGGTCTAGGTAATATAACCGGTTACACATTCAGAACTCTACAAGCATCTACATCTTATAAATAGAACATGCAGATTTATGCTCTTTTTTAAACCTACAGATTAATTATGGTACCATACAAAATAGTCTCATTGCCCTAAACTCCACTATGCTCTGCATTCTCCTTCCCTCCCCTTTAGTCCCTGACAAGCACTGATATTTTTTACTGTCTCTATAGTTTTGCCTTTTCCGGGATGTCTTATGGTTGGAATCACACAGTATATAGCCTTTTCCAATTGGCTTCTCTCACTTGGAAATATGCATTTAATGCTCTACATCTTTTCATGGCTTGAGAGCTCATTTCATCCTAGCACGAAATACTATTCCATTGTCTGGATGTACCACAGTTTATTTATCCATTGAGCTACTGATGAACATCTTAGTTGCTTCCAAATTTTGAAACGTATACAGATGCTGCAAACATCCATGTGCAAGTTTTTGTGTTGATACAAGTTTTCAACTCATTTGGGTAATACCAAGGAGGGTGACTGCTGGACTGTGGTAAGAGTATGTTTACTTTGTAAGAAACAGCCAAGCTATCTTCTAAAGTATATTTTGTATCATTTTGCATTGCTACCAGCAATAAATGATAGTTCCTGTTGCTCTATGTCTTTGCCAGCATTTGGTGTTACAAGCGTTCTGGATTTTGGCCTAATAGCTGTGTAGTGGTACTCATTGCTGTTTTAAGTTCCATTTTGCTAATGATCTATGATGTGAAGCACCTTTTCATATGCTTACTTGCCACTAGTGTATCTTCTTTGGTGAGGTGTCATTCATTCACCCATTCATTCATTCATGTATTTATTTTGAGACAGGGTCACCCTCTGTCACCCAGACTGAAGTCCAGTGGCATAATCAAGGCTCAACTGCAGCCTCAACCTCCAGGACTCAAGCAATCCTCCCACCTCAGCCTCCTGAGTAGCTGGGACCACAAGCATGAACCACCATGTCTGGCTAATTTTTTAACATTTTGCGGAGACAGGGTTGCCCAGGCTGGTCTCAAACTTCTGGGTTCAAGGGATCTTCCTGCCTCAGCCTCCCAAAGTACTGGGATTAAAAATGCCAGCTATCATTCCTGGCCTTTGAAAAAATTTTTAATCAGGTTGTTTACTTACTGGCAAGTTTTAAGAAGTGTTTGTTTGATTGGTTGGTTGGTTTCGTTTTTGTTTTGAGATGCAGTCTCACTCTGTCACCCAGGCTGGAGTGCACTAGCACCATCTTGGCTCACTGCAGCCTCCGCCTCCCAGGTTCAAGCAATTCTTATGCCTCAGCCTCCAGACTAGCGGGGACTACAGGCACACACCACCAGGCCTGGCGAATTTTTGTGGTTTTTTAGTAGAGACGGGGTTTCACTATGTTGATCAGGCTGGTCTCAAACTCCTGGCCTCACGTGATCCGCCCACCGCAGCCTCCCAAAGTTCTGGGATTATAGGCGTGAAGCATTGCACCCGGCCTAAGTTTTAAGAGTTTTTAAAAAATGTATGTTGGACAAGAGTCTTTTATCAGATACATCTCTTGCAAATATCTTCTCCCAAACTGTGATTTGTCACTAACAGTGTCTTTTGCGGAGCAGAAACTTTTAATTTTCATGAAGTCTAGCTTATCAATGAAAAAAAATTAGATTCTGAATCCTTACAATGATTCACAAAATAACTGACAGTGAGTAAGGAACACCATGTAAGGAAATAACTGATTGTTATTAAAATTAGTTTTATGGCCAGGTGCAGTGGCTCATGCCTGTAATCCCAGCACTTTGGGAGGCTGAGGTGGGCAGATCACTTGAGGTCAGGAATTTGAGACCAGCCTGGTCCACATGGTGAAACCCCATCTCTACTAAAAATATAAAAATTAGCCACCCATATTAGCATGCACCTGTAATCCCAGCTACTCAGGAGGCTGAGGAAAGAGAATGGCTTGAACCTGGTAGGCAGAGGTTGCAGTGAGCTGAGATCGCGTCACTACACGGCAGCCTGGGTAACACAGCAAAAAACTCTGTCTCAAAAAAACAAACAAAACTAGTTTTAAAATATGGCTCCATGTTTACAAGCTTGAAAAGCACAGAAAAACTCAAAAAAAAAGTTCAATGTGGTATTACTTATCCCCTAGAGACAATGACCATGGGCACAGTGGTCTTTTTTTTTTTTTTTAACACAAATTAGATATTATAAGTCTACTTCTTTTGCTTAATAACTACTAATATGTTGCAACCCTCTAGATATATCAACAAATATACTTCTGCAGAACATAAATGTGATTTGAAAAAAATTGTAATGAACTCTACTCAAAGACACCAAACACAAAAAATCCTAATGCAAAAATAATAAATAGAGCCATGTAAGCGTGTAGAGGACTCATGCACCCAATGGACTAAAACAAATTCCTTAAAAGTTAAAAATGCTCCTAAGCTCATTTTACAAGTGATAAGCAACTTTTGTAATTATGTAAAATCATGTAAAAATCATGTAAGATTTCTTTATTTCTGACATTTTTAGTTGTAGTTAACATGACCAAAATTGCCAATACCAAACAAGTCATATGTGGCAGTAGGGACACCACCAACAAAGAATATTAGAAATTCAAGGATGGCAGTTTTAACTAAGAAAAGTGGGAAGTACTGGGTAATAATCATTTGTCAATACTTTTAAAACTCGACAATGAAAAATAAAATCCTTCACACCCACACCCACTTACTAGAATTAAAGCTCCCTTTAAGAAAGCTCTACCATGGTGAACATCTGCTGACTTTTCACTCTTCTAGAAATTGCACCCCAGTTTTCCTCTGGGAAACTCCTTCTCCCACTCTCCGTTCAAAAGATTCAGGTGCTGTCAGCTTCATCCCCTGATTCAGGTAGGCATGTGGCTTAGGCTGCAAATCAGAGAATTGCATCCACCCGGCCTGTTTCAGATCACTGAGAGTCAGGCACAGATTTCTGTTTGAACTCTTGGGGAAAAAAACAAAAACAAAAACCTTCCTTTTCAGTTTTACTTGAAGTTGCAAGGTCTAAGCCTGAAGACCTAAAGCTCCTGGCCACCATCTTGTCAATATAAGGGAAAAATTTGTGGAGATTGGAGCCAACCCAGAGAAATGGAAACAAACCAAGTCCTGGTAATATAATCTGCCACACCTGAAGCTAGATCTATCCTTGCACCTTCTAGTTAAATAAGCCAGTACATTCCCTGTTTTGTTTTGTTTAGTTTTGTGTAAGCCACATTGAGTTGGGTTTTCTGTCACTGGCACCTAGAGTCCTGACTGATGAAATATGTCAGCACAGCAAAATGTAAAGAGGACCCATCTGGCCATCGTGAGCTCTCTATTCTGGTTTCACTTCTAACAACCAACTCACAGGGAACCTTGGGCAAGTTTTTAACAAGTCCTCTCTGAGTTCAAAAATATGAAAATACTTTTGTAAAATACAAAAGTATTTTCTTTCTTGGGCTTTCCCTAGGGATATGACGCATTCAAGCCCTTTGTCCTGGCTGAAAAGGATTCCCCCATACTATCTGAAGGTGTATTTAAGCAAAGCAAAACACAAAATCTTTTCTTCAGCTTTAGAATTCCTTTAGCTATTTTCAGATGTGAGGCAAATCGATATTGCTGCTTTAACCTGAGTTTTATGAAACACTACAGATTTGTTCAAGCCACTTGAATGGCTTAAAAGACAAATTATCCCAGTTCGTATGTGGCAATCAGAATTATAATACTGTGCTAAAAAGAAAAAAAAAAAAAGTAAATCTTTAAAAGATAACTTAATTAGCCTGGCGAGGTAGCGGACGCCTGTAATCCCAGCTCCTCGGGAGGCTGAGGCAGGAGAATTTCATGACCCCAGGAGATGCAGGTAGCAGTAAGCTGAGGTCGCACCATTGCACTCCAGCCTGGGTGAGAGAGTGACACGCTGTCAATAAATAAATAAATAAATAAATAAATAAATAAATAAATAAATAACTTTATGGGAGGAAGGGGGCTCTTTTTTTTTTTTTCTTCTAAGTTGAGGAATTTGTCTGTTACACCCTGACTGCTGTCTCCACCTCTTTCTCTCTACTGTATCACCACCAGAGCCCAAACCCCTCCAGTACCCTTTTCCATAAAAACCAATACTCCCTTTATATTCCTTATTAATAATATATTATTTGTAAATCACTTCATGATTTACACAATTTTCCATTTATATCTTGTCTTTAAAAAAAAAAAAATGGCCTTTACAATAGCCCTGTGAGTTCTACACTATTAACAAATAAGACTAACTGGAAACAGCAGTTAGTCTGTTTCCATCTCCTGACTCCAAATCCACTGTCCCCAGTCCAGAGCAACACTCTACGGCCAGCACCATTTCCTCCCTGACATTCTGCTTCCCTATAAAAAGAACCTAGAGTTGCATTACTCAGAACAGACAAGACTCTAATTCTTCCCACATCCACCATTCACCCCAACTCTACTATAAACCAAGGAGAAGAGACAGGAGGAGACAACTAAATGAAACATTACTTATTCAAAAAATGCATACCTTGTCCCTCCAGCAGGAGCCTCTGGAGTGTATAGATTAGAGATGATCAGAGCAAAGTGTCAGTCCTTTGGGTATAAGATGGTGGATGGCTCCTTTGAAATGAAATTTGAGTGAGCTACTTGGACCAAGTTCGGAAACACCAAGACCAAGTTTACTCGCAAGATATGGTAAAAAACTGTCTGAGAGGTGTGTGTGTTTTCCAAATTGCTAACAGCATTTGGAGAATGTTGGAATAGAAAGAAGATCTGGCCAAAAATTAAAACGTAATGCAAACACCTGTCTCCTTGTTGGAAAAAGAATTACTAGTTCTTGGGATGTAGTAAGGTATCAAGGGACAATGGACAAACACGTAACTGGAAGTCAAAAACCCAGAGCTGCAGCCCAATCCTGCCTCTTACTAACACTGTGTTTCAGGGTCAATCTCTTCACAACCCTGTGCTTCAGCTGCCTCATCTATGTCACAAAAAAGGGATGGCAGTGAGTGAGATGCTCTTCAAAGCATTTCTAATTTTAATAGTCAATATTCCATTAATAAGGATTATGGAAAACTCCTCCCTAATATCCCAATCCATTCATCTTTTTTTATAAATTAAAATAATCCTGAGAAACCACAAAATTAACTCTCAGGTATCGGTTGTGTAGCATTTAACTTATATGGAGAAGTGCTCATTTCTTTTTCCTTAAGTCTTGCTGAGAGATAAAAGGCAAAATTAATAAGCTCTGACAGTAGTATTCATAAAACGACAAGCACTTAGAAACAGGAAGGCATAGAAAAACAGGTCTCGAAACTATATCCTGTACTTCAGCCTCTGACACAACATATGTTTGGGAATTTTGCACCCAGGTATCCCTAAAACTTGAGAATTTAAACTAAATCCACTTGAAAATCTAAGATTTCAAACAAAGTTGCTCCTTTCTCATTTTTCCATTAATTTTAAGACAAAGTAAGACAATTACACAGGGCAGGGATGGGGTGGGAGCGGCCAGGGATCCTCTTCTCTGGCCCAGCCCCAAACTGACATCTTCTAAAGCAGTTCAGAAGCCTCGGTCAGGTCCAGAGGGCTCCCCCGTCACCCACCACCCAGCAGATGGCTTCCCCCACCATAGGCCCCTCCCCGACTTCCTGCAGGTTTCTAAGCACCACCAAACTGGTTGTTAAAGGCCTCTGCAAACAGCCTAATTCCACAGCCTAGCCCCCTCCCAGCTATGTACACAAAGGGAAAGAAATAAAAGGGTACTTTGTTCATTTTTTAAGGCTCACAGGAGACACCACTAAATCCCAAGTTCCTGGTGTGTTTTCTTTTCTCTAACGCAATCAGGAGCTGAAAATGCTCTGATCTAGTTAAGCAATGAGGCACAATCGACCCTCCAAAGACACCCGGGCTGCTGCATTTGAAAGGGCTGGTTTAGAGTATATAATATGTATCTAGAGCTAGAAGGAGTCCTCTTCCCTTTTTTATGCACTGCTGGACTTGAATTGTTCATGTTTTATGATTTTTATATGTATGTTTCCAAGCAAGGCTGGCCTATAATTTCCATTTCTCATATTGCTCTCAAAAGGTTTTTACACTGAAATTATTATAGCTTTACAAAATGAGTTTCTATTTCCTGGAAGAATTAAGTAGAATTTGCTAGTAAAACCCGTTGAGCCTGAACTTTCCTTTAAGAAGAAATATTTGACTACTGGTTTATTTTATTTATAAATTATAGCATTATTCAGGCTTTCTATTTTTTCAAAGTCAGTTTTGGTAAGTTATATTTGTCTAGACATTCATTTATTTTCTCTAAGCTTTCAAACGTTTTAGCATGAAGTTGCTCATAGTACTATTCATATAATTTTAATATCTACAACATCTGTTCTGATTCCTAATATTGCTTATTTGTACCTCTCTTGTTTTTAAATCAATCTCACCAGGTATTTGTCAACATTGCTAGCTTTTACAGTAATCTCCATTGAATAACACGGAATTATTACTATCATTTCCTTCCATCTGCTTTCTTTCTTTTTTTTTTTTTTTTTTTTTGAGACAGAGTCTCACTCTGTCATCCAAGCTGGTGGGCAGTGGCACAATCACAGCTCACGGCAACCTCTGCTTCCCAGGGTCAAGCGATGATTGTCCCACCTCAGCCTCCTGAGTAGCTGGGACCACAGGCATGCGCCACCACACCCAACTAATTTTTGTATTTTTTGTAGACAGGATTTCATCAGGTTGTCCAGCCTGGTCTGGAACTCCTGAGCTCAAGCAATCTGCCTGCCTCAGTCTCCCAACGTGCTGTGATTACAGGAATGAGCCACCACATCCGGCCTCTTTTTTTTTCTTTTTTTTTTTTTTTTTGAGACAGAGTAGCACTCTGTTGTCCAGGCTGGAGTGCAGTGGCATGATCATGGCTCACTGCACCCTCAACTTCCTAGGATTAAGGGATCCTCATGCCTCAGCCTTCCAAGTAGCTAGAACCACAGGTGTACACCACCATGCCCAGCTAATTTTTTGTGGAAACGGGGTCTCACTGTGTTGCCAAGGCTAGTCTAGAACTCCTGGCCTAAGCGATCCTCCTACCTCAGCTTCCCAAACTGCCAGGATTATAGGCATGAGCCACTGCACCTAGCCTTCCATTTGTTTTCTTTGGGCCTATTTTGCATCTTTTTCTAACCTTCTAATTTCAACATTTAACTGTTTTCAGGTTTTCATCTTTTCTAATAAAAGTAATTAAGGTTAAGCATGTGTTAGCTACTTCCCCAACCCCCAAGTTTTGACTCATAGTATTTTTGTTATCATACAGTTAAAAATATTTTCTGAATGCTATTACAGCTTCTTTTTAAACCCAAGGTGATTCTGGAACACATTTCTACAACTATTCATAGTAATCTTTTGGTCATAGTTTCTAGTTTAATTCCACTGTGGTCAGAGCATTAGTCTGTATGACACTAATCCTTTGATAATTACAACTTGCTTGATGACATAGTTTGAGGTCACTTTTCATAAATGTTCTATGTGTGTTTGAAAATAATGTGTATTCTGAAGTTGGGAGGTGTGATCTTCATGTCTATCTGCTCAAACTTATTAGTTACTTCATTCAAATCTTATGTGTTAGGCCATTTTTGCATTGGCATAAATACCTGAAACTGGGTAATTTATAAGAAAAGAGGTTTGATTAGCTCACGGTTCTGCAGGCTGTATAGGAAGTATGGCACCAGCATCTGCTTCTGGGTAGGCCCCAGGAAGCTTTTACTAATGGTGGAAGGTAAAGTGGGAGCAGGCATCCCACATGGCAGGAGCAGGAGCAAGAGAGTACGATGGGGGTTGCCACACTTTTCAACAACCAGATTTCACAAGAACTCACTTACTGTCATGAAGACAGCACCAACACATGACAGTACCATGTCATCCTCCCCCATGACCCACACACCTCCCACCAGGCCCCACCTCCAACATTGCAAATTACAATCGAACATGAGATTTGGCCAGGACATGTATTCAAACTATATCATTCTGCCCTTGGTGCCACAAATCTCATGCCCTTCTTATATTGCAAAATACAATCATGTCTTCCCAACAGTCTCCCAAAGTCTTAACTCATTCCAGCATCAACCTAGTCAAAAGTCCCAAGTCCAAAGTCTCATCTGGAAATGAGTTCCTTCCACCTATGGGCCTGTAAAATCAAAACAAGTTCTCTACTTCCAAGATACAGAGGTGGTACCAGCATTAAGAAAAAAATTCTTCTTCCAAAAGGCAGAAGTTGGCCAAAAGAAAGGGGCTACAGGCCCCATGCAAGCTCAAAACCCAGCAGGGCAGTCATCAAATCTTAAAGCTCTAACATAATCTCCTTTGACTCCATGACCCACATTCAGGGAACACTGGTGCAAGAGGTGGGCTCCCAAGACCTTGGGCAGCACTGCCTCTATGGCTTTGCAGTGTTCAGCCTCCGCAGCTGCTATTACAGGTTGTTGGGAGTCTGTGGCTTTTCCTGGAGCAGTGTACAAGCTGCCAGTGGCTTCACCATTCTGGGGTCTGGAAGGCAGTTGGCCCCCTTCCTACAGTTCCGCTAGGCAGTGCCCTGGTGGGGACACTGTGTGGGAGCTCCATCCCCACATTTCCCTTCCATACTGCCTTAGTAGAGGTTCTCTGTGAGGGCTCTGTCCCTGCAGCAGGCTTCTGCCTGGGCATCCAGACTTTCTTGTAAATCCTGTGATATCTAGGTGGAGGCTACCAAGCCTCATTCACTCTTGCACTCTGCACACCTACAGGCTTAATGCCACATGGAAGCCACCAAAGCTTATGGCTTGAAATCTCTGAAGCAGCAGTCCAAGCTGTATCTGAGGTTCTTTGAGCAGAGGCTAATGCCAGAGCAGCCGGGATGCAGGGAGCAGTGTCCCAAGCCTGCACAGAGCAGCAGGGCCCTGGACCTGGACCACAAAACTGTCTGGTCCTCCTAGGTCTCAGGGTATGTGATGAGAGGGCCTGCAGTCTTAGGTATCTGAAATGCTTCAAGGCTCTTTTACCTTTGTCTTGGCAATTAGCACTTGGCTCCCTTTCAGTTATGAAAATATCTCCAGCAAGGTGTTGCTCCACACCCTGCTTGAATTCCTCTCCCAAAAAAAAAAAGTATTTTCTTTCTCTACCACAAAGCCAGGCTGTGAATTTTCCATACTCTTAAGCTCTGCTTGCTATTTAAATATAAATTCTAACTTTAAGTCATTTATTTGCTCCCACTTCTGAGCATAGGCTGTTAGAAGCAGCCAGGTCACAATTTGAACACTGCTGCTCGGACATTCCTTCCACCAAATACCCTAGATCATCACTCTGAAGTTAAAATGTCTGTAGATCCCTAGGGCATAAACAGAATGTAGCCAAATTTTTTGCCAAGGCATAACACGCATAACCTTCGCTCCAGCTCCCAGTAAGTTCCTCATTTCCGTCTGAGACCTCTTTAGCTGGAACTTCACTGTCCGTATCACTATCACCATTTTGGTCACAACAATTTAACCAGTCTCTAAGAAGTTCCAAATTTTCCTTCATCTTCCTTTCTTCTTCTGAGCCCTCTAAACTCTTTCAACCTCTGCCTGTTACCCAGTTCCTAAGCTGTTTCCACATTTTCAGGTGAAATACCCCAGACTGCTATTAGCAATACTGCACTCTCAGAACCAATTTTCTGTTAGGCCATTCTTGCATTGCTATAAAGAAATACCTCCGATTGGGTAATTTATAAAAGGTTTGATTGGCTATGGTTCTGAAGGATCTACAGGAAGCATGGCACCAGCATCTGCATCTAGGGAGGTCACAAGAAACTTTTACTTATGGTGGAAGGTGAAGCAAAAGCAGGGGTCTCACATGGCAGAAACAGGAGCAAGAGAGTGAGTGCGGGGGAAGGTGCCACAATTTACAACAACTAGATCTTGCGAGAACTCACTTACTATTGCAAGGACATCACCAAGCCATGAGGGATGACCCAAATACCTCCCACCAGACCTTAACTCTAACATTGGGAATTACAATTCAACATTATATTTGGCAGGGACATATATTCAAACTATATCATCTTGTATGTTAGCAGATATTTTCCCCATTTTACCAAGTACTGAGGAAGTATGTTAAAATCTTACCAAAATATATGTATTTATCATTGTAGTTCTCTCAATTTTTTGCTGAATATATTTTGAAGTCATGTTATTAGATGCATGGAAGTTTTTATTTTTTTCAAAAGCTTTTCAGAAAACAAGTGGTGTTTTCCGAAAGTTGCACGAATCAGTTCGTTAGTGGTGATTTCTGAGATTTTGGTGCACCCATCACCCAAGCAGAGTACACTGTACCCAATGTGTAGTCTTTTTTCCCTCACTCTCCTTCCACCCTTTCCCCTGAGTCCCCAAAGTCCATGGTATCATTCTTATGCTTTTGAATCCTCATAGCTTAGCTCCCACTGTGAGTGAGAACATATGATGTTTGGTTTTCCATTCCTGAATTACTTAGAATTACTTAGAATAATGTTCTCCAAATCCATCCAGGTTGCTCTAAATGCCATTATTTCATTCCTTTCTATGGCTGAGTAGTATTTCATGGTATAAATATACTACATTATCTTCTTCTTTTATTTTTTTTCCAGACAGACTCTCACTCTGTCACCCAGGCTGGAGTGCAGTGGCGCAACCTCGGCTTGCTGTAACCTCCACCTCTTGAGCTCAAGCAATTCTCCTGTCTCAGCTTCCTGAGTAGCTGGGATTACAGGCATGCACCACCATGCCCGGCTAATTTTTGTATTTTTAGTAGAGATGAGGTTTCACCATATTAGTCAAGCTGGTCTTGAACTCCTGACCTCGTGATCCACCCACCTTGGCCTCCCAAAGTGCTGGGATTATGGGTATGAGCTACCGTGCCTGGTGTACATTTTCTTTATCCACTCATTGATTGATGGGCATTTGGGCTGTTTCCATATTTTTGCATTTGTGAATTATGCTGCCATAAACATGTGTTCAAGTATCTTTTTCATATAATGAATTCTTTTGCTCTGGGTTGATACCCAGTAGTGGGATTGCTGGATCAAATAGTAGATCTACTTTTAGTTCTTTAAGAAATCTCCACACTATTTTTCATAGTGGTTGTATTAATTTACATTCCCACCAACAGCATAAAAGTATTCCCTTTTCACCACATCCACATGGACATCTATTATTTTTTGATTTTTTTATTATTGCCATTCTTGCAGGAGTAAGGTGGTATTGCATTGTAGTTTTGATTTGCATTTCCCTGATCATTAGTTGACACTGAGCATTTTTTCATATGTTTGTTGCCCATTTGTATATCTTCTTTTGAGAATTGTCTATTCATGTCCTTAGCTCACTTTTTGATGGAATTGTTTGTTTTTATCTTGATGATTTATTTGAGTTCCTAGTAGATTCTGGATACTAGTCCTTTGTCTGAGGTATAGATTGTGAAGATTTTCTCCCACTCTGTGGGTTGTCTGTTTACCCTGCTGATTATTTCTTTTGCTGTGCAGAAGCTTTTTAGTTTAATTAAGTCCCATCTATTTATAATTTTTTGTTGCATTTGCTTTTGGGTTCTTGGTCATGAAGTCTTTGCCTAAGCAAATGTCTAGAAGGGTTTTTCCAATGTTATCTTCTAGAATTTGTAAGGTTTCAGGTCTTAGATTTAAGTCTTTGATCCATCTTCAGTTGATTTTTATATAAAGTGAGAGAGGAGCATCCAGTTTCATTCCTCTACATGTGTTTACCATTTATTCCAGCACCATTTGTTGAATAGGGTGTCCTTTTCCCACTTTTTTGTTTGTTTTGTTGAAGATCAGTTGGCTGTAAATATTTGGCTTTCTTTCTGGGTTCTCCATTCTGTTCCATTGGTCTATGTGCCTATTTTTATACCAGTGTCATGCTGTTTTGGTGACTATGGCCTTATAGTATAGCTTGAAGTCAGGTAATAAGATGCTTCCAGATTTGTTCTTTTTGCTAAGTCTTGCTTTGGCGATGTGGGCTCTTTTATGGTTTCATATAAGTTTTAGGATTGTTTTTTCTAGTTCTAAGAATGATGATGGTATGTTGATGGGGATTGCATTGAATCGATAGATTGCTTTTGGCAGTATGGTCATTTTCACAATATTGATTCTACCCATCCATGAGCATGGGATGTGTTACCATTTGTTTGTGTTTTCTATAATTTCTTTTAGCAGTGTTTTTTCATTTTCCTTGTAGAGTCCTTTGCTTCCTTAGTTAGGTATATTCCTAAGTTTGTTTTTTTTTTTTTTTTTCAGCTGTTGTAAAAGGGGTTGAGTTCTTGATTTGATTTTCAGCTTGATCGCTGTTCATATATAGCAGAGCTACTGATTTGTGTACATTAATTTTGTATCCTGAAACTTGGCTGAATTTATCAGTTATAGGAGCTTTTTGGATGTGTATTTAGGATTTTCTAGGTGTACAATCATATCATCAGCAAACAACCACAGTTAGACTTCCTCTTTACCAATATGGATACCTTTTATTTCTTTCTCTTGTCTGATTGCTCTGGCTAGGATTTCCAGCACTACATTGAATAAAAGTGGTAAAAGTGGGACGGGCACAGTAGCTCATGCCTGTAATCCCAGCACTTTGGAAGACTGAGGTGGGCTGATCACCTGAGGTCAGGAATTCCAGACCAGCCTGGCCAACACGGTGAAACCTTACCTTTATTAAAAATACAAAATTAGCCGGGCATGGTGGTGCATGCCTGTAAGCTCAGCTACTTGGGAGGCTGAAGCAGGAGAACTGCCTGAACCTGGGAGACGGAGGTTGCATTGAGCTGAGATCATGGCACTGCCCTGCCGCCTGGGCAAAAGAGTGAAACTCTCTCTCAAAAATAATAAAGAAGTGGTGAAAGTGGGCATCCTTGTCTTGTTCCAGTTCTCAGGAGGAAGGCTTTTGACTTTTCTCCATTCAGTATAATGGTGGCTGTGGGTTTGTCATAGATGTCTTCTTTTGTGAGACAGAGTTTCACTCCCATTGCCCAGGCTGGAGTGCAATGACATGATCTCGGTTCACCGCAACCTCTGCCTCCCGGGTTCAAGCAATTCTCCTGCCTTAGCCTCCTGAGTAGCTGGGATTACAGGCATGCACCACCACGCCCAGCTAATTTGGTATTTTCAGTAGAGATGGTATTTCTCCATGTTGGTCAGGCTGGTCTCGAACTCCCGACCTCAGGTGATTCGCCCACCTCGGCCTCCCAAAGTGCTGGGATTACAGGCGTGAGCCACTGCACCCAGCCTAGATGTCTTTTATTACCTTAATGTATGTCCCTTGTATGGCAATTTTGCTGAGGGTCTTAATCATAAAAGAATGCTGAATTTTGTCAAATGCTTTTTCTGAGTCTATTGAGATAATCATGTGATTTTCTGTTTTTAATTATGTTTATGTGGTGTATCACATTTATTGATTTGCACATGTGAAACCATCCCTGCATCCCTGGTATGAAACCCACTTGATCATGGTGGATTATCTTTTTGATATGCTCTTGGATTCGGTTAGCTAGTATTTTGTTGAGGAATTTTGCGTCTATGTTCATCAAGGATATTGGTCTGTGGTTTTCTTTTTTTGGTATGTCTTTTCCTGGTTTGGGTATTAGGGTGATACTGACTTCATAGAATGATTTAGGGAGGATTCCCTCTTTCTTTTTCTTTTGGAATGGTGTCAATAACATTGGTGCCAATTCTTTTTTGAATGTCTGATAGAATTCAGCTGTGAATCCATCTGGTCCTGGAATTTTTTTGTTGGCAATTTTTTTACTGCCATTTCAATCTTGCTGTTTGTTATTGGTCTATTCAGAGTTTCTATATCTTCCTGGTTTAATCTAGGAGGATTGTATATTTCCAGGAATTTATCCATCTTCTCTCGGTTTTCTAGTTTATGCACATCAAGGTGTTCATAGTAGCCTTGAATGATCTTTTGTATTTCTGTGGTATCAGTTGTAATATCTCCCATTTCATCTCTAATTGAGCTTATTTGAATCATCTCTCTTCTTTTCTTGGTTAATCTCACTATTGGTCTATCAATTTTGTTTATCTTTTCAAAGACACAGCTTTTTGTTTCATTTACCTTTTTTATTGTTTTTTGTTTTCCATTTCATTTCGCTCTGCTCTGATCTTCATTATTCGTTTTCTTCTTCTGGGTTTGGGTTTGGTTTGTTCTTGTTTCTCTAGTTCCTTGAGGTGTGACCTTAGATTGTCTATTTGTGCTCTTTCAGACTTTTTGATTTAGGTATTTAATGCTATGAACTTTCCTCTTAGCATTGCCTTTGTTGTATCCCAAAGGTTTTGATAGGTTGTGTCACTATTATTCAGTTCAAATAATTTTTTAATTTCCATCTTGGGCCGGGAATGGTAGCTCATGCTTGTAATCCCAGCACTTTGGGAGTCCGAGGCAGGTGGATCACAAGGTCAGAAGTTTGAGACCAGCCAGGACAACATGGTGAAACCCTGTCTCTACTAAAAATACAAAAATTAGTTGGGCATGGTGGCAGGTGCCTGTAATCCCAGCTACTCAGGAGGCTGAGGCAGGAGAATCACTTGAACCCGGGAGGCGGAGGGTGCAGTAAGCAGAAATCTTGCCACTGCACTCCAGCCTGGGCAATAGAGTTAGACTCCATCTCAAAAAAAAAAAAAAATCCATCTTGATTTCATTGTTGACCCAACCATCATTCAGGAGCAGGTTAATTTCCATGTATTTGCATGGTTTTGAGGCTTGCTTTTGGAGTGAATATCCAATTTTATTCCACTGTGTGAGAGACTACTTGCTATAATTTCAATTTTCTTAAATTTGTTGAGACTTATTTTGTGGCCTATCATATGGTTTATCTTAAAGAATGTCCCATGTGCTGAGTATATTCTGTAGTTATTGGGAAGAATATTCTGTAAGTATCTGTTAAGTCTATTTGTTCTAGGGTATGGTTTAAGTCCATTTTGTTGTTATTGACTTTCTGTCTTAATGACCTGTCTAGGTGCTGTCAGTGGAGTATTACAGTCCTCCATTATTATTGTGTTGCCATCTATCTTATTTCTTAGGTCTAGTAGTAATTGTTTTATAAATTTGGGATCTCCAGTGTTCGATGCATATATATTTAGAATTGTGACATTTTCCTGTTGGACCAATTATCTTATCATTGTATAATGTCCCTCTTTGTCTTTTTTAATTGCTGTTGCTTTAGTTTTTTTTATCTGGTATAAGAATAACTACTCTTGCTTGCTTTTGATGTCCATTTGCATGGAATATCTTTTTACACCCCTTTACCTTAAGTTTATGTGACTCCTTATGTGTTAGGTGAGTCTCTTGAAGGCAGCGGATAGTTAGTTGGTGAATTCTTATCCATTCTGCCATTCTGTATATTTTAAGTAGAGCATTTAGGCCATTTACATTCAATGTTAATATTGAGATGTGAGGTACTATTCTATTCATCATGGTATTTGTTGCCTGAATACCTAGGTTTTTTTTTTTTTTAATGGTATAATTGTTATATATATCCTGTGAGATTTATGCTTTAAGGAGGTTCTGTTTTGCTGTATTTCAAGGATTTGTTTCAAAATTTAGAGCTCCTTTTAGCAGTTCTTACTGTGCTGGCTTGGTAGTGGTGAATTTTCTCAGCATTTGTTTGTCTGAAAAAGACTGTATCTTTCCTTCATTTGTGAAGCTTAGTTTTGCTGGATACAAAATTCTTGCCTGATAATTGTTTGTTTAAGGAGGCTAAAGATAGGACCCCAATCCCTTCTAGCTTATAGGGTTTCTGCTGAGAAAACTGCTGTTAATCTGATAGGCTTTTCTTTATAGGCTACCTGAAGATGCATATAAGTATTTTATCTTTCTGATAAGTTGAGACTTTTTAACCAATTGGCCCTCTTTATCTCTAAAAATGCTTTTTGCAATTTAAAGACTATTTTGTCTTATGTCAAAATTGCCAGCTTCTTTTGGTTTTTAGTCACCTATTTCCCTATTATTTTACTTTTAAACATTCTGTATTCTTATATTTTAGACACTTTTTTTTTTTTTTTTTTTTTTTTTTGGAGAGACAGTCTCACTCTGTTGCCCAGGCTGGAGTGCGATAGTGTGATCTCAGCTCACTGCAAACTCTGCCTCCCAGGTTCAAGCAATTCTCCTACTTCATCCTCCCGGGTAGCTGGGATTACAGATGCATGCCTGGCTAATTTTTGTATTTTTAATAGAGACGGGGTTTCACCATGTTGGCCAGGTTGGTCTTGAACTCCTGACCTCAGGTGATCTGCCCACCTTGACCACCCAAAGTGCAGGGATTACAGGCGTGAGACACCACGCCCGGCCTGGACATTTCTGTTATAAGTGGTATATGTAGCTGAATTCTTCATCCACTCTAACAATCTTTGGTTCCTTCAGATTATGATTAGTGATACAATGGAATTTATTTCAACATCGTATTTTCTGCTTGCTATTTTTCTTGCCTATTCTCTACTTTTGCTCAGCTCCCTTGATTTCATTGAGATTATTTTTCTCATTTAATTTTTCTCCATTAGCTAGGACGTTATCCATTCTTTTCCTAATTTTTAGTAGTTGCCCTAAACATTTTAACATGCATACTTTGCTTATCAAAGTCTCAATAATCATTATCTCTAATCTCTTCCAAAACTATACAAGAATTTTGGAGCACATTAACTCCTTTTGCTTCTCCAACATATGTTACCAGTTCCCACTGAATATATCATTATTACCTTATATAGTCAATATGTGTTTTAACTTAAACTTTCTTTGCTCTTCATTATTTCTTGTTTTTAAGATCCTTTATCTGGGAATAATTTTCTTCTCACCTGAAATGTTACTCTTTTAGTGAGGATCTGCTGGAACAAATTCTCTAGGTTTTTATACATCTGAAAGGCCTTTATTGTGTCCTTGTTTTTTAAAGATTGTTTTTTAATGAAAATAGAATCCTAGGGCAACAGTTAATTTCCCACAGTACATGAAAGATAATATTCTATTGTCTTCTGGCTTCTATTGTTACATTGTCAGGATAATTTGTCATGTCTTTGAAGATAAGCTTAAGATCCTCTCTTTATCTTTTGTGTTCTGCAGTGTAATTATGTTTTGTCTATGTGTGAATTTCTTTTTACTTATTCTGACTGGAATTCATATGACTTCATCAATATGTCAAGTGATGCTTTTTATTGATCCTTGAAAATTCTCAGCCATTATCTCTTTAGATGTTGCCTTTGCCAATTTTCTTTCTCTCTCCTTTTTCTGTAACTATAATTACAATTTTGTTCAGATTCTTTTTTTGTGTGTGTGGGGGACGGGGTCTTCACTCTGTTGCCCAGGCTGGAGTGCAGTGGCACAATCTTGGCTCACTGCAACCTCTGCCTCCCAGGTTCAAGTGATTCTTCTGCCTCAGCCTCCTGAGTAGCTGAGATTACAGGTGCGCACCATCATGCCCGGATTTTTTTTTTTTCTTTTTCTTGTATATTTAGTAGAGACAGGGTTTCACCATGTTGGCCAGGCTGGTCTCAAACTCCTGACCTCGTAAGCCGCCTGCCTCGGCCTCTCAAAGTGTTGAGATTACAGGCGTGAGCCACAACACCCGGCCCAAATTCTTTTGACTAACTTCCTATGCAGCTTGGATTTACCTATTCGTAAATTCATTCACTGACTTCTTTTTAATTATTACATTTTTATTTTTTCAAGTTGTATTTGGTTATTTTTTAAATGAGCTTGGAAAAATAAAAATAAAAAAAATAAAATGAGCTTGGTTAGTCCTTATAGTTTCTTATCTTCAGCTCATAGCTTGTGTTTAGGGGAGGTTTTTTGTTCTGTTTTTGGTTTTACAGAGATGTTCATTTGCCTTTTAATTTCATTGGCAGAAATTCTCTATAGTCTGAGATAAAAAATAGATTTCACCAAAAAAGGGAAAAAAATGGGTTCTGCTCAGTACCAGCAACACTTCCAATGCATGAAATCCTTTTTTGTTTTGTTTTCTTTTGTTCTGAGATGGAGTCTCATTCTGTTGTCCAGGCTGGAATGCACTGGCACAATCTCGGCTCACTGCAACCTCCATCTCCCAGGCTCAAGCGATTCTCCTGCCTCAGCCTCCTGCGTAGCTGAAATTACAGGTGTGTGCCACCACACTCACTTAATTTTTGTGTTTTTAGTAGAGACAGCGTTTCACCATGTTGGCCAGGCTGGTCTCAAACTCCTCACCTCAAGTGATCCACCTGCCTCGGCCTCCCAAAGTGCTGGGATCACAGGCGTGAGCCACTGTGCCTGGCCCAATGTATGAAATCTTTAAACCAGATCTTCATCTGGAGGTTGTCCTGACTTCATAGGTATTGTGAATTCCAGATGTATACCTGTATTAGAGCTGGTTTACAATCACAGATTCTCAGGACCAAGAAATCAGGCACCTGCTCAGCACCAGTAATAGGTGATCTTCCTTACAGACTTCTTAAGTTGGAAATAAAATATGGTGATTTTGTTTCTTTTTTTTCTAATTCACACTTACATTGAAAGAGAAGCCTTTTGAAATCCCAGCTTTATAACCAAAAGGCCCCTTCTCAGATGTCTCACCCTCTCTTGTCCCTTATGCCTTCTGGCAATGAAAACTGAAATTCAAGTTAACCCGGTTTGGCAAATGTCCTCAAGGCAAATCCAGCTTCAGTGCTCAACTGAACCCTCTTCACTGAGCTTTTGGCATGAGTATTCATTACTTTCTTACCGGTCCATTGCATTTAAGAAAATGACTTTTCTATTGATAAAATAGAATTTTTAAATGATATCAGTGGGGGGTGAGAGTGTGTTGCTAAAAAGAGAGCTGAACCCTGGTAATTCACATTCAAAGCCACAGATCCATGCGTTTGACAGCCAAATCAGGACCTGAGCTAGCACAAAAAATATTAACTCAGGGCCTGCCACTTTGTAATAACTGCTGATTTTTTTTTTTTTCACACTTCCTATGGCCAAGTATCATGGTAAGCATTTTGCAAGTATTATTTTATTTAGTCCTTTCAACTATCCAAAGGGCTAGGTATAATTTTTATCCTTTTTTTACTGATAGAGAAACTGCGGCACACAGAAAGGTGAAATAATTACCCAACGTCCCACAACCATCAAGCAACAGCACAAGGATTTGAACTCAAAAAATCTAACTCTAAAGATTTCCTTCTTAAGATCTGTGTGATTTTGCTTCCTAACAAATCATGAATAAAACAGAGGGAGAGAGAGAGAAAGACAACAAGACAGACCCCTGCTAAGCATGGCAGAGCCAATAGTGGACCCAGACTTCCCAGCCTCAGTCCTTTCCACCTCTCTGGGCATATTTCCATTTTTATAGATACATATCCCTTCATTTTAAAAGTGGGCACACAGTACTGATTGGAAATTAAGACCATATTTTAAAACATCTAAAGGAATGAGTATTTGGTAATCAGATTTCAACTCTCAGTGGCCATCAATCTGGAACTCTAGCCCAATATTAACATATTTTATTGCATCTGAAGATGTTTCTTGATGACATACAAACAGCAGATTTATTTTACAATTCTTATTTAATCAACTTATGTGTAGGTCCAATATCCAAAAATTCCTTGGCTTATGCTAATTGTCTCTAACCCAGTGATTTCCACACTTTTTAAATAGTGGAAATGGATTTCAAAATATGTCTGCTCACAATTCCTTCATACATAAGGATGTCCAAAATTCAGTCTAAGAAAGGGCATCCCCCAAAGAAGGGCAGATCTGCCAGCCTCCCCGATTCATCTTATTCTGTCTTCTGTCTTCTTCGCACCCACCAGTGAGTGAAGGGAGCTTATAGCAGAGAATGTGTCCAATTTTCATGCTTGCCTGCGCTCCCTACCCCTTCTGCCCAGCAATAAGGAGTGCAGCTCCAAGAGATCTGCCTTGTGCTGCCAATTCAAACTCCAAACATCATCTCTCCTCCTTTCGACCACACAGCAGGGTAAGTGGGGGATCTGTGCCCAAAAGTACAGAAAAAAGTTCCTGGAGAGTGGGATGTTACAGCCAGATGTCAAAGGATTAGTAGGTTTAAAAGAGGGAGGAGAATATGGGAGGGTTGCATGGGAAGGACATTTTAGTAGGAAGGAAGAGTAGATGCTCAAATCTCTGTTCCTGGTTATAAAAGAAAAATTACTAAGGAATATTGTTAATATGCTATCTAAATATAATGTGATATAATAAAGAACATATAAGGAAATTGGGCCAGGCACGGTGGCTCACACCTGTAATTCCAACACTTTAGGAGGCTGAGGTGGCGGATGGCTTGAGCCCAGGAGTTCAAGACCAGCCCAAGCATCATGGTCAAACCCCATCGCCTTTACTAAAAATTCAAATGTTATCTGGGCAAGGTGGTGCACACCTGTAGTTCTAGCTACTCAGGAGGCTGGAGTGGGAGGATCACTTGAGCCCAGGAGGCAGAGGTTGCAGTGAGCATGAGATCATGTCCCTGCACTCCAGCCTGGGTGACACAGCAAGACTCCATCTAAAAAAAAAAAAAAAAAAAAAAAAAAAAACATAAATTATTCAGAATATAAGTCCTGAGAAAGGCCTCTCTTTAGAAGGACTATAGTCATAATAAAAAATTCTAGCTTTATAAAGAGTTTAACCTAAGATACTGGTGGTAAAATTAAGAATTAAAGTTTTATTTCTCTAAAGGCAACAGAGATGGGTTCTTAATCCTCAAACAGGTCAATAGAGAGTCTCTATTATATGAAGATATAAGAATATCAGAAATTACAAGACAGGAATTCAAAAGGTCCTCAAGGAAAGAGAGAAGGAGATGGGATATTAAACCTGATTTGTTCATAAGAATTCTCAAGCTCAAAAGAGCATCAAAAAATGATTTTAAAAATTTTTTTCTTTTTTGAGACAGAGTCTCACTCTGTCACCCAGGCGGGAGTGCAATGGGGTAATCTTGGCTCACTACAACCTCTGCCTCCTGGGTTCAAGCAATTCTTGTGCCTCAGCCTCCCAAGTGGCTGGGACTACCGGCACCCACCACCACGCCTGGCTAATTTTTGTATTTTTAGTAGCGACAGGGTTTCACCATGTTGGCCAGGCTGGTCTCAAACTCCTGGCATCAGGTGATCCACCTACCTTGGCCTCCCAAAGTGCTGGGATTACAGGCATGAACCACCATGCCCAGCTGCAACCTAATTGTTGATTCATCTGCTTAATTTATAGTATATCCATACAGTGGGAAATATGCAGCCATTAAATAAGTAAACAAGAGCAAGATGGCAAAATAAATAACTTCAAAAGAGCTAAGGAAATGAGGTAAGAGATCATGAGATCATAGCACCTAAGTATAGCACAGAAATATGAAACCACATTGAAAAGGGTAGGAAGGACAGTTTTACATTACCCATGTCACCCATGCTTTAACCACAGACAGCACAGTGTGGAGCCATACCCTCTGCTTGGGGGAAGAAGATGGAGGTGAATAATGGACATTGCCTCAGACCCTAATGCCAGGCCCAACCCAGTAAAATCCAGAACCAAGAGGGCCTGCATGGTTCCAGAATCCAGATGGGTAACCATGGACTGAGCCTCCAGGCCTACCCTGGCACCATGCCAGATCGCACAGCCCTAGGCTCCAGACCTGCCCGATGGACTTGTTCTCCAGGTTTGTTCTATTGCCAGGTTTATCTCAGAGGCCACAGACTCCAGACTAGCCCAGTGGTACCAAGATAAGGATTTGCTTCAGTTCCAGGCCAGCCTCTGCAGACTTTGGCTCTAGGCCAACCCTAGGGCATTGCCAGCCCCCATGTACTTAGGCTCCAGGCCCATACCCGTGGACCTAGGTACCAGTCTCATCACAGTGGCTAGCCCGCACCTGCAGACTCAGGCTCAAGGCCTACTCTAGTGACAGGTTTGCCTCTGTGGATCCAGGCTCAAGTCCAATTCCCACAAATAACAAACTCCAAGGCCACCCTCATGCACCTAGGCAACAGGCTCACCCTCATGGACCCAATCAACAGGTCCACGCTAGTGGATCCAAGCTCCTGGCTCAACCCTGAAGATTCAGATGCAAGGTCTGCCCACCTACTGACCCAGGCATCAAGCCAGCCTGCCCATGAACCCCAACAGCAAGACCACCCACACAGCACACCAGATGGCCTGCCCAGAATCTCTGGAAGGGCTGACTGATAAAAGGCTTTCCACACAAAGTCAGTCTGCAAAGACTGGAATAAATCCCTACTTCTTCAAAAGCACAGGCACCAGCCCACAGCAACAAACATCAAGAATAGTCAGGGCAGCCAGGTGGTGTGGCTAATGTCTGTAATCCTAGCACTTTAGAAAGTCAAGGCAGCCATGTAACTTGAATTCAGGAGTTTGACAGCAGCCTGGTCAACATGGCAAAACCCCATCTCTACAAAAAATACAAAAATTAGCCAAGCATGGTGGCATGTACCTATAGTCCCAGCTACTTGGAGGGCTGAGGTGAGAGGATCACTTATCACTTGAGGTTAAGGCTTCAATGAGCCAAGATTGTGCCACTGCACTCTATCCAGCATGGGTGACAAAGAGATACCCTGTCTCAGATGCCCTCTCTCACCACTCCTATTAAACATAGTGTTGGAAGTTCTGGCTAGGGCAATCAGGCAGGAGAAAGAAATAAAGGGTATTCAATTAGGAAAAGAGGAAGTCAAATTGTCCCTGTTTGTAGATGACATGATTGTATATTTAGAAAACCCCATCATCTCAGCCCAAAATCTCCTTAAGCTGATAAGCAACTTCAGCAAAGTCTCAGGATACAAAATCAATGTGCAAAAATCACAAGTATTCTTAAACACTAATAACAGACAAACAGAGAGCCAAATCATGAGTGAACTCCCATTCACAATTGCTTCCAATAAAATACCTAGGAATCCAACTTACAAGGGATGTGAAGGACCTCTTCAAGGAGAACGACAAACCGCTGCTCAACGAAATAAAAGAGGACACAAACAAATGGAAGAACATTCCATACTCATGGATAGGGAGAATCAATATTGTGAAAATGGCCATACTGCCCAAGGTAATTTATAGATTCAGTGCCATCCCCATCAAGCTACCAATGACTTTCTTCACAGAATTGGAAAAAACTACTTTAAAGACTACTTTAAAAAACTACAAAAAAGAGCCCGCATTGCCAAGACAATCCTAAGTCAAAAGAACAAAGCTGGAGGCATCACGCTACCTGATTTCAAACTATACTACAAGGCTACAATAACCAAAACAGCATAGTACTGATACCAAAACGGAGATATAGACCAATGGAACAGAACAGAGGCCTCAGAAATAACACCACACATCTACAACCATCTGATCTTTGACAAACCTGACAAAAACAAGAAATGGGGAAAGGATTCCCTATTTAATAAGTGGTGCTGGGAAAACTAGCTAGCCATATGTAGAAAGCTGAAACTGGATCCCTTCCTTACACCTTATATGAAAACTAATTCAAGATGGATTAAAGACTTAAATGTTAGACCTAAAACCATAAAAACCCTAGAAGAAAACCTAGGCAATACCATTCAGGACATAGGCATGGGCAAGGACTTCATGTCTAAAACACCAAAAGCAATGGCAACAAAAGCCAAAATTGACAAATGGGATGTAATTAAACTAAAGAGTTTCTGCACAGCAAAAGAAACTACCATCAGAGTGAACAGGCAACCTACCGAATGGGAGAAAATTTTTGCAATCTACTCATCTGACAAAGGGCTAATATCCAGAGTCTACAAATAACTCAAACAAATTTACAAGAAAAAATGAAAAAACCCCATCAAAAAGTGGGCAAAGGATATGAACAGATGCTTCTCAAAAGAAGACATTTATGCAGCCAACAGACACATGAAAAAATGCTCATCATCACTGGCCATCAGAGAAATGCAAATCAAAACCATCATTAAAAAGTCAGGAAACAACAGGTGCTGGAGAGGATGTGGAGAAATAGGAACACTTTTACACTGTTGGTGGGACTGTGAACTAGTTCAACCATTGTGGAAGACAGTGTGGCAATTCCTCAAGGATCTAGAACCAGAAATACCATTTGACCCTGCCATCCCATTACTGGGTATACACCCAAAGGATTATAAATCATGCTGCTATAAAGACACATGCACACGTATGTTTATTGCGGCACTATTCACAATAGCAAAGACTTGGAATCAACCCAAATGTCCATCAATGATAGACCAGATTAAGAAAATGTGGCACATATACACCATGGAATACTATGCAGCCATAAAAAAAAAGATGAGTTCATGTCCTTTGTAGGTACATGGATGAAGGTGGAAACCATCATTCTTAGCAAACTATCGCAAGGACAAAAAACCAAACACCGCATGTTCCTACTCATAGGCGGGAATTGAACAATGAACACCTGGACACAGGAAGGGGAGCATCACATACTGGGGCCTGTCATGGGTTGGGGGGAGGGGGTAGGGGGAAGGGATAGCATTAGGAGATATACCTAATGTAAATAACGAGTTAACGGGTGCAGGACACCAACATGGCACATGTATACATATGTAACAAACCTGCACACTGTACACATGTACCCTAGAACTTAAAAAGTATAATTAAAAAAAGACAACATACAAATGGTCAACAGGTGTGTGTGTATGTGTGTGTGTGTGTGTGTGTATATATATATATATATGCTCAACATCACTAGTCATCAGGAAAGTGCAAATTAAAATCACAATGAGATATCACTTCATGTCAGTTAGAATGGCTATTATCAAAAAGACAAAAAGTAAGTGCTGGCAAGGATATGGAGAAAAGGAAATCCTTGTGCACTACTGGTGAGAATGTAAATTAATACAGCATGGAGGTTCCTCAGAAAATCAAAAATAGGCAAGACACAGTGTCTCATGCTTATAATCCCAACACTTTGGGAGGCCAAGGTGGGAGGATCACTTGAGCCCAGGAGTTCAAGAACAGCCCAGGCAACATAGTGAGACCTGGTCTCTATTAAAAATAAAAATAAACAGTCATAACAGCATGTGCCTGTAGTCCCAGCTACTCAGGAGGCTGAGGTGGGAGGATTGCTTGAGCCTGAGAAGTCAAGACTACAGTGAGCCATGATCATGCCATTGTACTCCAGACTGGGCAACAGAGTGAGACCCTGTCTCAAAATAAAATTAAATTAAATTTTAAAAAATTAAAAATAGAACTACTATATGATCTAGCAATTTCACTACTGGGTATATATCCAAAGAAAATGAAATCAGTATGTCAAAGAATTATCTACACTCACATGTTCACTACAGCATTGTTCAGAATAGCCAACTTATGGAATCTGACCTAAGTGTCCATCAGTAGATGAAGGGATAAAGAAAATATGGTATACATACACAATAGAATTCTATTCACCCTTTAAAAAGAAGGAAATCCTATCATTTGCAACATGGATGAAACTGGAGGACATTATGTTAAATGAAGTAAGTTGGACACAGAAAGACAAATACCACATGATCTCACATGTAAAATCTAAAAAGGTTGAAGTCACAGAAGGAAAGAGTAGAATGGTAGTTACCAGGGACTGGGATGTGACTGAGTGACAGGGTAGGGAAGATGTTGGTAAAAGGATACAAGATTTTGGTTAGATAGGGGAAACAAGTTCAAGAGTCTATTGTACAACGTGATGACTATCATTAATAACAATGTATTTTATTCTTAAAAAATTGATAAGGAACCCGGTGCAGTGGCTCATGCCTGTAATCTCAACACTTTGGGAGGCCGAGGCAGGCGGATCACCTGAAGTCAGGAGTTCGAGACCAGCCTGGCCAACATAGTGAAACCCCGTCTCTACTAAACATACAAAAGTTAGCTGGGCATGGTGGTGGACACCTGTAATCCCAGCTACTTGGGAGACTGAGGCAGGAGAATCACTTGAACCCAGGAGGCGAACGTTGCAGTGAGCTAAGATCACACCACTGCACTCCAGCCTGGGCAACAGAGCTAGACTCCATCTCAAAAAAAAAAAAAAAAAAAATTGATAAGGGTAGATTTTCAGTGTTCTTACAGCAAAAAAAAAAAAAAAAAGTATGTGAGGTATTACACACATAAATTAGCTCAATTTAGCCATTCTGCAATGTATCATATTTTAAAACATGTATACAATTTTTATTTGTCAAAGAAAATAAATTGTTTAAATAAGGAAGCTCTTATATGCTGATATATGACACACAAAATATGCTACCAAAAAATGCAAAATGCAAAATCATGCACATGGTACACTACCGTTTGATTTTTAGAAGGAAGAAAAAGCAAAAATATATATTTGCATATGTGTATATATAGATATTTTACGTCTGGAAAAATACACAAGAAACTAATAACACTGTTTTCTATGGGAGGAAAAACTGGCTGAGGAACAGAGATGTGAGGGGAATTTTTCCCTAAATTGCAAGCTTTTAAAATGTGTAATCTGAGAATATAATATCTATCCAGTTATTCTTTCCCAAAGAATAAAATGAATATACCAATGAGAAGAATTTTGTGAGAAAATGTATACCTTTCATTTAGTTCACCAGATTGGAAGGGAGGACTTTTCAACAAATATGTTGGGAATTGGTCCTGATTTGGGTTTTTGCTTTTGACTGAAACTTGGCACTAAATAACAGATTTCACATTTCTCTCTTTTGACAAAAGAAAAAGAAGTTAGTAAACAGTTTATGTTCTCTCTTTTCCAAGACTGCATTTTAATGATTTGCCCAGTAAATAGAAAAATACTTTCAATCCAAAACCTATTTAAAAGAAGAAAATATGTGATTTAGAGTAGAACATTTGTGTACAAGCCTTTTCTCTTTTTCCATTTAAGAAGAAAAGATTCCTGTGACATTAACATTCAGACAAGGCTCAGGAAAATTCAGGAATAATCACACTACAATGATTTCTCTTTGGGGAACAAAAGCAATCGGCAAAAAAATAAGAAAAAGAAACTTCCCAGCCTTCACTCCATAAGCACACTGCATGCAAAAGATAGGTTCAGCTGCTCAGGAGTCAGACGAGTCTGATTCCCATTGGTCCCCTGAGCCAGGTTGCAGCCAATAGTGATGCTTTATGAGAGGAAAGAAAACTATTAAAATTGCAAAACCTCTCCCGTCCTGTTATCGAAATCCAGAAGACCTTAGAGAACACTAGGTTTAAAAATTATAGAATGCAATGAGACTTATGAAGAAAGTAAGACAGATAATTGCTTTTCTTTTCTTTAAAATTGCTTCCCAGTCTCCTATTTCTACCAGTTAGGAGCTAAGAGACAGTCATTTATTTATTCATTTATGATTGAAACCCATGTATTCTCTTTTTCTTTTTCTTTTTTTTTTTTTCTTTCACTTTATTTATTAAGTTGAAAGCTTCAAAATTAAAAAGGCACAAAAGAGTATACGGGCCCGGCGCTGTGGCTGACGCCTGTAACCTCAGCACTTTGGGAGGCCGAAGCGGGTGGATTGCCTGAGCTCAGGTGTTCCAGACCAGCCTGGGCAACACGGTGAAACCACGTCTCTACTAAAATACAAAAGAAATTAGCCGGGCGTGGTGGCCCACGCCTGTAGTCCCAGTTACTCCGGAGGCTGAGGCAGGAGAATCGCATGAATCCGGAAAGCAGAGATTGCAGCGAGCCAAGATCACCCCACTGCACTCCAGCCTGGGCAACAGAGCAAGACCCTGTCTCAAAAAAAAAGAGTATACAGTGACTAGTTTACCTCTGACTTCTGTCCCTTAGTAATCAACTTCTTAATTCTTGTGTATCCTTCTGGAGATTTTTTTCTTTTTTCTTTGTTGAGACAGGGTCTCAATCTCTCACCCAGGCTGCAGTGCAGTGGCAGGATCAGAGCAAACTGCAACATCAACCTCCTGGGTTCAAGCAATCCTCCCACCTCGGCCTCCCAAAGTGCTGGGATTACAAGCATGAGCCACCATGCCCTGCCCTCCTAGAGATATTATGTATGGGTAAAAGAAAAGGTGGTTCCCCCCTCAAATATAAATTTAAAAATCAGAGGATCGTCACATAACCCTAACTCCTTATATTAACACATTACTGTTCTATGAAGCAATCTCTTCTTTAAAAAATAAATTTTCAATACCTCCTATATAACTCAAAGATAAGAAAGAGCTATTTGGCAAAAAGAAATAGGATGTCTAGAGAACTAAATTGCATATGATTTTATAGCAAATCAACTCACTGAATTTCTGGTCCAGGATTCTGACCTGAAAAACCTGTATAGATCTTCCAAGTTCCCAGCAGGAATAATTTTGCAGAAGTTTTATTAGCACTCCATGGAGATCTAAGGTCCAGAAGCCTCTTCAACTTAATTGAAGAGGGAGAGAAGAGGAAAGCGGGAAGTTGAATTCAAATGTTTGGTTCTTGTGGACTAGCAACAAGGAAGTGAAGACAGATGAAAGAGAAACCTTGAGTGCCTTGGATCAGTTAATCAGTAACTCACTTACGCTGGCACTAAACTAGATCCCTCTGACATCCAGTGGCAATTGACCGGGTAAGGCTAGACAAGTTTGTAAGTCTCTTGTTCAGTGCAAAAGAACCAGCCACAGAGAAAAGAGGCTGCTTGGAGAATAAGCTACAGAAAACAACTAAAGATCAAAACCAAGAGAGCCCTCCAGGGACCCGTGTGGTGTCTGAGGCAGAGGCTGAATTCCAAGAGAGAGTCCAGCACCCGCTTTCTTTGAAGCCCTCAGCCTTTTCTTCTAGCCTGGAATCAGGTACTAGGGAAGAAAGAAGACTCAGAAGAAGGGTGTGCTTTTTAAGGTGTGGTGCACTATTAAGAATGCTAGACTGCCAGGAGTAATGGCTCATGCCTGTAGTCTCAACACTTAGGGAGGTAGAGGTGGGAGGTTTGCTTGAGCGCAGGAGTTCGAGACCAACCTGGCAATATAGTGAGACCCTGTCTCTACAAAATTTCTTCTAAAAATTAGCAGAGCGGGGCCGGGCGCAGTGGCTCATGCCTGCAATCCCAGCACTGTGGGAGGTCGAGGCAGGCGGATCACGAGGTCAGGAGATCGAGACCAGCCTGGCTAACATGGTGAAACCCCGTCTTTACTAAAAATACAAAAAATTAGATGGGTGTGCTGGCGGGCCCTTAATGCCAGCTACTCAGGAGGCTGGGGCAGGAGAATCGCTTGAAACCAGGAGGCGCACGTTGCAGGGAGCCAAGATCGCGCCACTGCACTCCAGCCTGGGCGACAGAGCAAGGCTCCGCCTCAAAAAAAAAAAAAAAAAAAAAAAAATTAGCAGAGCATGGTGGCACACGGCCATAGTCCCAGCTACTCGGGAGGCTGAGGGGGAAGGACCTTTTGAGCCCTGGAGGTGGAGGCTGCAGTGAATCAAGATCCCACTGGTGACAGAGCGAGACCCTGTCTCAAAAAAATATACAAAAATAAAAGAATGCTAGACTTAGATGACTTAGGTATCCATCGCAACTCAGCCACCAACTGACTGTGTGAATGATGACGTTCCTGAGCCCAGTTTCTTTATGTGTAAACCAGCTCGAAAATACTGCAAATCTAAAACCAGCTCAGTACAAGCCAGTTGCAATTTCCCAGTACCACAGCAGTTTTAGGAGCACCAAAACTCCAGCTTCTGGAATAACTTAAGACATTTTCAGCAACTGTCCAAGGCAATTCTGATCTCCAGTTTGAAAAACATTACAAAACACTACCCGGTCCACTCTAGCAGTCAATCTATCAATACTACCTCAAGAAAAATAATCATGCAACATTTAGATAAAACCAGTATCTAAATCTTAGGATGTCAGAAAGCACATATTAAAATCACGAGGGATCCTCTTAGACCCACCACAAGATGGCAACAATCCAGAAGTGGTAAGTGAGCACTTCGATGTGGAAAAATCTCTACAGAACAGAACCTAAACACCACTTCCAAAAACACAGCCAACATCGTTTATAAACAAAGCCGTGAATGTTTTCTGGAACCAGACTTGAATTTACAACCTCCTAAACTCCACGTAGGGAATGCAGTTTCTTTACTCGCCAGACAGCTTATCAGAAACTCTTACCTGTCTGTACTTTGCATAAATGGTGAATTTGAAAATAAAAATAACCCAGTGTTTGTCACAAATTTCTCGCCTATTACCACTGCATTCCTGAGTGGTAATAGGTTTAAATTCCAAGTCTGTTCCATGTTCGTCTGTCCCATGTTCCATCTTAGGCAAGAAACTAACCTGTCTGAAGCTCATCAGTAACATAGGATGAGAATTCCTGCCTCTCTTGATTATTTTGAATTATAAAAAGACATAAAGTAAGTGCCATCACATGTTAGGAATACATTCATGTTCATTTCCTCCTTTTCTTCCAGAACCCTGTAAGATATTTACAGAACAATAAATAACCAGAAAAGCTATCCCCCTTACGGTAAATCCCAATCATGCCAAAATTCCTCAGACCAAAATAGATACTAACTGAAAAAGGGCTTTTTTGCATTTGTACATAGTATGTGTACCATATGTGCTCTCATGATACACACATGATTATAAAAAGATATCGTCAGAAGGTAACCACTGTTGGCCGGGCACGGTGACTCAGGCCTGTAATCCCAGCACTTTGGGAGGCCAAGGCAGGCAGATCACTCTGAGGTCAGGAGTTCAAGACCAGCCTGGCCAACATGGTGAAACCCCATCTCTACTAAAAACATAAAAATTAGCCAGGCACGGTGGCACGCACCTGTAATCCCAGTTACTCCGGAGGCTGAGGCAGGAGAATCGCTTGAACCCAGAAGGTAGAGGTTGCAGTGAGCCAAGATTGCCCCACTATACTCCAGCCTGGGTGACAGAGAGACTCCATCTCAAAATAAAAAAAAGGTAACCACTGTTAATTCTACTCAACAATATTAGGTTAAATCATATGACATTGCTGATGCTTGACCACTTTATATTTACAACTATAGCAGTTTCATATAGTTGGAAATAGCAAATCTAGGGCAAGGATTCGAGGTCAGGAGCAGTGGTTCACAACTATAATCCCAGCACCTTGGGAGGCCAAGGAGGGAGGATCACTTGAGCCCAGGAGTTCAAAACTAGCCTGAGCAACATAGTGAGACCTCATCTTTAAAATTAAAAATTGTTTTTAAAAAATAAAGCAAGGATTCAATATCTGTCTGCCCTCCCTAGATTTCCTGAAAACAACAAGATCATTAGAAATCAGTAACTCTGCGTTGTCATCTCCGTTCTGCCATTTATTAGTTGTGTCACTTTAAGAAAATCATTTAGCAACTTTGGGCCCTGGTTTCCAGATGTATACGATAAATATGGTAGATTTATCTTTTTCTGCTCTATAATTTAATGACTATAATAAGGCATAGGCACTTAGGCTAATGCCACCAAAATGCAGAGCTGGTAAGAACATTTTAAACTTAGCTATCCAAATTCTCTTGGTTGTCCCTTCTGCATCCATCCTGCCCTCTTCCACTATGAAGCACAGAAGACAGAGACCTTGATGATAATAAAATAAAGCTGTGTAAACTTCTTCACAGGCTTCTTAAAAGGCACTTCTAATTTGGCACACCCTACCACAGCAGTACTGAATTTCTCCTTAAACAAAAATGGTCACGGGTGTCAAAGAGATGTGAGTGAGTGTCCACTGAACTGTGTCTAAATGATTTTCCTTGTGACCAAAGGCAGCCTGGAATAAGCCTCTGCTAGTGAGAAGAGGGAACATGCTTCCCAGGCCGAGGAGGCATTGTTCAAAGTAATGAGTTCTGCACCACTTGGTCCACAATTCACAGCTGAGTCTGATTTTCCTAGACAAAGAGCAATAACCAAATGGAGGATGCTCTTCAGCAAGCTTCCCTGGGTTTATCATTGTTTTTAGACTCACGAGGTGGTGAAGGAAAGACGAGAGTCTCCCTAACCATCTATGTCCTAGGAATGACAAGAGGAAATGTTTGTCAACCCTGGTCAACATTATACCAGGATTTTGTCATGGCTGTAATGGATTTCAAGAGTCTAAATTCACTAAAAATGCCTAGAAATTATTCCATCTCAAAAGTTAAAATGTTTAATACTCTATTGTATTCCTTTTATCCTTCTATCATAATTTTATATCCCCTCTCATTTTTTGTTTTTTGGTTTTTTTGTTTGTTTTGTTCAGGGAAAAATAGTTATGATCCTTCGGGCATGCAGACCAACATTCTTACAAGGGAGCTGCAGAAGGTTCATTATGTCATGAAACACAGAGCCAGAACAAAGGATTACTGAATCATTCACCTTATCTTCATCTAAGAAACTTGAGAATTACAGGGTTTCTGTTTCTTCTGAACTAAGTGCTGCACTTGCCAAAAGTACAAGTTTTAGAGTAGAGTTTGTACTACAAAAATGTAAGCAAATAGGTGCACATAATGCTTCCTATCCTAGATATAGAGCCTTATCTAAATTACTCAAAGTTTCAGCTTTTGCTTCTGAATCTGCCAGTCTGAGTGATTAGCACCAAATCAATCATTCTCCTTAAGAGTACCAAAGGTAGTATCTTCACCCTGAACATCTGAAGTGGTGTTAGAATTATTTCAGGACTCACAGCTCTTAGTTCATTCAGAACAGAAATCTGGATTTATTCATCTTGCCTTATATATAACACATTCTCAATAAACATTTGTTGACTACATGAATAAATTAAGTAAAAAACATTTCATTAAGAATTTTCTCAGTATTTTACATTATGGCACCCTAACAAGAAGCACTTTTATCATATTCTGTGTTTATAATACTATCCCTTTATCTGGAAGACTGATTTTTAAAATAAATTTAATTGAAGTTGATGATGTGGGAAAATATATCAAACGGAAGCAATAACTTTAAACAGATTTTATTACGAATCTGGTGCCACTATAAATCCTCGCTCTGCCCATCAATCTTCCCTCTCTTTGTCTCCTTCCCATTGCCTCTCCCCTGCCTCCCCCAGGTACTCCCAGTCTCATTATCCCATGATCTGTTAAAACTGCAGTTTACCTCCTGGAACTAGCAAAAACACATGTCACTGAGAATTAGGGAATTGGAGCCAGTTACAAGCCACCACATAGGGTCACAAAGTATCTGAACCTGAAAATTAAGAGTTTTTCTATTTTTCTAAACAAGAGAAAAGGGGAGAAACTCAGTTGGACTTATTTTTAAACATTTAAGCTAGATGGATTGCACAATGTTAAGCATTTATGACAAATGAGATGGGAGAGAACTTTAACAGCATGTTACTCGCTAATCATTTGAAAAGCGGTACATTGATTTCATTTGCTGATGGTGAGAGTATATTATCTTAAAACATCTACCACAAATAAACACTTGCTATTCTTGAAAACAAATTGCTTGAAACTGGTATGTAGCAAGACAGTACTCACGTATTACTTCACCCAAGGTATTTTATGCCACACTTTATGCCAAGAAGAGTTAACTCAATTTTAAATTTGTATTTGCAGTTATATTAATTCTAACCAATGTTTAATAGCAACTAGGTACCAATCATACTGCCAAATATTGATGCAGTTTAAGAAAGATAAGCAAGAAGCTACCGCTCCTTCTACATGCCCCCTTAAGATGTGTACTTTTGCCAAATGCTAGGCTGTATGTAAACAAATGGGATTTAAAAGAGGGGAGAGGGCTGTCAAGATTCACAGTTTTATGAAACTAAAAATTATTCTTGTCTTCCGGGCACAGTGGCTCACGCCTGTAATCCCAGCACTTTTGGGAGGACGAAGTGGGTGGATCACCTGAGGTCAGGAGTTCAAGACCAGCCTGGCCAATGTGGTGAAACCCCGTCTCTACTAAAAATACAAAAATTAGCTGGGCATGGTGGTGCATGCCTGTAATCCCAGCTATTCGGGAAGCTGAGGCAGGAGAATCGCTTGAACCCAGGAGGCGGAGGTTGCAGTGAGCCGAGGTTGCACTGCACTCCGGCCTGGGCGACAGAGCCAGACTCTTTCTCAAAAAGGAAAAAAAGAAAAAGAAAATTACTCTCAACAGACAGCTTGAGAAAACTGGCTTCTGTTAAGGCTTCTTGAAGCATTCTCTGCAGAAGATTTTAACCCCAAAGGTGACCAAAACGCTGAGGCAACTGAAAAAAAAACAACCGCCTCTTCTGGGAAAGCCTTTGTTTCTTTTCATTGGCATTATACTCTGGTCCCTTTCGCAGCGCATCTCCTTGTCATAAACATGCCAATAAACAGGACATGGGTGCTGCTGGGTTGTACAAGCCCTGCTCTTCACTTGGGTTAGGAGGCACAGATTTGTCCTTGTAACGCTCGAGAACAATCACTTTACTGAATTTTTTAACTCCTTACCAGGAAGTAAATGTTTTATTCGTCTCCACTTTTCGGGATAGAGGGGGATTTCAGTTGCTGCCCTAATAACTAATCTCTCACCATTTTCTTCTGTCCGTGATCAAAATGGTAACAAGGGAAGGGAAAAGTTGGTTTTTGTTTTGTTTTTTTTTTAGTTGGTTATTGCTTTAATGCTGAACTCTCAACGTCATAATGTGATCACAAATTGATTCGCAGACGGAAACAAATAGAAAACGCCTCAGGAAGGAGGGGAGAGGACGTCGCAGATGCTCAACAGGGAACTGGGCTTAGGGGCGCGCGGGGTGGCGTCTCGGACCCACTGCTCAGTCGCCAAGGAAACGCCGCGCAGGCGCAGAGCGCGCCGCCGTGGGCAGGGGTTTGCCTCCACCACCCCGCGCCGCTCGGGCGCTCCTCGTTCTTCCCAGGAAAGGGCAATGGAGTATATCCTCCTCGCGCTGAGCACACCTAGTCTTCTCTAAGAGGGTCCTGAGCGGGGTCACCGGTCGCAGGAAAAGCTGTGAGACTCCCCAAGTGTAACCGACGCTGCACTTCCCTTGCTGGGAAACGCGGACCTGCTCTCCTGGCGGCGTCTGGCGATCAGAGAGAGGGTCCCGGGACCCCGCATGAGGGTGAAGCATCCTGCAAAGATGCTGGACGTTCCACCAGACGAAATGCCACCCACCACTACCGCAAGGGACCCGAGAGTTACATTCTTTAGCGGACACACATACACCCCCACATCCTTCTGAATTACGGGACCCCTAAGAGCAGCCGTGGCCAGTTCCCCGCACGGGGGGTTGGAGGATCCCCACGCACAGCACTCACACAGTCCTAAAGAGGCGTGTCCAGGCTGTGGCTGCCGAGAGAGGAACTCGGGCCACCTGCTCACTCGCTCATCGGACTGGCGTACCAGTCCTCTTTTTCCTGCACACCCTCTTCTCTCCCGCGCCCCCCTCCCCTTCCCCCGAAAGCACTGACCTCCTCAGCTTTGAGTGTTCAGTAGATGAAGGACTCCTCGGAGTCCGTGGCACAGGGAGCCACCTCCGAAGTGCTGGGGTGATGAGTTATTGGCCCCTGTGACTCCAACTCCAAAGCCCTGCCAAGGGCCAGAAAAGCCCCCCTAGAAGAGCACTTCTCCCCACTAGCCAGCAGAAGCCCCAGAAGAGCGGGGAAGAGCAGGGTACCGCCGCCACAACCTGCTTTCTCATTCAAATCCTCACACTCACACAGGAGCCCCACTCCCTCTCGGCCCCGCAGCTTCCGAGGAAATCAGGAACTGGAGTTGGGAAGAGCGGACTGGAGCGCCCGCTGCCTCCGCTGGCCCGGGCGGGATAGGTGTACGGAACCCCAGGGCTGCACCTGGAATCCTTGACTTACACTCTTCTGCGGGGCTCCCCGCTTGGCAAGGGCCAGAAGCATTGGCAATGAAGTCCTTTTACCTACGCCCCACCCCCTGCAAGTTTCAAAAGTTTCCAAACCCAGGGTAATCCCCTGATACTCAGTTTGGGGCTGTAGCTGGAGGGCCTCGGTGGTGGGCGGGTAAAGGAGTTGGAGAAACAAAGTTGGAGGTGAAGGGGCAGGGAATGGGAACTGCGTGCAACTTGCACCAAAGTAAAAGGTGTTCTGAAATGCCCGTCTTACCTCCTTTAAAAAAAAAAAAAAAAAAAAAATTCTCAGAACATAGCATCTGTCAATGCTGCAAATTAAAGAGATCCACTTTGAGTGAAGTGCAACTAAAATTGAGAGTGTGGATGATAACACTTTGCTTTTATTTATTCCCAGTCTCTTCATTTGGAAATGCTACTCCTTGGCATTAACAGGACACTTACTCACTTAGATCCGTTTAGTAGCTGGTTGACTCAAGCGGGCAACCTGCCGGGAGTAAGAAGACCGCGGTGGCAGAGGAAAGCTTGCACAGAGCAGGCACTCAAGTGTAGATGAAACGATGAAATCTACTGAACGCCCTGACAGGATGAGTGACCAGCTAGGGGCGGATGCGGGAACCGCCACTGGTCTAGACTGCCGCAGTGTGATCCGGCTTCTGGATTCCAGGATTTACATTTATCAGCCTTCATTCAACCTGCCCTATTGTTAGTTCAAAGCCTGGCTGGGAAGGAGTGGGGACGCAGCTCTTCACTCACCTTTCAGTTTAAAATAATCCTCCAATAAGAATGTCCTAGGAAAGCTGGCAGCATGGGGTTGGCAGGGATTTTCTGGGCTTAGTGACAACATAAACTAAAGTCATTTTCTTTTTTCATGCGTGAATTTGCCCAGGAAGTTACAAATGAGTAAATTACAAATGAGTGCCTGAGATTGGAGCTCCGGGCCTTGGCTGCCTGTCCGCTTTGACAGACAGTTAGTGTGGAGGGTGGTAGCACTGTGACCTCTCAGCACAAGATCTAGGGTTTCACCTTTTCATCCCACTTAGCCGATACCATAGAAACAACCCATTTGTATTATTCAATTCAACAGAGGCAATTACAATGTCACAGCAAAGCACCATGGGCAAGAAGAAACTTTATCCTGAAAACAATCCTAGACTCTTAGAAAAAAGAAAAAAGCCACCAGAATACCCACTTGAATTTCTTCCTCCCAATAGTACCAGGAAGAAATCAATTTGGAAAAAAATATAGGTAAAACGTTCTTTGCCTCTATAGAAAGAAACCTCCCCAAATTTACTTTTGTTTTTGTTTTTTTTACATGCCCATACATAAGCCTCAATTTATAAGAAATTAAGTCATTAACCCTCTGCCTCCAAACTGCTTTTTATTTTGTAAACATGCTTGTTGGAGATTTGTTTTGCTGGTAATCTCCATGGTGAATAGAAAAGCCAAAAAAAAAAAAAAAAAACCCACCAAGATAATCCCTCAACAGCAGCAGTTCACCCCCTAAGCTCCGGTGTTTGTCTTTCTTGAGTCTGAAAAAATGCAGATGCACATGTTGAAATAAACTCAGACACAAAGTTTCTAATAAGAGCACTTGTTTGCTATGCACTTTATTTTGATAGTTTTAATCAACTCCCATAATTTTGTAAACTTTCAAATTTTTTAATTGTGTGGTATTTCAAACCTACCAAAAACAGGACATACACCATGTAATACTCCTGCTCCCCCAACCCCTTCTTTTTTAAATAAAGTATTACAGATACGGCTAAACCCCAACTCCTGACTCGTTACCCCCACCCCTTTCCAAGGGTAATAATTCTGAAGTTGATATGAATCATAATTATGCATGTTCTTAAATGTTTAGGATATTTATACATCCATAATCTTTTAATGTAGCTTTTCTCTCCAAGTCTTTTTAACATTATTTATCAGAGAAAAATCACTAAAACAATTAATTAATTAATTGGAGAAAATCACTAAAAACAAGAAAATTTGTTACATTGCTAAGTTTTTAGAAGCAGGACAGAACTATTTTTCCTGCTTGTGACAATCAGAGTATGGAATAATAACACAGGGATTAGAAAGTGGGTAATAAGCAGCCTCTCTAGGTTACACAAACTCTTCCATGGTTACCAAAGAATAAATAGAAAAACAAAACAAATAATGCCCTCCTCTTTCACTGGTTAAAGGGGAACTGGAGAAAATGAGACCTACATTAAAACTTCTTTGGGCAGGTAAGACAAACATCCTACATGGTAATAAAGTACCTTTTCTAGATGATCTCTTGGTCATGCAAGCTATGATCTTTTCGTAAGGATTTACCACTTTTCCAAGTATAAAGAACTCCTGCTGGTAGCTCAATACAAGGTTGAAATCCGCCTGGCTGAGAAGTCTGGGGTTGAATTAGCTCTGCTTCTTCAAGCACAGGGACATCCATCTGTACAGTAGTTACAAAAAATCCTTTGCTGTGATCCTTTGACTTCATGTCCTCCCAGCATTAAAAGTGCTAAGAAAGCATCAATTTTTCTTAAATGCCATTGAATGGTGAAAGGCATCCTTCCCAACCCCCACCCTCCTCATTTCCTGAGTGATGACTCTCATTAATTATACTGGCACACCGCGGCCCAGCCTCCCTTCTAAATAGCTGCCAGATTTCTACATATCATCTCTGCCTTGATACAGAATGTGCACTGACACCAGGATCACAGAAAATCCTGGAAGAGGTGCCTGATACACGGTAAAATGATTGATGTGCCTTGTGGTGAGCCCACTGCGCTGCATATCGCAGGGGGGTTCTTAGAAAACTGCACTGGAAATTTCTGTGTTGGAAAAAGATTTTTCTAGCTGCACAAAAATTGCGCTTCCAGTTGCAAAAAGAGCCACTTATTTAAGGTGTTCAAATTTAAACAGCAACCATCTTGAGTTATACCCATGAGCAAGAGAGGAAAGGAGATAAATATTCCCTATTTTAATCAATGCACCAAGTTAAGAAAACCTTGACCAAAAAAGCTTATCAAAAAGGAGGCATTCCTCTTTCAACACATATTTCTTCAGTACTTGCCATGTGCCAGGCACTGCTCTAGGTGGTTAGCCTTAGCTGGAATATAGATAGCACTCCTGAAGTAGAGCGTAGTACCTGTCTTTATGGCCCTACTCTATGAATTGGTCACGGCCTTTAGGTACAAATAACAAAACCCCTTATCAAACCAGCTTGAGTAAAAAGCTGATGTATTGACTCCCACTTTACGATGGGGGAAGGATAAGGACTTCAGAAACGATGGGAGTCTAGCAATTCAGAATCAGCATTTCTCTTGTTAAAGAAAAAATTATTCAATGTTAAAGCATGGTAAGGAAGGCTTCATTCAGGACCACTGAAATCGACACAGGGACTACTGCACGGAGCTCATGCAGAATACAGCATAGGCAGCTGGGAAGTTATAGACAAAGAGCAGATGGGGTTGCTGGATGACAAATCACTAAGAGGAAACATCAGGGATATGAGGGACTCCAGCTAAACCGACCTAACTGGATTCTTGCTGAACACAGGCCAGGGTGATCAGACATGACCTGGGGGACAGTGGAGGATGAAGGATCTATTGAGGGTGATCAGATATGGAGACTGGGGGTTCTTGCTAAACTGACTTAGCAGAACTCCTTACTAAAACTGAGTCTTACAAGAAAATGCATATATGGGCCCAGAAGAAGGCTCAGAAGCATGACTAATGTTTGGCCAAGCAAGCAATTTTTGTCACTCTCACACTTTCACCTTTGCTCCTACTATTTCCCTCTCTCTGCTTTTCTCAGTATTTTGATCCTGTTCTCTCCTATTCCATATGAGCTTTCTGTACAACCTGGGGGTGGGGAGAATATGGCTAGAGACAGCTCCAGGTTTCAATCGTCTCAGCTAGAGAGGCCTTTTTGCTTTTACCATCTGTAAATAAGAGGGTAGGAAAGGATTTGAACTGACCTGACTTAGGTCATGTATCCATCCATAGGTCAATTACTGTGGACAACAATAAGTAGAGTGTATGTGTGGCCAGACCCTGATTATACACACACCCTTATAGCCAGGAAGGTGGGATATTATAAATAGCAGCCCATCAGAACTACTTGGAACCAGAGAGGATTTGTTCCCAAGATGAAAGGGGCTGGTTCTACCAAGTGAAGGCAGGAAGAGATTCTAGCAAATAAAAAGAATAGATGTGGGCTGGGCACGATGGCTCACACCTGTAATACCAGCACTCTGGGAGGCTGAGGCGGGTGGATGACAAGGTCAGGAGTTCGAGATCAGCCTGGCCAACATGGTAAAACCCCGTCTCTACTAAAAATACAAAAATTAGCCGGGTGTGGTGGCAGCCACCTGTAATCCCAGCTCCTCGGGAGGCTGCGGCAGAGAATTGCTTGAACCCAGGAGGTGGAGGTTGCAGTGAGCAAAGATCGCGCCACTACACTCCAGCCTGGATGACAGAGCGAGACTCCGTCTCAAAAAAAAAAAAAAAAAAAAAAAAAGAATAGATGTTCCCTAGGGCGCCCTCTCTTAAATCTGCTGCCAAAGGAAGAAACACCTTTAGACTGATTTATATGTATACTACTTAATCTACAGAGTAGATCAGAAGCGAAATGTCCTAAATCCATCACAGGAGACTGAGGGGAGAGGAGTAGTAATGGCCAACTGTAAGTGCTGCCAATCTTTCCCTCCCCAGCTGAAGAAGCATGTGTCCCCATGTGGGGCCAACTGGCAGGAGCTGGAGATGGGGAGGAAGGAACACAACCAGGATAGCTGATCTCTGAAAGGATTGTTTTCTTTTGTGTTTTTCACTTTTTATCATGGAAGTGTTTATACATACACAAAAGTAGAATAGTATAGTAAAACCCTATGTACTAGTCACTGTGTTTCAACAATTATTAATATTTTGGCAACTTTATCCAGGAATATGGAGATTCGCTGAAATACCTGAATTCATAAACTAACACATTTTTGCAGTACTATGATGTTGGTTACTGAAAGAAATACATGCCTCTTATGGTAAATTATATAAGACCAGTGCATGCAAAGCCCTTAGCAAAATGCCTGGTACAAAATGAGTTCTCAAATATGTCTTTACTGTTAATATTTGAAACCTATTTAAACTTTTTATTTATTTACTTATTATTTTGTGTGTGTGTGTGTGATGGAGTTTCACTCTCGTTGCCGAGGCTGGAGTGCAGTTGCACGATCTCAGCTCACTGCAACCTCGCCCTCCTGGGTTCAAGTGATTCTCCTGCCTCAGCCTCCCAAGTAGCTGGGATTACAGGCAGGCGCCACCATGCCTGGCTAATTTTGTATTTTTAGTAGAAATGGGGTTTCGCCATGTTGGCCAGGTGAACTCCTGACCTCAGGTGATGTGCTCACCTCGACCTCCCAAAGTGCTGGGATTACAGGCCTGAGCCACTGTGCCCGGCTGAAAGTTTTCAAATATGAATGAAGTCTACAAATGGAAATGTTTTGGCATACAGAGGAAAATAATGTTTTTTTGTTTTGTTTTGTTTTTTGAGACAAAGTCTTGCTCTGTCGCCCAGACTGGAGTGCAGTGGCGTGATCTCAGTTCACTGCAATCTCTGCCTCCCAGGCTCAAGCGATTCTCCTGCCTCAGCCTCCAGAGTAGCTGGGATTACAGGCACCTGCCACCATGCCCAGCTAATTTTTGTGTTTTTTAGTAGAGACGAGGTTTCGCCATGTTGGTCAGGCTGGTCTCAAACTCCTGACCTCAGGTGATCCAACCGCCTTGGCCTTCCAAAATACTAGGATTACAGGCATGAGCATCCAACCGAAAATAATGTTTTTTTTTTAAATAATGTTTTTTTAGAGACTGGGGTCTCACTATGTTGCCCAGGCTGGACTCTTAACTGCTCTAACTGCTGGGCTCAAGGGATCCTCCTGCCTCAGCTTCCTAAGTAGCTGGAACTACAGGTGTTCTGCTGGAAAATAACTTTTTAAGGCTAAACTCTGGGCCGGGCGCGGTGGCTCACGCCTGTAATCCCAGCACTTTGGGAGGCCGAGGCGGGCGGATCACAAGGTCAGGAGATCGAGACCATCCTGGCTAACACTGTGAAACCCCGTCTCTACTAAAAATGCAAAAAATTAGCCAGGCGAGGCGGCGGGCCCCTGTAGTCCCAGCTACTCGGGAGGCTGAGGCAGGAGAATGGCGTGAACCCGGGAGGCGGAGCTTGCAGTGAGCCGAGATCGCGCCACTGCACTCCAGCCTGGGCGACTAAGAGAGACTCTGTCTCAAAAAAAAAATAAATAAATAAATAAACTCTGATTCTTCATTTACCAACAGACTATAACTTTTTTTAATGATTTATTTTTAAATGGCAGCTATTTATATTTTTTCTATAACAAGCCTAAATAACTATTTTCCCATTTTATCTGGAAAGGTCAAAAATATTATAAGCAAATGCACATTTCACCATACAAATAAGGAGAAAACATGATTTAAATTGTTAAACTTAGGAATGAGCCTGGACTACATATCAGAATTCTAAATACTAGGTCCCCACTTCACTACCTTGGTAAAATACTTCATCCTGTGAATGCTGGGTGAAGGTAAAGTAGCATAGCTGCGCCTAAGTTAATTTTATTCAACTAAGATTTTCTTAACCTCAGTTATACTTCTCGGGAGATTTTAGTTCTCAAGATAAGGTGAACACTTTTTAAAAGGCAGTAAGTGTGCTAAAGTGAACTTTCCCCATTTTCTGTTCTTCTCCAACGTGTTTGATTGTTTATTTCTCCTGCGGTGGGAAGGGGAACGAAGTACTTGGAGGAAACAATAGTGTCAGAGAAGGAAGTGCCCCCTTTTCCTCCTTCCTAAGAGCTTCACAACTCAGCTCTGTGCATGTTGTTTCCAGAAAGACCTCCCACAGAGCCAATATCTGCAACTTTCAAGATGGTCAAGGCTTGCTCACCAAGACAGACCTTTAATTGAAGTTTCTTTATTCAGCCTTAGAAGTAATACTGAAACTTTGAGGCTACAGATTTCCCTCATGGAATATACTGGGCTCCCCCTCCAATACTATCATTAAAAGATTCTGTAGAATTCAACAATATAATTAAAATAATCTGAAGTACCATTTTTATAGACATTGAACAAATGCTTAGAAAGACAAGCAAACTGAATTGTAGAGAGAAAATGAGGAAAGACACTGGTGAAAGAGTTACAGTACAAATTCTAAAGTTTTGAAAGATGGGGGCGTTGGAGGGGGGAGGCAATTTACACCACAAGGAAAACTCTTCTTCCCTACCATTTGGAATTCTAGTGGGGTGTGCAGTCTCTTTTACTAACATCTGTTTATTTTTAAGCAGAAAACAAATGGTTAGATTTTTCTGTATAAACAGAGCAAAAGGAAAAACTACACCTTAAAATTTGTATTTAGTTTTTGTTTCACTTATTTGCATAATTAAACTAGCTACATATTAAGATGGCTTGCTTTGTCCAAAATAAATGTCTCCCTTTTCAAACTTGACAAGTTTACAAAATGTTCTCTCAGATCACTTCAGCAAATTAATCTTCATGGTGTAGGCTCATGGGATGCATGGGGGAAATTCTGACTAAAAAAAAAAAGGTCCTGGTCAAAATGACAAGGCAACACTGTGATGGTCCACTCATTTATTCTTTCATTCATTTATTTAACAAATATTTACGGAGTTCCCTATATGAGCAAGAAATAGGGCCAAATCCTGCTGTGGAAGGAGCAGAAATGATCCAAAATTCAGTATTTGAATTATAAAGTCTACTGTACCTTGGACTAGAGAGGCATGTAAATAAATATTTACAATATAAATAACGAGTGCTAAAATAGATACATGTACAGTGCTGCAGAACAGAAGAGGGTGCTAATTCCTCAATTTCATTGCTAGTTACACAGAAATAAAGTGTTTTGATAACCAAAATGAAGCAGAAAATAGAAGTAATGATCCTAATGCCTCAATTTTTTAAAAACCTTATTTCTGTCTGAATTACTCACTGTCTTCACTTGAGTTATAGAAATAATCAGGCTGGCCGGGTGTGGTTGCTCACGCCTGTAAGCCCAGTACTTTGGGAACCCGAGGTAGGCAAATGAGGTCAGGAGTTCAAGACAAGCCTGGCCAACATGGTGAAACCCTGTCTCTATTAAAAATTTAAAAATTAGCTGGGTATGGTGGCATGCACCTGTGGTTCCAGCTACTAGGAAGGCTGAGGGAAGAGAATGGCTTGAACCCAGGAGGCAGAGGTTGCAGTGAGTCAAGACTGCACCACTGCACTCCAGCCTGGGTGACAGAGCAAGATTCTGTCTAAAAAAGGAAGAAAGAGAAAAGAAAGAAAGAAAAGGAAGAAAAGAAAGAAAAGAAAGAAAGGAAGGAAAGGAAGAAAAGGAAAGGAAGGAAAGGATAATCAGGTTTCTTCCAAAGAGTGTGCTAGAAAATGAGATCCTTGGTACTGACTTTTAGTAACCAATAATGTCATATTTTTGCATTGCAAACGAGTGCATACATTCAAATATATTTATAACAAAAAATTAACAATACTTACCTTTGCTATTTTCAATGCACTCTGATATATTTTATCCTGTTCTGTTCCTTTATCTTTTTCTTTTTTAATTGATTTCACATCTCACTAATAGGCAGAGCCTACAAATGAAAAATAGTGTTTAGGCCGGGTGCAGTGGCTCATGCCTGTAATTCCCAGCACTTTGGGAGGCTGAGGCGGGCAGACCATGAGGACAGGGGTTCAAGACCAGCCTGGCCAATATGTTGAAACCCTGTCTCTACTAAAAATACAGAAAAAAATTAGCCAGGCGTGGTGGTGCGCGTCTGTAGTACCAGCTACTCGGGAGGCTGAGGCAGGAGAATTGCTTGAACCCAGAAGGCGGAGGTTGCAGTGAGCTGAGATCGTGCCACTGCACTCCAGCCTGGGCATCAGAGCAAGACTCTGTCTCAAAAAAAAAAAAGAAAAGAAAGAAAAACAGTGGTTGGCCAGGTACGGTAGCTCACCCTGTAATCCCAACATTTTAGGAGGCCAAGGCCAGCAGATCACTCAAGCCCAAGAGTTCAAATTCAGCCTGGACAACATGGTGAAACCCGTGTCTACAAAAAACACAAAAAAATTAGCTGGACATAGTGGTGCTGGTGTGCACCTGTAGTCTCACCTATTCAGGAGGCTGAGGTGGGAGGATCACTTGAGCCCTGGAGGCAGAGGTTGCAGTGCATTGAGATCATGCCACTGTACTCCAGCTTGGGCAACAGAGCAAGACCCTCTCTCAAAAAAAAAAAGAAAAACAATGTTCCAATGTGTTCATTAAAAATGAACAAGAAGCAAAGCAGTAATACTCAGAACAGAACCAAGTGAGATCAAAAGATCCCCAAAGACCTCCATCCTGCCTAGTAAATTGGTAAATCTCATAACCATATAAGATTAAGTCTCTGAGGCCGGGCGCGGTGGCTCAAGCCTGTAATCCCAGCACTTTGGGAGGCCGAGACGGGTGGATCACAAGGTCAGGAGATCGAGACCATCCTGGCTAACATGGTGAAACCCCATCTCTACTAAAAATACAAAAACTTAGCCGGGCGAGGTGGCGGGCGCCTGTAGTCCCAGCTACTCAGGAGGCTGAGGCAGGAGAATGGCGTAAACCCGGGAGGCGGAGCTTGCAGTGAGCTGAGATCCGGCCACTGCACTCCAGCCTGGGCGACAGAGCGAGACTCCGTCTCAAAAAAAAAAAAAAAAAAAAAAGATTAAGTCTCTGGAAGAATAAAGTCCTGTGATTCTCAACCCTTTAGCCATCCCTGGGCTTCTCAACCCAGATCAATAGAAAGAGGTGTCCAGATCTCAAAAGGTGGATCTGCTCCAATAGCTTTTTTTTTTTTTTTTTTTTTTTTTTTAGACAGAGTCTGACTCTGTTGCCCAGGCTGGAGTGCAGTGGCACGATCTCGGCTTACTGCAAGCTCTGCCTCCCGGGTTCATGCCATTCTCCTGCCTCAGCCTCCAGAGTAGCTGGGACTACAGGTGCCCACCACCACTCCCAGCTAATTTTTTGTATTTCCAGTAGAGACAGGGTTTCACCATGTTAGCCAGGATGGTCTCGATCTCCTGACCTTGTGATCCGCCCACCTCAGCCTCCCAAAGTGCTGGGATTACAGGCGTGAGCCACCACGCCCGGCCTCCAATGGCTATTTTTGAAGAGGCCATGGAGGATAAGGATGATCTTCCAGAGAACAGAACTGAGGCACCCAGATGATATGACCAAGAAACACACACAACTAGAACCAGGAGCTATCATTATTCCTCTCCGGCAGGACAAGACATAGTTGTGGACCACTGAATTCTGTTTTCCCTCGCATTATATAGTGGATGCATTGACATTTGAACTAAGGCTTCCAGACCATGAGGAACTACCTCTAGACCTGACCAAAAGGGAGTAACTCTCAGAGATCCCAAACAAGGGGATGGGCTTTTTGGATTGTAATTGGGTAATCCTACCCACTTACTTACTAGATAAAGCCTACCTTTTTTCTTTAAGTATAATAATGAACTCAAGTCATCAGTATCTCAGTACAATACCACCTCATCATAATTTGCAAAATATTAAAATATCTAGCTAATTAATGATACCTTTCCTGATTTTCCATCATTAATATCATTTTCAAATTATAATATTTAATAGTTTGATGTAATTTTAATGGGAGGAATGCAAGTTAAAAGAATGAGTTCAGGCCGGGCGCGGTGGCTCAAGCCTGTAATCCCAGCACTTTGGGAGGCCGAGGCGGGCGGATCACAAGGTCAGGAGATCGAGACCACAGTGAAACCCCGTCTCTACTAAAAATACAAAAAATTAGCCGGGTGCGGTGGCGGGCGCCTGTAGTCCCAGCTACTCAGGAGGCTGAGGCAGGAGAATGGTGTGAACCCAGGAGGCGGAGCTTGCAGTGAGGCGAGATCACGCCACTGCACTCCAGCCTGGGCAACAGCGTGAGACTCCGTCTCAAAAATAAATAAATAAATAAATAAATAAATAAATAAAATAAAATAAAATAAAAGAATGAGTTCAAATTGCCACCTTGAAAAAGAAAGTATAGTTTGTTCATTTAAAAAGCATTTTTACTATTTTACTGTTAAATTTCTGTTCTTAACCTATTTTATTTTATTTTTTTAACACAAAGTCTCGCTCTATCGCCCAGGCTGGAGTGCAGTGGCACAACAATCAGCTCACTGCAACCCCCGCCTCCCAGGTTCAAGCAATTCTCCTGTCTCAGCCTCACAAGTAATTGGGATTGCAGGTGCCCACCACCACGCCCGGGTCATTTTTGTATTTTTAGTAGAGACAAGGTTTTGCCATGTTGGCCAGGCTTGTCTCGAACTCCTGACCTTAGGTGATCTGCCCACCTCAGCCTCCCAGAGTGCTGGGATTATAGCGGTGAACCACCTCGCCTGGCAGGTGTTTTAAAATTTTAAAACAAAAAATTTTAATTTTTTATTTGTTTAGTTGTTTTTAAACAGAGTCTTACCCTTTCACCCAGGCTGGAGTACAGTGGCACAATTTCGGCTCACTACAACCTCCACCTCCCCAGTTCAAGCGATTTTCCTGCCTCAGTTTCCTGAGTAGCTGGGATTACAGGTGCCCGCTACCACATCTGGCTAATTTTTATATTTTTAGTAGAGACAGAGTTTCACCATGTTGGTCAGGGTGGTCTCAAACTCCTGACCTCAGGTGATCCACCCACCTTGACCTCCCAAAGTGTTAGGATTACAGGCATGAGCCACTGCGCCTGGCCTTAACCATTTTAATATTAATCTTGAGTTTTTTATTTTCTTCAGCCTTTTCATATTAATAAATTTGTATTACTTTCTCCCTGTGATTTGCCTTCATAGAAATAGCTGCCTCGGTGGCTGGGTGCAGTGGCTTATGCCTGTAATCCCAGGACTTCGGGAAGCCAAGGTAGGTGGATCACCTGAGGTTCGGAGTTAGAGACCAGCCTGACCAACATGAAGAAACCCCTTCTCTGAAACTAAAAATACCAAATTAGCTGGGCATGGTGGCACATGCCTGTAATCCCAGCTACTCGGGAGGCTGAGGCAGGAGAATTGCTTGAACCCGGGAGGCAGAGGTTGAGGTGAGCTGAGATCGTGCCATTGCACTCCAGCCTGGACAACAAGAGTGAAACTCCATCTCAAAAAAAAAAGAAAAAGAAAAAGAAAAGAAAAAGAGGCCGGGCGCGGTGGCTCAAGCCTGTAATCCCAGCACTTTGGGAGGCTGAGACGGGCGGATCACGAGGTCAGGAGATCGAGACCATCCTGGCTAACACAGTGAAACCCCGTCTCTACTAAAAAATACAAAAAACTAGCCGGGCGAGGTGGCGGGCGCCTGTAGTCCCAGCTACTCGGGAGGCTGAGGCAGGAGAATGGCGTAAACCCGGGAGGCGGAGCTTGCAGTGAGCCGAGATCCGGCCACTGCGCTCCAGTCTGGGCGACAGAGCAAGACTCTGTCTCAAAAAAAAAAAAGAAAAAGAAAAGAAAAAGAAATAGCTGCCTTGGTAGTGACTTTAGAGAAGCTCCATATCATTAAGAAGCATCTCCTAGGAAACCAGCTCCTCCTCAACTATCCCAGCAGTGTAGCCACTCCCTTAGTATAGCTGTCATTTCTTTTTTCTTTTTTGAGAAGGAGTCTCACTCTGTCACCAGGCTGGAGAGCAGTGGTGCAATCTCAGCTCACGGCAACCTCCGCCTCCTGGGTTCAAGCAATTCTTCTGCCTCAGCCTCTGGAGTAGCTGGGACTACAGGCGCCCACCACCACGCCCAGTTAATTTTTTTATTTTTAGTAGATATGGGGTTTCATCATGTTGGCCAGGCTGGTCTGGAACTCCTGACCTCAAGTGATCTGCCCACCTCGGCCTCCCAAAGTGCTGCGATTACAGGCATGAGCCACTGCGCCTAGCCCTGTCATATCTTTTAATGACGGCTAAGCAATACTGTTTCTGTTGGTACCCTGAACGTCTAGAACACTGCTGTTTCTTGGCTTCTTGAATCACGTAGCCTCTTTATGTCAATGTGTTATCAGGAGGTGCAGGAATTCTCAGTTCTAGTCTAACTTGGAAGAAATAATTCAGCCAAGAGATGCACAGCAAGGGTTAAGTAGCAGAGTTTATTGAAGGAAGATAAAGTACATTCCTAGAGAGGAGTGAAAAACAGCTCTAGGTTGCTCCAGCTGGAAAAACAGTAGTAGTAACATTTAAGTAAAGAGACAGTACATGGTGAAATAAGAAACCAGCAGCAGGCCAGGTGCGGTGGCTTATACCTGTAATCCCAGCACTTTGGGAGGCCAAGGCAGGTGGATCACTTGAGGTCAGGAGTTCAACACCAGCCTGGCAAACATGGTGAAACCCTGTCTCTACTAAAAATGCAAAAATGTAGCTAGGTGTGATGGTGTGTGCCTGTGGTCCCAGGTACTCGGGAGGCTGATGCAGGAGAATCACTTGAACCCAGCAGGCAGAGTTTGCAGGGAACCAAGATCGCACCACCGCACTCCAGCCTGAGCGACAGAGGCAAGACTCTGTCTCAAAAAATAGGCCAGCAGCAGCTAGTGCTGGAGGATTCTCTTTATGAGAATATTGCATGATTATTCAGAAAGGGGCGTGAGGGGAATATTACTCGCAAGATGTTTCAGGAAGTCTCTTTGGGCGTGCACGCTCTGTGGTTGTACATGCCAGTACACATGTCACATGTCTCATTAGCATTTAAAATCTCCACCCAGGGGAGTGTTTTTTACTATTATAATGAGCAAAAGGCTACTCTAGGGTGAATTTTTGGAGGAGTGCACATGCTCATCAGCAGGGAAAGTTTCTACCATGGTATCTGTGGCTTGGGCCTTATACGTACCCTTTAGGAATGCAGGAGACCAACCATAAGGCCAGAAGTAGCCTGTGTAGCCACTGGGTTTTGTTTTTTTGTTGTTTTGTTTTGTTTTTGCTGACTGTGAGTGGGCAGTGCTGATTATTAGTGGGCAGCATCTCCAGGACTTTTCTCAGAGGAGCTCCCTTGTCTGCTCATTTCTGGCTATCTGCCTACTTTAACAAATGGTAGCTAGCACATGTAACACTGGACTGGGGACAAACTGTGTCAACAACATGCCCCTTGACAGCACATAGAGTTTAATTACCCAAGGGAGGGTCTTATAGCTCAAAGATGCAGTCCTTACGTTGTTGAGGAGCCAAATGATGCTGGAGCAATTCAGAAGAAGATAAAACTCTTGCATAACATTATCTGCCTGCCTCAAGTGCAGTTGATTCTTTTTTTGAGATGGAGTCTTGCTCCGTCACCCAGGCTGGAGTGCAGTGGCACGATCTCAGCTCATTGCCACCTCCGCCTCCTGGGTTTAAGCAATTCTCTGCCTCAGCCTTCCGAGTAGCTGGGACTACAGGCACCTGCCACCACACCTGGCTAATTTTTGTATTTTTATTAGAGACAGGGTTTTACCATGTTGGCGAGGCTGGTCTCGAACTCCTAGCCTCAAGTGATCTGCCTGCCTCGGCCTCCCAAAGTGCTGGGATTACAGGCATGAGCCACCGTGCCCGGTGCAGTTAATTCTCTAAAAGCAGGTTTGCAAGCATATTAGGTTGGTGTGAGGTACTGACTGGGATCTCTACCGGACTCCAGGAGTTACCAGATATAGCAGGCATAACAGCAGCACTGTTGGGATCCATGGCTCTAATTTTCCTTTGAGTCAAGTTTTAAGAAGACGGTATTTCAGGCAGCAGTATCCCCAGACTTCCCAGTAGTGGGAGAAGTCAAGCTGATTTAGGTTTCACAAGTACCAGCTAAGAGAAGAGGTCTGGGAGTAAGGAGGAGTGGAAAAGTTAGAGTCTACAGAGCAGCAACCATCCTTTCCCTTTCCCATTCAAATGGGGGAGGAGATTTGACATTAACACTTCCCTTCTCTTTTTACAAGGCTGAGGGTATTACATATCCCGCTATCCTGGGAAATCATGATTGTCTCTCCTGAAATTTGCTAAGCTACTGGACCTGCCAGCATTTCATTTTTCTGAGACAAGAAGAAAGAGGCATGATTTGAGAAGTGAGGCAAGAGAGAGGAAGTGCCTGGATAAGAGCTGACATTCCCATCACTTAGTGGAAGAGTACATGTGTTTCCGGCTAGGCACAGTGGCTCATGCCTGTAATCACAGCATTTTGGGAGGCTGAGGTGGGCAGATTGCCTGAGATTAGGAGTTCAAGACCAGCCTGGCCAACATGGCGAAACCCCATCTCTGCTAAAAATAAAAAAATTAGCCAGGTGTGGTGGCACACACCTGTAATCCCAGCTGCTCAGGAAGTTGAGGCAGGAGAATCACTTGAACCGAGGAGATGGAGGTTGCAGTGAGCCGAGATCATGCCACTGCACTCCTGCATGGGTGACAGAGTGAGACTCCACCTCAAGAAAAAAAGAAAAAGTATGCCGAGTGCGGTGGCTCATGCCAGCACTTTGGGAGGCTGAGGTGGGTGGATCATGAGGTCAGGAAATCGAGACCATCCTGGCTAACACAGTGAAACCCTGTCTCTACTAAAGAATACAAAAAATTAGCCGGGCGTAGTGGCGAGCGCCTATAGTCCCAGCTACTCAGGAGGCTGAGGCAGGAGAATGGAGTGAACCCAGGAGGCGGGGGTTGCAGTGATCCGAGATTGTGCCACTGCACTCCAGTCTGGGCAACAGAGCAAGACTCCATCTCAAAAAAAAAAAAGAAAAAAAAAGAAAAAGTATGAATAGAAAATGAAAAACCCCAAAAAAGGAAACGTAAATTAAGAAGAGACTGAAAAGAACCAAAAAATCCAATCCTTTAGAAACAAAGAACCAAATTCATTTGATAGAAAAATATTTTAAAAGCAAGGAAGTCTAGGTACCCAAAGTACCAAAAGAAAAGAAGGCCGAAAGGAAAACAGAGTGGCCATGGATCCTGTTTTTTTAAAGACAAGATTGTAGGGGAAAATCATAGTATCTTTTCCTCACTCATCGCAAGATTCAGACTGACATCCCTCATAAAAGACAGATTAACAAGAGAAAAACCTATAAAAATTTATTTAATATAAATTTTATATGACATAAGAGCCATCAGAAATGAAGACTCAAAAACCCAGGGAAAACTATGTATATTTATGGACGATCATGCAGAGGACAAATGGGTACGACCTAATGGTATCAAACTCGGGGGAGCTGGCTGGGCACAGTGGCTCACAGCTGTAATCCCAGGACTTTGGGAGGCAGAGGCAGGTGGATCACCTGAGATTAGGAGTTCGAGACCAGCCTGGCCAACATGGCAAAACCCTGTCTCTACTAAAAATACAAAAATTAGCCAGGTGTGGTGGTACACGCCTGTAATCCCAGTTATTTGGGAGGCTCCCAGGACTTTGGGAGGCAGGAGAATCGCTTGAACCCAGGAGGCAGAGGTTGCAATAAGCCAAGATCACGCCATTGCACTCCAGCCTGGGTGACAGAGCAATACCCCATCTCGAAAACAAAAATAAATAAACTTGGGGGAATAAGGCCGATTTGATCAGATTTTTCTTGGCCTCTGGGGACAGAGAAGACTCCCTCTGATATAAGGGTCTTCTGACCTACTTTCAAGAGAGGCAGGTCAGATAATTATTTTATGGCCTGCTTCAGGAAAGAAAGGTGGCAGAAGGTCAGAGAGTGACCTTCCTGCTTCTGCAGTGTTCTCAATTTCCTTCAACTTAAAGTACTCAGTATGCCAAGGTGCCACATTTTGGGGTGTCATGTTCTGAGCCCCAACAAGACCAAAAAGTAGTAAATCCTCTATGTAAGAAAGGCAAAGAGTATGGGCTTTGGTCTGATATCCAGCCTAATAGGGACTTTTTACTTTTTCAGATGGCCCTGTTTTTTTTTTTTTTTTTTTTTTTTGAGATGGAGTCTCGCTCTGTCGCCCAGGCTGGAGTGCAGTGGCCAGATCTCAGCTCACTGCAAGCTCCGCCTCCCGGGTTCCCGCCATTCTCCTGCCTCAGCCTCCCGAGTAGCTGGGACCACAGGCGCCGCCACCTCGCCCGGCTAATTTTTTGTGTTTTTAGTAGAGACGGGGTTTTGCCGTGTTAGCCAGGATGGTCTCGATCTCCTGACCTTGTGATCCGCCCGTCTCAGCCTCCCAAAGTGCTGGGATTACAGGCTTGAGCCACCGCGCCCGGCCCAGATGGCCCTGTTATAACCATCCCAGTGACAAAAGATCTAGCTTTTCTAAAATTACCCGGTTCAGCTTGTGCTTGGGTTATCCAACAAGCTGCTCTATGATACTGACCAGAGACAGGCTGAAAAAGTGAATGCAGGCCCAGAAAAAAAGCTGCCAGTCAATGGAAATTCTCCACCCAAGAACCATATGATTTTCACGTAAGTATGAATACTGCCACCGTCTAAGTGGAGAACAAGAATAGACAGCAACAGTGACTGCACATGAGAGGAGACCCCTTGATCTGCATTTCTCATTGCTCATCTTGTTCATAAAATCAGGGTTCCCTACTACATCATCAAGGGAAAGGTTAGATCAAGTCACAGGATGACCTACATCAGTCTCACTTTCATACGGCTTAACTGGAAAGATAGTTGTATGCTGGCTGAGCTGGTAGAGGCCATCAGAACTAACTACAGTGATAACTATGATACAATCTGACATCACTAGAAGACAATGACTTAGGTCCAAATTCTGTAATTCACAATGTCAAGTTGGAAAAGAAAAAGGCTCAAGAGCTTGCCACAAAACTAGTTTAAATATACTCGGTTAACTTCCCTGTAAATAAAAATAAAACATCCCCTTAAAACAAAAAGCTATTGAGGCATAGAAACCAGGAAATAAAAACTAGGATGTGACTTCCTATCCTATCCCAAAGAAAGGTCATGAAATAAAACACATTCACACATAAAATCTTTGGAACATTTGGGACCTCATTGAAAATGAATGTTTAATTTCTAAAGGATGCAGAATCCATTTTCTTATGTTCTAAGAAGGAGTCAGGGTCGGGCGCAGTGGCTCACACCTGTAATCCCAGCACTTTGGGAGGCTGAGGCCGGCGGATCACGAGGTCAAGAGATCGAGACCATCCTGGCCAACATGGCGAAACCCTATCTCTAATAAAAATGTAAAAATTAGCTGGGCGTGGTGGCGTGTGCCTGTAGTCCCAGCTACTCGGGAGGCTGAGGCAGGAGAATTCCTTGAACTTGGGAAGGCAGAGGTTGCAGTGAACCCTGCACTCCAGTCTGGCGACAGGGCAAGACTCCACCTCAAAAAAAAAAAAAAAGGAGTCAGGCAGCAGCAGCAGTATACTTCTCATTCTGTGCTATTAATTCTAACAGGAGTCAACTATCTGGACTAGATGATAAGTCTGAATTTTCTTGGTATCATAAACCATTAAAAAAAAAAAATTGTATAGACTTTGTGGATGTGAGTGCATTACTGCTGGCCTGGCGAAAGAAGCTTACACTGTCGGCCGGGCGCGGTGGCTCAAGCCTGTAATCCCAGCACTTTGGGAGGCCGAGAGGGGCGGATCACGAGGTCAGGAAATCGAGACCATCCTGGCGAACACGGTGAAACCCCGTCTCTACTAAAAAATACAAAAAACCAGCCGGGCGAGGTGGCGGGCGCCTGTAGTCCCAGCTACTCAGGAGGCTGAGGCAGGAGAATGGCGGGAACCCGGGAGGCAGAGCTTGCAGTGAGCCGAGATCGCGCCACTGCACTCCAGCCTGGGCGACAGAGCGAGACTCCGTCTCAAAAAAAAAAAAAAAAAAAAAAAAAAAAAAGAAGCTTACACTGTCAAGATGATTTTATCAGCAAGTTTTTTAATTGCTATCTCAAATAACAAGAAATTGGGAAGCAGGGCAGTTCAAGTATTGGCTACGTCAAGGACTCAACAATGTCAGGCATCTCAGTTTTTTCTATCCTCTGTGCTGCCATCCTCAGTACATTGTTTTTTTGTTTGTTTTGTTTTTGAAACGGAGTCTCGCTCTGTCACCCAGGCAGGAGTGCAGTGGTGTGATCTGGGCTCACTGCAACCTCTACCTCCCAGGTTGAAGCGATTCTCCTGCCTCAGCCTCCCAAGTACGTGAGATTACAGGTGTGAGCCACCACATCTGGCTAATTTTGTATTTTTAGTAGAGACGGGGGTTTCACCATATAAGCCAGGCTGGTCGTTGGTCTCGAACTCCTGACCTCAAGTGATCCATCCACCTCAGCCTCCCAAAGTGCTGGGATTACAGGCTTGAGCCACCATGCCCAGCTAGTACATTGTTTTTGTCCTCTGGATTAGCCCCCTCATCTAACAACAGTTAGAAATTAGCCATTCTTTATTACAAGGAATGATCTAAGAGACCCTGCCCCCAAATTCACAAGCAATTAGAAAGCAGTTAGGAGAAAAAAGCTAATTTGCACATAAAGCATAATGAATTCCTTTATTATAGTGAAAGGTAATAAAACTGGAAAAATAAACATGTATCTTCTTTAAACAAAAATTCAATATGGCAATACAAAAATTAGCCAGCCTTCATGATGAGCTCCTGTAGTCCCAGGTACTTGGGTGGCTGAGGCAGAAGAATCACTTGAACCCAGGAGGCAGAGGTTGCAGTGAGCCAAGATCACGCCACTGCACTGCAGCCTGGGTGACAAGAGCAAAACTCCGTGTTAAAACAAAAAAAGCTGGGCTGGGTAGCTCACGCCTGTAATCCTAGCCCTTTGGGAGGCCGAGGTGGGCAGATCATCTGAGGTCGGGAGTTCGAGACCAGCCTGACCAACATGGAGAAACCCCGTCTCTACTAAAAATACAAAATTAGCTGGGCATGGTGGCGCATGCCTGTAATCCCCGCTACTTGGGAGGCTGAGGCAGGAGAATCACTTGAACCCAGGAAACAGGAGGTTGCAGTGAGCTGAGATCACGCCACTGCACTCCAGCCTGGGCAACAAGAGCGAAACCTCGTGTCAAAACAAAGAAACAAAAAATTCAATATAGCTGCCCAAAATAACTAAAAACAACATAGTGGTGAAGAGTTAAACTTTCTCTTCACACAGTAGCGCTATATATATAAATCATTCAGCCTGGTAACTTCTCATGAAGTATTTCATCTTTCCTAAAATCATATTAATTAATTATAATTTGTTTAAATTAATTCTGACATTATAATAATCATCTCTTTTTAATATTTAAATACCATTAGACTAACACTTTGATCATTTGGCAAAACTCCCATTTTGAGTCAAAAATGTCCATATATTTACATATTTACTCTTTGGAGAAGGTTACCTCTAGATCTCTTGACTGTTTCACCCTTTTCTACGAAAGTGTATGCGACTTATAAGTTCTTTGAACTTCAGTATTAAGGAGTAGTTGTTCATGTTGTCTTTCCACATTTCATAAGTCCTTCTAAGTTTGTCATAATAACTTTCTTTTTTCAAGTTGAAATCTGATCCTGTTGTTTTTAGAAAACTGTCCTTTTTCCATATTCTCCAGGAATCTTTTAATTTTTCCAAATAACTTTCTTTTTCAGAGTCTTCCTTCCATATTCCTTCTCCTTTTTTTAAGGCTGTTAATTCAGCTTTAAGTAAGTTTCTGTGAACTCTCCAATAGATTTTAGAATCATATTTAAGCCCTTTAACAAGAACAGTTTTGCCAAGACCTCTTCTCAAAATTTCTTCATTCAGATTCACGCTGAAATATCCACCCTTGAATTTAAAAATAATACAAACCAATTATTTAAGATAATTGTTGTTAAACCCATCACATCTTATTTACCTTAAAAATCAGTCATTCAACAATTTTAGTCCTCCAAAGAAAAGGCAAAAATGGTCCCCAAGGCTCCCCCAAAACAGCTCTGGCTAAATCCAAGGATTTTTATTACTAGAAGAGACCCTTTCTCAAAATCAGTTAACTCTTTTATACCATGGAATTCTCCACAGACTCACTGTTCTCCTCACCCAAAGTGGTGAGGAAGCAATAAAGTACGAAAAATGTGTTTTTGGTCTATCGGTGGTTCTATGGAGGGGAGGTGGGATGCACAAGATAGGCAGAGTGACAGCAGGACCAGCAAAAGAAACTAAGAGACGAAGAGAAACTAAACTGAAAGTAGTGGTCAAATGCAAAATGAACTGAATCATCACTGAACTGTTAAATGAGGTTCAGAATTCCAGTGTTTTGGACAGCACTGGCAAGTAAATACACTTTTAAAAGACCTCCCTCAAAATTAACACAAAAATAGTTTGGGCCATTGAGTCTTCATCCTACAGGAAATTTCATTCATGGAATACCTCACCTCCTAATGAAACTGGATAAATGGGATTTTTTTTTTCATTAATTTACTGTATAAAGGAGATCCTGGCGGGGCGCAGTGGCTCATGCCTGTTAATCTCAACACTTTGGGAGGCCGAGGCAGGCGGATCACGAGGTCAGGAGTTCGAGACCAGCCTGGCCAACAAGGTGAAACTCTGCCTCTACTAAAAAAACACAAAAATTAGCCGGGTGTGGTGGCAGGCGCCTGTAATCCCAGCCACTCAGGAGGCTGAGGCAGGAGAATTGCTTGAACGCGGGAGGCGGAGATTGCAGTGAGCCGAGATCGCGCCATTGCACTCCATCCTGGGTGACAGAGCAAGGCTCCATCTCGGGAAAATAAATAAATAAATAAAAGGAGATCCTGCCTAGATACTTCTACAATCCTTGTGGGATTTTAATCTTAACAAAGGGTTAATAAAATTCTGTTCCTTCAAATTCAGAAATTTTTAGTACATGATAACAGTTATAAAGCAATTATATTTTTCTAAATCTTTCAAATCTTATAAGCTCATTCCCTTGAACCAAACTCAGAAGAATTAAAAGTCCACCTCACACATTAGCAAAATTCAAACAGGAGAAGTAAATTATCACTCTATGTGTATAGCGTAGTTTGGTCAACTAGGAAGCGAGATAAAATAGAGATATGCTTATAAGATGAAATGTAGGCTCAGGAGCCAGGAAGAGTTGGGTTTGAATACAGGCTCTTCTTCTGGGTTACCCTGATCAAGACAATCAGTTTCCCTAAAAGTCTCACCTGAAAGTGGGAATAAAAACAACAACCCTGTAGAGTGGTTTTGAAGATAAGTGACATAATATAAGCATGGCACCTTAGCTCAGCGTCTGGCACATGTTGACCCTCAAAATATACATCACTGCTATCTTTATCATCATCATAATTATCTCCTTTTTTTGGTAATTATACTCTTTAATTTAAAAGCTAATATTTTTGTAAGGCCTTTGGGATGTTTTATACAACTTTGTATTATTTTTTTTTTTTTTTTTTTTTTTGAGACGGAGTCTCACGCTGTTGCCCAGGCTGGAGTGCAGTGGCGCGATCTCGGCTCACTGCAAGCTCCGCCTCCCGGGTTCCCGCCATTTTCCTGCCTCAGCCTCCTGAGTAGCTGGGACTACAGGCGCCCGCCACCGCGCCCGGCTAATTTTTTGTATTTTTAGTAGAGACGGGGTTTCACTGTGGTCTCGATCTCCTGACCTTGTGATCCGCCCGCCTCGGCCTCCCAAAGTGCTGGGATTACAGGCTTGAGCCACCGCGCCCGGCAACTTTGTATTATTAACTTACTTTTTTTTGTTTTTGTTTTTGTTTTTTTTGAAGCGGAGTCTCACTCTGTCACCCAGGCTGGAGTGCAGTGGCACAATCTCGGCTCACTGTAACCTCCGCCTCCAGGGTTCAAGCGATTCTCTTGCCTCAGCCTCCTGAGTAGCTGGGATTCCAGGCACCCAGCACCATGCCTAGCTAATTTTTGTATTTTTAGTAGTGACAGGGTTTCACCAAGTTGGCCAGGGTGGTCTCGAACTCCTCACCTCAAGTATACTGCCGGCCTCAGCCTCCCAAAGTGCTGAGATTACAGGCATGAGTCACCATGCCCAGCCTTTATTAACTTACTTTTAAACTTACTTTTAAAATATAAGATACTTCAATTAATTAGTTTTAGATAATTCTTATTTTGAAAGTACTGAATATCATCTGGACATGCAAAAATTAAGGAATTTCATTAAGCTTTCTATTAATAATTCAAAAAGCTTTTAAGAATTAAAATGGTCAAAATTCTAATCATCTTATTTTATTTAAAAGAAGGGGTCTGTCTCTGTCGCCCAGGTTGAAGTATAGTGGCGCGATCATAGCTCACTGCAGTCTCGACTGTGTAGGCTGAAGCATTCCTCCCACCTCAGCCTCCTGAGTTGCTGGGATTACAGGCACAAGTGACTGTACCCAGCTCATAATTATAATTTTAAGAGCTGAATATCATAGAAGTGATCAAGGTATAAAAACCTATCTGATGGCCCACCAAAAAAATCTGGAGTAAGACACATCCAGGGATTCGGGACAGTGATTCAGCAACAAAGATGAAACTGTCATTTCCAGTTTTATAATGGCTATGGCCAATTATAAAGGTAAGAAAACTCTGAGGCAATATCTTTAAATGACTCATCACTGATCAGAACTAGTACCTAAGAATGTTCAACTTTATGGTTCAAAGATTTATACACTTAGACAGACCTATCAACAACATATTGGACCAGACTAAGCAAACCCTCAGGAAACACCCTGGCTGTTTGTAGTTTCCAGCTGACAAGCCTCACTCAACAAGTGGTTTATAGTAACAAGCATGATGTAATATACCCATACATAAACAAACATATAATGATACTTCCTAAATTAGCAATGCCCAGAGTCATTAATAATTTGAAGCTTATGGCCATGGTGGCTCATGCCTATATTGCCAGCACTTTGGGAGGCTAAAGCAGGCGGATCACCTGAGGTCAGGAGTTCGAGACGCGCCTGGCCAACATGGCGAAACTTCATTCTACTTAAAAATACAAAAAATTAGCCAGGCGTAGTGGTGTGCACCTCTAGTCCCAGCTACTCGGGAGGCTGAGGCAGCAGAATTGCTTAAACCTGGGAAGTAGAGGTTGCAGTGAACCAAGATCATGACACTGCACTCCAGCCTGGGCAACAGAGTGAGACTCTGTTTCAAAAAATAATAATAATAAATAATAGGCCAGGCGCAGTGGCTCATGCCTGTAATCCCAGCACTTTGGGAGGCCGAGGTGGGTGGATCACAAGGTCAAGATATTAAGACCATCCTGGTCAGCATGGTGAAACCCCATCTCCACTAAAAATACAAAAATTAGCTGGGCATGGTGGCGGGCCCCTGTAGTCCCAACTACTCGGGAGGCTGAGGCAGGAGAATCACTTGAACCCGTGGGAGGTGGAGGTTACAGTGAGCCAAGATCGTGCCACTGCACTGCAGCCCGGCAACAGGGCGAGACTCCATCTAAAAATAAATAAATAAATAATAATAATAAAAAATAATAATTTGAAGTTTTTCTTTTTTCTTAATTTTATTTTTTCTATAATAAACATAAATTACATATATAACAAAAATAAAATTTGTATATAAGACACCTAGTTCTCTATGCATAATCACTATCCGTAGCAGTTTAAAAAAGCAAAAAAAAAGTCAGTCCCATTATATATCCAAAGTTCTAGTTAAATAAGTGTTTACACATAAGTAATAAGAAGAATAAGATATTGCTAGTTGTTTCTTCACACTGCTTACCTTATTCACTAAAAGATAGCAAAAGAGTGCTGAATTCTCCTTTCCAAGAAGTTGGAACCATAGTAATTGGGAAGGTTTTAGCTCTTTTTGTAACCATGCCTTCCCAGTTTCAGTGAGTTCTACTCCAGCCAGCTTAACCAGCAAAGCACCACGTGGCTCCTCTAAAAAGGTGAGGTAGAAAAGAGTTCAGCTTTAACAGCATGTTGTAAAAGCAAATTCCAGTCATTTGGCCTCCAAAACATAAACAAATATATTATGTTTATTTATAAATACCCAGTCTCTCTAAATGTAGACCCATTTATTTCTATATTCAAGTTTTCTTTTAAAACAATACAAGTATACATAACAGAGTAATTTCAAAAACCCATTTCTTTCTTTTCTTTTATTTTTTTCTTTTTTTTTTTCTTGAAACAGGCTCTCACTCTGTCACCCAGGTTGGAGTAAGGTGGCGCAATCTTGGTTCACTGCAATCTCTGCCTCCCAGGTTCAAGTGATTCTCGTGCCTCAGCCTCCTGAGTAGCTGGGATTACAGGCATGCACCATCATGCCCGGCTGATTGTTGCATTTTTAGTAGAGACAGGGTCTCGTTATGTTGGCCAAGCTGGTCTCAAAACCCCTGGCTTCAAGTGATCCACCCACCTTGGCCTCCCAAAGTGCTGGGATTACAGGCATGAGCCACCGCACCCAGCCTTCAAAAATCCATTTCAGTAAGCTTCAGAACAGGAAGTGAGATTTAACTAATTTAACCTTCTTTTTTCAACCTCCCATGCTTATTTTTACATATACACACATAAAGCTATAGACCTTCAGTTTAATAATATGGGCTATTACCACCAAAAGAACCACAGAAATTGCTTTTTCACTTATTGAAGATGTCGTCCCTTCTCAACAAATATTGATCTACATCAACACTGTTATGCTTATACATTTTGCAAAACTGACTTCTAGACAGGATTTTATCAACTGATATTCTAAGAAGCATAATATGAAGAAGACCTATTTACCCAAACCCTTGATAGAATTTTAACCAATGTAACTTTAATAACAAGATTTTACTTTAGAAAAAGTTTATAACTTTCCAAAAATGGATAACAGCTGACAAAAAAAAACTTAGTGTCTTAAAAAAAATTATACATTTAACATACATTAAGCTCTTACATAATGGTTGAAAATATAAAGTTAAATCCATCTATTCTCCAGGAAAGAAGTAATACTTTAGTTCAAGAAGATAGCCTAGAACACTGTTATAGTATTTGACAAAAAAAAAAAAAAAAAGTGTTCAGGATACAGGCTTCTTAAAACGTGTCCTGGAATTTTAGTTTGAGAAGCATCAAAAGGTATAAGCAATTGCACTCCTGCACTCCAGCCTAGGCGACAGGGCAAGAACTTATCTCAAAATAAAGAAGGCCAGGTGCAGTGCCTCACGCCTGTAATCCCAGCCCTTTGGGAGGCCGAGGAGGGCGGATCACCTGAGGTCAGGAGTTCAAGATCAGTCTGGCCAACATGGTAAAACCCCATCTCTACTAAAAATACAAAATTTAAGGCCAGGCGTGGTGGCTCACACCTGTAATCCCAGCACTTTGTGAGGCTGAGGCAGGTGGATCACCTGAGGTTAGGAATTCAAGACCAGCCTGACCAACATGGTGAAACCCCATCTCTACTAAAAATACAAAATTAGCCAGGCATGGTGGCACAAGCCTGTAATTACAGCTGCTTTGGAGGCTGAGGCAGGAGAATTGCTTGAACTTGGGAGGCAAAGTTTGCAGTGAGCCGAGATCATGCCATTGCACTCCAGCCTGGGCAACAAGAGCGAACCTCCCTCTCAAAAACAAACAAACAAAAAAACACAAAAATTAGCTGGGCATGGTGGTGCGTGCCTGTAATCCCAGCTACTCAGGAGGCTGAGGCACGAGAATCACTTGAATCTAGGAGGCAGAGGCTGAAGTGAGCTGAGATTGCGCCACTGCACTCCAGCCTGGGCGATAGAGTGAGACTGTCTCAAAAAAAAAAAAAAAAAAAGAAGAAGAAGAAAAAATAAGGTATTTGTAGAATGGTCATACTTTTACAAAAACTTTGTGTTACAATAAGTAAATACACAAATTAGATTAAGGTAGTACATACAACAAAGATTAAATGATATCAAATCTTAGTACATAATGAGTTACAGAAAGCCTGAAAATTCTGAGGTCTCTCTCCAACCCTTTAATGTTGCCAACACCATCAATCCTCTTGCAGTAAGACATCCTGATAGCGGCAGGAGACAGTCAAATTCCCAGGCAGATAGGGGCAGGTGCCCAGTGAAACCTGACCTTCAAACCAAATACAGTTTAAAGCCTGAAAAACGAGCTACAAGTCTCAGATAAATCCATGGACTGGATAGACAACCTCTTTTCTTGTTTGGTGCGCTTTCCTGTGATTGATCCCCACCCTTCACCTATTTTACATATAGCTACCCTTCCCTAATTGGTTTTTGCACTGTCATGCTCATCTTTTAGTGGTGCCCTTTTTTTAGCCTTTTTTGCATATCGCAAACCAATTAGCATGCACTCACCCATTCTGAGCCTAAAAAGCCCCAAACTCAGCCACACTTTGAGACTGCCTGTCTTCCGGCAGGGGACTACCTGACTTCAGGTGCTGGGGGTGGGGTTACACAACTCAGGCACCCTCTCTGCTGACAGTTGTTTTGTTCACTCAACAAAATTTTGCCTTGCTCACCCACCAGCGGTCAGCTAACCTCATTCTTGGATGTGGGACAAGAATCATGACCCACTAAATGGCAAGTGGAAATGAGCATAGGGTCCAGACCAGGGTGCAAGCCAAGTGCAACCCACCGGGCCAAGGGGGCAGAATACCTCCTGTGGCAAGCCCAGGGCCAAGCAAGGTCCAGGCAGGGGCATCACCAGCTGTGGAGGTCTCTGGGGAAGCAGAGCCAAAAAATCCTGTGTCAACCCCATAGTCTTTGAGACCAAAGCTTTTGGGACCAAAACCTTGAAGTGGATAGTCCGTTAATCTAATAAAACACTATCAACCTAAGTATTAATATCCTAATTATTTACTTGACAAAGGTCATTCCATTCCTTTAAACTAGCAAATTCTCCATTGAGTATTTAAAATATAATGTGATCAATAAGAATTTAAAAATAAATCTTCCAGAAAAAAATTACTTTTTTGAAAAAGCAAATGTTACTTTTATTTATTTATTTATTTATTTTTTTTGAGACGGAGTCTTGCTCTGTAGCCAGGGCTGGAGTGCAGTGGCCGGATCTCAGCTCACTGCAAGCTCCGCCTCCCGGGTTTACGCCATTCTCCTGCCTCAGCCTCCCAAGTAGCTGGGACTACAGGCGCCCGCCACCTCGCCCGGCTAGTTTTTTGTATTTTTAGTAGAGACGGGGTTTCACGGTGTTAGCCAGGATGGCCTCGATCTCCTGACCTCGTGATCCGCCCGTCTCGGCCTCCCAAAGTGCTGGGATTACAGGCTTGAGCCACCGCGCCCGGCCTATTTTTTATTTTTTTTGAGATGCAGTTTCTTTGTCACCCAGGAAGGAGTGCAGTGGTGCAATCTTGGCTCACTACAACCTCTGCCTCAAGTGATTCTCCTGCCTCAGCTTCCTGAGTAGCTGGAATTACCAGCGCATGCCACCACACCCCCACCACCACCCCAAGCTAATTTTGTATTTTTAGTAGAAAGGCGGTTTTACCATATTTGCCAGACTGGCCTTGAACTCCTGACCTCAAGTTATCTGCCCACCTCAGCCTCCCAAAGTGCTGGGATTACAGGCATGAACCACTGTGTGTGTGTGTGTGTGTGTGTGTGTGTGGTGTGGAGATCTGGTTTTGCTCTGCCACCCAGGCTGGAGTGCAGTGGTATGATCATGGCTCACTGTAGCCTCAACCTCCCAGGCTCAAGCAATCCTCCCATATCAGCCTCCCAAGTAACCAGGACAACAGGCACATGCCATCAGGCCCAGCTAATTTTTTTGTTTATTTGTTTATTTTTTGAAATCACCTCTCATTCTGTTACCCAGGCTGGAGTGCAGTGGCATGATCTTGACTCAGTGCAACCTCTGCTTCCTGGGTTCAAGCAATCCTCTTGTCTCAGCCTCCCAAGTATCTGGGACTACAGACCTGCACCACCACACTTTGCTAATCTTTGTATTTTTTGTAGAGACAGGGTTTCACCATGTAGCCCAGGCTGGTCTCAAACTCCTGGACTCAAGCGATCCACCCGCTTCAGCCTCCCAAAGTGCTGGATTACAGGTATGAGCCATCGCTAATTTTTAAAATTTTTTTGTAGAGACAGAGTTTCACAATGTTGCCAGGGCTGGTCTCAAATTCTTGGGCTCAAGGGATCCTCCTGCTTCAGCCTCTCAAAGTGCTGGAAATACTGGCAAAAGCCACCACCACCTGGTCTTTGATTTCTAACCTATGAATTTTTTAGTTTTGTGTTACAGTGACATTAATCCCTCTATATTCTCAGCCCTTCAATAAATCGTTTATACAAACATCAAAAATAAATAAGTAAATAAAGCCCAATTCATAATAGATGGGATGACACAGTAGGTGCTGGTTAGGAGGGGAGAACTTAGGCTCCAGTGGAGTAGGCCAAGAGAACTCTATCAAAAAGGTAGAACTTGGCCAGATGCAGTGGCTCAGCCTGTAATCTCAGCACTTTAGGAGGTAGAGGTGGGCCAGTGTCTTGAACCCAGAAGTTCAAGAAGGGCCTGGGAAACACAGCAAGACCCCATTTCTACAAAAAATAAACTTAAAAATTAGTGGACATGATGGTGCACTCCTGCAGTCCTAGCTGCTTAGGAAGCTGAGGTAAGAGAATTGCTTTGGCTTGAAAGGAGGAGGCTGCAGTGAGCCGTGATCGCACCACTGCACTCCAGCCTGGGGGACAGAGCAAGACCCAGTCTCAAAATCAATCAATAAATATAAGGTGGGACTTGGGTGTTTCAAATACACAGAGAAGCAGAAGGGAGTAGAGAGTGACTATGTCAAGTAAGGGAAGGATCATGATTATCTAGAAAAACTACAGACATAAGATGAAAACTGAAGCAAACCCCAACTAGGGAGTCTGTTATATTTCTGCCTCATGAGATGAGTGGGAAACTTTGTGGCTAAATATTTTTAAGGTTTTTAGAGAGATAGGACATAATACAAAAACTGATTTTTTTAAAATAACTCTAGATCTATAAAATACTATAAGTGGATTCATAACAATGTACAACTTCATGAGACACAGGAAGTTGTATGACAGCAGAATCATCTACACCTATGTCAAAAACATTTTTTTTTTTTTTTACCATCAGGGATAAGAGAAGCTTTGAATAATTTCCTCACTAGACTGCAGGTTTTATGACTACTGTAAGTGTGTGCCCATTTTCTTTGCCGCTGTACTGAGACTGTAGCAACAGCGCAGGAATTCAGTAATAATTGGAGGAATTAAGTATTCTAAATGTTTCACTTCATAAAATGTTTAGGCTGTGTGTGTGTGTGTGTGTGTGTGTGTGTGTGTGTGCGCGCGCCTCCTCATTCACACACACCAAAAATAAGATCACAGAAGGGATAGGTGGCACAGAATTGCCATTAGAAAGGAGTCTTAGAAATCTTATAACTCTCTTGTTTGATGGTGGTGGGAACCACAGACCAAAAGCAGAAACAGAACACAGCTTCACACACCAATCTGTGTTCTACTACACCATGCAGCCTCTACTACTATGTTGAGTCATTTGAACCAAAGCTTCTTGGTAAGAATGATCTCCATTTTTAGGACCTGGATCTCAGCCCTCCTCAGAAATAGAATAAACACCTATTTCTATTACATAAATCAAGAAGTAAAAATGGTGAAAGGAACATAAGGAGTTTTTAATTAACTATTTTAAAATGACGACTATGCTCTAGCAACTTATCGTATCATTCAAAATGGTGTTTGGGTAACAACTTTCTAGCTCTAAAACAATTTTACAGGTAAATAGGTTTCATGTCTGAAAGTGCAAAATAATCTTTTTCACATAAGCAGTTTATGTTAGTCACAAAACAGGCATTAGCACTATCATGACATTTGTAGTGGTTAATATCTGTTGAGAGGTATGAGACATTTATCATCTGTTTCTTTAACTTCTACATGTCTATAGAACATGCAGTTCTGAACTGAGTGATGGAAAATCTGTTTTCTAGCTTTGATTTCAACATTATTAGCTAGATGGCATTTAATCTCTGTAGAAAATATTAAAATAAGTGGAGGAGAAAAGTGGGAATTTAAGGAACTTCTAAGGCTCCCTTAGACTCTAAAATTCAGATTCTATGTACCAAATTACATAATCACTTTATTATTTGTTGTGAGACCCATTAATAATAAAAATCATATATGGCAATTACAGTGCTGTGGCATTGCATGATTTCAGGAGGCAGATTTCTGTTGAATATCACCCCTGTAGACATGCAATGCATAGCCTGGATAACCACAAGTGATGATCTGGCTGGCTAAGCTCTGATGAGTCATTACTATCAGACAGGGGAGATTTAAATTATTACAACAACTGAGAAGCTAAAGGACTTGCGAAGTGTAAATCCTACTTAGAGCTGAGATGGTCAAAAAAGGCCATCCTTGGTAATCTCTCTTCAGGGAGCAACACTCATTAAAACTGTGTAAGTTCTCTTTGGTTTACTAAAAGAATTAATTGTATCAAGTATGTTTGGTGGGGAAAAATCAATCTTGTTCCTTTATAGTTGTACGTTATTGAAGAGAGTGATATTCGTTCACCTTGGGATTTTAAAAAGGAACTCCTTTCTTCATAAAATCAGAATATTAAGAAGAGCCATAAATAGAACTAAATTAATCCATTTGACAAATTTTACCAAGTCTCTATTGGCTAATAAGTATTTTTCTAGGGACTTTGAATACCAAAATGAAAAGGAGAAAACCTTGCCCATCAGGGGCTCACAGTTCAGTGAGGAATATAAACCTAAATACATAACAATAGCAGAAAAAGGTGAATAAGTACTATAATTGCAGTGTATGTATCATAAATTGTTGTGGGGTATAGTAAAGAAAGAGGCTAATTCAGCCTGGCAGTTAAGGAGGCTTCACAAAAGAGCTGACAGTTGAGCCAGATCCTAAAGAATCAATTGATGTTCAACAGAGGCCAAGACACTCCAAGCAAAGAGCCAGGCCCAGGGTTATGAGAATGCATATAAGCAGCAGGAAAGTCTGTGTGTGCCTAGGGGCTTTGATGTGAAGCAAGGAGAAATGGGAATTGCAGCAGGAAAGTGGTATCTTATACCAAACTTGTCCAATCTGCAGCCTGTGGGCCACATGCAGCCCAGGACGGCTTTGAATATGTCCCAACACAAATTTGTAAACTTTCTTAAAGCATTATGATATTGTTTTGCTTTTTTTTTTTTAGCTCATCAGCTATCATTAGTGTATTTAATGTGTGGCCCAAGAAAATTTTTCTTCTTCCAGTATGGCCCAGGGAAGCCAAAACATTGGATACCCCTGGCTTACACCCTTCCTCCCTGTATCTCAAACACAGGAGTCTTGGTATGTCTTGTCAAAAGCATCATGCTCTTTCTCACCTATGCTCTTCCTAGCTAGCCTCCTCTTAATTCTTCAGGTACCTGATTAAATAACAATTCCTCAATGTGGCCTTCTCTGACTACTCTATATGTATAGATTCTATTACTGCCACCCCAAGACCACCCAGAATTATCCTAGTATCCTGCTCCTTTTCTTCATAGCTCTTAGCACAACTTTTCATTTGTCTGTTGTCTATCTTCCACCTAGACTGTAAGCTTCAAGGGTTAAAGGAACTTTGTTTGTTTTACCCAACATTGTACAATTAGCTTAGGTCCTAGACCATAATAGGTGCCCAACATTTGTGAAATGAATGACTGAATGACTGAATAGTTGAATTTAAAAAGGAACGAAGGGGCCAGGTGTGGTGGCTCACGCCTGTAATCCCAGCACTTTTGGAGGCCAAGGCGGGAGGATCACCTGAGGCCAGGAGTCCAACACCCGCCTGGCCAACATGGAAAAACCCCGTCTCTACTAAAAATAGAAAATTAGCAGGGTGTGGTGGCGCATGCCTGTAATCCCAGTTACTCGGGAGGCTGAGGCAGGAGAATTACTTGAACCTGGGAGGCGGAGGTTGCAGTGAGCTGAGACCGTGCCATTGCACTCCAGCCTGGGCAACAAGAGTGAAACCCTATCTCAAAAAAAAAAAGAAAGAAAAAGGAAAAAAAGAAGTAAAAGAAAAAAGGAAATCTGAGCCAAATTAAGCACCTCCTAATATATAAGGCCAAAAATTGAGACTTTCTCATGGACAATGGAGAGTTATTAGGAATTAAAATGACTTTTTTTTTTGATATTTTATAAATAACATCTAATAAAAGAAGACCACAATAGTTATTTAGTTTCATTAATCTTGTACCTTACTTACTTCTCAACGAAGCTATAATAGGTAAAGTAATAGGTATATGTTCAATTTCTAAACCATTCTCAGTTATTCGGCGTAATCGTCCACGTAGTTTAACATTTCTTCTTATAAATTCTACTGGAATATCTGAAGCGCTTGTAAATTTTGATGTCTATGGATTTACAAGGAGAAAAATATAACCACTTATTATTATTGTCATTTCAAAATTTAAAATGTCAAATTATCAAAACATTTCACAATTAGACATAACCATCAACATTTTAAAATTTAGTTCCTAATTTTATATTACTTTAATATGATTTAATCAAATGTGTTTATGGAAACATTATTTACAAATCCTTATTCACTATTTTCAAGCCACTACATAAAGAACATTAAACAGACTCCTAACTTCGAAAAGCTTGTAACCTCAAAATAGGACACAATTCGTCAAAAGACATTGAGTATCTATCTGTGCCTGGCACCACACAAATCTGGTTAAACAGTCTCCAGCTTATTCCACGTAAGTACAATCTATTCATGCATATATTGATGGGAAAACTTAAATAAAGCTCAGTCAAATTAAATTAGAACCTTAACCAACGAGATTTTTTTCTTATCATTTTTTTTATCTTGTAGGAGAAAAGGCACATTTAAAAAAGAAAAAAAGGCCAACATTAGGAATGTACTACAATCCCTAACACTTAGGTGATATCTTGGGATCAATCAATACTTTATGCCTACTTTTTTCCACATTGACAATACTACAAGCTTTGATCATAATTATGGCTAGCTAAGAGGCTCACATAACAGAAGGAAAAGCCAGGCACGATGGCTTATCCTATAATTCCAGCATTCTGGGAGGCTTAGTTGGAGGGTTACTTGAGGCCAGAAGTTTGAGACCAGCCTGGGCAACATAGTGAGACACCATCTCCAGAAAAAAAATGTAAAAATCAGCTGGGCATGGTAACATAGAACAGGAGGGTCACTTGAGCCCAGGAGTTTAAGGTTACAGAGAGCCATGACAGTGCCACTAAACTCCAGCCTGGGTGACAGAGCGAGAACCTGACTCTGTCAAAAAATAAATAAATAAATTAGTACCCAACTTCCTATGACAGTAAAGTTGAACTGAAGATTTTTATAAACAAGAATAATGTAGGAGACAAACCCAGAATGTGGAATATACTATAGAATAAATCACTTCGTTCTCCCAACAAAACAATGGCATTGGAAAAAAAGGGTGGGAACGTATTACAAAATAAATGAGATTTAAGAAATATAACATATAATAGACTATTTGAATAGATCATCTATTTTTAAAAATCATAGAATCAAGATCTTCTGACTATAGACTGGGTATTAGATGATTCTAAGAGATTATTGTTAATTTTATTAGATATGATAATATTAAAGGACAAACTAACATTACAGATCTGTTTTTTCAGACAGGGCCTCGTTCTGTGGCCCAGGCTGCAGCTCAGCAGCATAATCCTGGCTCAACTGTAGCCTTGACCTCCTGGGCTCAAGTAATCCCCCTGCCACAGCCCCCCAAGTAGGACTACAGGTGTGCACCACTACACCTGGTTAATTTTTAAATTTTTTGTAGAGATGGTGTCTTCACTTGTCGCCCAGGCTGATCTCAAACTCCTGGGCTCAAACAATCCTCCTGCCTCAAACAATCCTGCTGCCTCATGAATTCTGATGTCATAAACTAGGAAGTACATATCATCACCTTCTTGCCAAAATGCTTAGGTTGAATCTCACAAGGAAAGAAATAAATTCAGATTATGGAACATATTAAAAGACAACTGGCTTGGACTCTAAAAATGTCAGCATCATGAAAGACAAAAATTGTTTTTAAGTAGGAGTAATGGCTGGATGTGGCGGTTCATATCTGTAATCCCAGCACTTTGGGAGGCCGAGGGGGATGGATCATGAGGTCAATAGATGGAGACCATCCTGGCCAACATGGTGAAACCCCATCTCTACTAAAAATACAAAAATTAGCTGGGTGTGGTGGTGCGTACCTGTAGTCCCAGCTACTCAGGAGGCTGAGGCAGGAGAATCGCTTGAACTTGGGAGGTGGAGGTTGCAGTGAACTGAGATCGTGCCACTGCACTCCAGCCTGGTGACAGAGCGAGACTATGTCTCAAAAAAAAAAAAAAAGAGGCCGGGCGCGGTGGCTCAAGCCTGTAATCCCAGCACTTTGGGAGGCCGAGACGGGTGGATCACAAGGTCAGGAGATCGAGACCATCCTGGCTAACACGGTGAAACCTCGTCTCTATTAAGAAATACAAAAAACTAGCCGGGCGAGGTGGCGGGCGCCTGTAGTCCCAGCTACTCGGGAGGCTGAGGCAGGAGAATGGCGTGAACCTGGGAGGCGGGGCTTGCAGTGAGCTGAGATCCGGCCACTGCACTCCAGCCTGGGTGACAGAGCAAGACTCCGTCTCAAAAAAAAAAAAAAAAAAAAAAAGGAGTAGTATTCTAGATTAAAGGAGTCTAATGAGACATAACAACTAAATATAATGCATGATCCTTGACTGAATGTTGGATTGGGAAAAAAAACAATAAAGGACATTTTTTAGAAAATACATCTGAATATGAACTTTATTGTATGTAAGATTGCTGCAGAAATGTTAAATGTATTAGATGTGCTAATATTAATGTGGGTATGTAGGAGAACATCCTTGCTCTTAGGAAGCACACTATGAAGTATTTATGGACGATGTCACATGATGTCTGCAACTTGCTTTGAATTGGTTTCACAAAGGGAGAGAGAATACAACTGTAGCAAAATGTTAACAACTGGTGAATTTAGGTGAAAGGAAAATGAATGTGACAAAATTTTTTAGGAGAAAAAGTTGGGAGGAAAAAGCTTCTGGATCTACTTTCAATATTCATTCAAGAATGTGAAATATGCAGAATGTAAACAAAAGAGAGGAGAAATGCTAAATCAAACCACAAAGAATTTGAATCACGGGACAAAGTTGCTTATGACAAGTTTATGAGAAAAACAGAGAAATACAGATTAAATATCCACATAGTCAGATGGTTCCCAACACGGTTTAGTGAAAACACTAAGGGAATACCAATGAATTAATCAACCTCAATGGAAAGTGGTACTCTAGGGGTAATCTATGGAACTCTGACCTCCAGTTTAATATGCTCACGAATGACTTGAATGATAGCATAAGGAACAAACATCAGGAGGGCTGGTTGTCTGGAAGGATATGACTGCTGGAAGTCAGGATAAGTATTCAAAAAGATTCTGACAACCAAAATCATGAACTAAATTGTAAAGACTCTTCATGTACTCCCCAAAACTAATGAAGGATGGGAGAGAACAAATTAATACCTATAGTGCTTATATGGGAGATATTTAGAGATTTTAGGGAACTGTGAACTCAAAATGAGTAAAAGTATAACACTGCTGCTAAAACAAACACACAAAAACAGAAAAAGTGCAACCTGGTCTCCTCACCACCAAAAAACAAAAAACAAGATCAAACTAAGGTAACATTTTTAGGAACAAAATCTAGAGCAAGAGAAGTGAAGGACAGATTGTCCTAAAGCAGGCCCTAAGGAGAATATATTGCGCTACTCTGGAGACTTTTTTTTTTTTTTTTTTTTTTGAGACAGAGTCTCGCTCTGTTGCCCAGGCTGGAGTGCAGTGGTGTGATCTCGGCTCACTACAATCTCTGTTTCCCGGGTTCAAGCAATTCTCCTGCTGCAGCCTCCTGAGTAGCTGGGATTACAACCATGCATCATCACATCAAGCTGGTCTCAAACTCCTGACCTCAGGTGAGCCGCCTGCCTCAGCCTCCCAAAGTGCTGGAATTATAGGCGTGAGCCACCATGCCTGGCTATGAGATCATATTTCATAAAAGGCTTTAACAAACTGGAACAAAGCCAGAAAAAAAGAAAAAAAAAAAATAGTAAGGTGCCTGGAAACCATATCGCCCAGGAGAACTAACAGTACTTTGCCCAGGGAAAGAAGGAGTTAAAAGAAGTAGAATGGCCATTAAAGATGTCTTCAACTACTAAAAGTGCATCCCTTTTAATTCTGGTGTGTTTTCTTACAATAGACGTAAGAAGGTCAAAGAGTGCCTTAATGTTTAGAGTTTTATAAATTATTAAGAAGCTGAGGGAGGAAACCGAAGGAGCATCAGTGTTCCCGCTCTGAAGGAGCTCATGTGAGAAAGATCCCATTGCATCCCATTGCATCCATTTATTTTACATCCCACAACAACAGAAAGCTCAAAGCTGTGCTTCTGTAACACAGCAGGGACTATTTGAAAGATGAGCAAAAACTATACATAAAACAACCAGAATATAATTGTACAGAAATACATGAATAGGTTTAAGATAAAGCATATATCAAAGGGGACAAAAAGGGATAGATCCAAAACATAAGAACAGATAAGGAGGCTGTCTTCACAGGAAGTAAATCCTGAGCTTGCGACAAACACAACCTACTCTCTAGGAGAGGCAGAAAGATGCTGCTGCTACAAGGATGCTGTGTCTAAGCTGCGGACGGTGAAGAAGATGTCCTAAAGGCAAAAAGATAAATGCTGGAAGCATCCTGGGAAAGACAAAGAAAATAAGGGTTTCGAATTCAAGACATAAATTTGAAATCCAGCTGTGCCACTTACTAGCTGGATGATCTTGTGAAAATTGTTTACCTCCTTTAAGTATCTACTTCCTCATCTATAAAAATCAACCTTGATCAAAAGATTATTATAAGCATTAAATGAAATCATGTTTATAAAGTGCTGGCACAATGCCAAACTCAATAATCTTTTTTATTTCTTAAATATAAAATTGGCAATTATCAACCAGTAACTGAAGGAATATAAGAACTTGATAAATAATCTCTCAGAGGGAAGAAAATCAGCAATACAAAAAGGACACTGAAGCATGACTAACACAACATCCATTGCTAAATCCCTTCTCCCTTGCCACCATGAATTTTAGGGATGGGAAAGCTAAATGGTCACTCTCCCCACGTCCTTTCCAGCTAGAGGTGGCTATGTGACAGAGGATACAAACAAAAGTCTGCTGAAGGCTTCTAGGAAAAACGCTTTCTTGACAAAAGGAAAAGTTGTGGTTGGCACTGTCCTTTTCCTCCATTTCCTGCCTTGATCATGAATATGATACTTGGAGCTACAAAAGGCATCCTATGTAATGAGAAAAGGCCAAAAAATAACATGGACCTAAGCCCTTATGTCACTGAGGCCGGGAACCACCGCCAGCAGCCTACCTCTAGACTTCTTATGACTTGAGAAAAATAAACCCCTTGCATGGTGAAGCTGCTGTTGCTTGGGGTTTCTCTTACTTGCAGCCAAACTCATCTGTAATACAACAGAAGTTTTTGTTTGTTTGTTTTTGTTTTAATCACTTAATGTTTCAATGTTCTCTTCCTACTTGCTCTTCTCATCACTAGTAAGTCACCATTACTTAAAAATAGCGGGCCGGGGCTGGGTGCGGTGGCTCATACCTGTAATCCCAGCACTTTGGGAGGCCAAGGCGGGCAGATCACGAGATCAGGAGATCAAGACCATCCTGGCTAACATGGTGAAATCCCATCTCTACTAAAAATACAAAAAATTAGCCGGGTGTGGTGGCACACACCTGTAGTCCCAGCTACTTGGGGGGCTGAGGCAGGAGAATCGCTTGAACACGGGAGGCGGAGTTTGTAGTGAGCCGAAATTGCACCACTGCACTCCAGCCTGGGCGACAGAGTGAGACTCCATCTTAAAAAAAAAAAAAAAAAAAAAAAAGTGGGCCAGGTGCGGTGGCTCATGCCTGTAATCACAGCACTATGGGAGGCTGAGGCAGGCAGATGATGAGGTCAGGAGATCAAGACCATCCTGGCTAACATGGTGAAATCCCATCTCTACTAAAAATACAAAAAAATTAGCCATGTGTGGTGGCACATGCCTGTACTCCCAGCTACTCAGGAGGCTGAGGAAGGAGAACTGCTTGAACCCAGGAGCTGGAGGTTGCACTGAGCCAACATAGCAAAACCCCATCTCTACTAAAAATACAAAATTAGCCAGGTGTGGTGGTGGGCACATGTAATCCCAGCTACTCAGCTGGCTGAGCCAAGATCATGCCAATGCACTCCAGCCTGGGCAACAGAGCAAAACTCTGCCTCAAAAAAAAAAAAAAATCAAGATAAATTATTGAGTCTGTGGAACAGAAAGAAAAAAAGATTGAAGAAAAGTGAACAGGGCCTAAAGAATCTATAGAACACCTAAATGAACCAACACGTGTACCAGAGGAGTCCCAGAAGAAGAGAAAGAAGGGGGAAAGAGACTATTTGAAAAAAAAAAAAAAAAAAACCACGACTGAAAACTTCCCAAGTTTGATGAAACAGACAGATACAAACATCCAAAAAGCTCAACAAGTCACATAAAAGGATCCTTAATAAGATTATCAGCAGATCTCTCATCAGAAACTTTGGAGGCTATAAGGTAGTGGACTGATATCTTCAAAATGCTAAAAGCAAAAAAACTATAAACCAAGAATATCATATCCAGCAAAACTGACCTTCAGAAGTGAAGAATTCAAGACATTTCCAGATAAATACAAGCTGAGAAAGTTTGTTACCACAGACTTGCCCTGCAAGAAATGCTAAAACGAGTGCTACATGTTGCAATGAAAGGACACTAGACAGTAACTTGAAGCCATATGAAGAAATAAAGATCTTGGTAAAAGTAAATACATGAGCAATTATAAACATAATATTATTGTAACAACAGTTTGTGACTCCACTTTTTGTTTCCTACATAATTTAAGAGACTACAGGTTGAGCATCCCTAATCCAAAAATCTGAAATCTGAACTACTCCAAAATCTGAAACTTTTTGAGTGCCAATCTAACACCAAAAGTGGAAAATTCCACACCTGAAAAATAGAAAAATCTGCCATTATTTGTTATTGTTCTTGTTTAACAGTCAATACAGGTATCCTGATGATGCTACTGTTCTGCTCAGTTAAATGTTTTTGGTCCCAAGCATCCTGGATAAGGATACTCAACCCATTCTACTTTTTTTGCTTCTTTGTTTTTGTTTTTTGAGGTAGAGTCTCGTTCTGTCACCCAGGCTGGAGTGCAATGGCACAGTCTCAGCTCACTGAAACCTCCGTCTCCTGGGTTCAAGCAGTTCTCCTGCCTCAGCCTCCCAAGTAGCTGGGATTACAGGCATATGCCAGCACATCCAGCTAATTTTTGTATTTTTAGTAGACACAGGTTTTTGCCATGTTGGCCAGGCTGGTCTTGAACTCCTGACCTCAGGTGATCCACCCACCTCAGCCACTCAAAGGGTTGGGATTACAGGCATGAGCCACCGCACCCAGGAAACCTGTACTATGTTGTTGTTTTTTGTGTGTGTGTGCGTGTGTGTGCGACGGAGTGTCGCTCCGTCGCCCAGGCTGGAGTGCAGCGGCACGGTCTCGGCTCACTGAAATTTCTGCTTCCCGGGTTCAAGGAATTCTCTGCCTCAGCTTACCAAGTAGCTGAAACTATAGGCACACGCCGCCACTCCTGGCTAAGTTTTTGTATTTTAGTAGAGACGGGGTTTCACTGTGTTGCCCAGGCTGGTCTCAAACTCCTGAGCTCAGGCAATCTGCCCGCCTTGGCTTCCCAAAGTGCTAGCATTACAGGCATGAGCCACCTCACCCAGCCTGTACTACATTTTTAAGAGACAATAATTAGTTTAAAACTTAGTATTATTGTAACTTTGGTTTGTAAGTCCATATTTTGTTTTCTACATGATTTTAAAGACTCGGATATTTTTAAAATGATTAGTATATATTTCTCTTGGTTTTTGTGTTTTTTTTTGTTTTTTTTTAAGACAGAGTTTCACTCTTGTTGCTCAGGCTGGAGTGCAATGGCACAGTCTCCGCTCACCACAACCTCCACCTCCTGGGTTAAAGTGATTCTCCTGCCTCAGCCTCCCAAGTAGGCGGGATTATAGGCATGTGCCATCAGGCCCAGCTAATTTTGTATTTTTAGTAGAGACGGGTTTATTCATGTTGGTCAGGCTGGTCACGAACTCTCAACCTCAGGTGATCCTCCCGCCTCAGCCTCCCAAAGTGCTGGGATTATAGGCATAAGCCACTGCGCCTGGCCTAGTTTATGTTTTTTTATATCCACAATGTACAAAGATGCAATTTTGTGACATCTAGAACTGAAAGGAGTGGGAATGATGTTCAAAAGTAGTAGTTTTTGTATTTTATTGAGGTTAAGTTGGTATGAATTTAATTTAGAGTGTTTTAAGTTTAGGATGTTAATGGTAACCTAGAACAAATAGTTACACAATACACAGAAAAGGAAATAATATAAAATTAAAATACTTTGGCCGGGCTGGTGGCTCACGTCTGCAATCCCAGCACTTTGGCAGGCCAAGGCAGATGGATCACTTGAGGCCAGGAGTTCGAGATCAGCCTGGCCAACATGGTGAAATCCTGTCTCTACTAATAAAACAAAAATTAGCCAGGCGTGGCAGTGAGTGCCTGTAATCCCACCTACTTGGGAGGCTGAGGCAGGAGAACCGCCTGAACCGGGAGGTGGAGGTTGCAGTGAGCCGAGATGGCACCATTGCACTCCAGCCTGGGCGAGAAAGACTCTCTCAAAAAAACATAAATAAATAAATAAATAAATAAATAAATAAATAAATAAAATAAAATAAAGAAATTCTACAAAATACAAAAGAACACAGTAATGCAGGAAATGGGGGACAAAAAAACCTATAAGGCACACAGAAAACAGATGGCAAAATTACAGAAGTCCCTCCTTACCATTTAATTACTTTAAATGGTAATGAATTAAAATCTCCAATAAAAAGCGAGAGATCAGCATAATTTATTTAAAAATTATTCAACCATATGCAGTCTACAAGGGATACACTTTAAATCCAAATAAATAGGTTGAAAGTGAAAGGATAGAAAAAACTATTCCATGCAAATAATAACCAAACAAGATCAGGGGTACCTGAACCAATATCAGAAAAACTAGACTTTAAATCAAAAAAAGTTACAATAGAAAAAAATAGGACATTATTTATTAATAAAATATTCAAAAAAGCAAGAAGGCATAATAATTATAAATATTTATGTACCAAATAACAGACCAGCAAAAATGGTAAGAGTTGAAGGAAGAAATAGATAATTTTGCAATAACAGATACAACACCCCACTCTCATAATGAATAGAACAGCCAGACAGAAGATAAGTAAGGAAAAAGAGGACTTAAATAATAAAATAAATCACTTAGATCTAACAAACATATAGAGTACTCTACCCAATGACAACAGAATATATATTATTCTCAAATGTACATGGAACATTCGCCAACACAGACCATTTGTTAGGCCACAAATTGAGTCTTAGTAAATTATAAAAGACAGATGTCATACAAAGTATCTTCTCTGAACACAACAGGATGAAGTTATAAATAAATAACAGAAGAAAAAATTTGCCCATCTGTGGAAATTAAATGCACTCAAATGGCCAATATATCAAAAAACAATCACAAGGAAAATTTATAAATGCTTAACTAAGAAAGAAGAAAAAGAAAGAAAAAGAAAAACAGGCCAGATGTAGTCGCTTATGCCTGTAATCCCAGCACTTTGGGAGGTATAGGTGGGCAGATCACTTGAGCTCAGGAGTTTGAGACAATCCTGGGCAACATGCCAAAACCCTGTCTACTAAAAAAAATACAAAACATTAGCTAGGTGTGGTGGCACACACCTGTAGTCCTAGCTACTCAGGAGGCTGAGGTGGGAGAATCGCCTGAGACAGAGAAGTCAATACTGCAGTGAGCCATGGTAGTGCCACTGCACTCCAGCCTGTCTCAGAAAGGAAAAGGGAAAGGACAGGAAAAAGAAAGGAAAAGGAAAGGAAAAAGAGAAGGCGAAAGGGAAGGGGAAGGGAAGGGAAAGAAAGGAAGAAGGAAAGATTGATCTCAAATCAAAAACCGAACTATATAATTTAAGGAAATGAGAGAGAATGCCAAACTAAACCCAAAGCTAGCAGAAGAAAGGAAATACTAAATATGAGAGTACAGACAGGAAAGAGAAAAAAAAAAACAGAGAAAAATTAATGAAACCAAAAGTTGGTTCTTCAAAAAGAACAATAAAACTGACAAATCTTTAGCTAAACGGACTTAAAAAAGAGAGAAAGGACAAAAATTCCTAAGACGGAAATAAAAGAGGGGACATTAGTACAAATTCCACAGAAATGAAAAGAACTATAAAAGACTACTGTGAACCACTGTACACTAACAAATTGGATAACATAGAAGAAATGGATAAACTTGTAGAAACAAAAAACCAGGCCAGGAACACAGTGGCTCACGTCTGTAATCCCAGCACTTTGGAAGGCTGAGGCAGGCGGATCATCTGAGGTCAGGAGTTTGAGACCAACCTGGCCAACATGGCAAAACCCCGTCTCTACTAAAAACACACAAAAATTAGCTGCACATGGTGGTGGGCACCTGTAATCCCAGCTACTTGGGAGGCTGAGGCAGGAGAATCACTTGAACCAGAGAGGCAGAGGTTGCAGTGAGCTGAGATCGTGCCACTGCACTCCAGTCTGGGCAACAGAGCAAGACTCTGTCTCCAAAAAAAAAAAAAAAAAAACCTTCCAGGATGGAATCATGAAGAAAGTAAAAATCCAAGTAGGCCTAAAACTACTAAGGAAGTTAAATCATTAATCAAAAATCTCCCAACATAAGGAAGCCCTGGATCTGACAGCATCACTGGTCAATTCTACCACGGATTTAAAAGGGGACTAACACCAATCCTTCTCAAACTTTTCCCAAAAATTAAAGAGGAGAGAATACTTCTTAACTCAGTCTATAAGGCCAGTGTTACCCTGATACCAAAGCCAGACAAAGATACTGCAAGAAAACTATAGACCAATATCCATTATAAACATTGATGAAGAAATTCTCTACTAAATCACAGAAAAGCAAATTCAGCCACTCTTTTCTTTCTTGAAACAGGGTCTCACTCTGTTACCCACGCTGGAGTGTGGTGGCTTGATCACGGCTCACTGTAGCCTTCACCTGCTGGGCTCAATCGATCCTCCCACCTCAGCCTCCTGAGCAGCTGAGAGCACAAGTATGCTCCACTATGCACACTTAATTTTTTTTTTTTTTTTTTTGAGACAGAGTCTCACTCTGTCACCCAGGCTGGAGTGCAGTGGCATGATCTGCCTCCCGGGTTCAAGCAATTCTCCTGCCTCAGCCTCCCAAGTAGCTGCAACAACAGGCACACATCACCATGCCTGGCTAAGTTTTTGTATTTTAGTAGAGATGGGGTTTCACTGTGTTGCCAAGGCTGGTCTTGAACTCCTGAGCTCAGGCAATCTGCCTGCCTCGGCCTCCCAAAGTGCTAGGATTACAGGCGTGAGCCACTGTGCCCAGCCGTATGCCCAGCTAATTTGTTTTATCTATCTATTTATTTTTTTGTAGAGATGGGGGTCTCTTTATGTTACCCAAGCTGGTCTTGAACTCCTGGGTTCAAGTGATCCTCCCGCCTCAGCCTCCCAAAGTGCTGGGATTACAAATTTAAGCCACCACACCCAGTCTTTCAGCCACATATTTAAAGGATTATACATTATAACCTAGTGGGATTTATTCCTGAAATGCAAGAATGATCCAACATATAAAAATCAACCAGTATAATACACTGCATTAATATAATAAATTACAAAAACACATGGTTACCTCAACTGATATAGAAAAAAACCTTTGTTATCCTTCATGATAACACTTAACAAACTAAGAATGGAAGGCAATTACTTCAACATACTAAGGTCACATATAAAAAAACCATATTCAGCTGGGTGCAGTGGCTCACGCCTGTAATCCTAGCACTTTGGGAGGTCAAGGCAGGTGGATCATGAGGTCAAGAGATCGAGACCATCCTGGCCAACGTGGTGAAACCCTGTCTCTACTAAAAATACAAAAATTAGCCGGGCGTGGTGGCACATGCCTATAATCTCAGCTACTCAGGAAGCTGAGGCAGGAGAATCGCTTGAACCCAGGACGCGGAGGTTGCAGTGAGCTGAGATCGCAGCCACGGCATTCCAGCCTGGGCAACAGAGTGAAACTCCATCAAAAAAAAAAAAGAAAAAAAAAAAAAGAAAAGAAAAAAGAAAAAACCATAGTGAACATTATACTCAATGATCAAAAACTGAAAGCTTTTCCTCTAAGATCAGGAACAAGTCCAGGATGTCCATTCTCACCACTTCTATTCAACAGAGTATTATTGAATGTCTTAGCCAGAGCACATAGACAAGAGAAAAAATAAAAGGCATCTAAAATAGAATAGAAGAATTTAAACACCTCTGTTCACAGATTATATGATCTTATATGTAGAAAACTCTTTAGAAAAACTATTAGAACACACAAATTCAACCAAGTAAAAGAATACAAAGTCAACACACAAAAACCAGTTGCATTTCTAACATTAACAACAAACAATCTGAAAAGGACATTATGAAAGCAATTCCATTTATAATAGCATCACAAAGAATAAAATAATTAGGAATTAACCAAGACAGTGAAAAATGCATACAATAAAACTACAAAACATTGCTAAAAGAAATTAGAGAAGACATAAATGAAAAGACATCCCATGTTTATGGACTGGAAAACTTAATATTGTTTAAATGTCAATATTACACAAAGTTTATCTATAGATTCAATACAATCCCTATCAAAATCCCAATGACCTTTTTTTTTTCCCAGAACTAGGAAAATCCATTCTCAAATTCATGTGGAATCACAAGGGATCTCACATAGCCAAAATAATTTTGAGAAAGAAGAACAAAATTAGAAGACTCACACTTTCTGATTTCAAAACATATTTAGAAGCTACAGTAATCAAAACAGGGTAGTACTGGCATAAAGATAGACATACAGATCAATGCAACAGAGAGGCCAGGAATAAATGCTCACATATACAATTAAACGATTTTCAACAAGGGTGTCAACACCACTCAATGGGGAAAAGACAGGCTTTTCAAAAATGGTGCTGGGAGACCGGGCCTATAATCCCAGCACTTTGGGAGGCCAAGCTGGGTGGATCACTTGAGACCAGGAGTTTGACACCAGCCTGGCCAACACAGTGAAACCCCATCTGTACCAAAAAATACAAACATCAGCCGAATGTAGTGGCACATGCCTGTAGTCCCAGCTACTAGGGAGGCTGAGGCATGAGAATCACTTGAACCCGGGAGACAGAGGTTGCAATGAACCGAGATCACACAACTGCACTCCAGTCTGGGTGACAGAGTGAAACTCTGCCTCAAAGAAAAAAAAAAATGGTGCTGGGAAAACTGAATATTCACATGCAAAAAAAAAAAAAAAAAAAGTTGGGCCCTTATCTAGCCCTATATAAAAAAAATAACTTGATAGAGCAAAGACCTAACCTCAAGAGCTAAAACTATAAAACTCTTTAGAAAAAAATATAGGGCAAAAGCTTCATGACAGTGGATTTGCCCATGATTTCTTGGCTGTGACACCAAAGGCACAGGCAACAATAAAAAAAGAAAAACAGGGCAGAGAAAAATGGCTGAATCATGGATCATCCCCCCCACAGGAATACCAAATTGAACAACGATCCACACAAGAAAGTACCTTCATAAGAACCAAAAATCAGGTGAGCAATCACAGTACCTGGTTTTAATTTCATGACACTGAAGAGAATAGAAAAGACAGTCTTGAACTGCTGATGCCACCCCTCCCCCATTCCTTTGCAGCAGCTGCGTGGCAAGGAGAGAGAATCTATGCACTCAGAGGAGGGGAGAGTACATTGATTATGGGATTTTGCGTTAGAACTCAGAGCTGCCTGTTACAGCAGAAAGCAACACCAGACAACACTGAGCCGAGGCCCATAGAGGAAGTATTTAGACCAGCCCTAGCCAGAAGAGAATCATCCATGCCAGCAGTCAGAACCTGAGGTCCTTCAAGCCTCACCACCACGGGATAATGTACTCTGGGCTCCTAAATAAACTTGAAAGGCAGTCTAGACCACAAGGCCTGCAATTCCTAGGCAAATCCTGGTGCCATGTTGGCTCGAAGCCAGAGAACTTGGGGAACACATGACCCAGTGAGACACCAATGAGGGTGGCCAAGTGAATACTTGTGCCGCACCTCTCTCCTAACCCCAGGTAGCACGGCTCACAGCTCCAGGAGAGATTCCTTCCTTCTACCTGAGAATAGGAAAAGGAAGAGTAAACAGAATTCTGTCTTGCAACTTGGAAACCAGCTCAGCTACAGCAGGATAAAAAAAAAACCAGGCAGAGGATGAAGACTCCCATTCCAGGCCCTAGCTCATAGAGGACATTTCTAGATATGCCCTGGGCCACAAAGCAACCCACTGCCTTGAAGAGAAGAACCCAGTCCTGGCAGGATTCATCACTGGCTGACTCAAGAGCCCTTGGGACCTGAATAACCAACAGCAATACTCAGGCAACACGCGCTACGGGCCTTGGGTAAGACTGAGAGACGCACTGACTTCAGGTGTGACTCAGCACACCTGTGATGGCCGTGGTGAGGCACTCCTTCTACTTGAGAAAAGGAGGGGGAAGACTAAGGGGACACTGTTATGCAGCTTAGGTATCAGCTTTGCCACAGTGGAGTAAAGCACCCCATGGCCTCTTGGGGTCCCCAAGTCCAGGCTTAGGCTCTTGGATACCATTTCTGGATCTGCCCTGGGTCAGTGGGGAGCCCACTTCCCTGATGGGAGAGTCCCTGTACCGGCAACATTCACTGCAAGCTGACTGAAGAAACCTCAGTCCTTGAATGAATATCAGTGGTAGCCAGGCAGTATTTGCCGCAGGCCTGGGATGGTGGGGGCCCCAGGGAGAGACTCTTCTGCTTGTGGAAAGGGGAGGGAAGCGTGGGAAGGACTGTATTGTGGCTTGGGTCCCAGCCCAGCCACAGTAGCATATAGCAGCACCAGGTAGATTTTGAAGATTTACTAGTCCAGGCCCTGGCTCCCAGATGACATCTCTGGACCTACCTGAGACTGGGAGAACTCACCACCCGAAGGGAAGGACACAAGCCTGGTTGGCTTCACCACCTACTGATTCCGGAGCCCTAGGGTCTTCAGTAAACATAGGTAGTAACAAGGCAGCAGTTACCATGGGCCCTGGGAGAGACCCAGTGCTGTGCTGGCTTCAGGTCTGACCAAGTGCAATCCCAGTAGTGGTGGCCACAAGGGTGATTGTGTCACCCCTCCTCCAGCTCCAGGCTCCTCGACACACAGACAGAGAGATTCCACTTGTTTGGGAGAAAGAAAAGGGAAAAACAAGAGTCTCTGCCTGGTAATCCAGAGAATTTTTGCAGATCTTATCCAAGACGGTACATCTATTAGACTGTAAGAGCCACAGTGTTACAGGGCTTGGGATGCCCCCTAATACAAATATGGCTGCAGTGACCAAAAACTTAGATGACAACACCCAAGTGCATTCAAATACCTGGAAATCCTTCCAAAGAAGGACAGGTCCACACAAATCCAGACTGTGAAGACTATAATAAATACCAAAATCTTCAATGCCCAGACATCAATATCCATAAGCATCAAGAATATATATGAAAACGTGACCTCACCAAAAAGAACTAAATAAGGTACCAGTCACCAATCCTGCAGAGACAGAGATATGTGACCTTTTGAACAGAAAATTCAAAATATCTGTTTTGAGGAAACCTAACAAAATTAAAGACAACACAGTGAAAGAATTCAAAATCCTATCAGAGAAATTTAACAAAGAGATAGAAACAGTCAAAAAGAATCAAGCAGAAACTCTGGAGCTGAAAAATGCAATTGACATATTGAAGAATGCATCAGAGTCTCTAAACAGCAGAACTGATCAAGCAGAAGAAAGAATTAGCAAGCCTGAAGACAGGCTATTTGAAAATACACAGTCAGAGGAGAAAAAATTTAAAAAGAATCAAACACTCTTACAAGATCTAGAAAATAGCCTCAAAGGGGCTAATCTAAGAGTTATTGGCCTTGAAAAAGAGGCAGAGAGATAGGGGTAGAAAGTTTATTCAAAGGGATAATAACAGAGAACATCCAAAACCTAGAGAAAGATACTGATATTCAAGTACAAGAAGGTTACAGAACACCAAGCAGATTTAACCAAAAGAAGATCACCACAACACAGTTAATAATCAAATTCCTAAAGGTCAAGGATAAAACCAATGCTAAAAGCAGCAAGAGAAAAGAAACAAATAGCACACAATGGTGCTCCAGTACATCTGGCAGCAGACTTTTCAGTGAAATCCTTACAAGCCAGGAGATAGTGATATGGCATAAACTGCTGAAGAAAAGAAAATATGTATGTGGCAAAAAAAAAAAAAAAAAAAAAAAAAAACTGCAATTACTTTTGCACCAACCTAACAAAGTAGTATAGCCAGTCAAACACAAGAAAGAAATAAAGACTCCTAGACAAACAAAAGCCAGGGGACTTCCTCAACATCAGACATGTCCTACAAGAAATGCTAAAGTGAGTTCTTCAATCTGATGAAAAAAAAAAAAAAAGGATGTTAATGAGCAATAAGAAATCACCTGAAGGTACAAAACTCACTGGTAATAGAAAATACAAAGAAAAATACAGAATATTATAACACTGTAATTGTGGTATGTAAACTACTGTATCTTGAGTAGAAAGGCCAGGCACAGTGGCTCACACCTGTAATCTCAGCACTTTAGGAGGCCGAAGAAGGCAGATAACTGAAGGTTAGGGGTTCAAGACCAGCCTGGCCAACATAGTGAAACCCCATCTCTACTAAAAATACAAAAATTAGCATGGTGGCGCACGCCTATAGTCCCAGCTACTTGGGAGGCTGAGGCAGGAGAATCTCTTGAACCCAAGAGGCAGAGTTTGCAGTGAGCCGAGATCGCGCCCCTGCACTCCAGCCTGGGAGACAGACTGAGACTCTGACTCAAAAAAAAAAAAAAAACAAAAAAAGCTAAAACAGCTTTTCTAGACAGACGTATAATAATATATAAATAGAGAGACATAAAGTTTAAAAGTCAAAGTATAGAGTTATTAAATTTGTCTTTGCTTCATTGTTAGCTTGCTTGTTGTTGTTTTTGTTGTTTTTGAGACAGTCTCACTCAGTCTGGCCCAGGCTGGAGCGCAGTAGTGCGATCTCGGCTCACTGCAGCATCTGCCTCCTGGGTTCAAGTGATTCTCCTGTCTCAGCCTCCCAAGTTGCTGGGATTACTGCTGTGCCCTATCATACCTAGCTAATTTTGTATTTTTAGTAGAGACAGAATTTCACCATGTTGGCCAGTCTGGTCTCAAACTCCTGACCTCAGGTGATCCACCTGCCTCGGCTTCCCAAAGTGCTGGGATTATAGGCGTGAGCCACCGCACCCGGCCTAGTTTGCTTGTTTATGCAATCAGTATTGTCATCAATTTAAAATAACAGGTGATAAGATATTATTTGCAAGCCTCAGGGTAACCTCCAATCAAAGAACATATAACTGATATACAAAAAATAAAAAGCAAAAAATTGAAACACATCACAAGAGAAAATCATCTTTAGTAAAAGGAAGATGAGAAGGATGGAAAGAAGGAAGAGAAGACCACAAAACAAACAAACAAAAAAAATTTTTAATGACAGGAGTAAGTCCTTACTTATTTCAATAACATTGTAAATGAACTAAACTCTCCAAAAGACATAGAGTAGCTAAATGGTTTAAAAAAACAAAACCCAACAATCTTTTGCCTACAAGAAACATACTTCTCTTAATAAAGATACACATAGATTGAAAATAAAGAAATAGAAAGATATTCCATGCAAATAGAAACGACAAAAGAGCAGCAGTAGCTATATTTATGGCAGATTTACAGATAAAATAGTTTTAAGATAAAATAGATTTCAAGACAAAAATTATAAAAAGAGACAACGAAGGTCATTATATAATGACAAAGGGGTCAATTCAGCAAGAGGATACAATTATAAACATATATGCAGCCAACACTGGAGCACCAAGATATAGAGTGCAATTAATATTAGAGCTAGAGCTAAAGAGAGAGGTCCCAATATAATAATAGCGGGAGACGTCAACACCCCACTTTCATCTTCCAGACAGAAAATCAACAAATAAACATCGAACTTAATCTGCACTGTAGACCAAATGGACGTAGCATATTCATAGAACATTTCATCCAATGGCTGAAGAATATACATTCTTCTCCTTAAAGCACTTTATAGTACTTATAGCGTTCTCAAGGATAGACCATGTTAGGTCAAAAAACAAATCTTAAAAAATTTCAAGCCAAGTGTGGTGGCTCACGCCTGTAATCCCAGCACTTTGGGAGGCCAAGGCAGGCAGACCACCTGAGTTTGGGAATTCAAGACCAGCCTGGCCAACACGGCGAACCCTGTTTCTACCAAAAATACAAAAATTAGCCAGACGTGGTGGTGCATGCCTGTAATCCCAGCTAATCAGGAGGCTGAGGCAGGAGAATTGATTGAACCCAGGAGGTGGAAGTTGGAGTGAGCCAAGATCGCGCCACTGCACTCCAGCCTGGGCAACAGAGCAAGACTCCATCTCAACAAACGAATAAAAATAAAAATTTCAAAAAAATCAAAATTATATCAAACATCTTCTCTGACTACAATGGAATACAACTAGAAATCAATAACAAGAGGAATCTTGGAAACTATACAAACACATGGAAATTAAACAATGTGGTCCTGAATGACCAATGAGACAACAAAAAAATTAAGAAAGAAATTTAAAAATGTATTGAATCAAATGGTAATGAAGGCCGGGCACGGTGGCTCACACCTGTAATTCCAGCACTTTGGGAGGCCAAGGTGGGCAGACTACCTGAGTTCAGGAATTCAAGACCAGCCTGGCCAACATGGTGAAACCCTGTCTCTACTAAAAATATAAAAATTAGCTAGATGTGGTGGTACACTCCTGTAATCCCAGCTAATCAGGAGGCTGAGGCAGGAGAATTGCTTGAACCCAGAAGGCGGAAGTTGCAGTGAGCCAAGATCGTGCCACTGTACTCCAGCCTGGGCAACACAGCAAGACTCCATCTAAAAAAAAAAAAAAGATAATGAAAACACAACATATCAACACCCATGGCATACAGCAAAAGCAGTATTAAAAGGAAATTTTATAGCTATAAGCACCTACAAAAAAGTAGAAAAATAAACAATGATCTGTTTAAAAGAACTAGAAAAGTTGGCCGGGCACGGTGGCTCAAGCCTGTAATCCCAGCACTTTGGGAGGCCGAGACGGGTGGATCACGAGGTCAGGAGATCGAGACCATCCTGGCTAACACGGTGAAACCCCGTCTCTACTAAAAAAAAAAATACAAAAAACTAGCCGGGCGATGTGGCAGACGCCTGTAGTCCCAGCTACTCGGGAGGCTGAGGCAAGAGAATGGCGTGAACTCGGGAGGCGGAGCTTGCAGTGAGCTGAGATCCGGCCACTGCACTCCAGCCTGGGCGACAGAGCGAGACTCCGTCTCAAAAAAAAAAAAAAAAAAGAACTAGAAAAGCAAGAGCAAACCAAACTCCAAATTAGTAGAAGAAAAGAAATAATAAAGATCAGAGCAAAAATAAATGAAATTACAATGGAGGAATACAAAAGATTAGGGATATGAAAAGTTGGTTTTTTGAAAAGATAAACAAAGCCAACAACCCTTTAGCCAGACTAAGAAAAAAAGAGAAGAGACTCAAATAAATAAAATCAGAAATGAAAAAGGAGACATTACAACCAATACCACAAAAATTCAAAAAATTATTAGAGGCTACTATGAACAAGTATATGCCAATAAGTTGGAAAACCTAGAAGAAATAGATAATTCCTAGACATGTACAACCTACCAGTATTGTAACATGAAGAAATCCAAAACCTGAACAGATCAATAACAAGTAATGAAAACAAAGCCCTAATAAAAAGTAATGATATCAAAGCTGTAATAAAAACTGCCAGCAATGAAGAGCCCAGGACTCAATGACTTCATTGCTGAATTTTACCATACGTTTAAGAAAAAAATAAATACCAATCCTACTCAAACGATTCAAAAAATAGAGGAAGAGGGAATACTTCCACACTCATTCTACAAGGTCAGTATTACCCTGATACCAAAACCAGACAAAGACACATCAAAAAAGAAAACTATAAGTCAATATTCCTAATGAACATTAATGCAAAAATCCCCAAAGAAATACCTGCAAATCAAATTCAACAACATATTAAAAAGATCATTCATCTTTGACCAAGTGGGATTTATCCCAGGAATGCAAGGATGGTTCAACATACATAAATCAATCAATGTGATACATCATATTGACAAAATGAAGGACAGGGCTGGCACGGTGGCTCATGCCTGTAATCCCAGTACTTTGAGAGGCCAAGGCAGGCAGGTCACCTGAAGTCAGGAGTTCAAGACTAGCCTGGTCAACACGGCAAAACCCCGCCTCTACTAAAAATACAAAAATTAGCCAGGCATAATGGCAAGTGCCTGTAATTCCAGCTACTTGGGAGGCTGAAGAGGAGAATTGCTTGAATCTGGGAGGTGGAGGTTGCAGTAGCTGAGATCACACCACTGCTCTCCAGCCTGGGTGACAGAGAGAGACTCCATCTCAAAGAAAAGGCAAAAACCATACAAACATGAACATTTCAATAGATGCTAAAAAAAGTATTGGATAAAATCAACATTCCTTCATGATTAAACTCTCACAAAATGCTACAGAAGGAACATACGTCAACACAATAAAAGCTATATACAACAGACCCACAGCCCTAGTATCATATTGAATGGGGAAAAACTGAAAGCCTTTCCTCCGTGATCTAGAATATGACAAGGATGCCCACTCACCACTGTTATTCAATATAGTACTAGAAGTCCTAGCTAGAGCACTCAGACAAGAGAAAGAAATTAAGAGCATCTGAATTGGAAAAAAAGAAGTCAAATTTTTCTTGTTTGCAAATGATATGATCCTGTATTTGAAAAAATCTAAAGACTCCACCAAAAGACTATTGAAACTGATAAACAAATTCAGTACAGTTGCAGGATACAATATCAATATATAAGTCTGGCATTTCTATATGCCAACAGTGAACAATATGAAAAAGAAATCAAGAAATTAATCCCATTTACAATATCTGGAAATAAAATTAAATACCTAGGAATTAATTTACCCAAAGAAGTGAAAGATTTCTACAATGAAAACTGTAATACACTGGGCTGGGCACGGTGGCTCACGTCTGTAATCCCAGCACTTTGGGAGGCCAAGGTGGGCAGATCACTTGAGACCAGGAGTTCAAGACCAGCCTGGCCAATATGGTGAAACCTTGTCTCTACTAAAAATACAAAACTTAGCCAGGCGTGGTGGCGCAGGCTTGTAATCCCAGCTACTTGGGAGGTTGAGGCATGAGAATCACTTGAACCCAGGAGGTGGAGGTTTCAGTGAGCCAAGATTGTACCACTGTACTCCAGCCTGAGTGACAGGGTGAGACTCTGTCTCAAAGGAAAAAAAAAAAAAAAAAAAGCTATAAAACACCAATGAAATAAATTGAAAAGGGTATAAACAATGAGAAAATTTTCCATGTTCATGGATGGATTGGAAGAATCAATATTGTTAAAATGCCCTTATTACCCAAAGCAAGCTACAGATTCAATGCAATCCCTATCAAAATACCAATGGCATTCTTCACAGAAACAGAAAAACAATCCTCAAATTTACATGGAGCCACAAAAGACCCAGAATAGCCAAAGCTATCCTGAGTATAATGAACAAAACTGGAACAATCACATTACTTGACTTCAAATTATAAGAGCTATAGTAACTAAAATGGCATGGTACTGGCATAAAAACAGACACATAGACCAATGGAACAGAATTGAGAACCCAGAAACAAATCCATACATCTACACTGAACTCATTTTCAACAAAGGGCCAAGAACATAAATTGGAGAAAGGGCAGTCTCTTTGATAGATGGTGCTGGGAATACTGAATGTCCATATGCAAAAGAATGAAGCTAGACCTCTCTCTCTCATCATATACAAAAATAAAATCAAAATGCATTAAAGACTTAAATCTAAGACCTCAAACTATAACTCTACTACAAGAAAACATTGGGGAAACTCTCCAGGACACTGGACTGAGCAAAGATTTCTTGAAAAATACCCTGTAAGCACAGGCAACCAAAGAAAAAACAGACAAATGGGATAACATCAAATTAAAAAGCTTCTGCACCTCAAAGGAAACAATAACCAAAGTGAAGAGACAACCCACAGAACGGGAGAAAATATATGCAAACTATCCATCTGACAAGGAATTAATAACCAGATTATATAAAGAGCTCAAGCAACTCTACAGGAAAAAAAAAATCTAACAATCCCATTTAAAAATGGTCGTGAGATATGAATAGGCATTTCTCAAAAGAAGACATACAAATGGCAAACAGGTATATGAAAAGGTGCTCAACATCACTGATCACCAGAGAAATGAAAATCAAAATTACAATAGGATATCATCTCACCCCAATTAAAATGGCTTTTATCCAAAAGATAGGCAATAACAAATGCTGGCAAGGATGAAAAGGAAACCCTCGTACACTGTTGGTGAAAATGTAAATTGTTACAACCGTTATGGAGAACAGTTTGGAGGCTCCTCAAAAAACTAAAAATAGAAGTACCATATGATCCAGCAATTCCACTGTTAGATATATATCAAAAGAAAGGAAATCAGTATATCACAGAGATACCTTTAATCCCGTGCTTATCGCAGCACTATTCACAATAGCCACGATTTGGAAGCAACCTAAGTGTCCATCACCAGATGAATGGATAAAGAAAATGTGGGCTGGGTGCAGTGGATCATGTCTGTAATCCCAGCACTTTGGGAGGCCAAGGCAGGCAGATCACTTGAGTGCAGGAGCTGGAGATCAGCCTGGGTAACATCTCCAAAAAGTACAAAATTTAGCCAGGCATGCTGGTTCACACCTGTGGTCCCAGCTACTCAGGAGGCTGACATGGGAGGATCACTTGAGCCCTGAAGATCGAGGCTGCAATGAGTCATGATCACACTACTGCACTCAACCTGGGTGACAGAGTGAGACCTTGTCTCAAAAAAGAAAAGAGAAAATATGGTACATATACATGGTAGAATACTATTCAGCCTTAAATAGAACTGTTGTTTGCAACACCATGGATAGAATAGAGGTCATCATGTTAAGTGAAGTAAGCCAAGCAGAGAAAGACAAACTTTGCATTGTTCTTACTTATCTGAGGGAACTAAAAAATGTAAAAATTGAATTCATGGAGACGGAGAGTAGAATAATGGTCACTAGAACCTGGGAAGGGTAGCTGGGCATGAGCAAGAAGTGGGGTTGGTTAATGAGTATGACCATGTAATTAAATAGAATGAATAAGATCTAGTATTTGGTAGCACAACAGGGTAACTACAGTCAACAATAATTTATCGTACATTTTTAAATAACTAAAAGAGCATAATTGGATTGTTTGCAACACAAAAAAAGAATAAATGCTTGAGGTGATGAATATCCTATTTACTCTGATGTGATTATTATGGACTGTATGCCTGTATCAAAATATCTCATGTACCTCATGAATATATACACCTAGTATGTACCCACAAAAATTAAAATGAAAAAAGGAAAAAGCAGACAAATTGGACTTCATAGAAATTAAAAACTTGCACATCAATGAGCACTGTCAACAGAGATTAGAAAAAGTAAACACACAGGTGGGGTGCAGTGGCTCATGTCTGTAATCCCAGCACTTTGGGAGGCTAAGATGGGAGAACTGCTTGAGGACAAGAGTTCAAGACCAGCCTGGGCAGCACAGAGAGATGCCATTGCTACAGAAAAATTAAAAATTAGCCAGGCATGGTGGCAGGTGCCTTTAGTCCTAGCTACTCAGGAAGCTGAGACAGGAGGATCACTTGAGGCCAAGAGGTTGAGGCTGCAGTGAGCCATGATCATGCTGGTGTGCTCTAGCCTGGTCAACAGAGTGAGACCTTGTCTCCAAAAAAAAAAAAAAAAAAAAAAAAAAAGGCAACATACAGATTGGATGTGAGAAAAAATTTGCAAATCATTTATCTAATTAGGGACTCAGAATGTAGAGAACTCCTAAAATTCAACAACAACAAAAAAACAAACAACCCCATTCAAAAAGGGGCAAAAGAACTGAATAGACATTTATACAAAAAACACATATGAAAGGTCAATAACCACATGAAAAGATGCTCAATATCACTAATCATTAGAGAAATGCAAATCAAAACAACAATGAGATACTACCTCAAGCCCATTAGGATAACTACTAACAAAAAAACAGAAAATAATAATTGTTGGTAAGGATATGGTGAAATTGAAACTCTTGTGCATTGTTAGTGGTAATATAAAATAGTATAGCCACTGTAAAAAACAGTATAGCAGTTACTCAAAAAATTAAAAATAGGCCAGGTGCAGTGGCTCACGCCTGTTATCCCAGCACCTTGGGAGGCCGAGGCAGGTGGATCACTTGAGATCAAGAGTTCGAGACCAGCCTGACCAACATGGTAAAACTGTCTCTACCAAAAATACAAAACAATTAGTCAGGTGTGGTGGCAGGCGCCTGTAATCCCAGCTCCTCGGGAGGCTGAGGCAGGAGAATCGCTTGAACCCGGGAGGCAGAGGTTACAGTGAGCTGAGATCACACCACTTCACTCCTTCCTGGGCAACAGAGTGAGACTCTGCCTAAAAAAAAAAAAAAAACAATTAAAAACACAATGACCATCTAATCCACTTCTGGGTATGTAACTGAAACTCAAAATAACTGAAAGCAGGATCTCGAAGAGATATTTATACATTCATATTCATAGCAGCATTATTCACGACAGCTCAAACATGGAAGCAACCGAAGTGTCCATCAACAAATGAACAGAGAAGCAAAATGTAATATACACTTACAATGGGATATTGTCCATCTTAAAAAGGACAAAAATTATGATATATGCAACAGCGTGGATGAATCTTAGTAATACCAGGCTAAGTGAAAAAAAGCCAGTCACAAAAGAATACAATATGACGCCACTTATATGAGGTATCTGGAATGGTCAAAATCATAGAGACAGAAATGGAATGATGGGTACCAGGGGATGAAGGGAAAAGGAAGTTGGAGTTACTGTTTTTTTGTTTTGTTTTGTTGTTTGAGACAGAGTTTCACTCTTGTTGCCCAGGCTGGAGTGCAGTGACACAGTTTCAGCTCACTGCAGCCTCTGCTCCCGGGTTCAAGTTATTCTCCTGCCTCAGTCTCCTGAGTAGCTGGGATTACAGGCACCTGCCACCACACCTGGCTAATTGTTCGTATTTTTAGCAGAGACAGGGTTTCATCATGTTGGCCAGGCTGGTCTCGATCTCCTGACCTCAGGTGATCCACCCGCCTCAGCCTCCCGAAGTGCTGGGATTACAGGCATAAGCCACCGCACCGTCCCCTGGAGTTGTTTAATGGGCATGGAAAAAATATTATGTCTATTATGCTACCAATAAAACGTTATTGAAAAAGCTAAGACAATGTGCTAACTGGAAGCATAAATTATTGAGTGCTAAGGGACATAATCCAACTGTGGTCTAAATCAAAAAGCACCACACACACACACAAAAAACACTTTTAAGATATTCTACAGTGTTTAAAATGCAAATATAGTGATTATAACAGTCTAGCAAACTAAATCCTTTTCAGATTCCTTTTTAAGCACAAAAAAAAAGTGATTATGGAAATACAGACCATGCAATTACTTTCTGTAAAATCCTGTGGATGTGTTAGGTTTAAACCAACACCTTAAAATATGTTCACTGTTCTAAAATACTATTTAAAAGCTACTAATACGAGTAACAATATGATACACTGTTTGAGATAAAAATTGTCTGAAATGGGAATAAACTACCTACCGCTTGTTGTAAAGTCTTTTTCATTTTTTAACTTACCAGTCGAATGCTTCTTAGAAGTAACATTATTCCAACTATGGCCATTCCAGTGCTGATGTTCTACAGAAAGAGATTTAAGGGTTAACCCTCACTAATTATTATTCACAATAATGAAAGCACTAATTAGAAAGTGGAAAAAAAGAGGACTGTGCTCTCTATATCTAATTGTACAAACAATGTATGTCCTTCAAATAAAGGCCCACTTCTTCAAAAACCGTCCACTCATTCATTAATCTTTCCTTCTTTTAACTTTTATAGTACTCAAATTCTTTCCCAAACTGGCACACAGAGAAATTTATATATATGTAAACATATACACACACATATACACACCCACCCATCCCGATACACACATACATATATGTATATAGTATTGGATTGTTCTCTACTGATATTATTTAACTATCAGTAGTACCATGAATAGATTAGCTGGTCTAGTACTTCCTATACAGTACCCATAGTAATTAGTATAACCTTGCATCCATGGTAGGAATTTAAGTATTTGGTAGAAAATGTTATCACTAAAACCTTAAAATACAGTACCTTGGCAGATGTGGGTAAATGGCTGGGAAATACTCAGTGATGTTTTTAAAGTGTTTCATTTAAACTAGGGTAGGCCTAAAGAAGTTAATGAAAAATTAAGAATCCTGCAACTCTCTCAAAAACAGAGATAATCTAACACACTTTCCTTCAATCAATACAATTAGGTATATAAGAAATGAGATTGGCCGGGCGCGGTAGCTCAAGCCTGTAATCCCAGCACTTTGGGAGGCCGAGACAGGCGGATCACGAGGTCAGGAGATCGAGACTATCCTGGCTAACCCGGTGAAACCCCGTCTCTACTAAAAAATACAAAAAACTAGCCGGGCGAGGTGGTGGGCGCCTGTAGTCCCAGCTATTCGCGAGGCTGAGGCAGGAGAATGGTGTAAACCCGGGAGGCGGAGCTTGCAGTGAGCTGAAATCCTCCATCTCAAAAAAAAAAAAAAAAAAAGAAATGAGATTGAGGCCAGGTGCGGTACCTCACACCTGCAGTCCCAGCACTTGGGGAGGCTGAGGCTGGTGGATCACTTGAGGCCAGGAGTTTGAGACCAGCCTGGCCAACATGGTGAAACCTCATCTCTACTAAAAATACAAAAAACTAGCCGGATGTGGTAGCACACATCTGTAATTCCAGCCACTCAGGAGGCTAAGGCACAAGAATTGCTAGAACCCAGGAGGTGGAGGTTGCAGTGAGCCGAGATTGTGCCACTGCACTCCAGCCTGGGCGACAGAGCCAGACTCTGTCTCAAAATAAAAAAGAGGCTGGGCGCGGTGGCTCATGCTTGTAATCCCAGCATTTTGGGAGGCCGAGGCGGGCGGATCACCTGAGGTCAGGAGTTCGAGACCAGCCTGGCCAACATGGCGAAACCCCATCTCTACTAAAAATTAAAAAATTAGCCGGGCATGGTGGCAGGCACCTGTAATCCCAGCTACTCGGGAGGCTGAGGCAGGAGAATCGCTTGAACCCAGGAGGCAGAGGTTGCAGTGAGCCAAGATCGCACCATTGCACTCCAGCCTGGGGGACAAGTGTGAGACTTCGTCTAAAAAGAAAAAGAAAAAGAAAAAAAATGAGATTGAAAAAACGCACAAAGGTACATACGCTGGGTTCTATGACCGGATTATTTGTAATATTATAACCATGTTCTAATTTAAACAACTTCCTCCCATAATCCTTCTGAAGTCATTTTTTAATTTGAAATAACCCATGCATCTATTGCTGCTTAACTGGAAGAAATGAGTTTTCACCAATTAACACATATATTATTTACCATTCGATGATGCCACAAATATTTATCTAGCACTTACTAAGTGACAGGCATTACTCTAAGAACTAGGGCTACAATGGTGAGTGAAAACAGGCATGGCTTTGGACTTTGTGCTGCTTGGCTGCAGAGCATTTGCAAAGTTATCTTACTCAACTTTTCAGTATTATTTTTTAAAGGTAATGATTCCTTCTGAAAACATTTTCTTCACTTGGCTTCTAGAACACCAGGCTGTCCTGACTTTCTTACGACCTCACTGTCTGCTTCCTCTTGGTCTTTGCTGACTTTCTCTTTACTCCCCAGATTCTCAATGTGATAATCCCCCAAATTCTAGGGCTTCTTCAGTAGCTTTTCTCACTTGCTCTGAGATGTTACTCAAGTCCACAGCTTTAAATGCTACTTAAGGTTTATGCAGGTCATTCCCAGTGTTCTATGTCAGGTTCTGATCTCCCTTCAACACCAGACTCCATATCCAGTTGCCAAGAACAGCATCTACAATTCTGCTTAGAAGTCTAATAACCATCTTCAAGTTTGCACATCTCCATGTACATGTCCAAAAAGTTATCTAGATTTTCCCCAACAAATCATTTACTCCAACTCCTTCTCCTTATCAGCAACTATTACCAGCCTCCTTAGACCTCTTTCTTTGTACCTCACACCCAAACAATTCATATCACCACAATTCTGTGTCTTAGCCACAACTCTCTCTCGCCTGGTGGCCAAAATGTCCCCCTCTTGCTTCAACTCCAGAGGCTTAGTGCTTCAGGAAAAAAAAAAAAAAAAAGGCAGGGCACCAGTGGCTGATGCCTATAATCCCAGTGCTTTGGGAGGCTGAGGCGGGCAGATCCCTTGAGGCCAGGAGTTCAAGGCCAGCCTGGACAACACAGGGAGACCTTGTCTCTACAAACAAAAAACAAATTAGCCTGGTGTGGTGACAAGTGCCTTGTAGCCCCAGTTACTCGGGAGCCTGAAGTGGGAGGATTGCTTAAGCACAGGGAGTGGAGGCTGCAATGAGACATAATGGTGCCACTGCACTCCAGGCGTGACAAGAGTGAGGCTCTGTCTCAAAAAAAAGAAATCTATTCGGGAGGCTGAGGTGGGAGATCACTTGAGGCCAGGAGTTGGAGGCCACCCGGGCAACATACCAAGATTCCCAGTCTCTAATTCTAAAAGAAAGTAGTCGATGGGGGTAGCGCAAGCCTGTGGTTCCAGCTACTTGGGAGGCTGAAGTGGGAGGATTTTTTCAGCCCAGGAGGTGGAGCGGCAGCAGTGAGCTATGATCGTGCCACTGCACTCCAGCTTGGGCCAGAGAGGAATACCCCGTCCCTAAAAAAATAAAATTAAAAATAAATAAAAATTAGAAATGCTCTCTCCAAAGGTGTACAGGACTTCCCTGCTCTTCCTCGGTCTCCTCTCTGGGCTCTCCCCAAACGCTCTAATGGAACAAGTGGCATCCCGGAGCTGGGCTGCGTCTCACCCTTTGAGGTGCCCGCCCCCCACAGCCCAGCAAGCATCCTGCACAGTCCTTGCAATAATGAGGCCGAACTGGCCCCCTGGCCCGCCCCCGGCCCTCTGCAGCCCTGCACGCACTACACTCGCGATGTCTGCCTCTCGAGCTCACTCCCCCGCAGTTTTCTGTCGCTCCCCGGCCCCGGCGGGATCCACGCCTGAGGCCTCACGTTCTTCTCAGGGTCGCTCGGTGCCGCCCCGCGCCCACCGCCCGCCCAGACCGCGTGGCTGCAGTACCCGGACTAGGCGCAGGTGGTCGTCTGCCCACTGCGAGATCCGAGCCACGACGTTGGGCTCCATTCCGTCCCTGTCGGGAGACTGGGAGCCTGAGGCCGCGGGCTGCCCCGCCATGTTCCCGGCCTCCTGCGAGCGGGCCCTGCGCTCCTCCGGCTGGCGGCAGGGGGCGCCGCGCACCTCGGGAAGGCGGCGGGGTCCCCTGCCCCGCCGACCGGAGTGGCCCCGCGACCTGCAGTCGCCAGTGGGCGGGCCCCAGATATCAGATGTCTTAACAGTGCCTCAACCGCTTTTATGCAGGGTGATTCCACGATGCAGGCGATCTCTGAACGGCACTGCAGGGGTTGAAGCATTCCCGACCAAGCTAGTAGGGTGATTTTCAATTGGTGACTTTAATTCACCCTGCTGCAGTGTGGTTTCCGCAGGTGCCACACAAGGAAGGAAATTGAAGTAATTCATTCCTTCCACCTGCTCCCAAACACAAACATGCATTTTTTTAACCAAATACGGCCTGTCCTTGAAACCTATGCATATTTCTTATATTCGAATTGTGCTTTAAAGTTTTAAGAGCTGCTCTGAAAGCCTAATATCACATGCTGTAAATATTTGAACTGTTAGAAAACAATAGTAATATATTTTAAATAAAAAAAATTAGAAACAGAGCAGTGCAAATAATATGGTAACATTTGTGTAATAAAAATACATATTGAGGCCGGGTGTGGTGGCTTATGCCTGTAATACCAACACTTTGGGAGGCCGAAGCGGGCGAATTACTTGAGGTCGGGTTTGAGACCAGCCTGGCCAACATGGCGAAATTCCGTCTGTACTAAAAATACAAAAATTAGCCGAACGTGGTGGTACTCGCCTATAATCCCAGCTACTCAAGAGGCTGAGGCAAGAGAATCGCCTGAACCTGGGAAGTGGAGGTTGCAGTGAGCCAAGATTATGCCACTACACTCCAGCCTGGGTAACAGAGCGAGACTCCATATTAAATAAATAAATAAATACTAAATACTATACAAGAAACTAGTAACAGTGACTACCCCTGGGAGAGGGATTGCAGGTAGGAAAGGGCAAGAAGTTTCACAGTCTGCCAACTCTAATAAACATTTTTCAGTGATAGAAATGTCCTGTAGCTTTCTGTGGCTATTGCCTTCGTCAAATGTGGCTACTGAAATCAAGGAACTGAACTTTTAACTTTATTAATTTTAATTAATTTAGTCACATACGGCTAGTGGCTACCATATCGGAGAGTGCAATTATACTATTGGAATTTTTTTTCTTTATACAAATATTACCTTTAAAAGTCAAAACAGGGCCGGGCGCGGTGGCTCAAGCCTGTAATCCCAGCACTTTGGGAGGCCGAGACGGGCGGATCACGAGGTCAGGAGATCGAGACCATCCTGGCTAACACGGTGAAACCCCGTCTCTACTAAAAAATACAAAAACCTAGCCGGGCGAGGTGGCGGGCGTCTGTAGTCCCAGCTACTCGGGAGGCTGAGGCAGGAGAATGGCGTAAACCCGGGAGGCGGAGCTTGCAGTGAGCTGAGATCCGGCCACTGCACTCCAGTCTGGGCGACAAAGCGAGACTCTGTCTCAACAACAACAACAAAAAAAAAGTCAAAACAGACTATATTGTATTCCTAACAATACATATTGTGAGTGGTGGCTTCAAGGAGTGTATTGTCTCTGTGTTATAGCCAATAGAAAGTAAATAACAACCAAGACTGGTGGCTCACGCCTGTAATCCCAACACTTTGGGAGGCCAAGAAGGATGAATCATGAGATCAGGAGATCGAGACCATCCTGGCTAACACGGTGAAACCCCATCTCTACTAAAAATACAAAAAATTATCCAGGCGTGGTGGCACGCGCTTGTAGTCCCAGCTACTCAGGCGGGTGAGGCAGGAGAATCGCTTGAACCCGGGAGGCAGAGGTTGCAGTGAACTGAGATCGCACCACTGCACTCCAGCCTGGACAACGGAGCAAGACTCTGTCAAAAAAAGAAAGAAGAAAGAAAAAAGGAAAGGAAAGTAAGAAAATAAATAACAATCATTGACACTTGGGTCTTGCTTGTTATGTGCTAGGTAGGTATTGTTCTAGGTGCTTTTCAGACATTAACTCCCTTCATCCTCCCAGCAACCTTATGAGGTAGGCACTATTATTAATCCCACTTTTACAGAGGAAGTATGCACAGAATGATTAAGGCAGTAGCTAAGGTCACCTAGCCAAGAAGTGACAAACTGGGATATTCTGCAGGCATTCAACTCAGCCATTTGGCTCACTCTGTGCAATTAACTACAACACTGTGTCTTATACAGGCAATTGGCCAAATCACAAAAATACCTATAAATTTCCATCAAGGGGGGAATACAAATGATATTGGGGAAGATCCATCTACAAAGATACACTATTAATCCATAATCACTATTTCAAATAAAAATATCTGTGTGTTAATAGATTTGAAATAAATCTAGTTAATAAAAGGAAAAAATGTGTGGATTTCTTTACGGGCAATCATTTGCCTAACCTTTTGGTTTTCCAATGTCCCCTACCTCTTATCTCCTACCTGCTAGCATTCTCACTGTCCTAGTTGAAGATGGATTAGTCCATTCTCCCTACTTTCCATCCCAAAGTCTTTCTGAATATTTCAGATGTCAGCCACCTGGACATCTCTAAGTCCTCTAAATGTCTTTAACTGTCCTTCCATAATGTTTCAGTGTCACCTCACTAAGCATTGACGTGAGAAATGTAGTGCCTGTTCCAGGACTTCTGCAGATTACTCAGAGACTTATGCTCCTGAGTTAGCTCCACCAAGGAACACTGTTCCTTTTCCTGCTGGTAATTTCTGAGAATTCACTGAATAAGATGATTACATGACCTCAACAGAGAGATACACATGAAAAGCCACACTTAGATTCACTGCCTCATCCCTTAATTTCCTACAATACCATGAACATATCTGTAATAGACTCTTACTAAATGTTTAAAATTAATGAGGTGGAATTATCATTTAAAAAATTGATTGGAGGGCCGGGCACGGTGGCTCACACCTGTAATCCGAGCACTTTGGTAGTCCGAGGCTGGCAGATCACCTGAGGTCGGGAGTTCAAGACCAGCCTGACCAATATGGAGAAATCCCATCTCTACTAAAAAAAAACAAAAAAAAATTAGCCAAGCGTGGTGGCGCATGCCTGTAATCCCAGCTACTCAGGAGGCTGAGGCAGGATAATTGCTTGAACCCGGGAGGCGGAGGTTGCAGTGAGCTGAGATCGCGCCATTGCATTCCAGCCTGGGCAACAAGAGCAAAACTCCGTCTCAAAAAAAAAAAAAATTTGATTGGATGCTAATATAAGTGTTCCCAGAGACCAAAGAAAAAGAAAAAAGTTGACTATTTCATGAGACTCTCACCCCAGTTTCTAGCCTTGGTTCCCAGTTTCAAAGTCAACCATTCTATTTTTCTTATACGACATACCTCAGGAGCAGATGAGGTCATAATTTCCTTGCTCTTCAAACTATTATCTCTTTTTATCCTCTTCAGGATTTCAGGAGGGCTGTGATGTTGTGGTTTCCCATGACTCCCTCTTATTCACTGAAGATTTTACATCTGACTTCAAGACATTATCATCATCTCAATTCCTCTCATTATTCTGATCCCTTAGTCGTATGACTGTCATGCCCAGTGACCTTCTCTTCCATCCCACTTCGGCCATCCACTTCTATAGTCACACCTTGGAACTTTTCTTCACCAGAAATTACCACATCCACAATCACAGTGCTAACACCTCACTCTCGAGACAACTTTCAGTTCTTCTGGCTCACTTGCAAAAATACCCCTTATAAATAATCCTGTGAGTTAACTGAGATGCCAGTCCACTGAACCACCATGATCTATTCATCACCTCCCTCTAGAATTCAGTTGCCATATGACCCAGCTTAGACTCAATAGTTTATCCTTACAATCACTCCCTTGAAAGTATTCTGACCTCCCATCTTCCTCTGCCTCTTTTGCACTTGCCTGGCAAAACCCCAACATGGGATTATACCCAACTTCCACCAGTTGGATTAACATGTGGTGAGATCTTCAGCTTTTTAAAAGAGAAACTGGAAATCTAGATTTTTATATGAAATCTCCCTGTTTTAAAACTAAAATTAAGGGTTGGCACCATACTGCACTAAGTATGGATATGCCTGAGGCAGAAACTACATACTTTTAGTTTATTACCTCTGCTTTAAAGGTACTCCATTGTTCGAGACCAGCCTGACCAACATGATGAAACCCCGTCTCTACTAAAAATACAAAATTATCAGGGCATGGTGGCAAACACCTGTAGTCCCAGCTACTCAGGAAGCTGAGGAAGGAGAATCACTTGAACCTGGGAGGCAGAGGTTGCAGTGAGCCAAGATGTGCCATTGTACTCCAGCCTGGGCAACAACAGCAAGACTCTGTCTCAAAAAAAAAAAAAAAAAAAAAAAAAAAAAAAAAAGCCAGGGCAGTACCCCATTGTTCTTCAAGTAAAATCAAAATTCCTCAGGTTCACACGCAAGGCCCCGCATAATCTAGACCCTGCCTGTCTCTCCAACTCATCTTTCCTACTCCCTACTTCATTCATTATGCCTCAAACATACGGACCTTTTCTCTGTTCTTCACAATGCTAGATTCACCCTTGTCTGAAAGCCTTTATACTCACTGCTCCCTCATCCTAAAATACCCTGATCCTTCTGCCGTTACATTTCCCCACAGCCCCTCACCACCACCACCATCACCAAGTTGCCTCATTATCCTTCAGATCTCATTTTAAACATCATATCCACAAGAGGTGTTTTCTAGCACTCTCTCAAGTAAGTCTGCACCATCCATGACACAAATTTATAATTTTAGGATTGATATGCCTTTTTTCCCTCTTTCTCCCCCACTAGTCTATAGAACCGGGACTGTGTCCTTTTTACTATGTCTCTGTGTCTATGACTGAATACCTACTGTTGAGCATAGTTCCTGACACATAGGAGAGTCTAATTAAGTATTAGCCAAATGAAAGAGATACTTTTCAATTATCTAAACTGCAAAATGTCTACCATCCTCCCTTCTCTTCTAGGATAAGTCCATTTTTGTCCTCATCCTCTTTCGTTCCATTCCCTTCCATTCTCTACAGCCATTAGGGAGAGCGGAGGTAGTAATTTGAATCCACACTAAGAATTAAAGAGTACCAGTAAAGGTAACTAAACAAATAAATATAAAATACAGTATAAATGTTTTTGTTTATAGTTCTTCCTTCTCCTATATGATCTAAAGGGCAACTGGAATAAAACCATAATCATAAAACTGTGTAGATGGGCTTATAATAAAGATATAATTTGAATGGCAATAATAGCTCAAAGGATTGGGGGAGGGAACAGCTATATTGGAGCAAAGTTTTTGTATCTATTAAAATTAAGTTGATATTAATCTGAACTAGACTGTTTTAAGATATTAATTGCAATCATTACAGTAACCACTAAGGAAATAACTCTCTGTAATTACTAGAGTAACCACTAAGGAAATAACTCACAAAATTGTCATCACTAGAGCAACCACTAAGAAAACAACTCACAAAACCACTAAGAAAAGGAAAAGAAGGCCGGGTGCAGTGGCTCATGCCTGTAATCCCAGCATTTTGGGAGGCAGGTGGATCATGAGGTCAGGAGTTCAAGACCAGCCTGGCCAAGATGGTGAAACCCCATCTCTACTAAAAATACAAAAATTAGCCAGGCCTGGTGGTGGGCGCCTGTAATCCCAGCTACTCGGGAGGATGAGGCAGAAAATTGCTTGACCCTGGGAGGCAGAGGTTGAAGTGAGATGAGATCACGCCACTGCACTCCAGCCTGGGCGACAGAGTGAGACTCTATCTCAAAAAAAAAAAAAAGAAAAGAAAAGAAAAGAAATAAAAAGGTAATTCATTTGGCCCATTAGAAAATATCTTTTAACACAAAGGAAGGCAATAAGCCACAAACGCTGTCCGCCCTCGTCAGGGAGCAAAAGTTTATGATTCCTACGAATGCTATCATTAACCTATCTTCAACAACTCTAATTTTGCCTCGCTGAGTATTTCTTATTCTCTTTTCTCTACTAACACATACATGGTATCTCTCCCATACAACCATCTAAAACACTATTGTAAAAATTGATCATATGGATTGGAATAATTCCTGTCATATTCAACTAAATCAGAATCAAGAGACCAGGGGTAAAAAGCCCCAAGGCACAAAGCAGTTCCTCTAGGAACAGTCTGGCAGCCTCTCCTCAGCTTCTGAAACAGCATATTATAACCTTAAGACTAGTTTTACCTAATAGCTGCCAAAACAACCTGAGACTAAGTAATTTGCAGTTTTTGCCATTACTTTCAATGGCAATTACTTTTACCTACCGCCCTCACTCAACCATCAGAGCTTGCCAGCTCCCAAAGACTTCGCCAGCACCAATTAACTCTTTCAAAACATTTTATGTTACATTTCTCTTTCCCAATAAAACCTCAACATTTTCCTTTTTTTTTTTTTTTTTGACATTCTGAAGACCAGTCTGGTCTGTTCTTTTTTTTTTTTTTTTTTTTTTTTTTTTTTGAGACGGAGTCGCGCTCTGTTACCCAGGCTGGAGTGCAGTGGCCGGATCTCAGCTCACTGCAAGCTCCGCCTCCCGGGTTTACGCCATTCTCCTGCCTCAGCCTCCCGAGTAGCTGGGACTACAGGCGCCCGCCACCTCGCCCGGCTAGTTTTTTGTATTTTTTAGTAGAGACGGGGTTTCACTGGGTTAGCCAGGATGGTCTTGATCTCCTGACCTTATGATCTGCCCGTCTCGGCCTCCCAAAGTGCTGGGATTACAGGCTTGAGCCACCGCGCCTGGCCCAGTCTGGTCTGTTCTTATGCCCCAAATTGCAATTCTATTTTTATCTATATTCCCAAATGAAACCTTTTGCTTAGAGATTCATTTCGATATTTTATTTTATGTTGACACTATGATTGGTCTAGTCATTGTCATCCCTATCAAGCAAAATTATCATGCCAGACCACCTAATGGGCTGCTAGCTGATCTGTAAACTGGCTGTCATCTGTCAGGGGATCACCTCTCCAGCACAATCAGCTTGGATCACTATGACAAGGCTAAGTGGCCAAGAACATGGCCACTTAATCTTTTTTTTTTTTTTTTTTCTTTTCCAGATAGAGTTTCCCTCTTGTTGCCCAAGCTGGAGTGCAATGGCACAATCTCAGCTCACTGCATCCTCCACCTCCTGGGTTCAAGCGATTCTCCTGCCTCAGCCTCCTGAGTAGCTAAGATTATAGGCGCATACCACCACGCCCGGCTACTTTTTTGTATTTTTAGTAGAAACAGGGTTTCACCATGTTAACCAGTTAGCCAGGCTGGTCTTGAGCTCCTGACCTCAGATGATCTGACTGCCTCGGCCTCCCAAAGTGTTGGGATTACAGGTATGAGCCACCACGCCCAGCCAGCCACTTAATCTTAAGAAAAAGTTAAGAGGTGCTTTGCTCAGCCTGGGGCTCTCAGCATGTCATTTGTCCTCAGAAGTGAGTGTGACACATATATAGAAGATACAACCTCCTCTCCAAGGCATTCTAGACAAAATTAATTGGTCTTCTTAGTTCTCTTATTGCCCTTTCTTTGCTCAGCAAATTATGAACCTCTAAAGGGCGAAGATATGTGAAGAAATTTCTGTGCTTTATACAAGGTGCACTTTACAGAAAAGATAGTCAATAAATGTGTTGAATCAAAGTAAGATACAAAGACTATAAGACATTCACCAACATAATAAGGACAATGTATAGGCATATTTCTGTAATGTAACTTGTAATCTTTGTTATCATAAAATTCAGAGTTAGATATTCTTACAGCATTTGTCCTATTTAGATCCGTTCTCTGCCATGCTACTCTATCATGTAACGAGCCTAATTTGGAAAACTGAAATGTTTGCCCCCTGGGTTTTTCCCTTCAGAATTTAGCACTTATTAAGTTTACATGCAGTTTATTTTCACAGCAATAATCTGGCAATTAAATCTGTGTAAGGAATGGTATTTCTAACAGATTGTTGCAAATTATATACAGACAACGTTTGAAATTTATTAACTTATATCTCTTATTTTAGCCTATATAATAGGACAATATTTATTCCAGTTGAGCTCTCATTGAACATGAATAGAGATTTGCTTTGTTTATTTCAAATAACAGAAGCAGTACTACCAGTGTTAATGCATGGGGTAGAAGTAAGAGAGAAAGAAACTTCACAAAATTCTCATACTAGGAACTTTAGCACAGCAGGGATTCAGTTATGGGGAAATGGCCCCAAAGAAACTCTAGGAATCACAGCATCAGGGATTTGTGACCCTTTATGCTAATATTTCACTACTCACATGACTTTGCTTTTCTCTTCCTCCATTTAGACTTTCCTTCCTTTCTTCCTACTGTGAAATTGACTTCCTTACCTTCTTCTCTATCACCAGTGTGACCTTCGTGGCCTAATTACCTCTTAAAGGTTCCACCTCTTGATTCTGTTACAACAGCAACTAAATTTTAATGTGAGTTTTGGTGGGGACATTCAAACCATAGCACATAGAATGTTGAGCATCTTTTCATATACTTATGCCATCTATCTTCTTTGGTAAAGGACCTGTTCAGGTCTTTTGCCCATTTTTAATCAGGTTGTTCTTTTTTTATAGTTTTGAGATTTAAGCATTCTTGGTATATTTTGGATAGCAGTTCTTTATAAGATTTTACAAATATTTTCTTCTGGTCTGTGTCTCATTCCTTTGAAAATGTCTTTCACGGGGCATTTTTTTTTTTTTTTTTTTTTTATGAGGTCTCACTCTGTCACCTAGGCTGGAGGGCAGTGGCACAACCATGACTCACTGCAACCTTGAATGTCTGGGCTCAAGAGATCCTCCTGTCTCAGCCTTCTGAGTAGCTAGGACTACAGGCTCACAATACCACACTGAGCTAATGTTTTATTTATTTATTTTTTGGTAGAAATGGAGTCTGCTATGTTGCCCAGGCTAGTCTCAAACTCCCTGGCTTCAAGCAATCCTCCTGCTTTGACCTCCCAAAGTACTGGAATTAAAGGTATGAGCCACTGCCTTCAGCCAGAAGTTTTAATTTGAGTGCAGTACAGCTTATCTCCTAGGGTCTGCATGGCCTCCCAAATTCATGTATTGAAACAATCCCCATTGTGGTATTAAGTGGGAACTTTGGGGAAAGGCATTAAGAGATAAATCCTGTTGGGTGGCACCCTTGTTGATGCCTTATAAATCAGTTAGAGGGAACTACTTGAGGATGTTTTTGCCCTTCCACCTTTCACCATGTGAGGACACAGCATTTATACCTTTCTGCCATGTGAAGATGCAGCAAGAAGGCTCTCACCAGATACTGAATACCAATGTCCTGATTTTGGATTTTCCAGCCTTCAGAACTGTAAGAAACAATTTTATTTTATTTATTTATTTTTTTTTGAGACGGAGTCTGGCTCTGTCTCCCAGGCTGGAGCTCAGTAGTGCAATCTCGTCTCACTGCAACCTCCATCTCCCAGGTTCAAGCAATTCTCCTGCCTCAGCCTCCCAAGTAGCTGGGACTACAGGTGCGCACCACTACAGCCAGCTAATTTTTTTTTCTTTTTAGACGGAGTTTACTCTTGTCACCCAGACCGGAGTGCAAAGGCATGATCTCAGCTCACTGCAACCTACACCTCCCGGGTTCAAGCAATTCTCCTGCCTCAGCCTCCCAGGTAGCTGGGATTACAGGCACGTGCCACCACTCCCAGCTAATGTTTTTGTATTTAGTAGAGACGGGGTTTCACCATGTTGATCAGGCTAGTCTCAAACTCCTGACCTCAGGTGAACCACCTACTTTGGTCTCCCAAAGTGCTAGGATTATAGGTGTGAGCAACCATGCCCTGCCTAATTTTTGTATGTTTAGTAGAGATGAGGTTTCTCCATGTTGGTCAGGCTGGTCTCGAACTTCTGGCCTCAAGTGATCCACTTGCCTCAGTGTCCCAAAGTGCTGGGATTATAGGCATGAGCCACCATGCCTGGCCGGATAAACAAATATTTATTGCTTATAAGTTACCCAGTCTGTGGTATTTTGTTATAGCAGCACAAAAACAATAAGACATTAATAGTTATTCCTTTCATGGATTGTGTTCTGTGTTATATCTAGAGTCATCACCAGGCTGGGCATGGTGGCTTATGCCTGTAATTCCAGCACTTTGGAAGGCCGAGGTGGGTGGGTCACTTGAGGTCAGGAGTTTGAGACCAGCCTGGCCAACATGGCAAAACCCTATCTCTACTAAAAATACAAAAATTAGTGGGGTGTGGTGGGATGCACCTGTTATCCCAGTTACTCAGGAGGGTGAGGTAGGAAGATCGTTTGAACCCCAGAGGCAAAGGTTGCAGTGAGCCGAGATTGCACCACTGTACTCCAACCTGGATGACAGAGTAAGAGTCTGTCTCAACAAAAATAAAAGAGCCATCACCAAACCCAAGGTCATCTAAATCTTCTTCTATGTTATCTTCTAGGAGTCTTATAACTTTGCATTTGACATTTAGGTCTATGGTCCATTTTGAGTTAGTTTTTGTGAAGGGTATAAGAACTATGTCTAGGCCGGGCGCGGTGGCTCAAGCCTGTAATCCCAGCACTTTGGGAGGCCGAGACGGGCGGATCACAAGGTCAGGAGATCGAGACCATCCTGGCGAACACGGTGAAACCCCGTCTCTACTAAAAATACATAAAAAACTAGCCAGGCGAGGTGGCGGGCGCCTGTAGTCCCAGCTACTCGGGAGGCTGAGGCAGGAGAATGGAGTAAACCCGGGAGGCGGAGCTTGCAGTGAGCTGAGATCCGGCCACTGCACTCCAGCCTGGGCTACAGAGCGAGACTCCGTCTCAAAAAAAAAAAAAAAAAAAAAAAAGAACTATGTCTAGAATTAATTTTATTATAGATGGAAGTCTAGACATTCCAGCAACTTTTGTTTAAAAGACTATTTTTTTCTCCATTAGATTGTCTTTCTTCCTTTGTCAAAGATCAATTGACTAGGCCAGGCATGGTGGCTCATGCCCGTAATCCCAGCACTTTGAGAGGCCAAGGTGGGTGGATCACTTGAGGCCAGGAGTTCAAGACGAGCCTGGCCAACATGGTGAAACCCCATCTCCACTAAAAACACAAAAATTAGCTGGCTCTGGTGGCCTATGCCTGTAAGACCAGCTACTCAGGAAGTCTGAAGCACAAGAATTGCTTGAACCTAGGAGGCAGTGAGCCAAGATTGTGCCACTGCACTCCAGCCTGGGCAACAGTGCGAGACTCTGTCTCAAAAAAAAAAAAAGAAAAAAAAATTAATTGACTATATGTAAGTCTATTTCTGGGTCCTCTATTCTGTTCACTTGATCCTATTTGTCTATTCTTTTCTCAATACTAACCTGTATTGATTAGTTAGATTTATAGCAAGTCTTGAAGTCAGACAGCATCTGTCCTCTGAATGTGTTCTTCTTCTTCAATGTTACATGGCTATTCTTATAAACTTTAGAATCAGTTTGTTGCTATCTACAAAATAAGTTGCTGGGATTTTGACTGAGATCGCATTGAATCTATAGATCACATTGGGAAGAACGGACATCTTGACAATATTGAGTTTTTCTATCCATGAACATGGAATATCTTTCCATTTATCTAGTCCACTTGGATTTCTTTCATCAGAGTTCTGTAGTTTTCCTCATCTAGATCTTATATATATTTTGCTAGATTTATACCTAAGTATTTCATTCTCACAGGTTGATAATACAAATGGTTTTGTTTTTAATTGTGAATTCTACTTGTTCATTGCTGGTATATAGGAAAGTGATTACCTTCTGTGTGTTAACCTTGTACCTGCAACTTTACTGTAACTGCTTATGAGTTCCAAGAGGTTTTTTAGTGGGTTGCCTCTTTTGTTTTGTTTTAGTTTTGGTTTTTGCCAATTCTTTTGCACCCTCTCTCATTTTGAAATTGTAATAACCTTCTCTTAGTACAGAAGTGAATTTAAGGAGGATCCCAGTAGAGTAAGGAATGGACTGCAGCTGACTCTATTCATGCTCCACCCATTATGTCTCTGACCTTTCAGCATGCATCAACTGAATCCAAATACCAGTATTTGCATATATGTGCCTAAGTGTTACCTCCACCATAAACTTTTGAAAACTGCAACTCACATGTGTAGAAGGCCAGATGTGCCAAGGAAGTAACATCCACTGAAAGTAGCCCTCAAATGCTGACGTTAGAAAGTTGGTTTGGGGTGAAATAATAATTATAAGGTATGTACTTTGTACCATATCCCAGTGGAATTTCTCTTTGACAGCTCACTGTGGCAACGGGCTTAGTAGTACACACTTTATTGGCTACCATCCTATCTTTGAACTGCCTCTCCACTTCCCTACCAGCCTGCCTTGCTCTTGTTTGTCTCAGGGTCTGCTTTTGGGAAAACCCAAACAAGACAACAAAAACAACACAAGGATACTGCTGGAGGATACCGTGAACTCATCACTTTGAAAATAGGAAATAAGAATCTAGCATTTATCTTACCTTTTTTGTGCAAATTATATCACAGAGTAACCACACAGAAGAGGAAATACTTCTTTTTATAGAAGTATTTGAGTTCATTAGAAATGAATAATAGTATTAGAATAACACCATTGTAATTCCTCAAGAATTAATAGATGTGGGTAATGAGCACTTGCAGCTACTAGTGTATCAAAATTAAGGAGAATCAGACATTTTATGTCTCCTGATATAAGAACACACCACTACCTAAAAAAAAGTCAGGCTAGGTCAAGTCTCCAAACCAGTGCTACAGAAAGTGTGAACTCCAGGCCAGCACCTCATCAGCATCACTTGGAAATTTGTTAAAAGTGTAAAGTCTTGACCAGGTGCGGTCACGCCTGTAATCCCAGCACTTTGGGAGGCTGAGGGTGGATCATGAGGTCAGGAGTTCAAGACCAGTCTGGCCAACATAGTGAAACCCCCGTCTCTACTAAAAATACAAAAAATTAGCTGGGCGTGGTGCAGGCACCTGTAATCCCAGCTACTCATGAGGCTGAGGCATGAGAATCGCTTGAACCCAGGAGGCAGAGGTTGCAGCGAGCCGAGATTGTGCCACAGCACACCAGCCCCTGCGACAGTGCGAGACTCCACACACACACACAAAAAAGTCAAGTCTTAGGCCTAGCTCAGATGTACTAAATCAGAATCTTTTGAGTGGGACTCAGGAATCAGGGGTTTTAAAGCTCTGCAGGTGATTCTTATGCACATTAGTGTCTGAAAAGTATTGCGTTATATTCTATCAATTTAGAGAAAACTCAGAGAACAGAAGAACACATAAAATACACCGTGGTGATACAATCAGAAAATGGTCTGACTCTATTTCTTTTTTTCCTTTTTCTTTCTTTCTTTCTTTCTTTCTTTCTTTTTTTTTTTTTTTAGAGATTGAGTTTCACTTTGTCACCCAGGCTGCCAGGCTAAAGTGCCGTGGTGCAATCATAGCTCACTGTCACCTTGAACTCTTGAGCTCAAGGGATCCTCCTGCTTCAGCCTTCTGAGTAGCTGGTACTACAGGGGCTTGCCACCACACCTAGCAATTTAAAAAAATTCTTTTTCATAGAGAAAGGATCTCGCCATCTTGCCTAGGCTAGTGTTGAACTGCTGTGCTCAAGTGATCTCCCCACCATGGCTTTGCAATGTGTTGAGATTATAGGTGTGAGCCACCATGCCCAGACTCTATTTCTTTAAGAGATAAATTGCGCAGGGCGCGGTAGCTCACACCTGTAATCCTAGCACTTTGGGAGGCCGAGGCAGGCTGATCACGAGGTCTAGAGATCGAGACCATCCTGGCTAACATAGTGAAACCCCATCTCTACTAAAAATACAAAAAATTAGCCAGGCATGGTGGGGGGCGCCTGTAGTCCCAGCTACTCAGGAGGCTGAAGCAGGAGAATGGCGTGAACCCAGGAGGGGGAGGTTGCAGTGAGCCGAGATCACACCACTGCACTCCAGCCTGGTTGATAGAGTGAGTGAGACTCCATCTAAAAAAAAAAAAAAAAAAAAAGAGATAAATTGCAAGAAAAATAAAAGATAATGGGAGTATCTATAGATTATAAGACTTAGCACCAACCAAAACATATATGAATCATGATTCAAACAATGTGTTAATATATATGCATAAATCATGAGGAGACATCCAACAAACCAAATTGAGAGACATTTTTCAGGTTTCAAGAGCATCAAATACCAAGAATGACTGGGAAATTCCAAGATTAAGGAAAACTAAAGAAACACAAAAACTAAATATAATCTGTAATCTTAGATTCAATTCTATGCTTAGCAAGAATCTGATTGGGTCTATCATCAAAATGTGAATGTGGTTCGTAAATTAAATGATAAAAATGTGTGAATATGAATTTCCTAAGTCTGGGGGTTGTACTGTGGTTACATAGGACAGTGTTCTTGTTTTTTGAAAATGCACAGAGTATTAAGGGATAATTAAGAGATTACCGGAGCCTCATTGGTACAATGTATTCTAAATAATTGTGAAAAATAGTTCTGAAAAACTTATGTGTTTATAGGTATGGCTGGATAGATAAAGACAAAAAGAGGATGATAAGGAATATGGGGTAAAATACAAAAATTAGGATATCTACATGTGGTCTTGATAGTATTTTTGCCATTTTACTATGTTTCTAAATTTTTGTTTGTTTGTTTGGAAACAAGGTCTGGCTCTGTCAGTCAGGCTGGAGTGCAGTGGTGCCATCACAGCTCACTGCAGTCGACCTCTTGGGCTCAAGTGATTCTTCTGCCTCCATTTCTCCAGTAGCTAGGACTACAGGGGTGTGCCACCGTACCCAGCTAATTTTTTAATATTTTGCACAGACAATGTCCTGCCATGTTGCTCAGGCTGGTCTCAAATTCCTGGGCTCAAGGAATCTTCCCACATCGGCCTCCCAAAATGCTGGCATTATAGGCATGAGCCATGGCACCTAGCCTCCACATATTTTTAATGGAAAACAATATGGAAAGGGAAGGTGGTTGGAGATATACTTGTTATTGAAGCTGAGTAATGGGTTATATAATATAGATTTTAAGTCAGGGTTGGCCTTTGCTCTTTCTTTGCCCCTGGTAATCTCTAAACCCTCAGCATATCCTGCCTGATAAGAATGTTCTTTATCTTGGGAATTTGGATCACACAAACTCATTTACAGTGGCGACTTTGAGTCTTGCAGTATCAGTTTGACCTCCAGAGGAGCTGGAGATTGAGGTCAACTGTATGGTCAGTCAAGCATGATGTCCCAATAAAAACTGTGAACACCAAGGCTTGGGGGAGCTTTCCTGGTTGGCACTGCTCCATGTTTCTTTTCACACATCATTGCTGGGAGGGGTCAGTGTTGTCCATGACTCTACAGGGAGAGGACAACTGGAATCTCCACCTTTAGAACCCTTCTGGCCTCTGCCCTATGCATAGATCAAGTCTCCAAATCAGTGCTAGATCCTTTGCAGATTTTACTCTGTATCCTTTCCCTGTAACCCACCATTACCATGAGTATAACAGCTTTAAGTGAGTTCTGAGTCATTTTAACAAATTACCACACCTGAGGTCTTAGGCTCTCCTGAACTCTGCAGTTTGTGTCAGAAGTATTGGTGGTCTTGTGGACTGCTCTATTTAACTCTGCATGGGTTCATTTTTACCCTGTCTACCTTTATATGTTCAAAGTTTTCCATAATAAAGTGTTAATAGGCCAGGTGTGGTGGCTCGCACCTGTAATCCCAGCACTTTGGGATGCGGAGGCAGGCAGATCACCTTAGGTCAGGAGTTCAAGACCAGCCTGGCCAACATGGTGAAACCCCCTTCACTAAAAATACAAAAATTAGCTGGGTGTGGTGGCAGGTGCCTGTAATCCCTGCTACTCGGCAGGCTGAGGCAGGAGAATCACTTGAACCTGGGAGGTGGAGGTTGCAGTGAACCGAGATCATGCCCAGCCTGGGCAACGAGTGAAACACCGTCTCAAAAAAAAAAAAAGTGTTAACAAATAATTTTTTAAAATGTTCCTTATCCTACAGAAGTCAATTCAAAACGCAGCATTGTAGCTCAGTGGTATTCTTACTGATATGAATGAGATTGGTGTATTAGACTCACTTGAGAAATTTAATTTTGTTCTCCAAAATTACACATCCAAATAATGTGCATATGTGTGTGGATGCACACAAGCATACATATGTGTTAAGGGCATCAAATACAAAGAATGTCTTGGAAACTGTTCTAGAGAGAAGTAAGTTATATGAAGTAACTTTTATACCCTATTATGTTTTCTTGAGTGGTAAACAGACAGTGAAACAGCTAGTCCTTCAAGGATTACACATAATTAGGTAGTATGCTTTCAGGAGTGAATGTCTTATCTTGTCTCGTCACCACCGAAGCACCTTTGAGATCAATCGTTCTAGAATCTCTTGCTCCCATACTCCCAGCCTCAAGTGATCCACCCGCCTTGGCCTCCCAAAGTGCTGGGATTACAGGCATGAGCCATCTCGCCCGGCCCCCTTGTGCCATATCTAGAGGGTCAAGCACCGTGGCTAAATCTTTCTAACACTAAGACTTCCCTCGTGGAATTTTTTTTTTTTATATGGAGTTTCGCTTTTGTTGCCCAGGCTGGAGTGCAATGGCATGATCTTGGCTCACTGCAATCTCCACCTCCTGGGTTCAAGCGATTCTCCTGCCTCAGCTTCCTGAATAGCTGGGATTATAAGCATGCGCCGCCACTCCCAGCTAATTTTTTTTGTATTTTTAGTAGAGATGGGGTTTCTCCATGTTGGTCAGGTTGATCTCGAACTCCTGACCTCAGGTGATCTGCCTGCCTGGCCTCCCAAAGTGCAGGGATTACAGGCGTGAGCCACTGCGCCCGGCCCCCTCTTGGAAATTCTAAGAATTGCTGGAAAAGTCAGAAAACTAGGCTGACTAGTTCGACCTCCAGATCTCCAGATTATACTACCTAAACTCTAAACTCAGGCTTGATTCATTTCCAGTTGATTCCTTCCCAGTTCTCCATATCTCAAGCCTCTTCTGTCTTTTCAGTTGAATCTTATCCTTCAGTTTCTTTTTGACCTTATATTTACTTATATCAAAATACCTACCCAATTTTTTTTTTTAGATGAAGTCTTGCTCTGTCGCCAGGCTGGAGTACAGTGGCACAATCTCAGTTCAAGGCAACCTCTGCCTCCTGGATTCAAGCAATTCTCCTGCTTCAGCCCACTGAATAGCGGGGATTACAGGCACACACCACCAGGCCGGCTAATTTTTGTATTTTTAGACGGGGTTTCACTACAGCCTCTGACTCCCGACTTCAAGTGATTCTTGTGCCTCAGCCTCCCGAGTAGCTGGGACTACAGGCGCACACCACCTCACCCAGCTAATTTTTTGTATTTCAGTAGAGACAAGGTTTCACCATGTTGCCCAGGCTGGTCTCGAACTCCTGACCTCAGGTAGTCACCTGCCTTGGCCTCCCAAAGTGCTAGGATTACAGGCGTGAGCCACCATGCCCAGCCTATAGTTTAAATAAACAGTTTAAATTGTGGTGCTGTGGATAAGGGAGTGAATAAAAGCCCACCACTAATTTTAGAAGAGGAATGCCCATAGGACACTGTCTTGAATTTGGGGGTAAGTATACAGTGATTTTCAAATCTGGAGTTTTCTACTTACTGCATCGGGATGTAGAATATACAATGGACAGAGTGTGTTAAAATGTGTGACTACATCATGATGATTGGTTTTAACATTGAGGGGTAACAATTGTTCTAAAGAAAGGAGTTCATATTTTCTGACTGCATTTTAAAAGAACTCTTTAATACTTGTTGTAAGTCAGAAGAACCGAGAGTATGGAAGAACCATAGGAAGGCACAATTCTAGATGGAAAGGGAATCAGCACCTCAAAAAGTAATATTCACCATGAGGAATATGAGTTTATATAACAAAACTCTTAACTTTCAATCTTATTTCCATCAGGACTAAAGTAATGAGTATACCATTTAATTTTTTTACAGTAATAACTTGTTAAAATTTTTTTAAAGGATACTATTATCTTCATACAGTCTTCTCTAGAATTTTGCACTACAAAATGCCCCTTTCTCTTTTGCATTCTTATTGGCTTTATTTCCTTGGCTCACTACTTTGGTTCATTCAAGTGAATGCTCAAGTTTCAACTTCTTAGAAATAAAATATTTTGAAACAAGTCCCTATTCCTACCCATATTACCATCTTCTAAATACTATCATCTTCTAATTAAAAGGGAAAGCTACTCCACTGACATTTCCTACAGTCACCTACACTCAGAAGCTCGTGCTTCCTAGAGGCAATCTATTGTCCTTATAATTGACCTTTACACTCTCTAGAATCCATTCCTTTTCCTTTTCTAATGCTACCATTCTAGTTTAGTCTCTGTTTACTATAAAGACCTTCTGCCGCTCACGCCTGTAATCCCAGCACTTTGGAAGGCCGAGGCGGGCGGATCACGAGGTCAGGAGATCGAGATCATCCTGGCTAATACGGTGAAACCCCGTCTCTACTAAAAAAAAAAAAATACAAAAAAATTAAGCCGGGCATGGTGGCGGGCGCCTGTAGTCCCAGCTACTGGGGAGGCTGAGGCAGGAGAATGGCGTGAACCCGGGAGGCGGAGGTTGCAGTGAGCCGAGATTGTGCCACTACACTCCAGCCTAGGCAACAGAGGGAGACTCCGTCTCAAAAAAAAAAAAAAAAAAAAAAAAAAAGACCTTCTAACCTTGCCTCCAATTTCATTTTATTAGAAATTGGCAGTAGAAAAACTCATCATTAAAAATCAGTCCTTATAAACTTATAAGCATTTGTAAAAGGCAAAATGTACAAGCTTTTGCATACTTTGGCAATATATAGATGATGACCAATGGACCAATCTCTCAGTGCAAGGCAGTATTTGATTAGCAATTTTTAAAAATTGAGTTAGAACTAGAAAGAAATGATTTTAAGAAGTAAAAATCTGAATTTAAGAAGTAAAAATCTGACTTTTTCTTTGATCTTAAGTTACTAACTTAATAAAAACGTTCAAAAAATTGTAAAAGTGTTCATTTGAAATAGTTTCATTTCTTCATTTAAGAAAAAAAAAAAAAAAAAAGCCAGGCGCGGTGGCTCATGCCTGTAATGCCAGCACTTTGGGAGGCCGAGGCGGGCAGATCACCTGAGGTCGGGAGATCGGGACTAGCCTGACCGACTTGAAGAAACCCTATCTCTACTAAGAAAATACAAAATGAGCGCGGCGTGGTGGTGCATAACTATAATCCCAGCTACTTGGGAGGCTGAGGCAGCAGACTCGCTTGAAGCCAGGGGGCGGAGGTTGCGGTGAGTCAAGATCGCGCCATTGCACTCCGGCCTGGACAACAAGAGCGAAACTCCGTCTCAAAAAAAAAAAAAATAAAATAAAAATAAAAAATAAAAATCACCAACCCAGAGTTGTTTCTTTCTGCTTTTATAATAATTTACATTTGCTGACTTGCAGGGTGTGATTTCTTCCAATTTTTGCCTTAGCTCACAGATCGCTACTAAAATAAAATTTTCTCTACCCATAGAAGTGGACTTTTTAAAAATTATCACCTTGGCCGGGCGCGGTGGCTCAAGCCTGTAATCCCAGCACTTTGGGAGGCCGAGATGGGCGGATCACGAGGTCAGGAGATCGAGAGACGATCCCGGCTAACACGGTGAAACCCCGTCTCTACTAAAAAATACAAAAAAAAAAAACTAGCCGGGCGAGGGCGCCTGTAGTCCCAGCTACTCGGGAGGCTGAGGCAGGAGAATGGCGTGAACCCGGGAGGCGGAGCTTGCAGTGAGCTGAGATCCGGCCACTGCACTCCAGCCTGGGTGGCAGAGCGAGACTCCGTCTCAAAAAAAAAAAAAAAAAAAAAAAAAATTATTTGGATAATTTGCCCATTTAGACTAGGAGAAAGTATCCAGGTTTTTAATATCCCAGACCTCTTTACTATAATGTAATGAAAAACTTTGAGTTAACTAGAATACAACTCCAATAAATAGATAAAATATCTGTATTTGTATTGTTCTTGTTTCGGGAAGTCAGGGACCCCGAACGGAGGGAATTGAAGCCGCGGCAGAACATAAATTGTAAAGATTTCATGGACATTTATTAGTTCCCCAAATTAATACTTTTAGTTTCTTACATCTGTCTTTACTGTAATCTCTGAACATAAATTGTGACGATTTCATGGATATTTATCACTTCCCCAATGAATATCCTTGTGATTTCCTATGCCTGTCTTTAATCTCTTAATCCTGTCATCTTCTTTGTAAACTGAGGAGGATGAATGTTGCCTCAGGACCCTATGATTGTGTCAACTGCACAAATTGTAGAGCATGTGTGTTTGAATTGAAATCTGGGCATCTTAAAAAAAGAACAGGATAACAGCAATGTTCAGGGAACAAGAGAGGTAACTTTGAACTGGCCACCGGTGAGCCGGCTGGAACAGCGCTATATTCCTCCTCTTTCATAAGCAAATAGGAGAAATATCGATGAATTCTTTTTCTCAGCAAGGAACATCCCTGAGAAAGAGAATGCGCCCTGAAGGTAGGCCTATAGACGGCCCCTTTTTAAGGCCTCCCATCTTTTACCCTCGAGGCTGAAGGGATGAAATAAGCCCCAGTCTCCTATAGTGCTCCCAGGCTTATTAGGATGGGAAAATTCCCACCTAATAAATTGTGGTCAGACAGGTTATCTGTTCTCAAACCCTGTTTCCTGGTAAGATGTTACCTACGAAAATGCGTGCCGGTAACTTCATTAGCAATTTTAATTTTACCTCATCTGGTGGTCCTGTTATCTCACCCTGCCTCCATTTGCTTCGTGATATTTTATTACCTTGTGAAGTATGTGATCTCTGTGACCCACACCCTATTCGTGCACTCCCTCCCCTTTTGAAAATCGCTAATAAAAACTTGTTGGTTTTATGGCTCGGAGAACATCATGGATCCTGCCAACATGTGATGTCTCCCCCGACACCCAGCTTTAAATTTCTCTCTCTTGTGCCCTTTCCCTTTATTTCTCAACCCAGCCGAGACACTTAGGAAATAGAAAAGAACCCACATTTAAATATAAACATCGGGAGCGAGATGTCCCGATAGTGCTGAAAGTAGACACAAAGTTTCTGGAACAGGAAGAGACTTAATTATTACTTAAATTCTCTTTGGGAAGGATCTTACCATTTGGAATATAAATATATATCTCTAGGGGCAAGACAAGACTAGTGTCTCCATACTTAAAACAACCAGACATGTCTTCACGGTCCCAGGTCTCATCGCCCCTTGAAATGAGCATACTAGAGAAGTATCTCTGTGTAAGGGAATGAACTGTGCTCCTCAAAATGTATGTGTTAAAGCCCTAAACACCCAATTACTATATTTGGAATTAGGATCTTTCTGGGGATAATTAAGGCTAAGTGAGCTTATAAGGGTAGGCCCCCGAGACCACAGAACTGGAGGAAATAACAAAGACGAATGCACACAGAGGAAGAGTTATGTGAGGACACAGCGAGAAAGTGGCTGTTTCCAAATGAAGAAGAGAGGCTTCAGACTGGGCACAGTGGCTCACGCCTGTAATCCCAGCACTTTGGGAGGCCAAGACAGGAGGATCATTTGAAGTCAAGAGTTCAAGTCCAGTCTGGCCAATATGGTGAAACCCCATCTCTACTAAAAATACAAAATTAGCTGGGTGTGGTGGCCGGCACCTATAATCCCAGCTACTTGGGAGGCTGAGGAAGGAGAATTGCTTGAACTTAGGAGGCAGAGGTTACAGTGAGCAGAGATCAAGCCACTGCACTCCAGCTATGGCAGTCACAGAAGATTTTAATTAGGAAACAAAGCTTTGCAGGACAGGAGAGCCAGAGAAGTGACGGGGAAGCTACAGGTTACAACAGATTTGTGAATTCAGCCAAACACGGTGGTGGCAGGGCCTAGCTGCTACAAAGAAGACATGTTTTAGACAAATACTCATGTGCATGGGCAAAAAACTCAAGGACTGTATTTGTGACTAATTGCGTAACAGGTTATTTTAGTTTCTGTTCTGTGGAAAGTGTAAAGCATTCCAACAAAGGGTTTTAATGTAGATTTCTTTTTTTTTTTGCACCCATGCTGTTGATTGCTAAATGTAATAGTCCGATCGTGACGCTGAATAAATGTCTTAAAAAAAAAAAAAGAAAACAAAAGATTTGTAAGTGTAAGTTACTTGAAATTACTGCAGTTGGTTCTAATTATGCCAATCTACTGTAATGTTAACATGACTAATTTGAAAGTAAATTTAGCTACTACTTAATACAAATGAAAACAAGATATTTCATTAATATTTTATTTTTTAGAGAATCACTTTGAGCAATTAAATAACCATTTATCTAAAAGATATTTCAAATATATTTCAAATACTTAAACACTGCATAAATATTAAGGTTTAACACACATCTTTTTTTTTTTTTTTTTTTTTTTTTTTTTTGAGACGGAGTCTTGCTCTGTAGCCCAGGCTGGAGTGCAGTGGCCGGATCTCAGCTCACTGCAAGCTCCGCCTCCCGGGTTCACGCCATTCTCCGGTCTCAGCCTCCCAAGTAGCTGGGACTACAGGCGCCCGCCACCTCGCCCGGCTAGTTTTTTGTATTTCTTAGTAGAGATGGGGTTTCATCGTGTTCGCCAGGATGGTCTCGATCTCCTGACCTCGTGATCCGCCCATCTCAGCCTCCCAAAGTGCTGGGATTACAGGCATGAGCCACCGCGCCCGGCCTAACACACATCTTTTAACAAATATAACTACCAGTTCAGATATACTCAAAACACACAATACAAAACTATCAAAGCTAATGCTAGATATTCCAAAAGTGGTAACAGAAATGATTGTGTGCTGTGTATTTTTAATTCAAACCTGAACACGGGCACAATAATTTCATAAAGATCTCAACAATGACAGCTCTCAACATTGAGTATTTTTTCCAATTTTACACTAATTCTTGCAAAGGCAATATATGGGAACAATAGATATAGACTCACCAATATAATATGACAGTGGTAATTTATCAATTTACCAAATATGCCACTTTCTTTTTTTTTTTTTTTTTGAGATGGAGTTTCATTCTTGTGCCCAGGCTGGAGTGCGATGGCACAATCTCGGCTCACCACAACCCCCACCTCACGGGTTCAAGAGATTCTCCTGCCTCAGCCTCCCCGAGTAGATGGGATTACAGGCATGGGCCACCACGCCTGGCTAATTTTGTATTTTTAGTAGAGATGGGGTTTCTCCATGTGGGTCAGGCTGGTCTCGAACTCCTCACCTCAGGTGATCTGCCTGCCTTGGCCTCCCAAAGTGCTGGGATTACAGACGTGAGCTACCACGCCTGGCCTGCGACTCGCTCTATTGACCAGGCTGGAGAATAGTGGCGCAATCTCAGCTCACTGCAACTTCCCTCTCCCGGGTTCAACCGATTCTCCTGCCTCAGCCTCCCGAGTAGATGGGATTACAAGAGCCCACCACTATGCCCAGCTAATTTCTGTATTTTCAGTAGAGACAGGGTTTCACCATGTTGGCCAGGCTGGTCTCAAACACCTGACCTCAAGCAATTCTCCTGAGCCTCCCAAACTAATTGGATTACAGGTGTGAGCCAACACGCCTGGTTCAAATATGCCACTTTCTATCAATTTTTTTTCCAATCTTATATTTCTCTAATTTTATAGGGGCAGGTGATAAAAAAATTTCAATTTCACTAGCTCTGACTATAAAATGAAACTTTTCCAACATTTAAGATCATTTCAAGGAAAATAAGCATAGGCTTTAATATTTATATTAGTGACTGATTAATTGTAGCTGACTAGGGTATTAAATTTTAGAAACTTAAGATAATTCCCGCCGGATGCAGTGGCTCATACCTGTAATCCCAGCACTTTGGGATGCCGAGGTCGGTGGATCACGACGTCAGGAGTTTGAGACCAGCCTGACCAACATGGTGAAACCCCATCTCTACTATACTAAAAAAGTAGCCAGGCATGGTGGCAGGCACCTGTAATCCCAACTAATGGAGAGGCTGAGGCAGAAGAATCACTTGAACCCGGCAGGCAGAGGTTGCAGGGAGCCCTCAAGATCATGCCACTGCACTCCAGCCTGGACGACAGAGCAAGACTCCATCTCAAAAAAAAAAACAAAAGAAATTTAAGATAATTCTTAAGGATTATACCTGCTGTACCTTGTGCATTTTAGTCATGACATTTAATCATTATTCTTCACACAAAAGTGTTATAAAGTTATATTGTCTATATTGACAATAAAAAAACTATTAAACTGTAGCAACCTTTTTCTAAATGATTCAAGACTTCATTTGAGCTATGCAAATTAATATTGCTGATATTTAAATATGATCTCTTTCATTATACATTCGGGCAAAATTTTTTTAGAGTAAAGGTGATAAGTCATAGAATTTTTTTTTTCTTTTTTTTTTTTTTAATTAAAAATAGAGATGCGGTCTCCTTGGTCTCAAACTCCTGAGCTCAAGCAATCCTCCTACCTTGGCATCCCAAAGTGTTGGGATTAAAGGTATGAGCCACTACACCCAGCCCATACACTTTTCATTTACTATATAAAGTCTTTTTCTCCTACAAAATATCCATTCTCCTTCCCCAAAATAAACAAGGCACCTTAAAGGCAATCTTTATAATCCATAGTCAAATAAAAGTTTTTATTCACTTAAGCAGGAGGGAATGAGTTCAGTACATTAATTAGTCTGCCCTGCTATAAGACTTGCCTCCTCCAAAACAGAATTCCAGGAAGGAAAATAAGTTATCCATGCCGATTCTACCTTGCTAACAAATTGGGGGACTAACCACTCTAATAGTGGTTTGACTGGTAGAAAATGAAAGAGCTCTCAGTCTCAAACCAAATGGTGATTACATAAAAAATGTGGCATTGTCAAATCAGGCAGATACAATCTAAAGTAAAAAAGAGTCAGGCGTGGTGGCTCACGCCTGTAATCCCAGCACTTTCAGAGGCCAAGGCGCGAAGATCACCTAAGGTCAGGAGTTTTGAGATCAGCCTGGCCAACATGGCAAAACCCCATCTCTACCAAAAATACAAAAATAAGCCAGGCGTAGTGGTGCAGATCTGCAGTCCCAGCTACTTGGGAGGCTGAGGCAGGAGAATCGCTTGAACCCAGGAGGCGGAGGTTGCAGTGAGCCGAGATTGCACCATTGCACTCCAGCTTGGGCGACAGAGCCAGACTCCGTCTCAAAAAAATAACAATAATAATAAAGTAAAAAGAACATGGTCTGCAACAGGTATTTTTTGTTTTGTTTTTGTTTGTTTGTCTGTTGTTGAGATGCAGTCTTGCTCTGTCACCCAGGCTGAAGTGCAGTGGCGCAATGTCAGCTCACTGCAACCTCCGCCTCCCGGGCTCAAGCGATTCTCCTGCCTCAGCTTCCCTAGTAGCTGGGATTACAGTCATGTGCCACCACCCCTGGCTGTTTTAGTAGAGGCGGGGTTTCACCATGTTGGCCAGGCTGGTCTCAAACTCCTGACCTCAAGTGATCCGCCCACCTCGGCCTCCCAAAGTGTTAGGATTACAGGCGTAAGCCACATGCCCAGCCTGCAATAGGTATTCAAAATCCTCCCTAAGAGAAAATAATTGTGCCTTGCTGTCTACTAAAGGCATTGGTTAAAAAAAAGTCTCAGCAGTTACAATGTACAGTATCACCTTCCCTTCTGTAACCAAAATGCTTATTAGATATATGAATGCTAGTTATCAGATTATTTTAAAAGTTTATTTTCTTTCTCTAATAATAAGGTAAAATACATTTTGGAAATCTGCATGGAATGTCCCCAACAAGTTATTTCTTTCATTTTAGCAGGGTCTGTGGTATACAGCTTTAGTCATTCTTTCAATTTCTTGGAAGCACAGGATTCTCCAAAATACAAAAATAAAATTTTCAGCTTTTACATCAAATAATGGTCTCAACCATTTAATACAAAGCAACAGACTTTCTCAGGTTTCTGTTAATAAGGCAAAATAAAAGTCACTCAGAAAAAAAAGGTTAAATGACTAAGATTTCTCTTTTGTAGGATATAATTCACCCTTATGGTTTCTCTTCTACCATTAAAGTCTTATCTACTCTAATTCCTTCAGTTTCAAGTTCAATACAGTACAACGTATGCAGAGATTTTATAGTTTTTATCATAGTTTTTTTTTCAACATTGTTTTCAGGATGCTTTAAACACTTTTACAACTATTACCTCAGATTTGTGATTATGACTCACAGTACAGTCCACCTTCAAAACCATGATTTTTGGATTATGGCCCATCCAAGATTTTACTCTGCTCAGAAAAAGAAAAAAAAAATTACATATCCAGAGTTTCACAAGCAATTCAGGGGTTTTTCCCACAGACACCTAGATTAAAAAAACCTTGCAATAAAGGGGTGAAATCCAACAATTACTTTAGATTTCAAAGGGTTAATATTTTAAAAATTTGAGAAACCTAAGGTGTTGAATAAACTTTTTAATGACTTCTCAGGCAAAATTAAAATATTTATCAAGGGCAGGGCACAGTGGCTTACGCCTGTAATCCCAGCATTTTGAGAGGTCAAGGCAGGAAGATTGCTTGAAGCTATGAGTTTGGGACTAGCCTGGAAAATACAGCGGACACCACCTCTATAAAAAATTATTATTTTATTAGCTGGGCATAGTGGTGTGTGCCTATAGTCCTAGCTACCAGAGAAGCTGAGGTGGAAAGATCCTTTTTTGTTGTTGAGACAGGGTCTCACTCTGTCACCCAGACAGGAGTGCAGTAGCACAATCACTGCTCACTGAAGCCTTGACCTCCTGGGTTCAAGCAACCCTCCCACCTCAGCTTCCAAGTAGCTGGGACTACTGCTGTGTACCACCATGCCTGGATAATTAAAAAAAAAAAAAAAAAGTTGTAAAGATGTGTTCTTACTATATTGCCCAGGTTGGTCTTGAAGTGATCCTCCTGCTTCGGCCTCCTAAAGTGTTGTGATTACAGGCATGAGCCACAGCACCCAGCCTAAGGAAGATCCCTTGAGCCTAGGAGTTTGAGGTGACAGTAAGCTATGATTGCATCACTGTACTCCAGCTTGGTCAAAAGTGAGACCATGTCTCTAAAAATAGTAATAATAATAATAAAATAAAATATTTACAATGGAAGGAGTCTGTGGTGTTACTTTTAGGTAATCTCAGAAGAACTTTTCAAACTCAGATGTATATATGTGGCAACCAATATGCATATGGAGATACTGACAGAAAGAGAAAAATGTTCAATCTAATATTAGCCAGTAAACATATGATGCATTAACTGCAGGAGTTAGAAGTCCATACTTGAAGGTAGTGTTTAATTTATCAGGATCAATCAATCAAGAAAAACACTCACACATAAAAACAGGGTATTTTTCAGTACTACTGATTTACAATAAACAGATCCTCAGATGTAGGTAGATCATTTTTACATGCCATTAGTGATCAATGTATGCAACACAGTTGTACATAGCTATTAAGTTATTTTGGCATGCATTACAAACATGTATTCAAATTACCAATAACTATAATTTTTTGTGTTTATTTCTAGGACAACTTAATTAATGGCTTTCACCTTAAAGGCTTAAAATGTTTTAAAACTTCAAGTCATTAAAGATGTACTGACATTAAAACTATGTTTGAAGTCTGAGTGCAGTGGCTCATGCCTGTAATCCCAGCACTTTGGGAGGCTGAGGCAGGTGGATCACTTGAGGTCAGGAGTTCAAGTGACTGAGGTCAGGAGTTCAGACTGGCCAACGTGGTGAAACACTTGAGGTCAGGAGTTCAGACTAGCCAACGTGGTGAAATCCCATCTCTACTAAAAATACAAAAATTAGCCAGGTGTGGTGATGTGCGCCTGTAGTCCCAGCTACTCAGGAGGCTGAGGCAGGAGAATTGCCTGAACCCAGGAGGCGGAGGTTGCAGTGAGCCAAGATTGCACCACTGCACTCCAGCTTGGACAACAGAGCGAGACTGTTTCAATTAAAAAAGAAAAAACAATGGCCGGGCGCGGTGGCTCAAGCCTGTAATCCCAGCACTTTGGGAGGCCGAGACGGGCGGATCACAAGGTCAGGAGATCGAGACCATCCTGGTTAACACGGTGAAACCCCGTCTCTACTAAAAAATACAAAAAACTAGCCGGGCGAGGTGGCAGGCGCCTGTAGTCCCAGCTACTCGGGAGGCTGAGCCAGGAGAATGGCGTAAACCCAGGAGGCGGAGCTTGCAGTGAGCTGAGATCTGGCCACTGCACTCCAGCCTGGGCAACAGAGCTAGACTCCGTCTCAAAAAAAAAAAAAAAAAAAAAAGAAAAAACAAACAAATAACAACAACAAAAAACTATGTTTGAAAGTATGTATAATTTGTAATAATATAAATGGGAAGAAATAAAAGGTTATTATGGCAATCTGAGTTTCTTAATCCAAAAATTAAAAATCAAAACACATTTCATATGTAAGAGTTAAGTGGGTTTTTTTCTTTATTAATACATGATAATGGACAACCATGTGACAAAGTACTGCAGTGTATGGTTTGGTGGTGTCTCCTTGCCTCTAGGATGGGATTTTTTCCAGGTGATTCTTCAGGATCTGACATCGATGCCCAACACAGGCTTTCCAATGGCAATGCATGAGTTTTAGAGGTCACTGCCCCATCTTTCTTCAGGTGCTGTGTGCCATCTTCTCCCACCCATTTTATCCTCCATTACTTATAAAAACCCCACTCTAAAATTCAACCTATGTTATAAAATTAACATAATCAGGAGTTAGTACACATTGTTCCACAATGATAAAATTAAGACTCATAATGTACTATCTTGTTTCCTCTAACTTTTGAAGGATTTATATAATCTCTAAAGAGTCAGAGTAATACATAACACAAAACATGCAAAGAACCTTATCACTCGGTGTATATAATATGCTGGGAATTACTAAAGTACTCAAAAGCTTAATTTTCTTGGAATAGCAACTGTCCACTGAAAATTACAGTATTCAAACAAAAGGTTATGTGTTAATAAATGAAAATACAGTACCTGATTTGGCATAAATTGTGAGATCTTTTTCACTAGTAAAGTGCTTAATTAAGAAACATTTTTCCACTATTAATTTGTCAAAGGCACAAAATATCTTTGTGTCTCTCTTTAAAGTATTAGTTTTTTAAATTATGGTACTGTCCATTTAAATTTTACTTAATCAGAAAGCTTTACTGTGTTTTTTTTTTTCTCAGCAATTAAAAAAAACTACTTGAAGAATAACATTTAATTTTTATTTTCAAAATGTTGCCATAAACATACATACAACACTGAATTTGATCCCCTCCATTGGCTGTCTGTGTGCCATGAAGCACTTGTGACAGAAAACATATGTAAGCTTAGGGTAAAAGTTTATAAGGAATCAAAATATCTTCCAAAAAGAGGCGGTAGGGACAAGAGTAATCAATAAGTTTAAAAATCATAACTTTCATTTTATAAAAAATAGTTTGAATAATTTTCTTATAAATCTTTAATGCTTACAAAAGCAGGAAATACATTTAAAATAGTCTTTTTAACACAGATTCATTTGTACAATATGGTCATAAGAAAAATAACTAAAATGACATTTCAGTAGTCTATATTCTCTTCTCAGCAAATTCCACATAAAATTTAACTAATTTACAATTCAAAATAAGATTTTAACTGCCAACAATGTCAGACTAGTTGTGGTTAGTACCTGAATATCAAGTTCTTCTCCATTTTATATATTGTACCACAATTTTAAATACAGATCCAGCAGTGATAGGTACTAATAACTATACTTAACTACATGGTTACCACCCATGACTACTGCATTGCAGCTTAAAACATGCTTTGGTCAGTAAATTTAAAAGATATAAATCAAATAACGAGGCCAGAAAAGTTGTTTTAGAATTTCCTGACCTTAAGCAAACTTTAAATACATCGACAAGGCAAAGAAAAATATGATCAAATATACAGAGAGGTTTCTATTTTTTCAACCATTTGGCATTTTATATTATTAATTTTGCTGTTTAAAATAATATTTTATATTCCTGTGCACTGATTATCATTGCTCTCCGAATTAAAACTAAACTAAATTACCTTTCTAGAACGTCCAGTAGTGTATATATTAATTGTTCCTTTTGCATTTCCATGAAGTTGATCCTTCATCCTGTAACTTTTTAAATTTTGGACCAAGAAAGAACCACCAACCAAATCCAATGAAAACACAAATAATGGACTCCACATAATAACCATCCAGGGCTGTAACACATGAGCCACCCAGTTTTCTGCAAAGCTGTAAAAATAAAACTATAATAAATAATCTACAATTTCAAAATGGAAGTATTTAGCAATTAACATGCTTCTACTTTATAAATAATTAATCAAAATATATTTTTCCTAAAACATTTCAGTATTTCACTGAATTCCAATGACAAAATATGTTACTGTATCTTAATTTCTCTAATGCTACTAACAGGATTAAAAATAATTTTCAGTTCTTGCTGTAAACAATACTCATTTTCTTTTTTCAGGCAGAGTCTCACTTGTTGCCCTAGCTGGAATGCAGTGGTGTGATAATGGCTCACTGCAATCTCTGGCTCCTGGGTTCAAGCAATCCTCCCACCTCAGCCTTCTGAGTAGCTCAGACCATAGGCATGCACCACCATGTCCCGTTAATTTCTATATTTTTTGTAGAGATGGTGTTTCACCATGTTGCCCAGGGTGGTCTTGAACTCCTGGGCTCAAGTAATCTGCCTGCTTCAGCCTCTCAAAATGCTGGAATTACAGGTGTGAGCCACCACACCCAGCTAAATATCTATTTTCTTTTTTTTTTTTTTTTTTTTAGAGACGGAGTCTCGTTCTGTCACCCAGGCTGGAGTACAGTGGTGCGATCTGAGCTCACTGCAACCTCTGCCTCCCAGTTTTGCAATTCTCCTGCCTCAGCCTCCTGAGTAGCTGGGGACTACAGGCACACACTGCCACGCCTGGCTAATTTTTTGTATTTTAGTAGAGATGGGGTTTCACCGTGTTGTCCAAGTTGGTGTTGAACTCCTGAGCTCAAGCAATCCACCCACCTCAGCCTACCAAAGTGCTAAGAATACAGGTGTGAGCCACTGCACCTGGCCTGAATATCTATTTTCATGATGTAGCTTTCGCATTCAGAAATATGAAGAAATTTCCAGTCCATCAAATCTAGAAGTAGACTAATATCATTTTGAAAGAATTTATCAACAAACTACTCACTATTCAGGTTTAGTTATAACTGTTACATGGATAGCCAATGGACATTCTCTTTTTCTATCACTACAAAACTTAAGCTATTAATTATTATGCATTTATTTATTTATTTATTTTTGAGACAGAGTCTCGCTGTGTCACCTAGGCTGGAGTGCAGCGGCGTGATCTCGGTTCACTGCAACCTCCGCCTCCTGGGTTCATGCCATTCTCCTGCCTCAGCCTCCCAAGTAGCTGGGACTACAGGCGCCCACCACCACGCCCCGCTAATTTTTTGTATTTTTAGTAGAGACAGGGTTTCACCGTGTTAGCCAAGATGGTCTCGATCTCCTTACCTCGTGATCTGCCGGCCTCAGCCTCCCAAAGTGCTGAGATTACAGGCGTGAGCCACTGCACCCAGCCTTAATTATGCATTTATATAGTGCCTGCTGTGTAGGATAGTGATCCTCAAGGTGGGGGAAAAAGAGATCACCTCTCCTTTACTGAGAAACGCCTTTAAGAGGACTAGTCTTACTGATTTGAATTATTATAACCCTCAGCCTTGATGTGAAAGAAAAAGTATATGTAGATTTCTATACCAGAACCTATGGACAGATATGATTTTTAAAAAAGATATAGTACTTCTAGAAGCAAAACAAAGATATTAATATCTTAGTATTAGCTTAATGTTATCTAAAATTAAAACATACTTACCTCAACAGCATCAGGTGTTCGACAATTCTGGTTTGATGCTCCTACACACTCTTTTACTGTGAGGGGATCTACAAGCCAAAGAGCTACTGTAGAAGGCCAGTTTCCTCCCAGATTGGACACGGTATTTAAAAGGGTCATGTATGTTCCTCCAATAAGTGGATCACTAACCTTTGCATTGAAAGCCATTATAGAAACATACATGCTGTACACTGTAACCTACAGGAAAAACATAAAACATCTTTAGTATGATTATAAAGCTTATAAAGCTACAGTCTAAATTAAGAACATCAAAATCATAAACCTGAAAATTAATTTTCATGATATTTATTGAACTCAATTCAACAAATACTCATCAAGCACCTACTATAGGCCAGGCTTTAAGATCAAAGCAATACAAAGATGTGACCTTGGTCCCTCTGTGACACTGAAGAATTTATTCTAGGCTGGAAAATAGGGAATAAATAATTATAAATATAGGAAGTATTGTAAATAGAAGTGCACACATTGTGTTACTGGGGCATAAATATAAATGAGATTAATTATAGCACAAGTAGTCAAGAAAGACTCCACAGAGAAAATGTTAGATGAGGTGGCATTAAAGGATGCATAATGCACACAGCAAAATGCAAAACCTCCTATTTGTACTGTACCTAAATATATATCACATATTACATGTGTATATATACGTATTTATATGTATGCATTTATTACACATATAAATACTCAAATATTTAAAGAAATAGGAATATATATATTTTCTCCTACATATACACAAGAAAAGTATTTCAAAATTTATGTGACAAACTGGAGAAAAACATCCTTAAGAGGCAAAAAGTACTTAAAAGGCAAGAAATAACCTTTAATTTAGAAAGATGGAAACAAACTGTGTTTCCATAATGGTATTCCTTTGAATATTGTTTTTGGAGGTGTTCACAGAAAAAGGAGTTCCAAAGCCAAATAAAACTGAAAGACATTAACTTACACAAAATTGGTTCATTTCATTGTATGCCTTTTGAAATCTTTACAACATAAACTCCTTGAGGGCAGGGATTTTGGCATGATTTATTCATTTACATTTCAGTACTCAGAATGGTTTCTGGCAGGGAATAGGTGTTCACTTAGTAATTGTTGAAGAAGCTGGGTGCAGTGGCTCACGCCTATAATCCCAGCACTTTGGGAGGCCGAGGTGGGTGGATAATCTGAGGTCAGGAGTTCAAGACCAGCCTGGCCAATGTGGTGAAAACCCGTCTCTACTAAAAATACAAAAATTAGCTGGGTGCAGTGGCGCTCACCTGTAATCCCAGCTACTTGGGAGACTGAGGCAGGAGAATCACTTGAACCCGGGAGGTGGAGGTATTACAGTGAGCCGAGATCGTACCACTGCACTCCAGCCTGGGCAACAGAGTGAGACTCTGTCTCAAAAAAAAAATGTGTTGAAGGACTCATTAAGGCGCTACTTACAAAGGGCTTATGTCATACATCATTTCTCGAATTTACTTGGCCTTGTACCTTTTTTCCCCCATAAAGCATCTGGTTATCTCAGTTTCAGTGACTATGCTTCAGGAAATTCTCAAATGAAATACAAAGCTAAATAAATAGTTTTTGGGCTATAACCTACTGACAGAAATACTAAAGCATTGACTAGTTAAAGCACTTCTTCAACCTTCTATTACATGCCTAGCATTAACTAAGCATGTGCAAAACAGAAAAAAAATTATATTTGGCAGTCTGGCCTCAATAATTTTATAGGCATAGAATTTAGTCAGACATGACCCACTATGGATTTCTCCTAAATGATTTACTGTATGCACAAAACTACTAAGATTACCTGGTAGTCATATTTTTAGGTTTCAGTTAAAAACTAAGTAATACATTAGCAAATATAACTTTCAAAGGATGTAAGCTAGAAAAATCCAAAGTGACTCAGAAATACGCATTAGCAATAACTGCAGTTAAGTCCCAAAGGTTATTTCTGGGCCTTTGCCATTTACTTGAGTCACTTGCATCCAGAACAAAAAAATCCCATTCTGGGCTGTGCACAGTGGCTCACGCCTGTAATCCCAGCACTTTGGAAGGTTGAGGCGGGTGGATCACCTGAGGTCGGTAGTTCTAGACCAGCCTAACCAATATGGAGAAACCCTGTCTCTACTAAAAAAATACAAAATGAGCCAGGCATGGTGGCACATGCCTGTAATTCCAGCTACTTGGAAGGCTAAGGCAGAAGAACTGCTTGAATCCTGGAGGCAGAGGTTGCAGTGAGCCAAGATCGTACCATTGCACCCCAGCCTGGGCAACAAGAATGAAACTCTGTCTCAAAAAAAAAAAAAAAAGTCTCATTCTGCAACAGCAGCTTAGGCTAGAGCAAAGTGGGGATTCCTTCTTTTAGGGATTACAAACATATTTAAGAAAGAAAGAAAAAGCAGCTTGACACAGCTTTCAAAATCATAAAGAATAAGTCGTAACTTTCAATATAGAAGCTAAGCCAGGGCCAGGCATGGTGGCTCACGCCTGTAATCCCAGCACTTTGGGAGGCCAAGGTGGGCGGATCACTTGAGGTCAGTAATTCAATACCAGCCTGGCCAATATGGTGAAACCCTGTCTCTACTAAAAATACAGATAATTAGCAGGGCGTGGGCAGTGGGCAAGCAAACCAGACTCTGTCTCAAAAAAAAAAAAAAAAAAAAAAAAAAAAAGAGGCAGAAGCTAAGCCAGAAACTAGGGCCCTCTACTATTTCTCAATACTTTCAGAAAGAAAAGATTTTAGGAATTCAAGAAAGAATGAACTGAAAGCTAGGGATAAACTGAGAAATACTTAACAAGAGTAGAATTTGCTGGCTTTGGAATCAATTCTAAAATGTAACAAATACTTGTTGAATACATTTTTTTTTAATCTTTCAGCTGGGTGCAGTGGCTCATGCCTGTATTCCCAGCACTTTGGGAGGCTGAGGCAGGTGGATCACAAGGTCAGGAGTCAAGACCAGCCTGGCCAATATAGTGGAACCCTATCTCTACTAAAAATACAAAAATTAGCCAGGCGTGGTTGCACGTGCCCGTAATCCTAGCTACTCAGGAGGCTGAGTCAGGAGAATCGCTTGAACCTGGGATGTGGAGGTTGCAGTGAGCCAAGATTGCACCACTGCACTCCAGCCTGGGTGACAGAGCAAGACTTTATCTTGGAAAAAAAAACAAAAAAGAAAGTCTCTTTCTATGAACCGAACTCATTAAGTGAAAAGTCATAAGGTTTAAAGCCCACCATCAATAATTTCTTCAGTGTCAGATTCATGCTTAAATCTTAAAATTTATTACCATTATGTTAAGGCAACTGTATAAAGCTGTCTTCTTTATTTTACACAGAACAGTTTATTTCCTGAGAAAACCACAAGCTTACCTGATGTAAAGCATAACTCAGCAGGACTATGATATAGTAATATATAGGGAATCCCCCTTGATGTTCTACTTTAGGAGTCCACCAAACCAGTAGGGCATATTCTAACCCAAGCAATAATCTATAGAGAAAGAAACATTGAGTTGACTTCCATTTTAGCTTAAATAACAACAACAACAAAAACAGAAATCCGTTTGCCTACCATATGAAAGAAGCTGAATCTAAACCTGTTAGGAGGTTAAAAAGATAAAAGCGCATATAAATAATATTGAAAAAAGATACTTTTCAAACCTTTTTCCATATATATAATTCTACACTCAGATATTAGTGATATTGATGAATGTTCCTCATTTTACCCTTTCTTATTTAGTAAGGTTTTATTTCATTTTTACCTGTAGGGCATGGCTTTGTAAAATGTGTTTAATGGCTGGGGACCTGCAGTGTATTTGCTGATAATCAGAGGCAGTATTATCTGCAAAGGAACCATTGGAACTGCCAATAAGGCTAAATGTTCTTTGGGTACTCCCTCTTCTACCAATTTCAGTCCTGTTACAGCATCTGCTGCTGAAAAACCAATCTGCAATATAAAAACAAAAAAGCATTTTAATTCGTGACTTATGAAATATTTTCCTCCATTCATATGTAAGTTCTTCAAGAACCTCAATTTTATTACTGACTCATGACAGTGACAAGTGAGCATCATATTATTATACCTGGTACAACAATCAAGTTATACAAGGTACATTTTGCCTTTTGGTTTTCTAATAATATCAAGTGAAAACAACTGAAAATTCAGTACTGGTAGGGGTTGTAGATGGCTATAAATACAATTAAATTTCCACTTCAAAAAGTCCAATCTGTTATAGTAAACAAGGTCAAAAATCCAAATTTACTGATTTGTAAGTTTTAGGTTTAAAAGAACTTAAGCCTTTAATTGACCCAAATAAATCTGGTTAAAATGATGCCATATATATATATACATTTTTAATGATTTCTGACTGACCATAATAAAATTTCCAAAGTTCATCTTAATGTTTCAAAAGTAATTCTGAGAAAACATATCTGAGAGATTGAATAAAATGAGAGTGATAAAGTATAGTTAGATTAATCCTTAAAAACAGCACAAAAAAAGAATAAGAATTAAATTAAGATTATTTAGATAGCCTCAAAGTATCTCCCCATGAGTCAGTTTTTAATTACAAAAGAAAAAATAGTACTTTTACAATAGATTAGAAAAGCAATTAAAGTTAAAAACAACAGTTAAAGGGATAAAGAGACATAATATGGCTTTCAATATAATTCCCTGCAGACATCAAAACATTACTTCTTTGATCTTCCTGCCTTATATACCTGTATAACCTCAACCCAAACAAGAAGAAACATGGGAGAAATGTAACTAGAAGCCCATTCTACAGAATAATTGGCCTGCATTCTTCAAAAATGTCAAGGATATTAAGGACAATGAAAGGTCATACCAACTGAATCCAATGTGTGATCCTAGATTAGATCCCCAACCAGAAAAAAGTAAAGTTATGAAGATTGCTATTATGTAAAATTTGGATATGGACTATAATTAGATAATAATATTATATCACTTTAAAATTTCCCGATATTGAGTTGTGGTTTTGTAAGCAGAAAACTTGTTCTTAGGAAATACATACTTAAGGTACTTATGGATAAAAGTGCACAATGTGTATAAATTAAAGTATTTCAGAAGACATATGTAATGGATATACATAGAAAGAGAAAATCTACAGAATAAGGAAAGTGGAGCTAAATGTTAATAATTAGATAATCTGGATAAAGGATATAAAGGAGTTCTACCAACACATTTTCAAAAAGTGTGAAATTATATCAATACAGTAAGCAGAAAGAAATTATTTAGGCAGATAGTGAGGGCAAAAGAATCCTCGGCAAAGCTTCCCTTCTAACAAAAAGTAGCTCCCCAAATCATCTCTTTTCTAACAAAGAGCGACTTGAGTCGCAAACATAGATAAGCAAGCTGGAAGCTTGCATGGGGGAATGCCAGCAGCTGCACCAACAGAAAAGGGCTACCTGGGAGGCATGTCCACCATGAAAGCTCCATCTTTTCTTTTTTGTTAGCATGTGTACCGTAAAAAAGAAATCGGCAACATGGTGCAGCTCAGGCAGAGAACTCACCTGCATAATAAAAAATTAGGGTGGGGGCTGCCAGAAATTCGTGCCCTGTGTAAATGGTGCACCTGGACCTTACCAGTTTTTCAGGCCCTGTTTAAATCAGACACCGCCTCCCCACTAGCTCATCTATAAAACCTCTTGTATTTCACCACAGATCTGGCAACACATTTTTCCAGGACACCTCTCTGTACCACAGAGCTATTCTCTTTCTCTCGCCTACTAAACTTCTGCTGTTAACCTCACTCTTTGTGTGCCCACGTCCTTGATCTCTGTGGCTGTGAGACAACAAATCTCAGGTACTACCCTAGACCACGAGGCCACTTCAATATCACACAAATATTTAAATAATAATAATAATAATAAGGCCAGGCACGGGGGCTCATGCTTGTAATTCCAGCACTTTGGGAGGCCAAGGTGGGCAGATATGAGGTCAGGAGATTTGAGACTACCCTGGCCAACATGGTGAAACTCTATCTCTACTAAAAATACAAAAACTAGCTGGGTGTGGTGGTACACGCCTGTAGTCTCAGCCACTCAGGAGGCTGAGGCAGGAGAGTCGCTTGAACCTGGGAGGTGGAGGCTGCAGTGAGCTGAGATCACACCACGGCACTCCAGCCTGGTGACAGAGTGAGACTTGGTCTTTAAAAAAAAATAAAAATAAATAAATTATAAATAGTATACACTGTAACTTCTTGGAATAGAGCCAAATTTCACCATAAAAAAATTAAAGGTAACATATATTTCACTTAAGTACAGAAAATAACTTCACTTACATTTTATTCATTCTCTTTGTAAAAATAAGATATACAAACTGACTTCAATGTTTACTTTTAAAATGTTAAAAGTTAAAAGTCTTAAAAGTTATATAGTAGAAGATATTTGTAATACATATATCTAATAAAAGACTCAAATCCAAAATATATTTTAAAAAGTTTGGTTTGGCACAGTGGCTCATGCCTGTAAGCACAGCACTTTGGGAGGATGAGGCGGGAGGACTGCTTCAGCCCAGAAACTCAAGACCAGTCTGGGCATCATAGTAAGAACTCTTCTCTACAAAAACATTTTATTTAATTCACTGGGCATGGTGGTGGCACATGCCTGTACTTGGGCGACTGAGGTGGGAGGATCACTTGAGCCCAGGAGTCAGGCCTGCAATGAGCTGTGATGGTGCCACTGCACTCCAGCCTAGGTGACAGAGACCTCATCTCAAAAAATGAAATCTAAACAGAAACAAAAACTTTACACATTTACAGAAAAGGGCAACTTTGGATATTCAAATGGTCAATAATCACATCAAAAGATGCTCCATTTCTTTTGTCATTAGGGAAATTCAAAATATGGCAATAACAAGATGGCATTACACAACCACCAGAAAGGCTAAAATTAAAAAGATAATATAGGCCGGGCGCGGTGGTTCACACCTGTAATCCCAGCACTTTGGGAGGCCAAGGCAGGCAGATCACACAGTCAGGAGATCGAGACCATCCTGGCTAACATGGTAAAACCCTGTCTCTACTAAAAATACACAAGGCCGGGCGCGGTGGCTCAAGCCTGTAATCCCAGTACTTTGGGAGGCCGAGGCGGGTGGATCACGAAGTCAGGAGATCGAGACCATCCTGGCTAACATGGTGAAACCCCGTCTCTACTAAAAATACAAAAAACTAGCCGGGCGTGGTGGCGGGCGCCTGTAGTCCCAGCTACTCGGAGGCTGAGGCAGGAGAATGGCGTAAACCCGGGAGGCGGAGCTTGCAGTGAGCCGAGATTGCGCCACTGCACTCCAGCCTGGGTGACACAGCGAGACTCCGTCTCAAAAAAAAAAATAAAAATAAAAATAAAAATAAAAATAAAAATAAAAATAAAAATACACAAAATTAGCCGGGCGTGGTGGTAGGCGCCTATAGTCCCAGCTACTGGGAGGCTGAGGCAGAAGAATGGTGTGAACCCAGGAGGCGGAGCTTGCAGTGAGCCGAGATTGCACCACTGCACTCCAGCCTGGGGGACAGAGCAAGACTCCGTTTCAAAAAAAAAAAAAAAAAGATAATATATGTGTTTTCAAGGATGTGAAACAATCAGAACTCTCTTACACTGCTGATGGTAGGGAAAATTGGAACAACAACTTGGGAAAACTATTTGGCAGTACATAATACTATGCATTTTACATGAACCAGCAATTCTATTCCTATATATTTACCAATCAGAAATGTGCACCTATCTTCACCAAAAGTCACATATGTGAATCTTTGTAGAAACACTACTCATAATAGCTCTAAAAACCTGTTGATAGAATGGATAAATTGTGGCATATTCATACAAATGAATACTATACAGTAATGAGATCAACAAACTACTGCTATAAATAAAAATATGGATAAATTGCACAAATAGAACATTGAGCAAAAGAACATATGCATCCAACATAAAAATACATATTGTATAGTCCATTAACATATAATTCAGGCCGGGCGCGGTGGCTCAAGCCTGTAATCCCAGCACTTTGGGAGGCCGAGGCGGGTGGATCACGAGGTCAGGAGATCGAGACCATCCTGGCTAACATGGTGAAACCCCGTCTCTACTAAAAATACAAAAAACTAGCCGGGCGTGGTGGCGGGCGCCTGTAGTCCCAGCTACTCGGAGGCTGAGGCGGGAGAATGGCGTGAACCCGGGAGGCGGAGCTTGCAGTGAGCCGAGATCGCGCCACTGCACTCCAGCCTGGGCGACACAGCGAGACTCCGTCTCAAAAAAAAAAAAACAAAAAACAAAAAAAACAAAAAACAAAAAAACATATAATTCAAAAGGAAAGAAAATTAATCTGTAGTATTAAAAATTAGGAGAGATGTTACTGGGGAGAATTTTAAAAGGAGAAAACAGTATTATAGACTTTGTAATTGAAATACCTCTTTATATATTGCTGCAGACAGTATAAACTAGCATAACCTTTTGAAAAGCAATTCAGCAATCATATCACATTCATTGACCCACTAATTGCCCACTTAATAATCTATTGGCCAGCCAGGCACAGTGGCTCACACCTGTAATCCCAGGACTTTGAAAGGCCGAGGCACGTGGATCACATGAGGTCGAGAGTTCAAGACTAGCCTGACAGACATGGAGAAGCCCCGTCCCTACTAAAAATATGAAATTAGCTGGGCATGGTGGCGCATGCCTGTAATCCCAGCTACTTGGGAGGCTGAGGCAGGAGGAGCTCTTGAACCTGGGAGGCAGAGGTCGTGGTGAGCTGAGATCGCACCATTGCACTCCAGCCTAGGCAACAAGAGTGAAACTCCATCTCAAAAACATATATATATTTAAAAAAATATATTAATCTATTGGCCAGCCTGTGTAGCAAAATGAGACCCCCATCTCTACAGAAAATTTAAAAATTAGTTGGGTGGGCCAGGCTCGGTGGCTCACGCCTATAATCCCAGTACTTTGGGAGGCCGAGGCAGGCAGATTGCCTGAGCTCAGGAGTTCGAGACCAGCCTGACTAAAATGGTAAAACCCTGTCTCTACTAAAAATACAAAAATTAGTGGGCATGGTGGTGCACACCTGTAATCCCAGCTACTCCAGGGGCTGAGGCAGGAGAATCGCTTGAACCCGGGAGGAGGAGGTTGCAGTGAGCGGAGATCACACCACTGCACTCCAGCTTGGGCAACAGAGCGAGACTCTGTCTCAAAAAAAAAAGTTTACTGGAAGGAAATGTCCAGAAAATCACAGACTTAAGCACAAAAATATTTGCTAGTGCATTTTCATAATTTAAAAACATAAGCAAAATATACAACAGAAAAATGAGTAGATGAGTAGATTATGGTAAATTTACACACTATATCATGTAGCTACTAAAAAGTATGTTTTCAAATATGTAATGCTACAGAAATGTATAAGACAAAGAGAAAATAAAAAATTATATGCAGCATGATTCAATTCCACTTTTAAAAGTAAATGAGTAAATAGGCCGGGCATGGTGGCTCACGCCTGTAGTCCCAGCACTTTGGGAGTCTGAGGCAGGCATATCACTTGAGGTCAGGAGTTTGAGACCAGCCTGGCCAACATAGTGAAACCCCATCTCTTCTGAGAATACAAAAATTAGCTGGGTATGATGGCGTGTGCCTGTAATCCCAGCTACTAGGAAGGCTGAGGCAGGAGAATTGTTTGAACAAGGGAGGCAGAGGTTGCACTGAGGGGAGATCGTGCCACTGTACTCCAGCCTAGGCAACAGAGTGAGACTCAGTCTCAAAATAAAAAAAAAAATAATAAAATATAAAATAAAAGAAAAATAAAATAAAATAAAATAAAAGTATATGAGCAAATAAATATATGAAGTATATGTATACACACGTACATGCACACACACATATACAGGGAAAAAAGGGAGGTTCAAAGGAAATATACCAAGAAGGTCAATACTGTTTTTTTTTTTTTAAATTAATTAATTTGTTTTTGGGATGGAGTCTCGCTCTGTCACACAGACTGGAGTGCAATGCGTGATCTCAGCTCAAGGCAACCTCCACCTCCCAGGTTCCAGCGATTCTCCTGCCTCATCCTCCTGAGTAGCTGGGCTTACAGGTGCCTGCCACCACACGCAGCTAATTTTTGTAATTTTAGTAGAGACGGCGTTTCACCAACTTGGCCAGGCTGGTCTTGAACTCCTGGCCTCAAGTGATCAGCCCATTTTGGCCTCCCAAAGTGCTGGGATTAAAGGCGTGAGCCACCACATCCAGCAAATACTGTATTTTAAATGATAAAATTATTAAGTGATATAATTAGATAATATTGTTTGGCCAGGTGGGCAGATCATCTGAAGTCAGGAGTTCAAGACCAGCCTGGTCAACAGGGTGAAACTCCGTCTCCATTAAAAATACAAAAAAATTGCCAGGCGTAGTGGCTCATGCCTGTAATCCCAGCGCTCTGGGAGGCCAAGGGTGGATCACCTGTGGTCAGGAGTTCGAGACCAACATGACCAACATGGAGAAACCCCATCTCTACTAAAAATACAAAATTAGCTCAGCCTGTGCCTGTAATCCCAGCTACTTGGGAGGCTGAGGCAGGAGAATCGCTTGAACCTGGGAGGCAGAGGTTGCAGTAAGCCAAGATAGGGCCATTGTACTCCAGCCTGGGCAACAAGAGTAAAATTCCATCTCAAAATAAACAAATACAAAACAACTAGCTGGGCATGGTGGCACACACCTGTGGTCCCAGCTGCCCAGGAGACTGAGGCAGGAGAATCACTGGAACCCAGGTAGCAGAGGTTGTAGCGAGCCAAGATTGTGCCACTGCACCCAGCCTGGGAGACAGAGTAAGACTTTATCTCAAATATATATATATGTGTGTATATATATATATATAGTTATGCTCCTTGAACTTTTCACATTTTCTGAACTTCCTATTCTTTTTTTTTTTTTTCCTTGAGACCCCTGTCTCAACGGAGAAACAGACCCCTGGCTCTGTTGCCCAGGCTGGAGTGCAGTGGCACAACTATGGCTCACTGCAAACTCCACCTCCCAGACTCAAGCTATCTTCCTACTTCAGCTTCACAAGTAGCTAGCACTCCAGGCATGTGCCACCGTACCCAGATAATTTTTTTATTTTTTGTTTCGCCATATTCAGGCTGGTCTTGAACTCCTGAACTCAAGAGATCCTCCTGCCTTGGCTTCCCAAAGTGCTGGGATCACAGGCATGAGCCAGCACATCTGGCCTTCTATCATTAAGAGGAAAAAACAGTCACTATTTAAAATGAATATAATGAGGCTAAAATGGTTCCTTCAAAGCTGTCAAAAGATAGGTGTAAAGTGTTTATGTACATAGATTTAAGTATATAAAATGAAAATCCTGTAAGATTGCAGATTTTAGAAATATTAACTCCAACACTAGCAATAGTTCACTGTAACAAAATATACTTACCTTTATTCTAGCCTAACGTGTTAAAAATATTTTTAGAACTATAAAACTGAGACACCTTAATATAGAATAAAAGTCACCAGTAATCCCTATTTCTCTTATGGTATAATTTTCCTTTCAGTACTTAAATAATTCAATGGATTTTTTTAAATTGACTTCTAATACTCATATATCTATCTATCTATCTATCTATCTATCTATCTATCTATCTATTTTTGAGACACAGACTCACTCTGTCGCTCCAGTTAAGAGTGCCATGGTGCAATATCGGCTCACTGCAACCTCCACCTCCTGGGTTCAAGCGATTCTCCTGCCTCAGTCTCCCAAGTAGCTAGGACTACAGACACGTGCCACCATGCCTGGCTGATTTTTGTATTTTTAGTAGAGACAAGGTTTCACCATGTTAGCCAGGCTGGTCTTGAACTCCTGACCTCACGTAATCCGCCTGCCTCGGCCTCCCAAAGTGCTGGGATTACAGGCGTGAGCCACGACGCCTGCCCTATATCTTTTTACATCACACTTTAAGTAAATAATTGTATTACTCCAACATTAAATGTATACTGATTATAAGAAGGCAGAGCTATTGATTATTGAAGATATTAATCTCCATTCCAAGCATTAATATCATTAAGGTCCACATTTACTAACAGTTCTTCAAATTGACATAATTCTTTACAATACTCCAAGATATTTAGCTTACTTTAAAATTAAAGTTGATATCACTGTATCTTTTCAAATACATTTAATAAACAGAAAATATTGTTTTTCATTGTTAAATTCTAATGGTAGTGGAAAGGGACCTGTGATATGAAAAAGACACTGAAAGTATTCCATGATATTGATACTTATAAGAAAATGATAAATTTGATTTATAAATCTCTTACCTTTGCAGTTAGAATCAGAAGGCAAAATGTCAGAACTGCTGGCATTTTTATAATTGCAAAAAGCAGCTTGTAAGTATCTGTGATTCCTTGTGTTTCTTCTTTTACTACTGATACTTCTTTGTTTTCTTTTTTCAGAAGGGCAACCAATGTTGTTGTTATTAAAAATACAGTTCCCCAGAAAAAAAGGAAATCTGAAAATGTTTTAAATCTATAATTAATTTAATTTACATAATTTCATTGATACTAAATAATTCTATATACAGTAACTTTCAACTAAAATGTTATTTAAAAAATTAGCCAAGTACAGGGGCTCATGCCTATAATCCTAGCACTTTGGGAGGCCAAGGTGGGAGGATTACTTGAACTCAGGAATTCAAAACCAGCCTGGGCAATATAGTGGGACCCTATCTCTACAAACAATAAGAAATTAGCCAGGCTTGGTGGTGCACATCTGTAGTCCCCCATACCTGGGAGGCTGAGGACTACTTGAGCCCATGAAGTGGAGGCTGCAGTGAGCTGTGATTGTACCACTGCACTCCAGCATGGGCAACAGAGTGAGACCTTGTCTTAAAAAAAAAAAAAAAAAAGTCAACATTTAGGTACCTCTTTATTATATTCAAGGCATTGTACCAGACACAGCAAATGAACAAAAGAGTCCTGACTCTTAAACGTAGAGACCCAAAATAGACAGTGACAACAACAACAAAAAAGGCAGGGGGTGGCGGGAGTGGAGGGCATTACATTTAGTGTACAACTGAGTTGAATGAACAAAAGCCTATCATGTCACTTTATTCAAGGAAAATGCTAGGGGTGGGAAACGATTTTCATATCCCCTAAGGTACACCAGTTATATTTTTTATACACCCAAGCCTTTTCAGTTCTTCATTAAATTTGACAACATGCGATTATTCACATCAGATTTTCTACCTTGTATTTTTAAACTTTCTAAGGCTTTCAATCTGTTTAAGAATAACCTTCGCATCTCAATACTATGATACAAAAGGCATTTGCTCACACTCGTAGGTGCAGAATGAGGACACATGAAGAGTACTGTTTGAATTGTTTCAGTGAAAGATAGTTGAGCCATTAGCTATCATCTTGAACAAATTTAGTGGAGGGAGTGAATAAAGATCTGGAAGATTCTGCTAAACAGCTAAAAATAATAGTAATAATGGAGATATCATTTATGACAAAAATATGCTACGCATTTTACATGTATCAACTCCTTTACTTCAACAACCCAACAGATTAGGTTATCACCAGCCCAAATTTGCAGGTGAACAAACAAAGGTTTAGGGAGGTCAAGCTGTCCAAGTTACATTCTAAGTCAGTGGTAAAATGGTGATTTCACACCTTATAAGTACAACTAATTTCAAAACTTGTATCTCATTAACCACCCTGAGAATTGCATTTTAGTTTGCCACTAGAAAACTTATTAGATAACCCTGTCTCAGTCTCTTCATCTGTAAAATAAGATTTGGCTAGAAAATCCTTGCATTAGAGCTTAAACATTCTAGACCTGTACTCCATTTTAGATGTTTTTACTTTTGATTTTATGGTGTATGTGGCACAACTGATCAAGGACCCTAGTCACCTCTTCTCAAAAACAATTAGAATATTCTTCAGTCAGGGTATTTCTTTAGATTGAATCTTGCTCTTGCTGCTGTGCTCACTGAAGGTGATCACTACAGTTTGAACCTCATTTATGAGGGAGAAATACAGCATTATTTGTTTATATAAATTTCACCTTGGTATTTAAATATTCCTTTCTTATATGTTATCTCATTTGATTCTCACAGCAAACAGAATAGGCTAAGCATGTGTTATTACTATATACAGATGAGGAAAAGAAACTCAGAACACTTAAATCTTTACCAAAGGTAAAATCACTAACAGGCAGAGGCGGAGGCAGAGCTTGAATCTCAACCTTCTGAAGTTGAGTCTTACGTTCTTTCCATATTTTATACTGCCTAATAAAGATAGATATATATATATATATATTTTTTTTTTTTTTTTTCGGAGATGGAGTTTCACTCTTGCCAGGCTGCAGTGCAGTGGCACAATCTCAGCTCACTGGAACCTCCACCTCTCGGGTTCAAGCGATTCTCCTGCCTCAGTCTCTGGAGTAGCTGAGATTACAGGCATGTGTGTCATCATACCCAGCTAATTTTTGTATTTTCAGCAGAGATGGGGGTTTCACCATGTTAGTCAGGCTGGTCTCGAACTCCTGACCTCAAATGATTCTGTCTGCCTTGGCCTCCCAAAAAGCTGGGATCACAGGTATGAGCCATCATGCCCAGAATAAAATAACATCTTAACATAATTTCTAGCATTTTGGAATCTGATTCAAAAGGAATGAACAACAATGTATTAATAACATTATCCTTGTAAGTGAGGCTAATGTCCACTTTTTTATTTTTTAGTTTAAGTAATAAATGTTTAAGCAAAGAATTTTACATATTATTAACAGCATTCACTTGGCATGTCCACTATTTTTGCATTCTTACTTCCATCTGCAAAATGAGATTAATAATGACTTGTTTACAGTTTCACGTACAATACTATTCTCATTGAGTAGGGTTTTGTTCATCATTTAAAACAGTTGTTTAACAAGCCCTGAAAAAAAATAATTTTCACTGTCACCAGAAATTCAAATTAATGTTAAGTGAAAAGTAAAAGTTTTCCAATTATATAAGACTTAAAGAGTTCCATTTTTCGAGGCAAAAGAATTGAAAATTTGTTTAGCATAGTCTACCAATTTTAATAAACACAGTCCATCTAAAATTTAAATTCCTTGATACCAAGAGAAAAAAGAAGAAACTAAACAAGTTTCAGCAATGTTTGCAGATAAGATTATTTCTTTTCTTATTTTTTTGAGACAGGGTCTCACCCAAGCTATAGTGCAGTGGTGCAAACTTGGCTCACTGCAGCCTTGACTTCCTAGGTTCAAGTGATCCTCTTGCCTCAGCCTCCCAAAGTGTTGAGATTACAGGTATGAGCCACTGTACCCAGACAAAGATATTTCTTTTTTTTTTTTTTTTTTTTTTTTGAGGCGGAGTCTCGCTCTGTCACCCAGGCTGGAGTGCAATGGCCGGATCTCAGCTCACTGCAAGCTCCGCCTGCCGGGTTTACGCCATTCTCCTGCCTCAGCCTCCCGAGTAGCTGGGACTACAGGTGCCCGCCACCTCGCCCGGCTAGGTTTTTTTGTATTTTTTAGTAGAGACGGGGTTTCACCGTGTTAACCAGGATGGTCTCGATCTCCTGACCTCGTGATCCGCCCGTCTTGGCCTCCCAAAGTGCTGGGATTACAGGCTTGAGCCACCGCGCCCGGCTACAAAGATATTTCTAATTTCTTTGTGCTTTGAAGAGAAAATACATAAAAAGAAGGAAGTAGTGACAATGGTTCAGTCACAAAGCCCTAATTCAAAGGATTTCCATCTCTCACACATGCAGAAGAATGAAAATGCCAATAGCTCAGAGAGGCCAGGAAATATATTAAGAAGTTTTATGAATACAATTACCACAAATCAGACCAATGCTAATAACTGATAGCCAGTAGTCTTCTTAGACTTATTAACATTGCTTTGATGCTAGAGACATCCATAGACTATTATGCCAACAACCATAAAGAAACATTATTACCAAAAATATGGAAATATTTCATTATTAACATTTTGGTTAGTTTTGATTTATGTATTTTACCATTATTACCAAAAATATTGAAATATTTAATCATTAACATTTTGGTTAATTTTGATTTGTGTATTTTATAAACTTAAGCATACATGGTATATATATGTATGATCAAGATATCAAAGCTGATGTTCAAGTTTCATAAACATGATTTTTGAGCAAAGACCTAAAAAACAGACTAAATATTCTGAAGTGGCTCCACGATCTTGTCCAGTGCTTTCATTAATGCAGAAATTAAGAGCATGTAACAATTCATTAGTAACCAATAAAGGTACAATAGCTAGCACCTGAGTGTCTATTATAAGATCTGAGAAAAACAGAGGACATCTCATTTAAATCCCAAAATCACTTTCCAAAATAGGCATTATTACTCCTACTTTATATACAAGGAAACAGAATCACAAGCCAGAAAGTGCCAGAAATGGCATTCAAACTCCGGTCTAGTTCTAAAGCAAGAAATGTTTTCCACTATATCATCCAGATACTCAGATACGCCCACAGCAAGTAAGTTCTCTTTTCTATCAACTGGACACCGCTGAGAAAAAAGGTTCATATTTTAGCTCCAACCATGAGGTCTGGAACATAGATACTTTCTCCACACTTCTTTTTTTTTTTTTTTGAGATGGAGTTTCACTCTTTTTGCCCAGGTTGCAGTGCAATGGCACAATCTAGGCTCATCGCAACATCCGCCTCGCGGGTTCAAGTGATTCTCCTGCCTCAGCCTCCCAAGCAGCTGGGATTACAGGCATGCACCACTAACCCAGCTAATTTTTGTATTTTTAGTAGAGACGGGGTTTCTCCATACTGGTCAGGCTGGTCTTGAACTCCTGACCTCAGGTGATCCACCCGCCTCAGCCTCCCAAAGTGCTGGGATTACACGCGTGAGCCACCGCACCTGGTTCCCACACTTCTTTAAACTGGCTACTTGTATTCCCCCTTCTCACCTCCATCTCCTCATATGGTGATATGCCAAAGAAAATTTAAATGCACAGGATAAACAAACTTGGTGTGTCTTCCTAAAGAATTCATTTTACTCAATAAATTATAGGGAGATGACATTAATGAGAATAAATAGGCTGGGCACGGTGGCTCACGCCTGTAATCGCAGCACTTTGGGAGTCCAAGGCAGGTGGATCACTTGAGGTCAGGAGTTCAAGACCAGCCTGGCCAACATGGCGAAACCCTGTCTCTACTAAAACTACAAAAAGTAACTAGGCATGGTGGCACATGCCTATAATCCCAGCTACTTGGGAGGCCGAGGCATGAGAACTGCTTGAACCCAGGAGGCAGAGGTTGCAGTGAGCCGAGATTGCACCACTACACGCCAGCCTGGGTGACAGAGCAAGACACTCTCAAAAAAATAAAAAAGGAATACAGCTTGTCTTTCTGAGAACATAGGGTAACATTTTAAGCCTAGACATGAATGCTAAATAATGTATTATAGCCTATATAAGAATACCTGGTCTATCTAGAAAACGGTCAATTAGTCTTCTCCAAATTCTAACAGGCATTTTGAGTCATAAATTATGTGTTATGAAAGCAGGACAAAGAAATCTGTCATCAGGTAGGAATTAATGGTTCCTCTCTCTAAAGCATCAATGTCTTACAAACACTGTTTTTATTGTCCTTAGTTTGGTTAGATTCATACTCACAGTATCAACTTTTTCAAAGCAATACTTTCTCTTACTTATTCCTGTATGTGCGTGCCTATTTATAAACAAACTGATTTATAAACTCTAGTATCTTTAGCTCTCTTCTCTGGCATTAGACCATCTTGTTCCCTGTCCTAAACCCAAATATGCTGCTCCCTATTCCAATCACTTCTAATTGTTACTACTTATGCTAGAGGGAGAGGGCCTCAACTACGAGTTTACAGGCTAGATGTGGCCTGAAGACATAAATTAGATTAGATAGATGGCAGATAGATAGATAGATTAGATAGATTTTTTTTAAAAGATGGGTCTTGCCAGGTTGCCCAGGCTGCAGTGCAGTGGTTATTTACAGACACTACTGTAATGCACTGCAGCCTCGAACTCCTGGCCTCAAATGATCTTCCTATCTCAGTCTGTCAAGTGGCTGAGTGTCATGTGTCAGCTAAAGTGTCATGTGTCAAGTGTCATGCCACTCTACAGATGCGTGCCACTGTGCCCAGCTAAAGACATGTTTTTATATGAGCCTAAGAAGTGTTTTTAAAATCAGGAAATAAAAAAGGAATTTCTAGTTTCTCTTGAATACTCCTAAGATTTAGCAATTGTGCCGGGTGGGGTGGCTCATGCCTGTAATCCCAGCACTTTGGGAGGCCGAGGAGGGTGGATCACGAGGTCAGGAGATTGAGACCATCCTGGCTAACACGGTAAAACTCCGTCTGTACTAAAAATACACAAAATTAGCCGGGTGTGGTGGCGGGCGCCTGTAGTCCCAGCTACTCGGGCGGCTGAGGCAGGAGAATGGTGTGAATCCTGGAGGCGGAGCTTGCAGTGAGCCGAGATCGTGCCACTGCACTCCAGCCTGGGCGAGAGTGAGACTACGGCTCAAAAAAAAAAAAAAAAAAAAAAAAAAAGATCTAGCAATCTTGGGATCCTATTGTCACAAAACTACAACTTACTAGAGTTGATACTCCTCACCTTTAGAGGGGCATGGATTTCTCAAATTATCTCTGTCCCTCCAACTCAGATGACTCATTTACATTATCTATCTACCCAATATATTCCATCTCCACTTATCTGTAACAATCTGTAACAATCAAAACTGCTACAGACAGTATTTTATTTATTTTTTATTTATTTATATTTTTGGAGATGGAGTCTCACTCTGTCACCCAGGCTGGAGTGCAGTGGCGCAATCTCAGCTCACTGCAGCCTCCACCTCCCCAGCTCAAGTGATTCTAATGCCTCAGCTTCCTGAGTAGCTGGGATTTCAGGTATGCGCCACCACACCCGGCTAATTTTCTGTATTTTTAGTAGAGACGGGGTTTTGCCATGTTGCCCAGAGTGGTCTTGAACTTCTGAGCTCAAGCAATCTGCCCGCCTCAGCCTCCCAAAGTGCTAGGATTACAGGTGTGAGCCACTGCACCTGGCCAGAACATATTTTAGAATTAAAAAAACAAAAACAATAAACAATTATGCTTCCTTTCAATACTTGGATTTTCTAAACATTGCCTCAGTGCTTAGCTCCTCTGTAATCACCTAAGCAATTATATTTCCTTCATATAATTCTTCATGTGCTATATAACTTTTTCAAAACCACTGGTTTTTCTTAGTTATCCTAAGTTCCAGAAAGAACAATGTTATAAATGTGGTATGTTCAGTCATAAAAAGGAGAATGAAACTATAGGAATTCTAACTTTCAACTAAAATGTTTGAACCAGAAACAGCAGTCTACCACAGATATAAACAGCTGAATTAAAAAGTAAGCTAGTTTTAGAATCTACTGCAGAACAAAGTTCAAATTCCACAGGAAAAAAAAAAAAAATTCAAAGTAACAAGTCAAGGCCGGGCACAGTGGCTCACACCTGTAATCCCAGCACTTTGGGAAGCTGAGGTTGGCAGATCACTTGAGGTCAGGAGTTCAAGACCAGCCTGACCAACGTGGTGAAACCCCATCTCTACCAAAAATACAAAAATTAGCCAGGTTGCACATGCTTGTAATCCCAGCTACTAGGGAGGCTGAGGCAGCAGAACAGCTTGAACCCTGGAGGGGGAAGTTGAAGTGAGCTGAGATCACACCACTGCACTCTAGCCTGGGCAACAGAGCGAGACTCCATTTCAGAATAATAATAATAATAATTCACTGCCTAGAAATACTTTGTGAATGCATCCTGTCTATTACCAGTTCGTTGCTTTTTTCTTGAGATGGAGTCTTACAGGCTGTATCGCCCAGGCTGGAGTGCAGTGGTGCAATCTCAGCTTACTGCAACCTCCGCCTCCCCTGTTGAAGCGATTCTCTTGCCTCAGCCACCTGAATAGCTGGGACTACAGGTGCATGCCACTACACCGGGCTAATTATTGTATTTTTAGTAGAGACAGGGTTTCACCATGTTGGCCAGGATGATCTTGGTCTCCTGACCTTGTGATCCACCCGCCTTGGCCTCCGAAGTGCTGGGATTACAGGCATGAGCCACTATGCCCAGCCAGTTTGTTGCTTTTGGTGTCTGCTTTTCATTTTGTCCTGGGACTGATGTTTATATCACCCTAGAGGATTAAGGAGATGATGTTACTTAAGACGAGAAAGCCTCAGTGAAATCAAAGTTTAAGAGGCCATGGAAACTAAATTGCTAATTAGCTAAATTGGAACTTTCTCTTAATGTAAGAGTGATTGGTAAAACATTATCCCAGATAATGCTGTTATGAGTTCAATAATTAGTATATTTATACTCCCTTAGCCACAACTGTTCCCTAATGGATCAAAATTATGCCACTGGATTTTAATTTACGCTGACTTATTCTTTTTTTTTTTGAGATGGAGCCTTGCTCTGTCACATAGACTAGAGTGCAATGGTGCGATCTCGGTTCACTGCAACCTCTGCTTCCTGGGTCTTCCTGGGTTCAAGTGATTCTCCCCACTCAGCCTCCTGAGTAGCTGGGATTACAAGTGAGTGCCACCACTTCCAGCTAAATTTTGTATTTTTAGTAGAGAAGGAGTTTTGCCATGTTGGCCAGGATGATCTCAAACTCCTTATCTCAGGTGATCCATCCACCTCAGCCTCCCAAAGTGCTAGGATTACAGGCGTGAGCCACTGCACCCAGCCTTGACTTCTTTATTTTTATTTTAATTAATTTTTTAATTTTGGCTGGGCGCATATATATAATTATATATTATATATATAATATCGCTCAACCAAACAACTGAGGAAAAAGTACTATCACCATCATTTCACCAGTAATAGTGGCTCACTCACTAGCAGTCTGAGGAGGTGTACATAAGGTTAGATGTGTGTGAGAATGAGTAAGATTGCAGGAGATCACAGGAAATTAGTATAGTTGTGACACCTCCTACCATCACCCACATACCTGGACATTTACTCTACTGGGAATTTCCAAGGTAGCACAGAAGCTGAGAGGTTTAGCTGCTTAAATTTCAAAACAGAATCCCCTAAATTAATCATCACTGACAGAAATGAAGAATTCCACTATATTCCTGACATTGTTATTCCTTATATTGGTCATTTTACTTGTTTTCTAGTTGCTACAAAAGCTAAAAAAAAACAAAATACAAAAACCCTCAGATAAGCTTAGGCCAGGTGGGGTGGCTCACACCTGTAATTCCCAGTACTTTGGGAGGCCAAGGAGGGGGAGGATCACCTGAGTCCAGGAGTTTGAGACCAGCCTGGCCAACATAGTGAGACACTCCCCCACCCCCAACCATCTCAATTAAAAAGAAGAAGAAAAAAGAAAAAAGAGAAAAACTTACATGTGTTTTACTAATGCAGAGAAACGGAGAAATTTTTTAGACCTTACCCTCCATTACTTACAGGACAAACTTTTAAACCCTTTTCCCATAGTAATTAAAATCTTACTAATTTAGTCACAGCCTTTCTCAGCATGATTTCCCAAACCCAGTTCAGGCAATGTCCTGTACTTTTTTGTACTTTCCTGCCTCAGTGCACTTTCACTTTGTGTTGTGCATCCTGGTGTGCCATTTCCTGGCCCCGTGGAATCTTTTTCAAGAACAAAGTCAAATGTTATCTGCACTGTGAAGCCTGACTCCCAAAGGCAACTCCGAAGTTACTACTAACTGGCAACTCCGAAGTCTCCTAAAACGTTCATCTCCCCTATTTCTTGAGTGCAGAACTCTGCCTTATTCATAAGAGGCCTTAGAACCCCGTCCCGTAGCTGACTCAATAATGTTTGAAAGAATAAACCCTGTTCCACTCACTAGAAGGCTGGATTCTGGGTACAATGGTAGGGGTAGAAATGGATCAGAAAGTATAGAGCTAGAAACCTAAAACCAACAAGACAAAAGGAAAAATGTGAACTATATGAGCCACACTTTTAAAAAATGTGCATTTGTGTATTAAGCAAGTGGCACGAATCCCTGGACTCCGTTGTTATTTGATGGGTTGCCTCTCCCTGTTAACTACCTGCAGAGTACTGATCATTTGATTGCTCTGATGTCATTCATTTTGGCTTTAATAATTTAAAGAAGCTCATCTGGACGAAACAGAAAACTTACCTTGAGTTATCGCCCATACAATGATTTCCAGTAAATTAATGAGCTTCCCTCCAACATCACACACTCTTTCAAAAGGATAAATAAACCTAACACCATAATAGTTTAAATACACTACCTGCAAGAGTAACGATTCCTCTGGGTTGAGGCTGAAATCGCAAATATTTGTTACAAAAGTCGGCAGATTCAAGGGCCAAAAACAAAACATTGCCCAAAAAGTAACCCGCTGTTTGGCCCACCGAATTGCAAGTAGAAGCATAACCCACATTTTCCCTGGATAACATAGTTAACGCCCAACCATCGACAGCAATGTCCTGAGTGGCGGCCAAGAATTCAAACAAAAAGAATGCCACAGTGAGAGCAATCACGTCGGGTGTCCTGCCTTCGGTATTCCCAAGCAAACGGTCCACCTGAGTGGATAAATATATCATGAAGAGTCCTAGTATATACTGTGTCGGGACAAGCCAAGATTTGCGACGACCGAAGTTCTTAACGTAGACAGCATCCACCAACGGGGCCCAGAGTAATTTGAGACTGAAAGGCCAAAAGACAAAACTGAAGAAAGCTTGGTCTGTATAGCTAACATTTTTGCTTTGCAAAATGAGTGGGATGCTTCCCGCCAAGCCCAAGGGAATACCCTGAAGCACGTAAAGAAAGAGTAGCAGCAAAATGCTGCTTAGTTCCGCCCGGAAGCTCCGTGGGGCTTTTAAGAAGTCGCCAGTGCCGGTATCCCCCAGAAGAGCTTCTCTGTCCCCTTCTCGGCCCGCTGAGTCCAAATGACTGTCATCCCAACCGCCCGGAGGCAGGGGACCGCTCTTCATATCCAAAGAGTGACTGAAATTCCCTGGCCGCCGTTGCCGGCTGCTGTCCTTGTGGGAGATGGTGGGTGACATATCAGAGACGATGCAGAGCCCCGTCTGTGGGGGGCCGGGGCTGAGCGTTTTGGATCCGTCCAGTCCCAGGTCCAAGGCTGTCGCGCTGGACCAGGGTTTCGGTGGTTCACGGGATGGTGGCAGGGCTCAGGGCGATAAGGGCACTTGTTACTGCAGCCCAGAGTGCTGAAGCCGGGAGCCAGTCCTCTGGCTAGAAGCCCAGAGGATGCCTGGCTAGGTGCCCCCTGGAACGGCGTCAAGAAGCCTGAAGGAGACCCCCGGGCAGTCACTCTGGGCTCAGGGCTGGAGGTGTGTGCCGTGGTGCCGCGATGGAAACCAGCTCCTACCTGCGGCGGGACCGAACGGCTGGTCTCCCGACCCAACACCTCCAGCTCTCGCCGACACCAATGCGGCAGAGAGCACTTTCTCTACAGGACTCCAGAAAACGCATATAACTTCCTGCCTCGCGCTTCAGGAAGTGGTCCCAGTCTCTAACACGTCCCTTCCCAACCTCCAGAGCAAGCCAATCAGGAACACGCTCTTGTGGCCCAGTTCGGAAACAATGCTTGGTGGGAACCTGCAATCTTGGCGGCCGGAACTTTCGGGGAGGATTAACGCCGGCGCACCGTGCGGCCGGGGCGGGGCACCGCCCAAGCTCGGGCTCTATGACAGCGCCTATGGCAGTCTGGAAAGCGTGGGCCTCGGTCATTGGGCACGAGCGGTCACGTGACAGTGGGTTCCTCCAGGCCTGCGCTGGTGGTTGAGTGATGTAATCACGCGGGGTCTGAGGTCTCCGTGAGTGTAGGTTTCGTCGTTGTGCTGATGACAAGCAGTGCCCGAACTCTAGGCTGGGAATTGTGCCAGGCTGCTGCTTTCGTGGCTGACCGGAAAGGGGCAGAAGGATTGAAGTTTACGAAGTTTTTGAATCAGGAGGCAAGGTCGCCTTGTGCCCCCAAAAGGGTGGAAAAAGGCCTGGCTAACTGGAGAATCGCGTCCTTACGGTGCATGCATATTTATGATACGAATTAAGCTGCTCAAGGGGTGCTAGGTTTGTCTGCAGTCCATTTATCCCTCCTGGTGGAAGACGCGTAGGGAAACTTGGTAACCAACTCTAATTACATTGGTGATTGGATGACTCGTTACATCCTCTATATTTATGTTGCAATAAAACGTCTTGTGGCTGGGCGCGGTGGCTCACGCCTGTAATCCCAGGACTTTGGGAGGCTGAGGCGGGCGGATCACCTGAGATCGGGAGTTCGAGATCAGCCTGACCAACATGGAGAAACCCCTTCTCTACTAAGAGACGCACAGGAATTTGAGAATCTGATTAATTTTTTTTTCTGCTCTCTCACCTCTGGCAGAAAGATTATTTATTTATTTATTTTTTTTTTGAGACGGAGTCTCACACTGTCGCCCGGGCTGGTGTGCGGTAGGGCGATCTTGGCTCGCTGCAGCCTCCACCTCCTGGGTTCAAGCGATTCTCCTGCCTCAGCTTCCCGAGTAGCTGGGGCTACAGGCGCATGCCACCACGCCAACTGATTTTTTGTATTTTTAGTAGAGAGGGGGTTTCCCCGTGTTGGCCAGGATGGTCTCAATCTCTTGATCTTGTGATCCACCCGCCTTGGCCTCCCAAAGTGCGGGGATTACAAGCGTGATGGCAGGCCAGGCGCGGTGGCTCACGCCTGTAATCCCAGCACTTTGGGAGGCCCAGGCGGGCAGATCACTTGAGGTCAGGGGTTCGAGACCAGCCTGGCCAATATGGTGAAACCCCGTCTCTACTAAAAATACAAAAATCAGCCGGGCGTGGTGGCTCACGCCTGTAGTCCCAGATACTAGGGAGGCTGGGGCTGGAGAATCGCTTGAACCCGGGAGGTGGAGGTTGCAGTGAGCTGAGATCCCGCGGTTGCACTCCAGTCTGGGCGTCAAAGAAAAGAACAGTGTCATTTAAGTCCAGTCAGGATTCAGCCCAAACAACCATGAGTGGGATTTAGATTGTGCTGGATTAAAACCCTGGCTCTAACAGTAGTTGTACCTTGGACAAATGACTTAACCTAAGCCTCCATTTTGATGAAAATAAAATAGAGTTCATAACATCTATTTCAGAGAATTGTGGGAGTTAAAGCAAGCAGCCAATAAAGCCACGCACAATCAGTAGGTGTTGGAAAAAGGAAATATTTGATGAGTTTGTATGTCTCGTGTTTGATTTGTTTCCCTTCTTTAATCTGAAATAATTATAGATTCACAGGAAATTGCAAATATAGCAGAGTCCCATGTACCCTTCACCCACCTTCCTCTGATCATAGCCTCAATACAGTACAATATTAAAACCAGGAAACTGACATCTGTAAAATATTGTTAACCAGACCACAGGCTTTATTCCAATTTCACCAGTTTTTACATGCACTAGCTTGTGTGTGTGTGTGTATGTGTGTGTGTCCCCTGTGTCACCCTTTTATAGTGCTATCCCTTATAGTACTTACTACACATCGTTAGTTGCACCAGTCCACTGTCCTCCTCCCTGTTCTTTGGCAATCACTAATTTGTTCTCCACAGCTATACTTACATCATTTCAAGAATATTATAAAAATTGAATCATATAGTATGCAACTTTGGGGATCAAAATTGAATCATATATCATGCAACTTTTTTTTCATCCACCAAAATGTCCTTGAGATCCATTTAAGATGGTAATATATCAGTATCAATGTTTGTCCATCTTTTTTTTAAATCACAGAGTAGTAGTACATTGTATTGATATCAAATGGTTTTTTTTTTTTCTCTCTCTCTTTTGAGATGGAGATTCGCTCTGTCACCCAGGCTGGAGTGCAATGGTGTGATCTCGGTTCACTGCAACCTCTGCCTTCCGGGTTCAAGCAATTCTCCTGCCTCAGCCTCCCGAGTAGCTGGGACTACAGGTGTGTGCTACGGTGTCCGGCCACATCAGATTTTAAATAAGGAATCTTCTTGCAAATAATTGATTTCTCCCTACATATAAGAGTGATTCCCCCTTTAGTGGTTAAATGATCTTCCTATCAAATGTTAAATCTTTACATCTATGCAGGCAAGATTTACAAACAATAGGAAAAATTACTGGAGCCAAGTATCAGGAAAAGTGTTTTTCATGTTACCCCAATTCAATATGCATGCATTATTAAAGTGGTAGGTGGGCCAGGGGCAGTGGCTCATGCCTGTAATCTCAACACTTTTGGAGGCCAAGGCAGGTGGATCACTTGAGGTTAGGAGTTTGAGACCAGTGTGGCCAAGATGGTGAAACCCTGTCTCTACTAAAAACACAAAAATTAACTGGATGTGGTGGTGCATGCCTGTAATCCCATCTACTTGAGAGGCTGAGGTAGGAGAATCGCTTGAACTTCGGAGGTGGTGGTTGCAGTGAGCCAAGATTGCGCCACTGCACTCCAGTCTTGGCAAGACAGTAAGACTGTCTCAAAAAATAATAATAATAATAATAAAATAATAAGGCTGGGTGAGGTGGCTTACGCCTGTAATCTCAGGACTTTGGGAGACTGACAGGGGCGGATCACCTGAGGCCAGGAGTTCGAGACCAGCCTGACCAACGTGGAGAAACCCCGTCTCTACTAAAACTACAAAATTAGCCGGGCGTGGTGGTACATGCTTTTAATCCCAGCTACTCAGGAGGCTGAGGCAGGAGAATCGCTTGAACCTGGGAGGTGGAGGTTGCGGAGGGCCGAGATCATGCCATAGCACTCCAGCCTGGGCAACAGGAGTGAAACTCTGTCTCAAAAAATAGAAAAGAAATAAAATAAAATAACAAAATGATAGGGGAGAAAACAACCTTAGGAAATAATTAGCATTATTTGTAAGGTATAGAAAATACATTACCTATAAACAGTTTTATACATAATGTATATAATATCTATTTTTTCCAATGGATAACAATAATTAAATGCTAAAAACAAAAACCAGAACTCTTTAATTAAAAGTAAATTACCAAATTTTACACCTTTTAAGAAATGAAACATGTTATTGCTGGTATTTCAGTCCATTCAAGCTTTTAAAGGAAAAATACCACGGACTTGGTGACTTTTTTTTTTTTTTTTTTTTTGAGACAGAGTCTCCCTCTGTCACCCAGGCTGCAGTGCAGTGGCGCAATCTTGACTCACTGCAACCTCCGCCTCCCGGGTTCAAGCAATTCTCCTGCCTCAGCCTTCCAAGTAGCTGGGATAACAGGCACGAGCAACCACGCCTGGCTAATTTTTGTATTTTTAGTAGAGACAGGGTTTCACCATGTTGGTCAGGCTGGTCTCAAACTCCTGAACTCATGATCCACCCGCCTTGGCCTCTCAAAGTGCTGGGATTACAGGTGTGAGCCACTGCGCCCGGCCTTGGTGGCTTTTAAATAACAAATTTATTTCTCACACTTCTGGAGGTTAAGTCCAAAATCAAGGTTCTAGGAAATTCAGTGCTGGTGTGGTCTTCCTTCCTGGTTCCTAGATGGCCATCTTTTTTGCCGCCTTCTCATTGTGTCCTCACATGGCAGAAGGGGTGAGGGAGCTCTCCAGGGTCTCTTTTACAAGGGCACTAATCTCCTTCATAAAGGCTCTACCCTATGACTTAATTTCCCAAAGGCCCTACCTCCAGATGCTGTCACATGGGGGATTAGGTTTTAACACATGAATTTTGGGGGACAGAAACATTCAATCTATTACATTCTGCTCCTGGACCCCCACCCCCCAACTCATGTCCTTCTTACATACAAAACACTTTCATTCCATCCCAATAGTCCAAAAAGTCTTAATTTGTTTCAGCATCAACTTCAAAGTCTAAATCCAAAGTCTCATCTAAATCACATCCAAATCAGATCTGGGTGAGACTCAAGGTACAATCCATCCTGAGGCAGATTCCTCTCCAGCTGTGAACCCATAAAACCAAACATGCTATGTGCTTCCAAAATACAGTAGTTGGACAGGCAGAGGATAGATATTCCTGTTCTGTTAGGGAGAAAGAAGAAGAAAGAAAGGGGCAACAGGTCCCAAGTAAGTCCAACTACATGAGATCTTAAGGCTTGAGAATAATCCTCTTTGACTTGATATGCTTCCTTCTAAGCCTACTGGGATGAAGGTCCCACCTTCTGGACCCACTGGTAAGAGGTCCTGCTCTTACAGCTCTACCAAGCAGGAATCTCACCGCCAGGGCTATGCTAGGCAACCCTGCTGCAAAGGCTCTCATAGCTCTCATAGACTACAGATGCACACCACCATGCTCTGCTAATTTTTTATATTTTTAGTAGAGATGGAGTTTCACCATGTTGGCCAGGCTGGTCTCGAACTTCTGACCTCAGGTGATCCGCAGTCCTCGGCCTCCCAAAGTGCTGGGATTACAGGCGTGAGCCACTGCATCTGGCCTGGGAGATGTTTTTCTTAATGTGACACTATATACACAATGTCCTGTGCCTTGCTTTTTCATTTTCCTTAAACATGTATCAGAAATCTCTTTTGATATTACAACCTACAGAACCATTTCTTTTAACAAGACTTTATACTATTCAATTATAAGGGTGTGTCATCTATTTAATCAGCCTCCTATTATTTCTAGTGTTTCATTGTAAACAGTGCTGAATATATTTGTGGGTAGTTGTCGTTGTTGTTGTTTGAGATGGACTCTTACTGTTACCCAGGCTGGAGTGCAGTGATGCAATCCCATGGCTCACTGTGGCCTCAACCTCCCTGGGCTTTTGGCTTAACAATTCTGTCTTTAAATCATTTCTCTCTTCTTGCATTTTACTATAAGCAGTCAGGAGGAACTAAGCCACATCTTCAACACTGCTTAGAAATGGCTTCAGCTGGCTGGGCGCGGTGGCTCACGCCTGTATTCCCAGCACTTTGGGAGGCCAAGGTGGGCAGATCACCTGAGGTCAGGAGTTTGAGACCAACCTGGGCAACATGGTGAAACCCTGTCTTTACTAAAAATACAAAAATTTGCCTGGGCGTGGTGGTGGATGCCTGTAATCCCAGCTACTCGGGATGCTGAGGCAGGAGAATTGCTTTAACCCGGGAGGCAGAGGTTGCAGTGAGCCGAGATCACACCATTGACTCCAGCCTGGGCAACAAGAGTGAGACTGTCTCAAAAAAAGAAAGAAAGAAAGAGAGAGAGAGAGAGAGAGAGAGAGAGAGAGAGAGAGAGAGAGAGAAGGAAGGAAGGAAGGAAGGAAGGAAGGAAGGAAGGAAGGAAGGAAGGAAGGAAGGAAGGGAAAGAAAGAAAGAAAGAAGGAAAGAAAGAAAGAAAGAAAGAAAGAAAGAAAAAGAAAGAAAGAAAAAGAAAGAAAGAAAGAAAGAAAGAAAGAAAGAAAGAAAGAAAGAAAGAAAGAAAGAAAGAAAGAAAGAAAGAAAGACAATTGTAGACGTATTTTAAAAGCACCAGCCTGGGAATGAGTGAACCATTTCAATTAATCTGAAGATAAAAATCATTCTCTAGTTCAGGGAAGTTTTATTCTATTATCTTAGCAATTATATGTAATAATTTATCTGGAGGTTTGGTTTGCTTTGATTTGATTTGATTGAGGCAGGTCCTCCCTCTGTCACCCAGTCTGGAATGCAGTGGCGTGATCACGGCTCACTGCAACCTCAACCTTCCAGGCTCAAGCAATCCCCTACCTCAGCCTCCCAAGTAGCTGGTACTACAGGCATGCGCCACTATGCCCAGCTAATTATTTTATTTCTCTGTAGAGATGGAGTCTCCATATATTGCCTCTGGTGGTCTTGAACTCCTGGACTGAGGCAATCCTCCCCCGTCGGCCTCCAAATGTGCTGGGATTACAGGTGTAAGCTACCGCATCTGGTCTCTGCAGATTTTTAAGGTTTCTTCTTTTTTCTTTTTTGAGACCAAGTCTTACTCTGTCACCCAGGCTGGAGTGCAGTAGTACAGTGACATGATCTCAGCTCGTTGCAACCTCCGCCTCCCAGGTTCAAGTGATTCTCCCACCTCAGCCTCCTGAGTAGCTGGGACTACAGATGCGCACCACCACACCCAGCTAATTTTTGTATTTTTAGTAGAGATGGGGGGCCGGGGTTGGGGGGTCTCACCATGTTGGCCAAGCTGGTCTCAAACGCCTGACCTCAGGTGATCCGCCCAACTCGGCCTCCCAAAGTGCTAGGATTACAAGCGTGAGCCACCATGACTGGTCCCCTTCCCTTGAATTTATACATGACTGACCAACAGAATACAGCTGAGATGATGCTGGGTTAATTTCCAGGCCCAAGTCTTAAGAAACTGGAAGTGTTCACTTTCTTTCTCTTGAGATACTCACTCCTGGAACTGAGTCCCATGAACTAAGGGAAAGACTATGTGGAAAGAAACTAAGACCTGCAGCTTGCAGCACTGAGTGAGCTCCCAATCAACAGCCCCAAATTGCCAGCAATGTGTGTGAACTATCTTGGAAGATAATCCTCCAGCCCCAAGTTGAGCTGCCCCTGCTAATGCTAAATGAAGAGTAGAGACAAGTATTCATTGCTAAGCCATGCCCAAATTGCTATTGTCTTCTTAGAAGACTTAGTGGTAGTATCTTTCCAACACAAACTAAAACATTTCTCTACAAACCTGGGAACCCACCCCCACCAGGCTCTCAGTGTCCCTCAGCAAATGTGGAACAAATGTCACTATCACTATAAAAACAAAACTGATACTGCATGGGACCTTCAGCCCATACTGTCATGAATAACTGTTTTTGTTTTTGTTTTTGTTTTTTGCATTTTCAACTCCCCTTACTCACTTCAGTTAATATCATTTCCCCTTTTCTTTGGAATACCGGTGTTCCCTGATAGATGTGTCTTGAGGAAGCTGGTGAAACTGCCAAATATAAAACCCTTCTGGTGGTAGCCATGATCCTTTCTTGCTTTTTTTTTTCTTACCCCTTTATAGGTATCCTGTGTTTTCCAGTTGAACGCTTGTGAAAATTCGCTTTATCCTTGAAGTTCAGAATTTTCACCAAGATGTATGATGGTATGTATTGTATAACACATATATGTTTTTCTGTTAATCTCGTTCAACATTTATTAGGTCTTTTTGAACAAAGTTTCAAATCTTTCTTGATTTTAGAGAAATTTTCCTTAATAATACCTTTGATTTTTCATTTTTTCCTCTTCATTAACTCCCCCTAAAAGTCCTAGTAAACTTATATTTTGTTTACTGGATTTACCCCTTAAGCTTTCTCTCATAATTTTCCATTTTCTTTTTGTTCTGTATTCTTAGAAACTTCCAAACTAGGTCCTTCAGAAACAAATTGAAATTGCACAGTTAAAATTTCTGCATTTCAAAATACATAAGAGTTTTATCTCAAAAAACAAACAAACAACTATAAAAAACTTTTTACATGGGGATTGGTGGTCATGGAGGTTTGAATTTAAAATGGCGGATTATCAAAGGCTATTGAAGCTTGGTGATAGGTACACCGAGGGTTCATATGAGACCATTCTGTTTATTTTGTACATATTTAAAATTCTGCATACAGGAAAATAAGAACAGAAACAACAACAAAAACCTCAAAGCAGGTTGGGCACAGTGGCTCACGCCTGTAATCCCAGCATTTTGGGAGGGTGAGGTGGGTGGATCACCTGAGTCACGAGTTCGAGACCAGCCTGGCCAACATGGTGAAACCCCATCTCTACTAAAAATACAAAATTAGCTGGGCATGGTGGTGCATGCCTGTAAACTCAGATACTTAGGGGGCTGAGACAGGAGAATTATTGAACCCAGGAGGCGGAGGTTGCAGTAAGCCGAGATCACGCCATTGCACTCCAGCCTGGGCAACAAGAGCAATACTCCATCTCAAAAAATAAACAAACAAGTTGGTTAACCACCACTATTAATGCTGCTATTCAGTCTGTTTCAGAAACAAAACAAATCCGAAAGAGAGAATTTTACTAGAAGGATATTTATGGCCTCCCAGAATCAGTGGAAGGCCAGGACACCTGGCTTAGCAAAAACACAAAAATCAAGGTGACACATACATCAGGAATTACAGCAATAAACTTCAAGAACATTTTTCAAAAAACTACTCCACTGCCATGCCTGTGATGTCTTCACTTCAAAGTTTTCTAGGCTCTATTACAAAAATTAACACCACCATCTAGTGGACCCTTCGTATACCTATGTCTGATTGTGGATTTCTTCTCTGGTTTTCCAATCATTTCACTAAGATCTGAACAGTATCTTCTGTATATTCCTCAGAATTTTAAAATTGTTTATTTTTGAGGTGGGAATCAGGTTTGTTGAGGTATAATTTATATCCAGTAAAATTGGCCCTTTTTAGTGTACAGTTCTATGAGTTTGTTTTTGTATGTGTTTTTTGTTTGTTTTGTTTTGTTTTGTTTTTGAGACAGTCTTGCTCTGTCGCCCAGGTTGGAATACAGTGGCGTGATCTTGGCTCACTGCAATCTTCGCCTCCTGGGTTCAGGCAATTCTCCTGCCTCAGCCTCTTGGGTAGCTGAGATTACAGGCGCCTGCCACCTGACCTGGCAAATTTTGTATTTTTGGTGGAGACTGGGTTTCACCATGTTAGCCAGACTGGTCTCCAACTCCTGACCTCAGGTGATCCACCCGCCTTGGCCTCCCAAAGTGCTGGGATTACAGGTGTGACCCACGGCGCCTGACCTTTTGTTTTCTTTTGAGAGAGAGTCTTACTCTGTTGCCCAGGCTGGAGTACAGTGATGTGATCTTGGCTCACTGCAACTTCCGTCTCCCAGGTTCAAGCAATTCTCATGCCCCAATCTCCTGAGTAGCTAAGACTACAGGTGCATGCCACCACACCTGGCTAATTTTTGTATTTTTAGTGGATATGGGGTTTCGCCGTGTTGGCCAGGCTGGTCTTGAACTCCTGACCTCAAGTGATCTGCCTGCCTTGGCCTCCCAAAGTGCTGGGATTACAGACGTGAGCAACCACGCCTGGCCCTATGAGGTTTTTGGGTGTTTTGTTTGTTTGTTTGTTTGTTTGTTTTTAAAATTTCCATAGATTTAAGCAAGGCATGGTGGCTCATACCTGTAATCCCAGCACTTTGGGAGGCCGAGGCGGGCAGATCACTTGAGGTCAGGAGTTCTAGACCAGCCTGGCCAACATGATGAAACCCCATCTCTACTAAAAATATAAACGTTAGCGGAGCATGGTGGCGCACACCTGTAATTCCAGTTACTCGAGAGGCTTAGGTGGGAGGATTGCTTGAACCCAGGAGGTGGAGGTTACAGTGAGCCAAGATTGCACCACTATACTCACAGCTTGGGATACAGAGCGGGACTCAGTCTCAAAAAAAAAAAAGTTTTTTTCATAGGTTTTTGGGGGAATGAGTGGTGTTTGGTTACATGAATAAGGTCTTTAGTGATGATTTCTGAGATTATGGTGCACCCATCACCCGGTTCTATGAGTTTTAATAAATATTATAGAACTACCACCACAATCAAGATATGGAATAGGTCTGTTAACTCCAAAAAGTATGTACCCTTGTGCCCATCTGAAGTCAACCTCTCCACCCATTCCCCAACCTCTGGTAACCACTGATCTCTTTTCTCTTCCTATAGCTTTGCCTTTTCCAAAATATCATGTAAATGGAATCATACAAAGTGTACCTTTTGAGTGTGTCTTCTTTCAGTCAGCATAATGCATTGAGATTCATTGATATCGTTGTCCCACATCCCCACCTCCTTCATTTTTTCTCCCCACTAATATTTCATTGTATGGATGTGCCAGAGTGTGTTTATCTACTGACCAGTTGAAGAGCATTTGGATTGTTTCCCATTTTTTATGAGTAATTTTACTATAAACATTTGCATACAGGTTTTTGTGTAAACATATCTTTTCATCTCTCTTGGGCAAATACCTAGCAATAGGATTGTTAGGTCTTATTGATACCAGTGGGTTAGGGGAGGTCCCCAAATGCCAGTGGGGTCTCAACCCCAACCAGTCTCCAGGCTCTTGACACCTTCCCAAGAAGCAATTCAAGGATTAGTTGGAAGATAATGAAAGTGAAACCGTCACTGCGAGATTATAACTGAGACAGTGAAAGAGGTCTGACCTGACCAACTCCATCTTGCCTCTGACCATCAAGCCGTCCTAGTTCATTCCTGGGTGTGGGACAAACTAACTTTAGGAGGAACTTAGTTTATAGTTTGAGGCAGAGATGATAACAGCCTTTTCCCAAAACAAATCCCCTTCTTGCCTGGGGACTAAACTGCCTTTGTAGTACTAACGTATTAGTCAAAAGATTATAAATTATGGTTTAGGAGTCATGCATCTGGAGGCTACAAGATTCTGACACTCCCTAAATTGCTCCTGGGGATAAAAATCACTCTGAGAGGCTGGGTGTGGTGGCTCACGCCTGTAATCCCAGCACTTTGGTAGGCCGAGGTGGGCAGATCACATGAGGTTGGGAGTTTGAGACCAGCCTGACCAACATGGAGAAACCCCATCTCTACTAAAACTACAAAATTAGCCGGGTGTGGTGGCACATGCCTGTAATCCCAGCTACTTGGGAGGCTGAGGCAGGAGAATCACTTGAACCCAAGAGGCTGAGATTGTGGTGAGCTGAGATGGTGCCACTACACTCCAGCCTGGGCAACAAGAGTGAAACTCTGTCTTAAAATAAATAAATAAATAAATAAATAAAAGAAATAAAACACTATTATAAAACCTAAGACCAGTGCTTGGGATATTTTGCAGACCCTGTCCTCGATGGATCAGCCGGCACCACCCAGATAGATAAATTGGCTCATCTGATCTTGTGGCCCCCATCCAGGAAGTGACTCAGTGCAAGAAGACAGCTTCGACTCCGTATGATTTCATCTCTGACCTGACCAATCAGCACTCTCAGCTCACTGGCTTCCCCCCACCCACCATTTTTTGTTGTTGTTGTTTGTTTGTTTTTGAGACCGAGTCTCGCCCTGTCGCCCAGGCTGGAGTGCAGTGTTGTGATCTCTGCTCACAGCAATCTGCGCCTCCAGGGTTCAAGTGATTCTCTTCCCCTAGCCTCTCAAGTAGCTGGGATTATAGGTGCATGCCTTCATGCCTGGCTAATTTTTGCATTTTTAGCAGACACAGCATTTCACCATTTTGGTCAGGCTGGTCTCAAACTTCTGACCTCGTGATCTACCCTCCTCGGCCTCCTGAAGTGCTGGGATTACAGGCGTGAGCCACTGCGCCCAGCCAATTCGTTCTTAAAAACTTAATGCTTAGGGAGACTGATTTGAGTAGTAATAAAACTCTGGTCTCCCACACAGCCGGCTCTGTGTGAATTACTCTTTCTCTATGGCAATTCCCGTCTTGATAGATCGACTCTGTCTAGGCAGAGGGCAAGGTGAACCCACTGGGCGGTTATAAAAGTATGGAGGTTTATTGCAAAGAGAAAATTACACATTCAAGAAAGGGGAGTGTGAACATACTCGAGAGTCACACAGCCCGATCTGAAGTTTTTATCTTTGTAGATTTCTTTAACCAAGGAATGGAATATTCATAAAGAATCCTGGAAAAATGTAGAGATTTCTCAGAACTGTGGTGCCATTTTTTAACCAAATATGGGACTGTCATGGCACTGGTGGGTGTGTGATTTAGTATGTTAATAAGTGTATAATCAGGTCCTAGGTGAAACCTAGGTCAAATCCAGCGCCATGTTATGTCCTGTCAGCCTTAGTGAGTTTGGCCCACACCCTGGTTTTTAGAGTCTTATCAGCCTCTACCTTATGCAAATATTTTAACAGTTTTTTTCCTTGTTACGTGAAACTGCTGCCTGGAATTATTAAATTTTTCTGCAACCACCTTGTATTATGCCTGTCTCATTTTCCCGTCTCAGAGATGACTACTTTTTATTTTTCCAGATTGATGAGGGAGGAAGTCAATCTTACGTATTTACTTTCTGTTGAATGGGGCATTGGCCCTGCCTATCGAGGGTATGCAAATCTCTGGCTGCTTGGTCTGAGGGTCCCAAGGGTGGAGCATCAGGAGAGTCTGAATATGAGGCAGGGATTGGCTGCAATCTCTGTATGACCATTATTTTGGCATTGAACTACAGCAACCTAGAAGACACAGACTTTACAAGGAGGTTAAACAAATAAGGACCAAAGATTAGTAGTAATAAGATAGTTATTAAAGATCCTAGGAAAGGTAGGAATTATGTCACACTTGGTAGGTATCCTTTGATGAAGTCCCAGATGGTTCGAGTAGTGGAGCTATTGAAATTATGTAGCCAGGGCCGGGCACGGTGGCTCAAGTCTGTAATCCCAGCACTTTGGGAGGCTGAGATGGGCGGATCACGAGGTCAGGAGATCGAGACCATCCTGGCTGACACGGTGAAACGCCATCTCTACTAAAAAAAAAAAAATACAAAAAACTAGCCGGGCGAGGTGGCGGGTGCCTGTAGTCCCAGCTACTCGGGAGGCTGAGACAGGAGAATGGCGTGAACCCAGGAGGCAGAGCTTGCAGTGAGCCCAGATCGCACCACTGCACTCCAGCCTAGGCAACAGAGCGAGACTCCGTCTCAAAAAAAAAAAAAAAAAAAAAAAAGAAATTATGTAGCCAGGTAGCCTTTTGGTAAATATTTTGAATTTGTAGTTTAATACTAGTTTAACTAGTTTAATATTAGTTTAATTTTTAGCTTAACTAATTGAGTTGTTAATATAAGAACAGTCGGTGTGATTTATTATTGTGCAAACCCCTCCTTGTTCGGATAAAACCTCGTTTTTTGGGTTTTTTTTGAGACGAAGTCTCACTCTGTCCCCCAGGTTGGAGTGCAATGGTGTGATCTCGGCTCACTGCAACCCCTGCCTCCTGGGTTCAAGTGATTCCCCTGCCTCAGCCTCCCCAGTAGCTGGGACTATAGGCACCTGCCATCATGCCTGGCTAATTTTTTGTATTTTAGTAGAGACAGGGTTTCACCATGTTGGTTATGGCTGGTCTCGAACTCCTGACCTTGTGATCTGCCCGCCTCAGCCTTCCAAAGTGCTGGGATTACAGGAGTGAGCCACTGCACCTGGTCCAAAACCTCTTGTTTTTTTGACCATTAAATGGTTTATGCTCTGGCCCTGTTAGGGCCTCATACAACTGCTTAGCAATGAGCCCAAATCCTGGGATCCAAATTCTGTAAAATCCTGCCATATTCAGGAAACTTCTGAGTTTTTTTTTGTTTGTTAAAGTTCTGTTTTTTAAGATAGTCTCTTTTTGTCTGATGGACAAGGTTCAGTATCCTGGGCTTAGGATGTACTCCAGATATTTTACTTTCAGCTTAGAAATCTGGGTCTTGGCTGGGCGCGGTGGCTCAAGCCTATAATCCCAGCACTTTGGGAGGCCGAGACGGGCGGATCACAAGGTCAGGAGATCGAGGCCATCCTGGCTAACATGGTGAAACCCCGTCTCTACTAAAAAATACAAAAAACTAGCCGGGCAAAGTGGCAGACGCCTGTAGTCCCAGCTACTCGGGAGGCTGAGGCAGGAGAATGGCATAAACCTGGGAGGTGGAGCTTGCAGTGAGCCGAGATCCAGCCACAGCACTCCAGCCTGGGCGACAAAGCAAGACTCTGTCTCCTAAAAAAAAAAAAAAAAAAAAAAAATTCTGGGTCTTGAGGCTGGGCGCAGTCACCCACACCTGTAATCCCAACACTTTGGGAGGCCAACGCCTGCGGCTCACCTGAGGTCAGGAGTTTGAGACCAGCCTGGCCAATATGGTGAAACCCTGTGTCTACTAAAAATATGAAAAATTAGCCTGGTGGGGTGGTGTGTGCCTATAGTCCCAGCTACTCCAGAGGCTGAGGTAGGAGAATCACTTGAACAAGGGCAAGGGAGGTTCCAGTGGGCCCAGATCACACCACTGCACTCCAGCCTTGGTGACAGAGTGAGACTCTGTCTCAAAAAAAAAAAAAAGAGGCAGGGAGTGGTGGCTCACGCCTGTAATCACAGCACTTTGGGAGGTTGAGGAAGGTGGCTCACCTGAGGTCAGGAGTTGGAGACTAGCTTGGCCAACATGGTGAAACCCTATCTCTACTAAAAATACAAAAGTAGCCAGGCATGGTGGTGCATGCCTGTAGTCCCAGCTATTCGGGAGGCTGAGGCAGGAGAATTGCTTGAACCCCGGAGGTGGAGGTTGCAGTGAACTGAGATCGCGCCACTGCACTCCAGCCTGGACGCCAAAAGTGAAACTCCCTCTAAAAAGAAAAAGGAAAATATACCACCCATTGTACAGGAATCTTGTGAAGATTACTTTTAAAATTATTTATTATTATTATTATCATGATTATTTATTTTTTTGAGATAGAGTCTCACTCTGTGGCCCAGAGTGGAGTGCAGTGGCACCATATCAGCTCACTTCAACCTCCGCCTCCTGCGTACAAGTGATTCTTATGCCTCAGCCTCCTAAGTAGCTGGGACTACAGGCATGCGCCACCATGCCTGGCTAATTTTTGTATTTTTAGTAGGATAGGTTTTCGCCATGTTGGCCAGGCTGGTCTCAAACTCCTGGCCTCAAATGATCTGCCTGCCTTGGCCTCCCAAAGTGCTAAGATTACAGGTGTGAGGCAACACACTCAGCCTATTGTGGCTAATTTTATTTTCCAAGTATTGCACCATGATTTCAGTTCCACATGTTCTTCCAGAACACTCTCCTTAAATCTGGGTGGGTCTTGTGATGCATTTAATTAAGAGAATGCAGGGAAGTAAACCTGTTTGATTTCTAAGACTAGATTAGAAAAAACCACACAGCTTCTACCTAGTGCTTGATATCTCACTGCCCATCCCTTGCCACTCACCCCCACACTCTCCTTGGGAGTCCTGAGCTGACACATAGGAAATCTAGTTAACCTGAAGTAGCTGTGATAGAGAGACCACATAGAGGTAGAGATGCCAGGAGGACTACAACTGTTCTAGCCCTCAGCTGTTTGAGTGTCCCAGCCCAGGTATCACAGATATGAGCGAGAAAGCCTTCACATGATTCTAGCTTCTAGCCTTTGAACTACTCTAGCTAAGGCCTAGCGGGGTTGGGCTTTGGGCAATGCCAGCTGACACAACAGGATGAAGAAAAGCTGCCCCTGCTGAAGCCTGCCCAAATAGCAGCAAAATTGTGTTGTAGTTTTAAGCCACTAGGTTGGGGGTTGTTATATAGCAACAGATGAGGAGAACAATTACAGACTAGCTATTTTATGGATTGTGGCTCAATTTGGGTTTGCCTAATGTTTATTCATGATTAAATTCAGGCTATGCATTTTAGGCAAGACACTACTAAGATAATACTGTGCACATCTCACTGCATCCATCAAGTGACACATGGTGTTGATTTATTCCATTACTCTTGATGTTAATTTTGATCCTTGAGTAAAGACATATCTTCATCTTTCTCCATTGTAAAGTTACTCTTTTTCCTTGTATAATTGATAATTATTTTGTGGGGAGATACTCTGAGACAACATAAATAAAACCCATTCCCTCATCCATCTTTCCCCCACTAATTTTACTATCCATTGATGTTTACTGCCTAAATTTATTATGTTTATGATGGTTGCAAAATGAAGATATTCTAATTCAATTATTCCTTGTATGTTTATTAGTCAACATTCCATTATAAGGAAGAACTTTCTCTTCTCTCCATTTAATCTTTCATTTGTTTATATTGGCATAGACTGATATATTCCTAATTGATTCAGTGGACGTAATGTTTACTATCATTGTCTATTTTGACATATTGTTTTTTATTTGGTCAGTAAAAGCTCTTTCAAGCTAACTTCTGTGTCCTTCTGACATGTCCCCATGATTCCTTGAGCACTTCCTTACTTCTGGTACAAAAAGTTGTTCCTAGTCATCTTGTCTCTTTTTTGGTCCTGAAATCAGCCATTTCTCTAAGAAGCCCTCATTTCTCTTGCTGGAGAATGGTATTTAGAAACCAGTATTTGGGTGCTGGCTTTGCTTATTGCTATTGGAGTGATACTGTTGTCAGCGTCTCTCTGTGGACAGAGACAAGTGAACACATAAAAGCAGTAAAAGGAAGGCTGGGTACGGTGGCTCATGCCTGTAATCCAAGCACTTTGGGAAGCAAAGGTAGACAGATCACTTGAGGTCAGGAGTTCGAGACCAGCCTGGCCAACATGGTAAAACCCCATCTCTACTAAAAATTAGCAAGGCATGGTGGAGGGCACCTGTAATCCCAGCTACTTGGGAGGCTGAGGCAGGCGAATTGCTTGAACCCAGGAGGTAGAGGTGGCAGTGAGCCAAGATTGCGCCACTGCACCCCAGCCTGGGCAACAGAGCGAGACTCCATCACAAAAACAAAATCAAAAAAAGTAGAAGGTGGCAAGTATTAATGAAGAGGAAAGGGTTATGGGATCACAAGAGGAGGAGACATGTAACCCAAGACTTCAGAGTTGTGGGGAGGGAATCAGAAATATTCCACACAGAAGATATTTATGTACAAAAGGCCCACGTCAAAACAGAACATGTCATGTTTATGGAACTGAAGCAGTTTAATATGGCTAGAGAGTAGAGTGATGGGGCAGTGGTAAGAGAGCAGGCTGCAAGGTAAATAAGGGCTAGTCAAACCTCCAAGAGCCTAATAAGAAATGTTAGAAGTTTGGAGTTTTTCCTGAGAGCCATGGGGAGCCATAAAATGATCACATTTGTATTTTAGAATGGTTGTCTTCAATTAAAAAAAAATTTGCTGGGCACAGTGGCTCATGCCTGTAATCTGAACACTTTGGGAGTCCGAGGCAGGTGGATCACTTGAGGTCAGGAGTTCTAGACCAGCTGGGCCAACGTGGCAAATCCCTATCTCCACTAAAAATACAAAAAAATTAGCCAGACGTAGTGGTGCGCACATGTAATCCCAGCTACTCAGGAGGCTGAGGCAGGAGAATCGCTTGAACCCAGGAGGTGGAGGGTACGGTGAGCCAAGTTTGCGCCATTGCACTCTAGCCTGGGTGACAAGAGCAAGATTCTGTCTCAAAATAAATAAATAAATAAATAAATAAATAAATAAATAAATAAAATTAGCCAGGTATGGGGGTGCACACCAGTAATCCCAGCTACTTGGGAGGCTGAGGTAGGAGAATGACTTGAACTCAGGAGGCAGATGTTGCAGTAAGCTGAGATTGTGCCACTGCACTCTAGCCTAGGCAACAGAGTGAGATTCTGTCTCAAAAACAAACAAACAAACAAACAAAAAACTCATATACTGCCCTAAAATAATTTTGCAAAACTGTGTACCTCCTTCCACATCTTAACAACTAATATTTTTCATAAGTTTACAAGTTAATTTTTTGTTAATGGGAGGCTGAAAATATTAAACATTTTGAAAGATGAAATAAGGTAACCATGGATTATGCCTGAAATACATATTTTATGACATGATACATACATACCAAATCTGAAACATTGTATGAAATTTCTATCTGTGGGTTTTAGCAACTGTATTTTGAAAAAATGTATTGGTCCTAGAAAGCATACAATTGCATTTAAAGGACTCAACATCACTGTTCTATGTTGCCTAAGATTTTTGAATTCAAGGCAACCTTGTCCCTTAACAAAAATATTTATATGACAAGCAAAGAAGGAAGACTTTGTAGGTTTAAGCTGCCTCAATGTATCATTAAAAGAGACTTCCATTCAGCGGACATGGATCTCCAGGAACAACAACAAAGAAAAGGTTTCCAGACTTCTGCTTCTGTCAAAGAAGAGGTAACAGGGACTGGATTTACCCTCCTGCCTGAAACAAACAAAAAAACTCAGACAAAATATATGAAACAGGGCCAGGCGCAGTGGCTCATGCCTGTAATTCCAGCACTTTGGAAGGCTGAGGCGGGCAGATCACTTGAGGACAAGAGATCGAGACCAGCCTGGCCAACACGGTGAAACGTGGTCTCTACTAGTAATACAAAAATTACTGGGTGTGGTGGCACACACCTGTAATCTCAGCTACTTGGGAGGCTGAGGCAGGAGAATTGCTTGAGCCCAGGAGGTGGAAGTTGCAGTAAGCCAAGATTGCACCATTGCACTTCAGCCTGGGCAATAAGAGTGAAACTCCATCTCAAACAAACAAACAAACAAACAAACAAAATCAATCATTGTAATTTAACACATTCAAAACCTGAAAAAAGAAAAACTATATAGTTATTTGAATAGCCACAGAAAAAGCATTTGACAGCATCCACTCTTGACCAAAACTTTCAGCAAAAGAGGAACAGAAGGAAACTTCCTCAACTTGACAAAGGGCATCTATGAAAACCCACAGGTTATTTGTGAAAGACTGAATGTTTTCTCCCTAATAAGTGTCAACGAGTAGCCAGGCGTGATGGGGGGTGACTGTAATCCTAGCTACTCGGGAGGCTGAGGAAGGAGAATTGCTTGAACCCAGGAGGTGGAGGTTGCAATGAGCCGAGACTGCACCATTGCACTCCAGCCTGGGCAACAAGAGCGAAATTCCGTCTAAAAAAAAAAAAAAAGAAAAGAAAAAGAAAAAGTAAGTGTCAATATGAAGTTTGGGAGATTGGGAGAGAAGTTTTGTTTTGACTTGTTGAGTTTGGGGCCTAACATGACATTGACAATCGAACTGAGGATGAACATAGTTATCTGGGTCTGGAGCACAGAAGAGAGTTGTTAAAACATAGAGCATATTAAGGGTATTTTAAAAACAAGTCTATATTTTGTTTATTTATTTATTTATTTATTTATTTTTGAGACGGAGTCTTGCTCTGTCGCCCAGGCTGGAGTGCAGTGGCCGGATCTCGGCTCACTACAAGCTCCGCCTCCCGGGTTCCCGCCATTCTCCTGCCTCAGCCTCCCGAGTAGCTGGGACTACAGGCGCCCGCCACCTCGCCCGGCTAGTTTTTTGTATTTTTTAGTGGAGACGGGGTTTCACCATGTTAGCCCATGTTGGAATGGTCTCGATCTCCTGACCTCGTGATCCGCCAGTCTCGGCCTCCCAAAGTGCTGGGATTACAGGCTTGAGCCACCGCGCCCGGCCTATTTATTTATTTATTTTGAGATGGAGTTTCACTCTTGTTGCCTAGGCTAGAGTGCAGTGGCACCATCTTCGCTCACTGCAACCTCTGCCTCCCAGGTTCAAGCAATTCTGCCTCAGCCTCCTGAGTAGCTGGATTACAGGTGTCCACCACCACACTTGGCTAATTTTTTGTATTTTTAAGTAGAGACGGAGTTTTACCATGTTGGCCAAGCTGGTCTCAAACTCCTGACCTCAGGCGATCCACCTGCCTTAGCCTCCCAAAGTGCTGATATTACAGGTGTGGGCCACCGCACCTGGCCAACGAGTCTATATTTTTAAACAAGTGCCCCCAAGGAAGAGTAAGATGAGAGAAGGATTAGGAATAGAAATACTGAAGAAATCTAGATCTTAAAGCTCCTGAAGGACAGATACTGGAAAAGGAGCAAGCAAAGGCAACCAAGAGCAATCACAGTGATGAAAAGACAACTTTTTGGTGCATTTTAAAGAAAATCCAGTCTCAACAAAGAGGGATGGGTCAATAGAGTCAGAAGCTAAAGAAGAACTTAGGAATATCAGGATCCTATATTGTGTGCATGCCAATATTCTTAGCCATTAAGCACAGTTGACCACTAGAATTTGTTTGTTTATTTATTTATTTATTTTGAGACGGAGTTTCACTCTTGTCGCCCAGGCTGGCGTGCAAAGGCATAATCTTGGCTCACTGCAACTTCCCCCTCCCGGGTTCGAGCAAGTCTCCTGCCACAGCCTCCTGAGTAGCTGGGATTATAGGCACACACCACCACACCTGGCTAATTTTTGTATTTTTAGTAGAGACAGGGTTTCATGATGTTGGCCAGAGTGGTCTGGAACTCTGACCTCAGGTAATCCACCCTCCTCGGCCTCCCATAAAGTGCTGGGATTACAGGTGTGAGCCACCATGCCTAGCCTAGAATATATTTAAACTAAGCATTGTTTAAGATAGATGGGATTTAGCCAATCCTTAATGCCAGTACATCACATCACATTCCATTCCATTGGGGGTGGATGTTTATGTAAGTTGAGGCTCTCCTATTGGTTACTACACCCTTCTTTAGATTGTGCATGCAGACCTACCCAGAGAAGCCAGTATCCATGGCTTTGGAGAGTTCAAATATTCAATTTTCGGTTCATAAAAAGATAAGCAAAATACTTGAGTCTCAGGCCCACTAGGACCTTGGGCCTTTCGTTTTTGTAAATATTTCACTAATAAACTTGTCTAATCTTTCCCAGATTAGGGAGCCCTTACAATCTATACTGAGAGGCACATTATCTCACTACCCCTCAATTTCCTCATTTGTAAAAAGGATAAGAACATCAATCCTACCTTACTACTTTCACGGGACTGGTTAAAGTTAGTTTTCAAAGTGTTTTCTCACTTTGGCTCCTTAACACCCGAACTAGAGTCTGACACAAGAATGAACTGCAGTAGAATGTTGGCTGTATTATAATAACAATATTTGTGGAAAGGCTTTGTTAGCTGGAAGCCATCTCAAGTATTATTCTTTATACCCCAATCTCGATTTAGGCCTCTAGGTAACCAAATTCAATGCAACACCTCATCTTGATGGTCGCCAAGTGATAGGTGGAGGGACTGCAGCCCCTTCCCCACAAACAATTCCAATAAAAACATTGCTGTGCAAACAGAGCTTCATGACCAGTTCCCTGGGCCAGCTGCTCACCAGAATACCACTCCCAAACTCCCTTTTCTTTGGAAATACTGCGCCTGCTGTAGAACTTTTTGTGGGGAGCTGTATAACTTTTGAAGTATCTAAGTGATCAGTTCCTACAATGACGTCCTTGAGATAATGGTCACGGAACTTTCCAAAGCAGCCTTGGCCTCCTTCATGTCCGACAACCTGAGATAAGGCCACGCCACCGGCTAAGAGTTCCGCCAGAGGCCCAGCTCTCAGGAGGCCTCCTTGGTGCCGCCAGTCTCCCGCAGTCGTCCAATGTAGCAGGCAAATCGGGTAGAAGCAAACTGGCTCGGATTCGGCTTCGGTTTTTCTCCCGGCCGGCGCCACAGGCCCCGCCTCCCGGGGCTGGCTCCTCAGTGCGAGGGCGGGAGGGGCGGAGCCGGTGGGTGCCGCGGGCTCCTCCTCCCAAGGGCGGGCCGCCGGAGACCCGGCCGGCTTTGCCGGCTGGGACGGGGCTGGGGGCGGGGCCGGACGCCGCGAGCCCCTCCTCTCGAGGGCCGGCCGGTTTGGCGGCGGCTGCGGAGGGTATCTGAGGCTCGGCTGCCAACCCGAACGGGCTCTGGCTCCTCCCAGTGGCCGGCCGGGGCGGAAGCAGGAGGCGGGGGCTGCGTGCGCGCTGCTGGTCTCCTCTCCCGCGGCGCTGGGGCCCGCGCTCTGCTGCTGTTGCTCCATTCGGCGCTTCTCTGGCGGCTGGCTCCTCTCCGCTGCCGGCTGCTCCTCGACCAGGCCTCCTTCTCAGCCTCGGCCCGCGGCGCCGACCCTTCCGGCACCCTCCCGCCCCGTCTCGTACTGTCGCCGTCACCGCCGCGGCCCCGGCCCTGGCCCCGATGGCTCTGTGCAACGGAGACTCCAAGGTCAGCGTGGGGGTCCCTGCAGCACCGCATCCCGGCGGAGGCGAGGCTCCCGGACCGGGGAGCCACCCCGCGGGGCCCTTCCCCACCCCTTCCCCCAGCCCGTCCGCGCAGCCCTGCGGCCCGGGCAGCCATGCGTCGGAGAGTCCCTGGTCGGGGCCTGTGGCATGTTTTTTCTCGGGAGCGGCAATGCTTTGTTGATTCTGTCTGCGTGTCGAGGTCCGGGCGTCGGGGAGGGCATCAGCTCCCGCGGCCGCGCCGATGGTCCCCGCCTCCCCCGCGCCGCTGTGGGGCGCAGAGCCCGCGAGCGCGGCCCGAGGGTGGGGGTAGGGAGGTGAGCAGGCTTGTGTGTCTGTGTGTCGTGGTGGGGGCTTCCTTGGCTCTCACCCCGTCCCTTTGGGAGGCTGGGGGCCTGTTGTGGCGATCCCGTGGCCCGCCGAAGGCAGGGCAGGGTCGAGGCCTCCTGTGCGGCGTTGGAGCTGGGCCGGCCTCTGGTCTTCCCGCCACCCGGTTTCCCGCCTGCCCTCGGCGAGGCCCGTTCCATTTGCCCCGCCGGCCTTGGGCTCCGTAGCGGTTAGGTCGGTTCTGGACGAACCCCGCGGGGCTGCACCGTCTTCCCCCTCCCCCCACGCCCCCGCAGGCTCGCGTGAGGGCTGGTGGCCCCGGGGTCGCGCACTCCGTTCCCCCTCCCCGCTTCCTTCCCAGAGAGGAAAGGGTGTGTGTCCAGGTCCCGCCCCCGTCCAGTTTACTCCCTGTCTAGCTTGCTGGTTTGCGGGGTAACCCCCTTCCCCGCCTTTGGGGTCGCTCCCCGGGATGCGAGCCGTGCCAGCTCGCCCGAGGGCTGGACAGTCGGGAGTTCCGGAGTGCTGGAAAAGTTGCTACCTTGACGTACCCGGCGGGGAGAGCACGTTTGACCGCTGCTGCGCATCTCCTCGCCTCCAACTCACTTTTTTCTTAGACCCTTTCTCGTACTTTCGTCCCGCTTCTGAATTGGGCACCTTCGCTTTCACCTCTGTATTAACATTTTCATTGGCCTGGAGTTCTTTCCGACCTTCACTAAGTCAGTTTTGCCTGCGGGAAACCGCGCAGTTTTGAACTGCGATTTACTTGAGTAAGATATATATATACCTCCTCCTGTACGCTGTTGAGGGCCTAGCTTTAGGAAAAAACTTAATTAAATTTGACTCGGGAGGTGGGATTATATACTTCGAGTGGAATTTGGTGCTCTACGTCAGATAATAGTGCCTTATACAGGCAGAATTTTAACACTCTCTTTAAAAGGTGCTCAAGGGTCACATCTTAGGAGGTACTCTTGAATGGTTGCTTAGCACCTGGTAGTAATTCAAAAAGTATTTGTTGAACAAATGAGTAAAGATTATAAGGTAGCTGATTTTAACTCTTTTAACCAAGGCACCAGTGGTGCTTGGGTCCGGGGAGCTCTTTCTGAGGGTTGTAAAACTGGTGAAGAACACACAAACCTTTAGTTTCTGACCGCGCAGCAGAAGCAAATGTAAACCTCATTGTTCAGCTCTTTCCTGCATGCTAGTTGACTTGCAAAGCATTTTTCTGTCTAGTTTTGAGCCTTACAACTCGTTGGAAAGATTCATCCTTATACTGATAGATGAAATAACTGGTGTTAGAAGGACTGAAAATTTATGGGCTTTGAAAGATACATAGTGCGTTTGAGAGGAGTATTTTCACAAAACTAAGTGACAGGAAAGTGTTAAGATCTCTTTCCAGAGTATATAAGAGGATTTTTCTTCTTCCTAACTGGTATTTTTTGTTTTGCTTGACTTGGAATTACAAAGATAATCTTATCCATTTGCTATATTTGAGCCTAAGGTGAATTAATTTTATTTCAAGGTTCTTTATGTTTTATAGCATAATTAAACATTTTTAAAACTATGTGAACGATTAGTTGTGGACTGAATTGGAAGCATTTTCAAGAGGAACATCTGGAGAATTAACATATTTCATCAAATCTATGATCATTGTATGTACCCCTGAGGATAAAAAAAGTCCTGACAAACCATAACATGCCATTGATCATAAACATTTTAAGTAAAGAGATATTAAATATGGGAAATACCTTATATCACCTACTATATTATGCATATTTCTAAGAGGCCCACCTGGAAATAAGTAGGAGTCTTATTTTGCATAGCCTACCATTGAACCACCTTTCCCTTGGGAGGAAGGGCTTGCTTTGTACATTGATTGGGCCTTTGCTGTGTGTATCTTAGTTCATAAATTAAACGTTGGGCAAGAGCTGGTTTTGATTCCTGTTTCTGGTACATTTCAGTTATCAGGATTTTCTGAAACAGCATTTTTGCATGATAGAAACTAGAGAGGGACCTAAAAGCTCTAAAAGCATTTGGGATATTTTAATTATTTTTTATACACAGTACTTCATTTAATTTTTAATTTATATATTTTTTGAGACAGGATCTTGCTCTGTCACCCAAGCTGGAGTGCAGTGGTGTGATCACAGCTCACTGCTGCCTTGACCTCGTTAGCCTCATGAGTAGTTGGGAGTACAGGCATGGGTCACCCCGCCCTGCTAATTTTTATTTTTTTGTAGAGACAGGTCTCGCTATGTTGCTCAGGCTGGTCTGGAACTCCTGGGCTCAAGCGATCCTCCCACTTTAGCGTCCCGAAGTGCAGGGACTACAGTAGTGAGCCACTGTGCCTGGCCAGGATTTTATTTATTTAAATTTTTTATTTCCATATGTTATTGGGGAACAGGTGTCATTTAGTTACATGAGTAAGTTCTTTTTTTTTTTTGAGACGGAGTCTCGCTCTGTCGCCCAGGCTGGAGTGCAGTGGCAAGATCTTGGCTCACTGCAAGCTCCGCCTCCCGGGTTCACGCCATTCTCCTGCCTCAGCCTCCCAAGTAGCTGGGACTACAGGTGCCTGCCACCTGTAGCTAATTTTTTTGTATTTCTAGTAGAGACAGGGTTTCACCGTGTTAGCCAGGATGGTCTGGATCTCCTGACCTCGTGATCCGCCCGCCTCGGCCTCCCAAAGTGCTGGGATTTACAGGCGTGAGCCACCGTGCCCGGCCATGAGTAAGTTATTTAGTGGTGATTTGTGAGATTTTGGTGCACCCATCACCCGAGCAGCATACACGGCACCCAATTTGTAGTCTTTTATCCCTCACCCGCTTCCCACGCTTTGCCCCTGAGTCTCCAAAGTCCATTGTGTCATTCTTACACCTTTGCATCCTCACAGCATAGGTGATCAGCTTTTCTTTAAAAACTTTTTATTATGGCAAGGGTGTATTTGACATAGTAACTTTTCTTGAGTTTTATTAAGGCAGCATTATCAGAGTAATGCTTTGGGTGACTTGTCAAGTTTCCTTCTCCTTTCCCCCATCTAAGGGTGAGACTCTTGTTTGTAGTAAAGATGGTACCTGTCCTATCACCTTCATTGAGAGGTTATGACTAGGTTATATCATACTTGGATGAAAGATGTTTTATAAACACTCCCTTAGTGATTACATGTAATACAGAATCTTTAATGGCATTTAATAATGTTAATTTTGGCCGGGCGCGGTGGCTCACGCCTGTCATCCCAGCACTTTGGGAGGCCGAGGCAGGTGGATCACCTGAGGTCGGGCGTTCAAGACCAGCCTGACCAACATGGAGAAACCCCGTCTCTACTAAAAATACAAAACTAGCCGGGGTGGTGGCACATGCCTATAATCCCAGCTATTCGGGAGACTGAGGCAGGAGAATTGCTTGAACCCGGGAGGCGGAGGTTGCGGTGAGCCGAGATCGCGCCATTGCACTCCAGCCTGGGCAAAAAGCGAAACTCCGTCTCAAAATAAAATAAAATAAAATAAAATAAAATAAAATAATAGTGTTAATTTTAAGTTTGGAATTTCCAAATTTAAGATTTTGAATGCAATGGGAATATAACCTGGGATTTTTATCTAGGATGCACTGAGAATTAAACAACTGTATCAACTTTTGTCACAACTTAGTAAATTTTTTTCTTAGATAAAAGTTAGATTTTTCAGATTTTATTCCATTAGGATATTCATTTAGAGTGGAAGAACTGCTGCAGACAAAAGGAATGGTTTTTAGTGTAGTATGTTCTTAGACTTGAAAGGTTTTGAAATTCCTCCAGGAATCTCAGATGACATTGCCTTTAGCGTGGGCCAACTTGTCACTTAAGGAAAACAATTCAGTCTTTTAAGAATTTTTACAAAAAGTATAGACTTGTCCTATACTTGTACAAATGTATTTGATACTTTTTTAAGGTTAATGAATTACACTCCAAAGGATGTTGTTTGAAGTAACGAATAATTATTTGCTACCCAGAATAATCAAATTTTACTGTTGTGAGACATTCTTAAACTTTGTTTTCTTTTTCTTTTTCTTTTTCTTTTTTTGAGACAGAGTCTGGCTCTGTTGCCCAGGCTGGAGTACAGTGGCATGATCTTGGCTCCCTGCAACCTTCATCTCCCTGGTTCAAGTGATTCTTGTGTGATCCTTGTGCCTCAGCTACCCGAGTAGCTGGGATTACAGGCATGTGTAATCCGTGTGCCACCACGTCCGGCTAATTTTATATTTTTAGTAGAGACAGGGTTTCACCATGTTGGCCAGGCTGGTCTCAGAACCCCTGACCTCAGGTGAGTCGCCCGCCTTGGCCTCCCAGAGTCCTGGGATTACAGGTGTGAGCCACTACGCCTAGCCTTAAACTTTGTGTTTTGTTTTGTTTTGTTTGGTTTTGAGACAGTCTTGCTTTGTCACCCAGGCTGGAGTGCGGTGGCATGATCTCCCCTCATTGCAACCTCCGCCTCCCAGGCCCAAGCAATTCTCCTGACTCAGCCTCCCGAGTAGCTGGGACTAAATGCGCGTGCCGCCGTGCCTGGCTAACTTTTGTACTTTCAGTAGAGATGGGGTTTCACCATGTTGCCAAGGCTGGTCTCGAACTCCTGGGCTCAGGTGATCCGCCTGCCTTGCCTCCCAAACTGCTAAGATTATAGGCATGAGCCACCATGTCCGGCCCTGGCCTTAAACTTTGTTTTTATGCCTCTTTCTAACCTAAACCATGTTTAGATGCTGAAAATCAATGAAGGTATCAGGGTTAATGCATAATTCTGAAGCACTTTGTGAATCAACAGAAAAGTAATTGTTTCATAGAATTTTAAATCTCTGTATGGCATATATAATTCTGGGTTGTGTAGAATATTATTCTTTTCATGCTTATTGTGGAATAGAGATGTTTCTGTATTTGCTCAAGAATGATGGTGGTTAAAAAAAATAGCTTTATTATAGTAAAAACATAACAGTCAATTGGTTTTCTTGTTGGTGGACCCTTGCTATGGCTTCAGGTTCATGGTTTTGAGGACCTAGGAGATTATATAGTTAAGTTTATACACTCATTAAGATTGTTATGTGAAAGGGAGTAAGATCTCTAAACTGGGGCACATGAGCATAAAAAAGAAGGTGTGGAAAATTTAAATTTATAATAATTGCTGCAAAATAAAATTGTAGGTTTGCACAATAAAATTGTAGATTTGCACAATACGATTAGTAAGTAAATGGCAAAACTCCTTTAGCAAGAGTGTTCAGATTACTGTCTTCTGTACATTATACACAGGGACGTATAACATCTCTTTCCTGCATGTGTTACACAAATACCCCATATTTCCCAGTGACCCAGCTTATAATGGCCTTGAGGCTCCTGTGCATCTTGCAAGGTGAGGAGTGGCTGTAACACAACTGGGAGGTACACTGAGTAGCTGGCAGGAACAGCAACTTCAGATATTTCTCCTATCATCACCCAAGACTAGATAGAGTTAGCTATCCTTTTTTTTTTTTTTTTTTTTTTTTTTTTTTGAGACGGAGTCTTGCTCTGTCACCCAGGCTGGAGTGCAGTGGCCGGATCTCAGCTCACTGCAAGCTCCGCCTCCCGGGTTCACGCCATTCTCCTGCCTCAGCCTCCCGAGTAGCTGGGACTACAGGCGCCCGCCACCTCGCCCGGCTAGTTTTTTGTATTTTTTTTTTTTTTTTTTTTTTTTGAGACAGAGTCTCGCTTAGTCGCCCAAGCTGGAGTGCAGTGGCCCGATCTCGGCTCACCGCAAGCTCCGCCTCCCGGGTTCACGCCATTCTCCTGCCTCAGCCTCCCGAGTAGCTGGGACTACAGGCGCCCGCCGCCTCGCCCGGCTAATTTTTTGCATTTTTAGTAGAGACGGGGTTTCACCGTGTTAGCCAGGATGGTCTCGATCTTCTGACCTCGTGATCGGCCCATCTCGGCCTCCCAAAGTGCTGGGATTACAGGCTTGAGCCACCGCGCCCGGCCGAGTTAGCTATCCTTAATTGCCTGTGTCCAAGTGTACTTGATTTTATCAGAAAAGAGTCAGGAAAGATGTGTTATCAGTATTTGGCATTCAGACTGAATGAGAAGTTAAAAGTGAGAACTCTGTTTGCTGTGCTTGCAACCCACACGACACTAGGCAAAGCCATAGCTGAAGGTGGTATTAAATATAAGGTGAAAGTTTAACAAACCCGTCCTATTTTACTTTAATGCAGTTATTCATAGTATGTTGTTAAAAAGAAAAATCTGAGACAAATGTTAAGCTGGGTGGGATACCGGAATAACAGATGTACATCAGGAGAGTCCTGGGCAGACTGGACCATATGGTCACTCCAGTTATAGAGCACGTATTGTTCTGAGTTTGGCTCTGATTTCTCCCAGTGATGTGTATTTAAAATTTGGCTAAAATTTAAGTCTAATGTGTATACATTAGCATTATTTTTCTGAGTTAATTATATAATAAGAGTATTACCCTAAAATTCTTGAAAATTGAGTGTCATTAATTACTTGTTATTTAAAAGTGGTGAGCCAGCAATACTGAACCTGACCGAGAGGTAAAATAATCTTCTCTAGTCTGCCATAACACTTGCAAGGGATGTTTCCCAAACCTTTAAAGCTGCCTGGGCATGTGAAGTTTTCTGTTTAGTTACTCCTGTTTGTCACTGGAAAAACAGTAGCCTTTTAATCTCAAAACTCACAGCAGTCCATGTAAATTTAATTTACTTCTGCCTCATTTGCAGTTTGGAGAACGAGTCTCAGTAATTCTCCTGAATCCTATTACGAATGTAAATTTAGGACTCCAGATTTCTAAAATTCTGCTTTGGACAAATTTTGGATCAACGATCTCTGATTAATTTGGGAAATTTTAGATGAACAAAAGTACTTGTAGATACATCATTATTTTGATGTTACTGGTAGTAGTAGAACTTTATTATGCTTTATTATTTCTTTTTTTTTTTTGAGACGGAGTCTTGCTCTGTCACCCAGGCTGGAGTGCAGTGGCCGGATCTCAGCTCACTGCAAGCTCCGCCTCCCGGGTTCACGCCATTCTCCTGCCTCAGCCTCCCGAGTAGCTGGGACTACAGGCGCCCGCCACCACGCCTGGCTAGTTTTTTTGTATTTTTTAGTAGAGACGGGGTTTCACCGTGTTAGCCAGGATGGTCTCGATCTCCTGACCTCGTGATCTGCCCGTCTCGGCCTCCCAAAGTGCTGGGATTACAGGCTTGAGCCACCGCGCCCGGCCTATGCTTTATTATTTCGCAAGCAAATTAAAAGAAATTTTAGTCAACATCCATGTCCCCATTCTGGATTCTACCATTTACTTTTCTTTAAAAAACATTATTTTTATAACGGCTTTATTGAGATATAATTCACAGACCATGTACTTTGCTTATTTAAAGTGTCCAACCCCATAGTTCTTAGTGTATTCATAGATTTATACAACCATCACCCCCCATTTGTACAGTTAATTTTAAAACATTCTCATCCCCCCTCCCCCAAAAGATCCTCTGCCCTTTAGCAAAGGCCCCATTTTCCTGCAACCACTCCTCCCTCCCAATCCTAGTCAACCACAAATTCGTTTTCTGTCAGTAGATTTGCCAATTGTCTTAGTCTGTTGGGGCCGCTAAAACAAAATACCAGAAACTGAGTGGCTTATGAACAACAAAAATTTCTGACAATTCTGAGTGCTGAGTTCAAAATCAAGGGACCTGCAGATTCAGTGCCTGGTGAGGGCCCACTTCCTGGTTCATAGAAGTGCTTCCTGCACTTCTATGTGCAAGGTGAGGGGCCTCTTTTTTTTTTTTGAGAGTCTCACTAGTACAGTGGTGTGATCTCAGCTCACTGCAACCTCTGCCTCCTGGATTCAAGCGATTCTCCTATTTCAGCCTCCTGAGTAGCTGGGCATGTGCCACCATTCCCAGCTAATTTTTGTATTTTTAGTACCGACGGGGTTTTGCCATGTTGACCAGGCTGGTCATGAACTCCTAACCTCAGGCGATCTACCTACCTTGGCCTCCCAAAGTGTTAGAATTACAGGCGTGAGCCACTGTACCCAGCCCCTAGGACCTCTTTTGTAAGGGTACTAATCCTATCCATGTGGGCTCTGCCCTTATGCTCTAACCACCTCCCAAAGACCTCACCTCCTAATATCACATTGGTGATTAGGTTTCAACATACGAATTTTAGGGGGACACAAACATTCAGACCATAGCACCTATTTTGGACATTTTGTGACTAGAATCTTAAAATATATGGTGTTTTGTGGCTTTCACTTAGCATAATGCTTTCGAGGTTCATCTTGTAGCATGTATAAGTACTTTATTCCTTTTTATTACCTGCTAATATTCCATTGTATGTGTACCACCTTATATTTATCTACTCATCAGTTGGTGAACATTGGGTTGTTTTCACTCTGGATATTGTGAATAATGCTGCCATGGACATTTCTGTATAAGTTTTTATCTAGACAAAAGTTTTCATGCTCTTGAGTATATACCTAGGAGTGGAATTTCTGGGTCATATGGTGACTCCGTTTAACGTTTTAGTGAACTGTCAGACTGTTTTCCAAAGCAGCTGCAACATTTTATATTTCTGTCTGCTGTGTAGCAGTATATGTTAAGATTCTCCAGAAAAACAGTAGGCTATAGACAGAGAAATAGATAATAGATATGTATATATAGAGAAATATGAGAGGAAATTTGTTAGGGGAATTGGCTGACACAATTATGAAGGCTGAGAAGTCCCACGATAGACTGTCTGCAGGCTGGAGAACCCACCAAGCTGGTAGCATTACTTCATGTAAGTCTGAAGACCTGAGAACTGGGGGAGTCCATGGTGTAACTCTCAGTCTGAAGGCCTGAGAACCTTGGTGGAAGAGGGTTGGTGAGAGGACGATGGGAGAGTGGCTGCTGGTGCAAGTCCTGGAATCCGAAGGCCATATCCTGAAGTTCTTATATATAAGGGCAGAAGGTGTCCTAGCTCCAGAAGGGAGATAATTCGACTTTCCCCTGCCTTGAATTTGTTCTGCCCTGGCCTCAGCCTATTGGATAATGCCTGCCCACATTGGATGAGGGTCGATCTTCCTTTCTCTGTCTACTGATTCAAATGCCAGTCTCTCCTGGAAGCACCCTCAGAGACATACCCAGAAATAATCCTTTACCAGCTCTCTGGGTATTATTAGTCTAGTGAAGTTTATACCTGAAATTAGCCATCACTATTTCTCCACATCCTTTTTTTTTTTTTTTGCCCCGAGACAGAGTCTCTGTCGCCCAGGCTGGAGTGCAGTGGTGCTATCTTGGCTCACTGCAACCTCCACCTCCCCAGTTCAAACGATTCTCCCACCTCAGCCTCCCAAGTAGCTGGGATTACAGGCGTGCGCCACCACACTGGCTAATTTTTGTACTTTCAGTAGAGTCGAGGTTTTCCCATGTTGGTCAGGCTGGCCTCGAACTCCTGACCTCAGGTGATCCACCTGCCTCGGCCTCCCAAAATGCTGGGATTACAGGCATGAGCTACCACGCCTGACCTACTTGTCTTTTTGATTATAGCCATCAGAGTCGCTGTGAAGTGGGATCTCATTCTGGCTTTAATTTGCATTTCCCTAATGACTGATTATGTGCATTTTTTCCATGTGCTTATTGGCCATTTATGTATTTTCTTTGGAGAAATGCCTGTTCAGGTCTTTTGCCCATTTGTTTTTTTTTTTTTTTTGAGGCAGAGTCTCATGCTGTCACCCAGGCTGGAGTGCAGTGGCACAATCTCAGCTCACTGCAACCTCCACCTTCTGGGTTTAAGCAGTTCTCCTGCCTCAGCCTCCCAGGTAGCGGGGATTTCAGGGACCTGCCACCATGCCTGGCTAACTTTTTTGCCCATTTTTAAATTGGATTATTTTTCTTTTTTATTGAGTTTTAAGAGTTTTTTGTTTTGTTTTGTTTTTTAAGTCTAGAGATGTTTCTTGTCAATATGATTTGTGATTATTTTCTGCCATTCTGTGGATTATCTTTTTACACTTTCTTAATGGTGTTCTTTGAAGCACCAAAACCTTTAATTTTGAGGCTTAATTTATTTCTTCTTTTGTCACTTTCATTTTTTGTGTCATCTAAAAAACTGTTGCCTAATTCAATGCATATCACAAAGATTTGTGTAATTACCTATGTTTTCTTATAAAAGTTTTATAGTTTTTGCTCTTATTTATGTCTTTGTTTCATTTTGAGATCATTTTTGTATCTTTTCTAAGGTGGATTTAATCTGACTTATGGTTTTTTAACAGACTGGCTCTTAGATTTGGATGACTGTTGGCCTTGTTATTGACACGTTGGCAGAGCTTGACCGTCAGTGCCCCGGAAGGCTGAGGGTAACAGTTGCTCATTGTGGTAGTATCCTTTTATATCAGCTTTGTATCTTTAGTATCGGTTTGTGGAGAGAGGTGATAGTTTAAAAAACTCACTAATAGGTGTTTTGTTTTGCTTGTTTTTATTGTGGTAAAATGTACATGCAGTGAAGTGCATAGATCTTTAAGTATGTAGTTTGAGTTTTGACATATATATGTACTCATGTAACCATCACCCCAATTGATATAGAACATTTCTGTCACTTACAACATTCCCTTGAACAACAAATAGAATCAGAAGCACTCTGGATTTAACAAAGTTATGTTTTTAAAAAATGCAAACTTGGTGCAGTATTTTTAAGTAAAAACTTTTTTCAGTTATTAAAATCTTTATCGGTTTGTCTGTTAGGCATATTATCCTGTCTAATGTGGTACATCTTGGGTTAACCAGGTCTGTCTCTCTAGATGTTAATAGTGCTTCCCAGTGGTTTCTTTTCTCTGATGTCTTTCCTTCATTAGTTACTCCCTTATTAAAAGAAAACGATAAATGTGCATTTGTATTTTAATGTCTAAAGCTAAAGAATCAGTGTAACGTTTATCATAAAGACAAAGTCACAGAGAGATGACCATAATTATAGACATTTTGTACAATTTTGACTTACACTCTTTGTATTTCTGTTGTATATGGCCAGCAAAGGCAGAATCAAAACATGTTATTAATATTTATTTGTTGTATATATTTATGGGGCACAATGTGATGTTTTGACAAAGTATGTTGTTAATTCAGAGCCTGCTATGGATGCTTTGATACTAGTTTTTTGGGTTTTTTTTGAGATGGAGTTTTGCTCTTGTTGCCCAGGCTGGAGTGCAATGGCGTGATCTTGGCTCACCACAACCTCTGCCTCCTGGGTTCAAGCGATCCTCCTGCCTCAGCCTCCCAAGTAGCTGGGATTACAGGCATGTGCCATCACACCTGGCTAATTTTGTATTTTTAGTAGAGACGGAGTTTCTCCATGTTGGTCAGGCTGGTCTCAAACTCCCAACCTCTGGTGATCCACCCGCTTTGGCTTCCCAAAGTGCTGGGATTACAGGCATGAGCCACTGTGCCCAGCTTGATATTAGTTTTTTAAATGTTACTTAGGCTGGTGGTAGAAACATCTTCACAAAGGCATATGATATACTAATTTTTAAAATTGTACTGTGGCATTTCAGTTAGCTATTGCCACAATAATGCTGATTAACAATCATAAAATCTAAGTGGCGTACAAACATAAGCATTTATTTTTTGCTCATGAGTTTGTGGGTCAACTGACATTGCTCAGCTCCACTTGATCTTGTCCTTTTCCTGAGACTAGTACACTCATGATGTTATGGTGGCAGAAGCCCAAGAGGCAAGTGGAAACACTAAGACTGCTTAAGGCAGCAGGGCCTGGTGGCTCACACCTGTTATCCCAGCAGTTTGGGAGGCTGAGGTGGGCGTTATCACTTGAGCTCAGGAGTTTAGACCAGCCTGGGCAACATGACGAAACCTTGTCTCTACTAAAAATACAGAACATTAGTCAGGTGTGGTGGTGCACGCATGGGGGGTCCCAGCCACCTGGGAGACTGAGCTTGGAGGATTGCTTGAGCCTGGGAAGCGGAGGTTGCAGTGAGCTGAGGTCGTGCCACTGCACTTTAACCTGGGTGACAGAGTGAGACCCTGTCTCAAAAAAATAAAATAAAATAAAATAAATGAAGACTGCTTAAGGCTTGGCGTACTATGACTTTTGCCCTCGTTATGTTGGCCAAAGCAAGTCTTGTGCTTGAGCCCAGTGACAAAGGTGAGGGAAGTGTATTCTATCTGTAATAGGACAAGCTGCAGACTCAAGTGATAAAATCATAGATACAGGAAACGGTGAAGAATTAGGGCCAATGATGCAGACTGTTGTATATGGAAAATTGAAAACATTTGCATAAGTACAGTGAAGAGTATAATGATCCCTCATGTCCCTATCCAGTTCAGCAATTATCAACATGTGACCAGTCTTTCATTTGTGTTTATGTAGTGCATCACAGTAAGATAGTTACATATGTCTGGTTGTCTGTTTTTGTATGTTAAGCTGCATTGGTTGATTCAGATATTACCAACTTATCCATCATTATCAGGTTTCGCATTAACCTTTTACCTAATGGTTTTAATAGCCACTGTTTTTCAGTGCTTCTCAAACATCTGTAGTGAAGACCATTTTAAAAAAATTTCCAGTACTGAGGACTGCTACTTTTGTAAAATACAATATATTTCTAGACAAATGAAAATATAAAATCTAATATATTTTAAAAGCCCCCGATATTTATTATAGATGCAACAGAAATAAAATTACTTTGTCAACTTGTTATGCAAATTTATGGATGCTTATGTAAAACTTATGTATTCTTTTTTTGTCATGAACTGGTAACAGTTTGCTTAAAAATGTTCCTTCGCTAACTATGTGGTTACTCTGGTAGAGTCAGAGTACATGCTTGATTCATTCTCATTTTCAGTATTATTTTACCAATTTTGTAAATAGTTTTTTCAGGTTTTATTCATTATTTCCGATGGTGCAATTAATGTATGCTATATAATAGAAAGGGTCACATGTAGAAAAGAGACTGGCTTTATGAAGTACAAAATAGTAACATCTTGAAAAATGGACCACATACTACCTACATACTAAACACTTGTGAAATTGTGACACTCCATTACTTAAAGTTTATTTTTTTTCTTTTTGTTTTTGAGACAGAGTCTCACTTTGTCACCTAGGCTGGAGTGCAGTGGCACTATCTCAGCTCATTGCAACTTCTGCCTCCTGGATTCAAGCCATTCTCATACCTCAGGCTCTCAAGTAGCTAAAACTGTAGGCGCAGGCCACCATGCCTAGCTAATTTTTGTATTTTTAGTAGAGATGGGGTTTCACCATGTTGCCCAGGCTGGTCTCAAACTCCTGAGCTCAAGTGATCCACTTGCCTCAGCCTTCCAAAGTGCTGGGATTACAGGCATGAGCCACTGCGCCTGGCCTAATTTATTTCTTAAGGAAAAAAATGTATAAATATCTTAAAAATACTTTAGGAATAGTGATCATATGATAATCAAAATTAAGAGTGTTCACAAATTCAGTATATTTAGAAAAATATAGCCCTTTGATTATCTTTCATCTCTTCATAAAAACTGTCTTGTGTTTTAAGGTCATCTTTAGTACACTGATAGTATGGGAAGATGAACTGAAGAGAACGAGTCAGAGTTTGGGTATACATTTGTATTGTTTTCATTTCTTCGCTTCTTTGCAAGATACCTTTGGTTCTTCATGCAAGCAGGCTACACATGTGCACACACTTGAAATCACCTTCAAAAGTAATTTTTGTTAAAATAGTAGATCTCCGTCACCACAGGAATGCAGAGTGAGTCAGGACAACTAGAGGTGAATGTAAGAAAAAACCCAAGGAGTTTAACAGAACAGAATTGATCAGACTGAACGCAGTTCAGAACTTTTTGTTCTAATATTTTAATAATTTGACAACAGTTTTTACTGAATGTTTACCCTTTTCAAAATTGTGTACGTTGCCAACTTTAGGAAACAAGCAGATTGATTCGGGCTGATTGATACTGGTTTAAACCTACCCAAAGATAACCTTGTTCCTCAGTTGGCTAATGCTTGTTATTGAATAGAAAAACTAGCTATAATGAAGATTTTAGGGATTTAAATATCATGAGGCAGGCCGGGCATGGTGGTTAACACCTGTAATCCCAGCACTTTGGGAGGCTAAGGCAGGTGGATCACCTGAGGTCAGGAGTTCAAGATCAGCCTGGCCAACATGGTGAAACCCCGTCTCTACTGAAAATACAAAAATTAGCTGGGCATGGTGGTGCACTCCTGTAATCCCAAGTACTCAGGAGGTTGAGACAGGAGAATCACTTGAACCTGGGAAGGGGAGGTTGCAGTGAGCTGAGATTGCACCACTGTACTGCAGCCTGGGCAACAGAATGAGACTCTGCCTCAAAAAAAAAAAAAAAAAAAAAATCACAGGGCAAAGAACAATATACTTTCATTTAGTCAACAGTGCCAACTTTTCTTGGTTATCTGAGAACTGGTCACATACGTATATTGTGTCAACAAAATAATATTGCCTTAACTTTCTGGAAAGACAAGTCTTAGGATAATTGAAACTCGAGGGGAAAATAGGCATTGATTTCAAAGGTTAAAAAATCAGATTAGAAATTGTGGCCCTGAACCAACTTTAAATTTCCGCTCAAATTAGAAGAAAAAGATAATAGAGAATTGTTCTATTTTCTTACCCCTAGTGTTCATAATGTACAGATTACATACAGTAGAACTGTATTCATTTTACCTGAGAAGATAGAATTCGTCCACCCTGGCCGGGCGCGGTGGCTCAAGCCTGTAATCCCAGCACTTTGGGAGGCCGAGGCGGGCGGATCACAAGGTCAGGAGATCGAGACCACAGTGAAACCCCGTCTCTACTAAAAATACAAAAAATTAGCCGGGCGCGGTGGCGGACGCCTGTAGTCCTAGCTACTTAGGAGGCTGAGGCAGGAGAATGGCGTGAACCCAGGAGGCGGAGCTTGCAGTGAGCCGAGATCGCGCCACTGCACTCCAGCCTGGGCAACAGCGTGAGACTCCGTCTCAAAAAAAAAAAAAGAATTCGTCCACCCAATTCCATGGTTTGGGTATGTGTATGGGGTTTTGGCCGTCTTTAGATGGGTGCTAGAACTGGTATCTAAGTTAAAGCTAAATTGCATTTTAGTTCATTGATTTAGATAGTATATTCAGCTGTTCATTATATGCTGGGATGGTGCCCACATGAACTTGAAAGGAGCTATTGGCCCCTTGTGATAGGGCAGAAGAGAGTCTGGATTACTTTGAAAAACTAAGAGATGTGTTTGGTTAGCAAAAGAAGATGAAACTGCAGTCAGAGGTACAAACTGGTTCAGTTAAGGAGGAAAAATAATTGAATTTGAAACAATATACATAACATGTAGAAATTAAGTAGTCTTTAATGAATACCTACTAGCTTCAAATCTCATTAGGGAAAAGAGTTTTCTCAGTGTATGAAGTTATTAACCAAGAGCGGTGAAAAGCTGAGATAACATTATATGTCAGTAGAGACTTGTATTTCCCAAACCTATCGAACATTGAAAACTTAAACATAGTAATTTATTGAAGGCATTCCCATAGAATCCTATGTGTTGTGTACTCACATTAAAGGAGGGAGTGAAAATGAACTCAGATGAATTAAGTGATTGAAATTTTTGTTTATATTGTTTAATAGCTACGCATTTGTTAGTATAAGACCAATGGAACAACAGTGGTCATAATTTAGGCAACATGAAACAGTTGGTAATTGGTAAGCATTGCTTATATGACCAAATGTAGATCTAATACTGTGCATTATTGCATCAGGGTATGTCTTGTGACTTCCAGATTTTTTCTCAGGTATAAACACAGTTTTCTAAAGGCATTTTATACATTTGTTACCTAAAATGAACAACTGTGTAACTGTCATCTATACCTAGAATTTTTTATCAGAGGTATTTCAGATTTTGGATTTCGGAGTATTTGTATTATACTTACTGTTTGAGTGCCACTAATCCAAAAATCCAAAATGCACCAATGAACATTTCATTTGAGCATCATATCGGTGCTCAAAATTTTTCAGGTTTTTGGATTAAGGATGTTTAACCTGCATGTAGAAAGAGACTTATTTAGACAAACTTGAAAGACTCATGTCCTACTTACACGTGGGTTGTCGTTTTGTTTTGTTTTTTGTTTTGAGACAGTCTCGCTCTGTTACAGCCCAGGCTGGAGTGCAGTGGCATGATCTTGGCTCACTGCAGCCTCCGCCTCACAGGTTCAAGTGATTCTAGTGCCTCAGCCTCCAGTGTAGCTCGGATTACAGACATGGCTGTTCTATGGGAAATTCCTTGAGACACACTGGGAATCCCTTTCCCTAAAGGAAAAGCTTTTCTGCAACTTTATGTAACTCAGTATGAGTAACAATTAACAATGGCAATAATAGTTGTGTCATTGGACTAGTGGAATTTTAAGATATATTGTAATTTCAGAGATGCCTGGCTGCTTTCACTTGGCAAGTTTGAAATGATTCATTCCTGTTTTGGGGATTTTTCAGCCAGAAAAGACAGCATACCACTCTGGAGCTATAGAGAATTTTAAGAGCAGTTTTGGCTAAAGAATAGGCCAGGTTCTTACAGGTCTTGGGAAATATTTTGAGCTTTATTGAACATTCTAAGAGGAAGTCACTGTAAGGTTTTGAGCAAAGGGAAGATTTGAATCTGATTATTTTTTTCTTTCTATTAAGCACGCTGGCATGTTATCCAAACTCAGTATCACCAGTAATGGAACAAAATGACATTGTGTCTTTGCCATTGTATCACATCAAGAGGAGGCATGGTAACATTACCAATGTAAATTTCTTGTTAAATGTTGATCTAGAATTTGATCATGATACAACAAAGAGATCCAGTGTGGGACATACTACAAAAAGCTGGTCTGATCTTTAAAAAAGGTCAATGCCATAAAAGACCATACAAAGGTGAGGAGTGAATAGTTGAAGGAGGCAGTGAATGAAAATGTGTGTGCTGTGTGTGTGGTCCTTGATAGATTTTTTTTAAAAACCATGGATTTTTAAAAAAACCATAAACACCTTGTTTTCAACAATTGGGGAAACTTATATGTAGACAATTATCAGTTTTAACTTTCTTGGATGTGATAATGATATTGTAGTTACATAGGAGATTGTCCCTGTTTGTAGGAGATGCATGCTGAAAAGGTTTTGGGGGAGTGAAAGGTATACAGTTTATTTTTAACTCGTTCAGGTGGAAAAAGTATATGTAGATGGAAATTAAGCAAATATAGCAAAATGTTACTGATCATTGATATAGATGAAGAGTGGTGTTTATTATACCAAACTTTCAACTTTTCTTTAGGTTAAAATTTTTAAAAATAAAAAGGGATAGGGTAGAATAAGTACATGGTAAGATAACAGAACTACAGAGTCTTAAACTTTTTGATTTAACACTTTAGGTTCCAGCTTCATTCAGTGTTACATGTGAGATGATGGCCTCTTATGAAAAACCTCGGTAAAGTTTATCAACATTCCTTTTTTTTAATTATTAATTTTTTTTTTTAAGAGATAAGATCTTGCTGTATTGCTCAGACTAGTCTACAATTCCTGGGCTCAAGTAATCCCCCCACCTTAGCCTAAAAAATTATGTGTGCTTTTAATCTAAAATACCCAAAGGTTTTTTTTTTTTTTTTTTTTTTTTTAAATCCAGCAATTTTGCTGGAGTATGTCTTAGGGTTGGTCGTTCTGAGTTCATAGACTAATGTTGATTCATGTTCTCTCTTGCCTTGTGTAATTTTTAAAGTATCTTTTAGCTCCTATAGAAATGGTATATTCTAGTTTTGATCTGAGGATGTCTTTCTGGCTTACTGTCATAGAGACATCATTCTGTTCTTTATTCCTTCTATTTTTTATTTTTATTTTTTTTGAGACAGGGTCTCGCTCTGTCACCCAGGCTGGAGTGCAGTGGCATGATTATGACTCACTGTGGCCTCAACCTCCTGGGCTCCTCTCACCTCTGCCTCCCGAAGTAGCTAGGACCACAGGCACGTGCCACTACTCCCAGCTAATTTTTTTTTTTTTTTTTTTTAAGACAGAGTTTCGCTCTTGTTAAGGCGAGAGTACAATGGCGTGATCTCAGCTCACTGCAACCTTTGCCTCCAAGGTTCGAGCGATTCTCCTGCCTCAGCCTCCCAAGTAGCTGGGATCACAGGCATGCGCCACCACACCCAGATAATTTTGTATTTTTAGTAGAAATGGGGTTTTACCATGTTGGCCAGGCTGGTCTTGAACTCCTGACCTGACCTGCCTTAGCCTCCCAAAGTGCTGGGATTACAGTGTGAGCCATGGCACCTGGCCTAATTTTTGTAATTTTTGTAGAGACAGGATTTCTCTATGTTACCCAGGCTGGTCTTGAACTCATGGGGCTCAAGCGATCTGCCCACCTCCACCTCCGCCTCCCAGAGTGCTGGTATTACAGGCTTTAGTCACAGGGACCTGGCCTCCCTTCTTCTTACTTTTAGTAACTTTGTATGGGATTTAACTTCTATACTTTGTTTCCTTTTTATGTGAATTTAGTTTTCCTCAACTTTTAGAAGGAAACTAGTCAAGATAATGTTTCTAACTTTATATAACTCCCTCTTCTGTTAAAAAATTATGGCAGTTGTTTTCTAAGGATTCCTGGCTCTGTCCCTGTGCCCCATGTTAGTCTGTTCCTTCTCCCTTTTTCCTGTCCTGTTGATTTTGATTCATCTCCCAGCAGTGACTCTTCATAGCAGGCCCTCTCCTGGAAAGGATCTCTGACTGGTTAGTGTCAAGGGTTCATGGGGGTTAAACTCCTCTGGCCCCTTTATGCCTTACCTTGGGTTCCCTGTTACTTGTGTATTATTGGTGTGGACAAACCTCCTCCTAGTGCGCTGCAGTTCTCTAATTGGCTGCTGTGCCTTCTGGGTCATACCTCTTGGGTGTTGAGAATTCTCCTGTTTTCAGGTCCTTTAATAAAGATGGATTGCTTCCCATGTAGGTGCTATAGCACTAGGGTTTGTGACTGTGGTAGTCTGTCACCACCAACTTGTATTTTGGGGTTCTTGTAAAGGTCATTGCTATCTAGTTCAGTAGTTATGTGGGATCCAGGAAAATCCAAAACATTTCCATCTCTACTTTTCCAGAATCTGCTAGATCTCCTTGCCCCATTCTTAAAGAGTTTGCTGTATATGGTTTAGTTTTTTCCTTAATATTTTTTTCTTGATATCTTAAAATATATCTTTATGAATATTGCCTACTTTATTGTGATGCACTCAGGGCAGTTGAGGGATAGTCACCTTAAGTCTTTAGGCATTTGTCTTTTTAATAACTTTATGTAAATAGATGTGGTAGATTTTCCTGTCTTGTGATGCTGAATTTTATTTGTCTCTGCACTGATGTGACTAAGTTTCTTTTTTCTCATTAGGGTGGTTTTTCTAATCTCTTGAAGTCCAATTATCAAACTTTTCAACTGTGTGTGAAGTGGGAGTAAATAAATTCCTGGTTTTGAGGGAGAGGAACTTTGCCTTTACTAGCGGGAGCGTTTTTGCTTTCTCCTGAATTGTCAAAGCTGTGACAGTTGCTGCATAGGCAAGGTCATACCCAAGGTAGAAGGAAATAGGGCAAGAATTCAGTTTCTTCAGTAACTTCTTGTGGCACAGAATTGAACATTTATTGCTAAGAAAACAGGAATATTCTTTTAAAATACCTTTTTTGAGTAAAGATTAGTTTACTTAAATACAGGCAGTCCTTGCTATGCAGGATAAGTAAAACGACTAAAAATAATAATGCAAGCTGAAACCGTGCAAAGCAATTTTAATAGTCAGTGGGAAAATTACAATTGCTTTGTGATCTTTAAAAATTTTTGTTAAAACACTAAAATCTTTTGTCAATTACAAAAGTATAGGGGAACAAAAAAATAAAACTACTGTTTACTACAGTGTAACTTAAAATACTAAGAACATTGAGAATTAAAGTACTTTATTTCTTTGTAAAAAGCTTGCCAGTAGTAGTTTCAATAGTAGTTTAAAGAGTACTTCTCTGTGTCTTTTCTGTGCCGTGGTTGCTTCCAACATTTTATCCTTTGCACTTTTAATGTCATGAAATGTCCTAGAGTTTCTTTAATGTGAACTATTTTCCTGGAGTCACTTCCTCTGGGACGTTGCCATTCTTTCCATCACAACCAGTTTCCTCACTGATGTTGGTAAGTTCCCTGGCTGTATATCTAGAGGCCCTGAAACCTTGTCAGCCTTGCCATAGTCAGCATTTTCTTCTATAACTCCATATATTCAAATTTCACTCCAGTATTATCACTTTTCATTTCTTTGCTGCACTTTCATCTTTGTTGGCCAGCCCCATTTGGATTATCTGTATTTGTTTTTTTGTTTTTTGTTTTTTTTTTTGAGACGGAGTCTCGCTCTGTTGCCCAGGCTGGAGTGCAGTGGTGTGATCTTGGCTCACTGCAACCTCTGCCTCCCAGGTTCATACCGTTCTCCTGCCTCAGCCTCCGGAGTAGCTGGGACTACAGGTGCCTGCCACCACGCCTGGCTAATTTTTTGTATTTTTAGTAGAAACAGGGTTTCACTGTGCTAGCCAGGTTGGTCTTGATCTCCTGACCTCGTGATCCGCCCACATCGGCCTCCCCCAAGTGCTGAGATTACAGGCGTGAGCCACTGTGCCCGACCAGATTATCTGTATTTGTAAAAAGTCCTTTGGGGTTTATCACTGTAAGACAGGCAACACACTGCACTCTTGGCTGTTTGTTGTCCAGTGACCAATCACCAATAGAATGAAAGAAGGGAGGTGATTGGTCACTGATCCTGATGTTCATCTGTTATTTACATGGTGGTTTGTGGACTGAAGAGCTGGCAATGAAGTTTGTCCTTTATATAATTACTTACAGTAATGTATGATAACTGAAATTTGAGCCATGTTATTGGAGACTGGTAATTAAACCTTGGTATAAACCATAGTAATTGAAATTTGTGCATATTAGGATTATGCAAGTCAAGAACTCCGCCTGTAATGTAAAAAAGCATACTTAGATTTGGTAAAAATGGTAAAGATAGTAATGGGACTGAGTCTGAGAAATTTATGCAATAATGTAGTGCTTAAAAATATTTTTTAAAAAGTTAAGATTATTTTGAGATACGTTCCATCAATACTGAATTTATTGAGAGTTTTTAGCATGAAGGACTGTTGAATTTTGTCAAAGGCCTTTTCTGCATCTATTGAGATAATCATGTAGTTTTTGTCTTTGGTTCTGTTTATATGCTGGATTACGTTTATTGATTTGTGTATGTTGAACCAGCCTTGCATCCCAGGGATGAAGCACACTTGATCATGGTGGATAAGCTTTTTGATGTGCTGCTGGATTCAGTTTGCCAGTATTTTATTGAGGATTTTGGCATCAATGTTCATCAGGGATATTGGTCTAAAATTCTTTTTTTGTTGTGTCTCTGCCAGGCTTTGGTATCAGGATGATGTTGGCCTCATAAAATGAGTTAGGGAGGATTCCCTCTTTTTCTATTGATTGGAATAGTTTCAGAAGGAATGGTACCAGCTCCTCCTTGTACCTCCGGTAGAATTCGGCTGTGAATCCATCTGGTCCTGGACTTTTTTTGGTTGGTAGGCTATTAATTATTGCCTTAATTTCAGAGCCTGCTATTGATCTATTCAGGGATTCAACTTCTACCTGGTTTAGTCTTGGGATGGTGTAAGTGTCCAGGAAATTATCCATTTCTTCTAGGTTTTCTAGTTTATTTGCGTAGAGGTGTTTATAGTATTCTCTGATGGTAGTTTGTATTTCTGTGGGGTCAGTGGTGATATCCCCTTTATCATTTTTTATTGCGTCAATTTGATTCTTCTCTCTTTTCTTCTTTATTAGTCTTGCTAGCGGTCTATCAATTTTATTGATCTTTTCAAAAAACCAGCTCCTGGATTCATTGATTTTTTGGAGGTTTTTTTGTGTCTCTATCTCCTTCATTTCTGCTCTGATCTTAGTTATTTCTTGCCTTCTGCTAGCTTTTGAATGTGTTTGCTCGAGCTATTTATGACAAATCCACAGCCAATATCATACTGAATGGGCAAAAACTGGAAGCATTCCTTTTGAAAACTGGCACAAGACAGGGATGCCCTCTCTCACCACTCCTATTCAACATAGTGTTGGAAGTTCTGGCTAGGGCAATCAGGCAAGAGAAAGAAATAAAGGGTATTCAGTTAGGAAAAGAAGAAGTCCCTGTTTGCAGATGACATGATTATATATTTAGAAAACCCCATCATCTCAGCCCAAAATCTCCTTAAGCTGATAAGCAACTTCAGCAAAGTCTCAGGATACAAAATCAATGTGCAAAAATCACAAGCATTCGTATACACCAGTAACGGACAAACAGAGAGCCAAATCATGAATGAACTTCCATTCACAATTGCTTCAAAGAGAATAAAATACCTAGGAATCCAGCTTACAAGGGATCTAAAGGACCTCTTCAAGGAGAACTACAAACCACTGCTCAGTGAAATAAAAGGACACAAATGGAAGAACATTCCATACTCATGGATAGGAAGAATCAATATCGTGAAAATTTCCATACTGTCCAAGGTAATCTATAGATTCAATGCCATTCCCATTAAGCTGCCAATGACTTTCTTCACAGAATTGGAAAAAACTGCTTTAAAGTTCATATGGAACCAAAAAAGAGCCCGCATCTCCAAGACAATCCTAAGTCAAAAGAACAAAGCTGGAGGCATCACGCTACCTGACTTCAAACTATACTACAAGGCTACAGTAACCAAAACAGCATGGTACTGGTACCAAAACAGAGATATAGACCAATGAAACAGAACAGAGCCCTCAGAAATAATACCACACATCTACAACCATCTGATCTTTGACAAACCTGACAAAAACAAGAAATGGGGAAAGGATTCCCTATTTAATAAATGGTGCTGGGAAAATTGGCTAGCCATAAGTAGAAAGCTGAAACTGGATCCCTTCCTTACTCCTTATATGAAAATTAATTCAAGATGGATTAGAGACTTAAATGTTAGACCAAATACCATAAAAACCCTAGAAGAAAACCTAGGTAATACCATTCAGGACATAGGCATGGGCAAGGACTTCATGTCTAAAACACCAAAAGCAATGGCAACAAAAGCCAAAATTGACAAATGGGTTCTAATTAAACTAAAGAGCTTCTGCACAGCAAAAGAAACTACCATCAGAGTGAACAGGCAACCTACAGAATGGGAGAAAATTTTTGCAATCTACTCATCTGACAAAGGGCTAATATCCAGAGTCTACAAAGAACTCAAATTTACGAGAAAAAAACAACCCCATCAAAAAGTGGGCAAAGGATATGAATAGACATTTCTCAAAAGAAGACATGCCTACAGCCAACAGGCACATGAAAAAATGCTCATCATCACTGGCCATCAGAGAAATGCAAATCAAAACCACAATGAGATACCATCTCACACCAGTTAGAATGGTAATCATTAAAAAGTCAGGAAACAACAGGTGCTGGAGACGATGTGGATAAATAGGAACACTTTTACGCTGTTGGTGGGGTTGTAAACTGGTTCAACCATTGTGGAAAACAGTATGGCGATTCCTCAAGGATCTAGAACTAGAAATACCATATGACCCAGCCATCCCATTACTGGGTATATACCCAAAGGATTATAAATCATGCTGCTATAAAAACACATGCACACGTATGTTTATTGCGGCACTATTCACAATAGCAAAGACTTGTAATCAACCCAAGTGTCTATCAGTGACAGACTGGATTAAGAAAATGTGGCACATATACACCATGGAATACTATGCAGCCATAAAAAAGGATGAGTTTGTGTCCTTTGTCGGGACATGGATGCAGCTGGAAACCATCATTCTGAGCAAACTATTGCAAGAACAGAAAACCAAACACCACATGTTCTCACTCATAGGTGGGAATTGAACAATGAGATCACTTGGACTTGGGAAGGGGAACATCACACACCGGGGCCTATTATGGGGAAGTGGGAGAGGGGAGGGATGGCATTGGGAGTTATACTTGATGTAAATGACGAGTTGATGGGTGCTGACGAGTTGGTGGGTGCACCACAGCAACATGGCAAAAGTATACATATGTAACAAACCTGCACGTTGTGCACATGCACCCTAGAAATTAAAGTATAATTAAAAAAAAAAAAAGTTAAGATTAAGGAATTATAGAGAAAATCCACGAAGATGTGTGTGTGTTTGTGTGTGTGTGTATACAGTAACACTAAGGGTAAAGGTCTGAAAGGACAAAGTTTTAGTTTGTTCTGTGATCTTACTTTTCTACATTATTGCATATTCGTGTGACCAAAACCTTCATTTCTATGACCTGAGTAATTTCTTCTGGCACCGGATTGGGTCTCTCACAAATCCTCCTATGTAGATGACTGACTTGCTTGTTCCTTTTTTTTTTTTTTGAGACGGAGTTTCACTCTTGTTGCCCAGGCTGAAGTGCAATGGTGCAATCTTGGCTCATGGCAACTTCCACGTCCTGGGTTCAAGTGATTCTCCTGCCTCAGCCTCCCGAGTAGCTGGGATTATAGGCGCCCACCACAATGCCTGGCTAATTTTGTATTTTAAGTAGAGGCGGGGTTTCTCCGTGTTGGTCAGGCTGGTCTTGAACTCCTGACCTCAGGTGATCTGCTTGCCTCGGCTTCCCAAAATGCTGGGATTACAGGTGTGAGCTACCATGCCTGAACGCTTGTTCCTTTTTGCAGCAGAAGGAATAATGGTGTTGTAGGTGAGGCCTGCATTTATTTTTTGCAGATAAATGGAGAAGGGATGAAGGGTGGAAAAGATTACACAAGTGGCTAAAGGATTGACTTAAGGTTTTTATGTGCAAATTTTACAACTAGAGGGAGAAAACCTCCCTTAATATGTTTATTGTAAACATTTAGGACATATTGAAGAGTGTAAGGAAATAAAAATAGAAAATCACGTATAGTTCCATTACTTAGATGAACTACTTCATCTCTCTGTTAATATTTTGGTGTATGTCCAGCCATACTCTTCCTTTTTTATGCATGCATACAGACTTTTACACTTTTATACAAGCCATATTTAAGTGGCATTATACTGTATATGCTTCCTATAAGTGGATTTCCAGGGTACACAGAAACTTTTAAAGAGGTTTTTTTTTTTTTTTTTTTCTGAGACGGAGTCTTGCTCTGTCGCCCAGGCTGGAGTGCAGTGGCCGGATCTCGGCTTACTGCAAGCTCCGCCTCCTGGGTTTATGCCATTCTCCTGCCTCAGCCTCCCAAGTAGCTGGGACTATAGGCGCCCGCCACCTCGTCCAGCTAGTTTTTTGTATTTTTTAGTAGAGACGGGGTTTCACTGGGTTAGCCAGGATGGTCTCGATCTCCTGACCTCGTGATCCGCCCGTCTCGGCCTCCCAAAGTGCTGGGATTACAGGCTTGAGCCACCGCGCCTGGCCAAGAGTTTATGTAAAATTTAAAATATACAAAATAAAAAAGCAAACAAACAAAAAATCCAGGATAGAGACCAGATTAGTACAATGAACTTAATGTACCTATCACCCAGCTTCAGTGATTTTAGTACCTGAGCAATCTTGTTTCATCCATAGCCACCTACTTTTGCATTATTTTGAAACATCTTCCAGGTAAGTATTTCAGTATATTTCAGTTAGCAACTTGACATTTTGCCAAATTAACCTTCCTGAAAAGTGTATCCATGTATACCTGACAGCGATTAGATTTAAAAAGTCTTTTTATTTTTATTTATTTTTGATACAGAATTTCGCTTGTTGCCCAGGCTAGAGTGCAGTGGCGTGATCTCAGCTCACTGCAACCTCTGCCTCCTGGGTTCAAGCGATTCTCCTGCCTCAGCCTCCCCAGTAGCTGGGATTACAGTGCCCACCACCACGCCCAACTAATTTTTCATATTTTTAGTAGAGACAGAGTTTCACCATGTTGGCCAGGCTGGTCTTGAACTCCTCACCTCAGGTAATCCACCTGCCTTGGCCTCCCAAATTGCTGGGATTACAGGGGTGAGCCACTGCACCTGGCCTAAAAGGCCTTTTAAAAATCTTAGTGTTATGAGTTAGATGCATATATCATTTTCCTCAGATAATACAAAAAAATCCTAACACATTGAATTAGGCCGTGCTTATACTCTGGCATCAAACTTTTAGTTTCCCCATCAGTATATATCCCTCATAAAAATGTTGTGACTATTGATAGGGTGACCAAATAACTTACTGTCCAAACTGGGACACTTTGAGATTGAAAGGATGCACTGTTAATAATAATGTCCATATAAGGAACATAAACCAGGACTATATTTTGGCGCAGCTGGATTGTATGCTCATCCTACCATTAGGTCATGTATATAAGGTATATATATATACAGACGATCACTATATTACATAGTCAATAAATGGTAGCATTTATTAAGTTTAAGTGTTTAATATATGCCCATGCATGGATATATATTAAAATCTTCCCTTTAAAAGGGGTATTTTGAATTGGTAACTCATAAAGTCCTAAGTTTTCATTCCTGTGTTTTTTTGGAGCTGACAGTGATCATTAATTTTTTTTTTAAGTACTGTAGCTTTAATTTTCATAATTAAGACTTTGTATTTGTATTGATATTTGCAGCTGGAGAATGCTGGAGGAGACCTTAAGGATGGCCACCACCACTATGAAGGAGCTGTTGTCATTCTGGATGCTGGTGCTCAGTACGGGAAAGTCATAGACCGAAGAGTGAGGGAAATGTTCGTGCAGTCTGAAATTTTCCCCTTGGAAACACCAGCATTTGCTATAAAAGAACAAGGATTCCGGTAGGCTTTTCACTAATCTTTTTATGAGGAGATTGAACTTAGATTGTGGAATATTTTATTATTAATTTGCTTGAGCACTGAATTTTTCTACGAAAATAAGATATGGAATGGTTTTATGAGTGATTTCCCATGGCTCTGATTTGGGGAGAAAAAGGAAAAATTTAAGCTTTCAGTTTAAAGGGATTAATTTTAATTGCACAGTTGAAAGAACTTACTATCTTTTGAGTATTTTATGTTTTATAGGATTTGTGGGTCAGAGTTAGATGTAGCTGTTGTGGTCATTCATTCATTTACCCAAAAGCATTTTATCAAAGGAAAGTAGGAAGTTGGCTAGAATACTCCAAAGAGAAGAAATCTGTGTACAATAAGTGTTTTTGCTTCCTGTCCCAATAGACTAGTTTCCAAAGTATGGAGAAGATTTCTTAAATCTAATATACGGGCTAATTTTGACAGCTTGTACCCTTAGAACTAGTCAAAATAACAGCCAGCTTATATCGTTTCTTCCTTTAACCGCTATTTTTGGTTAATGTCATGCTTTCTTTTTTTATTTTATTTTATTTTTTTTTTTTTTTGAGACGGAGTCTCGCTCTGTCGCCCAGGCTGGAGTGCAGTAGCCGGATCTCAGCTCACTACAAGCTCCGCCTCCCGGGTTTACGCCATTCTCCTGTCTCAGCCTCCCGAGTAGCTGGGACTACAGGCGCCCGCCACCTCGCCCGGCTGTTTTTTTGTACTTTTTAGTAGAGACGGGGTTTCACCGGGTTAGCCAGGATGGTCTGGATCTCCTGACCTCGTGATCCGCCCGTCTCAGCCTCCCAAAGTGCTGGGATTACAGGCTTGAGCCACCGCGCCCGGCTTATGCTTTCTTTTTTTTGAGACAGAGTCTCACTTTGTTACCCAGGCTGAAGTACAGTGGCACGATTTTGGCTCACTGCAACCTCCACCTGCTATTCAGGCGATGCTCCTGCCTCAGCCTCTGGAGTAGCTGGAACTACAGGCGCATGCCACCACACCTGTCTAATTTTTGTATTTTTAGTACAGAATGGGTTTCACCATCTTGTCCAGGCTAGTCTCGAACCCCTGACTTCAGGTGATCCGCCTGCTTAGTTTCCCAAAGTGCTGGATTACCAGCGTGAGCCACTGTGTCCGGCCAATGTCATGCTTTTTAATTTTTTTTTAATTGTTGTTTTTTCTTAGATTAAGACTGTTATGTGGAAGCAAGCAACTGTAGTTTATGTCCTTAATTGGCTTTTAAACTTTAATATTAGATGTACTATGCTTTTCCCAAAATTTAAAATTTTATTTTTCTTAAAAGAATTATCTTTCTAGTGTGAAAGTGGTTCAAAGAACTTTTAAAGACTTCACAGACATGTGTGCATTATCCTGTGATATTTTGGCTCTGAAGTAGAGTGAATTAGAAATTAGAAAAGGCGGGTTTAAATTTAATTCTGCTCTAGTGTTAGGATACAGATAAAAAATGACTCTCTCTTTTAAACTATGGAATTTTAGAGTAATAAGGGACCCTCGAGTTTATCTAATTCAGCTGACTATTTACCAGTAAGAACTAGTTTTTTAGAGGGATCAAAAAACTTTGTGATAAATCTGAATGGCTCTCTGTCAGATCAGAGCTCCATCATTCCCCTCACCCAAAACAAATGAAAAATCCCCAGCAAAGTAACAGACTAAATAGATACTAGAATAGGATAGCTGAATACTTGGTGAGAGAAATCTAATGGGTTTCATGTCACTTGATCATAAACAGTGTCTAGGTTCATTTTGTACCTCAAATTTCCCTTATGTAGCAGGAGAATAGGAACTATATCACTGTGGCTTTTATTACTGTAATCCTTTCTGCAGAAATAACTATTTGGCCACCCCTTTTCTAGAACATCTTGTGACATGAGAGACATCTTAACCTACTTATTTTTGTTATTATTATTACTTTTTTGAGATGGAGTCTCACTCTGTCGCTCAGGCTGGAATGCAGTGGTGTGATCTCGGCTCACTGCAGCCTCTGCCTCCCAGGTTCAACCTGGCAGATTCTACTGCCTCAGCCTCCCGAGTAGCTGGAATTGCAGGCAGGTGCTGCCACACCTGGTTAATTTTTTTACTTTTAGGTGAGATGGAGTTTTGCCATGTTGGCCAGGCTGATCTCGAACTCCTGACCTAAAGTAATCTGTCCGCCTCAAGCCTCCCAAACTGCTGGGATTACAGGCGTGAGCCACCCCATGTGGCCCATCTATTTTTAGAAACTTGATCTGCCTGATACATAAAATTGGTATTTGGAATGAATTATGGCTTATTGGGCCTTGTAATTGCAAGTTATTTTCAAAATAGCAGGGTAGAAATGGAAGGCTCAAAGAGTGATTAGCTTTTAAAGATTTGTTGAAATAAGACGTTCTTAATTGGTTTAAGTACTGCTTGAGTTTTATCCTTAACTAAGTCCATGACTTTTTTGTTTTTTTAATAGCACTAAGAATCTTATATCCTTGAGTTATTTAGCAGATTAAGGAGTACTAGGCAGTCCCATGGTGGTTATCCTTTGTGAAACTAAATATAATATAATAGAATCTAGAGGTCTTGGTTATTAAGTATGTTTTATAGAATTTCAGCTTCTGTTTGTTTTGGTTTTTTTTTTTTGAGACGGAGTCTCACTCTGTTGCCAGGCTGGATGGAGTGCAGTGGCGCGATCTCAGCTCACTGCAAGCTCTGCCTGCTGGGTTCACGCCAATCTCCTGTCTCAGCCTCCCAAGTAGCTGGGACTACAGGCACACACCACCACACCTGGCTAATTTTTTGTATTTTTAGTAGAGACAGGGTTTCACCATGTTAGCCAGGATGGTCTCGATCTCCTGACCTCGTGATCCTCCCGCCTCGACCTCCCAAAGTGCTGGGATTACAGGTGTGAGCCGCTGCACCCGGCCTTAGCTTCTGTATTTTTAAGGAGTTAGGTTATAGATCTACCCTTAGGGGTAACCGCATTTCCCTTTAGAATTGTTATCTTAAATATCTCATATTTATCATCTGAATAGGTTGTCATCCATCTCTCTTTTGCAGAACACATGCTGGCCAATGTTTACCACGTCTCAGGTTGCTCATACAAAGTTCAAAAGGTGCTTTTGAGCTCATTGAAATTGCTGTTTTTTTAAAAATGACCTAGCTCACTGAGTTGTTTTTTTTTTTTTTTTCTCTCTCACTGTTTTGTTTTTTATTTTTTTAAATTTTTTGTAGACATGGGGTTTTGCCATATTGCCCAGGCTGGTCTTGAACTCCTGGGCTCAAGCAGTCTGCTCATCTCTGTCTCCCAAAGTGCTATGATTACAGGTGTGAGCCTCCATGCCCAGCCTTACTGAGATTTTTTAAAAAAATAAATTTGATTTATGTCATATTATTCTTCTAGATGTATTATAAATCTAGCAATATACTTTGTATATTTTTATATGACAGGGAACGACTAATTAAAAAGTGTGTTGCAATCCACATTTGTAAGTAAATTTTGATTAGATTTTACAATGCCTTTTTCTTTGAAATACAGATGAAACAGATTTATCTGCAAACTCAAAATGAGTTAGAGAGTACCTTAAATTGGATAAAGGGACTAAGTATACCTTTATTATGTGAGTGGGCATGTGTGGCAAACTGGAGAGCATGTGCAGCTTGAAGGTGCAAGCCTCTTTATGATTCCAGTTGGTTGTAGTTATACAGGAGTGAAGGCCCAGTGTTTCCAGATTCTTTTTTCCCTAAAGAAAATCCAGAAATCTGAATTTTTGTGAAATTCCTGATATTAAAATGTTTAAATTTTTTGAGTGAATACTGATGGCCAGTGTAGATGTATTAATGGCCAGGAGAGGAACATAGGCCTCAGTTTGGAGTTTTCCCTTAGTGTAGTAGTTTGACTCCCAAGTTAACCCATGCTCTGCAAATTGTAAGGTAGCTAAATTATACTACTGGCCTGATTTCTGAGAGCAGGGCATGTGGGGCAGAATTGTTATTAGCTCCCTTTCCTGGGCTCAGGGAAAATTGCTGGGGATGGTGGATGCTGTAAACAGGCAAAGTTAGGTAATTTATACTTTCTATTCTGCCGTCTTTTGTTGTAGAGTATTTTGCTCTGAGCTACCCAGGGCCTTCATAATACCTTCAGTTGTTCTGTGACCTGCTAGGCTCTGAGAAGACCCGTGTTTTCACCATCTCCAGAATTCTTTTTTTTTTTTTTTTTTTGAGACGGAGTCTTGCTCAGTCACCCAGGCTGGAGTGTGGTGGCGCGATCTCGGCTCACTGCAAGCTCCGCCTCCCGGGTTCTCGCCATTCTCGTCTCAGCCTCCCGAGTAGCTGGGACTACAGGTGCCCGCCACTACGCCCGGCTAGTTTTTTGTATTTTTAGTAGAGACGGGGTTTCACCGTGTTAGACAGGATGGTCTCGATCTCCCGACCTCGTGATCCGCCCGTCTCGGCCTCCCAAAGTGCTGGGATTACAGGCTTGAGCCACCGCGCCCGGCCCAGAATTCTTATGTACTTCTTCCACTGATAAGGAAACAAGTAAAACAAATCCATGCTAAATATCACAGATAGAAACATTGGTATTGTCTATTTGGAAGTTTGTGCTTATTAACAAGTAAATGCTTGATAGACTTCTAAACATTGCAGTAAAGTACAGTAAAAATAATTAAACTGTGTAGGATGGTAATTCGCTGTGATATAATTAGAATTTGCTACATTCTACCAAAAACAACAAAATTTCTGAATCTGTGTTGTTTCCCTCAGTGGCACAAGGGAGAGAGGGCATAGACCTTGTGTAAAAATTAACAGAGATTCTTCACTGATTGTTCCTTAAATCACAGTGCTATTATCATCTCTGGAGGACCTAATTCTGTGTATGCTGAAGATGCTCCCTGGTTTGATCCAGCAATATTCACTATTGGCAAGCCTGTTCTTGGAATTTGCTATGGCATGCAGGTATGTCAGCAAATTTGTTTTGAAAGCTTACTTATATTTTATTCTGTTTGTGACTCATACTGTATTAGTATTTTCTCTCTTTAGGATATTTAGGATTAGTTGGATGAGATAACGTGCGCAAATATTACAAATATGTGAATTGCCACACTAGTATGGCAGAACTGGCCTGATAGGGAATCTATTTCCAGAGTAGTAAGTATACTATTTCATGTAACAAAACACTATCCATTTAAAAAAACCTTGGACATGCAAATTTACATAAAATTTTCAGAAATAGTACGCAGAGCTCCTGTATACCTTTATCTAATACTCCAGTTGTTGACATTTTTGAACCATTTGAAAGTTGCACACGTGATGCCCTGTTACTTATATTTCCTAAATATTAGGACACTCTCACTGCCTAACCACGGTACAACTATCCAGATCAGAAAAGTTAACATTGACTTATTGTTAGAATCTAATCCACAGACTCCTTCACATTTCAGTTTGTCTCATTAATATCTCTTATAGGCCACAGATCAGTCAGGACTATGTATTGTTTTTAGTTGTTGTTTCTTTAGACTCTTTCAGTCTGAAACAGTTCCTCAGTGTTTCCTTCTCTTTCATGACCATGAAAGTATTTTTAAAAAGTATGTGTTAGTTATTTTGTAGAACATTTCCCAACTTTGGTTTCTGTGATGATTCCTCATTGTTAGATTCAGGTTATGAACTTTTGTCAGGAGTATCACAGAATTTGTGCTGTGCTTCTCAGAGCATCTTATCAGGCGGCACACGGTGTGGATTTGTGGCATGACGGGTGATGTTAACTTGGATTATTTGATCAAGATGGTATCTGTCAGGTGTCTCCACTGTAACATTAATTAATAAGTATATGTACCTTGGTTTTATATCGAAAGTAAGAATAGGCCAGGCGTGGTGGCTCACCCCCGTAATCCTAGCACTTTGGGAGGCTGAGGTGGGCGGATCACCTGGTCAGGAGTTTGAGACCAGCCTGACCAACATGGGGAAACCCCCGTCTCTACTAAAAATACAAAATTAGCTGGGCGTGGTGGCACATGCCTGTAATCCCAGCTCCTTGGGAGGCTGAGTCAGGAGAATCGCTTAAACCCGGGAGGTGGAGGTTGCGGTGTGCGGAGATCATGCCATTGCACTCCAGCCTGAATGACAAGAGCGAAACTCCTCAAAAAAAAAAAAAAAAAAGTAAGAATAAGTAGGGACTTACTGAGATCTTGAGATAAGGTACTCGTCTTCTTTTCTTTCTTTTTTTTTCAAATACTTTGTTTTTAGAGTGGTTTTACATTCACAGCAAAATTAAGGTACAGAAATATCTTAAATACCTCCAACCGCTACACATGCATAGCTTCTCCCATTATCAGTATCCCACACCAGTGTTACATTTGATATAACTGATGAACCTACATCAACACATCATTATTCCCAAAGTCTTTAGTTTACATTAGGGTTCATTCTTGATTTTTGTACATTCTATTGTTTTGGACAAATGTATAATGACATGTATCTACCATTGTAGTATTATGCATAGTATTTTGACTGCCTAATCCTTTACCTATTTATCCCCCAACTCCTGGCAACCACTCAAATTTTTTTTATCATCTTTATAGTTTTGCCTTTTTCAGAATGTCATATAGTTGGAATCATACAGTATGTAGCCTTTTCAGATTGGCTTCTTTCACTTAGTAATGTGCATTTAAAGTTCTTCCATGTCTTTTCAGTCTGGGTAGCTAATTTCTTTTTAGCACTGAATAATATTCCTTTGTATGGATGTATCACAGTTCATTCACTCACTTACTCATTCCGTAAGTGACAGTTTACTTACTCATCTACTAACGTCTTGGTGACTTCCAAGTTTCGGTAATTATGAATAAAGCTGCTGTGAACATCCATGTACAGGTTTTTGTGTGGACATCAATGTTCGGCTTTTTCAGTAAATTCTAAGGAGAATGATTACTAAATCGTTTTTTAAGAGTATGTTTAGTTTTGTAAGAAATTGCCAAAACTGTGTTCCAAAGTAGGTGTACAATTTTGCATTTTATAGTAAAAGCCTCTTTTTTCCTTTCAGTGTTCTTTGAAAAGTGATTATGAATTTGACTTGGCAAAAAGATTTTTCCATCTAGTAGTCTTAGAAGAGCCTGTACCCTGATTGAGTTGAATGTTGGATATTGGCTGGCTTCTTTTTTTTTGGTCCCAGGGTGTCATATATTTATATAATTTACTGATTTTCTTTGTCAGAGTACTCAATGTTAATCATATAGCACAACTTATAATTATATTAAATGGTTGTTAGTATATTGAGAGGCATTGTAACTTCTCCTAAGGAAGAATCTCACAAGATATATTTTTAGGGCCTACTTAGAGTGAAATATGTCTGAAAAATGCTCCTTTAATTTAAGAGATAATGGCTTAGTGTTTCCCTATTATGTCAGTTTCCTGATATAATTATAAGGCCAAATTGTTCTGTCATTCGATAGGATATCTTACAGCCAAAGCCAGGCCTGCTGATGTTAAATGCCTAACAATTTTTGCCTTTATTATCATCTGAACTTTTGTAGTAAGATAATGGGATATGCCGATCTTGGTTATTTGGGCAGAATTTGTCCTTCCATAAAATAAGGATATAGATGATGCTGTCTAGCTAATGTATTGTTTGTAAAGGGCTGCCACTTAGTGACTAGGTTGGGTAATTTTAGGACCTAAGTGTGTACCTTTGCCCCCCATGACATTCTGAAATTTGAGCAATTTCAGTGTCTTATATACCATCTTTTCCCATTAACTGGACTCTCCTGACAGAGTCTTTCTAATTGCTTCCTCGTGATTCTTTGCTTTAGAAGAAAAATATCTATACTGCTCCCTTTTATATCTCTTACTGATTTACACCCCCCAGCATAAAAAAACAGAATATCGGTAGAGCTTTTGAAACTTCCTTTGTATGTCTCCATTCACATTCTTCTCTTCCTATCAGTGGCGACCAACTTTCCTGAATTTTATTATTCATTCCCTTTCTTTTTTTTTATAGTTTTATACGTATGTTTGTATTCCTAAATAATATATTTGTTTTGTCTATTGACCTATATATAAGTGAAGTCATACTACGTGTATTATTTTCAACTTTGGTTTTGAGATTCGTTCATGTTAGTACATTTTACTGTAAATTATTCATTTTCACTATTGAATTTGTTTGAATATAGCATGTTACTTTTACATTCCAGTGTTCATACTGTTAGCTTTCTAGTTTTTTTCTATTTAGACAATATTGCCATGAATATTTTTGTACTTGTTTTCTGGTGTTATACATACACAAAATTTTCTCCAGGGTAACTGGCAGTAGGAATGCTGGGTCATAATGTACATTTTCAGTGTCACTAGGTAAATGATAATTTTTTCCCTCAATGTATGTTCCCACAACAATATATAAAAACATCTTCTGCTCTATATCGCTGCCAACCCTTGACATGATTAGATTTCTTTTTGTATTTTCTTATCTGCAAAGGTATTAAATGGGGGTCACATTGTAGTCTCAAAGTTAATTTTCCTTGTTATTGTAAGATTCGTATGTTTATTTGCCATTTGTGTCTGCTTTACTATAGATACTTGTTCATTTTTATATCAAATTGTCTTTGTTATTGTGTTGTGGGAGCCTTTATATATTCTGGATACTAAACTTTTCCCAACTATATATTATTGCAGATACCTTCTGGATTGTGACTTGTCTCTTCACTCTTTATGGTTTCACTTGGCTTTTTATATACTCTCACAAGATTTTGTCAAATTATTTTTATTGGGCAGAATTTCCTTCCCTTTCTCCCTTCTCATTCTAAAACCTAGAAAACTTTGATATATAAGAAAGATAAGAGGAGCTGATCTGATTGGATGGTGGACCTGGAGTACTATATGGGATTCCTTGAGGCAGTTAGAACCTCGGGGTTTATCAGGAATCCATACTGGCCATATACTTTGCTAGGTAGGGCCCTTGGGCTGTAAAGAGACCTGAAGACAGGGAGGAGAGAACATAGTCTGTTTTGATAATCACTCTAGTTCGAATGGACTGGAGTAGAAAATGAGGGGGAAGGTGAAACGAAAAATTAGACAAGGGTCAGGTAAGGAAGTCTTGTGTTTAATATAAGGAACTTGGATTTTATCCTGTAGACCAGGCGTCAGTAAACTATGGCCTATAGACCAAATCTGGCCTACCCCCTATTTTTGCATGACCTGCAAGCAAAGAATGATTTTTTTACATTGTTAAATGATTGGGAAATTGAAAAAAATTATATTTTGTGATGTGTGAAAATAAAATTCAAGTCTGTGTCCATAAATAAGGTTTTATTGGAACAGTCACACCCATTTCTTTATAAGTATTGTCTATGGATGCTTTTGAGCTACAGTGGCAAGAACTGAATAGTTGGTACAGACACAGTAGGGCCTGCAGAGGCTAATATTTTTCTCTGGCCCTTTACAGAAAGTTTACCAACCCTTGCTGTAGATGCTAGAGCGCTAATGAAGAATTTAATCATAGATTAACAGAATCATCTTTATACTGTAGTAGCTAACATTGGTAGGTCTCTAGAACATTGCTGGAAGATGGGCAAGACTAGAGTCAAGGGAACTGATTAGATCGTAGCAATGTTTCTTAAACTGCATGTTAGTTAATGTGCTACAGTAAAGAGTTTTGTTTCTGAGTCTTTAGTTTGACAAATACTGTGTTAAACAAGTGCTAGCAGGTGTCCTTTCCTGCTGGAGCGAACACAAACCTTTATTGTGGGACAGTGTATTGTGAATACCTAAAAGGAGAATGTAGAGGGCACCGTTTGGTAATGGTTTTGAAGAATATGCTACTCTGAGTTACAAGAATGAACATTTATTTAAGTCTGTCTTATTTTCTGTCAGGGGCTGGGTCAACCTGCATTACACATGATTAAGGCAGATATCTTCTGATACCTGTTGTGGAACAGATACACTAAGATGAGTGGGAGTGTTTATATCACTGCAGATTTAATGTTTGCAAAAATCTTGTGTATATTTATCTGAGGTGGGAAGTTTGGGACATGTAAATGATAAATAAGAAAAGAAGATTGATTAACAGAGGAGGTGCTGAATTGAAGAGACCATTTGAAATCAGTCTATAAACCTATGGGACTTGAACAGATGAGCTTAACTGAAAGGCCAGATTTTCCTGCTTCTCGCATCTTTACAGCACAGCCTTCGGCAGGCTTTCAGACTGTTCCTTTGGAGCCAAAGATTTAAATAGCTTGGAGAAATTTATTGTCTAATTCTTGTTCTGGTACAAGGTTCTTGTTGTTTGCTGTAGCTTTTTCCAAACTCAGAATACCTTTTAAAATGCTTTTAAATCAAACTCAGATGTAAGTAATTAAGATATCTATTTTTAAGCAGATTAATTCATTAAAGTACACTAAGTGGAAAATCTGCCAGTGTTTAACAAAACTTAACCGCAGGTCAAATTTTGAATCCAATTTTGTTTTATAACAATGCCTGTTAATAACTGTATAGTTATATATAACAATACCAAATGATCTACATTTATTAAACTCCTTTTATTTTGGGGATACAGATATATCAGGTGTTCTGAAAAGAAATAATATAAATTATTAAATCAGTGTAACAAAATGGGTATTTTTCTTTTGTTTCTATTAACATTAATTTTTTTCTTTGAACAGATGATGAATAAGGTATTTGGAGGTACTGTGCACAAAAAAAGTGTTAGAGAAGATGGAGTTTTCAACATTAGTGTGGATAATACATGTTCATTATTCAGGTATTACATTTTTAGATGAATAAGAACAGTAGTAATTAATTTAAAGTTGATACTGTTATTTTTCACAATTGGAGATTCTATAATTCATAAACAAAATTAAGGGTATAGTAGTGACCACAAGTGTAATTGTCACGTTTGCCTTCCAGTTGAGTGTCAAGACAACATGGGATGGTGGTGATGTTAATAGGGAGTAAGGAAGGTATTTAAGAAATTTGAAAACACCTGTGCAGTTGTGGAACCCTATTTGGAATCATATATAGTGATACCAACATTTGTATTTTCCCTTTTCACTCTTTGATCTGTTTTTAAAGATTATTATTTTTCTTTTTCTTTTTTTTTTGTTTTGTTTTTGAGACGGAGTCTTGCTCTGCCACCCGGGCTGGAGTGCAGTGCCACCATCTCAGCTCACTGCAACCTGCGCCTCTTGGGTTCAAGCGATTCTTCTGCCTCAGCCTCCCGAGTAGCTGGGACTACAGGTGTGAGCCACCACACCCGGCTAATTTTTGTATTTTTAGTGGAGACAGGGTGTCATCATATTGGCCAGGCTGGTCTCAAACTCCTAGACCTCGTGATCCGTCCACCTCGGCCTCCCAGAGTGTTGGGATTACAGGCATGAGCCACCGTGCCCTGCCGAAGATTACTATTTTTCAAAGGAAGATTAATAAAAAAGCCAAGGTTGCTCAGAATAATTTTTTAAACTGAAGTTATTGCCAAAATGAGTTTGAAAGCCAGTGCTTGTTCAGCTTCATAATGGAGAGGTGTTGACACATACACTCATCCTTATTTCATGTGACTAATCTTGAGAACCATTTCAGGAATCTTGTTTGTGATATACCAGAAGAAGCTTTAAACATAAAGATTTGGTTAAGATTTGACATTTTTCTGTCTTTCTAGTTCTAAAATTCTGAGACTCTATCACAACCTATACTATTCCTAAACAATGATGACAACAACAAACCCCAAAATATCATTTTGGCATTAATGTACTTTATCTTCTTGCTTTATTTTTAATTTACATTTTTATTCCTTAATGTTTATTATTTATTTTGTAATTTAATTAAATTTTTTTTTTTGAGATGGAGTCTCGCTCTGTCGCATGCCCAGACTGGAGTGCAGTGGCATGATCTTGGCTCACTGAAACCTCCACCTCCCAGGTTCAAGTGATTCTCCCACCTCAGTCTCCTGAGTAGCTGGGATTATAGGCGAATTTTTTTGTATTTTTAGTAGGGACTGAGTTTCACCATATTGGCCAGGCTGGTCTTGAACTCCTGACCTCAGGTGATCTGCCTCGGGCTCCCAAAGTGCTGGGATTACAGGCATGAGCCACCACACCTGGCCATGCCTTAATATTATTTAATATTGAGTTCTTACATTATTTTCCATAACGTAAACAGTGTATTTTTATGGTTGATTTGTTTGAATCAGGGTCCAGAGAAAGTCTACATGTTACATTTGATTAATGTTACTTAAATCTCTTAAGTAACACTTTCTTAACTAAGTATCATTAATTTGTTTGGCACTAGAGGTCCACATTGGTACTGGGTTGTAATTGTTTCTAGGACTTCCAGATAACAGAGTTGGGCAGTACCTAGTCTTTTAGAATTAGAAAACAGAATCATTAGTGTATACTTATTTCCAGTTAATATGAAAGATTATTGGGTTTTTACCTAACTCTTTTGATTTTGTATCTCCTTACTCTTTTTTTTTTTTTTTTTTTTTTTTTTTGAGACAGAGTCTCGCTCTGCCGCCCAGGCTGGAGTGCAGTGGCGTGATCTAGGCTCACTGCAAGCTCCGCCTCCCGGGTTCACGCCATTCTCCTGCCTCAGCCTCCCAAGTAGCTGGGACTACAGGCGCCCGCCACCTCGCCCGGCTAGTTTTTTTGTATTTTTTAGTAGAGACGGGGTTTCACCGTGTCAGCCAGGATTGTCTCGATCTCCTGACCTCGTGATCCGCCCATCTCGGCCTCCCAAAGTGCTGGGATTACAGGCTTGAGCCACCGCGCCCGGCCATCTCCTTACTCTTAAGCTGAAAATGTTGATTGCTAATTATATTATTTGTTTTAACCTACCATATGCCTGTATCTATACTGTACTTACAGTTACAGGATAATAGTTTTAGTACTGAGTCCTATTACTACTTACATAAGACTACCGAATGAAGTGTTAAGATCTTTGAAATACCTCTGTTCTTAACATAAATCTCAACAGATATATAATATTGAAATTATTGTTCTATACTCTCTTAAAATTATTCCTGGGTGTCTGGTTATACTACCAACTACATATATTTATTTGTTCTAGTTTCCTTCCAGTTTTTATGGATTGCCTTTTTAAAGATTTATCGTTTTTTTATTGGCTTTATTTGTAATGGGCACAATATTTGAATGCTAGCAGTATTCCATTGTCACTTTTTTCTGTTTTTCTAATCATGTATGGCAAGCTTGTGTTTCTAAAACAAAAGAACCCAAGAATCATGTTTTTAATTAAGATATTTGTGTGTTTTATTTTTTGTATGTTTAGGGGCCTTCAGAAGGAAGAAGTTGTTTTGCTTACACATGGAGATAGTGTAGACAAAGTAGCTGATGGATTCAAGGTTGTGGCACGTTCTGGAAACATAGTAGCAGGTGAAAATTCTAAAAGTTTTGCAGAGTTCATTTTAAAAACTTTATCTGAAGAGTAAGCATATGCTTCTGTATGAGGTACTCTTTGATTTTTCCTTTTTCTTCTGATTTTTCTTCTCTTTTTTAAAAGATAATAATGAATGTAGGATTAACTGTTATGAAGGGAATTTAATAATAAGAGGATTATCCAGAAATCTCTCACTTACTGGTTTACTGGTTTGCTTTGAAATACTTTGAAAAATGTTCATCCTAATATAAGCTTCTCAAACATAAAACACTATACTTTTATGACTCAGGAAAAATTTGAGAACTTGCTCTCTTCCTACTATACTATATTCAGAGTTACTTGTCTTTTATTCCTTTCTTAGGTATACATAGCCCATAGCACCCAAATAAGTACTCAAGAGATTTCCCTGAACCAGGGTTGGCAAACTGTGACTTGTGGGTCAAATCTCGTCTTTTGCCCTTTTTTAATGTCCAGGAGCTAAGAATGTTTTTACATTGTTAAAGGGTTATAATAAAATACAGGGACTGTATATGCTGCACAGAGCCTAAACTATTTACTCTCTAGTCCTTTGCAGAAAGTTTGCTGACCCATGCTCTTAAACCATTTTGTTCTCTACTTTTTTGAGGAAGGGAAATTGACTTTCTGGCTGTTTGGGGTTTTGACTTGCTTACCTGAATAATGTAAATGGTCACTAATAAGTCCTGGAAGTCAGTGAAAGAAAAAGGTGGGTTTATCAATAAAGTTCTGTTTGAGATGCCACAGCTAAATAATAAGTTGAAAAAAAGATTTGTCATGGATATGCTGAATTTAGTAAACTGCCTGCAGTTACTTAACTGACATTAGCATAGGAATGCTCAAGAATGGTTTTACTTCATAAAAAAAAGATCAACAGTGGTAGATAGGCTTGTGTATTTTTATTCATCCAACAAACATTTGAGTACTTATTATGTGTCGTGCACAGTTCTAGGTGTCAAGGATTTAGCAATGAATAAAACAGGCCAGGTGTGGTGACTCTCACTTGAGAGTCTGTGACTCAGCACTTTGAGAGACTGTGGAAGGTGGATAGCTTGAGGCTAGGAGTTCGAAACCAGCCTGGGCACCATAGTGAGACTCCATCTCTACATAAAAATAATTAAAAAAAAATTAACCAGGTGTAGTGATGCACATTTGCAGTCCTAGCTACTCAGGAGGCTGAGGTAGAAGAATCATTTGATCCTAAGAGATCACGGCTGTGTTGAGCTGTGGTTGCACCCCTACACTCCATCCTGGGCAACAGAGCAAGACCCTCTCTCTTAAAAAGAAAACAAAACCTAAAACCAATATAGCAAAAATTCTTGTTTAACACTGGAAAAAAAGGAAAGTAAACAATAAAGAAATACAGAATATGTCAGAGTCAGATAGTGTTTACATTGAAAAACTAAGGGGGAAGAGGGTATTCTGGAATATGTATGATTAGGGTTGTTGCAATTTTATAGGCTATTCAGGGAAGGCATTCCTATAAGATGACACTGGACACGAAGAAAATAAGTGCTAACCTTTTTGGATATTTGGGGAAAGAGGAAACAGCAGTAGAGATCCTGGGTGGGTACCATATTTGAGGAGCAGCAAGGAATCCACGTGGTTGGAGCAGAGTAAGCATGACGGGGAGAGTGAAAGAAGGTGAAGTTAGAGAAGTAGTTGGATGCCAGAACACAGGACCTTTTGGCCACTCCTATACTTTGGCTTTACTCATAGTGAGGTGGGGTTTTAAATGAAGGAGAGATGTGATCTAATTTCAGGATTAAGCTGTGATGAGGAGAAAAGATACAGGGTGAAAGAGAAGCAAGAAGACGAGCTAGGAATTTATTGTAGTAACCAGGAGAGAGACAGTGTTGTCAGGATCAAGATAGTAGTGATAGACGCAGGAGGAAGATAAAAGGGGAGGGTACCTGGAGAATCTCCCACCAGCCTGCCTACTGGGAGAACAGGGTGGAGCCACAGGAAGTTCTCACCCTTTGCAGGAGGGAGGAGCCTGGCCTTTCCTGTTCCTGTGTGGTGACCTGGGATTCAATCTGTGAGATGGGGGCCTGTTAACAGGAAGCCTTCCACTTTGCTGAGAGATTTTTCCTTTTTTCTCAATAAATTCCATTACTTCTTACCTTTCAAAGTGTCTGCGTGCCTAACTTTTCCTGGTTATGGGAAAAGAACCCGGTTTTTTTTATAACAGTAGAAGAGGAAGTTGTTAGGACCAGGTTGACAGAGGTGGAAGTTGACAGGACTAGGGTAATAGAGGTAGACGTTGTTAGGAGTGATTGGATTCCACTGTTTTGAAGGGAGAGACACAAGATTTGCTGTTAGATTGAATATGGAGTGAGGAAGAAAAAGTAGAATCAAGTTTTAACTCCCAAGTTTTTTGGCCTGAGGAACCAAAAGGAAAATGTTTCTATTACCTGATTGGAAAGACCTCAGGAGTTTGAGTTTGCAATATTAAATTCAAGGTGCTGTATTAAACATCAAAACAAAGGTGCTGAGTAGGCAGTTGTATATGTGAGCCTGGACTTCAGAGGAGAAAACTGGACTGGAGGTATAAATTTGGGAGTCTACCGGCATATAGACAGAATTTTAAGGTGATGAGAGTGTGAGATCTCTCAATGTTTAGAAAAGAGATTTAAGGGCTGAGGACTGAGTAACTTCCATGTATAGAGATGGGCAAGATGGAGAGGAACCAGCAAAGGAGATTCAGAAGGAATAGACAGTAAAATAAGTAAACCAAGAGAGTGGTATCCTGAGAGCCAAATAAGGTGTGAAGTACTGTGGTATAGTAGAGTGAGTATGAGTTAGGGAGCCTGTCAGGCCTGATTTAGTTACTTAATTACCTGAGAATTCATACAAGTTTCTCGATATCTCAGAGCCATAAAATAGGGGTAACACATGCACATGTAAAATACCTAGTCTAACATCTATTGCCCCGTAGGTAATATTTGCTGGAAACACATTAGTCAAGTAGGTGAATATATATTTGTGGTTAATAGTAGTCAAGAAAGAAACAGTATATTCTGACAAGTCTGATATATGAGATTCTTTTAATATGAGAACTTGGTAGCTGTACAATGCATTTGAAAGCCATGTGCAACATGAGAACCAAAACTGAATTATCAATGCACTAGATAGACAAGGCAACTGAAGTAACTTGGGTGGAGAGGTGAGAATACTGTTAAATAATCTCTGTGTGGGACTTAATGTACCATCCTCTAGCCCATTAATTGCTGTGTCAAGAAAGACCTTTATAAAGAAAGGTTACAGCAATGTAGTTTTTGTCTTTGTTATGTATTTATTTTTCCTATAGCTAAAAATCCAGTGAGACATATCAGTTTTAACATTTATAGAGGAAGAAGGCTGTGTGCAGTGGCCCACACCCATAATCCCAGCACTTTGGGAGGCCAAGGCAGGAGGATTCCTTGAGCCCAGGAGTTCAGCAAGGCAACAGGATAAAACCCCATCTCTTCAAAATATTTAGAAATTAGCTGAGTGTGGTGGCACGCACCTGTCATTCCAGCTACTTAGGAGGCTGAGGTGAAAGGATCACTTGAGCCCAGGAGATCGAGACTATAGTGAGCTATGATTACGCCACTGCACTCCAGCCTGGGTGACAGAGCAGTAAATACCCTGCCTAAAAAATAAAATAGGCCAGGCTCGGTGGCTCACGCCTGTAATCCCAGCCCTTTGGGTGGCCGAGACGGATCACAAGGTCAGGAGATCAAGACCAGCCTGGCCAATATGGTGAAACCCCGTCTCTACTAAAAATATTTAAAAAATTAGCTGAGCGTGGTGGCAGGCACCTGTAGTCCCAGCTACTCGGGAGACTGAGGCAGAAGAATCGCTTGGACGTGGGAGGCAGAGGTGGCAGTGAGCCGAGATTGCACCACTGTACTACACCCTGGGCGACAGAGTGAGACTCCGTCTCAAAACAAAACAAAAGAAAAAAACAAATAAAATAAAATAAAATAAAATAAAATTGGCTGGGAGCAGTGGCTCATGCCTGTAATCCTAGCATTTGGGAGGCTGAGGCAGGTGGATCACTTGAGGCCAGGAGTTCGAGGCCACCTGGCCAACATATTGAAACCCCATCTGTACTAGAAATACAAAAAATTAGCTGGGTGTGGTGGCACACATCTGTAATGCCAGCTGCTTGGGAGCCTGCGGCATGAGAATTGTTTGAACCCAGGAGGCGGAGGTTGCAGTGAGCCGAGATCATGCCATTGCACTCCAGCCTGGGTGACATAGTGAGACTCTGTCTCAAAAAAAAAAAAAAATTTAAACCATAGAGGCAGAGATTGTGAGAAATTAATTGTGGTTATTGCTTGAGTCTTTTCAGCATGAAAAAATTTTAATTTGTGACTATTTTCTCTATAAAGGTATAGCAAATGAATCTAAAAAATTATATGGAGCACAGTTCCACCCTGAAGTTGGCCTTACAGAAAATGGAAAAGTAATACTGAAGAATTTCCTTTATGATATAGCTGGGTGCAGTGGAACCTTCACGGTGCAGAACAGAGAACTTGAGTGCATTCGAGAGATCAAAGAGAGAGTAGGCACGTCAAAAGTTTTGGTAAGCAATTTATTATCTAGAAGTCTACAAATTTATATCAATAATGGTGGAAACCAGGAGCTAGAGTCCTCAACACAGCCCTTAAATGTTCTGTAATTTTAGAGTGTTTTTCCAGTCACCATACATATCTTTGATATAAATAGCGCTTTTAGGTAACGATTTAAGCTGATAGTGTTTATTTTCTTTTTTGCTTGTTTTGCTTTGTTTGATTTTTCATTTTACCCCGTAGGTTTTACTCAGTGGTGGAGTAGACTCAACAGTTTGTACAGCTTTGCTAAATCGTGCTTTGAACCAAGATCAAGTCATTGCTGTACACATTGATAATGGCTTTATGAGAAAACGAGAAAGCCAGTCTGTTGAAGAGGCCCTCAAAAAGCTTGGAATTCAGGTCAAAGGTATTGAAGAACCCCAGAAAAGTTAACTTACATGTTAGGACTTGTGTAATCAAATCTAGTCTTACGGTTTAAGTGAGCACAATTACAGTTTTCTCAGTATGCCAAGGTTGAAAATGCTTTTCATTTTTACAATTACCTCTGGTGTAAGAGAGGTCTCAGTATAAATTTTTAAACTATTGATTCTGCTAATTTTATACATAGATTGATAAGTTAACATTTTCCAGCTACTGTTCAGTTCTCTTCTAGTCATTCGCTATTAAAATTATCTTTTCCTGGCCAGGCGCGGTGGCTCACGCCTGTAATCCCAGCACTTAGGGAGATCAAGGTGGGTGGCTCACCTGAGGTTAGGAGTTTGAGACCAGCCTGGCCAACATGATGAAACCCCATCTCTACTAAAAATACAAGGAATTAGCCAGGCTTGGTGGTGGGCGCCTGTGATCCCAGCTACTCGAGAGACTGAGGCAGGAGAATCTCTGGAACCTGGGAGCTGGAGGTTGCAGTGAGCAGAGATCATGCTGCTGCACTCCAGCCTGGGCAACAAGAGCGAAATTCCATCTCAAAAAAAAGAAAAAGAAATTATCTTTTCCCACTCTATTTCATGATATTTATATAGCACGAGGCTACCCAAACCCTCCTCAGGTGTGGATATACAGATTATTTTGCAAACAGATTATTGTGGGAGAGGTGAAGATTCTATAGTTACTTTTTTTTTTTTAAAGGGCCACTAATAAATTTCTTAGTCCTTAATAACATTTACTTTTGTAGATACCTTTTATACTTTTTAAAAACAAGGTGCAATTGATAGTTATAATGAAATGAGGTCAGTAGTTTAATGATACAAGTTATTGTACATATTATTGAATTAATTGGAATTGATACCAAAAGTCTGAATAAAATGAAGACTTGTAGGTAAGCATGATGTGAATATGAATCTATTTCTTTGAAACTTCTCTAAAATAACAGTAAAAGCATAAAACAGTGTAATACCATAAGGATGAGGGATAGAGAAGATGATAGCAGACAGATGCTTTCAATAAAATGTTGGGAAGTAGAAAGCAGATGGGTAGAGGTGGATTTTCTCTGTTTAAGCTAGGGAGGTCTCTCCCAGCATCCTGGGAAGGTCCCCAATGGTATCTTCACATGGTCATATGTTTTTGTGAAATTTGCAAGTAAGATATTTTGATAATTTGTAGTTGTTTATTTTCTTTCAACTTTAACTTGTTCTCTGTTAGGTGGTGCTGGAATGGCCGTGGGCATTTTGAGATCAGGCTAAGACAAAGATGAGCTGGGGATGTGCTTAGTATGGGTTTAGAGGTATATATGTGATTTGCAGTTATTTCTGTGTATAGTTAAGTACTTGGTAGCCATCCCAGTATAACTTAAGATTTTTAATATCTTATTTGTTCTGTTTCTTGAAGGAGGCCTTCAAATTGTAAAACTTGGATCTTTCCCTGGTAACTGACATAGCAGAATGAAGGAATTCACAACCTTGGGGTGGGGTGGGAAGGAAGCCAACAAAAAGCAAGCTGATTTGTGCTGTAGACTTCTGAGGAGGCTCAGGAATTTGAATCATTGGGTTCTTTTTGGGTCATTGGTCTCTGGGTTAGCCTGAAATGGATTAAATATCTGAGAAGCAGATCCTTTTCCTTAGCACAGGAGCAAACTGCACTCTCCTTCCCCATCAGAACACTGTGGATATATTCTCTAGAAAGGCTAAACAAGAGAGGTTCTGGACTTGAGCCTACTAATACCAGGCATAGTTGAGGGTGGAGGTAAGACTCTACATTAAGAACAGGATGAAGTAAAAGTCTCTATCCTGAATGGCAACTCCCTTTTGCTACCACTTCTTCTGTTCAACTGCCAGAATGCCAATAGGCAGGAGAGTAGATACGTCTTCTCTGGATAGTTGACCAGGTTCAGGAAAGACCTACAAATTCACTGGGTTTTCCACAATGAAATAGCAAGCTGCCCTGTCATCTTACAGTGAAGGCCTCCAGTAGCTAAGTTTTATTAGCAAATAGAGATCTTAGTCAGTTTTTAGTTTCCTGTCGTTAAATAAAAAGCCAAGGATTGTTAAGCGTGTGTTCATAAATATCAGTTTTACAAGACACTAGTGTATGATTCCAAACGACTTTGATTCTGTTTAGGAACCAGTGCTTTTGATTCCTTTGGGGCTATGCTTCTTGCTGTGGCGTTTGCTTGTTGCTCTGATGAAGCACTGAACAGAGGGAAAATAATCAGCATAATTTTATTTTATTTTTTGTGGAGTCTTGTTCTGTTGCCCATGCCAGAATGCAGTGGCACGACTTCGGCTCACTGCAACCTCTGCCTCCAAGGTTTAACCAATTCTCTTGCCTCAGCCTCCGAGTAGCTAGGATTACAGACATGTGCTACTACACCCAGCTAATTTTTGTGTTTTTAATAGAGATGTGGTTTTGCCATTTTGGCCAGGCTGGTCTCACATTCGTGACCTCAAGTGATCCACCCAACCTGACCTCCCAAAGTGTTGGTATTACAGGCGTGAGCCACCGTGCCAGTCCTAATCAGCATAATTTGTGATGTCATGGCCCTAGATCTAAATGCCAGGAGATTCTCACAGAAACAACATTTAATGAGTGCCTGTATCTGAATTCTTTTACTCAGGATGTATTGATAGTTTTTTTTTTTTTTTTTTTAATTATTTATTTATTTATTTATTTTTTTGAGATGGAGTCTCGCTCTGTCGCCCAGGCTGGATTGCGGTGGCACGATCTCGGCTCACTGCAAGCTCCGCCTCCTGGGTTCACGCCATTCTCCTGCCTCAGCCTCCCCAGTAGCTGGGACTACAGGTGCCCGCCACCACACCTGGCTAACTTTTTTGTATTTTTAGTAGAGATGGGATTTCACCATGTTAGCCAGGATGGTCTCGATCTCCTGAGCTCGTGATCTGCCTGCCTCGGCCTCCCAAAGTGCTGGGATTACAGGTGTGAGCCATCAGGCCTGGCCAATAATTCTTGAACATTGATAGTTTATTGAAATTTGTAGGCAGATTTAGGGGAGATCAAAGGAACCATGGACTGTTCTTTAGCCTGGAAAAGAAATAAACTTTTCTTTCTGTAGTTTGTTATTTTTGATTAAAAAAACATGTTATACCAATTTCAAATGCTTCTCCCCTTTCCTCTAGTGATAAATGCTGCTCATTCTTTCTACAATGGAACAACAACCCTACCAATATCAGATGAAGATAGAACCCCACGGAAAAGAATTAGCAAAACGTTAAATATGACCACAAGTCCTGAAGAGAAAAGAAAAATCATTGGGGATACTTTTGTTAAGGTACCTTTGTTTTTAATATCCTCAACATGTACTGTTTTTGATGTGAATCTTTGTATTTGTTTTTCCTTGTCACTATATCAAATAACCAAATTTGCTAATTTTTTCCTTTTTCTTATGTGGCTGAGAGTTTTACTGTATATTGTCATTATATTGACCAGTAGAAACTGTTTTATGTTTGTTTGTTTGTTTGTTTTATGAGACGGAGTCTCGATGTATCACCAGGCTGGGCTGGAGTGCAGTGGCACAATCTCGGCTCACTGCAACCTCTTCCTCCTGGGTTCAAGTGATGATTCTCCTGCCTCAGCCTCCTGAGTAGCTGGGACTACAGGTGTGCACCATCATGCCCAGCTAACTTTTGTACTTTTAGTAGAGACGGGGTTTCACCATGTTGACCAGGATGGTCTTGATCTCCTGACCTCATGATCCGCCCGCCTCAGCCTCCCAAACTTCTGGGATTACAGGTGTGAGCCACCATGCCCAGCCAACTGTTTTATGTTTTAATAAACATGTTTGCTTACATTGCCAGACTGTTATTTTAACTTTTTAAGAATAGATGTCTTCAGCTGATCATAGACTTTAATTCATTGGTTATCTCAATGGCTAATTTCAAGCTCTTGAATGGAATGTTCACATACCTATGTTTTGTTTTTTGGAGGCGGAGTTTTGCTCTTTGTCACCCAGGCTGGAGTACAATGGAGCGATCTCGGTTCACTGCAACCTCTGCCTCCTGGGTTCAGGCGATTTTCCTGCCTCAGCCTCTGGAGTAGCTGGGATTACAGGCATGCACCACTATGCCCAGCTATTTATTTTTATTTTTATTTTTTATTTTTTTTGAGATGGAATCTCGCTCTGCCTCCGAGGCTGGAGTGCAGTGGTGCAATCTCTGTTCACTGCAAATTTCGCCTCCAGAGTTCAAGCGATTCTCCTGCCTCAGCCTCCTGAGTAGCTGGGATTATAGGCATGTGCCACCACACCTGGCTAATTTTTGTATTTTTAGTAGAGACGGGGTTTCACCATGTTGGTCAGGCTGGTCTCAAACTCCTGACCTCATGATCCACCTGCCTTGTCCTCCCAAAGTGCTGTGATTACAGGCGTGAGCCACCATGCCTGGCTGCTAATTTTGTATATTTAGTAGAGATGGGGTTTCATCATGTTGGCCAGGCTGGTCTCGAACTCCTGGCCTCAAGTGATGCGCTCCACTCAGCCTCCCAAAGTGCTGGGATTACAGGCATGAGCCACTGTGCTCGGCCTCACGTACCTTTTTGAATCATGTTAAAAGACACGTTCATAAAGGAGTTTATTTTGGGGCTTGGTGGATTTTATTTTCTGGTCAGTATTTCTAAAGGACTCTAGGAGATTTAGCTGAAAGTATAAACTTTTGCTTTTAAAAAAATTTTTCTCTTACAAGGCTGTTTTACTCCTGTTGATTATAGATTGCCAATGAAGTAATTGGGGAAATGAACTTGAAACCAGAGGAGGTTTTCCTTGCCCAAGGTACTTTACGGCCTGATCTAATTGAAAGTGCATCCCTTGTTGCAAGTGGCAAAGCTGAACTCATCAAAACCCATCACAATGACACAGAGCTCATCAGAAAGTTGAGAGAGGAGGTAAAAGTTTATGAGAACTTTTTCATACAGTAGATACATGGAAGGTCTCCCTTTCTTCCCTCCTCTTCCCTCCTATTATTTACAGAGTTGCACAGCTATCACCACATCTAATTTTAGAACATTTTCATTACCCTAAAAAGGAACCTTATACCCATTAGCAGTCACTCCTTGTTCTACCTGTTGTCATTGTCATCCTGCCCCCACTCCCCAGCTCTTCCTTTCCTCCTTTCTTGCCAGCCCTAGGCAATTACCAACCAATAATTTATTTCTGTCTCTATAGATTTTCTTATTTTGGACATTTTATATACATGGAATTGTACAATATGTGGTCTTTTTTTTTTTTTTTTTGAGACGGAGTCTCGCCCTGTCACCCAGGCCGGAGTGCAGTGGTGCGATCTGGGCTCACTGCAAGCTCTGCCTCCTGGTTCATGCCATTCTCCTGCCTCAGCCTCCCGAGTAGCTGGGACTATAGGCGCCCGCCACCACGCCCAGCTAATTTTTTTGTATTTTTAGTACAGGCGGGGTTTCACTGTGTTAGGCATGATGGTCTTGATCTCCTGACCTCATGATCTGCCCGCCTTGGCCTCCCAAAGTGCTGGAATTACAGGCGTGACCCACTGCGCCCAGCCAATATGTGGTCTTTTATGACTAGCTTCTTTTACTTACCGTAATGTTTTCAAGGTTCATCCATGTTGCTGAATGTATCAGAACTTTATTCCTATTGCCAGATAATATTCCATCTTATGGGTATAATGCATTGTATTTATCCATTGATCAGTTGATAGGCTTTTGGGTTATTTCTACTTTTTGGCTGTTGTAAATAATGCTGCTATGAATACTGGTCATAAGTTTTTGTGGATATGTGTTTTTATTTCTTTTGGTATATGCCTGGGAGTGGAATTGTTAGGTCTTAAGGTTTAACATTTTGATTAATTGCCAAACTATTATTTGAAATGACGATACAATTTTACATTCCCACTAGAAACGTATGAGATTAAAATTTTTCCACATCCTCACCAAGACTTGTTGTTATCTCTTTTCTTATTGTAAAAAACACAAAATCACATAACATAAAGTTTACCATCTTAACTCTGTTTTGTGTTTATTTTTTTTTAAGACAGAGTCTCACTCTATTGCCCAGGCTGGAGAGCAGTCATGTGACCTTGGCTCACAGCAACCTCTGCCTCCTGGTTTAAGCAATTCTCCTGTCTCAGCCTCCCAAGTAGCTGGGATTACAGGCGTGTGCCACCAGGCCAGGCTAATTTTGTATTTTTAGTAGAGATGGGGTTTCACTATGTTGGCCAGGCTGGTCTTGAACTCCTGGCCTCAGGTGATCCACCCACCTCTGCCTCCCAAAGTACTGGGATTACAGGTGCGAGCCACTGCGTCCAGCCTCATCTTAACTATTTTAAAGTATAAGGTTCAGTAGTGTTAGGTGTATTCACATTGTTGTAAAACAGATCTTCAGAACTTTTCATCTTACAAAACAAACTCTATACCGTTAAAAAACAACTTTCCCTTTTTTCTGGCCCCCACCCTCTGGTAACCACCATTCTGCTTTCTGTTTCTATGTTTCACTACTTTAAATACCTCATATAGGTGAAATCATACAGTATTGCCTTTTTGTGACTTGCTTATTTCACTTAGCATAATGTCCTTAAGGTTCATTCATGTTGTAGCATGTGACAGAATTTCCTTCTTTTTTAAGACTGAATAATGGGCCAGGTGCAGTGGCTCATGCCTAGTGCTTTGGGAGGCTGAGGCGGGTGGATCAGCTGAGGTCAGGAGTTCGAGACCAGCTGGTCAACACAGTGAAACCCTGTCTTTACTAAGAATACAAAAATTAGCCAGGCGTGGTGGTGGGCATCTGTAATGCCAGCTACTTGGGAGGCTGAGGCAGGAGAATTGCTTGAACCCTGGAGGTTCAAGATTGCCAAGATTGCCATTGCACTCTAGCCTGGGCATTAAGAGTGAAACTCCATCTCAAAAACAAAAAAACAGACTGAGTAATATACTACTATAAGTATATACCACGTTTTGCTTATCCATTTTTGTTTATCTTTTGGATATATGCCCAGAATTGGGATTGTTGGATCATATGGTAGTTCTGTTTTTAATTTTTTTGAGGAAACTGTTGTCCATAGCAATTGCACCATTTTACAATCCAACCAAAAGTACGTAAGGACTCCAGTTTTTCCAAATGCTTACAATTTGTTATTTTCTATTTTTTTATGGATGTGTTATCTGACTTTAAAAAATTTTAGTCATCTGGCCCAGCACAGTGGCTCGTATCTGTGATCCCAGCACTTTGGGAGGCCAAGGCAGATGGATCACTTAAAGCCAGGAATTCGAGACCAGTCTGGCCAACATGGTGAAACCCTGTCTCTACTAAAAATACAAAAAAATTAGCCAGGTTTGGTGGTGCATGCCTGTAGTTCCAGCTACTCTGGAGGCTGAGGCAGGAGAATTGCTTGAACCTGGGAGGCAGAGGTTGCAGTGAGCCGAGATTGTGCCACTGCACTCCCACCTGAGCAACGGAGTGAGACTCCGTCTTAAAAAAAAGTAAATAAAAATGTTAGTCATCCTAGTGTATATGAAGTGGTGTTTTGATTTGCATTTCCCTAATAGCTCATGATGTTGAGCATTTTTCCATGTTCTTGCCTATTGGCCATTTGTGTATCTTGGAGAAATGTCTATTCATATCCTTTGTTCCCTTTTTAAAAAAAAATTATTTTAAGTTCAAGGGTATAAGTGTAGTTACATAGGTAACTGTAACTTGTTACATAGGTAAACTTGTGTCATAGGGGTTTGTTATACAGATTATTTCATCACCCAGGTATTAAGCCTAGTACCCATTAGCTTTGCTTATTTTTTAATTGACTTATTGATCTTTTTATTACTGAGTTGTAAATGTTCTTTATATATTCTGGTTTCAAATCTTTTATCAGATATATGATTTGCAAATGTTTTCTCTAGTTCTGTGAGTTGTCTTTTCATTTTCTCAGTGATAGTATTTGGAGAATTTTAATTTTGGAACACTAGTATATTTTCTAATTGCTTTGTGTTCTAATGAGAACTAGATCAGAGATGATGGATTGGTTTACCCTGATTTACTTATATCTAAAAAGTTTATGTTTAAAATGTGCTTCAAAGAGAAATAATAGCACTAAAATATTCATCTAATTCCTTATAGGCATTTAGGAATAAATACTTTAAAAGATGCATTTTTAATAATAATCTGTTAGTGTTAAGAGAAATGGTAACAGGAAAAGCCAATAATTTATTACCCTTTGTTTGTCATGTCATCTTGGTTACTAATTTGTATTGGTTGGCTTCTTTCCTCCCTGTAGGGAAAAGTAATAGAACCTCTGAAAGATTTTCATAAAGATGAAGTGAGAATTTTGGGCAGAGAACTTGGACTTCCAGAAGAGTTAGTTTCCAGGCATCCATTTCCAGGTAAAAATTAGAATTGCATTTTGTTTGATTCACCTTTTTTTTTTTTTTTTTTTTTGAGACAGAGTCTCGCTCTGTCACCCAGGCTGGAGTGCAGTGGCGCGATCTCGGCTCACTGCAAGCTCCACCTTCCGGGTTCACGCCATTCTCCTGCCTCAGCCTCCCGAGTAGCTAGAACTACAGGTGCCCACCACCATGCCCGGCTAATTTTTTTTTGTATTTTAGTAGAGACAGGGTTTCACCGTGTTAGCCAGGATGGTCTCAATCTCCTGACCTCGTGATCTGCCCACCTCGGCCTCCCAAAGTGCTGGGATTACAGGCGTGAGCCACTGCGCCCGGCCTGATTCATCTTTAGACCTTCATGTTGAAGAAAAATCAATTCATACAATTCTGAAATAATCTGTCATCTCAGGGAATATGTAACATGAGAGAAAGGAAAGGATGGTTAGGGAATAATTGAAATCTTTTGAGTATCTACTGTATTTACTTCATTTTATTAAATACTCATTTTCCATTGTCTTTGCATTTCAGTGTTACATTATCCTTGGGAGTTTGGCATCTGTTGTTGCCATCAGATGAGAAAACCAAGACATAAAGATATTTTAATAACATTGCCACACAGTCCTAGTAGTAGAGCTAGGATTTGTTATATTCTTTGTACCATACCATAGTCTTTTCCATGGAAGATGTGAGGATTTAAACTTAGCTCTTTAAAATCCTTGTCCTATGTCTGACTTGTTTGAATGGATGAACCACTTCTTCTTGGCACAATGTAACTAATTCCTGAACAAATAATACTCCATTTGCTGTCATATAGAAAAAAATTAGAGGTGATACTTGTTTAAAGTTAGGACTGCAGGTCTTAACCTGTTTTTGTTACTATTTCTTGAGAGGTTGGGCAAGTCTGTACCTCAGGTTCTAGCTCACTGTAATAGTGATTAGGGGATGATTTGGGAGAATGACCTAATTGAATTGAAAAACAGAATAATAGCCAACATTTCTTGAGTACTCTATGTGCTAGGCACTCTGCTAAATACTTTTATTGTCTTATTTAATCTTCACAGTGGAAACTAGTATTATCCTGTTTTACAGATGAAGAAACTTAGGGAAAGCAACTAATTTGCCAAAAGTTATGCAGATTGAAAGGAGTGGAGCCAGAATTATATCCCCAATAATTTTTAGCTCTGAGTTTATACTCTTAATGATCATATTGCCTCCATAAACAGCTTTACAAATGTGTAACCTATGTGGTGATTAGCACTTGTTCTCAAATCTAGTAATCAGATTGAGATCTTTAGTCCCTAACCTGCATGCTGGCAAAGAATGGTCTGTGGACTGGCGTGTGGCTCATGCCTGTACCCCTGAGGCTACTAAAAATACAAAAGTTAGCCAGGTGTGGTGGCAGGCACCTGTAATTCCAGCTACTCGGGAGACTAAGGCAGGAGAATCGCTTGAACCCAGGAGGCGGAGGTTGCTGTGAGCCGAGATTATACCACGGCACTCCAACCTCGGCAACAGAGCACGACTCCATCTTGAAAAAAAAAAAAACATGGTCTGTGAATGTAATGGAGGGAAGCCAAGTGTTCTATGTCCTTGGTCATTATTTCATCTAGACTCACTTGATGTTTTAAAAATCTACTTTGTATGTTGAGTTGTCTGTTATGTAAGATTTCATTAGCAAAAATTGTTTTGCTACTTTAAAAACTATCTTAAATATGCTGTTTATTCTAAAGGTAAAGAATGGACTAGGAAATTAATGGACATAGCTGAGGTTTTGCCTACAACTAGGCATCTCAAGTGATGCCTCTTCTGTTGTAGTAAAGCAGCAGAATCCAGTTTTTCATACGTCTGTGCACACCTTGTGTTTGTACGAACTTTTAAGTATTTCGTAAAACGGAAGTCGAGTGCAGTGACTCATGCCTGTAATTCCAGCACTTCAGGAAGCCTAGGCGGGCGGATCACTTGAGGTCAGGAGTTCCAGACCAGCCTGGCCAACGCAGTGAAACCCAGTCTCTACTAAAAATACAAGAAATTAGCTGGGCATGGTTGTGCATGCCTGTACTAGGTACTACTGGTGGCTGCTAGGGGAGGGTAAGGCAGGAGAATCTCTTGAACTCGGGAGGTGGAAGTTGCAGTGAGCTCAAATTGTGCCACTGCCCTTCAGCCTGGGTGATAGAATGAGAGTCTGTCAAAATAAAATAAAATAGAAATACTAGTTCACATTTTTTGGTATTAAAAACTCACATTATTTATTTGATTATGTATATATTTTAACAGTATAATACCATTCCTAAAATCAGATTGATAGTCGAAGTTGGATGATGAGTAAGGTGGTTAATTATACTGTTCTCTTTATGTATATGTTGGAAAATTCCCTTATTAAAAACTTTGAATAGATTGGCACATATGTTATAAACTAAAAATATTAACTGGATAATTTTGTGATACTTAATACGTGGACTGTAAAAATAGGATAGGCCAAGTGCAGTCAGTGGCTCACGCCTATAATTCCAGCATTTCCAGAAGCTGAGCTTCTGGAGTTCAAGACCAGTCTGAACAGCATAGTGAAACCCCTGCCTTTGCTGAAAAAATTAGCCAGGCACGGCTGCGTGTGCTTGTAATCCCAGCTATTTAGGAGGCTGAGGTGGGAGGACTGCTTGAGCTCAGGAATTTGACGCTGCAGTCAGCAATAATTGCACCACTGCACTCCAGCCTTGGTGACAGAGCAAGACTCTATCTCTTAAAAAGAGAGACAGGAATGATAGGGAGAGAATTAAACATGTTGTCTTATTTGAGCCTCACAATGGAAACTAGGATAGTATTATCCTGTTTTATAGATGAAGAAACTTAGGGACAGAGACTAACATGCCGAAAAGTTATGCAGACTAAAAAGTGTGCATAACTTAAATGTTGCGGCATTCTAAATGTTACAACATTTTTAGAATGTTGAAGCATTCTAAAGAATGCTGAGTTGAATGGGAAACTAATAGCTACACTTGGATACTTATGATGGCAGATGGATTTTAATTTTGGAAAGGTTTTATATTTTGAAAATAGTGGCATTTTTATATTAGATTTTTATATTGGAAATATAACATTAATGTTAAATACTTACTCTTACCTTTAGGTCCTGGCCTGGCAATCAGAGTTATATGTGCTGAAGAACCTTATATTTGTAAGGACTTTCCTGAAACCAACAATATTTTGAAAATAGTAGCTGATTTTTCTGCAAGTGTTAAAAAGGTAATATTTGATACAGCTAATCATTACAAGAAATTGAATGGATTCTTACTATATACCAGCATTTATAATGAATTTTTTAGGGTTTTATTATTTGAAAATTTGGAGCAATGTAACCTTTGAAATGACTGTGGAGAAAGTATTCCACGGATATTCTTATATATACATTTTTCCTTCCAGCGAAACAAGACTGGATATCCTGAGTCTCTAAAAATGTCAGATAAAGTATTTTAAAGCACTGTCTTATGGTATTGCAAGAAAGTAAGGGAAATCCTTTGAGTCAGGAATTTACTGGGAGCATCATTTCAAGAAACCAAAGCTGTCTGCTCCTCTGAGGACAGCTTCAAATCCTGTGTGGTCTAGGATTTGGGTTTTAACAATTTCATTTATGTACAGGTGTCTGAGTATGAGACTGGGTCCAAGAAGGGCCAGAGATTGGATCAGATATCTTCACGCTATGCAACACTTTAGCTCCAAATTGAAGATGAATGGAAAAGTTCCCCAGTCTACTTTATTCTACAGATGGGGGGTTTTAATTTATGTAATGTGTGTGGTCTGAAAATTGCAACATAAGAATTTTAAAGTGGATCTCGGTTGGTAGTGCTTATGGGACTTAGGCAAGGAGCAATACAGATTCTCTATAGAACATCTTCACCTAGGTCCCAAAGGATTCTCATAGATAGAATTCCAACAAATATGAGGTTATAATAAAAAATATAAATCACATATAGAAGTATGGCACCATGAATGAGAAGGGAAAAAACTGTCAGAACAAGACCCTCAGGACTTTACTGGAATTAACAAGCAATATGTAAAGTAAATAGAAATAAGCTCTTGATAATAAGAATAATGTATAAGAGACTACTAAAAATAACTGGGCAGATTTGAAAATAAGTTCTGGGAATGAAAATAGTAACTGAAAAACAGCTTAAAGACAGAATTAACGAACTAAAAGAAAGTTGTTTAGAGATTATCCAGAAATTGGTACAAATCATCATAAAGAAAATATAGGTACAGAAGGTTAAGATAGAAGGATAAGGCAAGTGCTAACATATGTCCAGAAGGAAATAATAGACAAAAATGTATTAATTCCTCCACACTGGTAAAAGACATGATGGCTCAGATTCAGGAAACATAACACATCTCAAGCAGAATAAAGGGAAATAATTTGACACCTAGTAAGCATATCTTAGAGAAATTAAAGACTGCCAAAGACAGAGCAGCTGCAGAGAACAGATCAATTACCTACCCAGGAAATTATACTGAAACAGTAAAGGTAAGACTTCAAAATGCTAAGAGAAAATAATTAACTGTAGTGAACAGCTGAACTGTCTTTTAAAAACAAGGGCAAAATAAAGTTATTTTGAGATTACATAGAATTTACTACTAATAGTCCCTTGCTTTTGAAGTATACTATTCTTGATATAAAGCCCTAGAATTTAATTGGTCTGAGATGGGACCTGAGCATCCCAAGTAATTTGTGCAGTTAGGGTTGAGAACTTTTTTTTTTTTTTTTTTTTGAGATGGAGTTTTGCTCTTGTTGCCCAGGCTAGAGTGCAATAGCACGATCTTGGCTCGCTGCAACCTCCATCTCCCAGGTTCAAGCCATTCTCCTGCCTCAGCCTCCTGAGTAGCTGGGATTACAGGCATGTGCCATCACTCCTGGCTACTTTTGTATTTTCAGTAGAGATGGGGTTTCTCCATGTTGGTCAGGCTGGTCTCGAACTCCCGACCTCAGGTGATCCACCCGCCTCGGCCTCCCAGAGTGCTGGGATTACAGGTGTGAGCCACTGCGCCCGGCTGAGAACCATTGTTTTAAAGAACTGACTTCAGGAGAAACAGCAGGATACCAGGAGAAAGTCGTGAGTACAAGAAGGAATGCTAAGCAAAGAAAATGGTAAATGAGTAAAACTGAAACAAACATGGACTGTATAAAATGATAAAAATAATTATAAAATTGGGAGTAGAGGTAAAAATGATACCTACTTGTTCTTGTTTATTAGAAAATATGTAACAATGTTTAGCAGAAGTAACATGTAAGCCACAAAGGGATTGATTTGAGCTAAGGAATTCAAAGATGCCTGTATTATTTGCCAGAAGGACAGAAGATTGATTATCTTTTAAGTATCCTTGTTAACACTTAAGGGCAACTACTGCAAGAATAGAAATAGAGGATTTAACTTCAAAATTGGTAAAGAGGAAATAAATGAGCTGGGAGAAATCACCAGTTCAGAAGACAACAAAAAGGAGTAAGAGTAAAAAGTGGGATAAATAGATAATTACAGAATAAGATTGTAGAATGAAATTCAACTATATTGATAACTCATTAAAAGGACTAATATCCCTAGTTAAAACATAGAGTGTCAAACTAGAGTGAAAACTAAAATCTGTTTAGTATAGAATAGTAGATATGAAAAGTATAGTCTGTTCATAACAGGCATTACTAATACCTAGGGATAGGAGGAGTGAAAATTAAAGAATGGAAAAACATATACCAGGTAAATAAAGAAATGGGTAGAGCTATATTAATTTCAGACAGAACTGACTTTATGGCAAAAAGCATTAGAGATAATATTTGACTCAGATAAGGTGCATCACTTGCTGGTGACAGGGTACTAAAGCCTAAATGTATGTAAACATAATCTGCATTTCTTATCCTAAGACTTCTTCATAGTCCTAGCCCTCAGCTGTGAATTTCTGGCATAGTGCATAGCACACACAACTCAAGGAGATACCAAATACAATCCACTGCTAAAAACCAGTAAAATACATAAGATAGTAGTAGATAATAAAAGAGTGAATACCTTATTTCTTAAAACTGAAAAAATGCCTCTTTGGTTTTTCTCAGCCACATACCCTATTACAGAGAGTCAAAGCCTGCACAACAGAAGAGGATCAGGAGAAGCTGATGCAAATTACCAGTCTGCATTCACTGAATGCCTTCTTGCTGCCAATTAAAACTGTAGGTGTGCAGGTGAGTTGTGTGAATTCATTCGTCAGTGATACACTTTTTTTTTTTTTCTTGAGACGGCCAGGCTGGAGTGCAGTGGCATGATCTCAGCTCATTGCAACCTCCGCCTCCTGGGTTCTAGCACTCTTTCTACTAATATTGAAATAAGGATTACTTAGAAAAATGAAATATGTAAGTATATATACCAAGTTTAGAGAAATAAGAAGGTAATTTTTTATAGAATGTTTAGGGAATGAATAGTTACAGGAACTAAATAGTCAGGTTGAGATTTTGTAGTTTTGGAACATCTATGAACTCTAACCAAAGGCAAATATTGAAAGCAGCTCTTTCCTATAGGGTTGGCATGCTTATTTCTGCCATGTAGGGCAGGGATCAAGAGGTCATTTATCCTTCTAGATGTGAAATACACTATGGTTTTAGAAGTCTTTAACTGCAGGAAGGCCTCCAGATGTAAGTTACACCATTTAGGTGTTGTTCTCAGCTTGTGTATTCCCTGTGCTAGGGAACATGTTCTGCTGATGTTTTTTGTGTTTATTCTGCCTTTCTAGTTGTAAAAGAACATGAGAATAATATAGTTCTCAATTATAAAATGCTACTTGCAAAATGACTAATAACATAATTTCAGACAAAACTTACTTTATGGCAAAAAGCATTAGAGATAATATTTGACTCAGATAAGGTGCATCATGTGCTGGTGACAGGGTACTAAAGCCTGAATGTATGTAAATATAATCTGCATTTCTTTTTTTTTTTTCTTTTCTTTTCTTTGAGACAGAGTCTAGCTCTGTCGCCCAGGCTGGAGTGCAGTGGCTGGATCTCAGCTCACTGCAAGCTCCGCCTCCCGGGTTCACGGAATTCTCCTGCCTCAGCCTCCCGAGTAGTTGGGACTACAGGCGCCTGCCACCTCGCCCGGCTAGATTTTTTTTTGTATTTTTAGTAGAGACGGGGTTTTACCATGTTAGCCAGGATGGTCTTGATCTCCTGACCTCGTGATCCGCCCGTCTCGGCCTCCCAAAGTGCTGGGATTACAGGCTTGAGCCACCGCGCCCGGCCAATCTGCATTTCTTATCCTAAGACTTCTTCATAGTCCTAGCCCTCAGCTGTGAATTTCTGGCATAGTGCCTAGCACACACAACTCAAGGAGATACCAAATACAATCACCTGCTAAAAACCAGTAAAATACATAAGATAGTATGTTAATTTCTCCTCTTTTTCTGGAGACAGGGTCTTGCCCTGTCTCCCAGGCTGGAGTGCAGTGGTGTGATCATGGTGTACTATAGCCCTGAATTCCTGGGCTCAAGCGACCCTCCTATCTCAGCTTCCCAAGTAGCTGGGACTACAGGCATGCACCATCATGCCTGGCTAATTTTTAAATTTTTTTATGGAGATAGGGTCTCACTGCATTGCTCAGGCTGGCTTTGAAATTCTGGCCTCAAGTGATCCTTCACTTTGTCCTCCCAAAGTGTTAGGATTGGAAGCGTGAGCCACTGTGACCGGTCTTCTTTATATGATCCTTAAATGAGTGTTTGGGGAACAAAAGTGTGGGAGGGTAGGGAAGAGGAAGGTTATTTTATTTCAAGTGTGTGGTTAAATGGAAACTAGAAGAGGTGTCAGTAATTCAACTCAAAAATGGTATAAGTGCCAGTTATTGGGTTAATGTGTTTATAATGTGCTCTTACAGTAAAATTATGTGTAGAAAGAAGTTCTACTGTTTGAGATTATTCATCTAAAACCTAACAAGCATTTTTTCTAAATATATGAATCTGTCAGTTTAAATTCCTCTTTGCTCTGAATTCATGCAGTTCTGCTTGTAAATGAAACAAGATAAAAAGTGGTTGTTCCCAGGTGCAGTGGCTCATGCCTGTAATCCCAGGATTACATTTGGGAGACCGAGTTGAGCGGATCACCTGAGGTCGGGAGTTCAAGACCAACCTGACCAACATGCAGAAACCCCATCTCTACTAAAATTACAAAATAAGCCGGGTGTGGTGGCGCATGCCTGTAATCCCAGCTGCTCGGGAGGCTGAGGCAGGAGAATTGCTTGAACCCAGGAGGCGGAAGTTGCAGTGGGCCAAGATCGTGCCATTGCGCTCCAGCCTGGGCAACATCAGCAAAACTCCGTCTTAAAAAAGAAAAAATTGATTGTTATTTTTAAAGTAAACTAAAATATTTTATTTCATGAAAGTGATAGAGCCAGCTATTTGGGTTAAGGAACTCTTGCCTTCTTTTTAAAGGTAAAATGTTGTAAGCTGCTTATGTTGTTTTAAAATCACTATTGAAATAACCTTACTTGGAGTTATTGATGTTTTCTTTCAGTGGTTTATGGATTATCTCATTCACATACAAATTTATTTTGAAATTTGCAATGATACAGGCAGTATTACCCTAATATATAAAAATAGAATCGTGGACAGGTTATTTAATTCTTAAAAGTTTCTCAGTTTTAAGTAGATTTGTTACAGAGAACTTCCACGTCTGTATGCTAACTCATGCTACACAGGGAGTTGAGTTGAAATAGTTCCCTACTCTTCTTTTTAGAGAAATGTTACAAAAAATAGATATTTGAGGTAATTTGATGAATAAGTGATTTCTTTTTTGAAAATGAAACTTATTCAGGCTCTACTACTATTCCCACCAAAATAAAATTTTCTTTTGTTATTGGATAACTGACTTTCGTCTCTTACCCTTTGAAGCTTAGACCCTTGCAAGCCCAGATAAAAATGATGGTTCATGGTTAGTATAAGAACGCATTTTATTTTCTAAATACCGAAGTAAACCATATTTGTAAAAAATCAAAAATACATTAAAAAAATTCTTTTTATTTCTACTCTCCAGTTAAGTTTTGTATGTGTCTTTCCAGAAACACTTTAAAAAGAAAGTAGGGGATTTGGGGTACACATTGTCAACTTTTCTTTTAACTGAGCATCATGAACTTACCTTTCTGTGCCTTTCCAAGTAGATTGTTCTTAACTGTTCCCTCATATTCTATGCATACCATCATTTATTTAACTATTCTTCTAACCAGTGGGCATTTAAACTGTTCTCAGTTTTTTATTATATAGGCATCCCATCAGTTATTCATGTATTTATATAGGATCATTTTCTGTGTTAAATGTACATTTTACACTTTTTTTTTTTTTTTTGAGATGGAGTCTTGCTCTGTTGCCCAGGCTGGAGTGCAGTGGCATGATCTCAGCTCACTGCAACCTCCACCTCCCAGGTTCAAGCGATTCTCCTGTCTAAGCCTCCTGAGTAGCTGGGGTTACAGGCACACGCCGCCATGCCTGGATAATTTTTTGTATTTTAGTAGAGACGGGGTTTCACTATGTTTCCTAGGCTGGTCTTGAATTCCTGAGCTCAGGCAATCCACCCGCCTTGGCCTCCCAAAGTGCTAGGATTACAGGCATGAGCCACCGCGCCCGGCCCATTTTATACTTATTTATATAAGATGCTATCACATTAGCGTTCACATATGTTGAATTTTCGCGTTCTTAGTACCTGCCACTCTGGGCATTAGGTACTTCTCTAATCTGTTACTTTTTAAAATGCTTTTCATAAAAAAAGCAAATTACTTGGATTAAACAGGACACAGGAAAAGAGAATAAATTATAATCAGTTTTATTTACTTATTTTAAAATTAGCTTTTAAGCTGATACTTAAACACATTGATAAGTAAATGTTTATGAATCGTTTTTGTCTCCCACTTAAGAATTCTTTATCCACTCAAAAAACATGGGCAGATGTTGCTTGCCAAATTACAATTTTTCATAATTTTATTTATTTATTTTTGAAATGGGGTCTTACTCTGTTGCCCAGGCTAGCGTACAGTGGTATGATCACTGCTCACTATAGCCTCGACCTCCTTGGGCTCATGTGATCCTCCCACCTCAGCTTCCTGAGTAGCGGGAACTACAGGTACATGCCACCACACTGCCCAGCTAAGTTTTGTATATTTTGTAGAGACAGGGTGTTGCCATGTTGTCCAGGCTGGTCTCAAACTTCTGGGCTCCACTGACCCACCCACCTCGCCCTCCCAAAGTGCTAGAATTATAGGTGTGAGCTTCTGTACCTGGCCTTGTCTGCCAAATTATCCACAGTTAGCAGGTAATGGGAATGTTGAATAAATTCTTTTTTTTTTTTTTTTTTTTTTTTTTGAGACAGAGTTTCGCTCTGTCACCCAGCCTGGAGTGCAGTGACGTGATCTCTCAACTCACTGCAGCCTCCGCCTCCCAGGATCAAGCGATTATCCTGCCTCAGCCTCCCAAGTGGCTGGGACTACAGGTTCATGCCACCATGCCCAGCTAATTTTTATATTTTTAGTACAGACGGGGTTTCATCATGTTGGCCAGGCTGGTCTTGAACTCCTGACCTCAGGTGATCTGCCCACCTCGGCCTCCCAAAGTGCTGGGATTACAGGCATTAGCCACTGTGCTCAGCCTAAATTCTTGATATTACCATGATACCTTATGTATGTCTTAACTGATTCAGGTAGGATTTAATATGGGATTTTAATTTGGAATTTATTCATACCATTAAAGAAACATCTAGTATATACTTTCATTCAGATTTCAAAAAAACTATTAATAGTGTCACCATGCATAAGATATTTTTCAATGCATCTTTTCTTTTAAAAAAAAACAGCATTGTCAAGTTAAACCGAGTTTAAGTTTAAAGTCAAGTTAAACTTTTGACTGTTAAAAATTACTGATTATCTTTTTATTTTCAGGGTGACTGTCGTTCCTACAGTTACGTGTGTGGAATCTCCAGTAAAGATGAACCTGACTGGGAATCACTTATTTTTCTGGCTAGGCTTATACCTCGCATGTGTCACAACGTTAACAGGTGTGTTTCACAGGAGCTAGGGTGGGGACATGTGTAATGGAAGGATGTGCTTCTTAAGGGCTTTCCATTAATGAAAGACCAAAAGGCTCAAATGTAGATATAGGTAGGTCATGTAGATAAGAGTAAATGGCTGTGTTTGCAATTCAAATATGCACATAGGTCGCAGTTAAGTAGATATGTAATATTATCTTGTGTTTTGACTCTTCATCACAATGTAATCATCTGTTAAAAATTATTTAAAGGAGAAAGATTTTTTATTTTAGTGTAAAATATTAAAGGCAGCTGTAAAACATTATCTTCTACATTAGTGGCTTATATTAGCTATTGGTTTTATGGTGACATGTTTTATTCCAGAAGGACTGAAAAAATGTATGTCCAGGTTACAGAATTACAAATAAAGTAACACACACACACACCCACCCACCCACCCCTACAAAACAACCAACCACCCACCCCGCAAACAAAAATGGAGACTTGGTTAATTTAGTAGTAACCCCAAGGAAAAAATCGAAGAAATGGGCATGTGCCAGATAGCATTAAAATAGTTACATTTAAATATATAATTTACATTTTAGGTTAATTTTCCTTTAATTTGCATATTAATTTCTTACATTGGATATATCAACAGCTGATTTATAATCTATTTCTAATACTCAATTTCATCATACCATATATAGTTTAAAAATTCACTTATTTTGTACTAGATTGCTAATTAAATTTTCTTATTTCACGGTTATTCTCTCTCTTCAATTTTCTTCATGGGTGTTAGGCAGTTAACAACCAAAAAGAATTACTTGAGATTTCATTTTGCTCAAATTGCTGCAGAAATCAGAAGCTTACCTTTTAATGTTAACCTAGCAGAGTCTGTATAGTTAGAGATAAGGAGTTACAGGGAAGCCGTGTTTTTACCGATGGGAACATGCTCATTCAAAAGCTTACTCAAATGAACTGAAGACCCCCAAATACAGAAGCATCTTTCATATGCTGAAAAATGGAATTATTAATGTCTTCAATAATGGGGGCCAGGCATGGTGGATCACTTGAGCTTAGGAGTTTGAGAACAGCCTGGACAACATGGTGAAACTCCATCTCTACAAAAAATACAAAAATTAGCCAGACATGGTGGTGTGTGCCTGTAGTCCCAGCTACTTGAGAGTCTGAGGTGGGAGGATCGCGTGAGTCTGGGAGGTTGCCTTGAGCCAAAATCGTGCCACTGCAATCCAGCCTGGGCAGCAGAGTGAAACCCTTTCTCAAAAACAAAACAAACAAAAAAACTTCAATAATGATAAATTTTTAATTGCCTATTTTGAGTGGACATAATTGTCTTGGTTAGAACAGTGGCTCATAATTTGCCTATCACAGAGAAAATTTCCCTAAATTGAACTGCACACTTTTACTGTATAATTAGTGTATTTCTTCATTCACAGCATTCTTACAGTTTTATCTCCTTTTTCTTTTGCCGAAGGGCACACATCCTTATTTAAACTTTATGTTTATATTCCAGTTTCTCTCTCTTTTCCCTATTTGTCTCTTCTTCCTTCCTCCCTTCTCAAAAAAGAAAAAAATAAAAAGCCTAACAATCAGCAAACAAAAAACTAGATTTTCCCAGCAAGCTCTTAAAAGAATCTTGGTGAACTTGGCCAGGCACGGTGGCTCACGCCTGTGATCCCAGCACTTTGGGAGGGCGAGGCAGGAGGATCACGAGGTCAGGAAATCGAGACCATCCTGACTAACACAGCGAAACCCCGTCTCTACTAAAAATAAAAAAAAAATTAGCTGGGCGTGGTGGCGGGCACCTGTAGTCCCAGCTACTCGGGAGGCTGAGGCAGGAGAATGGCGTGAACCCAGGAGGCAGAGCTTGCAGTGAGCCGAGATCACACCACTGCACTCCAGCCTGGGCGACAGAGCGAGACTCCGTCTCAAAAAAAAGAGATCTTGGTGAACTTTAGATTTCTTTGCCGGGGTCTTTTTGGGGAATTGGAGTTTTAAAATATTCTTCCATGTTTGCCAGTTTTTTTCCTAATTTGGATGAGGGAATCTTTGTACAGGAAGGGACTGTTCCAGTTTTACTGTCATATATAGTGTGGGTAAATACCTGTGCCAGTACACTCTAGTGATTTTGTATGTAAGAAGTGAGAAGGTTTAAAAAGCAGGTTCATGGTATTCTCTTAACTTTTTCCTCTAAAGATCTTTTATGAGCTTTAGGAACTATATTGTTTAGAAAAAGTATAACTTACTGTCTATGCATGGGATAAAAAGCTTGCTTCTGTTGTAGTATGTTTGGAAGGAGACAATAAAGTCGGTGGTGGTGTCAGTGGTTTTGTGCTAATATGGTTTTCTTTTGTGTATTTTACCTAAGTACATATTAAGAAAAAAAGAAAAAACATTAAACTTTACCATGATAGTTGCCAGGGAGTTTTATTTTCTTTGCTAAAATCATGACTGATGAAAAGTGACAATTGTCTACTGGCTGGAGTAGGGAGAACTAGCTAAGTGGCACTCATATCTTTACCCTGATTCCCTCTTGTTTTCTGGGTGAAGATTGTGAAACAGATCCCTTCAAACCAATGGCCAGCTACACACTTCAAGTTGTTAAAATTGTCTGATTCTGATTTCCTCAAGTTATGTTCCAAACTGTACTCTCATTGACTGTCATTAACATGAAGATATTTGTGGTATATCTTCATGTCTTTCAAACAGACATTTATATAAAACAGTAATGAATTTTTTTTTGGAAGGAAGTAGTAGGATACTAAGTCCTATTTCAATGGCCCTTTTAATGAAGTGCAAATGAGAATCTCTCTAGGATCATTGTTTCTCAAGTAGATAAAAAGATGAGTTTACTAATTTTGGGAAATTCACTATAGTTTCCTCTTGGAGATTTCCAGTGCATGTTAGCATAGTATATTAATAGTTTCTGAAGTCTTGTCATAAAGGCACCTATTTTTAAATTTTAACTATGTGTATTTGTTTCCTAGGACCACCCATAACAAATTACCAGAAACTGGGAGGCTTAAAACAACAGACATTTATTCTCTCACAGTTTAGGAGGCCAGAAGTCTGAATTCAGTGTTGGCGAGGTCATATTCTCTCTGAAGACTCTAGTGGAGGATCCTTCCTCGCTTCTTCCTACTATTGGATGGTTGCTAACAATGCTTGGCTTGTGGCAGCATAATCCAGTCAGTCTTTGTGTTCACATGATCCTCATTCCCCTATGTGTGTCTGTGTATCCAAATTTTCCGGTACTTGAAAGGATACCAGTCATTGGATTAGAGCCTATCCTAATCCAGTATTACTTCATTTTAACTTGATTACATTTGCAGAGACCCTTTTTCTCCCCAGAGATTCTGGGTGGACATGAAGTTTTGGGGATACTCTTTGACCCAGTACGTTAAGTGAAAAGAGAGTCGTAATAATCACTTATATCTTTGCACATTCTGAGATACAGAATGTTCCAGAGAACACACTTTGAGGAAAGCACATAGAACACAGACCTTCCTATAATCTTACATGTTGTCCTATCCATTTGAGGAGATGAAGTGGGCAGGAGAAGGGCCTAAAACTAAGTGGGAAATGGAAAGAATGTTACTGTTCTAAGTGCCTTGCTTCTCATACTGAAATGTAATTTCTACATTTAAAATGTAATTGCTCTATTATTTTTACCTCTTTGTTTCCAGAGTTGTTTATATATTTGGCCCACCAGTTAAAGAACCTCCTACAGATGTTACTCCCACTTTCTTGACAACAGGGGTGCTCAGTACTTTACGCCAAGCAGATTTTGAGGCCCATAACATTCTCAGGGAGTCTGGTAAGTTGCTCATGTTTTTGATCACTACCCTCTGAAACTAGTTTTTGGAAGCTTGACATTAAGAGTAGGAGGATGTAGCTTTTGCTTTTTAGATGCTTTTGTTTTTATTATTTAAATCTTTGAATGTTCTATGATGTTGCTTTTTTTTTTTTTTGAGACAGAGTCTGTCTTGCTGTGTCACCTAGGCTGAAGTGCAGTGGCACAATCTTGGTTCACTTCAGCCTCCGCCTCCTGTTACAAGTGATTCTCCTGCCTCAGTCTCCTGAGTAACTGGGATTACAGGCGCCCGCTACCACACCTGGCTATTTTTTTGCAGTTTTAGTAGAGATGGGGTTTTTGCCGTTTTGGCCAGGCTGATCTCGAACTCCTGACCTCAGGTGATAAGGTCAGGAGTCAGGTGAGGCCAGGCTTGGCCTCCCAGAGTGTTGGGATTACAGGTGTGAGCCACTGCACCTAGCCTATAATGTTGCTTCTAAATAAAATATATTCACCTTTGTGGCAATTTGTGGGTATGCACAGAGCAGCAGAAAATTTGAATTTCCAGACTTAGATGTTCCCAGCTGAGTTTGAACAAGGTGACACTGTGCCTTCTTGTTCCAGCGCTCATAAGGTGAACAAGTCTTTTTCATGGTCTCCTTGATGAAATATCTTTTGCATTTTTATGCTTTTTGTTAGTGATTTTGCTGTTTAAAATGGATCTCAAGTATAGTGCTGAAGTGCTGTCTGGGTTCCTAAGCACAGGAATGCTGTGATGTACCTTACAGAGAAAATCTGTGTGTTAGATAAACTTCATTCAGGCATGAGTTAAAGAGCTGTTGATTTTGAGTTCAGTATGAATGAATCTATAATAAATATTAAATACAGTGTCTTAAATCAGAAACATACATAAAACAAGGTTATATATTAATCAGTTGATGAAAATATTGCAACCAGAGGCTTGCAGGGACCTAACCCTCCATATCCCCTGGGAGAAATGGTTCAATATTCACTAATTCATTGTTTGCAGTGTAGAATATAACTATACTGCAAATTATAATAGAGAATAATGAGAATGGACTCTTTCTATAGCACATCAGTGAAACATCACTGATGTGATCAAATTCTGTTTTTTGCATTTGTGGTTGAGTCCAATTAAAATGCTCTGCGAGTAGCTAGAATCAATGCATGATGACAGTCTTAACTATACTGTGTGTGTATATGTGATTTCAGATATTGTCTGGGAGGATTTAATTGAACTGAGAGTGCTTTTCTATGGTGCGGTGATTGGTTCTACATGTACCTTTCTCTAGGGTATGCTGGGAAAATCAGCCAGATGCCGGTGATTTTGACACCATTACATTTTGATCGGGACCCACTTCAAAAGCAGCCTTCATGCCAGAGATCTGTGGTTATTCGAACCTTTATTACTAGTGACTTCATGACTGGTATACCTGCAACACCTGGCAATGAGATCCCTGTAGAGGTAATTTATATATTTTTTTCTAATGCATGTTCTCAGTGCCTCTTACATTTTATAATACAGTGAATGGAATAGGCTGTGCCAGTGCTGTATTTCTGATGTTGGTTTTCTGTTCATAAGATAGGCCTTTTTTTTTTTTTTTTTTTTTTTTTAATTTTCACATATTTGATTAATACACTGGGGCAGAAAAAGGCCTTAAGTTATAAATGCTCTCCAAATGTCTGATTACTATATAAACAGTAATCAATTATAATAATTTTATCTAATCCTGCCAGTTTCTACTTTACAAATAGTATTCCCCAAATAAAGAAGAAAACTCTAGGAGTGAAGAAGAGTTAGTTAGAAATAAGGATGCAATTTGATAGCTTTATGGCCAGACACCCAAGAATTGCCTAAATATTCTCCCTACTACCAATTCCAACTCAATTTTTGATCCTTCTTTGTTTTCACCAGAACATTCCAAAGGAGCTACTTGCATAATAGCAAGTGAAAATCAAAGTGAGACTCTGTCTCACAGTTGGGCCGCTGCCTCCAGTGCACTAACACGAGGCTGTGGTTGTAGCTAGGTAGATGGGTTGGGGAATGTGGCTTAGTTAGTTTTCTCTTAGACTCAAATTTGCCAAATTTGACAAGTGAGCAGGCTATCCTCTCTTCCTGTATACTTGATAATGATTAATGGCCCTTAGAGTTGTATGTTTAAGCTGCAGATAATTTGCAGAGCATTGGCTGAAACACATAAAATCACATGCCTGGATGCCACAGCAATGTCAAATCACTGTATGTTCTTAAGCATTTGTTGTGGCTCAGTCACAAACACAAATTGCAGACTAGCACCTGTTTGTGGATCACACTTTGAGTAGTACTGAGTTTAAGTCACTAATATTTTAAACCTTAATAACTTAAACCTATCCCTGCAGAGGGGAATAGGTTCATTCTATAAGATTAATCGGAAACCATCCCATATACGTGGAGGACAATAGTGAAAATAGTCAACTTTTAATTTTAAATTAGAAATGTAAGCCCTCTAGGACTGTTGGACATGCAGTGGATGCTGACTTTTCTCTGTAATTTTTTTTAATAGGTGGTATTAAAGATGGTCACTGAGATTAAGAAGATTCCTGGTATTTCTCGAATTATGTATGACTTAACATCAAAGCCCCCAGGAACTACTGAGTGGGAGTAATAAACTTCTTGTTCTATTAAAGTACCGTGTGCAGTTTAAATTGATTAGAAATCATTCCCATTATTGACATGCAGTACTGTGAAAAGAGTTACTGGAGCAGCTACATCACATCTGAGTTCTCCACAGCAAAAATCTGCGGCTTAAGAGCTGAGTTGGGGATAACCAAAAGGGACTGAAGAATTTGTACGGGTAAATAATCAAGGCACCATTGCCTACACTCAGACAGATTGATACTGCTTTTGCCTTTGCCTCACTTACTCTTTATGTATAAATTCACTGTTGCTATTGATGTCTCTGTGAAGATGTATGAAGGTGGGTGAGTTTGGGGTAGTTACGGGCTTCTGTCTCTTTGCCAGTTTCTAAGAACTGTTAGAAACACCCATTATTTACCAGTGTTACGTACTATGTATATATACCTTTTGGAGAATCAGTTTTCTTGTAAGTAATCTTACTTCTCCAAAGGGTGAAAAAGAGATGAACATATCAGATAAAGGCATAGGTGGGCTATTCCAGCCACTTTTGAAGGACACTGAGGGTATAAAATATAAGCTACCATAAAATGGAAAAGCACCAGGAATTTATTGATGTACTTTTGAATTTTATTTCACAGCCTTGGGAGGAAGAAACTGTCAGTGGTCTCAGATGTCTGAATGATCTTAAAATGTTTTCAAACCATGTTCCACATAGATGCCATGTTATTCAATGTCAGCTTGTTCATTAGTAAGGAGCTTTATCCTCCTAGCCTTATATTACCAGCCCCCCACAGCCTTGCATAGAATGTTTCTGTTATCTCCCTAGAAGAAACTGGCTCAGTGACATTTCTGGTGTAGTGCAGATAGAGGTCAAGAGGAGCATTTTGATCTCTTCTTTTGCTGGTCCGAGAAACAGCTCTGAGATCACAGAAGCCATGATGCATACCTACAGCTTACAAATGGGAGAGCAAAAATGTTTATATCTTCTAGTAAACAGTTGTAAAATGACCTCTTAGATCTAATCTATAGACATATTATTCGTTGCTCAGACATCTGTGAACAGTCTTGATCCATGCAAGATGTTTGCCAAACTTTGTAATCCTTTCTACTAGCTATAAGAGAGAATTTAAGAACTGGTGCAGGACTTGTTGCCATCGCCACCAGTTTCTAACAGATCTTTTATAACATTCACATAAGTACTGTAGACAGTAGTAGACTTAAACTCTCCGTTTCTCTCAGTATTTTAGCTAAGAATGTTACCATATTTTTCTCTTACCAATTCCATCTCAGGTTGCTGCTGCTTTTCTAGTTTAAAAGGTCAGATCTATTAATCAGGTGTGAAATTTTATTTGGGATTCAGTGTTAGATAAACAACAAATGATGCATGGCAAGAAGTAGTCTTTTTATTCTGGCTGGTCCAGAGAACAAGAAAACCGCTGCTGGACCAGCAAGGGAAGAGTTTCTGTCTGTCTTAACAGAAATCTGTGCCCAAGACAAAGGGGTACTTGACTCCTACAAAACTTAAAGGGTACATTCTCTATCCTGATGAGGAGGTACTCATTATGGCCTTCTGGAAAGAGGCTATGTTAGTGATCTGGTTTAGATTTAGAGTCATGTTATTTGAGAGCTAGAATAGACAGCCTATAAAATGCTTACCAGCATGTGTCAGTACACGTTTATGTTTATATGGAAAAAAAAATTCTAGCCACGGTGTCTTACTATTTTGTGTTGAAGCATAACAATAGGAATTGGGAAAATAGATAGTAAGAATGTGTGTTCCCTAAGTATGTTATATGGAACACTGCTCCACTGAGAAGGTCCATGTAAAAAGGATTAGGTGGTCATATAAGTTTGGGGAGAATAAGCTCAGTTGTCCTTTCCTGGAGATTCATGGTATACAATATTCTAAGCTCTGAGAAATTCTGAAGTTAAAAGCAGTTGCTAAATTCTGCTTAATTTAGTGTTTTCCTGATACTTGTTTTTTGAACACCTTTTATATAATCCCTCCTAATATATAAATACAATATTGGAAAAATTGTTTATCCAAAACACGTCTTCACATGACATAGTTTCTTAAAAATCTAAATTTTCTGGAACTCAGAAATTTCCTAATATTTAGCACACTGTCTTTTGCACAGCACTTTTTGCTTTGTGTCATATAGCATTACTCTGTACCTTCACAGTATTTCATCTGAGCCACTGAGGAAAGTTAAAGGTTGCACTTCCATTTTACAGTTAAGAAAATAAACTCATCTTAGGCATGGTTCCCTAATGAATTTCAGAATTAAATTTCAGGTTTCCTTAGTCTAGATTGTCCTTTCCGTATGTGTATTCTGACACCTAAAATTATGTAAACTTATGAGATGCTTATTTTCAACTAAGACTAGAATGGTGGCTACCAGGCTAATAACATTCATTATTGGTTATGCTGGGTATATCATGACTTTATTCCCATTGCTTACCATCTACCTGGGACACATCTCTCTTTAATTAAATATATTCTTTTTCTTTGTACCTTTTAGGTAGACAGAACAATGCAGATCATTGAAAGCATTATTTATTCCTAAGATAGGCAGGCACAGAATCATTTTTAAGAACCAAATACCCAGTCCTGCCTAAAGGCCCCATCTATGATCATCAGCTCTGTTAGAAATAACAGCCTGGCATAATTCCTAAATGCAGGTCTGTAGATGTATCCAGGAGATAGGGTTACACTGTTTTCCAACCTTTTTTAAATCCCTTAATTTTGAGGTAAACTGCATGCATTTAGTCAAACATCATAAAAGTTTGTGTCCTCACTGTTTGGGCTTAACCTCCTGATAGCCTATTTTGCTGAATAACTTGATCCTAACCTGTAGAGATAAGAGCGTTCAAATTAGGAAGGCAGGACTATCCATCTTTAGTGCTTTGCTCTGCCATTAAACAACACTGTGAACTTGGTCAAGTCATTTTTGTTGTTTATCTGTGACATGAGATAACTATATTAAATTTTCAACATCAAATCCAGCCATCAATTTGTATTTTATAAACAAGAAAAAGCAAAGCAGGAGACAGAATGGAGAAGCTGGATAGTGTTGGTTTTTTTTTTTTTTTTTTTTTTTTAAGTTCTTTTATTGTCAGATATGACACAAAGGGAAACATCAAAATGCACTGTAAAGTTAAATCCTAGTTACCTTTTTTTTGAAGCTGTTGGCAAGGTTTGACCACTTGAGGAATCTTCTGCTGTGAGATAACACTTGAAAAACACCCATCAAAGTTTCCTGGTAGGAATCTCTCTTTACTGCGTGTTTTTTTGAAAAGCTGACAGAGAATATGCTTTGGCTTTGACACTAATGAAGTCACCCATCATCAGTTATATACAGCTAATTGTTGGGAGCTAGAGCTAGAATCCAAGCTTTCTGATTCTCTGCATGGAAGAGGTAATGCTCTAGGGCCCTTCAAGGCAAATCTTAAAAAGGAAGTTCTTAGTGTGTAATTGACCATCAGGGATAAATGGGCTTCGAAAGTGTTAATTGTCTCTTTACTTACAGTGAGTTTCTAGAGATAGCCGTGTCTTTCAGAAATTCTCTGACATCCTCTTGCCCAATGTTAAAACCACTTTTCCACACTACTCCTCTCCAGAAATCTTACTCATATGTGGCGAGGGCACGCCTTAGCTATCACCCCAATGGATGCTGCTTTCATTGACCCAAATCCAGAATGTAATGGGGAACTGAATACAAGTTGGATGTCTCCACCCTTGGAAAGCACATCTTTTGTTCTTACTTACTGAAGTAATTTAACAACACCAGATGATGGAGGGATCACAATATCTTTTTAATCACTGAAGGACTTTGACAGCAGTAATGATGGCATTGTTGACTCTTAAATTTCTGAACGTTTCACTTAATGGCAAGTGAAGAGATATGGAATCCCCCAAAGAGTATCAAGATGCTAACTTGCAACCCTATTTTTATGTACTGAAGAGGCCTCAGTGTCTCACTGAACTCTTAACCTTTTTGTCAGTGTTCCTCAATACTTCATGCCTATTACATAACCTGGAGTTAAAAATACAATATGCCCAATTAAATAATTGGATAGTTATTTAATCAGACACCATGGTCTGATGTCCAATTAAATACAATTAGAATCTGGAGGTAGAACTCAAGCATTTACAGTTTTAAATCTCCCAGCCAGAATAAATTCTTACTGAGGGCCATATCTAGCCTATCTTCATCAAACTTACAGGTGAATCTTTGTCAAACCTATAGGAGAGAAATGCAGGCCATAGAGACAGTCTTGCTGAAGGTCTTAGAGCTAAATTAGTTCATATCCAGGAACCAGATTCTGGAACTGATTATACCTTTATTATGTTGTATGTCAGACACTCCCAGGACCTGTTTGGTAATAATTAGGACAGCTGACATACTTGTTGCTAATTTCGAGATCTGGGCAACAACTGTGTAGGCTGTTCTTTCAACCTCATTCTTCCTACTTCTTTACTTTTCCTTCAGAGAGGAGAAAGCCACCCCTGTGCTGTAGCCACTGCTCCAGTTCTGACTCTAGCTAGGTCATGAAACAGACTGAGGTATTACTGCACCAACACATAAATCCTCCTGCCATTTGGGTATTATTCTTTAGAGAACTAGAGATTACCTACCTGCAACCTAAGTTTCCTGAGTTAGAATCATTTGAGCAGCACCATCTAATTAACTCATTAACATATTTGTAGCCAGGCATGGTGGCGCATGTCTGTAATCCCAGCACTTTGGGAGGCTGAGGCGGGCGGATCTCTTGAGGTCAGGAGTTCGAGACCAGTGTGGCCAACATGGTGAAACCCCATCTCTACTAAAAATGTAAAAATTAGCAGGGCCTGGTGGCGCGCGCATGTAATCCCAGCTATTCGGAAGGCTGAGGTGTGAGAGTCACTTAAACCCAGGAGATGGAGGTTGCAGTGAGCAGAGATTGCACCACTGCACTCCAACCTGGGTGACGAGTGAGATGCCGTCTCAAAACAAAAACAACATATTTGTTCACTTTTGAACCCTGTGGTGTCTTTTAACTTTGTTACGGGCCCTTGGTTAGCAAAATTTTGAGTTTAGGAAATTTGGCTATTTCTTGGGTATATTAAGTACAACTCCAAAATCCTCTTGAGTTGTCTGGGAAGCCTAAACCTTGAGCAGTATCCAAGTGGAGTATATATCTTCAAGAATACAGATTTTTAAGGTAAGTAGTTTTCTGTCTTTGCATCTCCTAAGACCATTGTTACAACCTTGATATTAAAGAAGTGAATGTAAACCTCCTTTTGAACATATTTTTTATAAAGAAATATTTTGTTAATTGGAGTAAGTAGTATTAATTGTTATGAAATCACTATGTAATTGTTAATTGTAAACTGCAATGTCTATTTTGTGTTGTAACAATGTTGCCATAAAATAGCTTTGCTAAATGTGAAATGACTTTAATCCCTTTGTCTTCAGTATACTTCATAAAGGAGGAAATGATGATTTTCACACTTTGTCATGAAGCTTCCATGTTATGAGAAAGTCCAAGAAGTGAGAGCCAAGAGGACAGACATTATCAGAATATGGGACATAAGAAATTGCGTATAGTGTCAGGGGTTTCTATATAACAACTTACTCTATTTCTTTTACATACATAGGAGGCATTAGCATTTTGCTCAGTGTTAACAGGGAACATAATAGATACAAAACATTGGATAGCTTTTTATTTAAATGATGAGCTAAAGGTGTGCGTATACACATGCACTTATAAAATTAAAGTCATATATATGTATATACACAGACGTGACTTATTGCATATTCATTTACATTTGACCAAATCTTTTGTCAGTTTCTCAAGAACAATTTAACCTTTGTTTAATACATAAGGTCCTTTTAATTATTTGAAACTATGTTATCAGAGTTGATTAAACCCATCAAAGTAAATGTACTAGTGAATCATCAATATGAAGATCAGAAGAAATAATAATGTTGAGAAATTGAATTCCATAGTTACTTTCAGGCAGTCATATTTCCGTGGTCTGTTTCCCTTCAAGTCAGTGCCCTTGCCTGGCCTTCTGCTATCTGATAAGACTGTATTTGAGACAACTATATTTTGAAAATTTTTTTTACTGTTTTAGCATAATTCATAACAAAAGTATTAGGTTTTTAATCTTGAACTCCTGTATTTCAAAACTGACATTCTGCCTCTTAATACTCCTTTTATCAAAAGCTATATAAACACCACACAGCTGTTTTTGTTTTTGCTTTTTGTTTTTTCAGTAGATTGTTAGTGAGTTATTCTAATTAATGTATATAGATTCTAAGAAAAGCAGCTAGGAATCTTATGTTAACTTCACTGTTTTCAAGTAGTGTGTCAAATTCTAATCATTAAATGCTTTTTTAATATTTCAGAATGCCATTCCATGTGTATATATTACTGTTCTTTTAGACAATATGAAACCTGCCAAAACATTCTTTTTTAAAAAATAACATTATTAGAGAAAACTTTTTAAAATTTCCACTTAATATGGCTACATAAATGGTGTGGAAAACATGAGCCTTTTGTCAAGATGTCTTTAATTGCATTAGGATGATTGATACTCTGAATAAGAAGAAAGTTTCAGTGGACTAAAAATCTAGCTAAGTAAGACAATCTCATCTTTTGATTCTTTTGGAAAACAACTTCTATTTTATTGTGAGTAGTAGTGAGCATATAATAGATTGAACTGCTTATTGTGCTTATTTTGTTTATGGGAGAGTACCAAGAATTCTGTATATCATGACTATTAGGTGTTCAACGACCTTCTTAAAATTACCGTGAAAATACTCAAGCATACACAAAAGTAGAATAATGCAATTAGCATACCCCAATATTCCTATTACTCAGACTCAAGAATTAGAATAACATGATTCGTTAGTGACTGAATTAGCCATATAGCACACGGTTGAGATTTCCAAAAAGTTGGCAATAAGTACCCAGGGATTTTTTGTTTTTTTCAGACAGAGTCTTGCTCTGTTGCCCAGGCTGGAGTGCAGTGGGAGGCTCACTGCAGCCTCCGCCTCCCAGGTGCAAGCAATTCTCCTTCCTCAGTCTCCCAAGTAGCTGGAACTACAGGTGCACACCACCACTCCCGGCTAATTTTTGTGTTTTTGGTAGAGATGGGGTTTTGCCATGTTGCCAAGCTGGTCTCGAACTCCTGGTCTCAAGTGATCTACCTGTCTCGGCCTCCCAAAGTGCTGGGATTACAGGCAGAAGCCACTGTGCCTGGCCAGTACCCAGAGATTTTTTAAAGAAATGAGATGGTTTGGAGAATTCATGTACTTAATTTAATGGTTATGTGGCTGTCCTGACCTATTTTCTGTTAGATTTTTGCTTAAAGAGAAACTTAAAGATTCATCATTAAATAAAATACATTTTGAATGGCATTGTTTTACTTGTTTTGTCTTTTTCTGGTCAGGCTGCTGGAGTACCTGATGTGAATTTAGTATAGAGGTTCCCAAACTTTCTTCTTTGACAGTTCCCTTAGTAATTTTAGTAGTGTCCCTAGGCCAAAATAAGTAACAGTTCCATTTATTAATAGTTACAAAACAACTTAAAAAGTTATGTCCTATCAACATAGCCATTTGAAAAAATATGTGTAAATGAAAAAAATTCATTCTTTCCATCCTTAAAGTTAACTATGAATGGGATATGTGCATCTGTTGAGCACTGTAAAGCTTATCAGATCACTGCCATCCTCATTTTCTGTTTCACGCTGATTTTTGCAACATACATGTTTTTAATCACGGCCACTGAAAACCCAGCCAGCTGTGCAAACATGACATCATTAAATGGAAGGTAGCATGATGCTGTGTTGAAAATTGACCACAAACTAATAGTTCACTTTGTGTCTGTGAGTTTGTTGCAGTGGCTTTTAGTGCCTTGGTGCACAGTTTGAGAACCATGGTGTCTGATTATTGTGATTTTTTTTTTCTTTTCTCAATTTTTCTTAACTTTGAAGGATATGTCTTAAAATATATATGTGTCCTTGGCTGGGTGCAGTGGCTCATGCCTGTAGTCTCAGCACTTTGGGAGGCTGAGGCAGGTAGATAGTTTGAGCACAGGAATTCAAGACCAACCTGGGCAACATGTCAAAACCCCGTCTCTACAAAAAAACACAAATGTTAGCCAGGTGTGCACCTCTAGTCCCACCTATGTGGGAGACTGAGGCGGGAGAATTGCTTGAGCCCAGGATGTCAACGCTGTAGTGGGCTGTGATCACGTCACTGCACTCCAGCCCGGGTGAGAGAACAAGACCTTGTCTCAAAAAATAAAATAAAAAACATATATATAGCTCCTTAATATTGAAAGTGTTGTCTTTCCTGTTTTGACATTTAAGAGTTGGAATATTTTACAAAAATATAGATACTTAAGAATCTTATTGCATCTTCCTGGGGTAGAGGTACAGACATCCCATATATTTCTTAAAGTAGACCTGTATAGAATGTCCCTAGATCCACATTTAAAGCATACTTAAATTCACCTTGGAGCTAGCTTTTTCAGGTAACTGGTATTGCTACAGAGATTTAAAACTATCTCATACCTTTTAGACCATTATTATAGAAGTGAATATTCTAATATACTGGATTTAGAAAAGGCCAGATGTGCTATTTACAGTGTTGTTACAATGTTGGTTTCCCTTTGTAAAGTAAGGGGAAATAGTCACCACATATATTTTTAAATTTTTCCCATTAAGTAAACAATAATGGTCATCCTTTGGATATGTTTGAGTTTAGAGATGTCGTTCAGTAAGGCAGAGAGGGAATCAGCATTGCTCACATTAGTTTGGAAATAAGTTGAATTTAAAAAGCTTACTAAAGAAGCATAACTATCTTTATATTTTCATCTTTATGTGATTTCTTTACCCTGAATCTCAGAAGAGGACCATTATAGAAAATGTAAAAATTTTATCTCTGAGAAATGGGAATGAGGCATTTTCAGAGTATGAGTGACATAAGAGTAAGATTCCTAGTTGAGTTAGGTGTAATCTTGGGAATCTATTTTATCTAATATTTGTTCCAGTATGTTAGAATATTCACTTGTAACATATTGGTCTAAATCTGTTGGTAAAACATTGGCCTAGAATCCAGTATCTTATTTCTGACTGACTCCATGTAGCCGTGTAACCCTGGGTAAGGCAACAATCTCCTTGGCACCAAATCACTCATATAATGGAGGAATAATACTGCCTCTGTGGGTCAAGTGAAAGAATGTATAAGGAATTGATTTACCAGTACATTAAGTATGAAAATATGTATGAGAAGGTGCTTTATGTATAACATAAGCATAATCTCTTATTTAAAACATAGCAGTGCAGATGAAATGAGTGTTGTAGGATTAATAGTCTTTGTGCTCAATTAGCTGGGACAAATCAGATAAATTTAGACTATAACAGAGTCCCAGATTTTGAAGATGGTGTGGGGTCACTTGCTTTGAACTATATGGGGCTTGTACTTGCCCCATTATATAACAATTTCGTTGTTCATTATGAAATTTATGCCACATGATATTAACCCTAACAGAACAGAACACACTGACTCCTGTCGCTAATCTCCAACCTTGCATGCTATTCTCCATGCTATCATATTTTAATTTACAATTCAAACAGAATCTGCCAAGGAACAGACTGTCTAGAGTTCTGGAAACAAACGAAACAGCATTGCACTTAGGGCTGTAACAGGAAAGGCTGAAGCTATACATAGGGGAAAAATACAAGTGGGTTTCCTATTTGGTGATGTGAAGTGTGAAGCCAAGGGTGCAGGCTAAGTCCTGCCCATGTTCAGCTTCACTTGGGTGTCTAATACTTGGAATTCCACTGTTAGACATTTATTCCTTTGATATAAGCCTTGCTCTTTTCTTGCAGGTCTCTTTTAAAAAGCAGAAACTGCCAGGTGCAGTGGCTCATGCCTGTAATCCTAGCACTCTGGGAGGCTGAGGCGGGTGGATTACCTGAGTTCAGGAGATGGAGAACAGCTGAGCAACATGGTGAAACCCCATCTCTACTAAAAATACAAAAAAATTAGCCGGGCGTGGTGGCGTGCGCCTGTAATCCCAGCTGCTCGGGAAGCTGAGGCACTAGAATTGCTTGAACCTGGGAGGCGGAGGTTGCAGTGAGCTGAGATTGCGCCACAGCACTCCAACCTGGGTGACTGTCTCAAAAAAATAGAAAATAAAAAGCAGAAACTCCTTAAAAAGATCATAGATTTGATCATTAATACCTCACTGTAAATAAGCTTGTTCATTTATTCAATTTTTACATTTTATGAACCAGGCTCTGAGAGTTCAAACACAAGTAAATCACTGATCTTGACTTGAAAAATGTTTAGTTTAGTTTGGGCTTGGCATAGTGGCTGACATCTGTAATCCCAGCACTTGTAAGGTCGAGACAGAAGGATTGCTTGGGGCCAGGAATTCAAGACCAGCCTGGGCAACATAGTGAGTCCTTTTGTGTCTACAAAAATTAAAATATCCAGGCATGGTTATGTGCACCTGTGGTCCCAGCTACTCGGGAGGCTGAGATGGAAGGATCACTTAAGCCTGGGAGGTTGAGGCTACAGTAAGCCTGTTCACACCACTGTACTCCAGTCTGGGCAACAGCAAGACCCTGTCTTAAAAAATGAATTAAACTAGGGTATTCTGAAACACTGAGATATATAGGGGCATGAGAACTAAAAAATTCAGAGTGAGTCTTGAGAGGCCGTGTTGGCACTGTGCAAGGTGAGGTTATGAGTAAGCAGGATAGGGTGGTCAAGTGAGAGCAGAAGAGATACACAAAGGGGCAGGGATGCTGGGAGGAAGGGGATGGTGGTGGGAGAAAGATTTCTTGCCACCAGAAGACATCGTGATAATGTGGGCTTTGTTCCTACCTCTCCTAGGACTGTGACAGTCTTAACTAGTGTTACCTGGTGTGCTTCTCCACACAGGGAATTACTGCGAAATTGCAGTGCAATTCCCGGATCCACTTGCCCCAGGACTCAGTCCTGTCAGCATTGGAGAGGAGTAGCAAGAGTAGTATTTGTATTTGTCCTTTCTGGGAGGCTCACATGTAATCACTTGGGGCAGCAGAGTACAGGGTGCTGGGCTGGTGGATTCCAATCACGATTCCTGTAATGGGTAGGAACTTGGCATTATTATCCAAAAGAACTAAGCCAGAGAGCAAAGGATCCACAGATACGTTAAATGAGGCTGCAAGTGTTGAAAATGTGGGTGATAGCACTCCAGCCTGGGCGACAGAGCAAGACTCCGTCTCAAAAAAAAAAAAAAAGAATGTGGGTGACAGAAGGAAAAATCTTAGTTCAGTTTTGCAGTTTAGGTTAATCAAACCCATCATCCTGGTTTAATAGTTCAGAAATAAGGTTTACCTGAGTCCTCTTAGCACAAGAGTTAAACACCTTCCAAATCTCCAGCTCCTCCTGTGCACCCCTTCCCCACACCCTCCACCAGCACCTCACTCTAGTGAGGCACAAAACCTTACCTGCTTTATTTCTGATTCCACCTGGAAAGGAGTTTCTATTTTAATTGGTTCCTTTTCTTCATCTTTTAGTAAAAAGCCAGCCTGTCTCCATTTAAAATATTTGCAGCACCAATATCTGGGGGAAAATAAGTGAAGTCAGGTTTTGTGGGTTTTTTTTTTTTTTTTTGTATTATTCTTCTAGATCCTTATGGTTTCCTAGGAAAAACAAAAATAGGGTATATGAATTGGTGAGGGCAAGCTGTTGAAGCTAACATAGTATGACTTGGTCCAATTATAAGTTGAAAGTGCGTTTTGGTATCTATCCATCTGAAAGCTATTCTAGCCTAATTATGCCCCGTGCCCTCTGTCTTCTTACTGCCTGACTAGCTATTGAACTGCTCCTTTGTCACTGAGAAGGAAAGGCCTGAAAACACAAGCTACAGTTGATTCTTGAACAACATGGGCATGAACTGCGTGAGTTCATGTATACCTGGGTTTTTTTCAACCAAATGTGGATGGAGAAATAGCATTCTCAGGATATGAGACCTGTGGAGGGAGGATTGGCTTTTCATATACCCAAGTTCTGCAGGGCTTACTGGAGGACCTGAGTGTGCGTGGATTTTGGAATATGCGGGAGTCCTGGACCCTTACATACACAAGAGTTGACTATAGTTTTATTTCTTGATAACTTCAGCCCAGAGAGTTTCAGTAGGGGAGGAAATATACTATTGGCCTCAAGGTTATTTGACGCTTAGCTCTAGTTCTTTCAGATTTCTGAAAGATGAGAATTGGTAAGGACCCAGGAAAAGCATTTAGTTTTATCCCATAGGGCAACTAAGTTTCCAGCAGTGGAAAGATTGCACTCTGGTTAAAGCTGGAGCTACATAGAAAACTCCCATCTTGGGACTCCTGCCTGGGAGCACTTCCCACTATTTTAGACTGCCTGCCCGCCTGCCTTGAGGATCCTAACGGTCAGGGTAGACTTCCCCCAGCCCCCTACAAGCACATTTGAGAGCAAATACCTCTTCCCATTGGTCAGTCTTGCCTGTCTTGGGTCATTGCTATATTTATATGCCTTTGCTTCTCCTTCCCCCCCATCAAGTTCACTTTAAAAATAAACTCATTCTGCTTCTTTCTTAGACCAGTGTCCTTTTAGCAGACAAACATCACCTGAAAAAGCTTTTCTTCCCCCTTCAAGCTAATCTGTATCAGATCATAGGGATGGATTTTTCAATCTCAGAGGTCTTTTAGAAAGCAGAGTTCTAAAAAGACTTTTAGAACTTTTCAAATGTTCTTATTCTAACTTTTTAAGTATTTGAAGAAAAGAGCAATTTAATGCCTTCAGAAGCTAATTCATTTACTTATTTAACCAACATTTGAATGCCCACTCCGTGCTTCAATCACCTCATTATGACTCAGAAGAGAGTCATAACGTGGTTCTCATATACTTTGATTCTGCTTTATATTTTAATCTGTCTTTAGACAGAGCTATGGAGGAAGTGATGTTTCTTTTATTAACTGATGCAGCTTTTTGATGAGGCCTCCTGCGATCTCAGTAGCAGGCCTGGATGAGACAGAGATAAGCCTCCAACATGAGGGCAGGGTCAGCTTCCATAATTAGGGTTACAGAGAGGCAGTGTGGTTTGGTGGCTAAAAAAAAACGAACTGTAGAATGAGACAGGCCTGGGTGCATTCCTGTGCGTTACGTTTATAACAGTTAAGGAACTCATATTGGTGCATTAGTAACCAGGCACATTTTATTACTAGTTCACTAGATTTTTCCTAATGTCCTTTTTCTGTTCTAGGATCCCATCCAGGACACTACATTATATTTAGTTTTCATGTCTCTTCAGTCTCCCCTTGTCTGTAACAATTTCTAAGACTTGTTTATAATGACCTTGACAGTTTTGTGTAGTACTGAAGTGGTGTGGGTGTTGTTTGGGGAAATACCTGAGATTCGTTGTCTCATGCCAAGGAAATTGAAGACTTAGACACACAAGGAGTGGGTTTAGGAGCAGAGGTTTAATAGGCAAAAGAAAGAAAGCACAGGTCTCCCTCCTGCAGAGAGAGGGGTGCCTGAGTGGGACTTCTGGTCTGCAGCGGAGTGCACAAGATTTTATAGACTGGCTTGCGGAGGCAGTGTCTGATTTACATAGGACCCAAAGTTTGGTTGGACCGGGTGTGATGTTTACATAGCCCACGAAGAAGCTGGCCACCCCACCCTAATCTTTTTATTATGCAAATGTGTTTTCTACCTGGCTGGTGCCATGTTGTCTGCTCCTTACTGTACACATGGTTGGCAAAGAAGAGGGAAGATGCCGCCGGGCGCGGTGGCTCAAGCCTGTAATCCCAGCACTTTGGGAGGCCGAGGCGGGCGGATCACGAGGTCAGGAGATCGAGGCCATCCTGGCTAACACGGTGAAACCCCGTCTCTACTAAAAAATACAAAAAACTAGCCAGGCGAGGTGGCGGCGCCTGTAGTCCCAGCTACTCGGGAGGCTGAGGCAGGAGAATGGCGTAAACCCGGGAGGCGGAGCTTGCAGTGAGCTGAGATCCGGCCACCGCACTCCAGCCTGGGCGACAGAGCCAGACTCCGTCTCAAAAAAAAAAAAAATAATAATAAAAAAAAAAAAAAAAAAGAAGAGGGAAGATGCCATGTTGAACATGCCTAGCCCCCACATAGCCTTTTCCTATTGGTACAGCTGCCAGCATTCATCCATGCAAGCTTCCAGCTTATCTGTCTGCAGCTTGATTTTTACAGGCTGTTCTTTGTTAGAAAAGAAATGATTTGGGGGCTGCTTTTCATTGAAAGGAAAACCTTATTGAGGACTTCCTTACCCTCACTATCTACCTAAGTGATTTCTTTTTACTTCCTGTATCAGTACTGGTCAGATACTTTGTTGAATGCGCCTTGTTTTGTTTTCTTTTTAATAATTTTATTGCGGTAGAATTTACATAACAATTCACCCATTTAAGCTGTACAATTCAATGGTTTTAAGTATATTCACAGAGCTGTGTAACCATTGCCACCATCAATAGTAGAACATTTCTTTTTTAAAAGATATATCACAATTTGTTTATTCACCAGCTGATCAACATCTGGGTTGTTTCTAGTTAGGGGCTGTGATGAAAAGAGTTGCTATTGTAACTGCCCATTGGGTTTACCTTGCCTGCTGCTTACACAGAGCTAATTGATCAAGACAGGGGAATTGCAATAGAGAAAGACTAATTTACACAGAGCCAGCTGTGCAGGAGACCAGAGTTTTATTTCAAATCAGTCTCCCGGAGCATTTGGGGGTCAGAGTTTTTAAGGATAATTTGGTGGGTAGGGGGCCAGTGAATTGGGAGTACTAATTGGTTGGTTTGGAGATAAAATCGTAGGGAGTTGAAGCTGTCTTCTTGGGCTGAGTCAGTTCTTATGTGGGGGCTACAAGATCAGATGAGCCAGTTGATGTATCTGGGTGGTGCCAGCTGATCCGTCAAGTGCAGGGTGTGCAAAATATCTCTTAGGAGCAGTTTAGAGAGGGTCAGAATCCTGTAGCCTCCAGCTGCATGACACCTAAACCATGATTTCTAATCTTTTGGCTAGTTTGTTAGTCCTACAAAGGCAATCTAGTCTCCAGGCAAGAAGGAGGTCTCCTTTGGGAAAGGGTTGTTATCGTCTTTATTTTAAACTCTAAACTAAGTTCCTCCCAAAGTTACTTTGCCCTATGCCCAGGAATGAACAAGGACAGCTTGGAAGTTAGAAGCAAGATGGAGTTGGTTAGATCCGATCTCTTTCACTGTCTCAGTTATAATTTTGCAATGGTGGTTTCACTATGATGTTGTATAAGCTTGCATGGATATATGCATTCATTTATCTTGGGCACATTCTTAGGAGTGAAATTGCTGTGATATATGTTTAACTTTTTAAATGTTATCCAGTATAATTCTTATTTTATTTACTTTTTCTTTCCAACTTTTATTTTAGGTTTGGGGGTACATGTGCAGGTTTGTTACATGGGTAAATTACGTGCTGTGGGGGTTTGGTGTACAGATTATTTTGTCACCCAGGTAAAAAGCATGGTACTCGATACTACCCTCAAGTAGGCCCTGGTGTCTGTTGTTTCCTTCTTAGTGTCCATGTGTACTCAGTGTTTAGCTCCCACTTATAAGTGAGAACCTGCAGTATTTGATTTTCTGTTCCTGCATTAATTGACTTAGGATAATGGCCTCCAGCTCCATTCATGTTACTTCTTGGGACATGATGTCATTCTTATTTATGGCTGTCTAGTATTCCATGGTGTACATGTACCACATTTTCATTATCCAGTCCACTGTTGATGGGCATTTGGGTTGATTCCATGTCTTTGCTGTTGTGAATAGTGCTGTGATGAACATATGTATGCATGTGTCTTTATGGTAGAACAATTTATATTTCTTTGGGTATATACCCAGTAATGGGATTGCTGGATCAAATTGTAGTTCTGTTTTAAGTTCTTTGAGAAATCTCCAAACTGCTTTCCACAGATGCGGAACTAATTTACACTCCCACCAGCATAAGTGTTCTCTTTACTCTGTAACCTTGCTACCATCTATTATTTTTTGGACTTTTTAATAATAGCCATTCTGATGGTGTGAGATGGTATCTCATTGTGTTTTTTTGTTTTGTTTTGTTCTTTGTGATGGAATCTCGCTCTGTCGCCCAGGCTGGAGTGCAGTGGCGAGATCTCAGCTTACTGCAACCTCCACCTCCTGGGTTCGTGCCATTCTCCTGCCTCAGTCTCCCGAGTAGCTGGGACTACAGTCACCCGCCACCATGCCCGGCTAATTTTTTTGTATTTTTAGTAAAGATGGCATTTCAGTGTGTTAGCCAGTATGGTCTCTATCTCCTGACCTCGTGATCTGCCCACCTCAGGGCAGGGATTACAGGTGTAAGCCACTGCACCCAGCCTCACTGTGGTTTTGATATGCATTTTACTAATGATTGGTAAGCTGTTGAGCATTTTTTCATGTGCTTCTTGGCCATGTGTATATCTTCTTTTGAAGTGTCTGTTCATGTCCTTTGCCCATTTTTTAATGGGGTTATTTGTTTTTTGCTTGTTAACTTAAGTTCCTTATAGATTTTGGATATTAGACCTTTGTTGGATGTATAGTTTGCAAATATTTTCTCCCATTCTATAGGTTGTCTGTTTACTCTGTTGATAATTTCTTTTTCTGTGCAGGGGCTCTTTAGTTTAATTAGGTCTCATTTGTCAATTTTTGTTTTTGTTGCAATTGCTTTTGGAGTCTTCATCATGAAATTTTTCCCAGGGCCTATGTCCAGAAAGGCATTTCCTAGGTTTTCTTTTAGGGTTTTTTTTTTTTTTTTTTTTTGAGACAGGGTCTCACTCTGTCTCCCAAGATGGAGTGCAGTGGTGCAATCTCGTCCACTGCAACCTCTACCTCCTGGGTTCAAGCAATTCTCATGCCTCAGCCTCCCGAGTAGCTGGGATTACAGGCTACGCCACTATGCCTGGCTATTTTTTGTGTTTTTAGTAGAGACGGGGTTTTGCTATGTTGGTCAGGCTGGTTTCGAACTCCTGGCCTTAAGTGATTCGTCAGCCTCAGCCTCCCAAAGTGCTAGGATTACAGGTGTGAGCCACTGTGCCCAGCCTAATTTTTTATACGATGAAAAAAAGGGATCCACTTTCAATCTTCTGCATATGGCTAGCCAGTTATCCCAGCACTGTTTATTGAATAGGGAGTCCATTTTCCGTTGCTTGTTTTTGTCAACTTTGTCAAAGATCAAATGGTGGTACTTGTATGACTTTATCTCTAGGTTCTTTATTCTGTTCCATTGGTCTGTGTGTCTGTTTTTGTACCAATACCATGCTGTTTTGTTTATTGTAGTCTTGTAGTATAGTTTGAAGTTGGGTATATGATGCCTGCCTTTTTTCTTTTTGCTTAGGATTACTTTGGCTTTTCAGGCTCTTTATTGGTTCTATATGAATTTTAAAATAGTTTTTTTCTAATTCTGTGAAAAATGTCATTGGTAATTTGATAGAAATAGCACTCAATCCATAAATTGCTTTGCGCACTGTGGCCATTTTAACAATATTGATTTTTTCCTATCCAGGAATGTGGAATATTTTTCCATTTGATTGTGTCATCTCTGATTTCTTTTGGCAATATTCTGTAATTCTCATTATAGAGATAATTGTAGAACAGTTTATCACCTCTAAAAAAAAAACTTCAGTAATAAGACTGACCACTTGAAAAAAATAAAAGTAAATAAATAAAAAGAAACTCCCTACCCATTAGTGGTTATTCCCAGTTTCCCCTCAAACTTCCCTGCCCTAGGCAACCACTAATCTACTTTCTGTCTCTATGGATTTTAGGGCTGGGGCAGAAGATTGTCAATTCTGGACATTTCATACACATTCAGTGAGATATTATGTAGTCTTTTGTGACTGCTTTCACTGAGCATGATTTCAGTGTTCATCCACATTATAGATTGTACCTTTTATTGTCAAATAATATTTCCTCAGTTTTGGTTTGCATGATATTTCTTTCAGAACAAAGTTATGGATTTTGTGAGGAAGACCACAAAGGTGAAGTGCCTTCATGATGTCATTTCAGGAGGAACATGCTATCTCTATGTCTTGGCACTCATGATGTTAACCTTGACTATCAGGCCAAGGTAGTGTTGGCCAGGTTCCTTCACTGTAAAGTTACTTATTCTTTCCTTTCTATACCCTACTGTTTGGAAGCAATTGGGGGAGGAGAGTGGAAGGTGGGAGTATCTACTTAAATTAGAGTTCTGTACAGGAGACTTGACTCTTTTCTCCCATTCAGTCATTTGTTTAGACCAGTATGTACTCATGGATATTTATTTTATTATATTATGGGACTATGTTGTTTATTTTGCTGTTGAAAGTGTTCCAGCTTTGGCCATTGGGAGCTCTTTTAGGTTGGCACCTTTGTCGCTTTGAGATGTCTGATCTTTTTTTTCCTTTTGGTAAAGCTTTCTTTCAAAATGTCATACTCCAGGTTCATCTTATATATTCCCTGCCCCAGCCCTAAAATCAGCCACTTCTTCAAAGAGCTCTGGTTTCTTTTGGAGAATGGTATAGAAACCAAGATCTAGGAGCTTCTTGCTACTGGGGTGTGTGTTACTGCCTCCAGACCCTCTCAGTGGACAAGCTAGGAAATATGAGTGTATATTAGCACATGTGTATATACATCGTTATAATTTTGGCATCTATCTAACTGTGTCTATCTTAAGGTAAACATGGCTTTGAAGTAACATCACTTTTAAATAAATACATTGTGAGATGGGCAGACACTTCAAGAGAGATTTAGTGTTTAAATGCTGTGGCCTCTTAACACAGGATAGGACTGTTCATTCCATAAATGAAAACACAGTTCCAAAGAATCCTCCACCTGATATAACCTATGCATTTCACACTCTGCTGTAAAGGCACTGTGATTCTCCTCATTGGGAGAGAACTCCCATCACACCATGGCCTCCTGTTCTCAGGGTCTCCAGTGGGGTGTCTCTTCTAGGTGCAAGTTCTCAGAGTCTGATAACCTGAGACAGCAGCATAATTGGTTAAATGAATTAAAGTACATCCATGTAATAGATATTAAAATTGATGTGATAGAAAATTGTAATCACAAGAAGATACTTTTGGTATATGAAGCATGTACTAATTAAACTTATTTCTGCAAAAATATGCTTATGAAAACAATTGTAAGGGTGTTCATTAAAATGTTATTGGTGAGTTATCACAGGGTAATGAAATTAGAGAGTATTCCAAATTTCCCCCTTTTGGTTTGAATTTTCTAAATTCCCCACAACACATGCTACTTTCATAGGAGAAAAAATATATTCCCCAAATGATAATCCTCTGAGGATCATTTTTATTTTATTTTATTTTTTGAGATGGATCCTTGCTCTGTCGCCCAGGCGGGAATGCAGTGGCGCGATCTCAGCTCACTGCAACCTCCACCTCCTGGTTCAAGCAATCCTCCCACCTCAGCCTCCCTGGTAGCTGGGATTACAGGCACATGCCACCACACCTGGCTAATTTTTTATATTTTTAGTAGAGAGAGGCTTTCACCATGTTGGCCAGGCTAGTCTCAAACTCCTGACTTCAAGTCATTCACCTGCCTCAGCCTCCCAAGTGCTGGGATAACAGGCGTGAGCCACCTTGCTCAGCCAACTAACAGCACTTTAAACCCTAATTTTGTTTAACCAGTACCTGAAGAAACCAGGAATAAGACTTTTAGATAAAATTAATGGTTTAAAAGTGGTTTGCAGAGCCTTAGGGACATGTGAAATAGAAGTCTTGATAAAAGCAAAAGTTTTTGGTACTTGGCAAGGGAGCATAAGCTCCTTGAAAACCCAAGAAAAATGAAACTACTACAGAAAAGCAGTTGCCTACCAGGAAACCCCAATCTTGTGGTTTGACTTAATGATTTTGTTGGACCAGGTGTTTTGAACTAAATAGGCCTCGGGAAGCTGGGCACCTTGTAAGGTGCAACGAGCTCCATGTTACTGAACTTGTATAATGTAAACCCACAACTAGAAGTCACACCACTAGGGGCCTGCATTAGAGAGGGGAAAACCATGAATTATATGCCTGCAAGAGAGACAGATCAGGCCTCCAGGAGACTTGAACGTGCATTCTGTAGCAGGTCAACAGTGACTCTTGAAAGGTGCACATAACTGGAAATGGATGTGTTTGTGAGGGGGTGGGGAGCGATGGTGTACACCTAACGATATAGTACAGCATTCATTGTTTTATCTTTGGTTAGTTTGTTTCTTGACGTTTAATATTGGGTCACTGTCACTGATTAACATGTGATTAATAGTTACCCTAACCAGAGAAATTTATTTAGAAAAACAAACTGGTTTACATTGATCTAAATCCATTGTAAGCTTCATCAAACTCTCTTTCTTTCCCAGATATCAAATTTTGTTGTCACATGAGAGTTAAAGGGAAAAAGCTTTCATAATTTCTCAAAACTATTTTAAAAATTCCAGTTTTTCTTCTGGCTCTCCTAACTCTTTTAGGTTTTGTATTCATGATAATATTTTAATTCAAGATTTAAATATTATTAGCCGGGTGTGGTGGCAGGCATCTGTAGTCCCAGCTACTCAGGAGGCTGAGGCAGGAGAAGCACTTGAACCTGGGAGGTGGAGTTTGCAGTGAGCCGAGATCGTACCACTGCACTCTATCCTGGGTGACAAGAGTGAAACTGTCTCAAAAAAAAGAGAGAGATTTAAATATTAAATTTCTTAAATCATAAATTTCACCTGAGCACTCAAGAACAAGTGCTAGAAAACTTGGATACTAGTAAAGGTGGGATTGGATAGAACTTCTAGGTCCCATCTAATCTCCATCACAGTGAACTGGGGGACTGAATGAACTAGTGGTTAAGGGAAACAGAAAAGGTTGAACCCAGAGAAGATGAAGCATGGCTAAGTGACTCTACCACGCAGTAGATATGGCCTCAGACAAACTTAACCTCATAGAACCTCACAGCTCTGTGAAGTAGGTATTATTATTTTCATTCCCAGTTGGCAGATGAGAAACAGGCAATGAGGGCAAAGCCTTTAGAATACAGCTTGGGCTATAGAAAGTTCACGTAAGTGTTGTTTAAATAAATGCACATAAAAAGGTAATTGGCAGAAAAATTTAATGAGCCAATTGAGACCATACTGTGTCTGTCACCTTGTCTGTGCCTCAAAACTCTGCTTCTGAATCTTACAGCCTCTAAGGAGCAAAGATGGTTGATGTCGAGTTATTTTCCAGACTGATAAATTTAGATCCTCAGCTGCTTCTTGATGACTGAATACTGCACATTTTTATAAATGCAGCCTTAAGGGAATTCCAAGTTTGGCAACTAGTGCTGCAGGAGATGGGAAGAGAGCATAAACTATCCCTCATATGTGATATCTACCTTGGCTTCATATAAACTGGCTCATATAGACAAAAATATAATGTACTTTCCAAAGTATTTTGTAACAACATTTGGCTGGGTGTGGTGGCTCACTCCTGTAATCCCAGCACTTTGGGAGGCCGAGGCGGGTGGATTGCTTGAAGTCAGAAGTTTGAGACCAGCCTGGCCAAGATGGTGAAACCCCGTATCTACTAAAAATACAAAAATTAGCTGGGTGTGGTGGTGCATGCCTGTGATCCCAGCTACTCTGGAGGCTGAGGCAGGAGAATCGCTTGAACCTGGTAGGCAGAGGTTGCAGTGAGCAGAGATCCGCGCCACTGCACTCCAGCCTGGGCGACAGAGGGAGACTCCATCACAAACAAACACACAAAAAGTATTTTGTAACAATATTCTAGAAGCTAAGGGATTGGAGGACAAGGGTATTGTTCTATGAAATTTAACTCCTGGTTTGTAAAATCTAAAAAGTCATTTTCTCTCCTCCACAGTGTGTGTATATATATTTAACTGAAAATTCGGAAAATAGAGAATTTGAGGAAAGTTTCTGCTGCTATAGTTTAAGTAATAATTTTTAAAATTATACTTTAAGTTCTGGGATACATGTGCAGAATGTGCAGGTTACATAGGTATACATGTCCCATAGTGGTTTGCCACCCCCATCAACCTGTCATCTACATTAGGTATTTCTCCTAATGCTATCCCTTCTAATGCTATCCCTAGCCCCCCACATCCTGACAGGCCCTGGTGTGTGATGTTCCCCTCCCTGTGTCCGTGTGTTCTCATTGTTCAGCTCCTACTTATGAGTGAGAACATGCAGTGTTTGGTTTTCTGTTCTTGTGTTAGTTTGCTGAGAATGATGGTTTCCAGCTTCATCCATGTTCGTGCAAAGGACATGAACTCATCCCTTTTTATGGCTGCATAATATTCCATGGTGTGTATGTGCCACATTTTCTTTATCCAGTCTATCATTGATGGGCATTTGGGTTGGTTCCAAGTCTTTGCTATTGTGAATAGTGCCACAATAAACATATGTGTGCATGTGTCTTTATAGTGGAATGATTTATAATCCTTTGGGTATATACCTAGTAATAGGATTCCTGGGTCAAGTGGTATTTCCAGTTCTAGATCCTTGAGGAATCGCCACTGTCTTCCACAGTGGTTGAACTAATTTCACTCCCACCAACAGTGTAAAAGCGTTCCTATTTCTCCACGTCCTCTCCAGCATCTGTTGTTTCCTGACTTTTTAATGATCACCATTCTAACTGGTGTGAGATGGTATCTCATTGTGGTTTTGATTTGCATTTCTCTAATGACCAGTGATGATGAGCTTTGTTTTTCATATGTTTGTTGGTCACATAAATGTAAACTTGGCAAATTTACTAATATTTTTGGACTTTTGAAAGCTGAGATGCTTTATTTCAGAAAATGTATTTCAAAGTGAATTATTAATACTGTGTCCATTGAGCTTCTGAAAGTGTAAACAGTTTATGTCTCTTCCTTTATCCCTCACTATTTCTCCCTATTTCTCACTCTTTTGACTGTCTTCCCTATGCATTCCAGAGCAATGATGTCTGTTTTGACAATTACTTTAGTATATTTATTGAAAAGTGTGTTTCTTGGTCTTTATTGGTATATTTCACAATTCTCTTTATAAAGGAAAACTGTTAAGTTGACCTTAATTCTACTTTTCCATAAGTTTCTGTAATGATTCATAGACATGCAGATCCTTGATTTAGATAGTGATGATTATTAAATAATGCTCTTAAATAAAACAGGGTAGGAAAAAAAAATCTCATTGTCCACAGGAAAATAGTCAAATAAAGTGGGGTTCATTTATAATCGAGTATACATGTAGCTGTTTAAAAGAATACAAAGCTCCATGGGCTGTTGTAAAAATGTATAGCAATCATATTTATATTTGAAAAAATATGTAAATGCCTAGAAAAAAACCATAAACTTTATAAAGTAGTTATCTTTGGGGTAGATGAGTAGAAGAGATAAGGGAATTGGGACTTTAACATTTTACTTGTTATTCTATATGATAGAACCTTTAAGAGAATAAATTAATATGTTATTTCTATTTGTCTATTACTTTTAAAGTCCACAGTAGCAATACAATGTTTCTTGCTTTTTGTGTAGAATATGGCACAACGGAAGAAAAGTTTGTCTTCTACTTGAAATTCTTTTCCCACCCCTTTTTCTGAGCACATGTATCACTTTTCTCCACTGTCCTGTAGCTTCTGCAGATCTTCAATTGTGATGTGAATACTTAAGATTTATTGCTGTATTTTCTCCCATCAAAATTTTACCGGCCCATGACTCTTTCTCCTGAAGCTTTCCTCCCATTAAATGAAAATGGGGGCCGGACGCGGTGGCTCACGCCTGTAATCCCAGCACTCTGGGAGGCCGAGGCGGGTGGATCACGAGGTCAGGAGATGGAGACCATCCTGGCTAACACAGTGAAATCCCGTCTTTACTAAAAAATACAAAAAATTAGCCGGGCATAGGGGCGGGCGCCTGTAATCCCAGCTACTCGGGAGGCTGAGGCAGGAGAATGGCGTGAACCCGGGAGGCGGAGCTTGCAGTGAGCCGAGATGTGCCATTGCACTCCAGCACTCCAGCCTGGGCGACAGAGCAAGACTCCGTCTCAAAAAAAAAAAAAAAAAGAAAGAAAAAGAAAAAAAAGAAAATGGGAACCTAGCATGAACAAAAAGCTACCTCAAAAGCCTTTTGGAAACAGACTGCTAATCAATAATATATTAAAGAATATCTTTATGTGTTTCCTGGTAATGCTAAAAATTATGAACTTTCCTCAACCCATTTAAAAATTCCATGTAACATGAATGCCTGCTTTAGGCTGCACCAGGTTGGCATTTTGTGATGCTCCAGCTGGCTCAGCTAAACCCACAACTGAAGTACAGATAGAGAATCTCCTCTCTGACCCCACACCCTGCAGTGTTTTAAAATTGGAGATACAGGAAGAGAAAAGAAAAATATAATGATTAGTGGTACTGAAAATGGAATGCGGCAAGAAGCCAAGAGAAAAACACTGTGTCAGACATGGAAGAGAGCCAAAGAAACAAAAATAAATGTCCGGGTCCTTACCCAGTGTGGGCACTAACACACGGATTCTCTTGAACTTCCTCGTGTGTAAAGGCTTCCTGGTGTAACCACGCCACCACTAGATGTGGGATGGTGTGAGTCATTTGCACCTATAATGCCTGGGAGCTGGGTGGCCAGGTCTCTGAGCACAGGCAATTCAACATTTTTACTCCAAGAATGGCAACATCTGGTAAGTCAACCTCGAAATGTGGGGTGGGAGTTAAATCTGTGGCCCTTCAGAGACTCTAGGCTGTAGGAAGTGGCTCTCACAGCTGCCCTCCCACCCTGCTCTCCTTGGCCTTTCTCCGTAGCAGACTCACTTTCCCAACTTCAGGGATGAGATCCCCGGTAGTTAAATCTTTGGTTATCTGATCCTTTCTCACTCTGCCACTCCTTCTTAATTCCTCTTAAAAGCTTGATGTCCATCTTACTAGCGGTTTACTATTGTACTCTCCCAAGTGTTAGTCCCAAGCAATGACCCACAGAGCAGAGAGTGAGTCTTACTTATATTTTATAGAACATTTTTTTTTTTTTTTTTTTTTTTTTTTGAGACAGAGTCTCTGTCTGTCGCCCAGGCTGGAGTGCAATGGCACATCTCGGCTCACTGCAAGCTCCGCCTCCCGGGTTCACGCCATTCTCCTGCCTCAGCCTCCCGAGTAGCTGGGACTACAGGCGCCCGCCACCTCGCCCGGCTAATTTTTTTTTGTATTTTAGTAGAGACGGGGTTTCACCGTGTTAGCCAGGATGGTCTCTATCTCCTGACCTCGTGATCCGCCTGTCTCCGCCTCCCAAAGTGCTGGGATTACAGGCGTGAGCCACCGCGTCCGGCCTATAGAACATGGTGTAGAACGGTTTTCTACTTAGTTTGACACATAGTGGCCGCTCTATGATTGTAAAGGAAGGAAAAAAAAAAAAAAAAGAAAGAAAGTCAGGAGTGGGAGAGAGAGAGAAATTTATTTTTGTTTCTTTGGCTCTCTGGCTCTCTTCCATGTCTGACTGACACAGTGTTTTTCTCTTGCCTCCTTGCCCTTTCTCATTCCATTTTCGATACCACTAATAGTTACCATATTTTTCTTTTCTCTCTATCTCCATTTTTCTTTTTATTCTCAGTGTTTACTTCAACTCCATTTGTTTGAAGCTGCTTCTTTCTGTGCAATAAACCCTTGCTATGTCTCACCCTATTACCTTAAAACAAATTGTTTCTAAACGATAAGAATCAGACCACATGGAAAATATCATTTGACCAACCACAGGGGCAGGGCCCTCAGCGACTCAATAGGTTGAAGAAACTAGTTCTTTCCTAACCTTTTTCTTTTGAATCTAATTGGCCATCTAGTTTTTGTCCTAACCCAATTTCTCTTTAGGCTTCTCTCTAGCCACTCTAAAGCTTTTCCAACTGCCATCAACAAAGAAACTAACATTTTAGGGTACCAGATCCTTACACAGTGTGGGCACTAACTAGCTGGTCCCTACAAATAATTGGTCATCCAAGTTTGGCCTACTATTTGAGTCCAGTCTCATTAGTTGTCCTAAAGCTCTTCCAATTACCATCAATAGAGGGACCAACATTTTCTGGTACCCTGTTCCTCATTCAATGTGGACACAACCAGGCTTATCGCCATGGATAAAAATTTATCAAGTTTTGTCTTATCAAATATTTTGTAAGACATTACAATGAAAAGAGTGCCAATTTCCCCAATTCAACAATAACCTTAAAATATTTCCAGTTATCATCCACAAAGGAACTAACATTTTCTGGCTCATCCTTATTAGCTAAGATTGGTTACTGAAGTTTTGTACTGCCACAATTTCATTCCACATCCCTCAGTAGTCTCTTTTACACTCCTGCAATTAACAGTAATAGATGAGCCAACATTTCTAGGGTCCAGTCCTCACTAATGTGGGCCCCACCAGGCTGTCTGGATTCAAGTATACCATTTTAAATAGGCAACCGCAGGCACAGTTCTTAGCCCAGTTAAGATCCTGGTTCTCTACAACTTTCTGCCCAACACCACGGCTTCATTATATTCCTTATATTCCTGTCCATGCTCAGAAATCAACCCACCAATGTTGACACTTGTCAGTCCAGTGTTTCTGGATCTAGTTTGGATGATTCCAATCTTCTGGGTATCCTCCCAATGGTCCCAGAGGTGATAGTCAATAAGGGGTAAAACTAGGACCCTTGTTAGGTACCCATGATCTGGCAGCTTCTCTTTCTCTTTGTGCTTTCTTATCTCATTGTTTTTGACACCCTTGTAACTTTTCCTCCCTTGCCTTCACAGGTTTCAGAAGTGACACCAGAGAACCTCTCCCATCACAGTAAAAAGAATGCCAGTTTCCCCAATTCAACAGAACAGTCCCTGATGTTCTGATCCCAGACTTAAAAGGAAGTAGCCATCTCTCCAAAAGTTACTCTGGGACTACTTCATGCTTTAGCTGTTTCTTATGGTTCTCTAACAGCCACGTGTCTTATTCTATCCCCCTCTGCCATCCCCTTTGTCTTCTCTTTATCATGAGCAAAGGCAAAATTCAGACACTTCATCTCCCTTTCCTGGCCCAGCCTACTGCTGCTGAGTCCACAATTATCCTATGGCCCTTCCTTTCCACAAAGCTATCTCAGATGCCTGGGAAGCTCTGCTTTCTTAAGGGGGAGGGGGGCACCCTAAGATTCTGGAGCACCAGCCCCCATGTCCTAAGGCTGGCAACACTTTTCCTCGTGGGGAGAGGGGAGCTCCTTAACCACATTATGTGTGCTGTCTCTCTCTCTCTGTCTTTCTCTCCCTCTCTCTCTCTCTTTCTTTCTCTTTTTTAAATGTCTCAATACCCAGCTCAGGCCTCAGAATTTTTCTTCCCTGTTTAGAGAAAACTAGTGCTGTGGTTTGCATCCGTGTCTCCACCCAAATCTCAGATGAAGTGTAATCCCTAATGTTAGAAGTGAGGCCTGGTGGGAGGTGACTGGATCATGGGATTGGATCCCTCTTGAATGGGTGAGCACCATCCCTTTGGTGCTATTCTCATGATAGAGTTCTCATGAGATCTGGTTGTTTGAAAAATACGTGGCACCTTTCCCTCTCTATCTCTCTTCCTCCTGCTCTGGCCATGTGAGATGTGCCAGCTTCCCCTTCGCCTTCCGCCTTGATTGTAAGTTTCCTGAGGCCTCTCACATAGCAGAAGTTGGTATGCTTCCTGTACAGCCTACAGAACCATGAGACAATTAAAGCTCTTTTCTTTATAAATTACCCAGTCTTGGGTATTTCTTTGTAGCGATGCAAAAATGGACAAATACACCTAGGAATCTCAGCTCTCACAGGTAACATTCTTCTACATCAGTCAGAGCTAAAGCAGCTTGGGTATGGAACTGACCATTAACATACATACACCCAGATGGTAAAGTGAATTGAGATTAGAGTATTTTGCAATGAATTCAGTATTTTCCATGAATCTCCTTCCTCTGGAACAGTTTTAATTGCAGTCTGTCGGTCTTGGCCAGCCACACTCCATCTAGTTCCAACCATCTTCAGCCCAAACCTCATAACGTTTCTTAGTTGGATTTGCTGCTCCCTCATAAAGTGTTGATTAAAAAGAAATCAATCTCTGCCCCTTCTGTTGTTCAATAGGAAAGATGGGTAGGACACTCACTAGAGGTATTGAGACCTGAGATGCTTCCATTCCAAAGCCTGTAGTGTCAGGTGCAGTCCCGGAAGATGATTACAGGATATGCTTACAGTACCCTCTGAGATGACTCTCTCCTGGGAAAGTTGGTTTTCCACACATGGGCTGGTTTTCAGTTTCTAGGGTGAAGTGCTTTTCTGGCTGTGAGGTTCCAGCAGAACCCATGGCTCTGTATCCACCTCCATACTTGCATGACTGGGGCAATTCCTGACAGGTTCCCCAGCAGTGGTCCTGGTCTAAGCTCCCTCAGAGAGTGTGTTCAGGCTCTTCCTGACTGGTGTCAAGGGACCAGTCATCTTCTAAATTTTCCTTTAAGCTCTGCTTTTGCTGTTCTCTCAGCCAGTAACTTAAAAAATTTAAAAGATGACTGGTCTCCAGATTATCCTTGCCTCTATGGAGCTCTCCTATCCCCAAAGATATAGTCCAGATTCCATAGGATAGAGCTCAAGAAAACAATTATGGAACACTAGAGTCTACAGTGGCCTCCAAGGTGTGAGAATTTGGAGGCCATTCAGCCAATCACTAACTCTACTCAGTTGTACCCTTTTGGTGTATTTACTTTTCCATCTTTCTTTTTTTTCATCTTGGGTGTAGAATCCCACTGACAACCACCCAAAATGAGTGGATCCTTTGAAAGGATACATTTTTTATTCAAAGTTATTCTTCATTATGCTGTGTAATTTTGTAATAGTTTCTTTGAAAAGAAGGTTCTTATGTAGTATTAAATGAAAAAAACCCAATATTATATTCACCCTATCATCATGTCTGTGTAAAAATGTGGATGCTGTTGGAGCAGATCTAGAAAGAAATGCAAAACTGAACTAGGTGGTATGTTAGGAAAGTGGGTTTGTGAGTAATTGTATAATAGTACAAACTGATTATGCTTTTCTTTTGTGATTACGATTTATTGTTTCTTTTCTTTTCTTTTCCTTTTTCCTTTTCGAGACAGGGCCTTGCTTTGTTGTCCAGGTTAGAATGCAGTGTCATGATTATAGCTCACTGCAGCCTTGAACTCCTGGGCTTAAGTGATTCTCCCACTTCAGCCTCCTGAGTAGCTAGGACTATAAGCATGCACCACCTGGCTAATTATTTAATTTTTTGTAGAGACAGCGTCTTGCTTTGTTGCCCAGGCTGGTATTGAAATCCTGAACTCAAGTGATCCTCCCACCTCAGTCTCCCAAAGTGCTGGGATTAAAGACGTGAGCCACCAATCCTGGCCGGATACATAATCTTATACAACATATTCAGAAAATAAAATGGAAATAAGGGGAGAAGAAATTGGAAAAAAAGGAGAAGGAGGTTGGAACTGTTGGCTAAGGTCTTGTAATTACTGCAACTCTACAGATCCACTGAATGGTGGCGGAGCCATGAAGTAGAAAGAGCATAGGACCTGGCATCAGAAGATAGGAATCTGAGCCCCAGCTAAGTGAGAAATAAGAAGGCAGCCCCTGACAGCTGTCAGCTGGGAGCTGGCCTGGCATGGGGTACTCTTGTTGAATATAAACAATTTCACAAAACACTAATATCTGACAACGTCATTGTGTGTCGACAACAATGGGAGATGAAGGACCACACTTATAATCATGTCTGGGCGCTGACAAAAATAGAACATTGTACAAAATGCAAAAACACTAAACATCCCCTCACCTGGCTCACATGAGTGACCACTGCTTCTCTACCCATTGCAGCATTAGCTCTGGCCTGCTAAATAATAATTATCCAGATATCCAAGTATAGAATTGTTCCCATTATGTGAGAGCACCTAATCCAGAAAAAAACAAAACACAATGTGCTTCCTCAATACAAGCCCAAATCACAAAATAAGCACTTGCTAAGAAACTTTTATAAAAGGTCCCATGGCTTTCCACTCTTACAAGAATATCATTAAACCCAGTTTTGTTCAATTACAGGTGTGTTCTTGGCCATCTTTGGCTGCATTTTACTTGCTGTGGGTTCTTTTTTCCTTTTCTTTTTTTTTAGGCAGAGTCTCACTTTGTTGCCTAGGCTGGAATGCAATGGCATGATCATGGCTCACTGCAGCCTTGACCTCCTGAGCTCGAGCAGTCATCCTCAGCCCCCTGAGTAGCTGGGACTATAGGCATGTGCCACCACACCCAGCTAATTTTAAAATTTTTTGCAGAAGTGGGGTCTCACTTTGTTGCCCAGGCTGGTCTTGAAATTCTTGCTTCAAGCTCTCCTCCTTCGGTGGCCTCTCAAAGTGGTGGGATTACAGAAGTGAGCCACTGCACCTGGCCTGTGCTGGGTTCTTGAACAAAGCACTCAAACTTGTCATTCTTTGCTTTGATCTGGTCAGTGGAAAATAAGATAATCTCTGGAAGATAAAATAAGAAATTGCATGTGTAGAACACTGTATACCTTTCAATGTTACCTACCCTTTACTTCCAGTTCTCTAAAAGCATAATGTTCTCTCACTTGCCTGGCTCTGCACATGCTGCCACTGCTCCCTCTGCCTGGAAAAACATTCCCCCAGCTGCTTTTAAAACTGCTACTCATACTTTGGCTCTATGTGCTGGGAACTTTAGTGTATTAATTTCCTATTGCTATTGTAACAAGTTGCTACAAATTTAGTGGCTTAAAGTAACACAAATTTACTATCTTACAATCGTGGAGGTCAGAAGTCTGAAATGAGTTTCAGTGGACTAAAACGAAGGTGTTAAGAGGACTGTATGCCTTCTGGAGGCTCTAGGGGAGAGTCCATTCCCTTCCCTATTCTAGCTTCTGGAAGTTGCCTGCATTCCTTGGCTTGTGGCCTCTTTATTTTCCAAGCCAGCAGCAGCCAGTTGAATCTTTCTCACATGTTGCTGAGGATGCTATTTTTTTTTATTAGGTTGCCATGTAAGTCCTCTCTGATTGGGTGGTATGTGAACCAGGACCTGAGTGAAGTGAGGAAAGACAGCTGCATGCATATTTTGGGAGGAAAGTTTTCTGGCATGGAGGATGGGGAAAGCTGCAGGAACCAGGTCAGGCAAGTAGCTGAGTAGGCCACATGCAAGCACACTGCTTATTTCTGAGTGCTTACCAGCAAGCTGATTGGAGGTTAGTTTCTCAGGATCAGTTTCCTTGGTGCACTCTCCTAGCAAAGCAAAGCTTCACACTTCCCTGGAATCTATTCCTCCAACCCCCAGCCAGGCTGTAAACCCCAGAAGTGGTACTGTTTTGTTTACTGTTGCATTTTGAAAGGTCAGCATAGTGCCTAGGCTCTCCATAAATGTCTGTTGTACAAATGGGGGACTATACTGATTCAATTTAGGGTAACCAGGCTTGAGGCAGAAATGGAACTGTTCTGGATGGGTTTGGATTTGAAATAGGCATGTGCCTCCTGATGTTTGTGAGACAGACAGGTGGGAAGGGCTCCCTGGCAAAACTCCAGTTGCCTGTGCACAGGGAGGAGTGCACACTGGGGTGGAACACAGAAGTTCATGCCCTTTGCAGCAAGAGGAGGAGCCTGGCCCCTCCTCTTCCTGGGTGGAACCTGGAATTCAAACTGTGAGGCCGGAAGTGCACCAGCAGGGACTCTGGATTTGCAGAGGGTCCTTGTTTACCTTTTTTTCCCTTTTCACCCAGTAAAACCCTGCTTTACTCACCCTTCAGATTGTCTGCGAGTCTAAATTTTCATGGCCATGTGACAAGGACCCTGACTTTAGCTGAACTAAGGAAAAGTCCCGCCACATTTGGAGGACCAACTTTGCTCTGTCTGGATGAGGAGAAGGGCCCTAGGACTTAGGTAGAAGACAGTGGGTGGGCCTGAGGGGTGGTGTGGCCAGAAGCAGTGCTAAGGAACTACCAGTCCCACTGGTGCCTGAGGTGGTAGCACAATAGCAGCAACATTGGTTAAGAGAGGAGCAGGAACGGCTGCAGCCACAAAAATGGCAGCCACCTCGTGGTGGGGAGGCAGCCCTGTCAGCCATGGTGGCAGGGCTGGCAGCCAGAGGCACCATCCCAGACTCCATTCCAAAAACATACGAGATGGTCACAGATAGAGAGGACTAAGGTGACAAGTGATGAGAGTCCCCCATTATGGAACAGAAGAGCCAATAGGTAGGCTCTTGCATTCATGCTGGTGGGGGTCAGCAAAAAACTGTAGATTTTGTCATCTTGTCTTAATTGCACCTTGAGATTACTGGTGGTAAGAAACAACTCATTACATGAATAAGATATGTCACAACCAGACTCAACAATGGGATCCTCCCTGTGACAGCCTTCAAATTCCCCAGGCGTCACTGCTGGGAGAGGTCACATGGTGAAAGCATATCTTATTATTCTAGTCTCTGCCCCTCACAACTCCTTCCCTCCCTCCCGTCCGTCCTTCTTTCCTTCCTTTTTTTCTTTCCCTCTTTCACTCAACCCACTGGCATGCTGGAGCTGGCTCACAGCTGGCAAGAACCAACTGTGTACATCTTTCTCCAACCCTATGTTCAGTGATGTCATACTGCTAGCTTGAAATTGGCTACCAATTGGTAGAGATGTAAGGGGGAAAATGCAGTATCAGTATGGACCCAGAACCAGGTTACCTCCATTTGAATCCTGGTTTTGCCACTGGTAGCTTTGGTATGTCAGTGAAGTTACTTAATCCTGTGCCTCAACTTCTTCAGCAGTTTAATAGGGATAATAATAATATCTGTTTTGGGGCAAGTTTTGGTGAGTAAATGAGTTAATATGTGTAAAGTGCTTGGAATAGGGCATAGCACGTAGAAATCACCGATACTGTTCTAGGTGCTGTGAGAGCTAGTGTTTGCTAGTGGTCATTTCATATTTTCACCTTATAATGAATACATTTCAGAATCTCAGCTGCTGAAAGCCTGCTCCCAACAATGGCTGTAGATGATGGGCTCTTCTTGCATACGTCAATTCCTGGTCCCTGTACACAACATATGTGTCTCTGGTCCCTTCTTGACACATTTCTTTCCCCAACATTGAAGAGAGTGCATGGCATGGGCATTTTTGAGCCCTGCCACTGGTCTATACATCCTGTAATTGCCCTGGCACCCCGAGGCACTCCTTGGCCTTCAGAGCTCTTAGAATGGGGCAGATGGCTGCCAACATCTGTACGAATATCTGCTGAACATATGCTTCCTGCTTTGCACACAACAGGCTAAGATATACTTAGAATGACCTTCTTTAAAAAGGAGGGAGCCTGTACTCTGTTTAGAAGGGTAGGTCCAATATCCAGGTCAGCCTTGTTTTCTTGTGAGACCCAAATTATTTTATTCTGAAATTATAGGGGGTAAATGGTATATAGGAAAAAGCACTGTGCTAAAAGTCAGCTTAATCCTGAAAGTTTAATTCTTGAGTCCTGGTTCTGTCATTCCTTGTGCATTTGACCAAAATTTGACCAGAATGTAAGTATTTGGTGGTTGAATTAACCCAGATTATCTTAAAGCGCTTTTTCCCTTAGGACATGTTTTTAGGAAAATCACGTAAGTGGAATATTCTCGTTCCTTCAGTAAGACTCATTTAAATTCAGGATGCAGAACAATTTACAGCAAAAATAAGTAAGAAATATTTCTTGTAAGGAAGCCTTAGATGGTAGCCCATTATTTATGCAGCCAGTAAGTTATGAAGATTTGGAGCTATCATGGAGTGATAAAGGTTAGTCTCTGAGTCCCTGAGTCTGGAGGGAAGGGAGACACTTGCTCGGAGTAGGGGGTTTGATCGTTTTGGGCAAAGTCTGGTGACAATGGTTAGAAGATCGTTTGAGAAAAGAAGAAATGAGCTGAAATGTCTATCCCTTGAAGAAATTCTGGTACAGAATAGGTGCAAAAACCTGATCTTTAAACATTCAAATCATACAGTCAGTGGGCCCCAATTGGGGGACAGTTCTTACAGAGACGCTGATTGTGACCCATGGTCAGGAGCCCTTGGAAGCTTAAAAGAGGCAGTGGGCAATATTCTGTGTGCTTTCTCTTTCATTAATGCAAATGATTTCCTTCTCAGCTTTTTCTTCTTTCACCTCTGGAGTCCAAGTTTTTCTGGATTAAGAATTCGAGTCCAATGATTTCTGTATTGTTTCTCCTTTCCCTCCACTTTTTCCTTCCCTCTCCTCACTATCCCCTCTCTGCCTGCAGTTAATCACTATTGTTAATATAGTGCTAGTTTCTTTGAGTTATTTGGTGACCTGAGTTAGTAACAGTTGGCCTTTATATAATTAGCATCTTTATTAGTTTGCTAGAGCTGCTGTACCAAAATGCCTCAGGCTGGGTGGCTTAAACAGCAGAAATTTATTGCCTTACAGCTCTGGAGGCCAGAAGTCCAGGGTCAAGTTTTGGCAGGGTCGGTTCCCTTTGAGGGCTGTGAGGAAGAATCTGTTCCACGCCGCTCCTCTAGTTTCTGGTGCTTTGCTGGTACTTTTCGTCATTCCTGGTCTTGTGGATGCATCACCTCAATCTCTGCCTTCATCTGCACATGGCATTCTCTCTGTGTGCATGTTTATCTCTGGGTTCAAATTTCCCCTTTTTGTGAGGACACAGTGATATTGGATAAGGGCCCACCTCAATGATCTAATTTTAACTTAATTGCCTCTGTAATTATCACATTTTCTGTAAAGATCACATTTTCAAATAAAGTCACATTTTGTGGTACTGGGGAGGGATGAAGATTTCAACATGTTTTCTGCGGGGAGACACAATTCAACCCATAACAGCATCTAAGGGAATATCTGTGCAGCAAATAGATGTCTAAATTGTTCAATAAAGTAATTACAAATGTTACTGAGCGTTTCCTATGGGCTGTGTAAATGTATGAGATACATATGTTGTCTCATTTACTTGTTAAAAAAATGAGATAGATACTGCTGTGAACTTCGTTTTACAGATGAAGGCTGTGAGGCCTTGAATAAGTGATTTGCCCAAGGCCACACATATGTTACCTACCAATAGCATGTTTCAAGCTTAGAACTGTCTAATGCCAGCATCTGAACTTGTAGGCGCATGCATAGTGCTTCCAGAATAGACCACTGAGTCTGTGAGAGAAAAATGTCCCAGGCTCCTTATGTAATTTTTAAAAAAGTAAAATCTATTTTTCCCTTTCTCCATTCCTGCTAGTAAAGTTGAGACCTGCTTCCCCCCTCCATTATTTTGTTTATTAAGGTGTTCCTTTTATTTATTTATTTTTTTGAGACAGAGTCTCACTCTTGTCGCCCAGGCTGGAGTGCAGTAGAGTGATCTCGGCTCACTGCAACCTCCGCCTCCCGGGTTCAAGTGATTCCCATGCCGCAGCCTTCCGAGTAGCTGGGATTACAGGCATGCAGCACCACCCCTGGCTAATTTTGTATTTTTAGTAGAGATGGGTTTTTGCCTTGTTGGCCAGGCTGGTCTTGAACTCCTGACGTCAGGTGATCCCCTCCTAGGCCTCCCAAAGTGCTGGGATTATAGGCGTGAGCCACTGTGCCCATCCTAAGGTATTCTTTTGATGGATTTTGGTAACTGTACAAAATCATGTAGCTACCACCATAACCTAGATACAGAAGAGGTTCCTTATCCTAAAAAGTTTCCTCCTGGCCCTTTACAATTGAAGCTTGCCCACCGCCCCCAGACCAAGACCACCAATCAGTGTTTTGTCCTTATAGTTTCCTACAAGCTGGGTTTTGCTTTATAATGATAAAGTCCTAAAAAGAGCAAGTCTTTGTTAGTAACCAGAAGAGTCTGAGAAAGATATGAAGAGGAAGTCTTCTCTTACAGTTACAATGGGAGGAATCACTTTCGTGCATTAAAACTTGTTAAAACTGATACGATAAGAGTTAATTTGCTTACATTCATGATATTATTAATTTTTCTTTTCTAATGTAAAATGGAGACTTGTAAGAACAGTCGTTATTGCTCATTTTCCTAACCTTAGTGCTTAAACACAACGTCAGCACAGGACAGACACTCAATAATTATTAATTCCATTAATGAATGAATGGGTATTATTTTGAATTAATTATTTTGAATTAATGCTGAAGATCTTCCTATCTTTAAAGGAGCCAGATAGGAATCACTAGATTCTCTAAGGCTTTCTTTTTCTCTTTTTTCCCCGTGAAGAACTGGGAGTTTATAAGGAGTAAGAAAGTTCAGTTTATCATGCAAGCCATTTGCCTGGAAATTGAAAATACATGCTTTGTTTTACATCAGAGTCTCTTAAACTTTTTTGGTCTCAGGGCCAATTTATACTCTTTTTTTAAAAAAAAAATATTTTAAGTTCTAGGATACATGTGCAGGACATGCAGGTTTATTACGTAGGTAAATATGTGTCATGGTGGTTTGCCACACCTATCAACCCATCACCTAGGTGTTAAGCCCCACATGCATTAGTTATTTATCCTGATGCCCTGCGTCCCCTTACCCTTCCAACAGGCCCCAGTGTGTGTTGTTACCCTCCCTGTGTCCATGTGTTCTCATTGTTCAGCTCCCATTTATAAGTGAGGACATGCGGTGTTTGGTTTTCCATTCCTTTGTTAGTTTGCTGAGGATAAAGGCTTCCAGCTTCATCCATGTCCCTGTGAAGGACATGATCTCATTTCTTTTTATGGGTGCATAGTATTCCATGGTGTACATGTACCACATTTTCTTTATCCAGTCTATCATTGATGGGCATTTGGGTTGATTCCATGTCTTTACTATTGTGAATAGTGCTGCAATGAACATACACGTGCATTTATCTTTACAGTCTTAAAAGTAATTGAGAGCTCCAAAGGCATTTTGTTTATGTGGGTTACATCCAGCAATATTTACTCTTTTAGAAATTAAATAAGGAGTTAGAAAACTGTTTAGCTATTAATTCACTTTAAAAAACAATAAACCCATTACATATTAACATAAATAACATTTTTTCCTTAAAAATAATGATACTCCCAAAACAAAAATAAATTTACCAACAAGGGCGGTACTGTTTTTACAAATCATGGGGTATTAGAACACAGATTCTCACCTCTTCTGAATTCAGTTTGTTGTGATGTGTTGTTTTGGTTCAAATATATGAAGAAAATGCAACCTAACAGAAATATGGAGGTGGAGGAAGCTGAGGCAGGAGAATCCCAGAAGGGAGGAGAACCCGGGAGGTGGAGGCTGCAGCGAGCTGAGATCACACCACTGCACTCTAGCCTGGGCAACAGAGCAAGACTTAGTCCCAAAAAAAGAAAAGAAATATGGAAGTGGAAAAATGAGGGTTATTTTAGTGGCCTTTTCAGTTAATTGTGGGTTTCTTTTTTGATACTATATCAAAGCTTGGCAAAGCTTGGTAGTTTCTTAAATGTTGGCTGTGATGTAGAATTTGAAATCATATCATTGGCCTTTTCCTACTCTGTTAACTTTAAAATTAATTGGTCTGTTTTGCAGTTGGAATCGACGTTTTAACATCATGCATTGGTCATTTGGAAAATACTGGTTTGCTGAGTTATACAGATCATCCAAATGTGGTACAGTTCATTTTACAACATAAGAAAATTATATTTGTTAGGCCGACTGTGGTGGCTCACGCCTGTAATCCCAGCACTTTGGGAGGCCAAGGCGGGTGGATCACGAGGTCAGGAGATCGAGACCATCCTGTCTGACATGGTGAAACCCCGTCTCTGCTAAAAATACAACAACAACAAAAAATTAGCCAGGCGTGGTGGTGGGCACATGTAGTCCCAGCTACTCTGGAGGCTGAGGCAGGAGAATGGCATGAACCAGGGAGGTGGAGCTTGCAGTGAGCTGAGATCACACCACTGCACTCCAGCCTGGGAGACAGAGCAAGACTCTGTCTAAAAATAAAAAAGATAATAATATTTGTTAATGTCAGCACTGATCTCATCAGAGAAGCCTTTGAATATTGGGGAACTTTTCAAGTTCCTGGTAGCAGTTACAGTTCTAAAAATTCTAATTTCAACTTTACATTTTGAATTGTATTATTAAGAACAAACACTGTCAGTTGTTTTCCTTGAAGTGGCGGGCTCACTTAGTTCATTTTTCGGAGAATGTCTACCAAATACCCAAATCTGGATGGCCTAGTTTATCTGTCAGCTATTCTTTCAAGTAAAAATAGTATTCCATGGAAAAAGCAGTTCAGCTTGCAAAGCAAACAATCGCACAAGTATTTTTCCTCGAGATAATTATCAAACATGGATATGAAGCCGAGGGCCTTGATGTGTAGTTCTCATTTCATCCCACAGAATTTTAAAAAGACATGTACTAAACAGGTGAGATACAATAAAATGTGATAGTTTTTACTGCTTCATCAAGGACATTTGTAAGTGAAACTGGCTTCTAGGCCTCATGCCTCACTCCCTGCTAGTGCATGCTGGTGAAGAGTGTAGCAACTACTGGCATAGTTTGCTCCTACACTGATTTATGCCAAGCCACCAATAGTTTCACCCACCATTGCTGTTACACCACCAGTGCAAATGTCAACACAATTAAAAATGCAAATAATGTTTTAGTGTTATTATGGACATAGTTTTGACCTCACAAAATTTCTGAAAGGGTCTTGGGGCCTCCCAGGAATCTGAAAACCACATTTTAAAAACTACTCATCCAATGGAAACAGCAAAAACCAGAGTGAGCCCCTAATCAAACAATATGTTCTCAAGCCAGTAACACACGTGATAGATGCACATGCTTACTTGTACAAGATAATGTCATAGGTGATGGGCTATAGCACTATATAAAGAAGACATATTAAAATTCTCAGAAAACAGAGAAGAGTCACCTTATAACCACAAAAAATGTGATCAATTGAAGAAGAATTTTGAAAGGAAAAACAAGAACTTCTTACTTTACCAGTGGATCTTAAAACCCTCAGCAATCAAAATTCAGGTTACAAGTAACGATGATATGTTTAAAGAGTCAGGCCGGGCGTGGTGGCTCACGCCTGTAATCCAGCACTTTGGGAGGCTGAGGCAGGTGGATCACCTGAGGTCAGGAGTTCATGACCAGTCTGGCCAACATGGTGAAACTCCATCCCTACTAAAAGTACAAATTAGCCAGGCATGGTGGTGGGTGCCTGTAATCCCAGCTCCTCAAGAGGTTGAGGCAGGAGAATTGCTTGAACTTGGGAGGCGGAGGTTGTAGTGAGCCGAGATCGTGCCACTGTACTCCAGCCTGGGCAACAAGAGTGGGCAACAAGTCTCCAGCCTGGGCAACAAGTCTCAATTTGAGGTGCTGGCAAATTCAGTTTCTGACAAGGATTCTCTTTCTTACTTGCAGACGGCCACCTTCTAGCTGTGTCCTTATCTGGCCTCTTCTTAGTGTGCACAGAGGGAGAGTGAACTCTGGGGTTTCTTCCTATTCTTAGGAGGTCAGTTTTATTGGATTAAGGTCCCTCTCTATGACCTCACTTAATCTTTATTACCTTCTTATAGGTCCTATTTTTGAATACAATCACATTGGGAGTTAGGGCTTCAAAATGTGAGTTTGTGGCAGGGTTTGGAGGCGGGAGGGGTGTATACAATTCAGTCCATAACAGATTCTATCTTTATTTGTTCTTCACTTTAAAGAGAATCCTTTTATCACTAAGAATTAAGTTTGTGCTTGATATCTTTTATCAATGCAAGCAAGTTCTCTTTCATTCCTAGTTTATTTTGGGGGTAAGTCATGTCTGCATGTTTAATTTTGTCAAATGCTTTTTCGGCATCTATTTAAATGAGTATATGTAAGTTTTCTCTCCTTTAATCTGTGAACATGATAAATACATTTGTAAATTTTCTAGGATTAAACTATCCCTGAATTTCTGTTATAAACCCAACTTGGTCAAGATGTGTCATCGTTTTTATGCCCTGCTGGATGTGTTGTGTCAAAATTTTGTTTAGGATTTTTGCATTTATGTTTATAAGTGAGATTGGCTTGTAATACTTCTTTCTCATGTTGTACTTGTCTTTTTTGATGTTGAGTTTATACTTACCTGATAGAATACATTAGGGGAGTGTATTCTCTAGTTTTCTCTTCTGGAAGAGGCCTTGTGGTACAGTGATGAGGAGGTGAATTCCTAAGGGGCCAGAATGTGTGCTAATAGGTCACATAGCTGTAATTCCCAGGTACAGTGAGAGTAACCTGGGATGAGGCCAGTGGGCCTATGTTACCCAAACTCAAATTCTTTTACAGAAATACCCGTATGATGATGTCACTAAGTTAAAAGCTAGAAAAAATAATTGGTTTTTAAGCCCTTAAATAGGCAAGTTCTATTCGCCGTTGAAGGATACTACTGGTTATGATCCCAATGGTCTAAATGTTCTCAATATTTCCATTTTTATCACGAATGTAGACTATTATAAACCTTAGAAATGTCACTGTAAAGATGTAAACATGATCTAGTATCCATATAAAATGACTACAGAATGTAAAAATACTTACTCTAATAACTGGATGCCCACAGGATACCCTCACTCCTCAGGAGGCCAGATGGGAAATAAAGGGGAATTTTCAGAGATGCAAATTCAAGAAAAAAACCTCACAGATATTTAAGTTCACTTGCATGAGATTTCCCTTGTGTTGCCCTGTGTTTCTCTGGCTGTCTAAGAGAAACCAACATTTTATTTTTTGGCGAAATTTCCCTGAGCTTTATGACTAAATACATGTTGGGGGTAGTATTGTAAGTTGCTTTACTAGTGTTTCTGGGCTTCACTTTCACTGTGTCTCTTGCTCCTTTACTTTAGAGGGTGACAAATTTAACAAGGGGAAAGTTTACTTCTCTGCTGTCAGGAACCCATGTTGGAGTATGCAGAGCTGTAATTGGCTATTTTTTTTACCCCCAGATTTCTTCCATCTTATAATTTTGAATGTTCAAAGGGAAGCTGCACTATAAAGCTAAAACTTTAAACCTCAAAGATTCCAAAGGGAGGTGTTTCAGGCTTGTATATATTTTTACACTTAAAAACCCCATGCTGGGCGTGGTGGCTCATGCCTGTAATCCCAGCACTTTGGGAGGCTGAGGCAGGCAGATCATGAGGTCAGGAGTTCGAGACCAGCCTGACCAACATGATGAAACCCTGTCTCTACTAAAAAATACAAAAATTAGCCAGGTTGGTGGCACGCGCCTGCTTGTAGTCCCAGCTACTTGGGAGGCTGAGGCAGGAGAATCTCTTGAACCCAGGAGATGGAGGTTGCAGTGAGCCGAGACTGTGCCACTGCACTCCAGCCTGGGCGACAGAGCAAGACTCCATCTCAAAACAACAACAACAACAACAACAACAACAAAACACCTCAAATAACGGGACTCTTGCCATGTTCTCAAACTCAGAAATTCTTTCCTCAATTGTGTCTAATCTACCAATGAACCCATAAAAGGCATTCTTCCTTTCTGTTACAGTGTTTTTGATCTCTAGCAATTTTTAAATTTTTTCTTAAAATTTCTATCTCTCTGCTTTCATTACCTATCTGTTCTTACGTGTTGCCTTCTTTCCCATTAGAACTCTTAGCTTATTAAACACATGGGAAATAAAGGGGAATTTTCATAGATGCAAATTCAAGAAAAAACCTCACAGATATTTAACTTCACTTGCATGAGATTTCCCTTGTGTTGCCCTGTGTTTCTTTGGCTAAGAGAAACCAACATTTTATTTGTTGGCAAAATTTCCCTGAGCTTTACGACTTTACGACTAAATAGATGTTGGGGGTAGTATTGTAAGTTGCTTTACTAGTGTTTCTTGTTTTATTTTTATTTATTTATTTTTTTGAGATGGAGTTTTGCTCTTGTTCCCCGGGCTGGAGTACAATTGCACGGTCTTGGCTCACTGCAACCTCCACCTCCCAGGATCAAGTGATTCTCCTGCCTCAGCCTCCTGAGTAGCTGGGATTACAGGTGCCTGCCACCACACCCGGCTAATTTTTTATTTTTATTTTTTGTTATTTGCAGTAGAGACAGGGTTTCACCATGTTGGCCAGGCTGGTCTCGAACTCCTGGCCTCAGGTGATCTGCCCGCCTCGGCCTCCCAAAGTTCTGGGATTACAGGTGTGAGCCACCGCGCCTGGCCAATCACAGTTGCTTTAAATTCACAGTCTGATAATTCCAATATCCCTGCCACATGTGAGTCTGCTTTAGATGCTTGCTCTGTTGCTTCAAACTGTGTTTTCCGCCTGTTCTATGCCTTGTAATTTTTTTTTTGAAAGCCAGACATGATGGGCTGGGTGAAAGTAGCTCTGATAAATAGGCCTTTAGTGATGTGGCGATAAGGTGTGGGGGAAAAGGAGGCATTCTGTAGTTCTATGATTAGGTTTCAGTCTTTTAGTGAGCCTTTAACTTTAAACTGTGAACTTCACATGTGTTTCTCATTTACCCCACACCCACCATCTTAGGTGGGCTAGGATGGCTAGAAGGAGCTGGAGTTGGATATAATCCTCCCCCTAGGTGGGTTAGGCTCTGATAAAACTCCGGTAGGTTAAACTCTGATAAAATAGTTTCTCCTGAGGGCAGTTCTTGTTAAGAAGAACGGAATGCTGTGGCATATTTCAAGGTTATCTTTCCCCTTCCGCTGTTGGAAGCACAAAGGGATTTTTCCTTGATATTCACTGTAAGAACCTGGTGGAGCTCCAGGAGCAAACACTGACAAAAGCGTGAGGCCTTCCTAAAGTTTTAAACCTCAGTCTTATCTATTCTGAGCCTCCAGCATTTCCTCAATGATAGTTCTGGTTTCCCTACCTTGGCACTGGTTCCTGAAGAGGTTTCCGTTCTGATGAGTTGCAATTCTCTGTACCTGCTACTCTCGCCAATTTTTGAGGAAGTGGATTTCTCTGGAACTTCTTTTCTCTGATGGATCTAAGAAGAGTTGTTGATTTTTCCATTTGTTCAGTTTTTTACTTGTTGTTAGGATGGAGTGGTGACTTCCAAGCTTCTTACATGCTGGACTGAAAACCAGAAGTTAGTTCTTAAAGTAAAGAACCTTAAAGTTAACTCACTCCTAAGTTCTCAAAACACTTTTCAGATTTTAAAAATAGAGTTCTTAGTAGTCTGATGGAGAGAATCCTTGGTATTTGGAGGCAGAGAGGCAATACAATAGGAATTGTATTTATTAAAAGAAATAATGTCAGAGCCCAACCAAATCGAACCACTGACTGCACTTGAGAGAATTCACCAGAGAACATAAAGCACTATGCATTGTTTGGAAGAAAATTAATGTGTCCAAAATATAAAGTATTATGGATTTGTTGCAGTAAATTTCATCTGTCAGTTTAGGCTAAGTTATGTTGTGGTGACAAATAGCCCTAAGATCTCAATAGCATGTGACAACCAAGGTGTATTTTTCACTCATGCTCCATATTGATTGCAAGTCAGTGGAGGATTTGCTCTCTGTCATCTGTATTCTGCAACTCAGCTTGAAGAAGTGGGCTCCCCCGAGACATGCCAGTCAAAGGAAAAGAGAAGCTTTTGTTCCAAAGAGGAACACAGCACCTCTACTCACATTTTTTGTCCCAAAGCATGCCATCTGCATTCAATGGAGTGGGGATGAATATACAACAGAAAAGGGAACCAGAAGCCACATGGCCAAGCATGGCATCAGTGTGGTGCAAAGTATAGTCTTCCCACTGAAAGGAGTATCAGGTATTTTGAATAGTAATACAATTTGCCATGTAGTGTCTACCAAGTTCCTCTCTAATTTATTATAAATTGGCTATTTAGAATTTTCTTATCAAAGACTTTCCAGGACTGTGATTACTACTGTGAGAAGGTTCTTTTTTTTTTTTTTTTTTTTTTCTTTTTTTTTTGAGACAGAGTTCCACTCTGTCACACAGGCTGGAGTGCAGTGACACGATCTTGACTCACTGCTACTTCTGTCTCCCCAGGTTCAAGCGATTCTCCTGCCTCAGCCTCCCAAGTAGCTGGAATTACAGGTGCCCGCCACCGCACCTGGCTCATTTCTGTGTTTTTAGTGGAGACAGGGTTTCCCCATGTTGGCCAGGTTGGTCTCTAACTCCTGACCTTAAGTAATCCACCCGCTTCGGGCTCCCAAAGTGCTGGGATTACAGGCATGAGCCACCGCGCCCAGCCTGTGCGAAGTTTTTATTGGCCATGTCCTTACCTACTTGGATGTTGAGTTCCCTTACATTCATTTTTCTAGAGGATAAGGGGACAAAGGAACTTCTCAGATAAATGTTTTTGTGAGGAGCTCCTGGGCATTTAATGCAATTGAAGACACAGCAGTTACTCTCAAGGTACTCACAGCCTCATTTTCTACACATTGCCTCTCCAGGAAGTCCTTGGTGTAAGTGTGTGTTCCTGGAATCTGCATTGTGAGACAGATGGCAGAAAAATGACTCCTCTTTTATTCCCATTGATTTTAGTTCTTGAGAAACATGTGGTTACCCCTGTTGCCTTGAGGTAGTATTATCGTAATAATAAATGTGCTGACAGAATTATGGTCAATTATTTAACTTGTGTGAAGATGGGGATAAAATGCTAAATGGGCAGGATTAGGAACAAGTTAAGTACAGATAAGCTGCATTAAATAAATGTAGAAACAATATAAAGCGTGAAAGCAAAAACTCTTGTTTAATAACTAGACTACAAGGCATCAAAAGTCAGGTCAACATACGAAAGAAAAATCTTGCAACTCAAAGGAAAAAGCTGGCAGCTCATGGGATGAGTCTGGGTCACATATATGTTTTGTTTGAGCAGCACCATGTTTTAAATATCAGGAGATGTTACGTACGAAAGAATTCAACTTCCAGCTTCTCTTGAAAAATGGAAAGATTTGTCATTGTTTACTAATATTCCTGGATGACAAAGCTGGCTGGTACTGATTTATTCTTTCTCTCTCTCTCTCCCTCTCTCTCTCTCTCTTTCTTTTCTTTCTTTCGAGTCTTACTTTGTTGCCCAGGCTGGAGTTTAGTGGCATGATCCCAGCTTACTGCAACTTCCACCTCCCATGTTCAAGCGATTCTCCTGCCTCAGCCTCCCAAATAGCTGGGATTACAGGTGCCTGCCACCACATCTGGATAATCTTTGTATTTTTAGGAGAGATGGAGTTTCACCATACTGGTCAGGCTGGTCTTGAATTCCTGACCTCAAGTGATCCGCCCACCTCAGCCTCCCAAAGTGCTGGGATTACAGGCATGAGCCACTGTGCCTGACCTACTCTTGTTTCTTTGAAAGGTAGCGTGAATCTCCAATTCTCCACATAACATGTAGGTGGATTAAAAACCTTAATATGAAAATTAAAACTTTATAGTTTATGGAAGAAAATACAGGATACTGTCTGAGGATAGACTAATTATACAAGACTCGAAGTAGTAGATACTATAAATTAAAAATTTATTTTCAACAAAATTAAGAATTCTTATGTAATAAAGTTCATCATAGACAAACAACCTACAGGGAAACAGATTGGAAAAGCTATTTTCACTGTATAAAACCAACAAACTATTTAGAATATTCAGGGAATTCTAGCATATAATTCTAGCTTGCAGCAAGAAAAAGAAAACACAGAATATTAATAAGTAGTTAATAGAAAGCGAAACTTACATAATAATTAAATCTCTTAAGTGAATGTAATAAGAAAAATGAATTTAGAATAAATTAACTCAATTTTCTCACAATCCAGTTGACAAAAATGAAGTCAGGTAGTGTCAAATAGTGACCAAAAATGTGAGGACATGAGAATCCTCATCTATGGCAGGTGGAAGTATAAAGAGTCATTCCAGTGAGCCATTTTAGCAGTGCGAAGTGAAATTAAGAATGCATAAATACCATGCCTAGAAATTCTATGCCTGGAGAAATTCCAACATCTGGAGAATCACTTGCATAGAGTTTTACAAAAAGACGTCCTCAAACAGACACATGATAATGTTCATAGCAGTATTACTTGAACTAGCAAAGATCTGAAATTACACAGGTGTCCATCTCTAGGGAAATGTACAAATAAAGTGCGGTACATACATTTAAAGGAATATTATGCAGCAGACAGATGCCCCATATAAATAAGATTTATGTATCACGATGTAAATATGTATGCATCAAAATAAATATGCATGAAAGATGGTTTGAAGATCAAACTTTAAATATAGTAGAGTGGGTGCCTATACCTGGAAAGAGATTGGAATTGGAAGGGGGAATAAAGAAAATTAACATAAAACAAATTTAAATAGAATATAATAACTTTGCAGGGGCCACCAATGATAGCATACTGTGAATTCAGGAATATTATCCATTCAGTTCTGTAAACCTAAAGTTATAAAAGACTTCAACTAAAAAAAAAAAAAGAACTCCTACATTAGTCCCCCCATTACCTACAGGGGATATGTTCCAAATCTCCCAGTAGATACCTGAAACCGTGGATAGTACTAAACCCTGTATATACAGTCATACCTTGCTTTACAATGGGGATACATTCAGAGAAATGCATCATTAGGCAATTGTGTCATTGCGTGAACATCACAGAGTGTACTTACACAATCCTAGAGGGCAGAGCCCACTACACACCTAGGCTATATGGTATAGCCCATAGCTCCTAGATTGCAAAACTGTATAGCATGTTACTGTACTGAATACTGTAGGCAATTTTAGCACAATGGTAAGCATTTGTGTACCTAAAAATTTCTAAATATAGAAAAGATCCAGTAAAAAATACGGTATATAATCTTATGGGACCGGCAGAGTATGTTTGGTCTGTCATTGACTGAAACATCTTTATGGGGTGCATAACTGTACTATGTTTTTTCCTATACATACCATACTTATGATAAAGTTTAATTTATAAATTAGGCACAGAAAGAGATTAACATCAGTAACTAATAATAAAATGGAACAATTATAACAATATATTATTATAAAAGTTATGTGAACATGGTGGTCTCTCTCTCTCAAAAATACCTTGTAATGTACTTACCCTTCTTTACCGTTGTTTTCTTTTCTTTTTTTTTTTTGAGACAGGGTCTTGCTCTGTCGCCAGTGCAGTGGCACAATCTGGGCTCACTACAACTTCTGCCTCCTGGGTTCAAGCAATTCACCTCCCTCTGCCTCCCCAGTAGCTGAGATTACAGGCACGAGCCATCATGCCTGGCTAATTTTTGTATTTTTAGTAGAGACAGGGTTTTGCCAGGTTGGCCAGGCTGGCCTCAAACTCCTGGCCTCAAGCGATCCACCTGACTCAGCCTCCCAAAGTGCTGGGATTACAGGTGTGAGCCACTGCACCTGGCCTTACGCTTCTTATTGTGATGAAGAGGGAACAGAGTGGAATGACATGAGATTTTATCATGGTACTCAGAATGGTAAGCAATTTAAAACTTGTGAATTGTTTATTTCTTGAGCTTTTCATTTAATATTTTCAGACTGTGGCTGACCACAGGTAACTAAAACTGAAGAAAGCAAAATCATAGGTAAGTCAGGGATTACTATATTTCTTTACATTTTGGCCAAAGACAACTCCTCTAGTTATTTTTTTTCAAACTTGTGAAGATGGAATAAATCCCATTGTTAGGCCTGACCTGAGCTCTCCAATGCCAAACACTAATCTAGTTGTTGCAGTTTCCTATTACCCAAAGACACATTTGTTATCTTCCTATTTTGTTGTTTTCAGTGTGCTAATCATCTCACTCAAAATCCCCCTGAATGAAACTGTGGGATGACCTACACCACCTTTGCCTAAAAAGTGTCTTTCTAGACAGCCAGAGGGAAAACTCCTGCCAGTGAGCTACCCTAGTGCTGCTGGATTTGAAGAGGCAGATGGCGGTTGGATTTTACAAGGCCCCTTTGTTCTCTTTCTTCATTTTCTGCCTGTTTTTTACATGAATTCTCTTTGTGCAGATCTAGCCAAGTGTGTGAAGCACCTTCAAGGAGGTGCGTTAATGATAAGCTGAAATCTGGGTCACTAAAGAGTTTTACCGCCTTTCATTTGCAGAGTCTGAGAAGCCCCTTCTGGCCTTTACTATATGAAAGTTTTACAGCAGCTGTGATATTTAGAGAAAACACACATGAAGGATGGGCATGGAAGCCTCGCCAGTCTTCTCAGCAGAGGGCCTCTCAGCAGACTGGATTTATTGGACTTTTCATTTTCCCGCACCATTTGGATTTTCAAAGACTTTTTATTAGTTCAGCCTTTAAAGCAGAAACATGCAGCCAATTTGTTACAAACCACTGCAGCCTCAGTCCCCCGAAGCCAAGAACAACCGCTCAACTCTTCCAACTTGGCTGCAAAGCAACATCTGTTAAGTCTCTTGCACTCACCTCCCCAGCCAAAGACACATCACACCTGCAGTGCAGGGATTTTGTGAAAAAAATGGAAATAGCGTATCGTATACGTCTTTTTTTCCAATATCTTTTGCTTTATGTTAATGCTTCTAGTTCAGGAGTGTCTGAAGTATTTCACAATGCTTAACAGAGCAAGGTTTGTCTCTTAGTTTTGGGTCATTGGTTAATTCAGTAAGTATTTGCTGAGCATATGTGTAAGATACGTGGCTCTAATCCCCACCAGGTAGTTGTTAGGTTGGCCTCTTCCTTTTGTGATGAGATCTTGTGTTTGTTTGTTTGTTTTTTTGGACTGCTCTGATCATAGTTCCATCAGATAAACAAATGCTGGAAATTAAGTTGCCAGTCTGGTCAATTTGTTACATGGCTTTTCAAATTGTTACATAGGGAGTTGATGTTCTTGGAAACAGAAGGAAGAAGTAGGGGTGCCTTATGAACCATTAGGTTTCAGTAAATATCACCTGCTTTTCACAACGTGCTGGGGTGAGGCATAGAATGAGGCATAGCATAAGCATAGATACGCTATGGTGTAGCATACCTGGAGGTGTAGGTCATCCAGCAGTCATGTGCAGGAGGATTTTGAGTGGAGATGATCCTCACACTGAAAACAACAAAATAGGAAGACCACATATGTGTCTCTGGGTAGTAATATACTATAGTATAATGGGTGGATCTTAGATTCACCTGAAATCTTAAGCATCAACTGCATTTTCTAGCCTTGGGATCATGGGTGTCTTAAATTTCTGAGCTTGAGTTTACTGAAAGTAATAGGAATGTTTGTGCTTGGAGTTGCTGAAAAATAATTAAGTGAGCTACCATAGGTGCTCATTAAATGTTGGCCTTTGCTTATGGCCACCACCTAAGAGGAAAATAAAAGAAGCAGAAAGCTCAGTTCTAGTTCTCAGAAGCTGGCAGTTCAGTCTGGGAGATGAGACACAGACTCTACATAAAACCACCAGAGTAAATGCCTCTGAGACAAAACTGAAATAGCGTGAGTTAACATATTCTGTCCCCTCATCACTGCCAATTCTGGAAATGAAAGACTGACTTTTCTTTAAAAAATGTGTTTATGGGACAGGCGCAGTGGCTCGTGCCTACAATCCCAGCACTTTGGGAGGCCGAGGTGGGAGGATCACGAGGTCAGGAGTTCGAGACCAGCCTGGCCGATATGTTGAAACCCCGTCTCTACTAAAAATACAAAAATTAGCCAGGCATGGTGGCGTGTGCCTGTAGTCCCAGCTACTTGGGAGGCTGAGGCCAAGAACCGCTTGAACCCGGGAGGTGGAGGTTTCAGTGAGCCTAGATTGTGCCATTGCACTCCAGCCTGGGCGACAGAGCAAGACTCCGTCTCAAAAAAAAAAAAAAAAAAAGAATGTGTTTATGCTTTTTGTTTTGTTTTGCTTTTTTGAGACAGGGTCTCGCTCTCTCACCCAGACTGGAGTGCTGTGGCATGATCATGGCTCACTGCAGCCTCAAACTTGGGGGCTGGAGCAATTCTCCCACCTCAGCCTCTGGAGTAGCTGGGACCACAGGTGCACGCCACCATGCCTGGCTAATTTTTAAAATTGTTTTGTAGAGATGGGATCTCCCTATGTTTCCCAGGCTGATCTTGAACTCCTGGGCTCAACTGATCCTCCCGCCTCGGCCTCCCAAAGAGCTGGGATTACAGGCATGAGCCACTGCACCCAGCTGTGTGTTTACACTTGATGTCCAGAAAGCTTTTTATGAAGCAACAACCCTTCTCTTTAGAGGAAATAAAATGTGTGGGTTTAAAATTAGGCTCAAACACACATCCTCACAAATATGCACACAAATATCATAGTGACTTTAAGGCTCCATTAGGATGTTCAGCTGAGAGTTGTGCAAATGTTTGATCCATCTGCTGACAGCTCATAGAATGTGTTATTTCCAATGTTTGCAAATAACAATCTAAATAGAAATATGCTTGAAGAGATTCTATTAATGTGTATGCACTGAAAAGCAATTTCCTTTCCATATTATATATTAAAAGAATTGAAAGCCTCCGTTGTATTTGCAATTGTATAAATGTCTTTATGCTATTTGAGGTGCAGGTCATGGCAGGAGAGCTTGAATGTGCCATTTGATAGTTCTTGGTCAATGCGGGTATAGTCTCTAGCAGGGGCCTCTTTTTGAAGTATTTCAAATTTTCATTGGTTTTATGCCAGCAAGTGGAAAAAGTAAGGGCTTTGCAGCTAGCGAGACTTAGGTTCTAATACATATCCTTTGGAACAAGGTGTTCAAAATTTGCTGGGATAGTGATGGTGACATTTGCATAGGAGACATGGAATCTTCTGCTATCAAGGATTGAGACGTTTTCCTTCTCATGTCAACTGCTATTAAAACGTCTCTGGGGGGCCGGGCGCGGTGGCTGACGCCTGTAATCCCAGCACTTTGGGAGGCCAAGGCGGGCGGATCACGAGTTCAGGAGATCGAAGCCATCCTGGCTAACATGGTGAAATCCCGTCTCTACTAAAAATACAAAAAATTAGCCAGGCGCCTGTAGTCCCAGCTACTCGGGAGGCTGAGGCAGCAGAATGGCGTGAACCCGGGAGGCGGAGCTTGCAGTGAGACAAGATCGCGCCACTGCCCTCCAGCCTGGGCGACAGAGCGAGACTCCGTCTCAAAAACAAAACAAAACAAATCTCTGATGATTTAAATTGTTATTAAATGGAAAGCAGTGTAAAAAAGGCCACTTGAGACCTCCCTGGAGGGGGGGGAATTTACTAGAAAGGCGAACCCCAGTGCCATTCCAGTGCCTCGGATTTCTTGGGAGAAGACAGCTCTGGATGCAGCTTGTGTCTGAAGCTGGAATCTCAAAGCTTATTCTTAGGTGGTGAGCTTAGCAATGTTTTGGAGGAAGTCTTAATGACCAACTGGGGTGTCTGTTGACTTTACATCTCACAAAGTTTCTGGTCTCATACATGGGGTAGTGTAGCTGCAGGTTGTTAGGTTAATTAGTTTCTGGGGGCAGTTGAGCTATTCTGAAACCTCGAGGTGGTGCTCGTGAGCTTTACTCCATTTGTGAAATTGCGGGAGGGAGGTGGAGGTCGGAGGGTGAAGGGCTAGGAAAAAGGTGAATCCTCGTGTGGTGGGGACTGATGGAGTGTTAAAGGAGTCAGTCCCCTTGGAGTGTTAAAGGAGTCAGTCATTGGAGATGTCTGATCACTCCTTCTTGCAGAAGCAATTCAATTAATTAATAGCATTGTTGGAACTTGTTCTGCCGTGGGTTCTGGTTTTCTCTATAGTCTTGAACTCCTGGGCTTAACTGATCCTCCCGCCTCAGCCTCACAAAGAGCTGGGATTACAGGCATGAGCCACTTTCTCCTAGGTTCATACATACATCATCTCATTAAAACCACACAGATACATTAAAAATGAGATGATGTATGTATGAACCTAGGAGAAAGAAAAAGGAGTAAGTTATTTGACTAGCCTTCCACTTAAAGTGGGACTGCCCCTTGCTCAGGTGTCAGTGGCCACTATTCCTGAACCCATGTACATTCCAATCCAGCTGCCCCTCTGGGAGCTCCTGCATCACTCAGTGTGTTTTTTGAGGAGACAAATGTAAACTTTTGGCCTTTTCATTGATCACTTTCCCTGTGCTAGATTGTCCTCAGGTGTAGAGAATTCAGAACTCTACATGGCATTGCTCACAACTTTCTGAATGAACTCAGACCTAAATCTCAACCTTAGAGAGTGTTGAGGACAAAAACATTACTTTTACCTGCTTTAGATGTTGGATGCTAAATTAAAGTGAGAAAATGCATATGGAAGTGCATTGCAATATGACTGTTTATTAGAAATGAAAGGACACAGAGCATACAGAGGGAAGCATTCTTAAGAGTTACTAGAAGACCAGAATCAATTTGAATATTCCCTTAAAGTAAATAAGTATTTCTGCATTAAAGCCCACCAATGAAGGACCATCAGGAACACATTTATTGCAGTACAAAGAAATTACATGTATTTTTCTTGCTGTTGCAAGACTGAAAGCACCTTAAAGAAATGATGAGGAGTTGGAAGAAGCTTGTCATAGTATGTGAGTGTGTGCTGGATGATTCAAGGGAGGATTGAGGAGGTGGGGAGCAATTCTGAATTGGATGTTTCAGGAAGCAGGAGCAATTTTGTGATTGAATATCGTAATCATTTTTATCTACGAGATAGAAGGACCACAGTGATTTTCCTTGGTGAGGTAAATGAGAAGCAGTCACTCATGTTAGACAGAAGAGGGGGCTGTTTTACTATTTTTGTGATTTCAGAGTGTACTTGTCTGTGTCTCCTTCCAAATATGGGATTGAAATGGATTTGTTTAGACCTTGTTTCTATTCTGTGATTGTGGTTTATATTCAATTGGAAATATCATGGCCTAGTTGCCAGCAGGTCTGCTTTTCATTTTCTTACCTGGTTTCAGGTATGAGTATTTACTTTATCCCCTTTTCTGAAAGGCAAAGAAAGAAGTCATATTCTAGAAGGGGGCCAAGGCTGAACACTAAGATAGAGGGCCTCCACCTGGGCGTTGGAGATTGCTAAAGGACAAGAATTAAGTTACAAGAGCAAAATGGTAAACGAGGAATGGTAAATGCTCAAGGAGTGAACATACCAGAGAAGGTGCATGGGAGATGGCCCTGAAGAGGCTGAGCGTAACTCCTCCTGTAGGTGTGTTTTTACACAGGTATGCATAAGGAGCACATGGGTTCTTATGAGAACCACACAGATACATATAAGGAGCCCATGAGTACATACAGGGAGCACACAGGTATGAATAAGGAGGCCACAGGCACTTCTAAGAAGCACATGGGTACGTGTAAGGGTGAATAGACTTTTTGTTTTCTGACTTCAAATGTAACAATTAGACTCCCACCCCAATGCCAAGGCAAAGTTTTTAACTTTACGTCCATATTACCTTCCTGTGATTCCTTACTTATAGTTTATGCCTATACATGTAATGTTCATTTTAATTTTTAACACTGGTTACTTTTGGGAAGTGATACCAAAATGTTTAGGGAGGTGTCATCACTCTTTGCTTTATATACTTATATATTGTTTAAATTTTATGGGCTAATTTATTTTTAATTCAATTAGTACATTAAAAACAAAAAAAGAAACAATTTAATAGTGGTGGTGGTGGACGATCATGTGATTTTTTTTTTGGCAATGTTCTCTGAAGGATGATTTTTGAATTAATCTGTTTTTTTTCTGAAGGGGAATTCAAAATTCCCTCTTATGAAGGGGATGGTGTAGGTGTCTTGGATCTGTTGAAAAGACAGTTTTGATGAGAAGCCAAAATTATGATTCTAATATAAGTGTAAAATGAAATATATAAATGATTTTTATTTAATTCATTAATGAATGGGAACCAGTAAGATGTACAGCCAATTTAGGAGAATTCAAAGAGCAGACACATATATTGGCAATGAGGAATGCTGAAATGAATTTGCTTAATAAATGCACAGCTGGATTCTTGGAAGAAATGGATGTCATTTTGCACTTCTCCCTGGCAAAATTCATTTGCAGTCTGTGAACAGGAGTCATTTGCATTGCTTGCAGTGACCTATGTTTAGATTGTCCAGTTACAAGATGCACCACTGGACAGGACACCCAGTAATTTTATTTGCCCATTTCAAAGTTTTCAACATTTTTTTCTGCCAGCTCAGAATAACATTTGTTAAAAATAAGTCATTCCTCCCCGGGCACAGTGGCTCCCGCCTGTAATTCCAACATTTTGGAAGGCTGAGGCGGACGGATCACTTGAGGTCAGGAGTTGAGGCCAGCCTGGCCAATGTGGTGAAAGTCTGTCTCTACTAAAAATACAAAAATTAGCTGGGTGTGGTGGCAGGCGCCTGTAGTCCCAGCTACTTGGGAAGTTGAGGCAGGAGTATTGCTTGAACCCAGGAGGCAAGGGCTTCAATAAGCCGAGATCATGCCACTGCACTCCAGCCTGGGTGATCCGTCTTAAAAACAAAACAAAACAAAACAAAACAAGTGATTCCTCCTGGTACCTGTACTTAAGATTACATACATAAAAAGAGAAAATGGGCCAGGCATGGCGGCTCACTCCTGTAATCCGAGCACTTTGGGAGGCCAAGGCAGGTGGATCATGAGGTCAGGAGTTCAAGACCAGCCTGGCCAACGCCATCTCCACTAAAAATACAAAAAATTAACTGGGCATGGTGGCATGTGCCTGTACTCTGGAGGCTGAAGCAGGAGAACGGCATGAACCCAGCAGGCGGAGCTTGCAGTGAGCGGAGATTGCACCACTGTACTCTAGCCTGGGCGACAGTGTGAGACTCTGTCTCAAAGAAAAAAAAAAAGAAAAAAAAGAAAATGAAGAATATTAAATGAAATTATCAGTTATTTGTTATAATTTTATTCCGATGTTTATTTCTGTTGATAAGTGACCAATCCAAAATGTTTATAAAAGAAAAATTTCACTGACTTCAAGGATGTTAATGACATAATTATCAGCAAATAGTTTTAAATTTGCTTGTATTTTCTTTTTTTATACTTTAAGTTCTGGGATACATGTGTAGAATGTGCAGGTTTGTTAAATAGGTATAAACGTGTCATGGTGGTTTGCTGCACCTCATCAACACGTCATCTACATTAGGTATTTCTCATAATGCTATCCCTCACCTATGGCCCCCGGTGTTCCCCTCTCTGTGTCCATGTGTTCTCATTGTTCAGCTCCCACTTATGAGTGAGAACATGCAGTGTTTCGTTTTCTATTCCTGTGTTAGTTTGCTGAGAATGATGGTTTCCAGCTCCATCCATGTCCCTGCAAAGGACATGAACTCTTCCTTTTTTTATAGCTGCATAATATTCCATGGGGTATATGTGCCACATTTTCTTTATCCAGTCTATCATTGATGGGTATTTGGGTTGGTTCCAAGTCTTTGCTTTGTGAATAGTGCTGCCATAAACATATGTGTGCATGTGTCTTTATAGTAAAATGATTTATAATCCTTTGGGTATATACCCAGCACTGAGATTGCTGGGCCAAATGATATTTCTGGTTCTAGATCCTTGAAGAATCACCACATTGTCTTCCACAATGGTTGAACTAATTTACACTCCCACCAACGGTGTAAAGGCATTCCCATTTCTCCACATCCTCTCCAGGATATGTCGTTTCCTGACTTTTTAATGATCATCATTCTAACTGGCATGAGATGGTAACTCATTGTGGTTTTGATTTGCATTTCGCTAATGACCAGTGATAATGAGCTTTTTTCATATGTTTGTTGGCCACATAAATATCTTCTTTCAAGAAGTGTCTGTTCATATACTTTGCCCACTTTTTGATGGGGTTGTTTTTTTTTTCTTTTACATTTGTTTAAGTTCTTCGTAGATTCTGGATGTTAGACCTTTGTCAGATGGATAGATTGCAAAAATTTTCTCCCATTCTGTAGGTTGCCTGTTCACTCTGATGATAGTTTCTTTTGCTGTGCAGATGCTCTTTAGTTTAATTAGATCCCATTTGTCAATTTTGGCTTTTGTGGTCATTGCTTTTGGTGTTTTAGTTATGAAGTCTTTGCCCATGCCTATGTCCTGAATGGTATTGCCTAGGTTTTCTTCTAGGGTTTTTATGGTTTTAGGTCATACATTTAAGTCTTTAATCCATCTTGAGTTAATTTTTGTATAAGGTTTAAGGAAGTTGTCCAGTTTCAGTTTTCTGCATATGGCTAGCCAGTTTTCCCAACAACATTTATTAAATAGTGAATCCTTTCCCCATTGCTTGTTTTGTCAGGTTTGTCAGAGATCAGATAGTTGTAGGTATGTGGCATTATTTCTGAGGTCTCTGTTGTGTTCCATTGGTCTATATATCTGTTTTGGTACCGGTACCATGCTGTTTTGGTTATTGTAGACTTGTAATATAGTTTGAAGTCAGGTAGTGCGATGCCTTCAGGTTTGTTCTTTTTGCTTAGGATTTTTTTGGATATATGGGCTCTTTTTTGTTTCCATATGAAATTTAGTTTTTTCTAATTCTGTGAAGAAAGTCAATGGTAGCTTGATGAGGATAACATTGAATCTATAAATTACTTTGGCCATTTCACCATATTGATTCTTCCTATCCATGAGCATGGAATGATTTTCCATTTGTTTGTGTCTTCTCTTATTTCCCTTGAACAGTGGTTTGTAGTTCTCCTTGAAGAGGTCCCTCACATCCCTTTTAAGTTGTATTCCTAGATATTTTTTTCTCTTTGTAGCAATTTTGAATGGGAATTCACTCATGATTTGGCTCTCTGTTTGCCTGTTACTGGTGTATAGGAATGTTTGTGATTTTTGCACATTGATTTTGTATCCTGAGACTTTGCTGAAGTTGCTTATCAACTTAAGGAGATTTTGGGCTGAGACGATGGGGTTTTCTAAATAGACAATCATGTCATCTGCAAACAGAGACAATTTGACTTCCTCTCTTCCTATTTGAATATCCTTTATTTCTTTCTCTTGCCTGATTGTCCCGGCCAGAACTTCCAATACTATGTTGAATAGGAGTGTTGAGAGAGGGCATCCTTGTCTTGTACCTTTTTTCAAAGGAAATGCTTCCAGCTTTTTTGCCCATTCAGTATGATATTGGTTGTGGGTTTTTCATAAATAGCTCTTATTATTTTGAGATACGGTCCATCAATATGTAGTTTACTGAGAATTTTTAGCATGAAATGGTGTCGAATTTTATCAAAGGACTTTTCTGCATCTATTGCGATAATTATGTGGTTTTTGTCATTGGAACTGTTTATGTGATGGATTATGTTTATTGATTTGCATTTGTCGAACCAGCCTTGCATCCCAGGGATTAAGCCGACTTAATCGTGGTGAATAAGCTTTTCAATGTGCTGCTGGATTTGGTTTGCCAGTATTTTATTGAGGATTTTCACATCAATGTTCATCAGGGATATTGGCCTGCAATTTTCTTTTTTTGTTGTGTCTCTGCCAGGTTTTGGTATCAGAATGATGCTGGCCTCATAAAATGAGTTAGGCAGGAGTCTCTCTTTTTCTATTGTTTGGAATAGTTTGAAAAGGAATGGTACCAGCTCCTCTTTGTACCCCTGGTAGAATTTGGCTGTGAGTCCATCTGGTCCTGGGATTTTTTGGTTGGTAGGCTATTAATTACTGCCTCAATTTCAAACTTGTTATTGGTCTATTCAGGGATTTGACTTGACTTCTTTCTGATTGAGTCTTGGGAGGGTGTATGTGTCCAGGAATTTATCCATTTTTTTCTAGGTTTTCTAGTTTATTTGCATAGAGGTGTTTATAGTATTCTCTGATGGTAGTTTCTATTTCTGTGGGGTCAGTGGTGATCTCCCCTTTATAATTTTTTGTTGTGTCTATTTGATTCTTCTCTCTTTTCTTCTGTATTAGTCTGGCTAGCAGTCTATCTATTTTGTTAATCTTTTCAAAAAACCAACTCCTGGATTCACTGATTTTTTGAAGGATTTTTTTGTGTCTCTATCTCCTCCAGGTCTGCTCTGATCTTAGTTATTTCTTGTCTTCTGCTAGCTTTTGAATTTGTTTTTCTTGCTTCTCTAGTTCTTTTTCTTTTTTCTTTCTTTCTTTTTTTTTTTTTTTTTTTTGAGACAGAGTCTCGCTCTGTTGCCCAGGCTGGAGTGCAGTGGCGCGATCTGGGCTCACTGCAAGCTCCGCCTCCTGGGGTCATGCCATTCTCCTGCCTCAACCTCCCGAGTAGCTGGGACTACAGGCGCCCACCACCTCGCCCAGCTAGTTTTTTGTATTTTTTATTTTTTTATTAGAGACGAGGTTTCACTGTGTTAGCCAGGATGGTCTCGATCTCCTGACTTCGTGATCCACCCGTCTTGGCCTCCCAAAGTGCTGGGATTACAGGCTTGAGCCACCGCGCCGGCCCTTTCTTTCTTTTTTTTTTTTTTGAGGTGGATTCTCACTCTGTCACCCAGGCTGGAGCACAGTGGTGCAATCTCAGCTTACTGCAAGCTCCATCTCCCAGGTTCACGCCATTCTCCTGCCTCAGTCTCCAGTGTAGCTGGGACTACAGGCACCCACCACTATGCCCAGCTCTTTTTTTTTTTTTATTTTGTATTTTTAGTAGAGACAGGGTTTCACTGTGTTAGCCAGGATGGTCTCAATCTCCTGACCTTGTGATCCACCCGCCTTGGCCTCCCAAAGTGCTGGGATTACAGGCATAAGCCACCATACCCGGCCTCTAGTTCTTTTAATTGTGATGTTAAGGTATTGATTTTAGATCTTTCCTGCTTTCTCCTGAGGGCATTTAGTGCTATAAATTTCCCGCTGAACACTGCTTTAGCTGTTTCCCAGAGATTCTCGTACATCATGTCTTTGTTCTCATTGGTTTCAAAGAACTTATTTATTTCTGCCTTAATTTTGTTATTTACCCGGTAGTCATTCAGGAGCAGGTTGTTCAGTTTCCATGTAGCTGTATAGTTTTGAGTGAGTTTCCTAATCCTGAGTTCTAATTTGATGGCACCATGGTCTGAGAGACTATTTGTTATGATTTCTGTTGTGGGACGTCAGGGACCCCTAACAGAGGGACTGGCTGGAGCCGTGCAGAGGAACATAAATTGTGAAGATTTCATTTTAATATGGACATTTATCAGTTCCCAAATTAATACTTTTATAATTTCTTATGCCTGTCTTACTTTAATCTCTTAATCCTGTTATCTTTGTAAGCTGAGGATGTACATCACCTCAGGACCACTGTGATAATTGTGTTAACTGTACAAATTGACTGTAAAACATGTATATTTGAACAATATGAAATCAGTGCACCTTGAAAAAGAACAAAATAACAGCGATTTTTAGGGAACAAGGGAAGACGACCATAAGGTCTAACTGCCCGCTAGGTCAGGCAAAAAAAGCCATATTTTTCCTCTTGCAAAGAGCCTATAAATGGACGTGCAAGTAGGGAAGATATCACTAAATTCTTTTCCTAGCAAGGAATATTGATATTAATACTCTGGGAAAGGAATTCATTCCCGGGGGAGGTCTATAAAGGCCACTCCAGGAACATCTGTCCTATGCAGTTCAGATAAGGACTGAGATATGCCCTGGTCTCCTGCGGTACCCTCAGGCTTACTAGGTTTGGGAAACTCCATCCTGATAAATTTTTGGTCAGACCGGTTCTCTGCTCTTGAACCCTGTTTTCTGTTAAGATGTTTATCAAGACAATATGTGCACTGCTGAACATAGACCCTTATCAGGAGTTCTGATTTTGCCCTTGTCCTCTTTCCTCAGAAGCATGTGATCTTTGTTCTACTTTTTGCCCCTTGAAGCATGTGACCTCCCTGTTTGTACATCCCCTCCCCTTTTGAAATCCTTAATAAAAACTTGCTGGTTTTGCCGCTTAGGTGGGCATCACGGTCCTACTGATCTGTGATGTCACCCCTGGCAGCCCAGCTGTAAAATTCCTCTCCTTGTACTCTTTTTCTTTATTTCTCAGCTGGCCAACATTTATGGAAAATAGAAAGAACTACATTGAAATATTGGGGGTGGGTTCCCCCAATAGATTTCCATTCTTTTGCATTTGATGAGGAGTGTTTTACTTCCAGTTATTGTCAATTTTAGAATAAGTGCTATGTGGTGGTGAGAAGAAATTATATTCTGTTGATTTGAGGTGGAGAGTTCTGTAGATACCCTTTAGGTCTGCTTGGTTTAGAGCTGAGTTCAAGTCCTGAATATCCTTGTTAATTTTCCGTCTTGTTGATCTAATATTGACAGTGGGGTGTTAAAGTCTCCCACTATTATTGTGTGGGAGTCTAAGTCTCTTTGTAGGTCTCTAAGAACTTGCTTTATGAATCCGAGTGCTACTGTATTGGGTGCATATATATTTAGGATAGTTTTCCCTTCTTGTTTCTTTGATCCCGTTACCATTATGTAATGCCCTTCTTGGTCTTTTTTGATCTTTGTTGGTTTAAAGTCTGTTTTATCAGAGACTAGGATTGCAAACCCTGCTTCTTTTTGCCTTCCATTTTCTTGGTAAGTCTTCTTCCATCCCTTTATTTTGAGCCCATGTGTGTCTTTGCACATGAGATGGGTCTCCTGAATATAGCACACCAATGGTTCTTGACTCTTTATCCAATTTGCCAGTCTGTGCCTTTTAATTGGGGCATTTAGCCCGTTTACATTTAAGGTTAATATTGTTATGTGTGAATTTGATCCTGTGATCATGATGCTAGCTGGTTATTTTGTCCACTAGTTGATGCAGTTTCTTCATAGTGTTGATGGTCTTTACAAGTTGGTATGTTTTTGCAATGGCTGGTACCGCTTTTTCTTTTCCATGTTTAGTGCTTCCTTCAGGAGCTCTTGTAAATCAGGTCTGGTGGTGACAAAATCCCTCAGTATTTGCTTGTCTGTAAAGGATTTTATTTCTCCTTCGCTTATGAAGTTTAGTTTGGCTGGATATGAGATTCTGGGTTGAAAATCATTTTCTTTAAGAATGTTGAATATTGGCCCCTTTTCTCTTCTGACTTGTAGGTATCTGCAGAGTGATCCACTGTTAGTCTGATGGGCTTCCCTTTGTGGGTAACCCAACCTTTCTCTCTGGCCATGCTTAACATTTTTTTCTTCATTTCAACCTTGGTGAGTCTGACAATTATGTGTCTTGAGGTTGCTCTTCTGGAGGAGTATCTTAGTGGTGTTCTCTATACTTCCGACATTTGAATGTTGGCGTCTCTTGCTAGGTTGGGGATGTTCTCCTGGATAATATCCTGAAGTGTGTTTTCCAACTTGGTTCTATTTTCCCAGTCACTATCAGGTACACCAATCAAACATAGGTTTGGTCTTTTCACATTGTCCCATATTTCTTGGAGGCTTTGCCCATTCCTTTTCATTCTTCTTTCTCTAATCTTGTCTTCACGCTTTATTTCATTAAGTTGATCTTCAGTCTCTGATACCCTTTCTTCCACTTGATTGATTCGGTTATTGATACTTGTGTATGCTTCACGAAGTTCTCATGCTGTGTTTTTCAGCTCCATCAGGTCATTTATGTTCTTCTCTAAACTGGTTATTCTAGTTAGCAATTCCTCTAACCTTTCTTCAAGGGTCTTAGCTTCCTTGCATTGGGTTAGAACATGCTGCTTTAGCTCAGAGGAGTTTGTTATTATCCACCTTGTGAAGTCTACTTCTGTCAATTCATCAAACTCATTCTCCATCCAGTTTTGTTCCCTTGCTTGTGAGGAGTTTTGATTTTCTTGGAGGAGCAGAGGCATTCTGGTTTATGGAATTTTCAGCCTTTTTGCACTGGTTTTTCCTCATCTTCGTGGATTTATCTACCTTTGGTCTTTGATGTTGGTGACCTTTGGATGGGGTTTTGTGTGGATGTCCTTTATGTTGATGTTGATGCTATTGCTTTCTGTTTGTTAGTTTTCCTTCTAACAGTCTGTCCCCTCTTCTGCAGGTCTGCTGGAGTTTGCTAGAGGTCCACTCCAGACACTGTTTGCCTAGGTATCACCAGTGGAGGCTGCAGAACAGCAAAGATTGCTGCCTGCTCCTTCCTCTGGAAGATTCGTCCCAGAGGCTCACCCACCAGATGCCAGCTGGAGCTCTCCTGTATGACGTGTCTGTCAACTCCTGCTTGGAGGCGTCTCTCAGTCAGGAGGCACAGGGGTTGGGGACTCACTTTAGGAGGCAATCTGTCCCTTAGCAGAGCTTGAGCACTGTGCTGGGAGATCCACTGCTTTCTTCAGTGCTGGCAGGCAGGAACATTTAAATCTGCTGAAGCTGTGTCCACAGCTGCCCCCTCCCTGCAACTGCTCTGTCCCAGGGATATTGGAGTTTTATCTATAAGCCCATACTGGGGCTGCTGCCTTTCTTTCAGAGATGCTCTGCCCAGAGAAGAGGAATCTAGAGAGGCAGTCTGGCTAGAGCGGCTCTGCTGAGCTGTGGTGGGCTCTGCCCAGTTCAAACTTCCCAGAGGCTTTATTTACACTGTGAGGGGAAAGCTGCCTACTCACGCCTCAGTAGTGGTGGACGCCCCTCCCCTTACCAAGTTCAAGCATCCCAGGTCAACTTCACACTGCTGTGCTGCAGTGAGAATTTCATACTGGTGGATCTTAGCTTGCTGGTCTCTATGGGGGTGGGATCCACTGAGCTAGACCACTTGGCTCCCTGGCTTCAGCCCCGTTTCCAGGGGAGTGAACGGTTCTGTCTCGCTGGCATTCCAGGTGCCACAGGGTTATGAAAAAAATCTCCTGCAGCTAGCTCAGTGTTTGCCCAAACAGCTGCCCAGTTTTATGCTTGAATCTCAGGGCCTTGTTGATGTAGGCACCTGCGGGAATCTCCTGGTCTGTGGTTGCAAAGACTATGGGAAAAGTGTAGTATCTGGACCAGAATGCACTGTTCCTCATGGCACAGTCCTTCACAGCTTCCCTTGGCTAAAGGAGGGAGTTCCCCAACCCCTTGCACTTCTTGGGTGAGGCAATGCCCCACCCTCCTTCAGCTCACTTTCCATGGGCTGCACCCACTGTCTAATCAGTCCCAATGAGATGAGCCGGGTACCCCAGTTGGAAATGCAGAAATCACCTGCCTTCTGCATTGATCTTGCTGGGAGCCGCAGACTGGAGCTGTTCCTATTTGGCCATCTTGCCAGCCACCCTAAATTTGCTTGTATTTTCTTTCTTTCTTTCTTCTTCTTCTTCTTTTTTTTTTTTTTTTTAGACAGAATCTTGTTCTGTGTCCCCCAGGCTGGAGTGCTGTGGCATGATCTTGGCTTACTGCAATCTCTGCCTCCTGGGTTCAAGCGATTCTTCTGCCTCAGCCTCCCAAGTAGCTGGGACTACAGGCATACAACCATCACACCCGGCTAATGTTTGTACTTTTAGTAAAGACAAGGTTTTACCATGTTGACCAGGCTTGTCTCAAACTCCTGACCTTGTATCCACCTGCCTTGGCTTCCTAGAGTGCTGGGATTACAGGTGTAAGCCACCACGCCCAGCCCTATTTGCTTGTATTTTCTATTTTATTTTTTGGGATAGGCAGAGACAATATCTATTATGATGAACAGGATAATATACTAAAAAACTGCTCAACTTCTTTTTAATGATGATTTCCTCCTTTATTGAATTGGGCATGTTTTTCAGGGAAAAGTTGATACACCACCCATTAAAATAAATTAACATTCTTATCTTACCTTATTCACTTAACCAGAAGAATTTCATTTCTTCCCTAGATATGAAGATTATCCATATATATTTGCTTGGGGTTTTTTTTTTTTTTTTTTTTTTTAAATTAGTGCACTCACACGCATACACAAATCATTCCCCTCATTGAAGAAACTTTAGAATTTTTTTATCCAGTTGCAACCCAGAGGGGTAAGCTGTGGGGGGAAGTGGGACCCTTGAGGAGAGGTGAGCAGGAAGGGAGTCATTAAACAACACTTATGTCCAGCTGATCACTTTGAAAAAATATCAAGAGATCTCATTTCTCACCTTTGCTTTTCCTGTTCCTTCCTTGTCATTTATTTGCTATTTTTTTTTCATCACTGCAAGGCATGCATATCAGGTGCTCTGATTTTTGTGTCTATAGTAAAAAACTAATGGAATCTTATTTGGAAAAGAAACATTAGTAATTTGGGAAAGGGATGAAGACGAGAAAATGGGTAGAAGAGAGATTTCGTAATTTCTTCAGAGAGAAGCACTACCTGCTCTTCCTCCACACCAAAAAAGCAAATAAATGTATTACCAAAGCACATTGCAGAAAGGAACCTCTGCATTCCTCCTGATTATGGAAATTTAAAATAAAGTATAAAGGACACATTTGAGTTAGTATCAGTTCGATTCTTCCCTTTGTTTATTTGCTGCATCGGGACAGTACCCCATGTCCCAGCATTGGGTGGTGGGGTCGGGGCAGGGAAGAGCAGTAAAGTGGTTTTTTCAAGCCCTGTCTTTGAAAGCATTTGCTTAGCTTTGAAAGAGTCCAAAGTTTCAGAAAACTTTTGTTTATTAGATGGGATTTTGTTCCCGCTTCCTCAAATGTAGACTTTGCAAAACCAAAACAGGCAGTGTTAATTCGGAAGACAGAGACCCTCCAAGGGAATAGCTCTGCCTCTGGTTCTAAATGCTATGAAGTCTCACTAATTTGAACTCCACACATTCTTAATTGCATAGAGACTAGTCTGAGGTTTGCTCTGCAAACTCTTTTTTTCATAGAAGGTGAAAATTAACACTATAAATAAGACTCTGGTAATATCTGGGGTGGTAGTGCCTTATATTTATAAAAGCAACTATATTCCAAGCATCTTAGAAGTATCATTTAGATATTTAGTTAAATTAAACACATATGTGTTATTTAGACTGACAAGCTCTGAGAGGAAAAGGGAAATTTTTGCATTCTGGTGTGGGTTGTCGGAGTTGCAAATCTGGCTTATTTTGAATATCTCTCTCAACGGTAGTTTAAATGAATGAACCAATGAACAAAGGAATATTGCAGCACAATTTGAATTCCTATATGTATCTCACTAAATTTAATAAAATTTCTTTTATGACCAAAATCTCTCCATAATGGTAGTTTCTAAAGAGTTACAGTTGTTTCAAGGTATAGTTGTGTGACAGCATTTTGTTTTTCAGCAAATGTTTATTGAGAGGGCAGGACTATAAGCCAGGTACATTTTGCAGCTTGTTTCGTGGAACTGTGTTTGAACAACCAGATAAATTACTTTAACCAGGTTTCAAAGTGCTTCCGATTCATTCAGAAGTGGCTATTAAGCCATAGTAATCAGCTGTTACTAAACACTTGACAGTTGTATATAGAATACTATGTACTGACAATGGCGCTTACTGAAGTATTAAAAGAGACATTTTCAATGTTAATAAGATATTTAGTATTAAATAGATCATTTAAAATGTGAAGATAGCTTTTAAGATATATTTTCTGGTTGATTTGAAGAGATTGTGGGCCAAGTGCGGTGGTTCACGTCTATAATCCCAGCATTTTGGGAGGCCGAGGTGAGAAGATCACCTGAGGTCAGGAGTTCAAGATCAGCCTGGCCAACCTAGCAAAACCCTGCCTCTACTAAAAATACAAAAATTAGCCAGGCATGGTGGCTTCACCTGTAGTCCCATCTCCTTGGGAGGCTGAGGCAGGAGAATTGCTTGAACCCGGGAGGCGGAGGCTGCAATAAGCTGAGATTGTGCCACTGCACTTCAGCCTGGGCAACAGAGTGAGATTCCATTTCCAAAAAAAAAAAAAAAAAAAAAAAAAGGGAGAGATTGTGTATTGTGCATATGTGTGTATGTGACAGACCCTAAATTTTCACTTAACATTTGATTAAGTTGATTTAACCATGCCCTTTTTCAGAAAGGAAGAACCCACTCTCCAGGGTCTTAATGAAGCCTGCCCAGTGAAACACTGGCATTCAGTAATGATCTTCTGCAAGGGGATCTAAAAAGGCATCTCAGCAATGATCTTCTGCAAGGGGATCTAAAAAGCTGGAGGCAGAATTTTGTGGTTTTACAAGGAAATAAAATATCCTTTCTTTGTTTAGTGTTCTTTTTTTGTACATGAAATTCAATAACTTAAATGAATGACTAACTTAGTAGCTAAGGAACAAAGAAACACCACTAATTTCTAATGTTAGCTAGGCACTTCGTTGTGTACTAGCAACTATGTTGAGTGCTACACCTGCTTTATCTTACTTAAGCATCATAACAAGCTGACTGTTATCTTTTTTTTTTTTCAACTTAAGAGGAAACTGAAGTATAGAATAGTTAAGTGACATATCCAAGGCTGGACAGTTAGTGAGTGGTACAGCCATGCTTCAAACCCTAGAGATAGAGCCTAACACTTAATTACTGCTATTATTGGAAACGGATATTCTTGAAATAATTACAATATATTTGCCCCTTGGTAATTAAAAACAAAAAAACTTCTGTAGTCCTTCTAGCATAAGGGCCAGATTATGAAGGTTTTAGTGCTAAGGAAGGGAAAAGGTATCTACGTGGAGCAAAGACACTCATGCAGTTGGTAAGAAACAGGCTATTACATAGGAACGTTGCTTACAGAGGGAAAGGGAAAGTAAACAGAAAGTCCTGGTGCTGTGAAAAGGGGGGAAGTTGAGAAAGAGACGAGGGCCAGGTAAGAATTTCCTAGTTCTCCATGTCCTAGGGTTGAGCATGTGGCAAGTGTGGTTAAACATCCACACAGGTTTGGGGCTGTCAGAGACTCTCCACGCTGGAGAGATTGCAAGAAGTTGAGGAAAGCCATAGGTTTTTTTGTGGCACCTTATTGAACGTGGTGCCGTCCTATGGGCTCGGTTCAGAAGTGATGTTGGAGAGAGGTGTTTCCATAGATGGGCCTAAACTAGTTCCCCTATGCCCCATGGCCTGAACAATGGTGCACTGGAGAATCACAGGTACTTGCAGGCTGTGTGTGAGTAGAGAGGAACCTGGAAACTGAGAGGACTGGTAGGCTAGAAGAAGCCTGGAGTCATGGAAAAAGGAGGTCACACAGTGAAGGGGCCTTGTACATGAAGTCATGACTAGAGATCTACAGTCTTTGTTTTGGGGGGGTTTCTATTATTTTACTTTTTTATAATTTTAATTTTGATTTATTATTATTATTATACTTTAAGTTCTAGGGTACATGTGCACAACGTGCAGGTTTGTTCCATAGGTATACATGTGCCATGTTGGTTTGCTGCACCCATCAACTCGTCATTTACATTAGGTATTTCTTCTAATGCTATCCCTCCCCCAGCCCCCCATTCCCCAACAGGCCCTGGTGTGTGATATTCTCCTCCTGTGTCCATGTGTTCTCATTGTTCAACTCTCACTTATGAGTGAATAGGAGTGGTGAGAGAGGGGATTCTTGTCTTCGGTGCTCTACACATTCAGAGAAACTTCTCTAGTAACAAACTATAGAAATGATCCCTGAAAGTATAGTCTAGATATCCACAATCTTGTCAATGTCTATCAACATGGTAGCTGTGACAATGACCAAATGAAGTGAGGTCGGCAAGGACACAGAATGTGGCACGTGGACCAGAGGCTCTTCCCCACATTGTAATAAACTTTCCATGGAACTCAGAGGAAGGGAGAATTGGACAGGGAAGTTCCTTAAGAGGAGAGAAACCACTGTTATGAAGAATATAAATCTGAATTACATTGAGTCTTTATCTGAAGACAGTATTTAGAAAGAGATGCTCTTACCCTTCTTTAGCAGAATCAAGTGTTCCTCCTTGATGTGGTTTGGCTCTGTGTCCTCACTCAAATCTCATCTCCAATTGTAATTCCCACGTGTCAAGGGAAGTAAGTGATTGGATCATGGGGGCGGTTTCCCGTATGCTGTTCTCATGATAGTGAGTAGGAGCTCTCATGAGATCTGATGGTTTTATAAGTGGCAGTTTCCCCTGTTGTTCTCCCTTCTGCCGTCTTGTGAAGAAGGTGCTTGCTTCCCCTTTGCATTCCCCCATGGTTGTGTTAATAAGTTTCCTGAGGCCTCCACAGCCATGTGGAACTGTGAGTCAGTTAAGCCTCTTTATTTTATAAATTACCCAGTCTCAGGTATTTCTTTATAGCAGTGTGAAAACAGATGAATAAATTCCCCAACACCATTTCAACTGTACCTTAATGACCATCAGCAGAACTGTAGTCAGAGCCAGCTGGAGCAAGATGGGGACAATTGTAGAAAATAAAGTTGCATTTAGTGCACTTTGGAATTGTTACAAATTCTCATTCTGCTACATCATAATAGTGTTTAACACAAATATTGTAAGTCACTTCTGGCAAGTTGAGCAGTAACCTATTTTTTTGTTGTTGTTTTTTATTTATTTATTTATTTATTTATTTATTTTGAGATGGAGTTTCGCTCTGTTGCCCATGCTGGAGTGCAGTGGCACGATCTCAGCTCATGCAACCTCCACCTCCTGGATTCAAGCGATTCTTGTGCCTCAGCCTCCTAACTAGCTGGAATTACCAGCATGCGCCACCATGCCTGGCTCATTTTTGTATTTTTATTAGAGACGGAGTTTCACCATGTTGGCTAGTCTCGAACTCTTGACCTCAAGCAATCCTCCTGGCTTGGCCTCCCAAAGTGCTGGGATTATAGGTGTGAGCCACTGCACCCGGCCAACAGTAACCTACTTCTAAAAACAAATGGACTAATATAAAAAAAAATTGCGCACCTTAAATATATACAATTAAAAACAAAACAAAAAACAAATGGACCTGCATGACCCTTAGGCACTTAATGAATTCTGCCTAGTGCAAGATTGCCATCCAGTGTTAGGCATCACAGCAACGAACTCAGCAAGAAATTCCCTTGAGCTTTGAGCAGGTGTCAGTCAGAAATTTCTTGCCACAGGTTCCTCTTCACTGGAAATCCCCAGTGGAGTAGGGAAGCTACTGGTGATTCCCTTTATCTTTGATTCTTAGAGACAGATGGGGATCTGGGATATCTGTACCTCCCATGGGCAGGTCACTAAATAGAAAAGTCATCTAAGTCACTAAGGAGCTTTGTGACCTTGACAATATTGCTAAACTTTTCTGAGCTCCAGCTTCTTCATGTGTAAAGTATAAATAATAGTCAAGTATTTTTACTGCACATGGTTTTTGTAAGGGTTGCTGAACAATGAGACACATATACTGTAGAATATGACACTTTTATTCTAATAGTACTGTTATCATTGCTATTAATGTTATTGTTAATCGGTATATTTTGAACTCACAGTTGGGGATGCTGATGTGGATAAATAATCTAGCACATGGAAAGCTATGTTTATGGTTTTATGAACCACCACATATCATTCCCTTAAAATCCAAGATGTGTAACTCAACATTTTATTGCAGATTGCCTCATTTTCCAATTATTTTATTTAGTTTTACTGATTCTCACCATCTAAATGATCATTTCTAGGCAAGATCTTTGTCTTATGGCACATAAATATAGTAGTAGAGATTATCATACAGTATTTATAGTACATACAAAAGCTATAAAAATGGGAACCAGCGATTAGAAATACTCATTTTCAACCAATTTGCAAGATGGAAATGTTCTTGAAAACATTGTTGAACAAATAGTACAGGAGAACCTGGATGCATATAAATTAGAAATTAAGAAATCATACAGTCCACTCAGGCTCCTAAAGACTCCAGATCCTTTCCTTGTGTTTTCTTATTGTTCCTTTCATTGCTAAAGTTTCTTTTATTGATCTATCTCCTTTATTACTACAACAACAATGAAGCCTTTGACTCACTAAAGATGAAATAAACAAAGAAAAAGAATAGCATAAAGAATACTCATTGTCCTATCCACTTTAATAACTTGTAGACAGCCTCCCAGATCTTTTTCTAATGCATTAAGAAAACCAGGTTGGGTGCGATGGGTGGCTCACACCTGGAATCCCAGCACTTTGGGAGGTCAAGGGAGGCAGATCTCTTGAGGTCAGGAGTTCGAGACCAGCCTGGCCAACATGGTGAAACTCTGTCTCTACTAAAAATACAAAAATTAGCTGGGCATGGTGGCACATGCTGTAATTCCAGCTACTCAGGCGGCTGAGGCACGAGAATCACTTGAACCCGACAGGTGGAGGTTGCAGTGAGCCTAGATTGCGGCACTGCACTCCAGCCTGGGTGATGAAGAAAACCAAACCACACCTATTCTTCTGAAACTTATCAGAATCTATATAACCAGTTTCTTCCTGTGGGCACATAGGTTGTTTCCTACTGGCATGTTATTGGACATCCAAGTTGATTCCAACTAGCCCCGCTTGTTGGATGTTAGGTTATTTGCAACTCATTACTATTGTATTACCTTTAGCTGCTGTAACAGATTACCACAAATTTAGTGGCTTAAAGCAACACAAATTTATTATTTTACAACTCTGGAGATCAGTTTCTGAAATCAGTTTCATTGAGCTAAAGTCAAGGTGTCAGTAAAACTAGTTTCCTATGGAAGCTATGAGAGGAGAATCCAACTACGTGCCTTTTTCAGTTTGGAGAGGCTGCCAACACCCCAGACTCTGCTTTCCTCACATTTTCTTCTCGTCTCTGTAGTATCTCTCTCTGCTTCCCTTCTATAAGGACACTTGTGATTTCATCTTTGCGCCCGCTTGGATAATCCTGGTTAATCTCCTCATTTTATAGTCTTTAACTTAATTACATCTGTAGATTTTCATTTTGCCATAGAATAAACATATTCCGAGGTTTCAGAGATGAAGACATAGACACCTTGAGGGGCCATCAGTCAACCTGCAACAACCATTTTAAACAGGTCCAATAGGTATGAACAGGTACAACAGATTGGAGGAAAATACTAGAAAAAAAGGAAGGAAAATATTTTCTCCAAATCCTGAAGATTTTATAAAGAGTTATAAAAATGTTTAAAGACACAAGAATAGTTGTAAAACTGCCCAAATTTCTAATACTGCCTAAAACAAGGACTAGTGATACTCATTTCAATCAAGATATTTCAACCAATTTGAAGTCTCGAACAATGTTTTCCATCAAATAAACTGAAGTCCACTATGAAAGAACAAAGAAAGGCAAGTCAGTAGACTGTGGGGAGCTGCATATCTCACGATGTGAGTCTCAGAGAAAGTGAAAAGGGACCTGAGATGTGAAGGAAAAGAAGTGAATCAGGGATGGGGCACAAGGGAGAAAACCCCTGACACAGAGAATGTGCAGTGTAAGTGAGTGAGGACAGACCTGGAGATAAAAGAGAGCATCACATATTTAAAGAACCAAAGGCAGGTTTATATGGCTTGTAGTGTATTTTGTGGTGGCAATGGGAGGGGGTGCTGCCAAAGAGGCAATGGTTACTTAACTAGGGGCTGGATCAAGATGGACCTTGGACCTTGTAAGACCTGTTGTAGGTGGATTTGATCTGAGGCAGATGAAGAGCCCTTGCAAATAATCTGAGTCTTCTGATACATAAACTTAATATTAAGATGGCAACACTTCCAAAACTGATCTACAGATTCAACACAATCTCTATCAGACTCCTTAGCTGGCTGAAGATTTCCAGAAATTGACAAGCTGATCCTGAAATTCACATGGAAATGGAAAAGACCTGGAATTGTTTAAACACTTTTGAAAAAGAATAAAATTGGAGGACTTACATATCCTGATATCAAAAATCACAACAAAACTACAGTAATGAAGGCAGCACAACACTGGCAAAATGATAGACGTATAGACCGGTGGAATAGAATTGAGATTATAAATCCTTACATTTGCAGTCAAGTTATTTTTGCCAGGGATGCCATAATAATTCATTTCAACTTTGGAAAGAATAGTTTTTCCAACCAATGGTGCAGAGACAGTTGGTTATTTATAAGAAAAGGAAAAAAAGGGAAAAAAGAACTTAGGCTTTACCTTATATCACACACAAAAATTAACTCAAAATAGATAATAATCCTAGATGTAAGAATTAAAATTTGAAAACATCTAGGAGAAAGCATATAGCTTTCTCTGAGTCATTAGCTGTAAGGGAGGTGACAACCAACACCACAACGAGATACCACTTTATAAGCACTAGAAGGGCTATAATAAAACAGGAGAATAACAAGTGATGGTAAGGATGTAGAGAAATTGGAACCCTCCTACATTACTAATGGTAACGTAAAATAGTGGAGCCACTTTAGGAAACAGTTTGGCAGTTTCTCGAAATGTTAAACATAGAGTTACCATGTGACTTACCAATTTTACTCCTGGATATGGGAGAATACATGTTTATATGAATATCAAAATGTTGGAAACATATGTTTACACAAATACTTGTAAAAGAGTGTTCATAGCAGCATTGTTCATAACAGCCAAAGAGTGAAAACAATCCAAATCTTCATTAACAGATAAATGGATAAACAAAATCTGGCACATCCATACAATGGAATATTATTTGGCAATGAAAAGAAATCAGTAACAAGGAAGAAGGTACCAATACATGTTAAAACATGAGCAAACTTTGAAAATGCTGTGTTAAATGAGATAAGCCAGTAATAATGACCGCATATTTTATTATTCCATTTATATAAATGTCCAGAATAGGAAATCTTTACCAACATAAAAGTAGATTAGTGGTTATCTAGGGCTGGGGGTGGTAGTGGACAGAAAGGGGAATGATTCTACATTCCCAAATTAGTCCATGTGATAGTTGCAACTCTTTAAGTATAGTAAAACCCATTAAATTGTACTTTTTAATTGGGTAAATTTTATGGTGTATAAATTATATCTCAAAGATATTTCTTAAATGAAGTACTAATATGTACTACAACATGGGTAACTTCAAACTATTATGCTGTATGAATAAACCAGACACAAACCCCCCATATATTGTGTAATTCAATTTAAATAAAATGTCCAGAATGGACAAATCTACCAAGACAGAAAGTAGATTAAGTGGTTTCCTAAGGCTTAGAATGAGGGACGGATGGGAAGTAAGTTTTCCTTTTTGTGATGATGAAAGTGTTCTAAAATTAGATTGCAGTGATGAATGCATAACTCTGTAAATATACTAAAACAATATTGAACTGTACATCTTAAAAGGGGCTGGTGTGTCATATGTAAATTATATTTCAATAAACTAAAAAATGTAAAAGGTGGTCTGGAGATTGATGTGGTCACTTTCTTTCAGTGTTGGGATAGATTAAAAGGGAAGATTGGAGGCAGGCAGGCATACTTAATTTTTTAGGTGAGAATTATAGCTGGTCAGTTTTCTTTATTCCAAAATTTAAAAAAAAAATAGATGTTTATTCTCTGCAAGGCTGTGATTATAATAGTTTTCCAGCTTTAGTCAATCGCTTACCATCTTCACGATTTTTGTTGCAGCCACAGCATGCTATAGCTCTGTAACATGTGATGCTTCCAAGGAGAAAGAGGATGCTATGGTAAGAGTTGCTGTTTATTGAGTCAGCTGATATTGAGGTAGGAGATTAATCAGGCTGTCAAATTGTTTTCCTGAAAATAGATACAGCAGACGAGGTAGTAACCTGTGGCTTTCTCAATTCAGCAAGACAGCTGTTTAAAGATTTTTATGCCTGCAGTGTCTGAATGTCTTTCTCCTTTGCTATAATTAAGGGCTTTCTCTGTTTAGACACACAGGGGCTCTTCTGTAACAAGTGATTAGTATTGACGTGTTAAAAAATCCCAAAGCCTACTTTTTACACACCTCAAGGCCTCTCATTAATAACTTGAATATCATAATAACAACGCACTTATGAAAGCTGATTTATTTTTGGTCTTTTTTTTCTTCTCAAAATAAAGATACAGGCAAGCCATAATGTCATAATGTCACAAAATTCATATTATAGGTAAACATGTTTTAACTGTTGGAGACATACATCTAAAAAAACTACAGTTGACACTTGAACAACATGGGGGTTGGGATGTTGACCCCTTCCCCTGTGCAGTTGGGAATTTGTGCATAACTTTTGACTCCCCCAAAACTTAACTACTAATAGCCTGCTGTTGATTTGAAGCCCTGACTGATAACATGAACAGTCAATGAACACATATTTAGTATACATACTAGATAGTGTATTCTTACAGTAAAGTAAGCTAGAGAAAAGAAAATGTTATTAAGAAAATCATAAGGAAGAGAAAGTATATTTACTATGTATTAAGTTGAAGTGAATCATTATAAAGGTCTTCATCATTGTCATTGTCACATTGAATAGGCTGAGGAGGGGGAGGAAGAGGAGGGATTTTTCCTGCTGTCTTGGGGGTGACAGAGGCAGAAGACAATCCACAGGAAAGTGGATCCATGCAGTTCAAACGCATGTCGTTTAAGAGTCAGCTGTAATATACATTTTGCGAAGTGAAAACAGCAACTTAAATACATATAATTAGGTGTTATGTTATTACGTGACTGGGTAGGATGGCTCTGCATAGGAAATAAAACAAAGTAGATTAGTGTGTTTATTCATCTGCTGGTATGGCATGAGTATTACCTAGGATTCTGAGTAACATGGAGAAATATAAAAGTCAAATGACATCTGACAAACTGTGCCTGACCAAATGACTGTGACCCAGCTGTGAGTGCACTGGGATGGCTGTAATGCCCCAGCTTCTCAGAAGCACTCAGCAGTGTTTATCTGCAGTAGATTTGGGGTTTGAGCTTTTCCTGGAAACCATGTAACAGTCTTTAAATATTCTTAGCCTTTATTAATAACATGGGTCCAGAGTCTTTAGGAGCTCGGATGTCTTCTTTCTCTTGAAGGTGAAGACAAGTCTGGACAGGATGTGTTATTGTTCCCGGAAGGAAGCCTAACTTTCACCAGGGCCCTTGGAGGACCACAAAGATCAAACATGTCTAGGGGAGTGAGGTAAAAACATACAGCTCATGGTCTCAGGCCTAGGAGTCTTGGTGTGGACACATGGGATTAAACACCTATGGCTTTTTGCACCAACATTCATCTGGTGTCTTTTGCTTTGATCGGGGGTCCTTGAAGTCAGAGTCACGTGAAAATGATAATTAGGTTCAAAGTATTATTGAGAAAACAATTTCACCTTGCTAGTCAATGAAACAATTTGCTACTGCTTGCTCTGGCAGCACATTATTAAGCTATCATTGAATCTGAGCCTTGGAATGGCTCAGTCAGAACCAGAGCATTGCTGACTCTGTTACGACCTAAGACCCTTAAGAAAAAATGCTGTTTAGTCTGAAGCCTCCTATTTGGTGATGAGGGGCCTGAGGTCCAAGAGATGGAGAGAGGGTCACACAGTGAAAAAGCCACACCTCCAATTCCTGCTCTGGGACTTGGTCCACGTCCTTTCTCTCTACCCCTAGGCCTCTGAAAGGATGTGTGCTTTGGTGTCTGCACTTTAGCATAAGCTGGATCTGTGAGCTCATGATTCTTCATTTGTAAAGTGAACAAAACATGAGATTTGGAATGGAATACATCATTTTTAATCTGTGTTCTGCCACTTTTATTAGCATGGTGGTGGGAAACTTACTTAATTTCTGAGCCTCCCTTCCTGCCTCTGCGACTAGGGGATAATAAACTACCTTAGAAACTTTTGTAAAGCCCATAAGAGGTCAATGAACATTTTTTGTATGCATCATTTTCTTTAACCTACACTTTAAGGTGAAGTGTTGCCCTCAGCTCACATTGTTTCCTTTGTCACTGGTGAGGCTCATGTCCCTGGGTTTCTTCCTGAGAGCTCTTTCTCCTCCCCTTCTTGCCAGGCCTCTCCTAGAGGTGTCACCCAAGACTGTTAGAAATGTAAAATCTCAGGCTACATTCCCAGACCTGTTGAATCAGAATCCGCATTTGGACGAGACCCCCTGGTGATTCATGTACACATTAAGATTTGAGAAGCCCTAATGCAGAATTACAGTATTGCAGGTTTATTATTAATTGTTATAGACTAAACTCTCATCAAGTGAAAATACACAGTGTGGGAACACTAACTTATTTCTGAGCTACTGTTAATGGCAAGGTTCTTTTAGTTGCTGTGAGGGTTCTGCCCTCCACTTCCCTAACTCCAAGTTGTCATGTAAGGAAATGGGATCCATGATTGATAATCTGAATTTGCTTGTAATCCATTATAATAAAGGCAAACATGTGTTAGATCACTCCCCCAACTTCAGCTATAAAAAGAACACCAGAAATAATAAAACATTTATCCACCATTCTACTTGCATAACAAAGCAGATCTTTTCATTTTCCTATATGCTTTCTTAGCCCTTTATAGAAATGCATCCATAATTTGTGCATAGTTGTGACCATAGCACAGATGCAATTTTATATTTAGCATTTTATATTGTGTAGGGAGCATTTCCATGATGCTGCATGGCTATTATAATTATAAATGCATATTGTAAAAATGTAAATAATTTCTTACACATTAAATCTTTGCTAATTACAACCACTGTCCTTTGATTATATTTTATGGCCCATATTTAGATATCAATAGTGGAGGGATCAACCATAATGTTGTTGGCAGAGAGGATTGTAATCACTCTCTACTTATCTTTTTCCTAGATCTTTTAATTCTTTTCTTACTGTGAAGCTAAAAGAAGAAAGATGAGAACGGCTTTTGTTTACAGCTACATTATGGTAGACTCAGTTCGTTATTTATCATAGTTTTTCTCTTCTTCAATCCTTACATAAAATGAAAACTTGAAGTTTAACAAAACATATAATATTTATATTTCATAAACAGAATCATTTAATTTGTTGTCTGTTCTGCATTGGAACTTCTGAAGGTTATTTTCCTAGAAGGTTAAATGGAAAAGCCAATATACATGTTTTAAAATAAAACTCCCCTCCTCCTCATTAAAAATAATTTTACATATACCTTGTGGTTGCAATAGTGATGAGAAGTAACGACATCCCTTTCTGAAAATAATTCACTTATCAGGAATATTTTGGGATTTGCATAATCAATGCCAACAGGATTTGAGTGGCTACTGCTTGGCTTTATATTATGTATTTGATATATGTGCACATGAAAGAAAATATAATGTGCTTTAAAAAAGTTAATAAGTGATATAAGACAAACTTACCCAATATAGGTATGTAAAATAAATAATAGTTGCAGGAGTTAGAAACTGTGAAAACAGGCAAAGTACCAAATTTCTAAGCCGTGACTTCTTGTTTATTGTCAGGAAGAAGTGGAGAGTAAGATACAGGAGAGCACTAAGAGTTAGCACCACAGCCTTTAGGTTGGCTTTTAGTACTAAAAATTCTACTGTTTATTGGCAAGTGACAGGGGCAGACAGTGACTACTAGTTATTCACCCAAAAGGATAAGTTCTAGTTTTTTTTCAGTTGGTTCTTCTTGCTATAAGGGAATAGAAATGTGGGGAAGGTGGACAGTGAGAGCAGGACAGGGCATTTCTGAAGAGAATTTAGGGAGAGAGCTTGCCTGATGAACTACCATAGTGGAAGATCAGAAGAGTCAGATAATAGTACAAGAGGCAGAGTCATTTAGAATGACAAACAAGAAAGTGGTAAGCGCTAAGATTTGAGAGAGAGGCAGATAAAAAGGCATTGTATGGAAACAATGAGAAGATTTACCTTCAGAAAGTTGTAAAGAGTTGGTTGTTTTCTCTCGTATTTTGAGAGATCACATATAAAGTTTTTCTCTTGAAAATATAACAAGAAAGGAAATGGAAGAAAGCGAGTTTGTCCCATAGGATGGAGGCCAGGGATGGGTAAAGCTTCAATATTCACCCAGAAGGGGATATCTGGGAGCAGGAAACAGAAAAGGTCGACAGTGAGGCCAGGGAGTCAGCAGGGCCTGTGGAGATGAGGGCCTGAGCTCAGAACCTGCCTCAGAGAGGTATCAGTAAGCTGATTTCAACCTCTTCATAAAATTGTGAGAAAATAAGCAATAGCATTTATTTACTTCATGTATTTGTATTTGATTTTCTTGACACTCTGGACAATAAGAAAATAAAAAGCAATTTGGATCTGGGCCTGTTTTTCTGGGATGAAGCTCTTGGGAAGAGAATGTTTCTTCAGTACTAACTCATTCTTAGGTACAGAAGACATCCCATTTAATCTTAAAAACAGCTGGTTGAAGATGTTATGTCCACATTTCAGATGAGGAAACTAAGGCTCAAAAAAGTTAAATGGCTTACACAAGGTCACATGGAAAGCATAAGGGAGAGTTGTGGTTTTATTTCAGGCTCTCAGAATCAGCCAAGTGTTTTGCATGTCCACCTTAAGAATATTTTCCAAACGGATAAATGCTCCTTGAAAAAAGGATTCTGGGTTTGGATAAAATTGGGTAACTACCAAGACATCACAAACATTTAGTATATGACAAGCATTGTGAATGTCTAAGAAAGGGCTAAGCATGCAGCACGTCCCAAATTTATTTGATATCAGAACTCTTCATTTGGGGAGCTCTGCACTGCCCCACATTGCCTCACATAGAGAAAGTTGGTTTACTGCACGTGCAAGTGCAATGAGCTGTACAGAGGAGGGAGGTAGGTAGTAGAAGCAGTAAGGCAAGTTTATCTTTACAACAGACAGGAGTTCTGGGGTATATCAGAGCTCTCTGGGACACAAAGAGCGGCTGCCAACGGGATTCCATCACAACAGAAGAGAAGGAGTGGAAGATGAGGTAGTGCTTGGGCTGGGCCTGAAGCTCTGCAGTGCAGATTTCACAAAAAGATGAACTAATCTGAGTGGTCTTCCATTTCTAAAATTTCTATTAAGAAATAGCTTCTATTTCTTTGTTCAGACTTGTATTTTTACATTTGCTTTAAGAGGGTTTTCCCTCACCTTATGGAACAGTGTTGTAATAGCTGCTTCAAAGTCTGTGGCTGATCATTTGGCAGCCCAGTCATCTCAGGGTTGGTGTCCACTGATTGCCTCTTCTCTTAAGAGTGGTTGAATGTGGTCCAGGCAATCTAAAAAGCCAGTTCCTTGTCCTCAATGTGGATCTGTTATGCAAGGCATTGTGTGTATTCTGCTTGTCTCCCAGCTTGATTTGTCTGAAACCCAAATTGCTCATCTTTATAAGACTCAAATGTTCTTCAGCATTTTAATCAACCCATCCTAATTATGTGTTATGAATATCAGAAACATTTCATGTCTTAAAAGTTTTTGATATAGTTCTTCAAAATTAGAGCCTATATAATTCTCTTTCACTTATAGGAGTCAACAGTTTCCTCTCATCTGTACCCCAGTGTTTTCTGAGCCTCTCTACTCCTCCACGTGATGCAACTTTTCCAGTGGGAGAGTTCTCATGGGGGGCCTGGCCTACGAGGTACTTAGAAGCCAGGCTGGGCCTAAGCTGATAATTTCACTTTGGCATTGTTAACCTTCACCTATAACTGATCTAGAAATTCAGGTTGGAGTTTGGAAAAATTTCATTCTGAAACCCACAATTTTAACAATATGCTAATTGTGACCGGCCATCATTTAAGTATGACCAGACTTTAACTATAACTTTAACTGACCTTAAATATGGCCAGAGAGGAAGACTTGCTATTATTTTGAAAATGTTGCTCAGAAAAGAGAAAGATAGTTAAATGGAAGGAGGGAGTATTTTAATTTTGTTTCCATTAATCTAAGCAAACATAGGACATAGAGAAACTTCCTGAGGAAAAAATATATGCATTGTATAATAATACTGTGACTATCATAATGGAAATCAATGAATCAAAGAAAAATCATCCCAAATTCCACCTTTCCAGTAATTATTTTGTGCGCATTAAAAAAGTTTCCTTGTTAATCCTTATCCAAATATTAGTATACCTTATACATGTAGTTTTAATTATAGTATGGAAACAACTTTGCATATTGCACCTTTCACAATATTATACATATACTGCTGTGTAATTTCTCTAATAGTTTTAAAATAATGAAAAATGTTTCCATCATGTATGTTCTTTCCAGGTTTTCAATATTATAAATAATTCTGTAATGAACAGTTGGGGCATATTACTTTTTCCTTTGGGAAAAACATTTTGTTCAAATAAATTTTCATGGATGGAGGAATTACAGCCATTGTATATTTTTCTAGTTCTTGAAATGTGTTGCTATTCTATTTTAAAAATGATATTGCTATATTTATTTCAAAAATGGATATTGCCATTAGTGTAAATTTGGAAACTAAGTATCTTAGGATGATAAAGCCCTTTGTGTTCTGGCACCTTCTGGTTTTCCAGTTTCCGCTTTCATTGTCCACACCCACTCCCATCCTGTCTCTTCCAAACATACTGGTTTTTGTACTCCTTGAATGTGACATGTTCTCTTGCTGTAACTCCTCAGGCATGCTGTTTGCAGCACTCTTCCCCTGTTCTTCGGTCATCCTTTAAGCCTCAGCTTGGCTGTTAATTCCTCTAGAACTGGGTGCCCCTTCTTTGTATTTCATAGCTCCCAGGTTTAACCCATCACTGTTTTTATCATTTTATGCTGAAATTGCTTGGCTACTTTTCTATTTCTTTGCTTAGACAGTGCTGTGTTTATCTTGTTTCTGACTGTATTTACAGTGTCTAGCACCAGAGGAACTCAATAACTACATATTAAATGAAAAACAAAATAAACTAAAAGCCCAATTAAAGAAACATGGAGAAAAATTCCACCCTGCCAACAGGGCTATTTGCTATCACATATTAAATTAAAAAATACTTATTGAATAAAAGACACAGAGTTAGATACTATAGCCACAGAAGATATTAAGGAAAGAAGGTCTTGGGGAAATTGCTCTCAAATAGGTTAAGATTTGGTTAAGATTGGGAAGAAAGAGTTTGCAATTAAATGTTAAATTTTTTTTTTTTTTTTTTTTTTTTTTTTTTTTTAGTGGAGAAGGAATTTAAAAGCAAATGTGGTGACGGACTGCAAGAGAAATATATTCCCCTTTTAGTGGCTAGGAAACAGAAAGGAGGAGGTATTTTATTTATGGTTATATCTAGGAGTAGTAGGAAAAAGACATTTTCAATTAAAAACCTCAACGTTAACAATGAAATTATGGATAGAAAAATTATTGTAATTGGAGTCATGGTATATATAGATTTTATGTACTGCTTTTAGGTACTCCTAGCATAAGTATTTCCTTGTATTTACATAATTTTTATAATTAATGTCCAGAAAAAAAGCTAAAGAAAGCAAGTAGGAGAGAAAGGAGACTCATATGGCACCAGGGACTTCCAATTAATGGGGAAAAATGTATTGAGAAATTATTGGAGGCCCTGTTAGGTGGTTATAATTATGAATATAAGAATATTTTTGTGAAAAGATATAGCAGTTTAAAGAGATTATAGCATATAAAGATACACGGAGCAAGAAGACATCCAAAATGGTACTTTTCAATCCAAATCTATCAATGATGAATATTATTCATACTTGAATTTTTCAAGTTTGTAGTATCATTTAAGAAAAACTAACATGCTCAAGAAAGTGAAGTGCCCGCTGATGCTCTGGCAAAATGCTCCAAAAGCTGCTTTTCCCCTCAAAGACCCACTTAATAACCTACAAAGTCTATTTCTTTTTCAGGTTTAACTTTCAGGGATTCTGCTGAATGAAAGCCATGATCCACATGATCAAGGAGATTAATAAGAGGAAGGACATTTTGCCCAACATCACTTTGGGCTATCAGATCTTTGATACCTGTTTTACCATCTCCAAATCACTGGAAGCAGCTTTGGTACTTCTTACAGGGCAGGAAGAAAGCAGGCCCAATTTTAGGAACAGCACTGGAGCATTTTTGGGAGGAATTGTTGGAGCAGTTGGATCATCCTTATCAGTTGCTGCTTCAAGAATTCTAGGGTTATATTATTTGCCTCAAGTATCTCCAATTATTGTGCTAGTACTAACTTAAAAAAAAAAACAACACAAATCATACTTGTGGAAATTGCAGCAGATAGCAAGGTGCTCAGGTGAGGCTGAGTTAAGTTGCAGAGACAAACAGGGATGGTGGTGATGCTGCTGTCCCTAATTACTATGTTCAATCAGGCCTTAGCAAGTGTGAATTGATGTCTACTTAGAGGCAAATTGACATTTTTCTACATCCCTTGGCATGCTGCTTTAATTTTTGGCTCTAGATTATGACTCAGTGATTTGTATGTTGACAACTCACTAGGCATAATGCTCTATAGGACTGTGTGGAGCACAGTGTAGGTGATCAATAAATATGTGTTGGTTGGTCAATGGATGGTATAAGAAATTCACTTTTTTTCTTGCCTATATTAATGCTTACTATTCATGACAATTTTGATTCATGCACTAACATACTGAAATGGGCCTAGGAATTATGCAAGATGGCTAGAGTTTAGAGGATGCTAACTTTACAGGTTATTTAAAATTCGTAGACAATGACATATTTCAACATAAGAAGAGATTATTCTAGGAAAAATTGATTATTAAGGAAATATGAATACAGCTCTATCATTATTTCTAAGGATGGATCATTAAAGTATCAGTTGTCATGACTTATCAATGTGAATAAGCTTATTTGTGTTGCTGAAGTAATGAGAGAATTTGAAATAACTGTAAAAAGTAGCATTACCAGAGTATTTCTTATAAAGCTTCAAATACGGATGTAGAGGCAACGGGAAAATACTGAGAAATAGAATCAAGAAGAGAGGTTGGGTGACACAACTGACACGTTAGATGTGGGCTTCGTGCAGCTCAAACTGCTGCTGCTGTGAGCTCTGTCTCCCAAGCACTAGCTGGAAACCTCTAGATATTCTCATTAAATGCTTGTAGTAAATATCCAACGAAGGTAAAAGAAATCTATGTGATGGACATTTTCACATTTGTCATCTCATTGAATATATTGAGCAATCTTGAAATGTAGATATCATTACCCTGATTTCACTTATAGGGAAACTGAGGTTCAGAAGGTTTAAGTAACTTCTCTAAGATTTTACAGTGATAAAATATGTATCCAGAATTAGATATCAGGTGTCTCTGCTTCTTAAATAAGATTATTTCCTACATAGGGCTTCCAATGTTGCTATTTGCATGGTTCCAAAGAAGAATGTAAACTTCAGACAATGGAGTGAAAATAGGACATGGGATAGAGGAAACAGGAAATAAGAATATTCTGGTACTCATGAAGAAATTGACAATCTTGAGCTATGGAGTTATAATATGGGCAATCCTATTGAAGGTGGTGTGTTAATATTATAACATGAGATGGGAATGTGATAGGACAGGCGAAAATGTGTCATATTGTGTCCGGAATTGGTGGGTTCTTGGTCTCGCTGACTTCAAGAATGAAGCCTTGGACCCTTGCGGTGAGTGTTACAGTTCTTAAAGATGGTGTGTTCTTAAACATGGTGTGTCCGGAGTCTGTTCCTTCAGATGTGTCTGCAATTTCTTTCTTCTGGTGGGTTCTTGGTCTCGCTGACTTCAGGAGTTCAATGGCAGACCTTCACGGTAAGTGTTACAGCTCTTAAAGGCTGCACATCTAGAGTTGTTTGTTCTTCCCGGTGTGTTCGTGGTCTCGCTGGCTTCAGGAGCGAAGCTGCAGACCTTTGTGGTGAGTGTTACAGTTTATAAAGGCAGTGTGAACCCAAAGAGCCAGCAGCAGCAAGATTTATCATAAAGAGCAAAAAAACAAAGCTTCCACCATGTGGAAAAGCCCGCCAAAGGGTTGTCACTGCTGGTTAGGGCAGCCTGCTTTTATTCCCTTATCTGGCCCCACCCACATCCTGCTCATTAGTCCATTTTACAGAGAGCTGATTGGTCTGTTTTGACAGGGTGCTGATTGCTGAGTTTACAATCCTCTAGCTAGACATAAAAGTTCTCCAAATCCTCACCAGATTAACTAGACACAGAGCACTGATTGGTGCGTTTACAAACCTTGAGCTGGACACAGAGTGCTGATTAGTGTATTTACAATTCTTTAGCTAGACATAAAGGTTCTCAAAGTCCCCACCAGATTAGCTAGATACAGAGTGCTGATTGGTGCATCCATGAACCCTGAGCTAGACACAGAGTGCTGATTGGTGCATATATAATCCTCAGGCCAGACATTAAAGTTCTCCAAGTCCCCACCCAAACTCAGGAGTCCAGTTGGCTTTGCCTAGTGGATCCCATACTAGGGCCACGGGTGGACTGCCTGCCAGTCTGGTCCCACTTGCCTGCACTCCTCAGCCCTTGGGCGGTTAATGGGACCAGGCATCATGGAGCAGGGGGCGGTGCCCGTGGGGGAAGCTTGGGCTGCGCAGTAGCCCACCGCGGGGAGCGGGGTGGGGCTCAGGCATGGAGGGCTGCAGGTCCTAAGCCCTGCCCGGCCGGGAGGCGGCTGAGGCCTGGTGAGAATTTGAGCCTGGTGGGGGCTGGCCGGCAGTGCTGGGGGACCCCGTGCACCCTCTGCAGCTGCTGGCCCGGGTGCTAAGCCCGTCACTGCCCTGGGCCGGCAGTGCTGGCCGGTAGGCCACTCGAAGTGCCGCCGGCTGAGCCCGCGCCAGCCGGAACTCTAATGGGCTGTGAGCACCACCCCGCAACCCGGGTTCCCACCCATGCTTCTCCCTCCACACCTCCCTGCAAGCAGAGGGAGCCGGCTCCCTCTGGCCTCGGCCAGCCCAGAGAGGGGCTCCCACAGTGCAGTGGTGGGCTGAAGGGCTCCTCAGGCACCACTGGAGTGGACGGTGAGGCTGAGGAGGTGCCGAGAGCAAGGGCTGCTAGCACGTTGTCACCTCTCAATATGTTCTTAACTGTAGGGTCAGTGCCGTAAGCTACAGTGGAAATGTATATAAAATGGTGAGGAATTCATGATCACTTGGCCTCTATTCTTAAGTTCCCACTATTGGAAAATACATACAGAGATCACTGGCAAAATGACAAACTGTCTCTTCATTTATCTAGACAAGTGACTGTAAAATTAGGGTTTCTATCTCTGTTGGATGACAGGGCTTAGATGTGAGGCTGAAGTGGTGCTTTCTACCACCTTTCTCAAGTTAAGTCTTGGGATCTACATACTCATAAGTCCTGGCAGAGAAAAACAAGGAAAGAAAAATGGTGATAGGAAGGAGGGAAGGGAGGTGGAAGCAGTGGGGGGTGGGGGAGAGAGAGAAGAATTGGGCTTGCCAAATGGATTGTAGGTCTACTCAGTCCATCATCCATGTGGATGAGAAGTAAAATCTGAGGAAGAGCCTAGATGGCTTGATTCACTCCCGTTGTCTGTGGGGTGCATAGAGGAAAAAGCAAATGGCCTCCTTTTCACTGCTGTGATCCCACTTGTGAAAAGTAGTGCATTGAATGTTGTATTAATAATCATCTCCTCCGATTCCCTTGGGGCATGGGGAAGTGGATTTGAAAGAGTCCATAGGGAGGCCCAAAGTGTTCCCTCCAACACTCCACACTCCCATCCACTGAGCAAGGAAAGGAACAGAAATCCTTTTGTCTAAAGAAAGATGTGAAAATAAAGGGAGAAGAACTGTTAAGTTCCTTCCCTCCCCAATAAACATATTGTGAAAATGTGTAATTTGATATTTGGCTATTGCTTTCTAATAACTGCATGAATATTTTCAATTGTAGGTGGGCTATGCCTCTACCTGCGTGATTCTTAGTGACAAATACCAGTTTCCATCTTATCTTCGTGTAATAGCCCGTGATAAGATCCAGTCGAAGGTCATGGTAAAACTTATCCAACACTTTCACTGGGTCTGGGTAGGCGCTATAGCAGCTGATGATGATTATGAAAAATATGGAGTAAAAACTTTTAAGGAAAATATGCAGAATGCCAACCTCTGTATCGCATTTGCTGAAATCATTCCCAAAGTCTATTCCAATGAAGTGTGGGTTATCTCAGCCCTCATTGCAAAGCCTGAATATTTTCCGTATTTTGGGTGGAAGTATGGATTTGCAATACCAAGAGCTGATAAACCAGGATTGAGGGAATTTCTTTATGATGTGCATCCTAGCAAGGATCCAAATGATGTCCTGACCATTGAATTCTGGCAAACTGGCTTTTAACTGTACTTGGCCAAATGGTAGTATTCCATACAATATCGATCATAGAGTGAATATGATTGGTAAAGAAGACAGATTACGTGCCATGTCTGATACATTCTTTACTGGAGAGGAGAAGTTGGAGGATCTTAAAAATACCTATCTGGATGTGGCTCAGCTAAGAATTACGAACAATGTCAAACAAGCTGTGTATTCTATGGCTTATGCTCTGGACCATTAAAGTAGATGTGAAGAAGGTCATGGGCCATATACTCCAGGAAACATCTGTGCATATATACCTGACTTCGAGCCTTGGCAGGTAAGTCGTTGTTTGGTGTATGTCATGACACAGCTTGATAATTATAAGAATTCATGTCATTAAAACTATTGATTTGCCTTTGTGCTTAGTAGACATAATCTTATCACCTGGTCACATAAAATAATGACTTGCTTATGTGGCCTAAGTGGGCATTTTAAAGTATCCATTTTTTAACAGTTATTATTAAGTTTGTTATGAATGATAGAAAACCCCCCAAAATAGTGCCTTAGACATCATAGTTTTTTTCCTTCACATAAATAAAGTTCAGAGATAGGCATTATAGGACTGAAAGAATGGCTTAGGGACCCACTCCCTATGGTGCTATTTCACCATCCACAATATGAGGGTTCACCTGATAATCTAAGATGACCACATAGGCTTCAAACATCATGTCCATATTCTAATCAGCAGGAAGGAAAAAAGGCAAGTATGTGTGCATCCCTCCACTTAAGGATAATTTCTAGAAATTACATATAATTCTCCTTATATCCCATTAGCCAGAATTTTGTTATGGTCATATCTAGCTGCAAAGGAAACTGGAAGATGTAGTACTCATGAAGTATGGGAGGGGCCACACAAGGGCATGAATGTCAGGAGATAAAGATTATTGGGGGCCATCTTGGAGACTGGTTCCCACATCTGTCTCTGGTCTGATCCCAGAAACTCATGTTGGGACATGGTAGCATGAGTGGTATTCCCAGGTTGCCCACCTAATCAGAATACTCCTCTGCTTATATCCTTTAGTACCTCCCCTCTGAAGGATGAGCATCTGTGGTCTGGCACTTTCAGCCCTTTGTGATCTAGGCTCTGTCAGTATCTCTGATTCTATCACTCCTTCCATTACCACTTTACTCTCCTGCAACACTGAATTGCTTGTCATGCTCAACAGAGTCCACAGTGGCTGGAACCATTGTATCTTCATTTTTACTTTTATTTTCAAATTAATTGCGCAGTGTATCTAATTTTATGTCACCTTAGTTTCCTGTGAAAACTTTTCTTTCTTTCCTTGTTTTCCATGACCTTGATACTTTTGATAAGTACTGGTCAGCCAGTTTTAAAATGTTTCTCAACTTGAGTTTATCTAATTTATTTTTCTTATGACTAGAGTGAGGTTATGAATTTTTGGCAAGAATTCCATAGAGGTGATGTTGTATCATTTTCTGTGCCCTATATCAGGAGGTACATGATGTAATTATGTCTGATTACTGGTGATATTACCTTTGGTCACTTAATTACAGTGATGTCATCATATTTTCTTACCATGAAGTTATTGTGTTTTCCCTTGTAATGAATAATTATCTTGTGAAGTGATATTTTGAGACTCTGAAGATGTTCTGTTTCTCATAACATTTGACCACAAATTTTCACAGTCATTGATGGTTCTTCCTGCTTGAGATGATTATTGTGTTGTTTGAAAAATGATGGCTTTCTATTTCCCTTATTCTTTCCACATTTATTAGCTGGAATTCTACTCCTCCTCCACTTATTTATATCAATATGGACTCGTGGATATTTATTTCTATTTTATAAGTAATTCTACTTTATAACTATCATTATATACTTTGCTGCTCAAAACTGCCCAGGTTTGACCATTGGGAGCCCTTTGAGTTGGTTCCTGTCTCCTCTTGACACAGTCTTGTAATTTCTGAGCACTTCCTTCCTTTCTGGAACCCCAAGATGTTCCAAGCTCATCTTGTACTTTCTTGGTCCCAGCACTGTTGTCAACCATTTCTCCAAAGAGTGCTGGGACTTTGCATTTACTGAAGAATGGAATTTAGAAACAAGATCTGGGTGGGAGGTGAATTCATTGTTACTGAGGAGGTTGCAATAAATACAAAATGAGAAATTAAGTTATATTTTAAATGCATGGAAGAGTTCCTTAATTTTAAAAGAAATTCTCCAGGTTCTTTCTTTGCAATAAAGAAGAATGTTTCTATGATAAGGAACTACGCTCTAATTTATTATTTAAACATTTCAATATTATAATTTAAATTTGCTCAAAGAGCAACGATCATGTGTTAGGATTGCAGGGAAAAAGAGTGTTTAGGGAGGGCCAAGGAACTAAATAGTGTCTAGGTTAGTGTTGGTAGATTAGTCTGTAACAGGTGCATTCTGTTTGATACAGTCTCCATATGATGTCAGTAAATCAAGACCATGAAAACCAAGTCCTCACAGTGGAGAGGGTTAACATGGCCGTTTGTATTTTTAGTAGAGATGGAGTTTCACCATCTTGGCCAGGCTGGTCTTGAACTTCTGACCTCATGATCCAACCGCCTCGGCCTCCCAAAGTGCTGGGATTACAGGCATGAGCCTCTGCGCCCAGCTGGTTATTTCTTTACTTACAAGTACTTTGAAGTTCATAGTATTCTCAGGCTCTTTGTGATGTTGGTTATGGGCCATGTGTGGCTTTATTTATTTATTTATTTATTTATTCTCCTCACTTAAAAAAATATGTATGGTGTTTTTGGAGAATATATGGACAGAACCACAGTTTGACAGCTACTGTTACCCTGGGGCACCCAGAGGTCTTCCCCTTCCCTTCCAACAGTAGTTCTAGAGGGACTTCATTTCTTCCTCCCTGTTTTCTTCTTTCTTCTTATTCATTCTCCAGGACAAAAAATAGGATAGAAAATTTACAAGTTCATAATATAATTTGAAGTAGGAAACATTGGTTACCAGTATGATATATGAATGGAGGCACATACATGTTAGTACACTTCAGTATATCCTTCAAAACATCCTATGTTGGTATTTTATATGAGAAAAAAAGAGTTTCATAAGCTATAAAATTCTTTAAAAAATAATTTCCCAAAATTATCCTGGAAGGTAGTAGAAGTAGGGTTTCAGTATTAGATGAACTGTTTTTAAATGTAAAATGCTTACCCCAGATAAAAATAATGAAATTACTTTTCATTATTATTGCTATTTATTATTTTATTGATAATGATTATGATCATTTTTCTTCCTCTTCCTCTTATAGCAACAAGAGAGCTGTTGATTGCAAGACTGCAGGAGGTCTGAACATTTTATAAGGGAAGGGGTTGGTGAGCTAGAGACTGAGGTACACAATGTAAAGACAACACCTAGAGAAGTGTTGGGGAAAGTTAAAGGAAAACTCTGTTACTTCCCAGAGGTTAAGAAGAAACCCCTTCTCTTACCAGAAGTGAAACTTTTTACCCTCAATGAAATATTAGTTCAGGAAAGCAGAACTATAGAGCTTTTATTTTATTGTATTTTATTTTTTTGAGATGAAGTCTCACTCTGTTGCCCAGGCTGGAGTGCAGTGGCGCCATCCTGGCTCATGGAACCTTCACCTCCCAGGTTCAAGCAATCCTCCTACCTCAGCCTCCTGAGTAGCTGGGATTACAGGTGTGCACCACCACGCCAGGCTTTGTATTTTTAGTAGAGACAGAGTTTTGCCATGTTTCCCAGGCTGATCTCGAATTCCTGGCCTCAAATGATCTGTCCACTGTGGCCTCCCAAAGTGCTGGGATTACAGGTGTGAGCCACTGTGCCCGGCCCAGTACTGTAGAGCTTTGGATAATCCAGTTCTATGTTTACTTCGGGATGACATGTAGAGTTACAGTCAATTGATAGGGTAGTGAAAAAGAATTGGCAATTTCATCTTCCGTGTGAATCTCAGAATGAAAGAACCAGGAAAAGTGAGAGAGATGAAAGTGATGTCAGCATAGCCAGAGAATGCTTTTTGTTTGCTGACACAGGACTTTCTTTTGGAGGAAAGGGCGTCTTTTTTCATCTTGTTTATTTTTCATGTATTTTCCCTCTTGAGCTCAGATCTGAGATCCCCAAACAGTCTTCCAAATCATGCTGAGAAAGCATCTGAAAATAGTAGGAAAAAAACCCTCAAGATTTCTGAGTTGGTATGCTGTACCAGACACCTGTGAGATCTTTGTCTGTCAGACTATTCCTCTCTGCTTTCTATGTGTAGCAATAAACATCTATTGACTTATGTACGCTCACAGAAGAATACAGACATGCACACATACTCAGTAGTTTATTGGTCTATCTTTAAGCAGCACTTGAATATATTTTGGCTAGATGTAAAAACAGCCACTTGTCAGTGTTTACCACTTTAGTGACCAGAGCTCTCTGCAACATTTTATGCCTTTGATCTAGAATTTGCTGTGCCCAATACAGTAGTACCTAACCACAGATAGCTTTTTTTTTTTTTTTTTTGAGACAGAGTCTCGCTCTGTGGCCAGGCTGGAGTGTAGTGGCGTAATCTCGGCTCACTGCCCCCCTGCCTCCTGGGTTCAAGCGATTCCCCTGCCTGTCTCCCGAGTAGCTGGGACTACAGGCGCGCACCACCACACTCGGCTAATTTTTGTATTTTTAGTAGAGACAGGGTTTCACCATGTTAGCCAGATGGTCTTGATCTCTTAACCTCGTGATCTGCCTGCCTCAGCCTCCCAAAGTGCTGGGATTATAGGCGTGAGCCACCACGCCTGGCCACAGATAGCTTTACAATGCAAATTATTTAAAATAAAATAAAAGGAAAATTCAGCTCTTAGTCACATTAACTACATTTCAAGTGTTCAATATCCAAATGTAGCTAGGGGCTACCATACAGAACAACAGAGATATGTAACACTTCTGTCACTGCAGAAAGGACAGAGCTGCCCTAAGTCCAGGCTATAAGCCATCTTACGTGGCCCAGAGCTCTCTCTGAATGGTGAGCTACTTGATGAATGGGCTTGAGACTTCACTTTTGTATTCCTTTTGGTTAGGTATATAGTAGTTCCCCAATATATTGTTTTACATGAAAAGGAAGATGTTATTCTTTGCATATACATGGTTCAAAGAATGCTTGCTCTACTGAAAATTGACAGAAAAATAGTGAAATCTAATAGTAGATTTTTCTTTTAATAATCTTCATTAGGGTATAGTAATTTATTTTTCTTCTATATTAAAATTGGGATTAGGTTTGTATAATGAAATTACTTCAAATGTAATTCAATACAAATTTACTAAGCATCTACTATAAATCCAACTCTGGGTTAAACATTGCAAAAATAAGGCAATTGCCCCTAATTAACTGAGTAAATATTTGTTGAGAACAGTAGCATATGTGCGTAGGAACTGAGGATACGTCAGTGTGCAAAACAGAACAAATCCCAGCCTAATGGGATTAACATTTCAGTGGAAGGAAGTAGGCAACAAACAAGACAAATACAGACATTATACTGTATCTTAAAGGATGTTAATGTCAGGGAGAAACAAATAGCAGGACTGAGATAGGGAGTGCTGGGGGGAGTGTTGCACTGAAATTTCATATAGTGTGGTCAGGGAAAGCCTCACCAGAGTGACATTTGAACAGACATTCAAATGAAAGTATGTTCATGCATTACCTAGGGGAAGAATATTTCCAGCAGAGGGAACAGCATCTTCTAAACCCTGAGACGTGTGCTTGGCACTTTGGAGGAACAGTAAAGAAGTCAGTGTGGCTGGAAAGAGTGAAAGAGAGGGAGAGCAGGAAAGGAGGTGAGAGAGGTTAGAGAGGGACAGATCATGCAGGGCCCTGTTGACTTTTGAAGGACTTTGGCTTTTACACTGAGTGAGAGGGGAAACCATGAAAATCTTGACAGAGGAGGGCCATGCTCTGACTCAGGTATCATTGTTTGCCATGTTGCAAATTGGTGGAAGGAGTAGGGTATGGGGGCAAGAACAGAACTAAGGAGACAGTTAAAAGACCATAAAATCATCCAAAATAATGAAGGTAGCCTGGCCCAGGATAGAAGTGATGGAGGTGGCAAGAAGTCATTAGATTCTGGACATCTCATGAATACCTTATAGGTAGAAGACATCAAATCTGCTGACCGGTTGGACCTGGAAGTGTTTTTTTTTTTTTACATCAGATAATTAGAGGACAATACAAAGAATGATTTAAGTCATAATGGTAAACTGAGTCTGGTAGTTGGTGAGAAGGTGGACTTGAGTGGAAGAGAGAGTCCATACAGGCAAGTAATAGAATATAAGGTTGGAGATGATGGATAGGAATGGTGGTGTTGATGACAGAAATGAGGAATAGGCTTTATGGGATAGTTTTGGACATGTTGAATTTGAGGTGATGGTGGAATCTTAATGTGGGAACATATTGGAAGTTCAGAATATGGAACTAGATAGAGGTCAGGTGGGAAAGGTTGGTCTTAGAGATCAAGATTTGGGAGTTCTTCTACAGTGATACTGGTGGAAGACAATAGAATGAAGGAACTGCTTTACAGTAAGAGAGAAAACCAGGGGATCAAGGACCACAACCAGGACCCAAGGGAACCCAAGGGAGCTTACATTTCAAGGAGGGGTTGATCAAAAGTGTCAGGTATTGAAGAAAGCTGAAGGAAAATGTGGCTAGAGGAAAATCTCTCAGACATGGCAAGAAGAGTTTTAGTGAGGTAAGTGGGTTGGCAGATAGATCACAGAGGTTGAAAAGGGAAGGAATACTGATAAATGGAACGAAAAGGTATCAGCTCATTGTTAATGAAATAATAATAATAATTATAATAATAATAAGGGAATATCGAGAGCTATTTCCAGAAGACTGGATCAGGGGTAAGGAATTCTAGTTCATTCTGTGGTGATTTTATTGTTCATCTTTCAGAATTTGAGAATGCCTTGCTCTCACTTCTTACTGTAATAGGTACTCCTCAAAGTGCATTTAAAATATGATTTTACAGATATATATGTATGAAACATATAAGAAGCTTATCTACTGTGTATACATACTTCTGTAACGTTACGTACCATAACCTAGCTCAGAGATTTCTAGTATTTTCTGTATTATCTAATTCAGATTTACCTGGAAAACTCAACATATGAAAATTCTGATTTGTAAAATAAATATAAATGTAATCATGCATCTTCCAAAATGATTCTTTGCTTAATGGAAAAGCATTTTATTTCTTAAACAGGAAACTCCCTAATGGATTAAGAAACAAACTATTTAAAAACCTGCATTTATTCTGGGTTTCAAGGCGCACATCCGTGTAGAATGTAAAAGGAGGCCTGTGTTTACTACTGAGATTTTGAAATTCATTTAGCGAGAAAATATTTCAATGCTATGCCTTGTCTGCTTTTCCTTTTGCCCTCCTCCTTCACAAGCAGGAACAGACCTGCCAAATGGTCTCATCCCCAGAGTCCTGTAGGCATGGAGCCTGGTCTGGATCCCCAAGGTTAGAAAGAAGTAGGCTTAGGATTAGCTTTGCATTTCTAGAATCAACAACGAGACTCTCCTTTAGCAAAATTCCTCTCTAGGTTCTCCATGTTGTTATTTTCTTTGTTCATTATCTTCACTCAGGTATCCTGGGTTTCCCGGAAATCACAAAGCTTCCATGGAAATTCAAATGGGCTCTTTCTCAGCCTCATGAGTACTAGAGACAAAGGGCTTTGTTAATCTGTCATATTTGTCTTTGCTAGCTTCCTCATTCAGTGTGTACTGATGCATGTGCTCCTGGGACTTGGAAGGGGATTCGTCAGGGGGAACCAATATGCTGCTTTGACTGCATCCCATGGCTGATGGACATGTGTCACAGAAACCAGGTAGAGATGGTAATTTCTTCATTGATATGAGGATGCTATTAAATCAAACATGTTTTTGCAAAGAAGGCCTCAGGAGCTTTCTTTATAAATAGGTATGAACAACTTAGAACAAAAATAATTAAAATCCTTCAAATTATTGGATGTTTTGTGCACTGTGAAAAAAACATAGTATTGTGTTTCAGTTCTGAAGCTGCTACAGTTGGGAAAATACCTACAACCTTGAAGTTAATAGAGGAAAATGCAAAATAAAATATATGAAATGTGAAATATGAGGATTCATAAAAAATATTTTAAAGTATTTGTTTCTGAAAAAATTAAATGCTAGTTATATTCATAATCAGAAGACAGGGGACTTACATAGTACTATGTTTTATTGAATTAGCTCTAATTTGGAGTTATAAGATCTAAAATTTCATCCCTAAAGGCAATTGGCTTAAGGTCATAAGTACTCAAAATTTGTAGGACACATGATTTCTGTAACCCCTGCTCTATGAATTCTTCACTATGGCCTGCCAAATTGTTGCTCTTTATGACCAGAATTTTAATTGGGCTCAGTGTGCTCGGTCTTGTGAAGCATGTTGGAGCAGGTTTATTTTTATCTCTACCTTCTGTTAAAGATAACACAAAGTGTACTTGTCTTTTGTCAAATGGCCCTCAATAGCAATTCTTTATAAAAGAATTTTGAGGGCCAGGCACGGTGGCTCACGTCTGTAATTCTAGCACTTTGGGAGGCCGAGGCGGGTGGATCATGAGGTCAGGAGATCGAGACCATCCTGGCTAACACGGTGAAACCCCATCTCTACTAAAAATACATAAAATTAGCTGGTCGTGGTGGCGGGCGCCTGTAGTCCCAGCTACTCAGGAGGCTGAGGCAGGAGAATGGTGTGATCCTGGGAGGCGGAGCTTGCAGTGAGCTGAGATCGTGCCACTGCACTCTAGCCTGGCGACACAGCGAGACTCTGTCTTGGGGAAAAAAAAAAAAAAAAGTAACATTTTCTCAAAATGGAAAACAAGAACTATGTAACCTGAACAACTCCTTGGACCCCACACAGCCCAGTCTCTGCATAGAGTTACATCCAGGGAAGTCCAATACAGCAGTGAAAAGTGATTAAACGGGAATTGCAATCTTTCCTGCATCTTTCAAAGACATTAAAGAGATCAATTTCACAGTCTACTATAAACTCATATCAAATAGTCTTATGTTCTGACATTCTCCCTTATAGCTTCCACCCAGCTAAATGCTCCAGATCTTCTCAATGTCAAGCACCATGTAGGTTCTTCTCCTTCTTCTTCCCTCCCCATCTTCTTCCCCTTCCCCATCTTCTTCTCTTTCTCCTTCTCTTTCTCCTTTTCTCCTTCTCCTGCCCGTCCCCTTCCCCCTCCTTCTTCTTCTCCTCCTCCTCCTCTTCCTTTTCCTCTTCTTCTTCTTCTTCTTCTTCTTCTTCTTCTTCTTCTTCTTCTTCTTCTTCTTTTCTTCTTCTTCTCTTCTTCCTCATTTTCTTCTTCTTCCTCCTCCTCTTCCTCCCCCTCCCCCTCCACTGCTGCTGCTGCTTCTTTTCTTTCTTTGTCTCTCTCTCTCTCCCGCTCTCTCTCTTTTTGAGTTGAAGTCTTGCACTGTCACCCAGGCTGGAGTTTAGTGGCACTATCTTGGCTCACTGCAACCTCAGCCTCCTGGGCTCAAGTAATCCTCCCATCTCAGCGTCCCAAGTAATTGGGACTACAGGCATGCACTGTCACGCCCAGCTGATTTTTTGTATTATTTGGCAGAGACAAGGTTTTGCCATGTTGCCCAGGCTGGTCTCAAACTCCTGGGCTCAAGTGATCCACTCACCTCAGCCTCCCAAAGTGCTGGGATTACAGGCCTGGGCCACTGTGCCCAGCCTTGTTTTTCTTCTTATCCTCAATTACTCTACCTACTCCTTCGAATCTGCATCTGGAGGGTGAAGAAGGGAAAAGCTCTGATTAAGCAAAGACGAAATTCCCTCTCATAAGGGTGATATTGAATAAAGACAGAAAACATTTGTATTTTAATCAACCTTATTCCTGTCACAATTCTCTCGATTGTTTTGCCTCAGTAGCTTTAATTTTTTTTACATTTTTTTCATTTGTGGATTGTTCTTGGGTTTATGAGGATACACACCACTCTTCTCAATTAGCTAACTGGAGTAGTAAGAAAGCTTGTTACTGGAAAAGGCCAATGCAGGAAAGGCTGAAACTGAGAAGGGAGACTGACTTTCCAAAACTGAAAATAATTCTCAATCTGTAATATTATCTGTACACTCTAAGGCCATTTTATCACTATTTCTTTTGAGATACTATATATATTCTACATAAAGGGATTTTCAACAAGTCCCCACTCTAGAACTATGAGGGCTCTGGGATATTCACAGTGGAAGGGGACAATTGGATTTCTTTGCAGTCAGCTCTCTGTTCTTTATTCAGTAGGTCAAAGGGAGTGTGAACAATGTGATGAAGACTATTGGTCAAATGCACAAAAGAGCAAGTGTGTGCCGAAACAGGTGGAATATCTTGCTTATGATGAGGCCTTGGGATTCACGCCTGTCATTCTTTCTGTCTTTGGGGCATCTGTGGTCTTGGCAATCACAACTGTGTATGTGATACACAGGCACACTCCCCTGGTGAACGCCAATGACCAGCAGTTGAGTTTTCTCATTCAGTTTTCTCTGATCATCACGCTGCTGTCGTCCATGCTTTTCATTGGCAAGCCACACAATTGGTCCTGCATGGCCCGCCAGGTCACTCTGGCACTGGGCTTTTCTCTTTGCCTGTCGTGCATTCTTGGAAAGACTATTTCACTGTTTTTAGCCTACAGAATTTCCAAATCCAAAACTCGACTTACATCCATGCACCCGCTTTATCGGATAATCACTGTGCTAATCTCTGTTTTATTTGAGATTGACATATGTACAGCCTACTTGGTATTGGAACCTCCCAGGGTATACAAGAACATGGAACCTCAAAATGCAAAGATCATTCCGGGATGCAATGAAGGTTCCATAGAGTTTTTGTGCTCGATGTTTGGGATTGATGTCTTCCTAGCCTCGCTATGCTTTCTTACAACTTTTGTGACTCGCCAGTTGCCAGATAATTACTATGAAGGAAAATGCGTCACCTTTGGGATGCTCGTCTTTTTCATCGTCTGGATCTCTTTTGTCCCTGCTTATTTGAGCACCAAAGGCAAGTTCAAAGTGGCTGTGTAAATATTTGCAATCTTGGCATTCAGCTATGGTTTGTTGGGTTGTATATTTGCTTCTAAGTGCTTCATTATTTTGCTGAGGCCACAGAGGAACACCGATGAAATTGTTGGTAGAAGAGTCTCTGCCACAGATAAGAGCATCCAACTGACCTCAGCTTCTGTGAGCAGTGAGCTTCACAATACCACAGTGTCAATTGTTCTGGATGACTAGAGTTGTGATTTACATGTGTCCTTCGAAGCTGCAGCGATGATGTGGTTCAACATTCCCTTTCAGGTTGCTCCTATAGCAGCTGCCGACTACTCTCGGGTCACATTGAGGATTTGGGTTTTGGTGGTGTAGTCTTAGCATGGTATATCAAATCTCGTACTATAAGATACCATTTAGCATGAACCAGAATACCTTTTACTATTGAAATTAAAACCTATTTCATTCAAACATTTTGAAATACTTTGGTATAAGGACTAGGCAGTAGAGGATACAGTAGGAGCCAGTTATCTAAAATGATAGATAAGGCCAGATGCAGTGGCTCATGCCTGTAATCCTACCACTTTGGGACACCGAGGTGGGTGGATCACTTGAGGTCAGGAGGTCGAGGCCAGCCTGGACAACATGGTGAAACCCCATCTCTACTAAAAATACAAAAATTAGCCAGGAGTGGGGGTGCATGCCTGTAGTCCCAGTTACTCAGGAGGCTGAGGTGAGAGGATCGCTTAAACCTGGGTGGTGGAAGTTGCAGTTAGCCGGAAGTTGCAGAACGCACCACTGCATTCCAGTCTGGGTGACAGAGAGAGACACCAACTCAATTAAAAATATATATATAGATAAACAAATTTAGTTCTTGAATGTAGTTGTTCTTACATCATGGATGTCTGATCTAGAAATTTACCTAAAACAAATCACTTAATGGGGAACAAGAGAGACATTTTGTTCTACATTCTGTTAATGTATCTCTGAAATACACAGCTTTTCTCTGATTGAGGTGAGAATTACAACTCATGGAGCAGGGGGTTTGGAAGAGAATTTATTGTGACGTACAGAGAATATTGAAGGAATTACGATGTCAGCAAAACTCAGTTTTTTTCTTGAACATGTATAGAAGTAGACATGTTTCTCCCAGAGAGAAGGCAAGTCTACAAATCTATCTGCTACAGATTTTCCTGGGGGAGAATATGTGGTAAAGTAACTGAATTTTAAAAGATCCTTCTGCTTGAAAAAAAAAAAAAAGGGAATTAAGAGTTGGCAAAGCAATTATTAAGTACATTATATAGTGAAGACATGAATAGCAAAAAAGCAGATGTTTACCTAGAGCAGGTATTAGAATGCAAGATTTTTTAGGATAAATTGAGTGATTGATAGATACTTGCTCTCTTACCTAGAGCAGGTATTAGAATGCAAGATTTTTTAGGATAAATTGAGTGATTGATAGATACTTGCTCTCTTACCTAGAGCAGGTATTAGAATGCAAGATTTTTTAGGATAAATTGAGTGATTGATAGATACTTGCCCTCTGATTATGTACAGTTACCTGGAATTTGATTTCCATGTGAAAATGTTATAAAATATTTTCAATCTTTTTCTAGATATGGAACTTTGAAAATGACCTATATACATTTACGTGTATATGAATATGTGTGGAAAAACAGAATTTGTAGAAATGCTGGTAAGTAAAAAATGCTTGTGTATATTTAACTCTAGAAGTTGACAGGATCAGAAAGAACTCTCTCTTCAAGATAACTTGATGTTTGTGAATTTCAGTTAAGCAAGCTGGGCAGAGATTCATGGAGGCTCGTGGGAGCAGAAAGTGAAAGTGTGATGACTAGTTTAGCAGGACAAGTCTGTTGGGAACTTATTTACTGATTTTTTTTTTTTTTTTTTTAAGAATGATCATTCTAGACCAGACAAAGGGAATGAGCTTCCTGTAATTTAAATAGTAAGTTTACCTCAAGGTTCAGCAAAGCTCAAAATGACCCCTTTATTGGAGAACCAGTGGTATTCCCAGGACTTTCTGGGCAAGCATCTATTCACACATCCATCTCCCAACACTTTTACAGCCCTTAGAATTGTTAGAGGAGAGCCTATATCACAGCATGAGGAATGGGGAAACGACTTTCTTTGGCCCTTCATTTGACCCAGGGAGGAACGCTGGAAAAGAATGCTTTGTCAAAATATGGAGCAATAGGAAAACGATAATCTGTGAGTTAATTTCTTATTCAGGTATACATTCAGCTTGAGTATTCTCAATGATTTACCTTGAGATTGTAAACAAAAGCTAAAAGATGGCTCATGTCTAGTGACTTGGTTTACTTTTGTCTTCAAAATATTTTAATATCAGGGTAATCCTCTTCTTTTCTGAGTTGTTGATTATTGAACATATGGTCTCTAAAAAGATAATTCCAGAAGTCCATTTGGGTAATATCAAAGACTCAATTATCTCCTTTCATTTAGCATGGCTTAGTAATACTGTCTTGGCAGACATGTGTTCTTTGCATTATTATTATTTTTTTTGATCAGCAATACATTTGGGAAATTAGAGAAAATAAACATCATTAAAAACAAAATATCAACTGAACTTGCGTGTTTAATGTTAATATTTACTTATACAACTTTACAATTTTAAGATACAATTTTCATCTAAAATAGTCTGAAGTTATCACTTGTCGATTTGGTATACGTGTATTGTTATAGAAACTGGCTTATGGCAGTTAAAATGAATAATATATGATTGTCAAAGGATGATGATCTAATTAGTAGTATTGTTTTATTCTTTGTAATTAATTACTTAACTGTTAAAATATTTCCCACAAATTGAAAAAATATTTTCTCTTTGGATGAATGCATCATGTAAAAGTCATTTCTAGAAACAGTAAAAGTCATTTCTAGTGAAGAAACAACGACTGAAATCTCTATCAGCACATGTTGTTTTGTAAGACAATCTCATTTAGAAGTTGCTAGTTACACTCCCTGCTGTGGAAGAGCACTTGCTGGTAACTACATACTGGGCCTTGGGGAGCAGCTCAGAATTAGTTTCAGATGTTGCATCAAAATTATGTAGTTGCTGGCTTGGGGAGTAGTAGAAAGATTAATTACTTGAAAAAAAAAAGGATACTTTACTCAGGGCTGACATACACACACGCAGGATTGAGTTCTTTTGGTAAATGAGATGTTTATCAGGGCTGCTCAAACCCACCCCATGAGATTAATTTTTTGCATTAAGGCAAAGATAATTCCTGATAGAAAGTGAATATACTTTCAAAAAGGATAAGATATTCCCACTGCCAGGTTAATTTCCTTAAAACTCCGCTCTGATCTCATCTCTTCCCTGCTCATCAACTCCCAGTGGTTTTCCACTATCTACAGCATGAGTTTAGCTCTCATAGTCTGACATTCAAGACTCTCAAAATTCTTTTCCATTTTCTGTGTTCAACAGTTGTCACCTGTCACCTTCCTGCCGGTATCCTTTTAACACAATTCAGCTGCACTCCTGCAATTTCTGGAACTCACCTCTCATTTTTTAGATTTCACACTAGTCACATGGTTCCCTTTTTCCCCGAATGCTCTGATGGCACTTCATCCCTTCCTGCCTCTCTCCCTCCCTCCTGCGTTTCCCTCTCTGCTTTCTCTCTTCCCTCCTTGAGGGCTTGATGTACACCAGACTCAAAGTTAGACATAGAAGATACACAAAGATGAGACATTGTTCCCCATCTCCAGGTGCTTGCCATCTTTTGGGGTAATAGGTAATAAACCAACAATTATGCTATGATGTGATAAAGCTGTGATTGTGGTCGCATAGAGGAAGGGCAGGGCGAGTTAAGGTCAAGGAAGGCTTCCTGGGCGACGTGTCACTTGAACAAACTCCAGAAGGACAAGAAGGAACTAGCCATATGAAAGGAAGACTGACTAAAGTTTGCACTCTACGTAGCCTACTACTTGGAGCATGGTAAGTGTCAGCTTCCCGTCCTCTTTTGTTTGTTTGTTTTGGGATTTTTTTTTTTGGCTTGTTTTTTGTTTCGCCTTTCCTTTTTTAAAAAATAAAGCATTCCAGCACTTTGGGAGGCCGAGGCGGGTGGATCACGAGGTCGGGAGATTGACACCATCCTGGCTAACATGGTGAAACCCTGTCTCTACTAAAAATACAAAATACTAGCTGGGCGTGGTGGCAGGCGCCTATGGTCCCAGCTACTCGGGAGACTGAGACAGGAGAATGGCGTGAACCTGGGAGGCGGAGCGACAGAACGAGATTCCATTTCCAAAAAAAAAAATAAATAAATAAAAAATGAAGCATTGTAGGACTTTATCTGTGACTCTGTCATGTCACTGACCATTTTCTGCCTCATACCAGGGTTATCTACTTTCTTGTCCTGGGTCTACCTCTACATTCTAAATTACTTCATGAAGGGAACTTGAAATCTATTTAGGTATGCATCTATTTCTCTGTCTATCCATCTATCTTTGTAGCCTTTTCATATAGAATATAACTTGTACTTAATTGGCATCTAATCTTTTTATATAAAGCATTTTAAAACTTTTAGGTTCAGGGGCATGTGTGCAGGTATGTTATGTAGGTAAACTCATGTTGCAGGGGTTTGTTGTACAGATTATTTAATCACCCAAGTACTAAACCTAGTACACAATAGTTACTTTTTCTGCTCTTCTCCCTCCTTTCACCCTCTACCCTCAAGGAGGCCCCAGTGTCTGTTGTTCCCTTATTTTTGTCCACGAGTTCTCATCATTTAGCTCCCACTTGTAAGAGCATGCAGTATTTGGTTTTTTGTTCCTGTGTTGATTTGCTAAGGGTAATGGCCTCCAACTCCGTCCATGTTCCTGCAGAAGACATGATCTAGTTCTTTTTTATGGCTGCATAGTGGTCAGTGGTATACATATACCACATTTTCTTTATCTAATCTATCACTGATGGGCATTTAGGTTGATTCCATGTCTTTGCTATTGTGAATAGTGATGCAGTAAACCTATGCATGCTTGTGTCTTTGTTATGGAATGATTTATATTTCTTTGGCTATATACCCAGTAATGGGATTGCTGAGTTGAATGGTAGTCTTGTTTTTTGCTCTTCAAGGAATTGCCACACTGCTTTCCACAATGGTTAAACTAACTTATCCTCCCACTAACAGTGTATAAGTGTTTCCTTTTCTCTGCAAACTTGCCAGCATCTGTTATTTTATTTTATTTTATTAACTTTTAAGTTCAGGGGTACATGTGTAGGTTTGTTATATAGGTAAACTTGTGTCATGGGGATTTGTTGTACAGATTATTTTGTCACCCAGGTTTTAAGCCTAGTACCCATTAGTTATTTTTCCTGATCCTCTCCCTCCTCCTACCCTTCACTCTCCAACAGGCCCTAGTGTGTGTTGTTCCCCTCTGTGTGTCCATGTATTCTCATCATTTACTCCCACTTACAAGTGAGAACATATATTATTTGGTTTTCTGTTTTTGTGTCAGTTTGCTGAGCAAAATGGCCTCCAGCTCCATCCATGTTCCTGCAAAAGAATGAGCTTGTTCTTTTTTAGGGCTGCATGGTATTCCACAGTACATATGTACCACTTTTTTTTTTTTTTTTTGAGACAGAGTCTCACTCTGTCACCCAGGCTGGAGTGCAGTGGCGCAATCTCGGCTCACTGCAAGCTCCACCTCCTGGGTTCACGCCATTCTCCTGCCTCAGCCTCCCGAGTAGCTGGGACTACAGGTCCCCGCCACCATGCCCAGCTAATTTTTTTGTAATTTTAATAGAGAGAGAGTTTCACCATATTAGCCAGGATGGTCTCGATCTCCTGACCTCGTGGTCTGCCCACCTCGGCCTCCCAAAGTGCTGGGATTACAGGTGTGAGCCACCATGCCTGGCCTTGACTTTTTAATGATAGCCATTCTGACTGGTGTGAGATCGTATCTCGTTGTAGTTTCGATTTGCATTTCTCTAATGATCTTGTTTTCATATGCTTCTTGGCCACATGTATGTCTTCTTTTGAAAAGTGTCTGTTCGGCCGGACTCACGTCTAGTGGCTCACACCTGTAATCCCAGCACCTTGGGAGGGTGAGGTGGGTGGATTTCCTGAGGTCAGGAGTTTGAGACCAGCCTGGACAACATGGTGAAATCCTGTCTCTACTAAATATACAAAAATTAGCCAGGTGTGGTGGTGGGTGCCTGTAATCCCAGCTACTTGGGAGGCTGAGACAGAAGAATCGCTTGAACCTGGGAGGTGGAGGTTGCAGTGAGCCAAGACCAGGCCGTTGCACTCCAGCCTGAGCAAGAAGAGCAAAACTCCGTCTCAAAAAAATAAAAAATAAAAAAGCGTGTCTATTCATGTCACTTGCCCACTTTTAAATGGGATTGTTTTGTTTTTTTCTTGTAAATTTGTTTCATTTCCTTATAAGATGCTGGATATTAGACCTTTGTTGGATGCATAGTTTACAAAATTTTTCTCCCATTCTGTAGGTTTTCCATTTATTCTGTTGATAGTTTTGTTTGCTGTGCAGAAGCTCTTTAGTTTAATTAAATCTAATTTGTCTATTTTTGCTTTTGCTGCGATTGCTTTTGGCATCTTTGTCATAAAATTTTTGTCCGTTCCTACGTTCAAAATGGTATTGCCTGGGTGGCACCCAATCTTTTTAATAGATGATGAATAAAGTTATAAAAATAGCTAACCACTCATGTAGCAAGGCATAGGGACAATGTGTCAATGTAAGATGAGGAAGAAAGGCTTGGGGCCTGGAGCACAGCAGGAATGGAGGAAGGTGCAAAGAACCTGTTTTCAAGATAGTAGGGGGCTAGCTTCAGAGTAACAGGCATTTCCATTGAGGAAAGAGGATGGAGAGTGGACCGGCAAGAAGGACGCCAGTTGAAACGGAAGAGTGAAGTCTTGAAAAGTTTTTCCATCGTATTCATTTAATTATTTTCCCATAATATTTTCTACTCCTTATGTTTGCATTTTTGAATAAAAAAACTTATTTTCTCATTTTCCCCTACTCTGACCTCCCGCACACAGTACCCTCCCTTTTGAGCTGCCATTGTAAAGAGCAGCTCTTTCAAATATCTACAGGCAGAGTAAGTAGCTACAATTTCAAAGTAGAATTATTAGCAATTTATGTAAACAATCTTGGTAAAATTCACATATTTACATTTTTAGGGGGATTGTTATTTATTTCCCCTGATATTTTTTGGAAAACCAGTTTGGATACAAAAAGGATAATGTGAAAATCTAAATAGACAGTTGTAGGGCAGGTTAACTTTTGGAACAATCTCTAAATCTTAGAGGCTTAGCAGATATCAGTTCACACACACTAAGACGAATGCTGGTGTTACTGGTCAGGCTGCTTTCCTTGACAGCCCTCAGGGAGTCTGTTGGATGTTCTCTATTTGGCCCTTCTCTGCCTTCCCCTCTCTGCTCTATCACCTCTATGGACTGTATCACATAAACTCCTTTGCCTGTAGCTTCCAGTGGGTTTTTGCCAAAGGGAGGCACTAATAGGAGACTGGAGGTAAGAGGAGAGGCCCACTCAGGTCTTTGTTGTTTCACTCATGGCTCATTTCTCTGTCTGTGGACACTCTCCCATGGCTACAGCTCTTACTAGGTGACATGTGTGTGAATCCCTCCCCTTCTCCTTCCAGACTTGAGTGTGATAACACCTTCCTACTGTTCCTGGCCCCAGGAGTTTCACCATCCTCTGTTAAATCCTGTCACTTTGCCCACTTGTTTCAATAATTCCTTCTTTAAACTGTCTTATTTTTTGGGTGCCCCAGCTATTTACTGCTGGGGTCTTAACTCAAAGAGTGATACAAATTATTTTCGTTTTATGATACTGCTATCCTTGATGCAAGCCATACACAGTTCCTGCTAAAGGGGAAGAGGACCTGTGGGGTCATCTGAAATGAAAGTGTGAAGTCTTGGGGAAGAGAACATGAGCATATAAGATACTCAGCCGTCAAGGCCCATAAAGTGACGCAGATAATTTTTGTTCACATTCTATTGGCCAGAAGTCATCACATGGCCCCATTTTAAGGCAAGAGAGCTGGGAAATGTGGTCCCTGGTTGAGAAGCCATATTCATCAACAATTTCACATTATGAAAAGGGAGCATGAATCTTCAGTGATCAATTAGCCATCTTTGCCACACCAGAGAATAAAATCAAATAGCCTAAAATAGAGGTATTCATAGAAAGTTTCAAATAATGTACATAAAAAATGAGGACACATAACAAATGAAGACATAGGGAGATATGTAGAGGATTTTGGAAAGATGGTAGCAGTCATACAGTCGTTGAACCTACCTGGACACCACATCCCAATAGAGTAACCAGAATAGCAAGGCCAAAACCCCGTGAAAGATATTTACAACATAACTAGGCGATATGATATCCCATGTACACCTACATACTACCAGGTAGGGATATCAGAAATGATGTGGGAGGAAGTAGAAAGAAGTTAGAGGTACTCCTGATACTATGACAACTTGGAAAACCCCACAGCTGCCATCAGGCAATCACTGGAAGCTCAGCAGGCCATTCTGAGCTCAGCAGCAGAAACTGCTGAAAGAACAGGAAATGGAGTAAGGCTAAATAAAAATGCAATGTCAATTGTCACTTTAAAAAGTTATTTGTAGTGTTCACTGGAGAAGAACATGTGTATATATTCACTTCCTTGGAGTGAATTTGCTGAGTCATGGATGTATCTCTCTACCCCATGATTCAGCAAATTTACTCCAAGGAATATACCTAAGTATACCTAACTAAACTATGCCTGTATGCTTACCAAAAAGATGAATACTAGAAGATTTGCAGCAACATTAAACTACTCAAATGTCCATCAACAGTAGAATGGATCAATAAACTGAGATATACTCACTCAATGGAATAGTGTACAGCAATAAGTATGAATGGGCTACTTTGTAGAGAAAAGAGTATAGGGTGGTAAGATTGGAAGCTTGGAAGTTGTTTGAAAATTAGTAGTAATTACTGTCAACTAGGCAATAGCTCGTGATGACTTGGCTGGGAACAGAGCTCTCAACAATTTGGGGTGAGTTTAACTGTCGCATCAGATTTGCTGACATCCTTTAGACATTTGACACTTGCACATTTGAAGCACATGTTCAAATAAAAGGGAACACATTAGAAAGCTACAATTTAGACACCTAACATCACTTCCAAAATAATCCTATTAGATTGTACTAGCTTCTACTGCCCTTTGTATTTCTGATTAATAAGGAAATCATTTAACTTGATAAAGCCACCTGGGTAGAAATTGATTTTGTCAAAATGGTTGCCTGAGCTTGCTAGTAGTTGAAAAAGATAAATGAAAAACTTTCCTGCTTCTTCTTTCCCATTTAAAAGTTTAGAATGAGTAAATACACCTTTTTCCTTTCTGTCTTTATTTTGTTTAGTAATGCTTTTACAAGTGCTGTTGGAGAAGACAGCCATATTCTAGGAGGTGTCAAGAGAATAAAAATGGATATGGGATGCAAATGGTGTTTCTGTTCTTTAAAAAGCAACTAGCTAACCCAGAAACCATTGCTTGGTACACATGTGTGTGGAATAGAAAGACACAATCTCTTTGGGTCATTTATCGATATGGTGAGATGCAAAGCAAAGAAATTAGAGTTATAGCTTAACCAGCACCTGGCCTTTTCCTCCTCCCTAAATCAACCTTGATTTCTACCTTTATCTTTGAAGTTTCTCTTCATGATGCTCCCATTTTTGGGATGGAGTATATTGATTTATAGGTCAAGCACATGAGTTTCTTAAGGCAAAGCACAAATTACTTACTACTTTATTGTTGTTGTTGTCATTGTTGTTTTTGTCTTTGTCTTACCAACTTCAGTTTAAAAGTAAATCTTTCCACAGTGTAAAGTAGACTGACAGAGTGGCCAGCATCCTCAGTGATGCTCTTGATTGGGAAGACAAACTCAAGGTGATTTACTTTAGTGTTCTAGTCTCAGAACTTGTTGGAGAAGGTGGAGCAAAATGGCTAATAGCAATGATTTTAGAAAAACAATGGCTTGGCGCCAATTGTGTGCTTTCTTTGCTGTGTAATCCCAGGTCAATTACTTTACCTCTTTAAGCACTAAGCCTGGCACATAGTAAACATTTAACAACTGTTAGCTAGTTACACTAGTTATTGTAACAAAAAGAATTTAACTATCAGCTATTAGTATTGTTGTTAGTAGTTGCCCCTATGTGTATTTATCTAAGCCCCATGGATTGGGCATTTTATTTTATTATTTGAAACAAAGTTTCACTTTGTTGCCCAGGCTGGAGTGCAGTGGCACAATCTATCTCCGCTCATTGCAACCTCCGCCTCCCGAGTTCAAGCAATTCTCGTGCCTCAGCCTCCTGAGTAGCTGGGATTACAGGTGCCCGCCACCAGGCCTGGCTGATTTTTTGTATTTTAGTAGATACGGGATTTCACCATGTTGCCCAGGCTGGTCTCGAACTCCTGAGCTCAGGGAATCCACCCATCTCGGCCTCCCAAAGTGCTAGGATTACAGGAGTGAGCCGCCACTGAATTGGGCATTTTAAACCCCAGTGGGACAGCGAGGCCTCCTTTATTTCCTATGAGTGGTAGTGGCACTTTTGGGCCATATAGTTCCAGAAACCAGAAACCTGGGAACCATCATTCACAATTCCTTTTCCTTCCACTATCACCTCCATTCTCCTTCCAGACTCCACATATGGCACATGCACAACAACCAGCGAATTATCTGCTAATTCCTGTCAATTCCAGCTTTGATTTGGCTCCCAGACCAGCTTTTTCCTCTTTATTCACCCCACCCATCAGCAACCTTGGCCTCAGCATTGTTGTCTCTCTTATCTTGGTTCTCTCTCTCTCTCTTTGTTTTGTTTTTAGAAACAAGGTCTCACTCTGTCACCCAGGCTGGAGTGCAGTGGCACAATCATAGCTCATTGCAGCCTTGACCTCCTGGACTGCAGTGAGCTATGACTGTGCCACTAAGATAGGAGGGCTCAAGTGATCCGTCTACCTCAGCCTTCTGAGTCCTGGGACTACAGGCAAGTGCCATTGTTCCTGGCTTACCCTGGTTCTCTCTCTAACACTCATCTCTCTCTATTAGATATATACATTTTAGGCCAGGTGTGGTGGGTCACGCCTGTAATCCCAGCACTTTGGGAGGCTGAGATGGGTGGATTACGAGGTCAGGAGATCGAGACCATCCTGGCTAACACACTGAAACCCCATCTCTACTAAACAAAATACAAAAAATTAGCCAGGCGTGGTGATGGGCACCTGTAGTCCCAGCTACTCAGAAGGCTGAGGCAGGAGAATAGCATGTACCTGGGAGGCGGAGCTTGCAGTGAGCCAAGATTGCGCCACTGCACTCCAGCCTGGGCAACAGAGCGAGACTCCGTCTCAAAAAAAAAAAAAAAAAAAAAAGAAAAAGATATATACATTTTAATTTTTTCTCTCTCTCTACTGTTTACTGCTGTATTTCCAGTACCTAGAACGGTGCCTGGAGAATGTTAAATGCACTTAAATGTTACCTGTTGCATGAAGGAATGAATGTAGAGAGGAAAGGAATGAAAGAACCAAGGCTACTCCCCTCTTTTAGGCCAATTCACATGCACTTGGATTTCTGCAGTCATCTCCTAAGCTCTACCTGTCTCCAGCCTTGCTTTCTACCTTTTATTTTCTGCACTGTAGCAAGAATTGTCTTTCTAAAAGGCGTGTCTAATTTTGCTACTTCCTGGCTAAATTCCCTAGCAACCTTTGACCACTCTGCCCTTTTTCCTTATTTATCTTTCTTTCCTGGCACTCTTCTCTGGCCCTTTGTGGCCTCCCTTCCCTGCAGCTAGATTATTTACCATTCCCTGAATTCATCTCCTTTGAGAAAAGGTGGCTTCTTCTTCCTGGAGTATTCTTCCTTTCCCTGTGGCTCTTTGGTCAGCTACCTTCCTCCAGCCATTAAAGACTCAAGGAACATATCATTTCTCCGCGGAAGCTTTCTGATCAACCTCTGTTGACTAAATTGGCATCAGGCACCTTTCTTGCTGTTACCATAGCACTCTGGCTCCATTGATGACAGCACTCACCATTTTGTGTTGTAGTAGCCTTTGGAAGGGAACACGTTGAGCTCAGGGTGCTCTGTATTGTCTGTCTCTGCATTTCTTATTCCTCACAGAAAGACTGACACATGACAGGTGCTTAACAAATGCTTTCTGAATGTCACTATAGCATATCAGGTGACTGTTGAACTGGGAGGTCAGTGTTTTGGGTCAGTGTAATCGAGATATAGATGGAACTGTATATGATTAGTTTTTGTTCATTTTTAAAGTTTCTAGGCAGTACTGGCATGGAGTTGTATTTGAGTCTATGGTTGTGGTTTTATTGAAGCTTCAAATATGGCCATGCTCTCTAACAAATGCCATATAAAGGCTACTTTAAACACAATTACAGAAGCTGAGATAACTTGCTTCTAGAGAAACAGTCTTTGGCCTGTGGACAGAGCCACCATAGGCCACAGCTACCCACCATGGTCAACACAGCATGCTGCTGGCTTAGGGCCTTCCATCCACTGGTGCAGATCATGACAGGTAAAGCCGACTTAATGTAACCACCAAGACCCAAATGCCTTACCTTACCACCACAGCACAAGGTTCATGGACACATTTCCTGGCCCTATTGAATGCCTCTCTGCCTAAATATTTTGCTCTCTCCCAGTTCCATGCCTTTGCTCAATTTTTGGTTTGGAATTGAAAAATTTCAATTCCAAACATGAAATGTTGCAGTTATTGAGAATGCACCAAACAAATTATCTCCTTCTTTTCCTCCTGGGTGTATAGCAAAATAGAACATAAGTCAAAGATTAGCAAATGGGAGGCCACAACGCCATCTCTATTGTGATGAACACTGAGTTGAAGCTGTAACTTATTGTGAGAATCAAGTGGGTTTCCTAAATCTGATCCCAAGAATGAAGTAGCCTCACCCAGTCACAGGTGATGCAGGACTCGGCAGGCCTCCTCATAATGAAGATGGGATGTGGGAAAGCAAGGGAACGCTCCCATGCCTTGTGGGCAGCTCACGCCTGAAGAAAATGCTGGACAAGGTATCTAGCTGGGCTGTGTCACTCCACTTCCCCTTAAGCGTTGGTAAAACAGTGGAGGTAGGCCAGAGGTGTTACCCTACTTGAGCTCCCTCAGTATGGAAGGAGTGAAGAGTGGGAAGAAGTGTTCCCACCCTGCACCATGCATATCATAAGGACTGAAATAACTTTTATGACTTAATCAATGAAACATAGATTAGGAGATGCTACTGTCCCACATTAGGATTTTGCTCCTTTGAGTTCCTATAGTTGCCTGCTGTACTGGAACACATATGGATGCTAATTTTTCACTAGTAAAGAGAAGACTGGGTGAATCATTTATGGATGGCTTATAATGAACTCTAATGATGGTCACATAAAATGTCTGCTGGATTTCTTGCCTGCATTGTAATGCTACCCATCACAATATAAATTGAAGAAATAGCCATTACATTCACTCAATTTATTTTCAAACTGTAATCCCTTTTGGACTTCTAAGTTAAAGGCCAGTAATGGATACATTGCTTTGACCTTAAGGCATTACTGTTGCATTTAGAAGCTGGCTAATATGGGTCCATGTGATGTTTGTCAGATTTAGAAGCTTGATCACTTAATAATGTCATGGTCCCTATCACTATACAGTGTCAAATGTCCTGCTGAACTGGAGGCTGGTGTTTTGGGTCAGTGTAACCAAGATACAGAGAGAAGTGATGAGGATAGCTGACCTTTCAGAAAGTCTTAGGATCTGTGATGTAAAACTGTGCCAGCTTGCAGGTTTACTTACCCACGGCTCCCAAAGAAAGTACAGGGGTAGTGAAAAAGAGGGAAACACTGTGCCTCTCTATTTGCCTATTTATGGCTAGTGGCCATTTCCACGGCATAGTGGGATATAAAATCTAGGGTTGGGCCAGGTGACTCATGAGGCCCTTTTTGGCTGTTAATGGCAAGCGTTAGGAGGATTCCACTGTTCAGTTTAAAAAGCCACCAAGTCCTTGCTCTGTGCTTGATGTGACCCAGTGGTGAAGTCTATTGCCTACCTAAGGAAGGAGTAGAGGGAAAGGAAAATAGAGAGATGAGAGGGTGCTGTGGAAGAATGAGGAAATGGCCTCATCTTGAGGAGTTTACATTTAAACTAAGGAAACAGACAGATGCACATAGTCATTTGAAGAAGACCAAAAGTTTGGTCAGTAAAAGAGACAGTTGAAGGACATATAAAATACCTTGGTCACATCACTTACCATCTCTGAGACTTCCATCCTTTCTGTATCTCTACATCCTCATTTGTTATCAATACCTATCTTACGGAATTAAGAAAGGGTTATATGAGATGATGCTTACAAGTTTCTTACTGCAGTGGCTGGCCCATAGCAATACCTTTATGAATGTTAGCTTTTAAAAATAATACTGCCAGACTCGCATCCTTACATTGTTGTCAAACAGTGTGCCTGGATCATGTTTTCCCTGGTCCTTGAAGAAAAGTTTTGTTGAGTTGACATTTAATGTTACAAGCATTTTGTAGAGAGTTGGCATGAGAAACATTTACTTTCCCCCAAAACAGGGGTTTGCTTTATCCATTTTATGATTCTTCTATAAACACCTGAGTGATAAATCCTTCTAACTCTAGAAGTCAAAGAGAAGAGGGTATGAAAAAGAAACTCACAAAAGAAGAAATACAAACAGCTAATGAATACAGGAAAAAAGTAAAGATAACATTAGTAAATAAAAACGGAAACATCAATGACACATGATTTTCATGGATCCCATTGTAAAGACTGAAATAGTAATTCTCAGTATAAAAGGGAGAAATGGGCCTTTTCATAGTGGTTTAGGTAAAAATTGGTTCAAACTTTCTGGAAAAAGCTTAATGATATGTATCAAGTAGTCTGAAGGTTTTCTTGGTTCTAACGCAACAGTTTCACTGATAGAAATTTATCCTTTGCCTGAGCTTAGGAGTTTGAGACCAGCCTGGGCAACACATGGTGAAACCCCATCTCTGCTAAAATACAAAAGAAAATTAGCCCGGCGTGGTGGTGTGTGCCTGTAGTCCCAACTACTCAGGAGGCTGAGGCAGGAGAATTGTTTGAACTTGGGAGGCAGAGGTTGCAGTGAGCAGATATAATGCCACTGCACTCCAGCCTGGGCAACAGAGCAAGACTCCGTCTCTAAAAAAAAAAAAAAAGAAGAATACTTATGTGTGTGAAAAAACGTATCTTCAGCGTTGTTCTTATTTGCTGTTTCTTCCCCCAAACATCTTTAAATCTCAACAATAGGATGTTGGTTAAATAAGTTATGGTATGCAAATACAGTGAAATACTATACATGTATTTTAAGAGCTATTCAATGGTGAAATGCTTTCTTGACATGTTGCATGAAAAAGATCGAGGGGTGATTGAGATTTCATTAAAAACTTGTACTGGAAAATGACACTCATGATTCCAATTACGTGGAACAATGTTCATAATATGCTATGTAGTTAAGAAAATGGGTTATAAGATCACATTACAGGACAATTATAATTTTATGTAAAAGTGTATTTTCTATGATACTGAAACTATACACATCAGATGTGAAAAATGATTATTTTTGGAAGCTGGCATTATGTATGATTTAAATTTCATTTTTTTTTCTGTATTTACTGATTTCTCTTTTAAACTGTGGTTTTAATTACACATGTAATAACATAGTCACTGTAATAAAATATTGAAACAAAACAGAAGTACAGACTAAAAAGTGAAAGTGTGTCTCCCATTGCACTTCCTCTAAGTTCCCCAAACATTGATGCCCTCTTTAGAGAAATGACTAGTTATAGTTTTGAGGTATGTTTCCAGAACCCTTTCTAGGGGGTTCAGGAGCTTCATGCTGCTGAATGTTCTCAGCCATTTATTCTAGGCTCTTCTGTATGTAGTGCCCTACTGAATGCCAGGCTCCTCCGAGAGACTGTCAGTGTCCTCTGGCTACACTCAGGGAATAGGGACTCCCTGGGAGTTCTCTCTACCCTTCCTTCCCCTCCATTTTAATGACCGTAAGAACATCTAATTGTGTGCCTGTTTCTTCTCTGTTTCTCTCCGTCTCTCAGTCAGCAATACTCCTCCTTTTGAATTCTCTTTACCTTTGGATTTTGAAAATGTTATGCTCAATTTGCTAAGCCTTGGTTTCTAAGGAATTTTTCGGATAATAGAATTCATTCTCAATAAATCTTGGCTTTCAAGACTTTTTTCCCTCCCTCCCTCCCTCCTTTTCTCCGTCCTTCCCTCCCTCTCTGCCTCCCTCCCTGCCTTCCTGCCTTCCTCTCTGCCGTAGACTAAAACATCTTTATATACAAGTCCTCTGCCTAACACTGACTCCTTTCATTTTGTATTTTCACTAAAACAAGTTTCAGCCTCTAGCTGAATTGGGAGAAGGTCAAATATAAGGAGGGCAAAAGACGGAAGGATACAGTAACATATTTCTAAAAATTTCTTATCAAGCTATAGATTTAAAAAAGTTACACTATATATGCAGATGTTTTAGGTCAGATTTATTGAGGTCTGATTTATGGTTAGTAAAATTTACCCCTTTTAGGTGTGTAGTTGATGATCCTGGTCAAAGACATACAGCCCTGTAATCAAGACTACAACCAAGATATAGAATGTTTCATCACCCAAACCCTTCCTTAGTGCCACTTTGTAGTCAGTCTCTTCCCCTAAACCTTGTCTCTGGCAACCATTGATGTGATCTAGTTTTGCCATTTCTGGAATGTTATATAAGTTACAGTACGTAATTTTTTGAATCTGGCTTGTTTCACTTAGCACAATGCTTTTGAGATATATCCATATTGTGTGTCAGTAGTTCAATCTATCACCAAGTAGTATTACATTTTATGAACATACAACAATTTGTTTATCCATTTCCCAGCTGACGGACATTTGGGTTGTTTTTAGTTTTTGGCAATTATACATAAAGCTACTATAAATATTCATGTATAGTGGTTTTTGTTGTTTGGTTTTTGAGACAAGGACTCACTTTGTTGCCCAGGCTGAAAGGTAGTGGCAGGATCATAGCTCAATGCAGCTTCAAACTCCTGGGTTCAAGTGATCATCCCACCTCAACCTTCTGAGTAGGTGGGACTACAGGTGAGAGACAACATACCTGGCTCAACATTTACATATATTCTTTCTCTAGACACATCTTTTCATTTCTCTTAAGTAAATATCTAGAAGTGGGATGGCTGGCTAGTATCAGTGTATGATTCACTTAAAAAATATACTCAAATTTTTTTTCCATAGTGGTTGTCCCATTTTGCATTACCACTAGCAATATGAGAGTTTGGTTACTCCACATTTGAACTAGCCCTTGGTATTGTTAGTTTTTTCTTTCATTTTTCCTTAAAAAAAATCCTAGCTTTTCTACTATGTATGTAGTGGTATCTCATTGCAGTGTTAATTTGTACTTCTCTTATTTTTTATGATATTGAGCATCCTGTTGTGTACTTATCTGTCATTGGTATCTTTTCTTGGTGAAGTGTCTATTTAAATCAATGCCCACTTTAAAAATTGTGTTTTTTGTTTCTTATAATTGAATTTTAAAAGTTTTAAAAATATATTTTAAATACAAGTCCTTTATGTGTTTGTGAATATTTTCTTCCAGTCTGTAGCTTGTCTTTCACTTTTTTGGCAATGCTTTCCAAAGAGCAGTCGTCCTTAATATTAATGAAGTCCAATTTAGTAATATTTTTCTTTTAGGGCTCATGCTTTTTGTATCATATCTAAGAAAGCTTTACCTTGTCCATTGTTGTGAACAATTTTCTCTCGTTTTTTTCTCCTCTTCTCTTCTTCTGGTTTCTCCTAAAAGCTTTACAGTTTTAGATTTTGCATTTAGGTGTATGATCATATTGAGTTAATTTTTATATATACGTGGTAAAGTTTGTGTTCAATTTTTGCATATAGAAGACCAATTGTTCAAGCACTGTTTATTGAAGAGACTGTCTTTTCTCTATTGTATTACTTTGGGCCTTTGTCAGAATTCAATTGACATGTAGGTTAATTTCTGGACTGTTTATTCTGTTCTGTTAATCTACATGCCCTCGTGCCAATACCACATTCTCTTGATTATTATAGCATTATAAGCTGTCTTGAAATCAGGTGGTGAGAGTCGTCAAACTTTGTTTCTCCAAAATTATTTTGGCTATTCTAAATCCTTTGCTTTTCTCTACAAATTTTAGTCATCTAGTCAATTTCTACAAAAAAAGGCTGAAATTTTTATTGGGATTGCATTAAATTGATAAATCACATGGAAGAGAATTGATTGTTTAACAGTATTGGGTTTTCCTACCTATGAACACGTACCTTCGTCCATTTATTTAGGTATTCTTTAATTTTTCATCATTGTTTTGTGATATTTAGCATTCAAAGAGTGCACATATTTTGTTAAGTTTATCCCTAAATATTTTATGATTTTTGATGCTATTATATATAGCATTTTATTTAAAATTTAAATTTCCAAATTTTTTATGGATAATGTATAGAAACAAAATTGACTTTTGTATTCTGACTTGTATTTTTCAGCTTTGCTAAACCTACTTATAATTCTATTAGAATTTTTTAAAAGAATTATACTTTAAGTCCTGGGATACATGTGCAGAACATGCAGGCTTGTTACGTAGGTATACATGTGCTATGGTGGTTTCCTGCACCCATCAACCTGTCAACTACATTAGTTGTTTCTCCTAATGCTATCCCTCCCTTCCCCTCTACCCACAACAGACCCACAACAGGCCCTGGTGTGTGATGTTCCCCTCGCTGTGCCCGTATGTTCTCATTATTCAACTCCCACGTATGAATGAGAACACGCGGTGTTTGGTTTTCTATTCCTGTGTTAGTTTGCTGGGAATGATGGTTTCCAGCTTCATCCATGTCCCTGCAAACGACATGAACTTATTCCTTTTTATGACTGCACAGTATTCCATGTTGTATATGTGCCACATTTTCTTTATCCAGTCTAACATTGGTGGGCATTTGGGTTGGTTCCAAGTCTTTGCTATTGTGAATAGTGCCGCAATAAACATATGTGTGCATGTGTCTTTATAGTAGAATGATTTATAATCCTTTGGGTATATACCCAGTAATGGGATGGCTTTGTCAAATGGTGTTTCTAGTTCTAGATCCTTGAGGAATCGCCACACTGTCTTCCACAATGGTTGAGCTAATTTACACTCCAAGCAACAGCGTAAAAGTGTTCATATTTCTCCACATCCTCTCCAGCATCTGTTGTTTCCTGTCTTTTTAATGATTGCCATTCTAAATGGCGTGAGATGGTATGTCATTGTGGTTTTGATTTGCATTTCTCTAATAACCGGTGATGATGAGGTTTTTTTCACATGTTTGTTGGCCGCATAAATGTCTTCTTTTGAAAAGTATCTGTTTTTTGGGAGGCTGAGGTGGGTGGATCACGAGGCCCAGAGATTGAGACCATCCTGCTAACAGGGTGAAACCCCATCTCTACTAAAAATACAAAAAAATTAGCTGGGCATGGTGGCGGGCACCTGTAGTCCCAGCTACTTGGGAGGCTGAGGCAGGAGAATGGCGTGAACCTGGGAGGAGGAGCTTGCAGTGAGCCGAACCAAGATCACATCACTGCACTCCTGCCTGGGCACCAGAGTGAGACTCCATCAAAAAAAAAAAAGAAAAGAAAAGTGTCTGTTCATATCCTTCACCTGCTTTTTGATGGGGTTGTTTGTTTTTTTTTCTTGTAAATTTGTTTAAGCTCCTTGTAGATTCTGGATGTTAGACCTTTGTCAGATGGATAGATTCCACACATTTTCTCCCATTCTGTAGGTTGCCTGTTCATTCTGATGACAGTTTCTTTTGCTGTGCAGAAGTTTAATTTGATCTCCTTTGTCTATTTTGGCTTTTGTTGCCATTGTTTTTAGTGTTTTAGTCATGAAATCTTTGTCCATGCCTATATCCTGAATGGTATTGCCTAGGTTTATCTTCTAGGGTTTTTATGATTTTAGGTCATACGTTTAAATCTTTAATGGATCGTGAGTTAATTTTTGGATAAGGTGTAAAGAAAAGGTCTAGTTTCATTTTTTTTTTTTTGCATATGGCTAGCCAGTTTTCCCAACACCCTTTATTAAATAGGGAATCCTTTCCCCATTGCTTGTTTTTGTCAGGTGTGTCAAAGATCAGATGATTGTAGATGAGTAGTGTTATTTCTGAGGCCTCTGTTCTGTTCCATTGGTCTATATATCCATTTTGGTACCAGTACCGTGGGAGTTTTGGTTACTGTAGCCTTGTAATATAGTATGAAGTCAGGCAGCATGATGCCTCCAGCTTTGTTCTTTGTGTTTAGGATTGTCTTGGCTATATGGGCTCTTTTTTGTTTCCATATGAAATTTAAAGTAGTTTTTTCTAATTCTGTGAAGAAAGTCAATGGTAGATTGATGGGAATAGCATTGAATCTATAAATTACTTTGGGCAGTATGGCCATTTTGATGATATTGATTTTTCCTATCCATGAGCATGGAATGTTTTCTCATTTGTTTTTGTCCTCTCTTATTTCCTTGAGCAGTGGTTTGTAGCTCTCCTTGAAGAGGTCCTTCACATCCCTTGTAAGTTGGATTCCTAGGTATTTTATTCTCTTTGTAGCAATTGTGAATGGGAGTTCACTCATGATTTGGCTTTCTATTATTGGTGTATAAGAATGCTTGTGATGTTTGCACATTGATTTTGTATCCTGAGACTTTGCTGAAGTTGCTTATCAGCTTAAAGAGATTTTGGGCTGAGATGATGGGGTTTTCTAAATATACAATCATGTCATCTGCAAACAGAGACAATTTGACTTCCTTTCTTCCTATTTGAATACCCTTTATTTCTTTCTCTTGCCTGATTGTCCCGGCCAGAACTTCCAACACTATGTTTAATAGGAGTGGTGAGAGAGGGCAGGTTATCTTGGGCCAGTTTTCAAAGGGAATGCTTCCAGCTCTTGCCCATTCAGTATGATATTGGCTGTGGGTTTGTCATAAATAGCTCTTATTCTTTTGAGATATGTTCCATCAATACCTATTTTATTGAGAGTTTTTAACATAAAGCGATGTGGAATTTTATCAAAGGTCTTTTCTGCATCTATTGAGATAATCAAGTGGTTTTTGTCATTGGTTCTGTTTATGTAATGGATTATGTTTATTGATTTGCATATGTTGAACCAGCCTTGCATCCCAGGGATGAAGCCGACTTGATCGTGGTGAATAAGCTTTTTAATGTGCTGCTGGATTCAGTTTGCCAGTATTTTATTGAGGATTTTCACATCGATGTTTATCAGGGATATTGGCCTGAAATTTTCTTTTTTTGTTGTACCTCTGCCAGGTTTTGGTATCAGGATGATGGTGGCCTCATAAAGTGAGTTAGGGAGAATTCCCTCTTTTTCTGTTGTTTGGAATATTTTCGGAAGGAATGGTACCAACTCCTCTTTGTACCTCTGGTAGAATTCAGCTGTGAATCTGTCTGGTCCTGAGCTTTTTTTGGTTGGTAGACTATTAATTACTGCCTCAATTTCAGAAATTGTTATTGGTCTATTCAGGGATTCGACTTCTTCCTGGTTTAGTCTTGGGAGGGTGTATGTGTCTAGGAATTTATCCATTTCTTCTAAATTTTCTAGTTTATTTGCATAGAAGTGTTTATAGTATTCTCTAATGGTAGTTTGTATTTCTGTGGGATCAGTGGTGATATCCCCTCTATCATTTTTTATTGTATCTATTTGATTCTTCCCTTTCCTTTTTTATTAGTCAGGCTGTGGTGTATCTATTTTGTTAATCTTTTTTTTTTTTTTTTTTTTTTAAAAACCAGCTCCTGGATTTTTGAGGGGTTTTTCATGTCTCTATCTCCTTCAGTTCTGCTCTGATCTTAGTTATTTCTTGTCTTCTGGTAGCTTTTGAACTTGTTTGCTCTTGCTTCTCTATTTCTTTTAATTGTGATATTAAGGTGTTGATTTTAGATCTTTCCCACTTTCTCCTGTGGAGATTTGGTGCTATAAATTTTCCTCTCAACACTGGTTTGGCTGTGTCCCAGAGATTCTGGTACCTTGTGTGTTTGCTCTTATTGGCTTCAAAGAACTTACTTATTTCTGCCTTAATTTCGTTATTTACCCAGTAGTCATTCAGGAGCAGGTAGTTCAGTTTCCATGTAGTTGTGCGGTTTGAGTGAGTTTCTTAAACCTGAGTTGTATTTTGATTGTACTGTGGTGTGAGAGATTGTTTGTTATGATTTCCATTCTTTTGTATTTGCTGAGGAGTATTTTACTTCCAATTATGTGGTCAATTTTAGAATTAGTGCTATGTGGTGCTGAGAAGAATGTGCATTCTGTTGATTTGAGGTGGAGAGTTCTGTAGATGTCTTTGTTAATTTTCTGTCTTGTTGATCTGTCTAATATTGACAGTGGAGTGTTGAAATCTCTCACTATTATTGTGTGGGAGTCTAAGTCACACTGCTGGTTTCTAAGAACTTGCTTTATGAATCTTGGTGCTTCTGTATTGGCTGCATATATATTTAGGATAGTTAACTCTTCTTGTTGCATTGATCCCTTTACCGTTATGTAATGCCCTTCTTGGTCTTTTTTGATCCTTGTTGGCTTAAAGTCTTTTGCTTTCCATTTGCTTGGTAAATATTCCTCCATCCCTTTATTTTGAGCTTGTGTGTCTTTTCACATGAGATGGGTCTCTCAAATACAGCACACTAATGGGTCTTCACCCTTTATCCAATTTGCCAGTTGGTGCCTTTTAATTGGGACATTCAGCCCATTTACATTTAAGGTTAATAATGTTATGTGTGAATTTGATCCTGTCATTATGATGCTAGCTGGTTATTTTGCCCTTTAGTTGATGCAGTTTCTTCATAGTGTTGACAGTCTTTACATTTTGATTTGTTCTTGCAGTGGCTGGTACTGTTTTTTCCTTTCTATATTTAGTGCTTCCTTTAGGAGCTCTTGTAAGTCAGGCCTGGTGGTGACAAAATCCCTCAGCATTTGCTTGTCTGGAAAGGATTTTATTTCTCCTTTGCTTATGAATCTTAGCTTAGTTTGGCTGGTTATGAAAGTCTGGGTTGAAAATTCTTTTCTTTAGGAATGTTGAATATCAGCCCCCATTCTCTTCCTGCTTGTAGGTTTTCTGCTGAGAGATCCACTGTTAGTCTGATGGGCTTCCATTTGTGGGTAACCTTACCTTTCTCTCTGGTTGCCCTTAACATTGTTTCCTTCATTTCAACCTTGGTGAATCTGATGATTATGTGTCTTGGAGTTGCTTTTCTTGAGGAGTATTTTTGTGGTGTTCTCTGTATTTCCTGAATTTGAATGTTGGCCTGTCTTGCTGGTGATAAGTGACAAAGTGCTAGCAGCCCTCACTCTCAGCGCCTCCTCAGCCTCAGCATCCACTCTGGTGGGGCTTGAGGGGCCCTTCAGCCTGCCAGGGCACCCTGGGAGCCCCTCTCTGGGCTGGCTGAGACCGGAGCCCCCTCCCTTTGCTTGCCAGGAAGTGTGGAGAGAGAGGCGCGGGCAGGAACCGGGGCTGCGCCCTGCGCTCGCGGGCCAGTGTAAGTTCCTGCCGGCGTGGGCTCCGTGGGCCCCGCACATGGAGCCGCTGGCAGGCATCTGCGGCCCAGGGCAGTAAGGAGCTTAGCACTCGGGCTAGCAGCTGTGGCAGTTGTGCTGGGTCCCCCAGCAGTGCTGGCCTGCCAGGGCTGCACTCAAATTCTCCCGGGGTTTGGCTGCCTCCCGGCGGGGCAGGGCTCCGGACCTGCAGCCCGCGGTGTCTGAGCTCCTGCCACTGCGGTGGGCTCCCGGGTGGCCTGAGCCTCCCACACGGGCGCGGCGCCCTGCTTCCTGGCGCCCGGTCCCATCAACAGCCCAAGGGCTGAAGAGTGCAGGCGTGGCTCGGGAGTGGTGGGCAGCTCCACCTGCAGCCCTGGTGCAGGATCCACTGGGTGAAACCAGCTGGGCTCCTGAACTGGATGGGGTCTTGGAGAACTTTTATATCTAGCGGGAGGATCGTATGTGTACCAATCAGCACTCTGTGTCTAGCTCAGGGTTTGTAAATACACCAATCAGCACTCTGTGTCTAGCTCAGGGTTTGTGAATACACCCATTGGTACTCTGTATCTAGCTAACCTAGTGGAGACTTGGAGGACTAGCACTTTGACTCTGTGTCTAGCTCAAGGATTGTGAACGCACCAATCAGCACTCTGTGTCTAGCTGAAGGTTTATAAATACACCAATCAGTACTCTGTGTCTAGCTCAAGGTTTGTAAACGCACCAATTGGTACTCTGTATCTAGCTAACTCTGCATCTAGCTAACTAGTACTCTGTGACTCTGTGCCTAGCTCAAGGATTGTAAACGTACCAATCAGCACTCTGTCAAATCAGACCAATCAGCTTTCTGTAAAATGGACCAATCAGCAGGATGTGGGTGGGGCCAGATAAGGGAATAAAAGCAGGCTGCAACCTGCTGGGGTCCCCTTGCACAATGTGGAAGCTTTGTTTTTTCGCTCTTTGCAACACATTTTGCTGCTGTTCACTCTGGGTCCACGCTGCCTTCATGAGCTGTAACACTCAGCGCGAAGGTCTGCAGCCTCACTCCTGAAGGCAGTGAGACCACGAACCCACTGGGAAGAACGAACAACTCCAGACGTGCTGCCTTTAAGAGCTGTAACACTCACCACGAAGGTCTGTAGCTTCACTCCTGACAGCGAGACCATGAACCCACCAGAAAGAAGCAGCTCCAGACACATCTGAACGTCTGAAGGAACAAACTCCGGACACCCCATCTTTAAGAACTGTAACACTCACCGCGAGGGTCTGCGGCTTCATTCTTGAAGTCAGTGAGACCAAGAACCCACCAATTCCGAACACACTAGGTTGGGAAGTTCTCCTGGATAATATTCTGAAGTGTGTTCTCCAACTTGGTTGCATTCTCCCTATCACTTTCAGATACACCCGTCAAACATAGATTTGGTCTTTTCACATTGTCCCATATTTCTTGGAGGCTTTTTTTGCTCCTTTTCCTTCTTTTTTCTCTAATCTTGTCTTCATGCTTTATTTCATTAAGTTGATCTTCAGTCTCTGATATCGTTTCTTCTGCTTATCGATTCGGCTATTGATACTTGTGTATTCTTCACGAAGTTCTTGTGCTGTGTTTTTCAGCTCCATCAGGTCATTTATGTTCTTCTCTAAATGGGTTATTCTAGTTAGCAATTCTTCTAACCCTTTACCAAGGTTCTTACCTTCCTTGCATTGGGTTAGAACATGCTCCTTTAGCTTGGAGGAGTTTGTTATCACCCAGCTTCTGAAGCCTACTTCTGTCAGTTCATCAAACTCATTATCTGTCCAGTTTTGTTCCCTTGCTAGGAGTTGTGATCCTTTGGAGGAGAAGAGGCATTCTGGTTTTTGGAATTTTCAGCCTTTTTGCACTGGTTTTCATCATCTTCGTGATTTATCTACCTTTTGTCTTTGCTGTTGGTGAACTTCAGATGGAGTTTTTGCATGGTTATCCTTTTTGTTGATGTTGATGCTATTACTTTCTGCTTGTCAGTTCCTTCTAACAGTCAGGCCCTTCTTCTGCAGGTCTGCTAAAGTTTGTTGGGGTTCCACTCCAGACCCTATTTGCCTAGGTATCACCAGCGGAGGCTGCAGAACAGCAAAGATTGCTGCCTGCTCATTCCTCTGGAAACTTCATCCCAGAGGGGCACCCACCAGGTGCCAGCTGAAGCTCTCCTGTATGAGGTGTCTGTCGACCCTTTTGGGGAGGTATCTCTCTCTCAGGAGGCATGGGGTCAGGGACCCATCTGAGGAGGCAGACTGTCCCTTAGCCGAGCTTGAGCACTGTGCTGGGCGATCCACTGCTCTCTTCAGAGCCAGCAGGCAGAATTGTTTAAGTCTGCTGAAGCTGCACCCACAGCCACCCCTTCTCCCAGGTGCTCTGTCCCAAGGAGCTGGGAATTTTATCTATAAGCCCCTGACTGGGGCTGCCGCCTTTCTTTCAGAGATGCCCTGCCCAGAGAGGGGGAATCTAGAGAGGCAGTCTGGCTACAGTGGCTTTGTGGCACTGCAGTTGGCTCTTCCCAGTCCGAACTTCCTGGCAGCTTTGTTTACAAAGCTGTGAAGGAAAACCGCCTACTGAAGCCTCAGGAATGGCAGACTCTCCTCCCCACACCAAGCTTGAGCATCCCAGGTCCACTTCAGACTGCTGTGCTGGCAGCTAGTATTTCAAACCAATGGATCTTATATGGGGGTGGGATCCGCTGAGCAAGACTACTTGGCTCCCTGGCTTCAGCCCCCTTTCCAGAGGAGTGAATGGTTCTGTCTCACTGGGGTTCCAGGTGCCACTGGGGTACCCAAAAAAATAATAACAACTCCCGCAGATAGCTCAGTGTCTTCCTAGTTTTGTTTTTGAAGCTCAGGGCACTTGTGGTGTAGTCACCTGAGGAAATCTCCTGGTCTGTAGGCTGTGAAGACTGTGGGAAAAGCCTAGCATCTGGGCTAGAGTGCACCATCCCTCATGGCATGGTCCCTCACAGCTTCCCTTGGCTAGGTGGGTGAGTTTCCCTACCCCTTGTGCTTCCTGCTTCGGCTCGCCCTCCATGGGCTGCACCCACTGTGTAACCAGTCCCCATGAGATGAATCGGGTACCTCAGTTGGCAATGCAGAAATAACCTGTCTCCTTCGTTGGTTTTGCTGGGAGATGTAGGCCGGAGCTGTTCCTCTTTGGTCATCTTGCCTGGCATATCTCTTATCAGAAATTTTGTAGGTTGTTTGGGACTTTCTTTGTAGACAGTCCTTTTTTATTTCTAATCTTTTATTTTATCTTTTTGCTGTTTCTGATGAAGCCGTCTAATACAATATACAATAAATATACAATAAGAATAGTAAGAGCAGACATCCTCAATATGACTATTATTAATTTTTAAAATTATTGTCCCTTTCTTTTTTTTTTTTTTTTTTTTTGAGACAGAGTCTTGCTCTGTGAACCAGGCTGTAGTGCAGTGGCATGATCATGGCTCACTGCAGCCTTGACTTCCCAGGCTCAAGAGATCTTCCCACTTCAACCTCCTGTGTAGCTGAGACCACAGGCAAGCACCACCATGGCTGGCTAATTTTTTATTGTTTGTCGAGATGGGGTCTCCTTATGTTGCCCAGGCTGGTCTTACACTCCTGGTTTCAAGTGATCCTCCTGCCTTAGCCTTCCAAAATGCTAGGATTACAGGCATGAACCATGACACCCAGCTATTGTCACTTTGGTAGATGAAAATGGTGAATTATTATTAGCATTTGAATATGCCTGGCTACTAGTAAAGCTGAATATATGTATTAACTATAGTAATGCACTGCATAATGATGTTTTGGTCAATGATGAACTGTATATGAGACAATAGCCCTGCAAGATTATAATGGGTCTGAAAAGTTCCATTTACCTAGTGACATAATGTCTTAGTACAACACATTACCTTTTCTATGTTTAGATATAATTGCCTACAATATTCAGTATAGTAACATGCTTTCCAGATTCGTAGCCTAGGAGCAATAGGCTCTGCCCTACAGCCTAAGTGTACAGTAGGCAGTACCATCTAGATTTGTGTAAGTACACTCTATGAGGTTCACACAATAACAAAATTGCCTAATGACACATTTCTTACAATGTACCTCTGTTGTTAGTATTACTGAATGCCAGCAGTTTGGTCTAGGTCCTGCTGCTGGCTGCATAGCAAGCCAATGACTGAGACAAGCATTGCCAAGGAGGAAGGCGTTATTGGATGCTGCAGTCAAGGAGATGGGAGATCAGTCTCAAATCCATCTCCCTGACCCACTAAAAATTAGGGCTTTATATAACAGGGAAGAAGTGTAACAATGTGTTGGAAAACAGGAACTAGAGGAAGTGTAAGGAAACAAAATGAGGGGTCTGTGGTCTGGTGAGTTTCAGTTCTTTGATACTTTTTGAGAAGACTAGGGGGTCCTTTCTTGAGGAAGGAACTCAGATAAAACAAATGTAAGCTTTAAGCTTTAAGACCAGAGGGTCAGTTTCTATGTTTATCCAAAATAACTGTCTATGTGACTGGTCCCAGGCTGTGGACCAGTAGCAGTCAGTGGCCTGTTAGGAACCAGGCTGCACAGCAGGAGGTGAGTAGCAGACAAGCCAGCATCACTACCTGAGCTCCACCTCCTGTCCTATCAGCAGTGGCATTAGATTCTCATAGGAGAGAATCTAACAAACCCTATTGTGAACTGCGCATGCTAGGGATCTGGGTTGCTCAATGCTTATGAGAATCTAAAAATAAATTTAATGTGCTTGAGTCATCCTAAAAGCATCCCTCCACCTCCACCCCAACCCCCTCAACCCTACTTCCTGTCTTCCTGTGGAAAGACTGTCTTCCACAAAATCAGTCCCTGGTGCCAAAAAGGTTGGAGACTGCTGGTCTATGGAACTATTGGGGTTGTTTTCATTAAGCGGTGAATGACTATATTTGTATTTTTTGATAATTACCTCCATGTATCCTTTGTAAATTTTTACATTGGTTATTTAGCTTCTCTTATTTGATTTGTAAGTAATCTCTAGGTAATGAAGTTATTAATCTTGTGTATGTTGTGACTATTTTCTCCCAGTATGTTACTCATCTTAATTTAATATGGTGGGCTTCATTCAGGGTATAGAAATTTTAAATATCGTAGAGTCACATGTGTCAGGTTTTTTTTTCTTTTATGATTTCTGGGTCTGTAGCTCACTTAAGGGTGCCTTTTTCACTCCAAGGCAATACAAATATTATCTTGTATTTTTTTCTTATACTTCTATACTTTTCCTTTTCAACATTTAGTTTTTTAATCCATCTGGAATTGCTCTTTCTGCATGGTGTATGAAAGATGTAGCTTTATAATTACATAAATGGCTTACTAGTTGTTCCAACACTCATTTAATTAAATAGCTCATACTTTTTTCACTTCTTTGAGATGCCATATTTATCTTTTACCCAATGTTCATATATTGATGATCATGTTTTTGGATACTGACTTTTGTCCCTTTGAGGGGCAGGATTCCTCCTGTGGTGGAATTCTACTATGGCAGTTTCTGCAGAGGGGCTCGTTCAACATTTAAGCCAGTTCCTTTCAAATGTGAGAAGGCTAAAAGCTACACCGCACAGCTTCTCTTGCAGTTGCAGTTCGGTTTGAGATTTAATATTTGGAAGGAGAAAATGGAACACAGTGTTTTGGAGGCTGCTCTTTGCCATCTGCTGGCAAGCACAGAGGAGGGTGCATTTGAGTTTTCTACCATAACTGTGGCAGAGTGCCTTGGTCTGGCTCCACCTTGATACGGATTGTGACAAATGGGAGGCATTATGCAGCCAGGAACTTCCTGATTCTGCAGGGCGCAGCTGCTCTTCTGGTGGCCTGATTGAGGCTTTGGAAGATGTTCCTGGAAACTCAGCCTAAGTTCTGTTTTGTTCACTTTCCCAATGGTTCTGGAACTGTACTTCATATCTAGAATGATTCTTCTTATGCTAATTAGATAGATTCTGTTTTTTGAAAATGAGCACTGACACAATACATCTGTCATCATGTTTATTCTTTGCCAGAAAGTTCTGGTTAGGCTGGGCACAGTGGCTCATGCCTGTAATCTCAGCACTTTGGGAGGCCGAGGCGAGAGGATTGCTTGAAGCTAGAAGTTTGAGAGCAGCCTGGCCAACATAATGAGACATTGTCTGTACAAATAAAGTGAATTAACTTTATTTAAGTTAATAATGAAAGTTGGTGTGCAACTGTAGTCCCAGCTACTTGGGAGGCTGAGGCAGGAGGATTGCTTGAGCCCAGGAGTTTGAGGCTGCAGTGAGCTATGATTGTGCCACTGCACTCCAACCTGGACAACAGAGCAAGACCTCATCTCTTAAAAAATTCTGGTTAAAGTTTTTTCTAAACTGATGAATTTTTAAATTATTTAGTTAGGTTCTATTTTAAGAAATATTGTTGGGTATTTAAGGGCATTGCATTATATTTAAGATTAAATTTGTGGAACTCATATCCTTCAAATAGAAAAGCTTTTTACCCAAAATATGGTATGCCTACTTATAATGTTTCTACAAGTTCTTCAACTTCAAAATATTATAACTTTCTTCATTTGTGTCTTGCACATTTTATGTTGAGTTTATTATTAGGCATTTTAAAGCTTATGGTTATTATTGTGAACAACAATTTTTCCTTATATTTTTCTAAGTAATTTTTCTTAGTATATTAATTGAAGTTAAATTGGTATAACAAAGAGACCCCAAGTAGAATGAAGGATCAAGGAAGGTAGAAGTTTATTGCTTTTTCACAAAACATTCCAGCTGGCCTAGGACTAGGTTCCATGAAGCTATTTGTGGACCCGCGTTCCTCTCATCTTGTTGCTCTATCATTTTCTAGGGTGTCATTCTCATTCACATGGTTAAATCTGAATTGCTGCTCTGTGCATTTTAACTCCAGTTTAGGGCTTGAAATGCACCCTAAAATGTCCAAGCCCAGTTAAAAAGTCCAGGGCCAGACATGTCTTTTTAATCAAATGAGCTAGAAGTAGCCTGTATAATTTCCTCTTGGAATCCAATAGTGAGAAATTAGGCACATGGCCATAGCTGGCCAGAAGAGACTTTGGGAATTGTAGTCTATAGCTGGGTTGCTCTCAGCAGTTAAAACTCTATTCATGGGAGAAATGGAGAGAAATAATTTGAGTGGCAACCCTCCTAAAAACAATCCCTAAGACTAAGACTTGGGTGGGGAAGAGGAACTTATTTGAGAAGGAGATTCCAGGAGGCAATGTGAACCTATAGGAAATAAATAGAGGGTAGGAAACCAATATGAGTACATCTGTGAACGTGACACTGCTTAGACAGCTGGGGCTCACCTCCCCTGGGGACACACTGATAAACTGTGCAGAACGCATCTCAGAATTGATATACAAAGGAGAGGAAAAGCTCGGGTATTTATCATGAACTCCCATTCCTCAGTGGTTAAATGTGGCTCCTGGAGCATCAACTTCTGTGGCCTGACTGGTCCGTGGCAGAGAGCATCCTAAGGCAGACAGGCACAGGAAGCCACTGGCATTGTCGAGAGCAGTCAACAGAGGTCTTCCCCAGAGGGCCAAGAGGATGAGGATAGTGCAATAGCAGCATTTGCTACAGTCACTGGGGACAGCATACTTTTCCTGTAAGGGCCAGATAGTGTTTTAGGCTTTGCAGGCCATGTAGTTTCTGTCACAACTACTCAAATTTGCAATTGTAGAGTGAAAGCTGCTGTAGACAATATGTAATATAAATAAACATGGCTGTGTTCTGATTACACTTTATTTCTGGACATTCATATACTTTTCACAGGTCACAAAATATTATTTGTTTTGTTTTATTTTTTATTTTTGTGCATACATAGTACATGTATATATTTATGGGGTACCTAAGATACAAGCATATAATATGTAACAATCACATCACATTAGGGTAAACAAAATATCCATCACCTCAAGTATTTATCCTTTCTTTGTGTTACAAACAATCCATTTATACTCTTTTAGTTATTTAAAAATGTACAATAAATTATTGTTGACTGTAGTCACCCTGTTGTGCTATCAAATACTATATCTTACTTATTCTATCTAAGTACATTTTTGTACTCATTAACCATCCTCAGTCTGCCCCCACCCCTGGGCCCACTACCCTTACCAGCCTCTGGTAACCATCATTCTATACTCTATCTCCCTGAGTTCAACTGTAATTAGCTCCCACAAATAAGTGAGAACATGTGAAACTTGTCTTTCTGTGCCTGGCTTATTTCACTAAACATAATAACCTCTAGTTCCATCCATGTTATTACAAATGACAGGATCTCATTCTTTTTTATGGCTGAATAGTACTCCATTGTGTATATGTACTACATTTTCTTTATCCGTTCATCTATTGTTAGACACTTAGGTTGCTACCAAATCTTGGCTATTGTGAATAGTGCTACAATAAACATGGGAGTACAGATATCTCCTTGATATATTGCTTTTTAAAAAAAATTTTTCCTTTTGGGTATATACCTAGCAGTGGGATTGCTGGATCACATGGTAGCTCTATTTTTAGTTATTTGAGGAACCTTCAAACTGTTCTCCATAGTGGTTGTACTTACTTACGTTCCCACCAGCAGTGTATGAGAGTTTCCTTTTCTCCACATTCTCACCGGCATTTGTTATTGCCTGTCTTTTGGATAAAAGCCATTCTATGAGATGATATCTCATTGCAGTTTTGATTTGCATTTTTCTGATGATCAGTGATGTTGAGCACCTTTTCGTATACTTGCTTGCCATTTTTATGTCTTCTTTTGAGAAATGTCTATTCAGATCTTTTGCCCATTTTTAAATGGGATTATTAGATTTTTTCCTATAGAGTTGTTTGAGCTCCTCCTATATTCTGGTTATTAATCCCTTGTCAGATGGGTAGTTTGCAAATATTTTCTCCCATTCTGTGGGTTGTCTCTTCACTTTGTTGATTGTTTCCTTTGCTGTGCAGAAGCTTTTTACTCTTGATATGATCCCATTTGTCTATTTTTGCATTGTTGCCTGTACCTGTGAGGTACTGCTCAAGAAATCTTTGCTCACTCCAATGTCCTGGAGAGTTCCCCCAATGTTTTCTTTTAGTAGTTTCATAGTTTGAGATCTTAGATTTAAGTCTTTAATCCATTTTGATTTGATTTTTTTATATGGCAAGAGATAGGGTTCTAGTTTCATTCTTCTGTATATGCATATCCAGTTTTTCCAGTACCATTTCTTGAAAAGATTGTACTTTCCCTAATATATGTTCTTGTAGCCTTTGTCAAAAATGAGTTCACTGTAGATGTATGAATTCATTTCTGGGCTCTCTATTCTGTTTCACTAACCTAGTTGTCTGTTTTTATGTCAGTACTATGCCTTTTTGTTCACTGTAGCTCTGTAGTATGACTTGAAGTCAGGTAATGTGATTCCTTTGGTTTTGTTCTTTTTGCTTAGGATTGCTTTAGCTATTCTGGGTCTTTTGTGGTTCCACATAAATTTTAGGATTGTTTTTTCTGTTTCTGTGAAGAATGTCATTGGTATTTTGATTGGATTGCATTGGTATTTTGATTGTAGATTTCTTTGGGGAGTATGGACATTTTAACAATATTGATTCTTCCTATTTATGAACATGGCATATCTTTCCATTTTTTGTGTGTCCTCTCCAATTTCTTGCAACAATGTTTTATAGTTTGTGTTGTAGAGTTCTTTCACTTCTTTGGTTAATTCCTAGGTGTTTAATTTTATTTGCAGCTGTTGTAAATGGGATGACTTTCTTTCTTTATTTTACAGATTGTTTGCTGTTGGCATATAAAAGATGCTCCTGATTTTTATATGTTGATTTTGTATCCTGCAACTTTACTAAATTTGTTTATCACTTCCAATAGTTTTTTTGGTAGAGTCTTTATGTTTTTCCAAATATTAATTCATATCATTTATGAACAAGGGTAATTTGATCTTTTTAGTGTGTTGGTGAATTCAGTTTGCTAGTATTTGTTTGAGGACTTTTGCATAAATGTTCATCAGGGATATTGGCCTGTAGTCTTTATTTTTATTTTTTAATGTTTCTTTGTCTGGTTTTGGCATCAGGATTATACTGGCCTCATAGAATAAGTTTGGAAGCATGTTCTCCTTCTCTGTTTTTCAGAATAGTTTGATTAGGATTGGTACTAGTTCTTTACATGTTTGGTAAAATTCAGCAGTGAGGCCATTAGGTCCTGGGCTCTTCTTTGCTGGGAGACTTTTTATTATGGTTCGATCTCATTATTTGTAATTGATCTGTTCAGGTTTTGGATTTCTTCATTGTTCAATCTTGGTAGGTTGTATGTGTCTAGGAATTTACCCATTTCTTCTAAGTTTTCCAATTGATTGATGTACAGTTGCTCAAAGTAGCCTCTAATGACCCTTTGCATTTCTGTGGTATCAGTTACAACATCTCCTTTCATGTCTCTGATTTTATGTATTTTGGTCTTCTCTCTTTTTTTCTTAGTCTGGCCAAGGGTGTGTTGATTTTATCTTTTAAAAAAACTAATTCTTTTGGGTTGGTCTTTTGTATTGTTTTCTTTATTTTAATTTCATTTATTTCTGCACTGATCTTTATTATTTATTCTATTAATTTTGGGTTTGGATTGCTCTTGCTTTTCTAGTTCTTTAAGATTCATTGTGAGGTAGTTTATTTGAAGTTCTTCTACTTTTTAAATATAGGCACTTAATATCTATAACCTTTCCTCTTAGTTGTGCTTTTGGTGTATCCCATACATTTTGGTATGTTTTGTTTCCATTATTATTTGTTTCAAGAAAATTTAAAATTTCCTTCTTAATTTCTTCATTAACCTACTGATCATTCAAGAGCATATTGTTTAATTTTCATGTGTTTACTTAATTTCCAAAATTCCTGTTGTTATTGACTTCTAGTTTCATTCCATTGTAGTCAGAGAAGATACCTGATATAATTTTAATTATTTTTGGATTTTTTAAAGGCTTGTTTTGTGGACTAACATGTAGTGTGTATCCTCGAGAATGATCCATGTGCTGAGGAGAAAAATGTGTATTCTGCAGCCATTAAATGAAATGTTCTGTAAATATTGATCAGTTCTATTTGGTTTATAGTACAGGTTAAGTCTGATGTTTCTTTGTTGATTTTCTGTCTGGGAGATTTGTCCAATGCTGAAAGTGGGATGTTCCAGTCTTACTGTATTGTATTAGGGTCTCTCTCTCTTTAATAATATTTGCTTTGTGTATCTTGCTGCTCTAGTGTTGGGTGAAGTGCCATATACTGACACTCAAGTCATAAGACAAAGTCCTTTGCACCCTCCCCTCCCCTTTCCAGAAGCAGAGGAGTCTCCCCATGGCTACCACCAAACAAGGTGCACAGCTAGTACTACTGACTATTGCTGATGTCCATTTGATTCCCCAAGGCTCTTCAGTCAGCTTATGGTGAATACTGCCAGGCCTGGGGCTCTGTTTTCTGGCCATTAAACTCTCTTCTGGCCTAGAACCAGAAGATCCAGATCATGGACCTTAGGAGTCCTCTTGGTGCTGCTCTACCCCTCTGTGGCTGAGCTTGTGCCTAAGCTGCAAGAGAAAGTCCCCGTGACTCTTCTCTCTCCTTTTATCAAGCAGAATGACTCCCTCCCTGTATCCACCACAGGTGGGAATGTGCTGGATCACACCTGAAGCTGGCACATCTCTAAGTCTCACCCAAGACCCACAGTGAGTATTGCCTGGGTACTGCTCCTGTTTATTTAGGGCTCAGCTGCTCTTTAGTCAGCAGGTGATATATCCTGCCAGGAGTGAGTTCTTCCCTTCAAGGCAGCAGATTCCTTTCTGGCCCATAGTGTGTCTAGGAATGCTGGTGTGTCTGGAATTGGTTCCTTCTGGTGGGTTCTTGGTCTCTCTGACTTCAAGAATGAAGCCGCGGACCTTTGTGTGAGTGTTACAGCTCTTAAAGATGATGCGTCCGGGCCGGGCACGGTGGCTCATGCCTGTAATCCCAGCACTTTGGGAGGCCGAGGTGGGCAGATCATGAGGTCAGGAGATCAAGACCATCCTGGCTAACATGGTGAAGCCCCATCTCTACTAAAAATACAAAAAATTAGCCAGGTGTGGTGATAGTCCCAGCTACTCGGGAGGTTGAGGCAGGAGAATGGCGTGAACCAAGGAGATGGAGCTTACAGTGAGCTGAGATCATACCACTGCACTCCAGCCTGGGCAACAGAACGAGACTCTGTCTCAAAAAAAAAAAAAAAAAAAAAAAAAAAGATGGTGTGTTCGGAGTTTGTTCCTTCAGATATTCAGATTTATCTGGAGTTTCTTTCTTCTGGTGGGATCGTGGTCTCGCTGACTTCAGGAGAGAAACTACAGACCTTCACAGTGAGTATTATAGCTCTTAAAGGTGGTGCATCCAGAGTTGTTTGTTCCTCCTGGTAGGTTTGGGTCTTGCTGAATTCAGGAATGAAGCTGCAGACCCTTGCAGTGGGTGTATAGCTCATAAAGGTAGTGCAGACCCAAAGAGTGAGCAGCAGCAAGATTTATTGTGAAGAGTGAAAGAACGAAGGTTTCACAGCGTGGAAGGGGACCCAAGTGGGTTACCGCTGCTGGCTCAGGTGGCCAGCTTTTATTCCTTTATTTGGCCCCACCCACATCCCGCTGATTGGTCCATTTTACAGAGTACTGTTTGGTCCGTTTTCACAGCGTGCTGATTGGCACATTTACAATCCTTTAGCTAGACACAGAGTGCTGATTGGTGCATTTTTACAGAGTGCTGATTGGTGCATTTACAATCCTTTAGGTAGACAGAAAAGTTCTCCAAGTCCCCACCCGACCCAGAAGCCCAGCTGGCTTCACCTCTCAATTCCCCCTCTAAACAGGACAGCCCAACTACTGTTGAGAATTGGGTGATGACCGCTGTAGTTACTTCTTGCTGGATAGGGGCAAAGAAGGGGCCCTGCAGCTGTAGTGTCCTCCAGAGGGGAACTCTTTAGGCCAAAGGACCAGCAGGTGGTTCCAGGGGTCCTTGGTAGAAGTTGTTAGTTGAGCTCATTTGGGGTTCCATTTGTAAGACCATCTGTAGTTTGGTGGCCTTGATTCTAGAGGAAACAAATTTGACAAGGAAGTTAAAAATACAGGGCCCGAAGGTGAGTAATAGCAAGATGGCTGCCATGGGACCTAGAAAGGGGAGAAGCCACGTTGCCCAACTCTAGAGGTTGGTATAAGAGTTTGAAAGGCGTGGTCTGATTTCAGAAGCCTTTTCCTGTAAATACCAGGTGGCATCTTGTGCTATCCCTGACTGGTTAGTGTAAAAACAACACTCTTCCCCTAAGAAGGTGCAGAGTCCTCCTTTCTCGGCAGTGAGGAGGTCTAGGCTTCGGAGGTTTTGGAGAGTCACTGCTGCCAAAGAGTCTATTTGGGATTGTAAAGTAAGGATAGATTTCGTTATTTCTTGCAAACTGTCTGAGAAATCCTTTGAGAGTGTGTGGTAGTAGGATAATGAAGTAGATAAACCTGCTATTCCGGTTTCTGTAGCAGTAGCCATTCCTAAACTTATAAGTAGAGGTATTAGTTGTGTGACCCTGCACTGACAGACTTGAGATTTGAGGGGCACTGATAGGGTCTGATTTCCATAAGATTAGAAGTTAGGATAATACATGTTACACTGTTAACATTTTTAGCAAACTTTACTTTTGTCGAAAAACTTGTAAGTTTGGGATTTCAATTATTCTTTGCTATTAATAAGACCTCGTTCAGTCCATATTAACTTAGAATTGGTATAGATGACTCTTTCTTGATTCTGTAAGTACTTTAAGGTTTGGCTGAGTGCAAACAGCTTGCACATTTGAGCAGACCAATTATTAGTTAATTTTCCTAACTCTGCTTCTACAAGAGTTTCCTTATAATTTACTGAATACTTGTTGTGTCTTTTTCCCTTAATCACCTGGGTGGAAACATCTATCCTGTCCTGAAGGGAGTTCCTCCTACATCTGGTTGGATCTTTGTATGATAATTAATTAAGATTCCATTAGGAAACCTGCTAGGTTAAGGATTTTTGATAGGAAGGCTATGGGTTGTCAGTGGCCTCAGTGCTTTTGGGCTATGCTGTTGTTTACACTGACAACAAGGTGGTATTGGAGTGTTATAGGGTTATAGAGAAGGCCTTCAATTATCAATTATAAGTTTTAAATTTACCCTGGCTTTTAAAGGAATAGGGTACACTGTTTTTTCTTCACTACTTCTATCTATCTTTCTTTCTCTTTGACTTCTTCTTTGTCTCTCTCTTTCTGACTCCCTCTTTGTCTCCTCCTTTCTCTCTTTGACTTTCTGTCTCTCCTTCTCTCTCTCTCTCTCTGACTCCCTCTTTGTCTCTGTCTCTTTCTCTCTCTTTGACTCTGGGGCCTGGAATAGGGGGCCTTACAACTCTGCCTGCCACCCTATCCTACCATGGCTGGGCTGGTATCCAAAATGCAAGACAAAATCTTCTCTCCTCTCCTCTCTCCTTTGCTCCAGTGGAAGAAAGAAGTCTCTTCCAGATCAATGAGCTGTGTTGCCTGGGATGGAGGGAGAGGTGACACAAGCACTCTCTTGGCTGTCCCAGCTCATATCTACTTGATTACATGACCCCCAAGTCCACACTTTGAGCCCAGCACAACACCAAGACTTGCCCAGGAATTGCAGTCCTTGTAGCTTAGACTGCCTTCCAAGTTTATTTAAAACTCCAGAGCACTTTAGTCTGCTGCAGTGAGGCTTGTTGGAGCTCATGTTCTGACTGCTGGGATGGGCCATTCCCCTCTGGTTACGACTGATCTAAATGCTCCCTCCATGGGCATTGACTGAGTTCTGCCCAGTGTTGCTTTCCGCTATGATAGTGCAGCACTGAGGTCCAATGCAGAGTTCCACAGTCACTGCACTCTGCCTCCCCCAAGTGCACAGATTCTCTCTCTGTGCCACGAGGCTGCTGTCTGGGGGTGGGGGAGGTGTGGCATTGGCAATTCACGACTGCCTTTCCCACCCTCTTCAGTGCCTCTTTTAGTGATACAAAGTCAAAACCAGGTACTGTGACTGCTCACCCAATTTTTGGTTCTTATGAAGGTACTTTTTTGTGGTAGATAGTTCAACTCGGTTCCTAAGAGGAGGATAATTGGTGGAGGCTTGCTCCACCTCCTACCTCACAAAATATTATTTAAAAAATCCTTCTCAGCTATTTTAAAAGATGAAAGCTATTCTTAGGTCACGGGCCAAACAGAAACAGGCAGCAGACTAGATTTGGCCCAGTGGCCATAGTTTGCCTACCCCTGAAGTATGGATTAAAGATGAAACTTCTAGTTTGTAGACATACAAGGGATTTTTTAAAACACAAATTCTCTCTAGTAAGCTCACATAACGAGACGCCACCAGAAATATTCAAGAACTGATGTAACATGTTCTGAAGTCTACAGTGCTGATCTCAGAGTGCTTACCATAACTTTTGTAAGCTCCGAGGTGGCTTTCCAAGAATCCTAACTCCGAGTCTGTGTCCATTCCCCAGGACTTTGCATCCAAGGGTTTAGCTGTCATCACGAGAGTGCCCTCTTTCTCTCACTTCTAGGGTGATGCTGTAATCTGAGATACCCTGTGCCTTTGTTGGAAATCTTTGATGAAATCCTTCAAACTTCTGTCACAGGGCCATTTGTGAAAGCCTCTGTCATTATCCTAACCTTAAGGCAGTGCTCTGTTGTGTCCTCCTAAGAAATAAACTCTATAAGGTATATGTTAACAGCTTTGAAATGTAAATCAACCCCAATCATAATATGGGAAATGCAGATAGTAACTACAATAAAATCACATTTTTCACACGTAGTGTGAAAGAACAAAAAGTTCGCTAACACGATATGAGAAATAGAACATCTAACATATTGCTGATGGTAGCGTAAAATACACAATATTTATTTAGAAGAATTTGGCCATATTTTCAAAATCAAAGTGTATGATATAAACCTAGAAGGTTTACTTCTAGAATTTTAACATACCTATAATTGTATATGTACAAAATGATTTATATACAAGAAAAGTCACTCTAGCATTATTTATGATAGTAAAAACATTGTAAACCAGCCAAATACCCATCATATTTAAATATTAATAATTTATTATGTCACAGCCATATTGTGGAACATTATGTAGCTATAAAAAGAATAAAACAGATCCATGATAATAATAAACATAACAAGTGGAATGTTTGTAAAAGGACAAATAAAAATGGCATCTGTTGGTATCTTTTGGGAGGGAAACTTATTGGCTGGAGGATACAGTGGGAGAAAAACGTAATTATTATAATGTATGCTTTTCTTTCGTCTTTTGTGCCAATGCATACATTATCTACTTTGCTACTATTAATAAATTCCAAGTCCATAAAACATCTGTGAGTGTTGAAAATTTTATTGCAGATTTTGTAAGGAGATTTAATAGACTAGTCTTTGCATACTTCTTGGTAAGATTTAAGAAGAATCCTCCAAAGAGATTTTGGTTCTCCTCCCCAAGTTCCTCTTCACTGTCAGTTCCCCCAAGGGTTCGTTCCCAGTCCTTTCCCCACTGGCCTGTCTTGCCTTCTAAATCTCTTAATCTCCTCCCCTCTTCTCACATGGTATTTGATTAAAATATTTCAATACTAAAATACTTCCAGATAAACCCATAGAGAGATTTTTTTTTCTTTGAAAAAAATAAAATAAACCATACAGGTGTGCTCTGTTTTGAGTAATTGGTGTTTCTCAGCGAAGGACTTAAAACTCAAAGCAGTAGTTGGAAAGTGCTGTACTTCTCAAATTTGCATGGAAAGACAGAGGGCTGGGTCACCTTGCCTTATGATTGAAGGGAGCCAAGCGATTAGCTTTCTCAGGACGTTTCTATGCCAGTTATTAAAAATATTGTCTTTAAGATCCAAAACCGTCACATTCAGGTACACCAATCAAACATAGATATGGTCTTTTCACATTGTCCTATATTTCAGAATGGGAGAAAATGTTTGCAATCTATCCATCTGACAAAGGGCTAATATCCAGAATCTACAAGGAACTTAAACAAATTTACAAGAAAAAAACAACCCCATCAAAAAATGGGCATGGGATATGAACATACATTTCTCAAAAGAAGACATTTATGCAGCCAACAAACATATGAAAAAATGCTCATCATCACTGGTCATTAGAGAAATGCAAATCAAAACCACAATGAGATACCATCTCATGCCAGTTAGGATGATGATCATTAAAAAGTCAGGAAACAACAGATGCTAGAGAGGTTGTGGAAAAGCAGGAACGCTTTTACACTGTTGGTGGGAGTGAAATTAGTTCAACCATTGTGGAAAACATTGTGGTGATTCCTCAAGGATCTAGAACTGGAAATACCATTTGACCTAGCAGTTCCGTTACTGGGCTTATACCCAAGGGATTATAAATCATTCTTCGATAAAGACACATGCATACATATATTTATTGCAGCACTATTCACAATAGCAAAGACTTGGAAACAACACAAATGTCCATCAATAATAGACTGGATTAAGAAAATGTGGCACATATACACCATGGAATACTATGCAGCCATAAAAAAGGATGAGTTCATGTCCTTTGCAGGGACATGGATGAAGCTGGAAACCATCATTCTCAGCAAACTATCACAAGATCAGAAAACCAAACGCCGTATGTTCTCACTCATAAGTGGGAGTTGAACAATGAGAACACATGGGTACAGGGAGGGGAACATCACATACAGGAGCCTGTTGGGGGATGGGGGGCCAGGGGAGGGATAACATTAGGAGAAATACCTAATGTAGGTGATGAGTTGATGAGTGCAGCAAACCACCACCATGGCATGTGTATACCTATGTAACAAAACTGCACATTCTGAACATGTAACCCAGAACTTAGAGTATGTGTGTGTGTGTGTGTGTGTGTATATATATATATAATATATAGTATAAAGTAGGTAGATGGATATATATATATCATTTATATATATAATATATCATATATATATAAAAATATATCCATCTACCAGTTGGATATCTAGCAGTTTATATATACTTCTAACCCCATTTCTGCTTTGCTAGCTGGCTCTCTACTAGACTCTGTCATTAGGGGATGCCTGGTAGTTGGAGAAGGGAGAAAGACTTGCTTTCTGATTCTGAGAACACCATCCTAGCAACACATCTTTATCCTGGCAGGGAGAGTTTATAAACCCTTAGTAGCAGTTGAGTTCAGTTTGCAGTTTTTCTAATACATGCGAACCCAGTTTCATTGTATGCTCTCAGAGACACCCGTACCAGCTCGCTGATATCCCTAACTTGCGATCTGGTTCCCGTGAGTCTCATCTCTGAACTCAGGGGCACTAACAGCAGCTAGCAGTACCTACTCCTCAGAGGCATGAGGCTCAGCTCCAACGACCCCCTCCTCTAATCTTCTACATGTTAATAATACCAACCTCTTCCCTTCATACCCTTAAGGCCTCCAGGTGGTAGCTTCTTACTGTGTTTGCTTCCTTTAAGAGTGCTTGCTTTCTTAGGCCGGGCACAGTGGCTCACGCCTGTAATCCCAGCACTTTGGGAGGCCGAGGTGGGTGGATCACCTGAGGTCAGGAGTTCCAGACCAGAAAACCCTATTTGCCTGTCTATTTGAAACATTGTACCCTTTGATTAACAACTCCCTATTTCCCTCTTAGACCCCTGCCTTCCCGTCACCATTATTTCACTTTCTACTTTTTTGCGTTAAACTTTGTTAGATTCTACATATAAATGAGATCATGCAGTGTTTGTCTTTCTGTGTCAGACTTATTCATCTGGCATAATGTCTTCCAAATGTACATTGTTTCAAATGATTGGATTTACCTTCTTTTAAGGCTGAATTGTATTCCATTTACCACATTAAAAAAATGAATTTAAATGTATATTTATTGGTTGATAAACTTGTGTATTATGTAAAACTATGTTAAAGCATGTATTAATGGAATTCAGCATATGAATATCTTATTAATAGCTAATTTGTACTGAGCCCTAACCATAACATTATGTGTTAATAGATTTTAATTCTCATAGTAACTTAAACACTCATTTTTAATAAAAATTAACAAAAATTGAATCACATATTGTTACAAGATTGAATGTATAAAAAACAGTACATAAAGAAGAAATAATTTAAGCATTTTTTCATGTGTCTGGGTGCAGCACACCAACATGGCACATGTATACATATGTAACAAACCTGCACGTTGTGCACATGTAACCTAGAACATAAAGTACAATTAAAAAAAAGAAATAATTTAAGCAAAAAAGATGTTAATATTTGCAATAAATAAAACTGGAAAGTAATTTATTAAAAAAAGTGCTTGCTTTCTCTAAGACAATTTTTCAGTATTAACAATTTTTTTTTTTTTTTTTTTTGAGACGAAGTCTCACTCTGTCGCCCAGGTTGGAGTGCAGTGGTGCGATCTCAGCTCACTGTAAGGTCCGCCTCCCAGGTTCACGCCATTCTACTGCCTCAGCCTCCTGAGTAGCTGGGACTACAGGTGCCCACCACCACGCCCAGCTATTTTTTTGTATTTTTAGTAGAGATGGGGTTTCACCATATTAGCCAGGATGGTCTTGATCTCCTGACCTCGTGATCTGCCCGTCTCGGCCTCCCAAAGTGCTGGGATTACAGGCAGGTTTTTTTTTTTTTTTGATATGGAGTCTTGCTCTGTTGCCCAGGCTGGAGTGCAGTGGCCTGATCTCGGCTCACTGCAAGCTCCACCTTCCTGGCTTTATGCCATTTTCCTGCCTCAGCTTCCTGAGTAGCTGGGACTACAGGCGCCGGGCACGATGCCCGGCTAATTTTTTGTATTTTTAGTAGAGACGGAATTTCACTATGTGGTCAGGATGGCCTTGATCTCCTGACCTCATGATCCACCCACCTAGGCCTCCCAAAGTGCTGGGATTACAGGCGTGAGCCAAAGCGCCTGGCCGAGTTAACAATTCTTTACATTAAATTCTTTCTGTTGAAATAACTAGTGAAACTAGTCCCTCACTGATACAGCAGCAGTGGTGTGTCCAGGATCTGAAAGTAGAAAGGACCAAATATAGGTTCTCACTGTGTTCTGCAAACGGTGTGAAGAATCCTATGCAAAACGTCCTCTCCATAAACTGTGTATAGTTGACATAGAAAGGATCAAATTCCTTAAACAAGATAGTGCTGCTGTTTTTGTAATGTCTCACTCCATTTTAGAGATACCACAATTTTCTAGTTTTCCCACCATGGCAGGGGTCCTTCTCTTTCAGTGTGTTTTGCAGACTTCTCTCCACTCTCCCCAGCGTATAGTCGTGGAGTACTTAGCACTAAACTACCTTCTCTTTTAGATGTATTGTTTCCTTAGGTGTTTTTATCCTGTTCTGTGACTTTACGTACCATATGCCTATCAATATCACCCAAATCTGTATCTTTAAACTCTCTAGAATTCCAGTAGTATATATCCATCTACCTACTTAGCATTTCCACTTGGATGTGCAATGGGTAGATAGACTTTTGCATGTCCAGAATACTTCTCTTGACTTCCATCCTCTTAACTTTGCTCACCATCCTTTCCTTCCAAATATTATTACCCTGTTGCTCAAGCCAAAAACTCATGTGTCATTCTTGATTCCTCTTGTTCATCCACATCACACAGCAAATTCATCAGAAAGTTCTGTCGGTGATGACTCTGAAACACATCTGATATCCAGCACCCTCTCTCCATCTTACTTGCCATCACCTGAGTTCAAGACACCATGACCTCTATTCTGGACAGCCACAGTAGCCTCCTGTTGGCGTCCCTGCTCCATTAATATCTCCTAATAGTCATTCCCATATAGTAGTCTGAGAGCTCTTGGCCTAATCATGCCTTCTCTTCCTTAAAACCCTTCCACAGCTTCTCACCACTCAGAATCAGATCCAAACTCTTTTCTGTAGCCTAAAAAGTCCTCATGACCCAGACTTTGCCCAACTCTCTGTCTTCTCAGACCATTCTCTAGTCGTTTCTTGTTTCTTAAATATGTCAACTTTATTCTTGCTTGTATTCTTTGCATTTGCTCTTCCTGTACCTGAGATGCTTATTCTCCAGCTTTTCCCATGGAGAAAAAGTATCTCATATTTTAGGTTTCAAGTCAAATGTTCTTCCCTCAGTGTGGCCTTCCTTAACACTAAGTTACAACCCTTCCCCATCCCAAGGGTTTTCCAACATCCAGCTATTTCCTTCATAGGAACTTCTATCCTCTGACATTATGTTGTTTACTTAAGTATGTTATATTGTTTCCTTATATATATTCTTATTTATCTGTTGCCTGTCTTCTCTTTGCCAGAAAGAGGGCAGAAAATTGTCTGCCTGGTTCACTATTGTATATCCAGCACCTAGAACAATGTCTGGCATATAAAACGTGCCTAATAAATATTTAATGAGTTAATAAATTTAGACCAGAAAATTGGTAGATTTCAAATATCAAAAAGACCCCTCTCCCACAAATCCAGACACTATGTCTGGGGATTTGCACTAATTTTACAAAAGTAGTTATTAATTATCCTATTTTTGGATGAGAAAATGAAGTCTTAAACGACTTAAGTGTTCTCAAGTAACTTACACAACTTTACCAATCTTACAAACAACAGAATTGGGGTTTAAATTCTGTTTCTGACTCGTAAACCTGGGCTCTATTCCCTCTGCTCTATAACAATTGTGATATTTTAAAGGTGAAGAAAAGTCACTGACAAGGTATATCTATTCTGATTTACACAATGTATAAAGTAATGGTGTATAATTATGAGGGCTAAATATTTATTAGAAATAATGGTACCGTAATTTTCACATAGCAAATGACAAATAATAGAAATTGATGATGAAGGATGCTGTATTCACTCTGTGAGAATGATCAGCAGCATACATTCTGGGGGGTCAGGAGATGTAGGTTCTATTTCTGGCTCTGAGGCTAATTAGCTCCATGACTTTGGGTGTGTCCAGGACCTCACCGTATTTCATTTCTCCTGTCTGTAAGGTAAGGGAGACAGTATTCTGGGACTTCTAACACACACAGACACACACACACACACACACACACACACACACACACACACACGCAGAGTGTAGTATTGTAATTTGGCAATCCTGTATACGACATAAAAATGAACCAGCTTAGCTTATCCCATTCAGACGATGGAAATCATCTAAATATAAGTCAAATAATAAAGAAATGAAGGCATAGACCCAACTATTCTTCCATTAAAGTGTTAGTATTGCCACACATGAAAATCTATTTTTAGAATTTATGATGTGTGTTCTAAAAAGAAATTTGAAAAAAAATTAAGTAATGTGACACTCTTTTTTAAAAGCTTGAGCTAGCTAGCTTGAGGGTGAAATGATTCCTTAAGGTCTGTTGTTTAGAAACAATATATTATTCACATTGAAAAACAGAGGATTCTGTTTTCTTTTCTGTTACTTGCATAATGGAAGGAGGGCCTATTGGGAGATTAACCCAATTAGGTGAATGACGTAAGACATCCTATTTATTTTTCCTTGAATTATTTCTAAAAGGAAGCACTTGATTAAATACTCTCCATTTTGTGGCTTTGCAATTCAGCTATTATTTGGGGGAGATATTAGAAAGCTTGAGAAAAATGACTCAATCAGTTAATTAAAAGGAATAGTCACACTAAAAATTAAACTCTGAAATCTTTGTGGATTAGTTAAGCTTCTGGGGGACCCTTGACATTCTCATGGATTTAGGGGTCCCCAAAACCTGTGACTGCTGTAGAACACAGGTAGTAAAGATGCTGCCTCTCTTCGCCCAAGAGTGCTACTTCTTCCTGCCACCTCCAAGGGAGATAGTGGAAGAGAGAAGGGCAGAATTTCAGTAGAAAGGGCCCTGGGCTGGGACTCAGCAGTCCTGAATTCCTATTCTACCTTTGCCAGGGATCTGTTGTTACTTCGGGCAAATGACCACCTTTCTCTGGGCCTTATCTGTAAAAGGAAAATGAAAGCAAAATACCCCTGTGACTCTTGCTGAGTCTACTAGTTTATGATTTTAGAGATGAATTTTGAGGACAGGTGTGGTCCATAGGAGACTGGATAAAGGTGCGGGTGTTTGAAGGAGCTGCCTCAATAGAGAGCCATGATGAGTGAGGAATATTTGAAACTGAAAAGATGGAGAGCCCACCCTGTAGAATCTTCTGATGGCCATGCAAGGTCCCCACTCACCCACAGGCCCAGGGTGCAGGGCTACCTTTGGTTGGCTTTGTGCTCCAGATAGATAAGGCTGTCTGCGGTGATTCTAACCCAGGCCTATCCAGGCTTTTCCAGGGGAGGGACAAGAGGGTTTTAATCTGACACAGGCTATTGACTGACTGGCTTTGCAGATCTTGTTCTGGGAGTAGCAGAACAAGGTCTCCCAGGGGCAGAGGTACTAATTGTTGAAGCAGTTATATTTAATAACGCAAGACCTCCTGGGACAGAATCTGATACAAGATGTTATTTATTCCTCTTTTACAATCCAAAGTATCACATTCTTCTAGGTCAAAATTTGTCTTTATTTTCCTCCTGATTTTAATGCAGATGATATCTAATATTTAGTAGTCTTCAAGAATCCTGCCTATCAAGGAGAGAAAGAGAAAAAAGGACTATACACAGAACACCTTAGCTCACACATTTTCAAATTACGTTTTTATGAGGGTGTTGATGCAGTAAAACTAAGTTTTCAGATAATTATACCATTCATTTTAGATTTTTAATACATTTGTTATAGTTAGTTCTGTTGAAGAGTCCTGGACCTAGGGGCCTTTCAGAGACTTTCTAATTCATGGTATGCTGGCAAGCTGGCTCTCTAAAAACAAAAGTCCACATTTGTAGCATCTGCTGATTAGTGTGGTGTAAATACTTTCACCATAGCAAATATCAAAGTATCAGTGTGACATTACTGAATGTGGAATTGGGAGGAGATGCACAGGAGTGGCTCTTGTGGTCTGGTAGGAGCTGGTTTCAACACACCCCTGATCATTGTCAATCAATAGATACACAGTTGCTGAGGATGCGAGGATGATGTAGGCTTATTAATGGAGGATACCTGAAAACCCTACAGGATTTAGGCAGTGGGCAGCTTCTGGGAAAAGGACTGCAGGAAAATACAGAATCAGAATACAATCAAAATGAAAGCTGCAAGACTGAGCAAACCTGAGTTTCTGGGCCTAGACCTGCTAAATGTCATCTTAGCTAGTAGACAGATGAATGGAACCAACCTGCTGAGAAACAGATGTCGGTATGCATCATATTTGACACAGGATGAAGGTGGTGTCCCAATCAGTGGAAAAAGAGGCATATATATTAATCCCATGTTATACATATTTATAATGTATGTTGAATATACTTAGCTGTATATTTATGTATTCCTTTTATATTTACACACCATTATGTGACAGTTATAATAATTAATAAGGCTTATAAGTTTCTGTTTTCTCTGCGAGTAGAAAATGTAATCTGGTTACTACTAGATAATTCAGTCACTTTTCATATAAACCCAATCTCTTAGGGTTTTTATTCCCTCTACTTTTCCTTCACACTGGGACCATAAAGTTCTCTCAGGCATGGGCATGCCCTGGTGGACAGAGGCCGGGATCTAAGCTCATCATCTGTCCTGTTGGCTTCATTATGATGGAGTTTGCACTGCCAATCCCACAGCATCTGCTCCATGTGTCCCCGGCTGAGGAAGCTATGTCTGTCCTCCCAGAAACAGTGATTCTTCCATGAGGGGCACTATCCCTCTTTTGACTTGGGCCAGCCTCACTGCAGCTGGCACCGGGCCTGGCTGTCCATCCCATAGCTCCTGCTGCAGGCTGCCCTTGCTGTAACAGCAGGGAGCCCTCAGCAGCCACGCTGGCCTTTGATCCTCAGATCTTTTCAGCACATCTCTCAGAAGCCAATGGAAGGCATCCAAATCTCTTTTCACTCCATCAGGTGCATTCGTGGGTGATGCTATTCTTAAACTGACAGTGCTGCCATTTCTACTCTACTGTGGCTGCCCCGAGTGGCCCTGGGCACTGCAAACCTGAATCCTTGGAGAGTTTGCTGTTTGCAGACTTAAGTAAGCTTCTATCTCACTACTCATTTTTTATTTTTATTTTTTTTGAGGCGGAGTTTCACTCTTCTTGCCCAGGCTGGAGTAAAATGGCGCGATCTCAGCTTACTGCAACTTCCGCCTCCCGGGTCCAAGCGATTCTCCTGCCTCAGTCTCCTGAGTAGCTGGGATTACAGGCATGTGCCACCACACCCGGCTAATTTTGTATTTTTAGTAGAGATGGAGTTTCACCGTGTTGGCCAGGCTGGTCTTGAACTCCTGACCTCAGGTAATCTGCCCACCGCGGCCTCCCAAAGTGCTGGGATTACAGACACCAGCCACCGTGCCCCGCCATATCTTGCTACTCTTGTGATTGTCTTTGAGCTCCTCCCAGTTCAGAGAAACTTCTTATTTCCACCCTTATGAGATCTCTCTGGTGCTTCTCTGCTTTCTGGTTCATGATTTAAAATCTGGGCCCCAAGTCTTTCAGGCTTTTGCTTTTTGAACGCAAAGCTATTACCTCTTGAAATATTCAGCTCTTAAAAAATCTAAAGGACCCTGCCTTCAAGATTGCTGCTTCCACTCTGAATTTATAGAGCCTACTTTTGTATTCAAAGCCAAGAATTTGGAGGTGGTTTTTTTTTTTTTTTTTTTTTTTTTTTTTTTTTTTTTTTGGAGACGGAGTCTTGCTCCGTCGCCCAGGCTGGAGTGCAGTGGCCGGATCTCAGCTCACTGCAAGCTCCGCCTCCCAGGTTCACGCCATTCTCCTGCCTTAGCCTCCCGAGTAGCTGGGACTACAGGCGCCCGCCACCGCGCCCGGCTAGTTTTTTGTATTTTTTAGTAGAGACGGGGTTTCCCCGTGTTAGCCAGGATGGTCTCGATCTCCTGACCTCGTGATCCACCCGTCTCGGCCTCCCAAAGTACTGGGATTACAGGCTTGAGCCACCGCGCCCGGCCGAATTTGGAGTTTTTAAATCATTTTGTTTGTATTTATCTGTTTTGGAATCCTCTCTTCCTTGGCGCAGTAAGCCAATGTGAATTTTAGGTGTAAAACAAAAATAATAAAACTATACAAAGCATAAAGATGACAGAGGTGACTTTAAATGTTTGATCCCAGGATAAAAAACAGTTTTTCTAACTTAAAAGCAATAGAAAAAAATCAAAGGAAAAATAGCAATAGTTTTGATTACATAAAAACTAAACTCTTTAGTGTTAAGAAATCACATAATATTGAATGAAGAAAATAATAGACTGGGAAGCCCATTACCCAAATGTGAGAGACAAATGATTAATATACTTAATATATATTCATAAAAATCAATTATGAACACAAATGCACCATAAAATAAATATGCAGAGCACATAAACATAAGAAGAGATATTAATGACTAATAAAATCATAAATATATGCAAATTAGGAGAATAAATATGTTAAAAACATTTAGGTACATTCTCATATTGCTAAAATGTGTGCAAATTGATGTAATTCTTTCTGGAAAGCAAATTGAAGCCAGGATCTTTGAAAATTCAGGCCAGGAACAGTGGCTCACGTTTGCAATCCTAGTACTTTGTGAGGCCAAGATGGGAGGATCGCTTTAGCCCAGGAATTTGAGACCAGCTTGGGCAACATAAGGAGACCCCGTCTCTACGAAAATTAGAAAAAATTAGCTGTGCATGGTGGTGTTTGCCTGTAGGTGCAGTTACTTAGGAAGCTGAGGCAGGAGGATTGCTTGAGCCTGGGAAGTCAAGGCTGTAGTGAGTTGTGATTTCACCACTGCACAACTCCAGCTTGGGTAACAGAGTGAGACCCTGTCTCAAAAAAAAAAAAAAAAAAAAAAAAAAAAAAATTCAATTCTTTATTTTTATAATTCTACTTCTAAGAATTAGGAAGTTAAAAGAATAGATGGGTATAAGGTAAAAATCAAAAGTTGGTGAGATAACAGTTCATAAATATGGAACATTCATGACTTTACTTTTTGGTAGAGAAAAGAAGAATGATCATATATTGCTTCTGTAATTAGAAAAAAAGTATTATTAAGCTAAGGGCAGACAATTGTACCTTCTTTTGGGTAAACTTTGAAAAAGTTTCTATAAAGTGCTGTTTTCTTTAAATATTCCAGTGATTAGACTATTTAGCTCTCTGTCAATAAGATAACCTCTATAATCTATAAGCATAAAATAATACAAGCTGTGAACAACTGTACTTAAAATTACATGAGTGAGAAGATTTCAAAAAATGTTAAAAATGAGCACCTTTTAAAATATAAATATCTTTGACATCTGGAAGAACAGTCTCAAATCTTCAGCAAGCTATCGAGTGACCCCATCTATCTGTCAAATTGAGCAGCATTTGTGTTTTGCTTTACCCTTTACAACACATGTGTGCACTCATGGATCATTTCTTTGTTAATCCTCACAACACTCTGGGGCAGGAGTAACTGTTAACGTTCTTCAGTGTATCAGTAGAAAACTGGCTCAGGGGTTAAGTAACTTGTCAAAGGACCAAAACACCTCTTAGGTGTAGAAACGCGATTCGAATCTTAGCCTTCTCGTGGGGAATCCCCAGCTCACTCCACTGCACCATGTAGCTTCTCTACAGCTTTCCAGTAACCCAGTAGAGTCCTGGCAACAAAACAGAAGTGTTAAAAAGAAACATTTTTTACAAGATTTTTCAGATTTGAAGCTTTGTTTTAACTTTTGAGAATGTGATGCCATCTGGAAGTGGTATCCCATTTTAAAGCTGAGACAGTGATTCATGATTTCCTGACCCATATATACTGTTTACTAGTTTTATTTTTCCTTCTTCCAAGACATTTTCTACAGACAGGAGACAGATGGCTGAAACACTGAAACATCCAAGGCTGCTTCATTGCACGACTCCAGGAGCTCCATTCACATCATAAACTGTGTGAAGGGCACTGTCTGGAATTGTGCAGTGCCTAGCCTGTGCAGCTGTATGTGGCCCTCTGCCTTTTGTTGAGGTACTCAGCTCAGGTAGTGTTAGTTCTGAGGATGGTGGCCAGCACAGGAATCTGAATCATCACATCCTGAATTTTACTCCATCTACTATAGCCATAGCACCCTCTCTAAGTCCTAGGTCATATCTATATATCTATATCTATATCTATAGCAGAAGATACTCTAAGAAAACAAATATTTGATTATTGGCTAAGCTACAACTGTGTTCCCCTAACTCAGTGGTTTTTAACCCTGGGCACACTGGCAATGTCTAGAGACACTTTGGGTTGTCACAACTGAGGATCTTGTAGGTAGAATCCAGGGATGCTGCTAAACATTCCAAAGGGCATAGGATATCCCCCTCACAACAAAGAATTAACTGGCTCAAACTGTCCTTATTAATGCAGAACCCTAAATGGACACCCTTTCTGATGAGTTGGGCTGATTCATGTGTGAAACCTTGAGGATTTTCTTGGCTCTTTTAGTCAGGTCTTGAATAGGAGCAGCTTAGGGGCTCTTTTCCCTGAAGTCCACACTCGATAATTTCCTCTTGAAAATTTTCCACTCCCTTTGTGAGAAAATTCGAAGCAGAGGTCCTTCCTGCAGAGAGCTTATCTAAATCATTCACCCAATGCCTTTTTTGGCCTGTGAGGTTCCATGTAGCAAACTCCTGAGGGCAGAAAAAGCACATGGCTGGAGTAGAAGTCATGTCCTTGAGCATGCCCTGAGAGTTCTCTCTACTTTCATCCCTGAGGCACTTCCACAGGGGGAGAAGAAGACATGCACGCCTGTGAGGAGATGGAGAGCCTGGCCTGAAGCAGGTCACTGACATATCTGTTGATCCTCTAGTTTTATCTTAAAAATATACATGAATTTTTATTCTAGTCTGTAATATATCTATGTTAACTTTTATAAAATTGTTCTAATTATCAGATACTTTCCACATTTTTTCTCCAAGCCTTTGAATAAAATGAAAACTCCATGAACATGCATGTATTTACCCTGTTGCTTTGCTTATATGACCATGTAGAGTTTTTCTCCATTGCCCTTCTTCTGGGGGCTTGGCAAAAATCAATCCTAAGGTCCTTGGACCTTGAACTCCTAAAGGATCCCAGTTGTAAGAATCTGAGGAATGTTAGACCAAGCCAAGGTGGTGATCACAGGCATAGAGGTGTCGAGCACAGATGAAGGTCCGGCCTGTGTATGTGTCTTAAGGAGGATCAATCTCAGCATCCCTGCTCTGCATACAGGAACCATGAACTAGAGTGCATATCATATGAAAGACAGGAGCCTGAGAGAGCCACTTCCAAGTTCTAGCCAACAGACACTCAGGATGGGCCTGAGAAGTGTCGACTTCAATGATTCCTCTGGTCCTGAGAAATGGGAGGCAAACTAAAGGAGAAGCTACTAGGCAGGGGCAAGGGATGCAGCTGTGGAAAGAGATGCAGTCCGTGGCAAGCATTACAGCACTGGGTAAAGTTACAGGATTGTGTTCCTTTTGAGGTGTTTTCAAGTACAACTGCTCTATTAGAAATCAATGATATAAGGAGAATATTATAAGCCTCATAATGACATGCCAGGGTCTAGACTGAGATCGATATGGATTTGAATTCTGATTCTGCCATTTACTGGCTCTGCAACTTCAAGTTATTTTGTGTGCCACAGACTCAGTTTCTCATCTATAGAATGTGAATAATGGTAATAAGACATTTCTATTTATTTATTTATTTATTTTTGAGACAGAGTCTTGCTCTGTTGACCAGGCTGGAATGCAATGGCGTGATCTCGCCTCACTATGGCCTCTGCCTCCCCGGTTCAGGCAATTCTCCTGCCTCAGCCTCCCAAATAGCTGGGATTATAGGCACCCTCCATCATGGCTAATTTTTGTGTTTTTATAGAGACTAGAGATGTATTTCTGTAGAGACTAGAGATGGGGTTTCACCATGTTGACCAGGCTGGTCTTGAACTCCTGACCTCAGATGATCTGCCTGCCTCCGCCTCCCAAACTGCTGGGATTACAGGTGTGAGCCATCGCGCCTGGCTACATTTCTTAAGGCATTTCTCCCTATCACTGGTGGGTAATGCTTCTCAGATCTTCTTCTCAGCTTTTCTCTCTGATATCTCATTTGGAAACTGATACTTTGATGACATATGTTGGGTGGGTGCAATTCTGTCTTTTAAAAAAAAGCCTCTATTCAAATCCAGATGATGAATTTATCTGCTTGGCTTATGTGAAGAGGACTGGGTGGTATTCATAATCAAAGCTTGAACATCTGTGGGTCTGCAGCCTTCTCTCTTCCTGGAAAGGTTAGAGAAGAAATGAATTCAAATTTCTAAATTTCAATCTGCCTGTCCTCATTATAGTGTTGAGGGGTGAGTAGGTCATTTCCTCACAGAGTATCAGTGTCAAATGGCTTTTTGAAAGAACATTGAGAGATTTCTTCTTGAGTAGTCTAGTGTAAAATAGACTACTAGTCTATTTTTTTAATAAGTGGATAGACTCTTCTATTTTAACACCTCTCATTCTTTTAAATATTTGGAGTACAAACTAGACTTATGTGCTTAATCAATAACATGTCCTTTGAGGTTAGTGATTACACAGAATGAAGTTTCATTGTACCAGTTTTTGGATTGGAGATCCAATGAGAAGACACATCAGCATTCCACTCAGTGCTTTCTCACTAAAATCCAACAAAGTTGGATTGAACCAACAAAGCTTTTCTGAAATAATTATAAATGACTTTAAATACATTAAGGTGATGAAACAAGCTATCTTTTGGAAAAGAGCAAAGAATAAATGATCTATCTCTTTGGAAAAGAGCAAAGAATAAATTAGTAAAGAATTATCTTAAAATATCAACAAAGAGAATTAAAGTATTATGTTTCTCATTTTCCTTTGCTTTTTTTTCCTACAGTTTTTGTGATTGTTTAATGCCTTTTCAGCTTTAGATACTTAAGATTAAAGAAATTACTTTCTATATTATTTCTTCCGATTCCTTCACAGATATTTCTCTGGGTTTCATTCCAGGAATTCTTCATTGTGAAAGGGAAAATTTGACTATTGAAACAGAACATCAACAACATTCATTTAATTTATTTATCTCAAATTACTGGACATTTATGTGGATTCAGAGCTGCTTTGTTAAATTTGGTCTCTGAAATGTAATACTGGTCTAGAGAATCTGAAGTTTACAAGAATTGTGTAAACTTCACATGCATTAACACTCTTTTGTCCTCTAAAACGAATCCACATCAAGTTCCCAAGAGTCAACAGCAGTGGTCCCCAACCTTTTTGGCACCAGGGACTGGTTTCTTGGAAGACAATTTTTCCATGGACCAGGGTGGTGGGGATGGTTTCGGGATAATTCAAGCACATTACGTTTATCGTGCACTTTATTTCTATTATTACTACATTGTAATATATAATAAAATAATTATATAACTCACCATAAGATAGAATCAGTGAGAACTCTGAGCTTGTTTTCCTGCAACTAGACAGCCATCAGGGGCTGATGGGAGACAGTGACAGATTATCAGGTATTAGGTTCTCATAAGGAGCATTCAACCTAGATCCCTTGCATGTGCAATTCACAAAAGGAATTGTGCTCCTATGAGAATGCTATGCCACTGCTGATCTGACAGGAAGCGGAGCTCGAGCTCAGGTGGTAATGTGAGGAACAGGGGGCAACTGTAAATGTAGATGAAGCTTCACAGGCTTGCCCGCTGCTCACCTCCTGCTGTGTGACCTGGTTCCTTACAGGCCAGGAACTGGTTCCAGGGGTTTGGGGACCCCTGGTCAACAGTAGCTGTTGCATGGCTGCTGGAGCACAAGTCCAGAGTCCAGCTCACTCATGCTTTCCTTCTGCATTTGCAATTTTTTTCCTCTCCTCTTTCTCTAGCCTATTTAACCCATCACTTCTGCCCGATGTCTTAGGCTTCAAACCTTATAGTAGTAAACACTGCCTGCTGCTTTCCTGTCTTTCTACCATCCCAATTAGTCACCAAGCCCAGTGTTACCCATCAAATATCTGTCTAAATAACAACTATATTGGAGCCATTCCTGTGAAGAAAAAGTTTCAAAGTTCCATATTTTTTACAGAATAATGACCCAACTTGTTCGCCTGGCATTGTGGGATCTCCCGTATTCACCCTAGCCTACCTTTGGTTTTATGTCTAATTCACTGGTATATTTACTTTATGCTCCCAGGAAACTAAGATTATAGAGGTTTCCTGATTATATCCACTGCTAACACGTGCCAGTTTCTACCATTTAATTTAAATTACTTTAAATTTAAAAAATTATACAGCAACACATGATGATTTTAGAAAACATGGAAAATGTAGATGAGCAAAATGAAAAAAAATCAAATTCCAGAGATAATCATTGCCAACATTTTACTGTATTCTCTTTCAGACTTTTATCTATGCATAGTTATACATGTGTAGATTTATAAAAATAGAATTTTACTACATATACTATAATCTGATGTTCAATAACTATATTATTGAACATAATTCCATGCTTATACTTTCCTATCTTGTCTATCAAAAGTATTGATGTTTAAAGATATGATCTCCTATTTTGGTCACTTGTTTTTCATTTTGTTTATAATTTAAAATAATGCTTCTATAAACTTGTAGCTAATCTTTTGCACACATAATTAATATTTTTGAGTAATTCCTACTAGCGAAATTGTTTCTCTAATATCTTTAATGTTTTCTTATCAATCCTGTTTTCAAATCTTAATAATTTCTGTTTTTCTTCTTTGGGCCCCATGTGACTTCATTCCATTTTTATGGAAGTTTGAACATGAAACTCAGACCTAGTAATCTAAGAAAGGATTGGACCAGAGTTAAGGACAAGATAGAAATGACTTTCCACCTCTTAGAGCTCATAATCCTTGTTAATTTTAACCAGAATTACATGAGCTAACAACAAAACTTACTTTTTAGATGGTTTATATTGAGTTGGCCCTCCACCTCCTCATCTCTTTTTTTTTCTCATTATACTTTAAGTTCCGGCTACATGTGCAGAACATGCAGGTTTGTTACGTAGGTATACATGTGCCATGGTGGTTTTCTGCACCCATCAACCCGTCATCTATATTAGGTATTTCTCCTAATGCTATTCCTCCCCTAGTCCCCCATCACACACTGCCCCCCCACCGACAGGCCCCGGTGTGTGATGTTCCCCTCCCTGTGTCCATGCGTTCTCATTGTTCAACTCTGACTTATGAGTGAGAACATGCGGTGTTTGGTTTTCTGATCTTATGTTAGTTTGCTGAGAATGATGGTTTCCAGCTTCATCCATGTCCCTGCAAAGGACATGAACTCATCCTTTTTTATGGCTGCATAGTACTCCATGGTGCATATGTACCTCATTTTCTTTATCCAGTCTATCACTGATGGGCATTTGGGTTGGTTCCAAGTCTTTGCTATTGTGAACAGTGCTGCAATAAACATACTTGTGCATGTGTCTTTATAGATTTATAATCCTTTGGGTATATACCCAGTAATTTCTTTTGACTGAATCAGCTCAGTCACTTTCCACAGTGCTATGGATCAAATTTAAGTTTTGTTATTGTGACAGAAACTTTATACATTTAGATTTGCCTGGCTAGCTTCCACAGGCTGTTTTTTCAAAGAGATATTTGGTCTATCATTCAGGTAATCTTCCACTGATTGGCTGTTAATTTTATTCTGCCCTATGTGTTGAAAAATCATTTATTAAGCCTCTTTGGTGTAGACGGCTTTGTGCTAGGTGATGAATAGGATGGTTTCTCCTGAGGAGCTCATGGTTTAGCAGGGGAGGTGGACTTGTAAATACCCAGATTTCTTCACTGTGACATGTGCAGCAACAGAAGCATGTGCAAGGTAGAGGAGCTAGTAATGCCTTTCTAGAGGGGTCAGGGAAGTTGTCCTAGAAGAGGGAACAACTGAGTTGCATTTTTGTAAGATAAACAGGGATTCCACAGGTGATTGTGCAGCAGGAAGGGTGGGGAAGAGAGAGAGAGCACTATTTTCAAATGTGATGGAGCCCAGAAAAACACGGTGTATTTAGGGAACCATATGCAGAATGCTATGACTAGAAAATTTGCTATGGGGAGAGGAAAGGGGTGATGAACCTGGAGGGGAGGATAGTGATTAGCTCAGGAATAGCGTTGGGCTATTGTGCTCTTAGACTTGACGCTGGTGGTGTTAAACCCCTGACTTGATGAGATGGGTGTTTTAGAAAGATATATAGCAATGTGGTGCCTGGATTTCAGGAGGAAGATATTGGGAACAAAGAGACCAATTAGGAGACCATTGTGATTACTCATGAAAGAAATTAAGAAGATGGAGACAGAAGAGTGATGATGGCAGAAAAGAAAAGATGCTCATGGTGCTGGACCAGGTCAAGGGCCTTGGGGGTTGAATGGCACAGGGCTGAGAAAGGACTTAAAAATACAGGGCAGCATGCTTGAATGATCCAAGAGGGTTTAGTGGAGAAACCAAAACTGAGAGTCAGTTATTCTAAGAGAGGCATCAACGGAAAAATATGAGTAGGGAGCAAAAACTACAGGAGATACAAGCTAGGCCCTAGGAACAGTAAAGAATATTCCAGAGCTATGAAAAAAATCAACGGATTTTCTAAGTAGAGCAAACAAATAACATTAACAGAATATTCACAAATAGACTACAAAGTAAAATTTTCCTCCAACACGAAAATCTGGTAAAATCCCAGCAAAAGAGAAGTTCTGGAAGGAAAAAAAATGCTGAATTGATTTCAAGTAATTTTGAACTGAATGTGAAAATCTTATTTAGAATAACATGTTCAAATTTCATGGGCAGCTCTAATAGGCACTAAACACTTCCCCTATTTTACTGGCTTTTTGTTCCTGGCAGGGAGGAATGTGTATACTTGTCATATCCTTTACTGGAGAAAATAGGCAAAAATGTGTTATTTATAGATGCTGAAAATGATCCTTCCAAGTAATAATATTTGGCAGTTGTCCTCCTCTTTTTGACAGGAATCTTTTACCTCCTTTGGTTTGGACTATGTTCTAGTTTATGCAATGCCATGGAACAAACTACTTCAAAGAATTAGTGGCTAAAAACACCAATATTTTACTTATGAATCTGTAACTTAGAGCTCAGGGGGAGCACCCTGTCTCTGAGCCACTTGATATCAGCTTTGGCAGCTGAAGGTGGAGGAATGAAATTATTTGAATGTTCTCTACTCACATGTTTGGTGGTTGATGCAAACAGCTGAGGTCTGGAACAACTGGTGCTTCATGGCCATCTCTCTCTATTTCTATATGATTTCCCCAGTAGGGTGGCTTCAGCATAGCCAGATGTTTTTCATATGTAGATGGGAGACTCCCAAGACATGTCCTTCAAGAGAGAGAAAAAGCTAGGCAGGAGCTGTGTTGCTTTTCTAACGTTCCTCAGATGATACTAAGTGTCTCTTTTGCTACATTCAAGTTATTAGGAATGAGTTGCCAAAGCCAGCCCACATCAGGGAAGGAGAATTAGACTCCATCTTCTCTGGGAGGAGTATCAAATGATTTGTCTTCAAACCACAGCAGTCTGGATGAACAGTTTGCAGAAAGTCAAATGATCCCTCTCCTCCAGGAGACCTACCATTGCAGCCATAGTTTGGTTGTATACTCTTTATTTTAGGGATTTCTACCAGAGGCCTCTTTTGACTGCATTCCATATTTGAGTTTCACCTAATCCAATCTTCCCAAGTTCAGGTCTTTATGACTTTTGATGGGCCCAGAGCCACATGGTATAGTAGAAAGCGGTAGTGTTCAGAATCAGAAGGACCTGATTAGTAACCTCCTGATCTCAGGTCTGCCGTTGACTTGCTGTGATCACCCTGTGACTCAGACAGACTTTCCACAGCATGTGGTATTAATTTAGACCACAAATAGTGTAGTTTTTCCTTTAATTAAAATAACCGTAAAATTTATGTGTGGAACAGTTAACAAACTTTATTGAGCTCTTCTTACATGCAAAATGCCATGCTGGGATCTAGGGATGTACAAAGACTGGCCTAAGGGAAAGTAGAGGCTGGTGCTTAGCAGTAAGTGGAGGCAGTTTGCAAACGGAGGTCAGTAGTATGCTTAGACCAGGGCCACCAGGGCTTTTGCCCCAGGCTCCATGCCATCCACTGTCCTTCCCCCAAACCCCAACGTCAGCGACTCCTGTGCTCTGAAGTCTCTTCCTCAGAGTTTTCTAAGTGCCTTTCTGATGCTTAGAACTTGCCAGGGCTGGCAGTGCCATCTGGTCAGGGTGCTCTGAACCCGAATGAGGCCCAGCGCAGGCCCCGGCCTTCCTTTCTCACCTTCACGGTGCTCTCTGACTCTTCCCACTCTCACGTTCCCTATGTGCGGGGTTGACCAGTTGTCTCACAGGAGCTTCGGGACTCACACCTGTGGGTTTATTACCCTCCATTTCTCAGTTCTAGAAGGGCATCCTGGCAAGCAGATAGCTTCCACTGGATCGCATGGTATCTCTCTTATAGGATGCCATGAAATCAGGCCACCAGAATGATGCTGACATGCTGATTCTGAGGTCTGAGAGTTTTAATTTCTAACAAGTTTCCAGGTAATACCGATTCTTCTGGTCAGGAAAACCCTTTGAGAACCAACAAATTTTTGTGAAACTGTGTGTCTTGTGAGTGAACAATGTTGTATTCTTTGTAATCCTTTGGGACATTTTGTTTTTACATTACTGAAGTACTGATAAAATGCCTAGCTGAAGAGCAATGCGGGTCTAAATTTTATCATCTAAACACCAGATGCACACAGTGATATTGATTCAGGCATCATCCTCTAGAATATCTCTCTGTAAATGCCCTACCCAACTAATCTGCACTGTTGGTCACTACATAGTTAATGCAATGGGTTTCTCATCCATGTGGCTCACATGAACGCCAAGAAGGCCATGCATATTTGGCTTAAGGAGCAGAAAGGCAAATCTATATCTCTGGGACTGCCTAATTCTTACTGTGGCCGAATACCACAGGAGTGGGTATGAATATCCCTTCCTTTATATATTGTTCCAAAATCTTTGGTGAAAATGAAATTTAAAAAAGTAAAATCTAATCCATGTTTACTGAAGGAAGTAGCTCTTCAGAGGAAAATATAATGGATATTGGGGGTGGGGGATTGCTTTGGGAGTTTGTATTTTATAGAGGGGACTGAGGTTATGGCCAGAATTCCTAAAGGGGCAGAGTCTGAAGTCTCCCAAAGAAGACCAGCAGGCCAAATGACTCATTAATAGTTTTGGGAGTTTCCAAGGACATTTGTAGTGTCCATGATTGAAGACAGCAGGAGATCCTTAGCAATCAACATTTACTGCATAACCAGTGAGTGACAAGTCCACCCCAAGATGTGGGTTTTGCAGAATGAATAGGCCCCCAGGGACTCACATTATAGTACCCCCTCTCCCCACATCTCCCATAAGCCACTAAGAAGCATTGATGAGCAGGGAGGGATCTAAAAAGGGTGTCAACCAGGCACCACAGAAATCAGAGGAGGGAGATGCACGTAGGAAAAAATATTATAGAACATGGTAATAGTTCCCAAACATTATGTTAGTTGGCTCCCAATTTCTATTTGGGAGGGAATATTATTCCTCCTTTAAAAATGGGGAAACTAAAGCTCAGAGACTTGCCCAAAATTATGCAGCTAGTATCACAGAGCCAGGATACAAATAATCTATACACATATGGTGTATATAGAAAGGTATGTTAGGAACAGGTGATCTGTGTCAAATCATCACTCAATCGTCTACTAGCTATAGTCTAGTTACTGAATTTCTCTGAGTTCTTAGTTAACTCTTACACAAAATAGGCCTGTCTTATAGAAACCAGGCTTATGGTGAAGAAGAGGTAAGAAACAAAGTGCCTAGTTCGGTGTTGGTCACATAGTAGATGCTAAAAGACTGACTTCCTTCCCTTCCCGCCTCATCTCCCCTGAGATGGCTCCATGCCGGAGGCACAAAACAGATGTTTCTCTCAAATAAATTACTTTACCTTTACAAGTCTTAATTTCCTCATTTATAAAATAAAGATAATGGGGCTATCTACTTTATTTATTTTATTTAATTTATTTTTTTTGAGATGGAGTGTCACTCTGTCACTGAGGCTGGAGTGCAGTGGCACAATCTCGGCTCACCACAAACTCCGCCTCCCGGGTTCACATCATTTTCCTGCCTCAGCCTCTCGAGTAGCTGGGACTACAGGTGCCTGCCACCGCACCCAGCTAATTTTCTGTATTTTTAGCAGAGATAGGGTTTCACCATGGTCTCAATCTCCTGACCTCGTGATCCACCCACCTCGGCCTCCCAAAGTGCTGGGATTACAGGCATGAGCCACCACACCCAGCCAGGGATATCTACTTTATAGAGTTGTTGTGACATTTATTTTATTTTTTATTTTTTTTTTGATGGAGTCTCATTCTGTCGCCCAGGCTGGAGTGCAGTGGCATGATCTCTGCACTGCAACCTCCACCTCCGGGTTCAAGCGATTCTCCTGCCTCAGCCTCCAAAGTAGCTGAGATTACAGGTGTGTGCCACCACGTCTGGCTAATTTTTGCATTTTTAGTAGAGACAGGGTTTCACCATGTTAGCCGAGCTGGTCTCGAACTCCTGACCTCAAGTGATCCACATACCTTGGCCTCTCAAAGTGCTGGGATTATAGGCATGAGCCATGGTGCCTGGCCTGTTGTGGCATTTAAATGAGATGATGCACATTAAGTACATAGCATAATGCATAGCACATGCTTAGTGCTCAGTAAATGTTAGCTATCGTTAATAATAACAGAAATGAACATTCAAGAATCTAGGGTTCTTGGAGTCAGAGGGACAATGTGCCTGCTCTTTGATTTTGTGCCTTGCAACTGGCAGCCCTTTAAAGCTGAGCTGGGGAAGGCCCATGCCCAGGAGGAAGTCTGGAGGCCCCAGGGTGAAATTGGGCTGTTTGGATCACCGTTTTATCTCCTGTTCATGGCATACACCTCTTGCCAAGGAGATGGCAGGATTTTCTTTCAAATAAAACAGAATTTTGCATAGTCCTCAGAAGAATTTTTTCTTCTGTTGCTGAATGGAGCTTCTAAAGGGCTTTTTGCAGGAGTGAAGAGAATGAAATAGTTGACTTCTCTATCACAGCCCCTGGTTTAATAATTAGACATTCCGGGAAAAAGTGCTTTGGCAGAAGTCAGCTACATTTTATTTTGACAGGCAGAGTCTTTTGTTTTCCCTTTCCTTCCTGTTCCATCATACTCATGGATGAAAGTATTCGGAAGTTTGGAGCTTTTGTAACATATTTCACTGCTTAGGACTATAATGTATGGTAAAACATTCCTTAAAGGTCACAGTGAGAAATATTTTATGGTAGAGAGATTATTGGAAAGGCCGGCTTCCAGTATAACCCAGACAGCATCTACTTGGGATATCTTAAAATTAAAGCTATATTATAACTTCTTCAGATTTTTATTCTATCTTCGGAATGGGGAGCTAACACTGCAGAATTTTAAAAAGGTAGGAGGGTGCAGGGCGTGGTGGCCCCGCTTGTAACCCCAGCACTTTGGGAGGCTGAGATGGGTGAACTGCTTGAGCCCAGGAGTCTGAGACCAGCCTGGGCAACATGGCAAAACCCTGTCTCTACAAAAAAATACAAAAAATTAGCCGGGTGTGGTGGTGCGTGCCTTGCCTGCAGCCCCAGCTACTCCAGAGGCTGAGGCAGGAAAATCCTTTGAGCCCTGGAGGTCGAGCTGCAGTAATCCGTGATCATGCCACTGTACCCCTGCCTGGGTGACGGAGCAAGACCCTCTTTCAAAAACAAACAAACAAACAGACGTGGGAGGGCACTGAAGCAGAGAGATCAAGGCATGCATTCCAGCTCAGCCATTGAATTGTCCGTGGCAAGTTATTAAAAAATCTGTGATCCCATCCTGGCTAACACGGTGAAACCACGTTTCTACTATAAATACAAAAAAATTAGCGGGGCGTGGTGGCGGGTGCCTGCCGTCCCAGCTATTCAGGAGGCTGAGGGAGGAGAATGGCGTGAACCCGGGAGGCTGAGCTTTCGGTGAGCTGAGATCGCGCCCCTGCACTCCAGCCTGGACGACAGAGCGGCTCCGTCTCAAAAAAGAAAAAGGCCGGGCGCGGCGGCTCATGCCTGTAATCCCAGCACTTTGGGAGGCCGAGGAGGGTGGATCATGAGATCAGGAGATCGAGATCGTCCTGGCTAACACAGTGAAACCCCGTCTCTACTAAAAATACAAAAAATTAGCCGGGCGAGGTGGCGGGCGCCTGTAGTCCCAGGTACTTGGGAGGCTGAGGCAGGAGAATGGCGTGAACCCGGGAGGCGGAGCTTGCAGTGAGCAGAGATTGCGCCACTGCACTCCAGCCTGGGAGACAGAGCGAGACTCCGGCTAAAAACAATCAAACAAACAAACAAACAAACAAACAAAAAAACCAAAAAAAAAAAATCTGTGATCTTCGGCATCCTCATATGGAAAATGGCAGTAATAAGCCCAACTTTGCAGGGTGGTTTGGAAAATGAGGGGACGTTTGTAAAGCTCACAATGTGGCACATAGTAATTGCTCAATACATTTAGATAAATATTAGGTCCCTCCCCTGGCCGCCTGCAGTGCTTTATAGTTGAGTGCTCATGGGCAAGTCTGGTCTCAGTTTACCCATCTGTAAAATTAAGGGGCTTGATCAGCTCTTCACACACTGTAATTTGTATCAGGCCTGAAAAGTCTCTGAGTCTCTGATTCTTTATGTTGTCATCATTCAACAATGCTGAATTGAATTAGCTCCAGGTGAAAGGTGGAATGACCACAGGTATCTGGGTGGCCTGGGTGGCTTCCATGGCAGAGTGACTTTTGACTGGGCCTGAGGAACAAGGTAGAGGGATTCGGGTAGGTAACAGCCTGAGTCCTTCTGGCCAGGAAGGTTCAGCCCAAGCCTACATGGAGTTCTAAATAACCAACCAATTCCAGAACCAAGCTAGGCACTTGTGACAGGTTCAGACTATTGTATTATTCAGCTTCCTTTTGGTGAGAAACAGCAGAAACCCTATAAAAACCAGTTGGAACCCTGTAAAAATCAGCATGAAAGGGACTTCATTGTCTCATTAATCCTGGCAGTCAATGGGATAGATCCATACACTACTGGATTGAGGACCTCAAATGATGTTGTCAGGGCATTTTATCTCTACATGTTTCTGTTCTTCTTGTCTGTCTTTTTGAATGTTGGTCTTGTATTTTTCCTCCTGTTTCTGATAGACTTTCTCCACCTGAGAGCCACCCTGGATCTTGGCAGACCTAGGCTTGCAGACTTTGGTTTACAATGCCATAGGGATACAATACAGTGCAATACAGTACAATACAATACAGTAGAATAGAATAGAATAGAATAGAATACGATGCAATATGATACAATATAACAGAAATAGAGGTCTCCTCTCTCCCCTTGTCCACACATCAGTCCTGTAGAAGGGCTCTGATTGGAATTTGTTAGCTGTGTGCTCATTCCTTGGATGAGCATATGATAGCATGTTAAATAGCATGCTGCCGTGCTCAAAATACAATGCCCTGGACAATGCGGTCACCAGTGTGATCGGGAGCCAGGTGGGCATTGTGATTTATAGTCTGATGATATCTATGTGGAATGCAGAAGCTACTGTTCACCGACACAAAAAGATGTGCCAGACAAAAACAAACCAACACAACCTGAAGAGATGCTCATGACAGGAAGCTCAGCAATAGAAATAAATCCCTGTTTTGGCCCAGTTTCCTGTCCATTCAGAGATGCTTTGACTCTCCAGAGACCACTGAGAAGCACAGCAGTGTACCGCCGGGTCTCACCTCCAGGAATTTGACTTTTTTTCCCTACTAGTAGCTTCCTCTTTTCAATATCTTATTCACAAATATTACATACCATTGTCCATCACTGATGTTTTTCCAGTGTCAAATTCCTCACCTCCACTGTGCTTTCATTTCTCCTGCCTGCAAAACTCCAAGTCAGCCAAACCGCCCCATTTCTCCAGGCTTACAACTGGACTTCTGGGCACTCCAGGAGGTAGTCACAGGTCTGCACTAGCAAGTGCTACTATAAATTCATGGCCTCCAACTTCAGGCAGGCCCCATTCCCAGGCAGCTCTTTCATCCACTGTGGAGACAGTGGCCATTTTAGAACATCCTCCACTTGCTGATTATTCTGTTTCTCCTGCAGATCCATTCTCAACCTCTGTCTTTTCTGTGTCCTTATTGTCCAACCTCTACAGACTATCATCTGGCTCCCTTGGCCTCTGGCTTCCTGTTGGGCTTGGTCAAGGGAAGCACCAGCAGAAGAATGAGAGGGCAAGAGGAGAGGAAAGTTGGGCTGCTTATTTTCCGCCTTCCTCCCTTCCTCACCATGCAGTCTCCACAGCCTCACCTCCTATTTGTGAAGGATAAAACATGGTCTGTCTAGCTCTGAATGGGTAGCATATCTGTTTAAAAGATCATACTAGCTGGGTGCAGTGGCTCACGCCTGTAATCCCAGCACTTTGGGAGGCCGAGGCAGGCGGATCATGAGGTCAGGAGATTGAGACCATCCTGGCTAACATGGTGAAAACCCATCTCTACTAAAAATACAAAAAATTAGCTGGGCGTGGTGGCGGACGCCTGTAGTGGAGAATGGCGTGAACCTGGGAGGCAGAGCTTGCAGTGAGCTGAGATCCGGCCACTGCACTCCAGCCTGGGTGACAAAGTGGGACTCCATCTCAAAAAAACAAACAAATGAAAAACTTGAAAAATAGTATTTCAGGAAGAAAATGGATTAAGAAACTGATTAGTTTGTCAAACATTGTTAATGCCAACATTGCACAGTTACTTTTTAGTTATAACTCACAAAGGAAATCACTGGGAAAATTTAAATATGGTACATCAGCACTTACTAGAAGGTGCTATGGTCAGAATGGGCATCAAGACACAGGAAGGCATGTTTCATGCACCATTGAGGCAGAAAGCAGTGTCTTAAGAAGCTCACGGCCAGAAGCAGGTCTTAGGGTTTGAGGCAAAGAGAATTCACATATGGTCTTATTATATTAATAGAAGAGTCTGTGCTGCATTATGGGAAAATTACTTGCCCTGGTTTGAGTTGTATTTTCATCCCTACTCCTACTCTCCCTTCCCCCAACCCACCTGGGACGATCTGTACTAATCCTGCTAACCACTATTTGTCAGGAGGAAATTTTGTATAGAGAACATATGTATTTGACAAAATCAGGCACGTTTGGGGTGGTATGGCCATAGATGAAGACATATGTAGTCTTTAACAGGCATGCAGCTCAAGTTTGAAGAGTTGCTATTTTTCAAGTAATGAAAATTATGGAATAATAGTGAAAGAGCATGGATTTTGGAATCATTCAGGGATAGGTGCACTTAGAAAAGTTACCAAAACTCTGTAGGTCTCAGTTTTTTCTGTACCACTCAAAAATTATGCCTTCTCCACCCTGTTCAGCCACTCCATACACACAGTCCCCGCATACGTGCAGACTAAAGCCTCAAACTTCGATGTGCATATGAATCAACTGAGAAACCTTATTAAAACGCAGATCCTGATTCAGTAGGTCTGGGGTGATTCTGTGTTTTTTGTTTGTTTGTTTTGTTTTGATGAAGTCTCACTGTTACCCAGGCTGGAGTGCAGTGGCGCAATCTTGGCTCATGACAACCTCCACCTTCCAGGTTCAAGCGATTCTCCTGCCTCAGCTTCCCAAATAGCTGGGATTACAGGCAGGCACCACCATGCCCGGCTGATTTTTGTATTTTTAGTAGAGACAGAGTTTCACCATGTTGGCTGGGCTGGTCTTGAACTCCTGACCTCAAGCAGTCCGCCCACCTTGACCTTCCAAAGTGCTGAGATTACAGGCATAATCCACCACGCCCTGCTAATTCTGCATTTCTAGTAAGCTCCCAGGTGCTGCCCAGGAAGCTGGTTCTTGGACCACACTTTGAGAAGCAAAAAACTCTGTGTATGGATAATCTGAGTGTGAAAAGAAAATGAGCCAATGTTTTTTTGTTTTTGTTTTTTCATAGCAACTGAAAGTCCCACAATGTGCCCCAGCCTTTTCCAGGACTCCTTACAGGAATGATGGAAGTGCTGTGAGCAACTCTGAGGAGTCTGCACCCCTGCAGATGCTTGGGTCCCTCCGGTTGCTTCATTCTTAGTGTGGTCAGGTCTGCTGCCCCTACTGGCCCTGTCTCGTGCCTTCTCCTAATTTATGTCGTAACTAATCACAGCACCTTAGCCCTCTTATGGTGCCTTAAATAGTTATAGGGGAACCTCTATGCTTTCAGTCTCCTCACCATTAACCAGCCTGTGCAAAGTGTATCCTAAATCAGGCCACTGACATTTTGGAATAATGAGTTCCCTGGTGATATGGCCTAAACTTCACAGGTACTGGGTCATCACTGTACAAATCAGCTTTTGGAAGCTGGAAAAAAAAAATTGGGTCAAATGCTTCAATGTGCATTACATTTAAATAAAACATGTGTGGATACTTTGACACATTTAAAAAACACTCTAGGTGTTAAAATGGAAATAATATAACAATGAATGACAAGATGTTTCATTTATCACTTACTATGGCTAGATGCTTTATATTCAATATCTGTAATCCTCAAAGAAACATTGAATCTGTATTTTTCTCTTGTGCCAGTGGGGACACAGGAACTCAGGAGCAATAACTTGCCCAGTTTACACAGCTCATGTACAGCATAGCCCGGGTCCACCCACCTCTGTCTGATGCCTGTTAAACACCTTCTCCCTCTCCAGATCAACAGCTCTCTCAGGCATCCTTTTCATTAGACAACCGCTTCCCTAAACACATGCATTGTTTTAGTTTTGCTATTTACTTTCTCATCCCCAATATTTGTGGTTTTTATTAATGAGGTTCCCCTCAAGGCAATGTGATCATCATGTTGGAAAATATTAGTGAGAGGTTTCTTCAAAATATTCAGTCAAGTTGAAACCCTAAACAAAATGATATTCTTCTGTGTCAGGTGTGGGTGAGAAATGAAGTCATTTCTTTTTTTCTACCAGGTAGCAAGGCAGTATCAGTGTATAAAGGGTAGGAATAATGCATCCAAGATGTGGGTCGTTATTTGTTTTTTCACTGTAGGGCTGAAGAAATATTTAAGTTTGTACTGAGTCACACGTAGCCTCAGTGTGTTATTTTTATTGGGAGTGATTGAATTTTTGTGACTGAATTTATTTGAGTGATTGAATTATGAGTGATTGATCAGTCCCTAGGATTGAAACTAAGGCAATGTGACATAAACAAGAACTGGACCAAAGGAATCACAGCATCAAAACTCTGACAAGGGAGAAATGGATTTAGATATTGGACCCCCAAAATAGATTTTGTGAATTAGAAATGCCCTTTGAGTCTATTAGTAAAGGGCCTTTCAAGTTAAAAAAAAAAAAAAAAGATCTTTGAGAACATTATAGCAATAAAGGGCACTAGTTGGGCCAGGCTTACTGATAATCTGACATTCCGAATGTTTCCTGTAAGATAACAAAATGTCATCAATTCTAGTTGCCTGATCATTATCACAACTTGTCCACGTTTAAAAACAAGAAAGTAATTACTTCTCATTTTACACACTCTCTACTTTTCCTTTTTGGGACCATGCTCAGTTCTTTGTCTCTTCCAAAGGAGAGGAGGTGGTGAAGAAGCAGATGATTTATATAAGAGGCTGCTAGAGGCCCACAGAGGATATTATTTTTTTCTTGATGTTTCTTTAAAGCAGTGATAGCAAGGACAGCATAGCCTTTAGCACATATTTTGCTGATGGCTTCAATGTGTTTTCTTTATTTGCCAAACACTTAAATATTTTTAGAGAGAGTTGCTCCATGCTTTATAAATAGCGATGTTCTAAAACTTACCAAGATGCACTGTGTTTTCTTTCAATGATGATGTTCTAAAAGAAATGTGTGGCATATTTATGCAGCAAAAATGCTGTAAAAATACAAAGCAACTCCTTACACAGTGATAAGTATGTAAAAGGCGATAAAGATGACCAACAGTAATTCATGTTTAGCAAATTAACAGGAAGGAAGAAATCTTTTTTCCTTTGCCTGCACCAGGTGGGTAAGGAAAAAATCCAAGGCATTAGCGGAGCAAATAGCCAGTGTGCTACCTACTAATACCATTAAGTGAGAGTGAAAGAAATTGATCTCTCAAAACATAGTTAATGCACAGAGTTCTTTCATGGCTGGAAGGATTCCATACTCTTTGTGTAGGGAAATACCCTTCTCTATACTTTTGGGTGGTGGTCCTTGAGTCAGCAGCTGGGGGTCCTGGAAGGAATATATGGATAGTGAAACACAGCATCAGGGTTTGAGTCCCTGAAAGCTGCTTAAAGTAGAGCAAGTCATACAACCCATCTGGGCTTCCATTTCCTCATCTAAAAATGGAGAACGAAATGAGAATACATGTAAAAATGGTTCAGATCCAAAACTAGATGGGTATTAGTTATTGTGATCATTATTATTGTTATTCTGACTGTATATAGCAGCCTGGTTTGAACTTCTTCGTGCTGAGACTTGGAGGTCCATATCCTCATGCTCCTCCTGCTAGGCTCTGCCCATCATGGTCTATATCTACAACCTGCTTATCTGAAGATGTATGTGTTTCACTTACTTGGGAATAGTCTGATGTTCTACCAAGTTCAGAGGATGCAGGGGACATTGGAAACAAATGTGGATCATCTTAGAACGAAAATTGAAATAATTTTACTTTTTACACATCATGGTGGCCAGGAATACAAAAACATCACTCATTCCTCAGTGTGTAGCTCATGAAACCTTAATTCCCATTGATTACTGAATAAAAATTTTGGCAATTCAAGATAAACAGTCACCTTTGAAGGTAAAAACTCAGTCATTTTGGATTCTCTCCTCGCCTCCCTTCTCCGTAGGGGTGACCTGTGTTTCTAAGGGTCTTATGTATTATCTAAGCCGGGGCAGAGCACCTGGTCTCCATGCCATCCTCAGTCCTCAGGGGCCCACACTACAGGGCTGCTAACCCATGCGCCCGGGATGAGACTTTCTCCCCTCACATCTGTGGGCCTCCAGGGCCCCATTTGTGCCCTTTGTATCCCCTTGATCTCGACCCCAGCTTTCGCAGCTGCTGGCTTCCTCAGGCATTCCTGCACGACTTTTGATGGCAGGGACCACTGCTAGAGAAACGTTTGGCTGCTGTCCCACATCATGCTGGGGGGATGTGTAGGATGATTATACCTCCTGGTTTGCAGAAGACTTTGCCAGTTTTTGCCTGTTGTCTCTATGTGACTATTAATAGCACTCTTCATGCTCGAAAGTGTCCCAGTTTCGCAGTACATTCTACAATTGCTCAGGGTACAGGACTCAAGGAGGCTGCCCTCAGGCCTACGTTGCCATAATCTTCCACTTCGCTTCCACCTGGATGCCTCCTTGGACAGGGTAGGTCAGGCCCAGTGGCAACTCAAACCTTATCCAGTCCACTCCAATCCTTTCATCCTGCCTCAAGTTTCTTTTTGGCCTAAGGGAAAGGAGAGAAGGAAAGTAATACTTACAAAAGCGAATATTATTCTCCACTCCATGCCTTTATGCTCTAAGCTTTCTCCTTACTATTTTTTTTGGTGTGTGTGGTTATTCTACTCTTTTAATAAAAACATATCTGTTCAAACTGTAAGGTACTTCTAATCATTCAGTCTTTTAGGAAGCATTAGAAAAAAACATACATACTAATGAACAGTGAGTTTAGGCACAGGTTCACATAGTTTGTTTTACTTTCAGGAAATCCAGAACCTCTAGGAAATTATTAAATTATGAAGAAGTTACATTTAATAAGCTCTTTCCCTCAACTTTGGCTAAATGCGACCATTTATATAGCTACATTTAGAAAACTAAATGTAGAAAACTAAATGATCATGGAGCAGAAATGTAAAATGGTATATTTATTTTAATCTTTACTGAAAAATGATGTTTAGGGGTGGGGTGGCTCACGCCTGTAATCCCAACACTTTGGGATGCCAAGGCAGGTGGATCACCTGAGGTCAAGAGTTCGAGACCACCCTGACCAACATGGTGAAACCCCGTCGTCTCTAATACAAATATAAAAAATTAGCTGGACATGGTGGAGCATGTGCCTGCAATCCCAGCTACTTGGGAGTCAGAGGCAGGAGAATTGCTTGAACCTGGGAGGCAGAGGTTGCAGTGAGTGGCGATGGTGCCATTGCACTCCAGCCTGGGCAACAAGAGTGAAACTCTGTCTCAAAACAAAACAAAAAGAATGATATTTACACAAAGCTCTTAATATAGCTACCTGGTTAAAAAACAAGGTGAATCAATGCTATTGCATATGTCCTTGAGCTGAGAAATTTCTTACTTATGGAGTCATGCTCAGGAAGCAATACTTAAAATCTTAAACTGTAAACTCTTAGCATGCAACGTTTTGATTTTTCCTGTATCTTGCAAATTTCTCAGTGCCACTAAATATATTGTCTACTATTTCTTCTTAAAGAACTAATGTTCATAAAAAGGATTATCATCGTCATCCTCATCTGATTCAAAATCAACCCCTTTTAATAGCTGGCTCTGGGACATGTTTTTGCTGGATGATGTGCTGGACCACTTTTGATCTGTCTATGAAGTGGTAGGAAAAATGTCTTCTTCCACGTCTGATTCATCTACCTCAATCACCTCTGAGTAATTCTTAGTGACATTTTGGGAAGGCTGCTATCTTGTAGATTTAAAGGCATCTGTAATAGACATATTTCTAGATGCTGGCACAGTAGTCTTTGAGTTCTTGCTATGAGTAGAAGTCTCCAGAACAATGCCTGCTCTTCCTCTTTGAGACTCTCCTGTGATGCTGAATTCTGTCCTCTTCCTCCTCTTCCACCTCTTCCTCAACCTCTTCCTTTGTTGGTTGCTGCCGAGATGCTAACATCAGAGTCATTAGCCATCTGTTCTGCTAAATCTATACTCATAAGGTCATCAGCACTAAAGGCAGAAGCAGGTTCCTCTGATTGAGATCTGGATGTCATCATTTTCACTAGTATTTTTTTGTCTGTTTTCTCTGAAATGACATACTTCCTCATTTATTTTATCTTCTAGGGCATCAATATGATGCTCTTTAAGAAATTGTTGTGTTTTTTACAACTGGTATGTCACTAATTCCTCAGTGGCATCTTTCTCCTCCTTGTCCACAAATTCTTGTACTGCTTCACCCATCCCTCTTTCTGTTAGCAGTGAGAGTAGCACATTCTTCTCTGCAGTTTGAAAATATTGTTTTACAAGATCTTCTACCCTTAAAGTTGTTCCTTCTGAAGAAGATTTTGTGGTAAGTTTCCTAAAGTTGATCTCTTCTCCTGTTTTTTCCTTTTGTTCTCTATGCCTGAAAAATGGATAATGTCTTTTGGATTAGCTACCAGATCCACAAATTTCTGACTAAGGCGAAGAACGTTGAAATGTTCAAAACCTTCACTGTAGTCCACTCGCAGTGGTATAAAAGGCTTCTCTGGCTAGCGAGAATTACCCAGATGTTCCCGTTTAGCATTTTCAAGCATTTCTTCAATCTTCGCCACACAGAAGCTTTGTATGGTTTGGGTTACTTTACGATTATCTGGGTTAAAAAATGTCTGGATGATTAGCCAGAACAACATCCTTCATGAAAAACTACTGCACTGTGTGAAGAGGAATTTTCTGCATATTCGTTTTCCTCCCTTTATTACACAGAAAACCAACATGTTTCTTTACAGCTTCTCCTGGGGAAAGAGAAGTAACCACTAAGCTTCCAGGTTGTAAGGTATAAAACAGTTGTTGTTCTTTTTTTTTTTTTTTTTAGATGGAGTTTCACTTCAGTTGTCCAGGCTAGAGTGCAATGGTGTGATCTCAGCATCTCAGCTCACTGCAACCTTTACCTCCCAGGTTCAAGTGAGTCTCCTGCTTCAACCTTCCAAGTAGCTGGGATTACAGGCATGCAGTACCACACCCCGATAATTTTGTATTTTTAGTAGAGACGGGGTTTTACCATGTTGGTTAGGCTGGTCTCGAACTCCTGACCTCATATGATCCACCCACCTTGGCCTGGCAAAGTGCTGGGACTGCAGGAATGAGCCATTACGCCTGACCTGTTGTTCATTTTTAGTTGGAGCTATTTTACACTCATATGCACGGCCCCAGATAACAAGATCAATGAAGTCATCCAAAAGTTGTTCTGGACTGAAGTTAGTACTTCCATGTTTACTCCTGTAATCACAAATAAGTTAAACCAAGAGTTCTCATCTTCTTTTGATCTCAACATCGTTACTTTCTTATTGACAAACATTCGATAGAGCCTTTCATCTGGAATGGATCCTAAATCATATAGTGCAATCTTTGTGCTTCCTTTCTGAAGCAAAACCAGACAAATGTTTATCTTCTACTTGGACATCGAACGTCCAAAGTGATTTACAAACCCAACACAACTTACAATGTCCAGGGCACAGCGTGCATGGGCCCCCATGGGATCATCATGATTGTCATGAATACTAAACACTGGAATTGAGATGTTGAGATTGCCATCTTGATAGCTCACCCATGGAAACTTACTAAAACCAAAGTCGACTGATTGATCACTGAGAATTTCAAACTGGACAGGACTATCACCCATACAACATTTTCTTAATAACTTGAGGCAGGTATGTAATGTTTTCTTCGAGGGCTTATTTTCATGAAAAAGATCACCACCTAACAAAATAAAATCCACTTCATTTTCCTGGGCAAGTTTTAAAATTTCATCAAGTGTTACACACGTGTCATTTCTTCTGACCGCATCTTTCTGCATAAATCCAAGATCAATATGTATTGCAACTAAGATTTTAAACAAGTTTTTATCATCAAGTACTTCTGCAGGACTCATTTTTATGGTCAGTCAAACTCCTCTGTGACCAAGTTCTTCTCCAAGAATCCCTGGGTCCTGTGCTCAAATGTCAGAAAATTCACTCTATTCCAAATTCTAGAAATTCCCACTCCTGGACTCTTCAAAGCCCCACCCATTGGGACCCGAGGCTGTCTTCTTTCCAGGAAGAAAGAGTGGGATCTGTGAGAAGAAAACAGCACGGTCGGACTTGCCTCTGAGAATCCACAGGGCCATAAACCTGAATTCTGTCCTTACTGTTTTAACAGAAGTTTCTGGAAATCAAACAAAACAAAACCTTTCTATTTCAGGTTTCTGGCCCTGCCACTGGCATTTAAGATATCTTGTTGATGTTAAGGGGAGAAACCTAACATCATGTTGAACATTGCTTCAGGATGCTGAAGGTGTGTGTGAGAGGTGGACTAAGGGCAAGTGAAAGGGGGCAAGGTAGACATTAAAGGAAGCAAGATAATCCAAGAAAGAAAGAAAGAGAGAGAGAGAGAGAGAGAAAGGAAGGAAGGAAGGAAGGAAGGAAGGAAGGAAGGAAGGAAGGAAGGAAGGAAGGAAGGAAGGATGAACGAACGAACCAGTTGGATATAAAGTTGACAAAGCAGGTTGGAGGTCTTTAAAATCAGTTTGGTGGATTTCAATATTATTCTCGGGTACAAAGGAGCCACTGAAGGATTTTGAGTAAGGGAGAGAGACATATTTAGATTAGATTTCCCTCATCCCATTTTTTAGAGGGAAATACACATGTCAGGTAGGTAGATTGAATAAAATTTTGGTAGAATTAGAAACGGAAAGAACAGATAAGGATTTTAAAGTCAGCTTTTATAACTATACTCAATGAGGTAAAGAAAAATATAATTGCTGTGAATGAAAGATAAGCAATCCCATTGGAATAATGGAAACTATAGAAAATAACCAGATGACAATTCTAGAACTGATTAATACATTATTTGAAAAATTTTGAAAAGTCACTGAATGCACTTACCAGGATGGAGATGACAAAGTGAGCTTGAAGACAGATCAACAGTATTATCTAATCTGAAGAATAAAGAAACAAGAATGAAAAAGGTGAACAGAACTCCAAGTACATGAGGAACGATATTAAAAAACCTAATACATGTGTTATTGGGGTCTTAGGGAGAGGAGAAAGAGAGACTGTAAAAATAGTGCCCAAAACTTTCCCAAATTTGGTGAAAGACAGAAATTTACAGATTCAAGAAGCTCAGTAAACCTCAAGCACATAAATACAAGAGAAGTCTAGGCATATTATTGTCAAACTGATCAAAACCAAAGATAAAGAGAAAACACAGAAAAGAGCCAGCAAACCCAACATATTAAGCCAGGCCTGGTGGGCTCATGCCTGTAATCCCAGCACTTTGAGATCCCGAGGCAGGTGGATTGCTTGAGCTTGGGAGTTTGAGACCAGCCTGGCAACATGGCAAAAACCCATCTCTACAAAACATATAAAAACTAGTCTGGGAGTGGTGGCAAGTGTCCCAGCTACTTGGGGTGCTGACTTGGAAGGATCACTTGAGCTTGGCAGTTTGAGGCTGCAGTGAGCCATGTCTGGACCGCTTCCAGCCTGAGTGACAAAGCAAGACCCTGTATCAAAAACCAAAGAAACAAACGAAAACAAAAAAGCAAAACAAAACAACCCCTAAAACCTAACATACTGCATACAAGGCAAAGTGGCTTGACTGATCACAGACTTCTCATCAGAAAATATAGAGGCCAGAAGACAATGAGAAACATTTTTTAAAGTGCTGAAAGGAAAAGAAAAACACCCAGAGGAAATATTCTTCAAGAATGAAGTCGATGGCCGGGCACGGTGGCTCAAGCCTGTAATCCCAGCACTTTGGGAGGCCGAGACGGGCGGATCACAAGGTCAGGAGATCGAGACCATCCTGGCTAACACGGCGAAACCCCGTCTCTACTAAAAACACAAAAAATTAGCCGGGCGAGGTGGCGGCGCCTGTGGTCCCAGCTACTCGGGAGGCTGAGGCAGGAGAATGGCGGGAACCCGGGAGGCGGAGCTTGCAGTGAGCTGAGATCCGGCCACTGCACTCCAGCCTGGGCGACAGAGCGAGACTCCGTCTCAAAAAAAAAAAAAAAAAAAGAATGAAGTTGAAAAATGATATTTTTAGATAAAGAAGAATTTGTTGCTCTTAGATATGTAATGCTAAGGAAAGTTCTTCAGATTGTGGAAAATGATAATAGATGGAAACTTGTATCTTCAGGAAGAAATAAAGAGCATCAAAACATGGTGAATCTGTGAAAAAATACAAAACAACCCTTTGATTACTCCACACCTACCCAGAAATATTCATCCTCCTACATCTTCTCAGTCCTAGCAAGTGGCTCAGGCCATGATCCTTTGGGACATTCTCAACTCCCCTTATTCTTTTGTATTACTTTTCTTGTACCAATCAACCAGGAAGTCCTATCCTTTCTACTTGCAAAACATATATACACATTGACCACCGGTGTTCACCAGCCTGCTCTAAGCTACCCTCATCTCCACCGACATCATTGCAATAGCTTCCAAATCACCCTCCTTTCTTCTTCCTTTGACTCCCAATGACCTGCCCTCAGCACCGTAGCCAGAGTGATCTTTCGAATATGTAACTCTGATCATTTCACTCCTCTGTCATAGCCTTCTAGAAGCTCTCCATCTCAGCTGGGGGTGGATACATCATCATTTTTATATTTATATTTAAAAATGTATCATGAATCTAGTATTAGATCAGTACAGGTACTATAGTGTACAATAATGTATTGTGTATTTCAAAATAGCTGGAAGAGAAGAATTTCAATGGTTCTAGCATAAAGACAAATATTTAAGGTGATGGATGTCCCACGTACACTGATTTGATCTTTACAGATTAAACGAATATATTAAATTATCACATGTACCCTGAATAGATGTACATCTATTATGCAGCAATGAAATATACATATATCATTTAAAAATGACACATCACTGTGATTTTTATGTATATTTGAGAAGACATTCAAAGGACTGAATGATTTTACTATAATAAAAAAGTTCCATTTTCATTAAGTTATTTATGTAAACAAGATTTCTCACAACACATACCTTTAAAAATGAAAACATAAAGAGAATAGAATTAATGCTTAATCCTACCTGTCTCAGTCTCCCAATAAATAACATACCTCCATGAACACATGACCTAATTCAGAAAAAATATTGCAGCCCTATACAAGCCATTAAAAGACAGATTTTCAAAAAAATTTATTTTTATGTTAAGCAAAGTTTATCAAAATTTATAAAATCTGCATTTGATCAATTATGTCTGATTATAGTTGTCAAGATGACACAATCCCTAAGATATCTGATAACACTTAATCTTATGGTCATAAAAAATAATTTAAATTTTTATTTATATTAATACTTTCATTGCATCAAAATTATTTGACAGGGTCATCTGTAAGACACTGTCAAGCATACAAATATTACATATTAAAATAAAATTCTGGGTGAGAAATTGACTGGAAAAAATTAGTTCAGGGAGAAAGAGGAAGAACGTTAAATTTCCAGCTGCTAAAGAAGAGCTTGTTCATGAATTTTTAAAATGGATAATGATAGATATCAAATAGCTATGGGATTTAAATTTCACTGGATACACTTAAGATAGTGATGTAACCACTTTATTTAAAAATAATACTATGTACAATATGCTAGATGTTGCATCCTTTGCAACTACGGTCATGCATTCCTTAACAACAGGGTCACTTTCTGAGAAATGCCTCCTTAGACGATTTCATACTTGTGGGAATATCATAGAATGCACTGACACAAACCTAGATGGTATAGCCTATTCCACACCTAGACTATATGGTAGAGCCTATTGATACTAAGCTACAAACCTGTCTAGCATATTGCTGTACTAAATATTGTAGGTAATTATAACACAATGGTAAGTACTTGTGTATCTAAATATAGAAAAGGTAATGGTTGTACTACACCATTATGATAACTATGATGTCACTAGGTTATAAAAATTTTTCAGCACCATTATAATCTTATGGGACCACCTTGGTGTATGCAGTACGTCATCGACTGAAATGTCATCATGTGGCTCGTGACTACTTAATTTATGATGAAAAATGTTGTTTGTATACCTAAAAGTGTTGAAGTTAATACTTAGTTTTCCAAATTTTTAAAAGGGAAGCAGAAGCAGAAAGTTTAGATTCTACTGATGCAATGGTTTCTAACCTGGAGAATAAATATTAATACTTATTGAATGTTAATAATGCTAGAAATTGTTCTAAGTGTCACACATATATTGTTAAATGTTTATAATAAAGATATAAGTAGTGTTCTCATTACTCCTGTGCACTATAAAAAATCCCAAAACTTAATGGTAGTGATAAAGCAAACATTATATTTAGCTCACAATTTTGTGGGTTAGGAATTTGGGAGGGTATGAGTTGGTCATTGTAATTTGGGATGTCTTTTGCAGTTGCAGTCAGATGTGGGCCGGGACCGCAGTCATCTAAGGATAGTGCCCAAGCTAACTGTTGTCTGGAAACTCAGCTGGGGCTACTGATCAGAGCACCTGCAAGTGGCTGTCCAGCAAGGCAATGTTAAGGTAATCGGATTCCTTACAGAATGAACATTCCAAGAGTGGTGGGTGAAAGCTGCATGGTCTTTCTGACTTAACTGTGAATGTTACATAGTATCAATTCCACCACGTTTTACATCAAAGTAGTATGAAGCTCACCCAGATTCAAGGGGCTGGGAAACAGACCCCACCTCGCAATGAAAGGAGTAAGTAGATAATTATCTCTATTTTTATAGATGAAGGGAATAAAGCATACTGGAGTTAAGAAATTCGTCTAGGATCGCAGAACTGGTACATGATGGAATTAGGATTTGAACCCAAGCAGTCTGACTCCAGAGCAGAGCTCTTAAACACAACAGCCCTGCAAACCAAGGACATTGGGAAGCCCTGTGTCTCCTTGGCTGAATGAACATAGTGCCCTTTCCACAGTTCCATTGCAGAGGCCCCTACTGAAACATCTTCAAGAATATTAAACTGGGGGGATTGTCTCCAGTCTGCACTTTGGGGAGTCTGGTTGCTATGCATTTAATGTTGCCAGAACTCCTCAATGACTCAAGGGATGGGAGCAAAGAGAGAAGTTGAAGAGGCTGTCACCTGCTGGTGCTAACAGTTCCTGAGACCCGACAGTGTCAGATGGGACTGACCCTGCTAGTTGATATCAGCTGCCTCCTTTGATACATGCTTCAGGCTGCACATTAGTTGGTGGTCACAGTTCTAATCCTAGACTATCCTGGACACTGATATCAAACAGCTTTTACCCAAATATGCAAAAGTCCACATAGCTGATAATTGGTTAATATTGATATTGGTTAATTAACAGCCATAAGGATCCTCAAAGACCTTGACAGACTTTCCAGAAGAGCTAACGGCACTTTCCTATCTCTTTAATAAGACATGCTTCTTTCCTCCTTCCTCTCCTGCTCTTCTCAGGGGCTCTAAGGCCTTGCTATACCTCTATAATTTTTAACCTACGGTCTTGTCATGGAAAGAAAAATTCATGAACCTTCCCAAGTTCTTTACATGCAGCAGACACTGAGACAGTTGATCCAGAAGAGACTTAAGTTGATTGAGGGGGAGGGTACCCGGTGCTTAACGGGTCACTAAACAACTCTGTGATAGACCCCTAGGTGGACCCTGACATCATTATCTCCTAAACTAAAACAGAGTCAGATCCATGGGTGTGTGGGGGTCAACCCCATGCATCTTAACCATAGACCATCAACTTGGCTTTCTTTCTTTTTCCCAAACTAGTTTTCATGTACACTGGACATACACATACACATCCATGGACATACAGGCTCCCACCATTCCCTCCCACTCTTCTGTTTTTTCACACCAACTTTGGCCTTCGTCTTCCCAATTATCAGGTAATTCTCATGGCTTCCATTTGTCAGAAGTGCTGGGAGGGGCAGTTACTGAATCAGTTATGAGGGCTTACCATTCTCACATTAGGAATGAAAGAGTGCCTGACATACGTTATGTGGTTCACTGACATTCAAAGAAATATAAAATAAATGTAAAATGTTAAGGTTTACACAAGAGAAATAATCTTCCCCTTGCATTGATACTGTTAAACTTATTTGAGGAAATTCACATGAAAACTTTTAAAACTCCAAAGGGACTCTAATCAGGAATGGCTAATGAGCCTCCAGAAATCTTTTATAACCTAACATGATTATCAAATATAATTTACCAAACCTATATGACCAAAGGTTCAGAGTTGTCATTATTAAATAAAGCAAAAGTCCTAACTTTGCAGAAGAAACAGCCACTGCCAAACTGCAGTATTACAAAGTTGTTGGGAGTTGTTTTTAAAATTTCCGTGTTTCAAGATATCACAGGTAGTGGCCACCTTACCTCTTCATTAGGAAAGGTTAGAGATACATTTTCATCCCAAGCCACAGACCGGGCTCAATTACAGCTTTGTGGCAGGATAAGGTTAAGAGAGGTGGAGTGGGCAGGGACGAGGGAGGGAGACAGAAGCAGAAAAATCAATTCAGATTACTTTGATGACAGTGACTTCCAGTCTTCTCTGAAAGACACAAATCTGCACGATGCTGGCAGCCCGGACAGGGGCAGCGGGGAGTCAGATCTCAGAGGAGAACACCAAGTTAAGGAGACAGTCTGGGTTTTCTGTAGCAGGGAAAGACAAATCTCCCAAGAAAGCCTCAGAAAATGCTAAAGACAGCAGCCTTAGCCCTTCAGGGGAAAGCCAGCTCAGGGCGCGTCAACTGGCTCTGCTGCGCGAAGTGGAGATGAACTGGTACCTAAAGCTCTGCGACCTGTCCAGCGAGCACACCACCGCTTGCACCACCGGCATGCCGCACAGGTAAGCTGCCCCTGCTCTGCGCGGGCTTTGGGAGACGCCATTCGAAGGTGCTCTGGAGAGCACTTTGATTTCTTTTCCTGTGCAGCTGGAAATCTTAACGGCTCTAATTGCCTTGGAGATGATTGGCACTTCAGAATGTGTAACCACAAGGAGCAGGATCTTGGTGCAAATGGCAAATAATGTTCCCTGCATGGTTATTCAGAAAAGACCCCTTACAGGGAGGCAGTGGATGCTTAGGAGCTGACCGCACAGAAGAGCATTATGATTTTTCTTAAGTAAAAATCAGAGGAGTTCAGAGATGGTAGGAAAATGCTCCCTTCCAAAATGACTGCAAAAAAGAGTTTGTAATCTTTCAGCATTTCCTTTACTCTGAGAACTTGGGGATGAGGGAAGCACATTTGTTTTGCCTGTTTGAAAGTGTGTAGTTGAGTAGTGTGAACTTGTTGAATGAGGGGTCCGGCTGGCTATAGGGATGCAGAATGGGAGATACTGACCAGCAATATAGGGATCTGAGTCCCGTGTCGAAGACAGATAACATCAGGAGAAAAAGTACCTTTTAAAAAAGAGATAAATGTAAGGCAAATCTCTATGGGTTTTCTTTCTGTTCTTTTCTCAGCCTCAGCTTCAAATAAAGCAGAGGAAGGATAATTTCACAAATCCCAGTGTTCCAAGGCAAAACGTACTGAGTAAAAAGTGTCTGGCGTCCTGAAATTTAAGGATGCTTATTTTCTATAATTTGTGCAAAAAATCTCTTAGGAATTAGAGATAATTTTGGAAGAAAAAGTGCTGTGAAAATAAAGCCTAGAATAGCTATCTTATTAAATGGTAATAAAAATTCATTTGAGATGAAAAATGGTTCCAATTACTTGATCAAAGTATGGAAAACTCCTTTTGTAGTGACTGTATGGTAGCACTGAAATTCTGCAATGCAGCCTGTATCAAAGCATCCAGTGGACTCTGAGCTGCCTTTCTGTCTATATTTCTAATTCCAAGAGACACTACAGAAAAACTTAGTAATTGAATTAACTTGTGCATATAGACTAAAAACTTGTACCATACACTTTAAAACTCCTCAACTAACTTTCATTTTCTCTTTCTCAAGGCAGCAATAAATAGATATTTTAAAACCTAAACTATTATTCAAAAATCAACGTTTAAAAATTAGCACAAAATAAAGCTTCTGGAAATGTTCTGTGAAATATATTTGGTATTCATGGCCAGAGTGGTTTGTCTGAAGCTCTTGTATATGCTGTTGGGCTCACATTTGGGGTACATGAGAGGAAGACCCAAGGAGAATAGTCTCATTTAAAGAAAGTTTGAATGAGCTTGTTAGTGTTGGGGTGTATCTCGTTACATATCTCATATTTCAAACTATTAGATATCTCACATCTACAAATCTTAAAGCTATTATTAAAGAGCCTCTAGGAAAAAGAGTTAAGTGGCAAAGGAAAGCATTGAAAATGGTTTTCTTCCATAACATTTTCCTTGACTTACAATACACCAGAAATTTCCTTTAAAGAGTCTAATACAAGACCATAGAATTCTTTATTATCTGACATTCGAACAACATTTAACAAGTCAGAGTGGCTTATTAGTTAACGTAACCAAGTTTAGCAAGAAACTTTTGGGGAAAAGCAAATATCTGCTCTTTTCTGCTTCACTTAAGCAATAATATTTTGTTCTGTAATCAGAAAAGACTGGATTAGACATGATCCAGAATTAATGTCTCCTATGATAATCTGTGCGGCAGTGTTATTCATCACTGATTGACAATAGCATTGTGTTTGCCTTGTTTAGTGAAAGGGTTGAAAAAGAGTGAAGGTATGTCTCACATCATCAAAAATTAAAAATGTCCCATCCTTCTTTATTATTGCAGCATGATTATTTCCAGGAAGAAACGAGTATGTGTAGTTGGAACTAACTCTATTTTTAAATTAAATATATTTATTACAGAGTTCAATGTTTGCATAGCTCAGGAAACTAAGGCAGTTTTTCTCATCGCCAGCAACTTTTTACCTCTCAAATGTTGGAACTGCATTCCTCTATTGAGTCCTTGAGATTCCTGGACAGTGACAATGTCTGATGGTGCAATCTCTTCCAATTTCAATGTAAGCGATAGAGTGTGCGATCCCCCAAGTCACCCAAATTTTTCTTTCATTCATAAATGTCAGTCGTTGAGAAGTCACAGAAAATTTTCTTGGACTTCCAATTGTTCTTTCTTCCAATAGCATGGCCCGCGAGTGATATCTCCATTAGAAACTTGTACATAGAAGATAAATGTGATTAACTTATAAAATATTAACAACTTTATCCACCTGTGAAACATTACTTATGAGACAGAATATGAAACGTATTGAAGAGTCCTTGAAGACATGACACATTTGCTATTGGCAATAATTCTGTGGGTCTTCGGTTAATGTTCATCAGTAAGGAATGGCTAGTGAACTCAAACTTGTTTCCTTTCTTGGAAGATGGAATAAAAATATTTTACATCAGGTTAATTCTAGTTCCTGAGGAATTTGAGGATTGCTTTATGTCCAGATTCTATGGTAACTTATATTTGAAACAAAGGGTATTACTAAATGATTGGAAGAAAGCCTTAGAGGTGGGGGAGATTCAGCAGTCCTGGTATATTTAAGAAGTAAAATTGCAGGCAGCAGGATAGGGAATGCACATTAGGTTTGTGGTAAGTAGATCTGACTCCTTTTCTGGGCTGTATTTACATATGACTATATAGTGAAACAATCTAATATACTTTGCTTAATACAGATTTATTGTTCATCTCAGAGTTGACTGATAACTCTGTGATACTGATGTTTTTAAGGTGACAGTTCATGGCCCTGCACACCGAGGGAGGATGGGGCAGGGGCCAGAGTTCTGAAGTTGAAGGCAAAGGATTGGCTTTTCTTCTTACTGCTTGTGTAACTGTGGGCATGTTTTTTAAAAAAATTATTGTTTTTGAATAACATTTTTTTTCTACTTACAAAAGTAACATCTGAACTTTGTACTAGAGTTTGAAAACAGAAGAATATAAAGCAGAAAAGGCCACCATTGTTAATATTTTGGCATGCTTTCCCCAACATTTTGAATTTGGATTATGGGTAAAAGTCAGAATATGATCATATCATTCCTTTTTTCACTTAGTATTACAACAATCTATTTTATTGTCTTAAAAACAATTTAACATTTTCTAAGGACTACATCTTATGACCATATTATTGCTTAGCCATTCTTCTTTTAGATACTATTTATCATTATTAGATATAATATTACAATAATTATCTTTGTATCATTTTAACCATATTTCTGCTTACTTTCTTAGGCTCTATTTCTTTTTTTTTTTTCTTTTCTTTTTTTTTTTTGAGATGGAGTCTCACTCTGTCGCCCAGGCTGGAGTGCAGTGGTGCGAACTCAACTCACTGCAACCTCTGCCTCCCGGGTTCAAGTGATTCTCCTGCCTCAGACTCCCAAGTAGCTAGGATTACAGGTGGGTGCCACCACGCCCAGCTGATTTTTGTATTTTTAGTAGAGTTGGGGTTTCACCATGTTGGCCAGGCTGGTCTTGAACCCCTGACCTCAAGTGATCTGCCCCCCTTGGCCTCCCAAAGAGTTGGGTTACAGGCGTGAGCCACCGCGCCTGGCTGAGGCTCTATTTCTAGAAGTTCAATTAATGGATGAATGTATTATATATATGTATAGATAAACATATACATCTACACATATACATAGATATGCAAATATATATATTTATTCTTAATAAATATTATCCAATTGCTTTCTGGAAACATTTTTCTCATTATACCTTCTCACTATCAATATTCAAGAATGCCTATCTCACTGCTTTCTCTGTACTACATAATGTTTACATGGAATCTTTAACACTGAGTTTTTTTTTTTTTTTTTTTTTTTTTGAGCCAGAGTCTTGCTCTGTCACCCAGGCTGGAGTGCAGTGGCCGGATCTCAGCTCACTGCAAGCTCTGCCTCCCGGGTTTACGCCGTTCTCCTGACTCAGCCTCCCGAGTTGCTGGGACTACAGGCGCCCGCCACCTCGCCCGGCTAGTTTTTTTTTTTTTTTGTATTTTTTAGTAGAGACGGGGTTTCACCGTGTTAGCCGGGATCGTCTCTCGATCTCCTGGCCTCGTGATCCGCCCGTCTCGGCCTCCCAAAGTGCTGGGATTACAGGCTTGAGCCACCGCGCCCGGCCAACACTGAGTTTTATAGCTCAACAAATTGTTGGGTTATTTAATGAACTTTTCCAGGTCTCAATTTCTTTGACTGCAAAAGGGGACCAATACCATTGTAAAGAACTGTTGTAGGCCAGGCATGGTGGCTCATGCCTGTAATACCAGCACTTTGGGAGGCCAAGGCAGGCAGATCGCAAGGTCAGGAGTTCAAGACCAGCCGGGCCAACCTTGTCTCTACTAAAAATACAAAAATTAGCTGGGTGTGGTGGTTGATGCCTGAGGTCCCAGATGTTCAGGAGGCTGAGGCAGAAGAATTGCTTGAACCCCGCAGGCAGAGGTTGCAGTGAACCGAGATTGCTCCACTGTACTCCAGCCTGGGCAACAGAGCAAGACTCCATCTGGGAAAAAAAAAAAAAACTGTTGCAAAACTTAAATGAGATAATGTGCAGTGATTTGAAAGAGTAATGTGCTTTGTTTTCACACTCTGTAAAATAGGGCTTGAGATATAACCCATACTGTACATGGTACATTTAAACCCTATGAAGAAAATTAAGGATGGATGATTCCAAAAATCCCCAACAAAAGTGTATACTTCACCTAGCACCAAGAGCACCTAGCATCCTGCTGTGCTCAATTAATATTTTATAAGAGACCTTTGTGTGTCCTCACCAAAAGCTTTTTAAGGATTCGTAGGATACCATCCTGCTGAGGAAAAGTGATTTGGAAATAGTATACAAAGAGCTTTTAAACACTATCTGTATTCACATTTCAAATGATAGTTGACTGAACCTATTAAATTAGAGTTACTAGGAACATTTAATAGGGCAAAGTGACATGTGAGTGAAAATTTAGCTATAGCATTTTAATACTGATTTTTACCACCTTAATGAATGTTTCTTATTATCTAGGACAGTAGTTATACTGAGACTCGCTCCTAATATTTTCTCTCTCTGCTCTCAAAACTGCTTGACTTCCAAGAAAGTGTTTACTCACACTTGCTTCTAGAAGGCCAGATGTGGTTCTGTGTGAGAAAAGGCAGTTAGTTTTCCAGGTGAGTTTGGTAGACTTGGTTCCTGCCAACAGGCAGCAGGAGATCCAAGAGCTTAGAAGCCTTTGGCTGAGTTTATGAAAGAATCTGAATTGATGCAAGAAGTTTATGCAAGAAGATATTCTTGTTAAGAATCAAGCTGGAGGTCAGTGAGTAAACATTCGACAGCCATTGATTGAGATTCTTGTTTGTACAAGGCCTTGTAGGTGACACAAAGATGAAATTTGAAAAGATTCTAGTTGCTTGCAGCCTAGGAGTAATTGGATATGGACTTGGAAGATGTGCAGGATTTGAGCAGGAGGAGATGGGGAGGGGAAGGCAATCCATGCATAGGGAAGAGTGAGCAGAGGTGCAGATAAAGGGGGCAGGAAGTGAAGATAGAGAGCTGCTTCTGTTCACGAGGCTACTGACAGCATCCTTCAAAGTTTCTTGCAGGCTGGATCTGGGAGTGTGGCCAGGAGAACAGGAGGAGAGGAGGCCATTTGACTACTTTGGAGACTGGGGAGTTGGGTAGAGGGGAGGCATAGAGGACAGGCAGTATGTGCAGGCCAGTCTCAAGAAGAGGCAATGCCGAGGAGGAGAGAGGATGATGGTTGAAGTCTGTAGTAGAGTCTGGGGGGAAATTTGTAGGAGAAAGCTGATCTGTGGATGTTTTTAGGCAGAGGGGAGGAGTCCAGGGGAGAGAGAATGTGTGTAATGCAAAGAATAGAGCAAAATCGTCCTCAGATCCCCAAGGAGGGGGAGCCTCTTGGGTATCAAATGCAGGTATTAGCTTTGGCAAAGTGAAGTGTAGTTGGGCCTGGTGATGAAAATGAAGCTCTGGAGTCTGGTGGCCAGCAGACTGCATCTCAGCAGTACCACTTACTAGCCTGGAGGCTCTGGGTAAGCCCCTTGCCTGAGAGAAGCAGTTGGTTTTGGTTGAGGCCACAGATCCTGGAGCTAGGCTTCTGGGTTCAAGCCCTGGCTCTACCACTTACCAGCTATGTGATTTAGTCTTCTCAGCTATAACAAGTGGGTAATGATGGCAGTAATACCTTAGGGTTGTTATAGGAGCTCAAATGACTTAAGTAAGTAAAGCTCACAGAACAGCAGTGGGCACATACAGTAGTAAATATGATATTATACAAAGGTCTTAACATCATTCCTGACGCATGATCTATGCCCTTGCTATTATCATGAGACTGTTATTGGAGATGCCAAAACTAGGGATGCCTCTCTTTTCTGGAGTGTGCTCACACTGATTCTGTAAATGGGCATAAAAATATCTAGCTCATAAGACTGCTGTAAGGATCCCATGAAATGATGTAAATCATCTGGTGTAGATTAGACACTCAACCAATTTTGGTGCTCCTCTCTGCCACTTTCCTCCTTTTCCACATTCCTGGAACATAGTGGACAGCATCAGTAAGATGGTATCTGGGATGGAGTATGGAAGGATGGAAGTGAGCTACAATGGAATAACTCTAAATTATTCAAACCAATATTTTTTTTCCTAGAAAAGGCTATTAATTCATTTTTTGTTGTTGTTGAAGAGAAAGCTCTTCCTTTTCTAAAAGATATCTATTTCTTAGAGCAGACACATTCTCTCTAAGGCTGTAATTCATGTCATATTTGTATGAGCAGTCACATAGAAGTATTTTTTCAGAGATATTGGAATATGAGGACATTTTTATGTAGTTTACTGTGATTTTAGTTATATGCTAGAAAGATTGCCTCCTAGCTCATCATTCTGTTGTTTTGCATGTTAGAGAAAATCTTGGACCACTGAATGATTGGGCTAGGAGTGGAAGGGTGAACATCAACAGGACAGGATTTAGGTAGCCAGAGAAAGTTACAGTGTCCCAGCAGCAGCCTCTGGGGAGTGTTGGAGTTGCCATGGTCACTAAAGATGGTGATGATGTCCTTTGACTTGGGCATGAGGCTGCCATTACCCTGTGTAACTGCACCACCAGGGTGATGAGTTGGAAGTGGACATCCCTGGACAGGCATATCACTTCACAGGAGCAGCCAAATGCACAGGGGTTTGTTCAGTCTGCAACCCTGTGACTGCTTTTTTGGTTATCTTGACAAAACTGAGCCAAACTAAAGGAAATCTAAAAGTGAGAAAGTTTTAGATTTCCTCTTCATTTAGCGTGTGTGTGTGTGTGTGTGTGTGTGTGTGTGTGCGCGCGCCTGGTTTCTTCTGAATGACTGTGGACACACCTAGAAGGCAGTGCCTCTATCTTGGTCTTCTGACTTGCCCATAGGATTCTTTCCTAACTGGCCATTGATAAATTAGATAGAGCGTAAGCTCTGGTTCCTCTTTCTCTGAGATCTCTCTGCCATTTCAGGGAATGGGCTCATGTAACAGTAGGAAAATTGGTTGAGGGGGGCCGGGAGTCATGATTCAAATCCCATTTTGTAGTGTGGTCATAAGTAAGATTTTTAAAGTTCTCCGGAACTCAGTGCCTCCTCTGTAAAATAATGAGGCTAGACGAGATGATCCCTTGAGCTTTGTCCAGCTTTGAGCCTGCGGGGTATAATGACATAAACCTGACCAAAGGGGCACACTGTGTTGTTTATAGAGACAGTGCAATTGAAGTATCTCTGAAAGAAAAAGGGGATGAAGTGATGCTTTGTTTTGAAGTTGTATGAGAAGGAGAAAACTTCTCTTTGATTTTCAGAGTGTGTTATTTTAGTGATTGGTTGATTACTGACAGATGTTTAATTTTTTAAAAAGTGTTCTTTAGTAGAAGGAGACAGAGTAACACAAATACCCACAATTTGTAGTATCCTTGTTTATGAAATGTCTTCTCGTGCATTATCTCATTTGCCTTCACACAACGTAGAGCCGGTGTTCTACTTTCCTGTGAGGCAATTTACCTCATAAAGGTGACATGCATGATCATCTAGGCCCAGATCCCAGGTCTCCTGGTTCCTTGTCTGGCTTCTTTACATGGTTTCAATGTTTCCCAAACTATGGCACTCTAATTGTGCCAGAGATGATTTTTGGGGGCATGTGGAAATTAAATCTTTCAATGGGTTGATAATTCATTTTCATGACTATTAGGAAGAAATGTATAACATACACCTAAAATCTATGAATTCATGGCTATTATAGCAGGGCACAAGGATAAGGTTTAAAATACATGAGGCAATTTATAGGAAAACATTCACTAACAATGAGTAGTGGTGGAATTCAGATCTGACAAAAATCCTCAAGATGATACACAAAGGACTATTTCTTTCATCTCCTTCATAATTATTAAACATTTATAAAGCATCATGCTGTCTTCCAGGGGCTTTTTATAGTCATTCTGTTTAATCCATACAATAACCTCATAGTCTTGTTACAACCCATATCCTTCAGTGAAGGAGAGTGTGGTTCTGCCTATTCATTTTCTGTCAATTTTTGATTTTTTTTCTTCTTTTCCCATTAAGGGGATGAAATATTCCTTGAGCTACCTCCCTGCTGAATATGCTCAAGTATGTTCCAGGTTATCTCTTTGAGCCTTTGTTATTCTACTCCATATCCAAGGTCAACCTTTCTAGTTCTGTCTCTATGTACTGAATACTCTGCTTCTCTGGGGTGTGGTGATATCATACCATGAGTTTAAATTTAGCCTTAGCTATACAGCTTAGTTGTATTTTATACAGCTTGGCTTATTAAGTTTTCACATTTACTTTTCACGTTATTGTGCAGTTGTGGTATTAGCCAGTTAGAGACGTTGTGCCTCTTGCATCCTCTGTAAGTCGCCATGGATATATAAGCTGGGGACACATTAATATAAATTCTGATGTCAGACTGACTTAGGTCTAAATTCAACCCCTTACAATCTATGTGACCTGGAACCTCAGTCTTCTCACCAGTAAAATCAGAATAGCAGGGTTACATATTCGTAGAGTTGAGAAGATTAAATGAGATAATATCCATAAAAGTTTTAGCATAGTGCTGAGTGCATAGGAAGGGGCCTTCAGCAAAAGCCATAATTGCTATTTCCCTTTGAAGTGCCATCAGGCCCTCTGTTATTTTGCCTCCCTGATCTTCCTTTAGCTAAGAGTCCCTCTATGAGTTCTTAAGCTTGGGAAAATTCTCCAAGCCTTAGCAAATGGTCTTGACATGCTGCTTCCCTCCTTGCTTCAGTTAGAACCTTGTTCTTCTAAGATTTTCATTCATACCCTGGTTTAAAATCTTTTCTGATTAACATGGATCAAACACCTTGTCTGTCTCACATTTCCTCTCTCCATGCACAGTGGATCCATCTCTTGTCTCTCGAATAGAAAGGCCTAGATTTAAATCCTAGCTCTGTTTCTGGCAGGTTGTGTGGATTTTAGCAAAACACCTCTCCTCTCCAAGCCTTGATTTTGTCATCTATATGGTAGAAATGAAAACATCTATGTTATCCATCTTCTAGGATTTTAAAGATTAGATCCAAAGTATATGTGAATATACTCTGTATGTTATAAACCACCATCTATGTGTTCGTTATTATTTTTATTACCTTCTGCACTGGACATGGGCTCTAAGTCAGCTTAGAACACGGCTTAAGAGCGTGGTCACCCCTAATCTGTTTTTCTAGTAAACATAGGGGTAGATACAGCCATGCTTCATTCCTTGACCTTAAACAAGCCTTCCTGGGTGAGCTGACCAAAGTCCATGACATCTCTCTTCTTTTCCTAATATCAACAACTGTTTATTGATTATTTATTATATAGCTAGCACGTTCCTTAGATATTCCATTGATTCCTTCCCAGTGATCCATGTGCATGTGATGCCTATTTTTATGATCTCCACTTTGTGGAAGGAAATTGAGCCTTAAAAATGATCCTGCCCAACGTTAGCTGGTTAAGTATGTGTTAAAGCCAGTACTTGAATCTGGAGAATCAGGCTGCAGACTGCAGATGCACATCTTAGCTCAACAGAATGTCTCCCCCCTCGTTTGGGTTGATTATAGATCACTACAAAGATGCCACTTTAGTAATTTCACTTTTCACCTTCACTTTCTACCACACCATAAGGTTCTGTAACTCAAGATGTGGCAGTCATGTCTTCCCCTCCCTTTTGAAGTCTTTGCTTCTTGCCCTGCACCTGTCTATCAAAAGGCTGGGAGGCTGAAACGTTGGAAAGTCACTTGGGTGGATAGCAAAGTGTTGTGTCATAGGGTGAACTACGGATTTTTATATTTCCTCAGGCTTTTCTCCCACAGGAGCTGTTTCCATCGAAAGATCTGTGTAAGTGCAGAGGCCTGAGGAGGCACCCAAGTGGCATCCCTTATAAGATAAATTTAATTCAATTTCAGAATTTGAGTTTAAGTCAGTCTTTGGCCACCTCCTTCTCATCCTAGCTCTGAGAGCTAGACAGCAATAGCTGCCCGGGTCTTTCAAATTGTAGACTGTGGTTGTCACTGAATGGCATGTGCTAATTTCCTGCCAGGGATTTTTGCCATTCTATTGTGTGTTTTTGCTGCATGGGAGGAGGAAACAACACAGTTTTGAGGAGCACTTACTCATATTTCTTTGGAGATGGCAGTTGAAACACAGCTTTCCCCAACAGCCTCCCCAGGTATGTGAAATGTCATCAGGTGTCAGTTTTAGAGAAATACCTCCATTCCATGGCAAGAGAAATTAGGAACTTTTTGTGCATTGGTACACACATTGTGACCTAATTTCAAACAGAAACTTGCCAAATATTTCTTCAGTCTCCAAAAAATTAAACTAGGCTTCCCGCCAGATATCTGGCTCTGGTTTCCAATCCAGGAACGGCTCCCAAATGCTTATTGTGGATAGGTTGTAGGTGAATGCCTTCTACAAAATAAAATGCATTGTTTTTATTAAAGGTAACCCTAGCTGCAAAATCCTGAAACCTCAATACCTTGAAATCAGAAAGTTTATTTCAAGCTGGGTACAGTGGTGGCTCACAATGGTAGTCCTAGCTACTCGGGAAGCAGATACGGGAGGATTACTTGAGACCAGGAGTTTGAGACCAGCCTGGACAGCACAGTGACATCTTGTTTCAAAAAAGAGAAAGTTTGTTTCTTACTTATGTAGGTCCAATCAGGGGTGGGAAGGGTCCAGTCAGGTGGGTCTTGGGCTGATGAAAAGTCTATTATCTTCATCTTTTGTTTTCTAAGCTGGCCCATAGTTGAGCATTGACATGGATCAAGAGAGGAGTATGGAAGGAGTAGGTGGAGGGCCCATGTTGTGGGCCAGGCCTGTAAGTGGTACCTGCAGGCAGAGGCAACGTTGACTGAAATTCAGCCACATGACCACATTCAACTGCAAGGGAGGCTGGGAACTGTAGTTATAAATGTATGCCTTGGAAGGAAGAGAAGTGGGCATGGTGAATCCCAGGTCCATTTCTGCCACAGAGCTGTGTTTGAAACAGGGTTACGGAGCTTCTAAGGTAGAGTTTGGCTATTTTCCATAACATGGAGAGACCAAGGCATTCCTTTACTTTCAATGTTATTCCCCTTGTTCAAACTGGACCCCTTGACCTGACCTTTCCTGAGCCACATGGTAGGTCAATCTCTTCTGGCTTCTTTGTTTGGATCTCAACTTTCCTGTTTCACTGAGAAGGCCGATGACACTTCAGAGACCTGTAGATGGTCATCTGATATCCACCTGGCAGTGGAACACTGATGAAGTAAGCAGCCTTCCTTATGTCAGTCTATGAGCATCAGCTCTCATTTTGAACCTGTCAGAGTTTTCCTCATTGCCCTGAGACTCACTTATGACTGGATGAGGCTCTCGGCAGCTCATGTTTTATTCCTCCTCCATTCCATTGTGAGATGGAGTTGCTGCAAGGCCATCCCTTTCCATGGTAACAGCCACAGACTCTGGTGCTACAGACATGGTCTGATGTCTCAGGAGGCAGGATCAGGCACATGGAAACAAGGCTCAGGGAGCGCTTGCGGAGAGTCAGGAGAGCTCACTAATTCAGTCTGTTATTTCAGAACAGATAAAGTGCATGTTTTTAAGAGGAGCTTCTACAACACTGTGTTCATTTAAACAATATAATCATTACACAGGTTTTTCCATAATGTACTTCCAGGATTCATAACAACAGACAAGATAATCACTTTGCTCCCAGAAGCAGGAGACAGCGTGGTTTTGAATATAATGTTGTTAAATAAAATTGCATATCCTCAATGATATTCTGGCATTCTTCTCTGAATCACTATCCTCAATCAAGGTATATATACATTTTTGTGCAGAATTAATGAGGAATTTGGAGAATAATAGGTTAAGAAAATATGGTTTGTATACAAGAGACTTTTTATTACAAATATCTCCCATGTGAACTATTTCCTTAAAAAAACAAAGCCTAAGGTATATTTCGTAGCTTAATCTTTATATTTAATTTGATTACAGCAATGGACATTAAGTATGAAACAAGCTGTCCAAAGGGCTGTTGAATTATTTAATTACCTCTGGGATTAAGGAGGTGAGAGTCAGCACAAACAATTCTACAAGTGGGATGTGTTAGAAAGGTCAGCTCTTTCTGTCTCCAAGCTTAGTAATTTGAACGATGTGACTATCCAAACACCAGTTGCTGTTGAGCAAAATATTAAATGCTTAAATCTGTTTGCAATATTTTACATTCCAGATGGTCATTTATCCAAAAGAAGTACTGAATGTGTTTTAAAAGTATTTTCAGTTAAATGAATTTTCAATGAAGTTAACATTCAGAATTAGTTTTTTAAAAAGGAAAAAATATACTTACATTTAAGGACATTCTTTCATTACCATATATGTAACATTGAAATAGTTTCTAACAATCAAACTAGAAAATTAAACAGAAGTTATTCAGGAAGCTGGAGCATCTACCATGTTCCAGTTCTGGGGATACAGGGATGCAGAGTCAGGGCTTCTTGCCCTGAATGATCCTGGGATCTGTTCAGGGAAGACAACACAACAGTAAAGTTTTTTGGTGTGATCTTAGAAGTGTGAAGGAACTGCTATAAAATTCAGGTAAAGGTGTGATTAGTTACACCAGGAGGCAAGGAGACAGGGAAAAGAAGCATCAGGAAAAAATACACTTAAGATGCGCATTTCAACTAGACTTATACGAGAACGCATGGAGGTTTGTGGGAGTGCAAACCAATGAGGAGGCAGGTAAGAAACGGCCGAGGGAAAGAAACATGTAATCGGCAGCTTGAAAACAAATTGGTTGACTTTCTTTCTTTTTTTTTTTTGGCTAAGCCACCAAATTGCTATTAATGGGAAAAAAAGTTATGAGAATGGGCCTGATAACATTTCTAAATGCAGGAAATATTCCCAATTAAGCCTCATTCATCTGACATTGTCAGAGAATGAAAACTTTCACCCAAGTGATTTTTTCTAATACCTGAAACTTTCTAATTTAAGTGTCAAGGCTTTATTTTAACTTTCTAAACCTGAAGAAATGACTTGACAACTCTCATTTATCTTAATAAATGTCGGCTATTGTGCTATGTTAAAATATCCTCAGGGGCTATTAAAGCATATGGAGCTATCTGTCTTGAAAATTGGAGGCCTCATTTTGCTATTTTAGTTTTAAATTTTGGCTTCTGAGTTTTTTCTTCCTCTATTATTTTTTCTGTATCCTTACCTTGCTGTAAGCTTTACTTGCTGCTGTCAGGATGCCTGCCTTTAATAGTTCTTTAAATATGATTTGCTATCGTTACTTTAGGGAGGGATGGGAAATAAGAAATCCAGTCTTGCTCAAATTATGTCCAAGAAAGAATACATGGTTTGTGAATTGAGGTAATCAACCAGGAGGTTTGAAATATGGGCTTTGGGATATCTTATATGTTCATTCATGCATTCTTGGTTGTGTTTTATCTGGCAAGGTTCCTAAAAAAGGTGATGTCTAAAAATTCAGTGGTTACTCTATTTGAACTAACATTTGAATCTGTTTGGGAAAATGTCAAATGCTGAAATTACTTCAAGTTTATGTTTATCTTGGAATAAACCATAGAGATTTTATAAAAGCAAACCATGTAGAACACAATATTTCAAAATGTTGATGGGATGCTTGTAGTCTACATTTTATAAATTTCTCAGCCAAAGAAAACATTCTAGCACAAATAGAGTAAACAAAGTGAAACTATTCATTTGTCTTCTGTAGCAGAGACACACAGAGGGCTTTTCAGTGGATTGTTTTTTCAACAGTTTTGCCTTGGAACTTTGGTGATTAAACATGTACAATTATTATACAGTGAAATGACACTTCAAGAGGCAGGATGGTATATTTGGGACTTCAAAATATATAAACTGATTTAGTTTTCTCTTTTCATTTTCTTTTTTTTCCTTCACGACGGAGTCTCACTCTGCAGCCCAGGCTGGAATGCAGTGGCATAATCTCACCTCACTGCAATCTCTGCTTCCTGGGTTCAAGCGATTCTCATGCCTCAGCCTCCCAAGTAGCTGGAATTACAGGCTCCTGCCCCCACACCCAGCTAATTTTTTTTTTTTTATTTTTAGTAGAGATGGAGTTTCACCATTTTGACCAGGCTGATCTCGAACTCCTGACCTCAAGCGATCCTCCTAGCTTGGCCTCTCAAAGTGCTGGGATTACAAGAATGCATCATCGCACCCAGCCTGGTTTAGCTTTTGTTTTCCCCATTTTTTTCCCCAGAGAAAGCTAATTAACTCAGAGAGTATTCAAGTCACACAAGCATTAGGCTGGCAGGCAAGGATTTAAGTCCTTATCCACTAAGCCCCTGCTCCTGGGAACTTGCACTTTATTCCAGTCCTTACAATAATGAGTGCTTAATAGTGCCAATTTACCTGGATGTCTATTACCTTATTTGTAAAACAAGATAATTAAATCAGTTTATTTTTCAGAGTTCCTCTAGCTCTAGTTAGACTCCTAGATGTTTTAGATTAATCGTAAGTGCCTAGAAGATGAAGAGAGAGATTGCTTTGGATGGAGTGATTCCAGTGAGACTTCTTAGTGCATGTTATCACAAAACTGAAAAGATAAAATTTTAGGCTTGCTTTTGTAGCTGAGAATTACTTTTCATGGTGCCATTCTGCACCCCAGCCTCCAAAGCCTTGTCACAGACAAGTTCCAGACCCCATAGAAATAACGTGTCGAAGAAGATAGATGAGCCCCATGGCAGAGCATGTGGCACCAGTGACAAAATATGTGGACTTCTTTGCAACTTTCAAAACTGCTTTTTGAGTAGGCACTTAAGGAGTGATGGAGGTATTTCTTGCTAGATGAAGAACAAATAAGCATTATTCAGATAACCTCTCATTTCTCTTTAGCAAGGGAGAAAGCCATTCCCAACCATTGTATAGTCATGCAGCCCATAGCATTGAAGTCCTCTGAAAATTATTGCTTGTTAGAAGTCTAAGTCTCCCACGTATAACTGTGTGTGCTGTGCACTGTACAACACTAGAGGGGCACGATCCACGTATGTTAAAATTTGGATGGCAGTCCTTGGAGTTGTGCAGTGTCTGTGGTAACCCTTAGACACTGACAGCATTGCAGGTATTATAATAATAATAATCACCATTTATTGAGCCATTTATTCTGTACTAGTTACATCAAATACAATATTTCTTATAATTTTCACAACAACCCTATTAGGTAATATGATGAACTGTAGTTTCCAGGGGAAGAAACTGGGACTCAGAAAGTGCCCACTGGTGGGCTGGAGTGGCAAGATTTGAACCCAAGTCTTCCTAACTTCATAGCCTGTGCTTTTTCTACCGTACTCTACTCTCTCTGCGGAAATTCCCCTAAGCCAGGCCAATGCAGACTGGGATAAGGGAGAAGGTGATCTCAGCACCCTGGAAGCATTACTTCAGTGTTGACTTAACAGCATGAGACCACATACTATCATACTCTCAAACCTTCCATGGCTCAACATTACTGAAAAAGAGAGCCTAGAGCCTAAATAATGTGACTGAGGCCTCATCTCCCATCCTTTCCACACTGCTCACCTACCTCTCCTCCAAAGTAGTCATTGCTTCTAACTGCCACGTTTTGAGGTATTTCTGGCCACATCGTGCACTTTTGCACATCTGGGCCCCATGGACCATTTCCCTTCCTTTAGCTTTAGACTAAGGCTACATTTTGGCATCTTTTGGGAACTTTTGAATAAAGAGCAAGAGGGTCATCATACCCAAAGAAGGTGAGGAAGTTTTTGCTACAAATGCCAGAGCTCTACTCAAAGATGCTTTCTAGTTGAGGACCGTGGGATCAATGCAGAATAGTAGTTAAATATCAAGGACCAGTCTTGCCCACAAACCCTCTATGACCAAGATAGAGATCTATAGACCTAGTCACCAATAAGTGTGCTCACTCTTTTTTCTTTCTTTTTTTTTTTTTAACTTTCATTTTTGGTTTGGGGGTACATGCAAAGGTTTGTTACATGGGTAAACTTGTGTAACAGGTTTGTTGTACAGATTATTTCATGATCTAGGTACTAAGCCTAGTACCAAATAATTATTTTTTCTATCCTCTCACTCCTACTAATTTTTTCTAAAGCAAGGTTATAATGTGTATGTATCATACATTGGGGAGGGGTTGTTTTTATGCTGTAATGCAGGAGTATACAATAGATAAGCAGTAAGGATAAGGAAAAGGAATCAGGTGAGACTGAAGATGCTGCCTTTGGATGCCAGGGAGAAGAAGCTAAGACTGGCTCCATAGAGGCCCTCCATTAGTCATGTGCTGTACTCCCATGCACTGTAACATGCAACCCCTCCCCTATCCTACCAGGACTGTTGTGTTGTATTCACTGAGAAAATCTAGACTAATAGATGTGAGGGATTGTCTAGAAAAGCACTAATGCATGATAGAGACATTTAACATTAGATTTCTTGATGGACGGCAAACTTCTTCTTCTTTATTTTTGAGACAGAGTTTCGCTCTGTCACCCAGGCTGGAGTGCACTTGCGGGATCTCACCGCAACCTCTGCCCCCCGGGTTCAAGCAATACTCCTGACTCAGCCTTCCGAGTAGCTGGGATTATAGGCACCCGCTGCCACATCTGGCTGAATTTTTTTTTTTTTTTTTTTTTTTTTTTGTATTTTTAGTAGAGACGAGGTTTTGCCATGTTGGCCAGATTGGTCTCGAACTGCTGACCTCAGATGATCCACCCACCTTGGCCTCCCAAAGTGCTGGGATTGCAGGCATGAGCTACTGTGCCTGGCCTGGATTGCAAATTTCTGGAAGAACTCCCTCCACTCCTCCCACCCTTTACCTTTCCTGCTGATGTTGTCTCAGGGTATCTTCTCTGATCCTCTGCTCTTTTCCCAGACTGGGTTCAGCCTTAGCGATTGCCTCTATCTTTGCTCATATCACATCACTTTGTAATCTTTACTGGTTTCTCTCCTCTCCTCCACTGAGAGCTCCTTGAGGGCAAAGGCAATGTTTTATGCATTGTGTTTTTTTTAACACAACACACACATACTGTACTTAGCTGTAGTCTCACCACATACAGCTAGACCCCAAGGTAGCTCTGGCAAAGGTGAAGAGAAGATGGCAGTGACAGGAGGAGAAATCCCTTTAGAAGGTTCCCAGTGAGAAGAAGGCAGACATCTCACGGCATCACCTGCAGAGCGCTAGTGAGCAAATACGTGAACAAGAGCAGAAAGACGAAGTTCCTGTAAATAATCAGAATAGAAAAATGTGCTCTGGACTGTAGTCTGGTGTCCCTTGTCCAAATTGACTTGGGTGGTCCCAATACTTCTCCACCCCAGCGGTGGCAGTGCATTCCCACTCCTCTAGCCCCACCAGCTCTGGCCTCAGTTTTTATTTTAGACCTGGACGATTCTTGGATGACTGCGACATGTCCAAGATATAGTGTTCAACAAATCACCTCCTAAGCCAAGAAACACTTAAAACTAGGCTATAAAGGTGTTTGCTATATTCCAAGAATAACATAAATCTCGTGGGCCTGGTATCTTTCATAACTGGTGAATAATTCATGGACTCCGAGTCTCGCCAGTTACGCAGGAGGAAGGGTCATCACCTGTATAGTATGATTCGAGCAATTACTTTTTAAGATGCACAGAACATCAGATGTAGACTAGAAGAACCTTAGAGATTACCTAAGTCTGAGCCTGTAAAGAAACTAAGGGATCAGAAAGGTCAAGACCTGCCCAAGGTCACACTTGGGCAGTTTATGAATCCTGAACAGGTGTAGATGAAGGCTGCCCACCACCCAGAGCTGTGGAAGCTTCTATATGTGGCTTCTGTGTCCTGGACCTCCCGTGCCTCATCAGCAGGACGGGGCAGGCAGCACCTGTCTCATCACATGGCCCTGTTTTTTCCTACACTCTGCTGACCATGTGATTGCACAGTACTTAAGAATATGAAAATCATCGTTCTTGAGACACAGAAGGAAAGCAAGAAAGACATTAACTGTCCTTCTCAGCTGCTCAGAGGCATTTCTTACAGTCTTACCACATTGAACTTAAAATTGATCTTAATTTGTATTGACAACCGAAGGGATAAATAGTTCTCTTATTAAATACAGTTTCTATCCTCCACCTTTAAACTGGGGCCTTTTATGACATTGACCTGCTTTTGGAACTTTATGAAAAGAAACTTCAGTTCCAGACAAATATTGCCTTTCTCATTTCTTTCTCCTTTCCCGGGCCCAGTTCCAAATTTGGAGGACAAAAAGAGAGGGACACATGGGAGAGGGCTCCTGTTCCATATTTTAGAAACTGCTTTCCTGGTTCACCTGTGTTTCTTCCTTGGCCCTCCACTGGCACCACTGCCTCAACCTCCAGGTGTTCTCAGCCCTGGAGGAACCACTTTCATGGCTCACGTAGTCAGATTTAACTGGTGGCTACCATAAGTGATGTCAATGGTGCAACTTTACTTGGGAATGCTAATTTCTCCCTAACTCCATTGTACTCTCTGTGTGTGTGTGTGTGTGTGTGTGTGTGTGTGTGTGTGTTTCGTAGCTTTTCTGACCTTTTCTTTACAAGCTCTTATTTCTTCTTTCATGCTCAGGGCTTTGGCTGCTAGGGTGAAAATGGAAATAGGTTTATGAGAGAAAAGGTAGCTATTGGGAGTTTAAAATTAAAGCAAGGAAATTGTTAATCTCTATGCAATGTTGACTGTGCACAAAGCATCATTCTGATCATTATAACTGGAGTTTACAAGCTTGTATCAGGTACAGTCCCTTCCCTAAAAGGCCTTATAATCTGGATGGGGAGTTAAGAGGTACACTTGCAAGAGAGGTATCTCATACTCTGGGACAGCATATTATGTCTTTGTTTCCCAAAGGAGGTACAAGTACCACTCATATGACATTAAATAACTGATTCACTTTGTAAACATAGTATATTGCTGTTTCAATTTCCTCTTATTTCTTTTCTCATTATTTAAAAAGGAGGGAAGAGAAAATCTCAGATTTGTGCTAAATTATCTTTAAAACCTCTCTAATACTTTTAAATCTTTGTCAATAAAAGATGAAAAGAGTTAAGACTCTGATCCCAAGCCTCTGGACACTAAATATCCAGCTGCAATGTAATAACATTCTTTATTTTGATTGCATTTTTTTACAGACTACATTCTATTTTATTATAAGTGATAAGGTTTTTCTTTTTATGGTGGTAGTAATATAATGTTTCCTAACTAAATGTCTTAGTTCAGGCTGTGACCATAGACTTAGTGGCTTAAACAAAACACATTAATTTCTCAGAGTTCTAGAGGCTGAAGTCTGAGATCAGGGTGCCAGCAGGGTCAGGTTCTTGGTAAGGGCCCTCTTCCCAGTTGAAGGACCACTGCTGTCTCCTTCCAGTGTCCTTACATGGTGGAAAGAGAGCAAGCTACCTTTGGCCTCTTCTTATAAGGGCATTAATCCCATTCTGAGGGCTCCAAGATCACAACTCGCTCACCTCCGAAAGGCTCTGTGTCCTAATATCATCACACTGGAAGTTAGGATTTCCACATATGAATTTTGGGAGGAATGCAAACATTCAGTCCATAACACTAAAAAAATTCATTTAGGTAGAAAAAGCAATTCCAAATAGTAAATAGATAATGGTATAGGATATACAAAAATATGGCAGAAATCACAAGCGGTGTGCAAATGTTTGTGAAGCAGTTTAGAAGTGTCAAGTGAGGGCTTTAGATTTGAATTGCAAGTGGAATTTCAATGAATAATTGTGTGCCAGGGGCTGGGAAGAATTCCTAGAGGAGGTGAGCTTTAAGGGAGCATGTGTGTGTGTGTGGAGATTCATGTCAGCAAAGATGTAAGATGTGATGGCAGGTGGGAGGTGGGAGTGTGAAGCCTATTAGACCGAATGAACAGTTTATGTCCACGAGTCATGGCTAGAGGAAAGTCACAGCTGGAATCATGTGGTGGAAAAACCCATGTGTGAGGAGTTTCTTTGCTTTTTTTTTTTTAACTTTTAATTTTGAGATAACTGTTTATTCACATGCAGGTATAAGAAGCAATAGAGAGATTCCATATATCCTTTGCCTAGTGTCCCCAAATGATGGTATCTTGCCTAGCCACAGTTCAATAGCACAATCAGGAAATGGATGATGATACAAGCCCCTGCCCTTATTCAGATTTCACCCATATTATATGCATTCATTTTTGTGTATTTATATTTAATTCCATGCAATTTTGTTGCATGTATTGATTGATGTGACCACTACCATAATCAAGACACAGCAGTTCCATCACAAGAATCCCACCTCTACTCTTTCATAGCCACAGCCATCTTCTTCCCTTTTGTCTTTTCTAACCCATGGCAATTATTAATTTGTTATTCCTCTCTAGCTACAATTTTGCCATTTCAAGAATATTATATATATAGAATGATACAGATTCCAAAATGTAACCTTTTGGTATTAGCTTTTTTTTTTTTTTTTTTTCCTACTCAGCATAAGGCTCTCGAGATTTATTCAACTTGTTGTTTTGACCAATAGCTCATTCCTTTTACTTGCTGAGTGGTATTTCATAGTATGAATATGCCACAGTTTAATCATTCACCCATTCTGGAATATTTGAGTTGTTTCTAGATTTTGGCTATTACAAATAAAGATGCTATAAACATTTGTGTGCAAGTTTTCATGTGAACATACGTTTTCATTTCTCTGGGATAAATACCCAACAGTGTGATAGCTGTGTTATAGTAAGTTTGGAATGTTTAGTCTTATAAGAAACTTTTCTGGAGTGGCTGAACCATTTCACATTCCCACCAGCAATTTATGAGGGATCCAGTTTCTCTGAATCTTTGACAGCATTTAGTGTTATCACTATTTGTATTTTAGCTATTGTGATAGGTGTGCAGTGGTCTCTCATTGTGGTTTTCATTTGTATTTCTCTAATGACTAATGATCTTTTGATGTTCTTATGTGCCGTCTGTATATTCTCTTCAGTGAAATGTTTGTTCATATCTTTTGCCCATTTACCAATTCGATTGTTTATGTTTTTATTGTTGAGTTTGGAGGGTTCTTTGTATGCTCTAGATATAAGTCTTTTGTCAGATATGTGGTTTGCAAATATTTTCTTCCAGAATGTAATTTGCTTTTGAAAATCCCCTTCATGTGGTATTTCATAGAGCAAAAGTTGTTAATGTTGATGAAATCTAATTTATGAGTTTTTCCTTTTATGGATTGTGCTTTTGGTGTCAAGTCTAATAATTCTTCACTTAACTCTAGGTTCTGAGTATTTTCTCCTGTTTTTACCTAAAAGTTTATAGTTTTACATTTTACATTTAAATCCATGATCAATTTTGAGTTGATTTTTGTATAAAGATGAGGTTTAAGTCAATGGTTCGTTTGTTTTTGTGTGCTGTTGTTTTGCTTTGCCTCGCTGATGGATATGCAGTTGCTCTAGCACCACAGAACTGCTCTTCACATTTGTCAAAAATAGTTAGCCATATTTGTGTGGACCCTTTGCCTTTTACAACCCCTTGATATTTTTCTATCATTTGACAGCAACACCTGAAAGAGGTTAATGGACTTTTCACCCAAATGAATCATGCCACTAGTATAAAAAATTATTTGATTATAAAATATGTAATAATTTAGAGAAGCCTCATTACATACTCATGAATCATCCCTAAGGCTTTATGGTCCTTATAAAAACAGATTGGCCCAGATCCCACCAAAATATTTCTTTTTACCTAAATAGAAAGACATGGGAAAAAGTTCCCATATTTTTTTTCCCCAGGGCCAATACATAGTTGCTTACGTTTGACTCAGAGTACTTTAAAGGGATGAGAAAAGTGATTGGCCACCGAAAGGCTCCTTTATGCACAGGCCTGGGCAGAGACACACAACCAACAGCTCTGTCGGGAACGTAGGAGCCTGCTCGCCTACAAAAATGATAAGAGAGATCTAAAGAAAACAAGCTAATCCTTTTGAGGGACGTACTGAAGCCAGATAACCCAAGGTATTCACAGCAAGATACCGTGAGTCTTAAAGTTAAGCACCGTGCAATTAGCTTTGCTTCCTTGGGTTTTTGAAACATGCATCTGTATAAACCTGCCTGCGCAGACATCCCTAGCCCCAAGCTGGGTCTGCCAAAATCCAGTGAATCGGCTCTAAAATGTAGATGGCACCTAGCAGTGACCAAGACTCAGCCTCAGGCAGCCTGCAAACCTGTGAGGCCCAGTGGAGCAGCCGAACAGAAATATCTGGAAAAGTTTCTACGTGTTCATGGAATTTCGTTGCAGGAAACCACCAGAGCAGAGACGGGCATGGCATACAGGTACTGCTGATTGCAAAGTCATCCAACCGGGGCACTGCACTGATGTCAAAGGTTGTTATTAAAGAAATAAGGACTGAAGTAGCAAGACAAAACCCTGTAAGAAAAAGAAAGAAAAATGCAGTGAGCCCTCTTCTTGGGTTGCCTTGTTTTTTTTCTTCTTCTTCTTCTACTTTTTTTTTTTTTTTTTTAGCTTTGAGTTTTCTCTTTCCTCAGAGGGTTACGCAAAAGACAGTCAAGTTCACCTGTGGAAACTCCTAACCATGTGCTGCCAGAAGAAGTATCTTTGGCTCTGAGTAGGGAGATGATTTAGCAGGTCAAAATGAAGAATGGGGACTCCATTCTTCTTAAGGGAAAGGGAATTTATAAGTTAAGAGTTGAATTTTTTTTTTAATGCTCCCTGGGATTCAAGACTTATTTTCTTCTAAACTTGAATCATGTAGTCTGTACTAATAGCTAATAAAGTAGTTCAAGTTCTCCTTGAAATGACAGCACTTATTTATTTCCCTATCAATGTAGCCCAAGATAAATTACTGGTAGTACACTAAACTTCCAATGCCATTATTTATTTCATGAAATATTAGCAAAAAGGAGAAATGTTTTCCTGGTATAGGGTTGGATGTGTAATCTTTATAAGTTGCTCTGCAATGGGAAGAATCTTTCCTTTTCAGAGCAATTATTGCTCCTGCACAAGTCTTTCCTTTACCTGCGCCTGGAGTTTTAAAGAGCCCAGAAACTGAGTAAAAGCCATTCAGAAGGACAAGGGTACTAAAAACTGAAAAAACAATTTAGCAATTGTAAGAACAGTTGTCCTAGCTCAAATCAAAACTTCTGCACAGCATAAGATTGTTTTTCATGTACAATATGTCCCCAGTGATTTCATTTTTCCATAATCTGAAGGTCTATTTCAGTATAGTAGCTGCTCCTCTAATTTATCAGCTAATTATATTAATACAGCAATTTGCAATGATATGGCTCCTCTCTGGAAGCAAAGTATTTTACACGGACTCTTTATGTAATAAAAGGCTTGTGCAGAAAAGAAATGAACTCTTCTCAATTTATAAGGAGGATAGGACAGCCTACCACATCCTGCTTTAGAAGGGGAGCTCACCTTTTCATGGTAGCTCATGGAATGAGGAGGGATGGATGAGGAGGAGATGCTGCTGTTTCTTTCCTGAATCTCTCTGTCACTGGAAGGAGCCTGCTTCTCTGTCCTCCCACATTCTCTCTTCGTGTTTCCTCGACCCTCAGTGGTAGTAGTGATGGTGATGTGAACACAGATCAGGCGAAGGGGAAGAGGGACCGTTTCACTTAAAAAAAAAGTCTGCCTCCGTGTCTTTGTCATAGGATGGGTGGTATTACCATGAATTGTTGCATAAACCTTCAGAGGGCATGCCTTTCTCTCTTGAAAGTCTAGTTTAAATATCAATTACAGATCTGTGCTGTGTGCCAATGTTCAGATGAAGGTATGTTCTAGGAAAGCATTTTTCAAAGGATTATGAAGTAGAGGAACACTTTCTCCAGACAGGTGAAAGCAAAGCTGCCTCAGCTAAAGGTGGGAGCTTGGAGCCCACCTGTTTGAGGGGAGCAGTCATCCCCCAGCCTCTTCTGAGACACCTATGTGGGTCCTATACTCCCCATGGTTTGAGACTATAGGTTGGGAACGACTCTTTATGATGCCTTGGTGGGTAAGGCTCTGTTACCTTGGAGATGCCAGATACTGCCTTGGACAAGGGTATATGCTACCAGATCACACCGTAGTAAGAAATGGGACCTAGGAGAATGTTGCTTCTAAATCGGAGTTTGAGGGGAGAAAAGCACAGTTTAGTTGATCATTAACCCTAAGAAATAGCCAAGGCTCTAAATTAGAATGAGCTTGTGCTGACACACCTTCTTGACACATTTCTCCGTTACCCACTCCCCAATGTCCTTAGTGCTCTGTTTATTCTCCCTTTAAGACACTCACTTATTACCCTTATTTAAGACATTCTCCTTCAACCATTTGGAAAGGATTTCTAGGAAAGAGAACCAGGGTTCTCTTGGTTCCTCCCCGACTTAGCTTTAGATCTTGATTTCATATAAACATAGTTGGGGTTAAGAGAGAAGCTGATTTTCATATTCTTACTTCTTTATTATGATTTTTTTCCCCCTCAGGAAAAAGGGTGGGCAGGGGACCATGGCTACGTTAAAGATAAAACCTCCGTTAAGCCTTGTTGTTTCTATTTTTTCTTGTGAAGTTGAAAGAAAATGGGCATTGGAATTAAACAGATCAGAGTTCAAATTTAAGCTCTGCCTCTTTTAGAACTGTGAGACACTGGGGGCCAGTCATGACATAGAAATGCCTAATATAGTAGCTGCTCACTGGGAATGGAGGTTTTCTTCCCACTTATTCTGTTGTGTCTGTCCATCAGTCTACGTAGGGGAGGGATTGAAACCCTTTAAGTGAAACATAGAAATGGATAAGAGAATATTCTCAGAAGGAAAATAAAAGAATAAGACAACCCACGGTAGTTCACAATCTGTGTAGGTTTCCATGCTCAGCTTTAGAATTCTGAGAGGTCTGGAAGAGCTGGGTAAGCTGTTTTCCATTCCGAATTTGGTCAGACGCCATTGCAGACTTTAGCCCAATACCAGCTGCTTGGGTCCCTCGATCATCTGTGAGAGAGCATTATGTTGTGTTTCCATGGAGACTTCGTTTTATTTCTAACTAAGGTTGACCAGGAGGAGAAAAAAAAAAAAAAGAAGTAAATATGCAAACACATGCATCAATTGAAAAGAAACTGGAGGACATTGAATGTGGTGTAAAAAGTGCCAAGTTGCTGTGTAGATCTTTCTGTTGGCTTAGAAATCTCAGCAAAAATAGAAGTTTTAAAATTCATTTTATCAGTGGCTATAAAATGGACCTAAGAGGGTCTTCAAGTTACTTCTAAAAAGCTGAAAATTAATTGTCTTTATTACATAGCACTGAACTCTAAGCCAAACAGTAAACAGGAGCCTGAGTCAAGGTTAAAATACTCTGAGGGATAGTTTTATGAGAAAAACACCAAAAATATCTAGACTGAGTTCGTATGTAGCAAATACCTAGCTTTGAAGCAATCTTATAATACTAACATTGGCAGGAGAAACTTAAACAGATATAAAATGAAGCTCTAATCCAGGGACAACCCTTTTCCTGTAAAAGGCTAGATAGCAAATATTTTATACTCCAGGTTTGTATCTGCCTCTGTTACATCTACTGACCTCTGCTATGTAGGCTGAATGTAGCTACTGATGATGCACAAATGAGTGGGCATAGCCATGTTCCAATGAAACTTTATTTATGGACACAGAAATTTGAATTTTACACAATTTTTGCATATCACAAATCTTATTTTTTCCTACAAACCATTAAAAATGTAAAAATCATTCTTAGCTTGTGTGCCATACAAAAACAGGTGGCAGGCTGGGTTCCTTCAGCAGGCCATAGTTTGTTGACCCCTGCTTTAGAAAGCAAGGCCTTCAGTTGCTCAGGTTATTTATTTACTTGTTTGTGTTTATTTATTTTTAAACCTTTTTGTTTCCAGAGGTATTTAAGGAACTCAAATGCATATAATTGAGAAAGATAAAAATAAATTATAAAGAAGATGGAAAAAACAGAGCCAAGAAAGACCAAAAGAGCGGGAAGGGAACAGAGAGCCAAGGGTGAGGGAGCACGCTGTGTATAAGCCAATGTGTTGCAAGAATTAGACCTGTATTTGGCTCTGTGCTTTCTGGCAGCATTAAATTGTGAAGAGGGAAACTGAGCCCTTTACAAAGTTACAGAGTCCTTGAGTTGGAGAGAAGTCAGTTGCTCTGTAATGGCATACCTCTTCCTGATCTGTAAATCAGAGAGAAGTTCCTTTTGAGGTTCTTCTTTGTGTGATGAATAATATCCTTGCAATATCCTTATAGCAAACACAGCAGTAAGGTTCCTAGAGGATCTTTCCTATGGAGCCCCTAATATTACTATCACATCAAATAATAACTCAGTAAAGACGAATAGGTGCATAATGGAAAAAAGTGACATTGGTTAAATAGAAACCACACTGGCCACTTTGGGCTATGCTTTAAGAATTTTCCAATAACAAAAACACAGATTTCTTTTTCTTTTATTTTTTAAAGAATGACAGGGCTTGTTCAGGTTCATGGAATGAAGCAATTGTTTCTGGAAAAAATAAGTGTTATTTGCCAATTAAGGATAACATTTTCTAAAGCCTTAAGCTGACAGCAGAGAGAGGGCAATAAAAGAAGAAAGGGAAAAGTAGGGAAAGTCTCGGAATTCTTAACATGGGATGGACCTTAGGGATAATCTGCTCCAATTTCTGGTCTTACAGCTGAAGAAAACTGAGGCTCAGAGATGTTAAGTTTGTAGCCTGCAGTTGCACTTCCAGCTAGCAACGAAGCTTGGACTAGAACCCCTGTCTCTTCGGTCTCAGTCCGGGGCTTTCTTCATGCTTTCTGTATTTATTCCCAGCTCCCCAACCTCCATCCCACCACATGCCAAGACACACACACGCACGCACACACACACGCACGCACGCACACACACACGCATGCATGCACGCACACACACACATACCTGGAGATACTGCAGATCCAGCCATATTCACCGTTCTGCTCTGTCTACTTTTCCAGGCTCCCCTGTTGTTACTGTGCCCTATGACCTGCTCAGTCCTGCTTCTTTGCATGCTTACCCTCCACCTTCTGCCAGAATTATTGAGTCTCTAGTCATCATTACTTTTCCTACCTGGAATATTCTTACACATCCCACTTGCCTAGGTAACTCCAACCCACAGGCTCTCCTTTGGCCCCATAGCATGGACCACCAGTCTTTTCTCTATACAGGATATAGATTGTTAGTTATTTCTGTGTGTGTGTATCTTATTGTCAAAATTGTGCGTCATGACCTTGAGGATGAGGACTGAAACTTATAATATTTTATACTCCGTCAATGCCTTTGCACTTAGAAAGTGCTGGATACATACATGTTGCTTGATTGAGGTGCATCTATTCAGAAGTTGGGAAGGAGAGAAACCAAAGAGCAAGCAGGAACTTTCCTTTTTCCTACTAATAGTGCTCTAGCCCCATCCTTTCTCCTGTATCTTAGATACAATATGCTACTTAATCTTGCTAAGCCTCAGCTTCCCTATCTGTAAAATGGACCTAATTTAACTTATTTCACAATGGCATTGTAAGAAATCCATAAAGTCACATATGTGGAAGTGCTTAGCTCGCTGCCTGCTAGAGTGAGAACCTAAGTGCTCCCTTGCTCCATACTCCTTTTTAACCGGTCCTAGGAATCTATCACTTAGTCATCTTTAGCATTTCCAAAAAGAAGTGTGTGTCTATCTATAAAGGAGAGAGGGACAGAAAATAAACACCTAAAATTGAATATTGCATAATTCTGAACATTTCACCCTCCTTTCCTCACTTGCTTTTTCATTCTTTTTGCTTTTCCTATTAGGATCCGTTGAGAAAGTGTTTATTTTTCTTTCTTTTTATCTCCCACGTGGGCTCCTATTTAATCAGCTTGGCCTCAGGAAATGTTGGAATAAATAACTCTTCAAACAATGTAATATGAAGGTATCTTTTATCAACCGCTGCATTTCCAGTGCCTGGCATTGTGCCTAGCACAAAAATATTTGAGCCAGAATGACATGAAAAGGACTGAAACTTCCACCAGCTTGCAGTGTCTCTCCCATCAGCTTGCCCCAGTGTCCGAAGATCTCCCTAGACTGCAGGCGTCAGTTCTCAGAGACTTCTGTTAAAAGGCAAGGGTGCTTGCTGAGTGGTGGCCACACTAATCCAAGCTACTAGATGGCAGACCAAGAAGAAACAGGACGTAGTCCAAGCCTGACCTAAAACAAGAGAAAATAGGAAGGAAGCTTCTAGGTTAGATCAACAGAAAAGCTTGAGTATCCGAGCATGGTGCATTGCTACGGACTATCCATAGAATCAGGAGGGATGGAATTGAAAAACAGGGGAAGGAAAACTAGAGAGAAACCTCACTCAGCTACCAGCTTTTCTCAAAGATGTCAGGGCAGAGAATTTGACGGCGTAAATGAGAGTTTTCATTGATCGTTAAATGAAGACTCTGAAGATAAGTAGGAACAATTTTTTCACCCGAACCCCTCTCTGGGTTCTGTCACAGTGCAAACATGATATTCTAGCAGGAGGATTTAAAGACAAGCTTCCTCCCTCCCTCCTCTCATCCCCTGCTTCCTTATCTACAAAATGAAGCTGAGAAGCCCTGCTTCACAGGGTAATGCCATCCACTCAAAGAGGCGTATAGTGGATACCCAGGAAAGACTATCCCTCTTGCTCTTTCTCCTTTTCATAGTATTACAGGGTTGACATACGTGGAAGTTGAAAATTACATTTGTTCCTAAATTGCACTTACTGTCATCCTCCCAGGACCCCCAAACCCCACCAAAAACAACCTTTCATCATGTGTTCTTGTGACCTGCCCTTTTCATGAGATGCTTGGCACACTCAGACCTGCTTGAAAAGTATTAATAGCTAGGGCTGTGACTGTGAAAATCAATAGCCTAGAAAAATGCTACTCATGCAGGGGGTTGTATGAAAAAATGTCTACATGATTTATTTTAGATGACCTAATTTTGGTGAGTCTCTGGGCCTGTGCTAATTTGCTCTGAGCCCTCTGGCTGTTTTTCTCCTTGTATCAATATTTCTGGAGGAAAGTAGATGACACCAAGATGGCTCGGGCTCAGGATGTATGTGATTACTTGAAACCTGAATAGGCTGCTGGTGAAGGGCCGAGGAGGCGCAGTGAAAGGGGCTTATTCAAAACGAGCAGAACGTGGTCTTTCCTATTGAATGGAATAGAAGTTCTAAAATAAGTATGTTTTGAAAGTGTCAGTTTAGAGAGAAAATGCTGAGAATTTAAGCATGAGTGAGAGATGAATGCTGCTTGGACTTGAAATATTGTTGGGGGGTGGGCAGATACTCAATCTGTTTTGAAATTTCCACTTGGGGTTTTCCAGGATAAAAGTTGCTTTGTTTACGCAGCATGATGAAAATACTGGAAATTCAGGGCTTGAGAACAATACTGAGTTACAGAGATCCATGCTTTCTCATACAGAAGTTGTTGACAGCGGTTTCATCTGGAAAAAAGTGAGCATTTTGAAATCTGATTTTCCTGACCGAGGAGTAACTGTAGGCAAAAGATGTTTTCACCCAAGAGAAAAACAGTTTCTGAATTTCCCTGCAGTGCCTGTGAGTGCCACTAGGATGTGCTATTTCATAAAGAAAAGGAAGCTCTTCTGTTCCCTGAAACGCTGCTAGCAGAAAACTTTTTTCAGACAATCCTAGACTTGAACTTAAATTTGAATCTATGTATTTACCTTGATTGTGACAATGGGAAATTTTGTATAGTGTGAAAAAATTAAAAAGGTAAGACCAGCATATTCCTAAGGTACTGAGAAGCCTTGATCCCATAACAAGCCTATGTTATTATAACCTAAACCAGTTAGATATTTTATAGAGCAAATTTTCTATGTCTGGGAGTTTTCTAGCATAGGGAGTTCTGAGCTACACCACAGACCCCTGGGCATGGTTGGTGAAGAAAAGAAAAGTAGACATCTCATCCCCTACCATCTTTCAGAGAATATTCTGTTGGTGTTTGCCCCATCTCAGGTGCAGGCACCTTGTTACACAGTTAAGATGGAGCAGACATAGTGAATCTGGACTGCATGGGAGAAGGCCGTATCAAAGCCTGTCAATATTCTCAGAACCATGGTCTTGCGGGCCTGGCTTATTACCTGGTTAGGAGATGGTCCTCCTCTATACCCACTGTTTGTTTTCGCTTATCACGTGTCACCTCCCCACACTTAGAGCGAGTGCCTCCCATCCAGTGATTCCTCTTCCTCTCCTTAGCTAGTTACCAACTAATTCTCCCTAAGTTTTAAAATATAGATGCTTTTTTAATAGAGTGTCTGCAAAATATATCATCCAAAGAAATGAATCCCTAATGGTGGGAGTACAGGTAGTAAAGGAGTTATTTTTAGACAAACTGCCTAGTATTTAAGGCCAGAGCTATTTTAAAATTTTTATCTGAAAATAATTTCACATATAAGGAAAAGTTGCAAAAATAATATAAAGAACACATCTGGGCTATTTCTTCCTTAACATATTGTTAACATTTTGCCCCATTTGCATTAACTTTTGTTCATGCTCTCACATGCTCACTCCTTACAACCCACCTCCCCATGCATTTTTCCAAGCTTTTAAAAACTAAGTTTCACACACCACGGTTTTTTACTCCTCAATTTCTCCTAAGAGTTACGATATTTTCTTATCCCCAGTACAATTAGCAACTTTGGTAAAATTTATATAAATATGATACTTTAATCTACCCTTGTATTCTAATTTTGTCAGCTCACACAATAATGCTCTTTGTGGCATTTTTTTACTCCAGTTGTACAGGATCAGTATGGGATGGCAATATTTTGTTGTCATATCTTTTAGGTCTCCTTCAATCTGGAACAGTTCAGGAGAAATTAATTTTATTGTAGGAAAGAGGTCAAAGGAAAGACTACAACTAATTGCAAGTCCGCCTTGGGTTGGGAGGTGGCGCTGTGGTGCCACACAATTGTTAGGCCTACAGGAGGTCTCCTGGATATTGTTACCATGTCCCTGCCAACAACTGTGTCTTCCACAGCTGCCTAATGAGGGCTACCAAGTTTTCATGTGGAACTTTAGGCCCAAAGCTAAGGGATCTCATAGGCCTACTGACCTTATGAGCCTATATAAATCTAGTCCCTTGTGTCCATGTGCTCAGCACATCCCCTGAGGGGTGGGTGTTGGTGGCAGGTGTGTTAAAAGAGAGTCACCAGACGTTAAGAGGGGTAAGGCCCTCTGAGCACTGATGGACTGCAGACACGATTACCTCAGGGTTGTCGAGCCCCTAAGTCAGGGGCCCATAAATGAGCTGGGTCAGGAAACCATCCCAAGAGGCTGAAGTGGCAGCCAAAGGAGACGCCTGATACCAGCTGAATTCAGAGCAATGGGAGTATGGATTCTGGCTATAGCTTCTAGTGAAACCACTGTGGGAGGGGTGGGAGCTTCCAGAAAGATGCAGGTTCTCAGTGGGCTAGATGGAACATTTTTAGACAATGGATTTTGACCCAATTGTCTTTTGACCCAATTGTCTTTAGTCATTTTCTCCTTCATGATATTCCTCTTAATTTGCCAAGGCAGACGAGATAGAAGCTCTGACAATTGTAGAGTGTGGGTGTAAAACGTGCAGCTTATTAAGTAAGCTCTCCGTTTATCATTTGAAGGGTTTGTAACAGGTCAGTGACTAACCCTGCTTTTGGAATTTTACGGCACTCTGTAACTCAGTGCATAGTGACAATACATGCATCTAGAAGCTGGTTATGGTTTCAAAGAAGAGCTATGATTACCTCCAGAGATGCCCATTGTATAAGATGGGCATCTTTATACATAACTTTCCAAAGGGTTAGCTCTCATTGTAACTTCTTTGTAACAGTCCATGCTAGCACTTTCTTCCTCTACCTCTATTTTTCCTTTTGGTGCACTTATTTGTTTATTTCTGTATCATCTGTCTCTCTCACTGGAATGTGAATTCCAAAAGGGCAGGGATTTTATCTGTATAGTTAATTACTGCATTCCCAGAATCTGACATCTAGTGTAGAGCTCAATAAATATTTGCTGAATAAATAAATTATTAAGCAGGAGTCTAACAAATAAACCTTCAATGTTCACTGGAGGACAAGCCGCTGAATATCAGGCACAGGACACCACTTCACCAGGATCCATAGTCTCCCTACCACTCACTTCCTAACTTTCACTACGAAAAATCAAAGGTGTTCTTGTTTGAGACAGTAGTACTTGAGGATGGCATTGTTCTCATAGGAAATAGGTCCTTAAATCTTGGATTTTAAGATGCTTTGAGGTGACCATATCATACTCATCATGGCATAGCCCAGTGTATGTTTGTTATGTTTGTTTCTCCTGAGATATCCACCTTGTTTAACCTTAATTTGCTCATTTACTTCAATCATTCATTAAGTTTGTGATGGTTAATTTTGTGTCAGTTTGACTGGGCCACAGGGTGCCCAGACGTTTGGTCAAACATTATTCTGCGTGTGTCTGTGAAGGTGTTTTTGCATGAAATTAACATTGGAATTAGTGGACTGAGTAAAGCAGACTGCCCTCCCCATTGTGGATGGGCGTCATCCAGTCATTTGAAGTTGAACAAAAATGCTGACCTGCTGACCTCTCATGAGTAGGAGAGGAGGGTATTCCTTCTGCCTGATTGTTGGATCTGAGACATCAGTCTATTTCTGCTTTTAGAGATGAACTGAAACATCAGCTCTTCTTGAGTCAGGTCTTGAGCCTTCCGGCTTTTGGGTCCAAACTTACACCACTGACCCTCCTGATTCTCAGGCCTTCAGATTTGAACCAGAACTACACTATTGGCTCTCTCGCATCTCCAGCTTGCCAACTGCAGTTTTTGGGAGTTCTCAGCCTCCACAGTTGCATGAGCTAGTTCCTTGTAATCAATCAATCAGTCAGTCAATCCCTATCTATCCATTTATCTATCAATTTGTCCATCTCGTGTTAGTTGTGTTTATCTGGAAAGCTCTAAGTAACATAGATTTCTCATTGTACTTTCCTCCACAAAGTTCTCTATGTGTCGCTGCCCAGCCCTATTCATAGTGGGGCCTTGAGTTTCCTTGACCAGAATGAGACACTCATTGCTTTCACTCAGTGTGAATTCCTGTTTCCACTTAGAGGTGGTGCTTTCTGAGGGAGGTTTAGCTGATTACAGCCTGACTAAGGTCACCAGAAGTAGTGAAGATGTCTAACACACTCATATTACAGAGCCATGGGCCTCTCCTTCTCCACTCCTCTTACCACCAGCTCTTCTTTCCTTTCCTACCAGTTGCCCCTTAATCCCACTGGCAAGTCCTCTTTAAGTTTACTCTTTTCCTCATTTCACATTTCCATCTTATTACAGGAGGGGTCATCATCTCATTATAGCAGCCAGGTGTCATCTTCCAAACTATGGGGAACAAGTGTGGAGAGTTAGCTTACCTGTTGGGATTCCTAGCTGACTCGTCCTCCTAGATAAATGCACCAGAGGATTTTCTGTCTATTCAGTAATCGTGGATGAGTGTGGGTTCTGGTTAGACTTCTTGTTCTTGGTATAGATCAGACTTTCCCATCAACTATTTGGCCTACAACTGAAACACTCTTTTGCTGGTAATTAATAGTTGCAGGCTGGACCTTGGTGGTATCATCAGATCCATGGGTTTTCTTACTTAAGTCTGCCCTACTCTACCACTTCGGCAAGACCCTGACCCATTTGACTCAGTAAAGGTAGTCAGTGCTGCTGGGACTGGGCAATGGCAGTGGAAGGATCATGTGTTTCTACTTCAGAGGGTTGGTTACCTACAGGAGCATGGGTGAGACTCATTACAGTGGACAGAATCCAGCTATGTTCTTTCTGCCCCTTCTTCACAGGTACCTCTCCAAGAGCCTTCCATTTCTGACCTAATGTTCACCACCTCTTGGGTTCTGGATCCTGTATAGGTTAAATATTTTCTCTAATGTGTCTCATGACTGTCTCATTTAAAGTGCTGGATAATCTAAAACACATTCTTATACAAGATGGAAAAACAGGTTCATGCAGCCAAATTTACTAATGCATATTATATGATACATTGGTTACACTCTTTTTATAAAACTATTCTGTATGACCACTAGTCAAGCCTTGCTGGTTTTGGTACACTATCTAGTTTTACTGAACCATCTACCTATTTCTCCCCCTGCTCCCAACCACCCCTCACACAGATTCATCCAACAGCTCTCTGTTGAGTGCTCACCTTGAGTTATGCACAATTCCAGGCATTGGAGATACAGCAGTGAACATCTAGGCTAAGTTCTCTGCTTTTTTAAGGATTTAATTCTAGTGGGGATGTGTCAGTTAATAAACAAAAATAAATAAATAAATAAAAAATAAAATATATAATACTTCAGAAGGATAAATTCTCTGGAGAAACACAAAGCACAGAAGGAGGATGAGTATGTGTGCCAGGGAGCAGTTGCAATTTTTAAAAATGTAGCCAAGGAAGGCCTCACTGAGAAGACAGCATTTGAATAAGTACCTGAAGGAGGTAGAAATGATAATCATTGAAGTTTCCGGGGAAAGAGTATTATAGACAGAGGGAACAGTATGTGCAAAAAGCCCAGTGTGAAAGTCTGTAGAAAGAAACAAAAACAGCCAGTGTGTCAAAAGCAGAGTGAATGAATGGTAGAATAGTAAGAAATGATGTCAAGAAGGTAAAGGGGAGAATTGCAAGTTTAGGAGGTCCTCAAGAACACTCTCAGTTTCAGTGATTCACTAGAAGGACTTGTAGAACTCAGAAAAGTCTTTTTTTTTTTTTTTTTTTTTTTTTTTTTTTTTTTTTTTTTGAGATGGAGTCTCGCTCTGTCGCCCAGGCTGGAGTGCAGTGGCCGGATCTCAGCTCACTGCAAGGTCCGCCTCCTGGGTTTACGCCATTCTCCTGCCTCAGCCTCCCGAGTAACTGGGACTACAGGCGCCCGCCACCTCGCCCGGCTAGTTTTTTTGTAATTTTTTAGTAGAGACGGGGTTTCACCGTGTTAGCCAGGATGGTCTCGATCTCCTGACCTCGTGATCCACCCGTCTCAGCCTCCCAAAGTGCTGGGATTACAGGCTTGAGCCACCGCCCCCAGCCAGAACTCAGAAAAGTCTTATGCTCATGGTCGTGGTTTATTATAGCAAAAAGATACAGATTAAAATTAGCATCAGGAAAAGGTACCTAGGGGTAGGTCCAGGAGAACCAGGAATGGAGCTTCCAATTGTCCTCTCCCAGTGGAGTTGTGTGGATAGTACTTATTTCCCTCAGGAACTGGGAAGCTTACCTGAACCTTGGTGTCCAGAGTTTTTATTTGGGTTTGGCCATGTAGACACAGCTGACTACCTGTGCGTTTGACCTTAGTCCTGGCCCCGCTGGAGTTCATTCTGATACAGTGTGGCCCAAGACTCCCACCATAAATTGAATACTTAGCCTAGACCATCTTGTAGGGTCTTAGGTCCCCAGATAAACAAAGACATTTTTATTGGTTAGGGCATTCCAAGGACTTAGAGGTTAACTTCCGGGAGTTGGGGGCAAGGAGCTAGATTTTTCTTCGGGTTAATTCTTTACTGCACAATAGACACATTGTACAAAAATGTGTAGGCCATTTTAAAGGTGTTGGCTTCTAGTCTGAATGAGATGGAAGCTTTCGTGAATTCTGATCAAGGGTGTGACATGATTTGAATTATTTTTAAAAGGATTGTCTGAATGCTAAGTTGGAAAATAGGCTGAAAAGTAGAAGTAGGGTTACTGGTTAACCATATTTGCCCAGGAAAGTATTACCATAATTGCCCAGGAAAGAGGTAACAACTGCTTAAACCAGAATGGAAATGGTGAGAAGTAGTTGGATTCTGGATCTATTATAAGAGTACCATCAGGAGGATTGGAAAAATAAATGGATATGGTATGCAATAAAAGTAATAATCAAAGATGACTTTAAGCTTCTCAGCCCAGACAATTAGAACCAACAAGTTGCCCTTAAATGAGATGAGAAAGACCTCAGGGGAGTGGGTCTGGAGGGAAGAAGAGTAGGAACTCAGTTTTTAGACAGGTTGGATCTAAATGCCTGTTAGAGAACAAAGGGAAAGTGTCAAGTTGATAAGAGTTTGAAGTTCTTGGGAGCAGTATGGGCTGGAGATTCACACTCAAAATATAAATATATAAATCTTGGAGTCGTCAGTCTAGTGTGAGAACATAAAGCCATGAGATAAGCAAGTAAGTGTAGAGAGAGATTATAACAAAAGCTCCAGGGCTACAGCCTAGGCTCTCCAATGTGAGGAGGTAGGAGAGATGAAGAGGAACCAGCAAAGGAGACTGAGAGTGAATGTGCAGAAAGGCATGAGAGAAACAAGAGAGTGGGGTGTCAGGATCAAACAAAAGAGGGAAAGATTACCTATGTTCGATACTACTGCTAGGTCAAGTAAGGTGAGGACTGGGAGAAGACCATTGGATGTAGGAACATAGAGCCCACTATTTATAAGAGCAGAGAGAAAAATGTATCTCACTTTATACATAGCACTAGGCTTGACAGGAGAAAGCAAAGACCCATATATGCATGTAGGAACATTTTAAAATTTAATTCCAAACTCCTACTTAACAGAACTCTGACTACCATCCATTGAGCAGCATCTCTGAATTTCCTCCTACTTATGAACATATAGAAAAAAATCATAAGAAATTGGCCCTACCTATGAGGAGAATACAGAAAGGTTTTCCACAAATGATGATGCTTATAAAGCTGGATTCTTAAAAATAATACTCATAAGTTATCTATGTTTGTCTCATGAAACAGCATCTCTGTCCCCTGATTGAGAGTAGAAAGACATTGTGCTCTTATTCTACTGTATATTTTAAACTATAGTGTTCCCTTTGTTTTGACAACTGGAGATGTCCCTTTATAGGTTATAAACTTGCATTTAAATTAATTTTGTTATATTTTATTCAGGAATTCTATTTGCTTGAGGTGTGTATGCGTATGTGTGTGTAGAATGTTCCACATCAATTAAATCTTTTATATTGACCCATGGTTTAATTTTTCAGTGAAAATACAAACTTATGCTTAACTATCAAAATGGATACCATTAAACTATAAAAGTCACAACAAAAAGAACAGGATGAAAAACACACAAGTATTAGCAGTTGTTATTTTTAGGCATTAGAAAGGTGGATTATTTTTTCCCTCTCCTCTATTCCAAATACATGTGTGTTACTATGATAAAATGGCCAAAGAATATAATTAAAATAAAATCTAGCATTCTATTAGATTTTAAGAATATATGGTTTTGAAGTTCTTTTTGAGATAAGGTGAGATAGCTTAGATCTAAAACCAAAACAAGTATTAGGATTCATTAGTCACGTCTCTACTGAGGTTTGCAAATAAATATTCTTATGCTGAAATTAACCAGGAGAAAAATTTGGGCTCTCATGTAAACAAGACACTGAAATGCATTCTATCAAAGTGCTTCTATTTTACAGATAACCTTGGATTGTATAGACTATTTTTTTTATCATATATAACTTGTTTTTTTGCAAGTAACAGAAAACCTAACACAAACTGGCTTACTGGATCACCCAACTGAACAGTCCAGAGGTAGGGAAAAATTTCAGATTTAAGATGCAAACAATGTGGACAGGACTCTGTTTCTTTCTCTCTGCATCTGTGGACTTTCTTTTTTGATAATGGCTTCACTCCCAGCTCCACATGGTGGGTCTGTGGCAGCTTCAAGCCTTCCTCTCATCTGCAATATGTCATGTGGCTGACAACTCTCAGGGTTACACCCTACCTCATTCAGTCCCAGAAGGAAAAAGCAAAGGCACCTTTCATTTCCCAGAAGCTCTGACTTATGATTCTTTAGTTTTGATTGGCTTTGTTGTTCATCTCTGAACCACTGACCTTATCTGGGAGATGAGAGAAGCTGAATGACTTCTGTAGCTTCTGTGCTCAACCCCTCCTAAGCTGCCTGACTGAGAATGAAGACTCAGAATACTCTTGGTGGGAGAAGAGGGGAGTAGTTTATGGTGAGGCAACCTACATATGTCCACCACTCCCTCTAATGATTGAGTCTGGAGGGCACAGATGTTTGATGAGCTAATGTTGTGGTAAACTCATGGTAGTGAAGATTCCAGGTGTCATCTGGAAATTGGGAATGACACTACTCTACTGCTACCTAGTTGTGTGTTGTTTCTATTTCTGGAGCTTTGTGTCTTATTCTTAGCTCTCTTCTTGCTTTAAAACTCGGACTTCTTAGGGGTAGGGGAATATTTTCCTCTATTAATCTATGTACCAAGTGGTTTGTTCTGCTTAGTCACATGACTAAAATGAGCAGAAATCTTATCTAACTAAAAGTAAGAAGAGAAACTGACTTTAAATGATATTTAATTTAGCAAGGAAAGTAATGCATTTTTAATAAGGAACACATTAAAAACTCATAAAGTATTTTATTTATAAGGAGGTTAGCCTCCGCTTGCCCATTGTTCCAATAAATACCATTAAGTTCCATCAACTCTTCAGTAAGTACAATTATACAAATGCCACATTTCAGTTTGCATTTGATTATGGCAGTGCCCCTCCACATACATTCTTTGTATACAAAGACTAAGTACACAGAATTTTAGAATCTGAGGAGATATTAGGAATAATTTTGCATGCCCCATCCCCCTAACTAATTTTACAAATAAGTTTTCTGAGGCTTGAAGAGGTTAAGCAGCCTGCTAACAGTCACATAGATGGTTTGCTACCCTAGTTAACAAGTTCAACAAGTGGCCTAAGACTAGAAGAGAATTTGATGTAGAGGAAACAGCATGTCTGAAGGCCCAAGAGGTAGGGAACCAAGGTGATGGTAATAAGCACAAGTAGAGACAGGCAGATCCAGACTAAATGCTTGTTTTAAGTCTTGCTAGGTGAGTGACTATACCATTTAAGTATCCTTTATGAATATTGACTTGTTTGCATCAGAAGTAGAAATAACAATACCTATCCCATAGGGTTTGGAGAAGATTAAATAATAGAACGACTATAAAACACATAATATAGTAGGAGCTCAGGAGCGGGTAGCCACTCTTCTCCATCTCCTCCTCCTCCTCCTCTTTCTCCTTGCTCTCATCCCACCCCTCAACCCTTCTGGTGAAGAGAGTGTTAGAAGATGAGGTTAAGAGGCAGGGAAGAAAGAGATCAGTGGAGGTCTTCGAAGCTGGCCATGAGAAACTGTTGAAGGATTCTTAGGTAAGAAGTGACAAGATCAAACTACCGTCCAAAAAAGATAATACTGGAAGATCTGTGCATAGGAAACTGATAGGAAGTGATTTGAATAATCTAGGTGAGAGAGCTTGAAGATGAGTAACAGCAGTAGAATGGAAAGGAGAGGAAAGCATGGATCGAGAGACATAGGGGAAGTTAAATTAGCAGGATATGTTTTGCATAGCTTTGTTCACTGCATTCTGACTTTCGTTTTCACACGTACATTAAGAGGTTGTCTAGAAGGGAAAATGCTCATTGATCTAATTAGGCCTGGAGGTAGTCACTGTGGCATGAAGGAAGGAGGTGGAAGGGCAGAACTCTGCAGCAACTGTAGCTGCTTTTGGCTCTTATGTCTTTAAAATGCTTCTACAGAATCACTTAAATCATCCTCTTATTCTCATTCACATGAAAGGAAATCTCAGAGAGAGCCCTTGAACTAGAAAATCTTTTCTTTCTTTTCTGACTTTAAAGCAACTCCTTAAACCACTCCATTTCTGAGGCAATTATCTCTTCACTACAATTTATTAACTGAGAGTAACCTCAAATCCTTTACTTTTAAGTAGCGCAAAACCTTCCTCCAAGGCTGTGTCTGCCCTTTAAGACGTATTAAAGGGCCCAGTGGGGGTAGGCCTGGCCCCTGGGGGTGCTCACCAAATCCTGTGGATCAACTGCATTACCTCCTTGCCTCCATCATTCACCGTGTACTTCCTTTTAAAAGCCCTGTGGTCTTTACCACGTTTGTTTTTCTTATTTCACAATGGTTTTAATGACTCCTTTTATTGATGACCTAACTGAAAGATGGAATAATTTGTTCACACACACAAACCACTCCCATCCAGCCCCCAACACTCCAGAGGACTGATGTCAAGAAAAAGAATGTAGTTATCTGACATTTGTGATAGGCTCAGCTAACAGGGAGTTTCCCCTCACTCTTCCTCATTCCATTACATGCGATTTTAGATCTAATTAGTAATTCAGTTTTGTTCATATTTTCTTTTTGAATATAGATAGCTGTCTATATATTTTTAAAATATTTTAATTCTACCCGCATATGGGTTTCTGCATAATCTGTGAAGGCTGGTCCACATAAGCAAAGTATTTGTGACTTTACACTTTACATAAAATAACTGGTTTTTGACTTGTCTACAAAATACTTATGTATGTGAGCTCAGATGAAAATGAAGAATTATTGACAAGGCATCTTAATTTTTATCCATACAGCATGTTTTGCTTACATTAAAAACAAAACCAAAACCGAAAACTACTCATATAACATTCTTAAATATGATGCGGTTTTGAATTTTTTGGTCTAGATATTGAAAGCATTCTAAGAATTCACAAGACTTTAGAATAAACATTCAGAACACTGTGCGTGGGATGCCTGATTTTTAGGATTGGGCACATAACAGCCTTTGAAGAACTCACATCTGAAATGCTTTCATACTTGAAATCATAGAATGGCTTTCTAAACATTGCCTATGGCCATATTGAATAGAAAGCATTTAGGACATATTTATACTGGATTTTTTTTTTTAATTTTTAGCAAGGAGTACAGAGAAAATGGTAGCAATATCACTATACCTGTTTATTTTTTGTGCATTATGTGAATCTGATGTTTCTTCCCATTTTAGATCTGTCAATTATAATGATTTTGACCACCTGCTATGTGGAAAATATTCTGCTAGACACAAGTTAAGACTAACTAGGTCTCAGAACAGAACCTTCCATTAATTAGTTGCCTTCAGTCTCCTTACTCCTGATGGTCTTGAGAGAACAGTTGTCTTATTTTCACTGTATGTTCAGCTGGATTTTGAGGTTGGAGAGAATCACAGATGTTATTAAGAAATGGAGTTTCTTGCTTAAAAAGGATAAAGTGGCTGCTAGCATCTCTTATAGACCTGTGATGTCTATGAAATTCCTTCAGATATTTTCTACTGATGACTCAAAGTGAGGCCATTTGCCAGCCAGCATCATGACATCTTCAGTAACTCTTACATTTGGTTATTTTTTTAAAAAACACCAAAGAGCTTGACCCTGGGACAGCCTGGGGAGAAATCTGCCCACCCTGCTGGCTCCAAATGCATGAAAACCACTCTTCACCTCCTTCATTTGATTAGCTGCTTCAAATTTACACCGAAGGAAGCAAAAATCCCCATTGACTCGATACTTGCTTTAAACTAAAATAAGATCAGAAAAACAGGGGAGACCATTTCACAAAGCCAATTATATAATTCACAAGACTTTGGTGCTCTGAAGTCCGTAACTAATTGCAGAGGAATTATAATTAGGTAGTTTAGAAAATTACTTTTAAAACTCAAGTTTAGGTGTGGTTTATTGAACAGTACTTGAAAGTAAGATTCACACTATGCTATCCTATATGGTAGCCACTAGTCACATGGAGCTAATTTAAATTAACATAATAGTAAATTAAAAATTCAGTTCCTCAGTGGCATTACCCATATTTCAAGTGCTCAATACCCATATGAGGCTAGTGGCTACTGTGCTGGACAGTGCAGATATAAAACAGCCTCATCATCCAATAAACGAGATGGGGATTATAAAATACAACTCAAGGCAAAAATCTCAGATTCAGCATCCTTAAGGTTGTCTTTGTTTTATGGAATTTTTTTTTTAGGTTTCCCAGTGAGCTATGGCACTTAAAAAATGCCACATAGTCCCCTTACCTTGAGTCATGCCAGGCAGTGGGACCTCTGGTTGTTACCCAATGTCAACCTCACGGTAAATGTGTAGGAGTTATGATCAATAAGAATCAGATTACTACCTGTCAGTGCAGTTGAGTTAGTAACTTGTAAATAAAACTCAGTTATGGGAAAGATGTCAGGACATACCTACCTCACCAAAAAACATTTTGATGTATACTCTTCTGTGTATTCAGCTATTATTCAAGTTACTGAGAAACATCATAGTCTTGGTGATTAAATTCCTACAATGAGCATATTCCTGGCGCCAGCTGAATCTTACGATAAGAGATATATGAATTTTGTCTTTGTTCTTGTTGATTCATTTCCAGCCATAACCTTTTGCTGGGTGTAAACACAGATGAAGTAGCACTTTTAAGTCAACTTTTATCTTGTTAATTCATTACCCTTTGTGGCAATGGCAAACTTTGTACAGAATTATAAATCAAGTCCAAATGTTGCACGGATGCCATGGCATGAAGATTCATTTAGTGTGGATACAACCTTGATGATCTACAAGGTGATTCATTGCTTTTTATCCTGTCTTCCAACTGAGGAGTTGGATGCTGGTGCGTACTAATGTACAGAAGTTAATGCTAGGTATCAAGACTGCAAAGTCTTGCATATTATCCTTCTTAGTCCTAACTGTTTCTCAACCCACTGGCTACAGGGAGTGGTGCCTTTCAGAATCAATTACGTAAACACAGTGAATTAATCTGGGTAATATGAAGAATGACTTGCCCTCCCTTCTCCCCTCTGCCTGTTGATGGTTTGCGTAACTTTACAGTTTAGATGTGACTAAATAAGAAAGGCAGAAAATGTAAGGTGAATGCTTGAGAGAATAAGAGAGCATTATACCTTTCAAAGTACTTTCACAATATATTAAACCCCATTTGATCCTCACATCATTCTGTATACAAGCAGAGAAGGTTTTAGATGTTACAAATGAGGCCACTGTCTTGAGAAGAATTGATCATTTTTCCATCAGTGTCCCATTGGCTTCATTCCTCCCTACGTGCCCCTGTTTTTAATTATTTGTGTGCATGACCATCTCTTTCACTAGACTTGAAGCTGCCTGCAGGGAGAGACCACGTTCTTTTTGAATAAGAAAACAAAAAACAATTTGTTTTCCTGGCAAATAGTGTGATGCCTGGTGCATCAGCTATTTATTTGCCCGGAAGAAAGGCAAATGTAACACAAAAGATCTATAAAGGAATTATGATGTTTGTTCAGGGAGAAAAACTTGCTGGATTTTGTTAGTTTGGGTGTTTTCCCTGCCCAAAATGAGAAAGATGTTGTTTAGCCTGGTCTGGGCCTCAGTACCAGTGATGGAGATCTAGGGCTCAGGACTCTTTTTACAATATGTTTCTCATTAAAACTTTCTCTTCTTTTTATACCACTGTGCTTTATTTTAAGACACTCCATCTCTTTTTGTAGTCAGCCCAGCAAAAGGGAAAATAAATTTTACTTGCATTCAGAATGGAAATGGATTACAAGTGCTTAAATAGGAAGAATTGAAAAGCTGTACTGCTGTTTACATTTTTGTTCCTGGGGATGATGTCTAAAATGCTTTTGATGTTGAAAGAAGATCCTAATGAAAGCAAGTAAGTGAGTAGAGCATTATAACTGCCATGTAAACTAGACTATAAACAGAAATGGAGTGGTGAGTTTGCTGCTCACTGACGGACCCAGGCCTGTGATATTGTGTGTGGTCAGTGGATGTGCAGTTTGCAGACCTGCACCAAAGGTCTTGCTCTGTGCTCAGCCTGGCAATTTGAGAGAAGAGGGAGGCAGAGCTTAGATGACCAAAGCAGAGGAGACTGAAGAAGGGAGGAGTCTTCACAATCAGCATTACTGTGTTTCATATATTGAGTCAATACCCCTAACTACTAAAATATAGCATGAAGTTTTACTCCATTGATCAACACCTTAATTTGCTTACAAATCTTTTATATTACATTGCCTTTCTTTTCTAAGCAAATGATGTTTTGTTATAGTTAATGTTTTAATTTGTATTTATCTTTAACATTATATCTGTATTGTGGCTTTATTCCCTTTTGTTCTTCTGAGCTATCCTGGTTTTTCTTTTCAGTGTAAATAATTAGTTATCACTTTTCAAATGTAAATGATTAATTCTCACCATTTTGATCTCCTTGAACTGGGGACTTGTTTACTGTGTTCTCACAAGGGCTCCTCTCCCTTCTTGTTGGATCACAAAGTAGGTCCTGGGAGGTGTGTAAGGGATTCTAAGGCTGTGCTTATGTGCAAAAGAAAGCCTTTTGCGATGTTGGGAACTGAGGTGTGTGAATCACCTGATTTCTGGCTGGAGCTTGGGCCCCTCATTTTTTCCATGTTCAGATGTTCAGTGAACATTTATATATTACAAGAGAAAGAGAGAAATGGCCTTACTTAATATGCCATGATCAACAGCAGAAGTAAGGAGAAAGACTAATGACTCAGATGATATGCTGGGCTTTACTGTTAAGTGTAGTGTTGAAAATAATTCTCAGTGTCATGCCATGGGTGCATGTGCTGCCTCATCTGCAGCACATCTCTTTTTTCTGAAAGTCCCAAGGTCTGTGGAGGCACACGCTCAGTTTTTAGTACATAAAAAGGCTCTAGAAATCTTATCTTTTAAAAGGAACAGGGGAGCAGAGGATGCATTTGAAAACAAACAGTAATATAAGGACCTATAAAGAAACTGTGTAATAGTACTAGAGAGATACTAACAAATTAAGATTGACCACGCAATCCCAAAATAAATGTAAACATGTTATTTTTATCATTGTGCTAGAAAAATTAAAAAAAATATATATATATATACACACACAGGCAATATATGGTATACTTTAAAACAGTCCTTCGTGAAAATCAGCAAGATCCCTGTGCTTCTTATATGGGTTTAAATCTTTTAAAGCATATCCAGATTTCATCTGTTAGCTGCAAACATTTTCTTTGCTTTTGTGGTAATAACACTATTGTACAGACTGTTTCAACTAAATTTCTAGTGGAACAGGTAGATAGAGAGAATGTATGGAGTGAATAAATTGGACAACAATTTTATGATAAGGGATTGTATTCCATTTAAGCATCTCCCCTTCTAATAAAATTTTCCTAGATGACTGGGCTTTTTAAAAATTATTATTATACTTTAAGTTCTAGGGTACATGTGCACAACGTGCAGGTTTGTTACATATGTATATATGTCCCATGTTGGTGTGCTGCACCCATTAACTCGTCATTTACATTAGGTATATCTCCTAATACTATCCCTCCCCCCTACACCCTCCCCACAATAGGACCTGGTGTGTGATGTTCCCCTTCCTGTGTCCAAGTGATCTCATTGTTCAGTTCCCACCCATGAGTGAGAACATGCGGTATTTGGTTTTCTGTTCTTGCAATAGTTTGCTGAGAATGATGGTTTCCAGCTGCATCCATGTCCCTACAAAGGACACGAACTCATCCTTTTTTATGGCTGTATAGTATTCCATGATGTATATGTGCCACATTTTCTTAATCCAGTCTGTCACTGATGGACATTTGGGTTGTTTCCGAGTCTTTGCTGTTGTGAATAGTGCCGCAATAAACATACATGTGCATGTGTCTTTATAGCAGCATGACTTATAATCCTTTGGGTATATCCCCAGTAATGGGATGGCTGGGTCAAATGGTATTTCTAGTTCTAGATCCTTGAGGAATCGCCACACTGTTTTCCACAATGGTTGAACTAGTTTACAGTCCCACCAACAGTGTAAAAGTGTTCCTATTTCTCCACATCCTCTCCAGCATATGTTGTTTCCTGATTTTTTAATGATCGCCATTCTAACTGGTGTGAGGTGGTATCTCATTGTGGTTTTGATTTGCATTTCTCTGATGGCAAGCGAGGATGAGCATTTTTTCATGTGTCTGTTGGCTGTGTGACTGTCTTCTTTTGAGAAGTGTCTGTTCATATCCTTTGCCAAAACCCTAGAAGAAAACCTAGGTAATACCATTCAGGACATAGTCATGGGCGAGGACTTCATGTCTAAAACACCAAAAGCAACGACAACAAAAGCCAAAATTGACAAATGGGATCTAATTAAACTAAAGAGCTTTTGCACAGCAAAAGAAACTACCATCAGAGTGAACAGGCAACCTACAGAATGGGAGAAAATTTTTGCAGTCTACTAATCTGACAAAGGGCTAATATCTAGAACCTATAAAGAACTCAATCAAATTTACAAGAAAAAAACAAACAACCCCATCAAAAAGTGGGCAAATGGTTGGGCTTTTCATGTAACATTTGTGAAGGCTTTTTAGGATTTGTAGGAACCGGTTTATGTTTATAATGGTTTAGTGTGGCAGGAAATTTGAAGTCATCCTGGACATAGGCACCTCTCGGTTGTGCTAGACTGTCCCTGAAGGGCAACAAGTCTCCATCCCTGACCAGTGCTGCTCTAGAAGTCCAGCACCCTACTCTGGCCCCAACAAGGCAGAGTCCATGGGACCCCAGGGATGTGCCCAGCTATCTGCATCCCCTTTCTGCACCACCATGTCTACATACCCAGAATCCTGGTATTCCCTCACTGAATGACTTATACAGCCTCTTTAGATCTCTTCCTCTTAGAGTGGACAATGCCCCAGACCACAGGTGGCCAAGCTTGAGGGTGTAGATGTGTGGGCTGGTATGTCTATCAGATGGTGGCGTGTGAGACTTTTTGCGAGGGCCGAAGGAGTAGGGAATGGAAAAGGAGGGGATTCCATCTACAGTTATGAGGCATGAGCTGGTCCCCAAGCCACACCGACTACATGACAGTGGCAATACGGTTATTGTTATGATCAAATCACTTCTGGAAATTTCTGAAATAACCTCTGGGAAGCAACAGCACTACTATTTTAAGCAAGAACATTGGGTTTCTTTTTTTAACAGATAAGCTTTCTCTGAAGATGACCTAAAACAAACCCCAAGGGTGTTTTGTGCTATGACAACATCAATAGAATAAAAATACCATTTTTAAAGGTGCTTACTTTGAAGAAAAACTCACTGAAATATACAAAATATGTGTTTATTGAAAACGAAACAGCCAGTTTCAACAAACTTTTTGACAACAACAACAACAAAAATAAGTGGAGATTGAGATCAAATTATAAGATTTTTGTAGTATACGGTGATACGGGGTAGGATATTCAGCCAAGAGTCAGAAAAACCGTGCTTTAGTTCTAGCATTTTCATGGAGCAGCTGAGTTATTTGGGGCACAGCCTCTTAGGATCTCATTTTTGATATCTATTAAATGAGAGGGGTTGGACAGAATGCTCTCTAGACTTTCTTATATGTTTGAAAGTCCTGGGTTGGGCATGGTGGCTCATGCCTATAATCCCAGCATTTTGGGAGGCTGAGGTGCATGGACTGCTTAAGCGCAGGAGTTAGAGACCGGCCTGGGCAACACGGTGAAACTCTGTCTCTACAAAACATACCAGAATTAGCCAAGTGTGGTGGTGCACACCTGTTGTCTGAGCTACTTAGGAGACTGAGGTGGGAGGATAGCATGAACCCGGGATGTGGAGGATAGTATGAAGTTGCAGTGAACTGAGATCATGCCACTACACTCCAGCCTGGGAAAAAGAGTGTGATTCTGTCCCTCCACTCCATCCCCCAAAAAGTAAGTCCTGAATATATAAAAACCATGTTCTCTATTAGCTATACAGCATATAAAGTATCTATCGAACCGAAGATACTATCAATTGAAGGGTGCACCATTAATTTGTGTACTGTTAAGAAAGAGACACACTGCCTATTATCATTTAAAGAGACAACAATAAGAATACTGTTTTAAAATTTTAAAAATTTAGAAGACTGTAAGAAGCATTCCAGTTTAGATGTGTGTAAATATAAAGAAGTATATCTTAGAGTCTCTAATACATAGTGATTATTATTTTATTCATCTAAATATTTTTCACAGAGTCTTGCACAGTACGTACCATATCTAATAAAAATCTATGTATTCATTCAACAAATGAATATAAATTTGGTCCTTATTATATGTTAAGCAATACAACATGGATACATCAAAATGTACTGAATAATGGAATTTTAGAAGTATTTTTGCAACATCAACGTGCACATGAAGCTAGTGATGCTGTTGAGAAATCAGCTCAAGAAAACAATGAAATGTTTCTATTTAGGACAGCAGAATTATCAAAAACTTGATCTCTAATGTAGACATTTGCTCCAAAGAAATTTGTACTGAGAAATGGGAGGTAGATAAACAAGAGTCTCAGATCAGTTTCTTAGTCATCCAGGGACTTCTGTTACTTCTTTCACATTCTGTAAAGATCTTGTTGAAAGAACCACTTCTTGCCTCCATGACTCTGATGAAGATGTTCTTTCAGCTGTAATTTCTTTTCCAGTAGAAATAAGGCAAGGGATGACTTTTCTAAGAACACTTTGATACTATATCATATGAAATAATTTTATATAATTTATTATTGTAATTTACTGTTAAATTGATTTTTTTACATTTAAGAAATCTTCATATCATCCACTTGTATCTAATAGTATCCTAAGACATAAATAAGCTCCTAAAAGCAACATTTTTAAAGGAATATTTCCCTGATAAGCTCTCCCTCACAGTCAGAATCTTGAGTGCAGCAAATGACAAATAAAGCTCATTTAGCCTCAATATCTTTATCTACAGGGGATATTATGCTGAAGACCTTAGGAAAATGGCAAAATAATGAGTTGAAATGCTTGAGCTCAATCTATATAATGGAAACCATACGCAATGTTATGTAGTGATTTTAAGCCTAATTATATACAACAGTGATGTTTGGACCCTCCTCAGGAAGGAACTGGCAAGAAGTGTAGTCCGGAATGACTGAGAGAACAGTTTTTGTTCTTGTTCTCTTTGGATTTCCCTTCTTGAGCTGTTCTTGCCTTATGGACTATCTGGGTATTTCTATTTGGTCTTTAATATGGCTTGGCATTTATTTGATTCTTCTCTCTTTCCTTCTTTATTAGTCTTGCTAGTGGTCTATTTTGTTGATCTTTTCAAAAAACCAGTTTCTGGATTCATTGATGTTTTGAAGAGTTTTTTTGTCCGTATCTTCTTCAGTTCTGCTTGATCTTACTTATTTCTTGCCTTCTGTTAGCTTTTGAGTGTGTTTGCTCTTGCTTCTCTAGTTCTTTTAATTGTGATGTTAAGGTGACGATTTTAGATCTTTCCTGCTTTCTCTTGTGGGCATTTAGTGCTGTAAATTTCCCTCTACACACTGCTTTAAATGTGTCCCAGAGATTCTGGTATGTTGTGTCTTTGTTCTCATTGGTTTCAAAGAACATCTTTATTTCTGCCTTCATTTTGTTATTTACCCAGTAGTCATGCAAGAGCAGGTTGCTCAACTTCCATGTAGTTGTGCGGTTTTGAGGGAGTTTCTTAATCCTGAGTTCTAATTTGATTGCACTGTGGTCTGAGACACAGTTTGTTATGATTTCTGTTCTTTTGCATTTGCTGAGGAATGCTTTACTTCCAAATATGTGGTCAATTTTGGAATAAGTGTGATGTGGTGCTGAGAAGAATGTATATTCTGTTGATTTGGGGTGGAGAGTTCTGTAGATGTCTATTAGGTCTGCTTGGTGCAGAGCTGAGTTCAATTCCTGGATATCATTTTTAACTTTCTCTCTCGTTGATCTGTCTAAAATGTTGACAGTGGGGTGTTAGAGTCTCCCATTATTATTGTGTGGGAGTCCAAGACTCTTTGTAGGTCTCTAAGGACTTACTTGATGAATCTGGGTGTTCCTGTATTGGGTGCATATACAGTTAGGATAGTTAGCTCTTCTTGTTGAATTGATCCCTTTACCATTATGTAATGGCCTTCTTTGTCTCTTTTGATCTTTTTTGCTTTGAAGTCTGTTTTATCAGAGACTAGGATTGCAACCCCTGCTTCTTTTTGTTTTCCATTTGCTTGGTAGATCTTCCTCCATCCCTTTATTTTGAGCCGATATGTGTCCCTGCAAGTGAGATGGATCTCCTGAATACAGTACACTGATGAGTCTTGACTCTTTATCCAATTTGGCAGTCTGTGTCTTTGAATTGGGGCATTTAGCCCATTTACATTTAAGGTTAATAAAAAATGATAAAGGGGATATCACTACAGATCCTACAGAAATACAAACTACCATCAGAGAATACTATAAACACCTCTGTGAAAATAAACTAGAACACCTAGAAGAAATGGATAAATTCCTGAACACATACACCCTCCAAGACTAAACCAGGAAGAAGTTGAATCACTGAATAGACCAATAATAGGCTCTGAAATTGAGACAATAATTAATAGCCTACCAACCAAAAAAAGTCCAGGACCAGACAGAAGCACAGCCTAATTCTACCAGAGTTACAAAGAGGAGCTGGTACCATTCCTTCTGAAGCTATTCCAATCAATAGAAAAAGAGGGACTCCTCCCTAACTCATTTTATGAGGCTAGCATCATCCTGATACCAAGGCCTGGCAGAGACACAACAAAAAAAAGAGAATTTTAGACCAATATCCCTGATGAACATCGATGCAAAAATCCTCAATAAAATACTGGCAAACCGAATCCAGCAGCACATCAAAAAGCTTATCCACCATGATCAAGTTGGCTTCATCCCTAGGATGCAAGGCTGGTTCAACATGTGCAATCAATAAACCTAATCCATCATGTAAACAGAACCAAAGACAAAAACGCATGATTATCTCAATAGACACAGAAAAGACCTTCGACAAAATTCAAAAGCCCTTAATGCTAAAAACTCCCAATAACTAGGTATTGATGGGATGTATCTCAAAATAATAAGAGCTATTTATGACAGACCCACAGTCAATATCATACTGAATGGGCAAAAACTGGAAGCATTCCCTTTGAAAACTGGCACAAGACAGGGATGCCCTCTCTCACCACTCCTATTCAACATAGTGTTGGACATTCTGGCCAGGCCAATCAGGCAGGAGAAAGAAATAAAGGTATTCAATTAGGAAAAGAGGAAGTCAAATTGTCCCTGTTTGTGGATGACATGATTGTATATTTAGAAAACCCCATCATCTCAGCTCAAAATCTCCTTAAGCTGATAAGCAACTTCATCAAAGTCTCAGGATACAAAATCAATGTGCAAAAATCACAAGCATTCCTATATACCAATAACAGACAAACAGAGAGCCAAATCACGAGTGAACTCCCATTCACAAATGCTTCAAAGAGAATAGAATACCTAGGAATCCAACTGACAAGAAATGTTAAGGGCCTCTTCAAGGAGAACTGCAAACCACTGCTCAGTGAAATAAAAGAGAACACAAACAAATGGAAGAACATTCCATGCTCATGGATAGGAAGAATCAATATTGTGAAAGTGGCCATACTGCCCAAGATAATTTATAGATTCAATGCCATCCCCATTAAGCTACCAATGACTTTATTCACAGAATTGGAAAAAAACTACTTTAAAGTTCATATGGAACCAAAAAAGAGCCCACATTGCCAAGACAATCCTAAGCAAAAAGATCAAAGCTGGAGGCATCATGCTACCTGAGTTCAAACTATACTACAAGGCTACAGTAACCAAAACAGCATGGTATTGGTACCAAAACAGAGATACAGACCAATGGAACAGAACAGAGCCCTCAGAAATAATACCATACATCTACAACCATCTGATCTTTGACAAACCTGATAAAAACAAGAAATGGGGGAAAGGATTCCCTATTTAATAAATGGTGCTAGGAAACCTGGCTAGCCATATGTAGAAAGCTGAAACTGGATCCCTTCCTTACACCTTATACAAAAATTAATTCAAGATGGATTAAAGACTTCAATGTTAGACCTAATACCACAAAAAACCCTAGAAGAAAACCTAGGTAATACCTTTCGGGACATAGGCATGGGCAAGGACTTCATGACTAAAACACCAAAAGCAATGGCAACACAAGCCAAAATAGACAAATGGGATCTAATTAAACTAAAGAGCTTCTGCACAGCAAAAGAATCTACAATCAGAGTGAACAGGCAACCTACAGAATGGGAGAAAATTTTTGCAATCTACCCATCTGACAAAGGGCTAATATCCAGAATCTACAAAGAACTCAAACAAATTTACAAGAAAAAATCAAACAACTCCATCAAAAAGCTGGGGAAGGATACGAGCAGACACTTCTCAAAAGAAGACATTTATGCAGCCAACAGACACATGAAAAAATGCTCATCATCACTGGCCATCAGAGAAATGCAAATCAAACTCCAAATGAGATACCATCTCACACCAGTTAGAATGGTGATCATTAAAAAGTCAGGAAACAACAGGTGCTGGAGAGGATGTGGAGAAATAGGAACACTTTTACACTGTTGATTGGACTATAAACCAGTTCAACCATTGTGGAAGACAGTGTGGCGATTCCTCAAGGACCTAGAACTAGAAATACCATTTGACCCAGTGATCCCATTACTGGGTACATACCCAAAGCATTATAAATCATGGTAGTATAAAGACACATGCACACATATGTTTATTGCGGCAGTATTCACAATAGCAAAGACTTGGAACCAACCCAAATGTCCATCGATGATAGACTGGATTAAGAAAATGTGGCACGTATATACCATGGAATACTATGCAGCCATAAAAAGGGATGAGTTAATGTCCTTTGTAGGAACATGGATGAAGCTGGAAACCATCATTCTGAGCAAACTATTGCAAGGACAGAAAACCAAACACCGCATGTTCTCACTCATAGGTGGGAACTGAACCATGAGAACACTTGGACACAGGAAGGGGAACATCACACACTGGGGCCTGTTGTGGGTGGGGCGAGGAGGGAGGGATAGCATTAGGAGAAATACCTAATGTAAATGACGAGTTAATGGGTGCAGCACAGCAACATGTCACATGTATACATATGTAACAAACCTGCACATTGTGCACATGTACCCCAGAACTTAAAGTATAATTAAAAAAAAATATGGTTTGACTCTGTGTCCTCACCCATATCTGATGTGGAATTGTAGTCCTCATATGTTGAAGGTGGGTTGTGATGGGAGGTGATTGGATCATGGGAGTGGTTTCTGATAGTCAGCACCATCCCCCTAGTGCTGTCTTGTGATAGAGTTCTCATGAGATCGGACATTTTGAAAGTATGTGGTGCTTCCCCCGCTTGCTCTCTTTCTCTCCTGCTCCACCATGGTAAGATGTGCTTGCTTTCCCTTCGCCTTCTGCTATGATTGTACGTTTCCTGCAGCCTCCCTAGCCATGCAGAACTGTGAGTCAATTAAACCTCATTTCTTTATAAATTAGCCAGCTTCAGATAGTTCTTTATAGCAGTGTGAAAATGGACTAATACAGTCTTCTTGCAGTTTCTGTTCAAAGTTCATTTTAAGTACAGTGCCCTGATCAATCATATTCCCAAAGAGGCCCTTCTTCCCTCTGCTGCCCAAGGATACTCATCCTGAGACTGACTTTTCTCTGGGCTCAGAAGGCCTCCCAGCTTCCTGTTTCTCTTTGGTCCAAGCATATTGTGTTTTCTGATCAGCTGAATCTCTTCTCCAAACTGGGAAGAAGAGAGAGGAATTAGGATCAATTGAACAATTTGTCCCTGTGGGGCCAATCGTCATGGGTTTCCCTTCCTAAGGAATTTTTTTTTTTTTTTTTTTTTTACTAAGTGCAACATTTCCCTGAAAATGTGACTTTACCTATTCTTATGGTTTTATGAAGTCATAGAGAAAGCAACAACTGCAATTATTGGCATTCTGGCTCCTACTGTGGTTGATACCTACAATTTCTGTTGCAAAGGATACTTGTCCAAGAATACTTGGAACTACATCTGATACAGCTTGGAGGTACATGTCATTAGTTGCAAATTGCCAAGTCCTGTTTAAGCCACAAAACGAAGTGTCATCATGGCCGTGCTCCAGAAAGGGCAAATATGGATTTTTGGTATGGTAGCTACTATCCATCAATCAGCTGTTTGTTATTTGGAAATTGCTGATGACAATTGTATCCAAACTTTGCCACCTGTTTTGCAGTGCACAGTTTAGCCTAGTTCTACCATTCACTACAATTCATGGGTTACATATAACAATATTCAGCCTCTCCTTGGTTTCCAACATGCTCCGGTTAACCATATTGCTCCCAACTTCTGTCTCATGTCATTACTTGGCATGCACACCCCAAACATTGAGTCCTATTGGAATAAATGTAAAGCAAAGTGCAAGACCACAAGAGGAGTTTATCATACGTTGGACTTACATATGGCCAAATTTATGTGGTGTGATTGATTTGGAAATGTTTTCAATTCCCTTTTGCTGCACATAGCAGAACAATCTCCTGTTAACTAATACGATGTTTTGACTGTTGGTTTTAGTATGTTTTGATATAAATATCCAAGGACAGATCTTTCAGTTGAATACATCTGAGAAACAAATTGTTCAATTGATCCAGGAATTACATACACTGCTCTTTGGGGGTGAGTTGGCTTTTACCCAATTGTGTATGTCTACCTTTGTGTGAGCTACACAAGGATAAGAATTTATAGTTGATTAAGTATGTTGCTGAAGACCATTTCTGTCAACTCTGAGCACCAGATCATAGTTAGAAACTTCACACATACACACACACACACGCACACACACACACACACTTAAATCAGTTCCCATTTGTATCATTTGGACCTGTATTGCCCCTTGCAGGAACATCCATTGTAAGAGTGAGAATAGTCTATATTGGTTTCTTTCTTCTATAAATGTCATTGAATAATTGCTTTCCTGAAGAATCCTAATCCATATGACTACATTTTAAACACAAATTTCTCCCCAGTGGTCCTTTGGCCATGGAGAAATTAGCATTAACTATAAAGCAGAGTGCTTGAAAGAATTTCCTTGAGGGAAATTGGGATAGCAAGTGAGAAAGAGATTTATACTTTTCATTTAGCGGCAATATGTTCTTTATCCAATTTTACAACATTAGGACCATTAAAGGGCAGGAATGTGAAATATGTCCTCTCTGAAGACAGTTCTTCATATTTGTATAATGTTTTCTGCTTTAAGAAGCCAGTCGCAAGAAAGAGTCCAATGTGAACGTACTGTGCTGTTCAAAGTGTTTATTTCGAGGGCTCTTCATTTCCCCTACACCCTCCAGAGAGTTAAAACACTACAGGGCCTCTAATCTCTACCTACATAACCGTGTTCTTTGGACAGTCAGTTTCTGAAATTTCTTTTCAAATCAGTGACAAAAATGCCTAGCCTATTAGTGGATTCCATTTTGTAAGCTTATTTTTACAAATCACAGACTTCTCTAGTATCTTTGTAATTATTCAATCTGACCAAGTGATTTCTGGTAGTAAAATGTATTTGAGGCTGTGTATATCAGCCAGGGGTGTTCTTTAATGAGAAATCTTATCACACACACCTTCTGAATACATTTCAACTGCACACAAGACTGGGTTTTGTATTTCTTGGCAATATGCCAAGAAAAATCTCTAGGAACAAGGCTAGCATTTGATGCCTAGTGGATTCACACATAAACCTGACAATTTTCTTTGGATCTCTACTCATCAGAAGCTGTTATTAAACCAGATACTATGAGCAAACACACTCTTAAGTCCCTCTGGGTGGGGGTGTGTGTGACAGACAGAGGGACAGCAGAGTTCCGTAACAGAATTTTGAAGCCTTGCCCTTCTGCGTAATTCAAATGGCTTTTTTTGTTTGTTTGTTTGTTTTGAGAGAGAGTCTTGCTTTGTTGTCCAGGCTGGAATGCCATGGTGCAATCTCAGCTCACTGCAACCTCCGCCTCCCACGCTCAAGCAATTCTCATGCCTCAGCTTCCTGAGTAGCGGGGATTACAGGTGCCTGCCACCACGCCCGGCTAATTTTTGTATTTTTTGTGGAGACAGGGTTTTGCCATGTTGGCTGGGCTGGTCTCAAATTCCTGACCTCAAGCAATCCACCCTCCTCGGCCTTCAAAAATGCTGGGATTATAGGCGTGAGCCAGCACATCTGGCCATCAAACGGCATTTTTCAAAAGGGAATGAGGATGGTGACGTGATTTGTTACTTATTCCCAGGTCAGTGGTTAGTGGCAAGTGGCCACTGAGAGTAGACAGGGGCCTTTCTAGGTAATCAGAGGTAGTCAGCGTGAAGTCACAGAGTAGACAAGACAAGGGGATAAAACCTTAGGCCAAAGGACCGAGATAGGACCTGGAAAGTCCCAGGGGAATACTGGAGGCTGAGAACGCTCTCTGAGCTGGGTTTTGCTAGCCATGGAGAGATCCCAGGGCATCTAATGCCTTTTAAGCTAGAGCAGTTCCAATCTACCCACGTGGCCTCACACAACTTTGCCAATGCCTCTGGATGTAAAGGTCCTTCTGTCATCGGGCAGTTTCTTTCAGAAGCTAGTGTGCGTATTTTATTCACTTGTGGACCTTAAACATTTTGCTTCTAGGGAAAGACATGTAAGGCTCATCGACAGCACCTGGCAAGTGTTTAGAAAAGGCTTCTCCTCTGGAGAGAAAGAAAAGCCTGGAAGAAGATCTGAGTGTCGGATGCCTCAATTCACTGCCGTCAATATCTAAGAGGGGCGGGGACCCTGGTTACAAGGCCCTGCCACAAAATCTGTCAGTTGGGTAGAAATTGACTCAGCATTTTTCTTCGTAACAAGCTCAGCCCTGATTTCACTCTCAGGGCAACAGAACCATCATCAAGATGGCCGGTGAGATAACCAGGGTGTTTCTGAGATGAGGGAGTGAGGGTGTAATAAGACAATGGGAAGAAGAGGGTCTAAAAAACACAAAAAAAATTCAATGTCTGGAAGTGAAACTCTTCCTAGCTTTAACTAATTAGTTATAAATGTTAAACACGCTGGAAATGGGTTATGAATCATTCAGGTAATAAGAGCAATTACTGTCCAGCTGTCAGTAGAAAAGAAAATAGCATAGTTCATCTGGATTTTACTTCCAGGTCTATCCAACTGTCAGTGGGAGTCTCAGTTTAAGGGAGTCCCTTAACCTCTCTAGGGACCTCAGTTTCCCCATCTTTAAAAGACAGCATTAATTCTAAGTTTCATCCAGTTTTATTAACACTATGTAACCAAAAAAAAAAAATGCAACAAATCGTATGCGATGGTTAATTTTATATGTCAACTTGACAGGGCCACAGGGTGCCCAGATGTTTGTTTCAATGTTATTTCTGGGTGTGTCTGTAAGGGTGTTTCCAATGAGATCAGCATTTGTACCAGAGGACTGTGTAAACCAGACTGCCCTTCCTGATGTGAGTGGCCATCATCCAATCAGTTGAGGACCTGAATAGAACAAAAGATGGAGGAAGGCAGAATTCACTCTCTTTGTCCAATTGATTGAGCTGGGACGTTGGCCTTCTGCCCTCAGACAGTGACATGTACCATTGGCTCTCCTGGTCCTCAGGCCTTCAGACTCGGACTGGAACTACACCACCAACTTTCCTGGGTCTCCAGTTTGCAGACTACTGATTATGGGACTTTTAAGCCTCCATAATCATAGGAACAAATTCCTTCTAATGATCTCTTTATATTTATCTCCTATTAGTTCTGGTTCTCTAGAGAACTCTGACTAATACATTATACATTTGGGGACAAAGATACTGCTCAAGGCTAGCCTTCTTATCTCCAATTTTACTCAAAATAATTTTAGGAACTAAACACTTGGTATTTTCTCTCTTTGTTCCCTTCAAGTAATAATTAACTTTTAGTGTTTTGTTCTTGGGTAGGAATTAGAAACATTATGTAGCTGACAGAGGGCTACATGCCGAGCTTATAAGGAGGAGCTGCTTTCTGCAGTCAGTTTCTTGATGAGAATTCAGCAGGAGGAGCTCTTTAGCTGTGTGAACAGTCAGTCATCAGAAGGGTAGGTAGTTAGCAAGATCTATGGTATTCAGCAAAATAAAACTCTCCCAGCAGAGAATGCCATGCTTCTTTACTCATTAAGGAATGGGTGCGCCCTTCCCTGACACCCTGACTGTTCCAGCCTATAGTCGAAGTATCAATGGGAAATCAGGGATCCATACCTGCCAAGTCCTTTTTTAGGTCTCTTTTTAAAAGCTGGTGAGCTACCCCTATACGTCAGAGTGCCTGAGGTCGAGAAGAGCTGGAGGGGCTGATATTTAGCCAACGTGGTTGCTTCCACTGACCCTTTTGTTCTCATAGCAGCCCAGCCTCCCATCAGGAGGCATGGAGCCCCACCAATGCAGGGGTCTAAAAAGGCACCAGGAAGACTGGGCTTGGGCTGCCAATGAGGGGGCATCTGTCAGTGAGCTTCCACTTTTAGAAGATATGGCAGCTTCTAGCTAACTTTACCAGATGCTTGTTGTTGAACTCTTCCTCAAGTCTGCAAGTGGAATTCTTCAGAGAAACATGGTGTTTCCCTGGCTGCCACAATATTTATTTATTTACCTACTCAACTATTTGACGGAGAACGTCACAGGGCTTAGAGTGGTCTCAGCCAAATTGTCAGTTCATGAGGCTTCTGATCTGTTGCAGTGAGTTTGGATTTTTACCCTTCAGGACTGTCTTCGACAGAAAACAGAGGTGCTTTGGGTTTGTTTGTTTGTTTGTTTTTAAGGCTTTTAATACAAAATCACAGAGAAATACAGAAAGAAAATATCATACAAGCCAATTACTAAAAAAAAAAAAAAAAAATCCCAACCAGCAAATTTGTCACATTGGTCAGGCATTACAAAACAGGATAGAAGAAAAAGAAAAAATAAAATAAAACACTCCCTGAAATCTGGCAGGTGGATTTTAGAGGCCACGGGGAGCTTGCCTTAGTCATCCTGGTGAAATGGGATAGCAGTGGTTTTCGGAATATGGCCAACGCCTCCTCTGTTTCTTGCCAGTAATGGTCATCTGAAGGGAGGGTACTAGCCTGGGCAACAAACATTTGATGTCACTTATGCAGTCTGAGGTCTCAAAGACAAGTAGCCTTGGAGTCTTCCATTCCATATCACACACAGTCTCGATGCTGTCACTCGATGCTGAGATAATGATGGGCTAGTCAGGGTGGAAAGCAACTTCACTGATGGAGCCAGCATGGCCAGGCAGCTTATACAATATTCTTCTGCTTGTGGTATCCCACACATACACAAACCTGTCGGCTGAGCTAGCTGCTATTTTGCTTCCATCAGGTGACCAAGAACATCTTAGAAGGTTCTTTTCAAAGTTGTACACATTTCCTTGAAATATCTTTACACACCTCTCTTTGGGGGCAAATGGCCAGACATCCCAGACAAGAACTGTATTATCCATTGCATTGGACAAGAGACAAGAGCCTTCAGAACTTAAGCTCAGGCCAGTCACTGAATCTGCATGGCCTGTCATGGTGTACATTAGTTTGTTCTGGTGCAGGTCCCAGACCTTGATATCATTGTCTATTCCACAAGAAATAATCTGATCACTTGGGTCACTGGGGGTCACAGCTAACACCTGGTACATGTTCCGAAATGTTTGGATGGCTGCTTTCTTCCAGACGTCCCAAAACTTAACTGCCATCGTCACTGCTAGTGCAAACAAGCTGGCTAGATAACAGGAATTCACAAAAGAAGTATGTCCCTTTAGCCTTTTAACCCTCTTGCCTGTTTCGCTATCCCACACAGCCACAGTTTTATCTGTGGATGCTGAGAAGAGCATACTGCCATCTGTGTTGTTGTGCAGTTCCATCACTGCTCCACTGTGTCCTTTCAGTATGGCAGAGTTATCACAGTCACCATATACATTCCACGACAATATCAGTCGGTCAAATCCTGCAGATGGATAGGTGGATCCGTTGGGGTGGAACTTGAAGAAGTATACTTCCCCTTCATGTCCAGAGAGCAGCATGATTGGGGCTTGAAGGGAGGAACACCAGCAAAGCTCCCGGCTTGGCCTGCTTCTGCCCCGCTCCAGGGCCCGACCCCGCCCCTCCCAACAGCAACTCATGCCGCTGCCGCTTGACTGGGACCAGCGGTAACTCTGGGCCCCTACGCTTCTGCTGTTCTATCACGGCGGCAACTGGATGGTGCTTTGGGTTTTTGAGGCCCACCTGCCTCCATTTTTGTGCCATTTCCTCCGTGGAGATCTCCCATCCCTCAATGCACAGGGTTCCTGTAGTCCCTGTGTCCCTTCCCCATCCTTCATATCTGCTTGCAGCTACTCCACAGCTTTTTGGAGGCAATATGATGACTTCAACTTTATTGTGTGTGACAATGACTTCTGTTGTTTCTCCAGGGACATCTGCATTTGAATAGTACAAAATCCGTTAACCCACAAAGCAATTTCAGGCAAAAGTTTGGGAGGAAACTGGGGAGTTCTTTTTTTTTTTTTTTTAAATTTATTTATTATTATTTTTATACTTTAAGTTCTAGGGTACATGTGCATAACGTGCAGGTTTGTTACATATGTATACTTGTGCCATGTTGCTGTGCTGCACCCATCAACTCGTCAGCACCCATCAACTCGTCATTTACATCAGGTATAACTCCCAATGCAATCCCTGCCCCCTCCCCCCTCCCCATGATAGGCCCCGGTGTGTGATGTTCCCCTTCCCGAGTCCAAGTGATCTCATTGTTCAGTTCCCACCTATGAGTGAGAATATGCGGTGTTTGGTTTTCTGTTCTTGTGATAGTTTGCTAAGAATGATGGTTTCCAGCTGCATCCATGTCCCTACAAAGGACACAAACTCATCTTTTTTTATGGCTGCATAGTATTCCATGGTGTATATGTACCACATTTTCTTAATCCAGTCTGTCACTGATGGACATTTGGGTTGATTCCAAGTCTTTGCTATTGTGAATAGTGCTGCAATAAACATACGTATGCATGTGTCTTTATAGCAGCATGATTTATAATCCTTTGGGTATATACCCAGTAATGGGATGACTGGGTCATATGGTACATCTAGTTCTAGATCCTTGAGGAATCGCCATACTGTGAGGAAACTGGGGAGTTCTTATAGAGTGGGGCTCATACCACATCTCTCCAATCACGTTATGTGGGGTTCTAACCCTGAGTCACACCTGGCCAATCCTGCTCACTATACCGAGACACTTCTTAAAATTGCCTGGGAAATAGCTAATGCAAATTTGAACTTATCGTTATAATTAATTAATTAATTATTATTATTATTATTTTTTGAGACGGAGTCTCGCTCTGTCACCCAGGCTGGAGTGCAGTGGCACGATCTCGGCTCACAGCAAGCTCCGCCTCCCAGGTTCACGCCATTCTCCTGCCTCAACCTCCCGAGTAGTTGGGACTACAGGCCACCGCGCCTGGCTAATTCTTTTGTATTTTTAGTAGAGACGGGGTTTCACCATGTTAGCCGGGAAAGTCTTGATCTCCTGACCTCGTGATCTGCCCTCCTTAGCCTCCCAAAGTGCTGGGATTACAGGTGTGAGCCACCGCGCCCGGCCGGTTTTAATTTTTTTGAGCATTTGTCAAAAGCCATGGATCCTCTTCCCATTTGAATGTACACATGTATACCTTTTTTTTTTTTTTTGCGACGGAGTCTTGCCACGTCGCCCAGGCTGGAGTGCAATGGCACAGTCTCGGCTCACTGCCACCTCCGCCTGTCTAGTTCAAACGATTCTCCTTCCTCCGCCTCCTGAGCAACTGGGATTATAGGTGCCCGCCACCAGGCCCAGATAATTTTTGTATTTTTAGTAGAGACGGGGTTTCACCATGTTGGCCAGGCTGGTCTCAAACTCCCGACCTCATGATCCACCCAAAGCGCTGGGATTACAGGTGTGAGCCGCCGCACCCGGCCCATATCCAAATTTTACATACAATTTTAGGAAGGGTCACCAGACTTCCTAGAGCTATTCTTGGGATCCCAGGTAAAGAAAGTTTGGTATATGAAGTAAGGAGACCTGGATTCAAGTTTCCACTGTGATTTGAGGCAAGCTTTCCGTGTTCCTGTGAACCAGCTTTCTTGCCTGTAAAAGGAAAACCGTAGACTCTATCAGTGGTTTTCAACTAGACATAAAACTGCAGGAATATATTGACCCTCACACTCATTTAGAAACTGGGGTTGAGAACTATGAGGCAAGGAGACCTCTCCCATGACCTTTGGCTCCAGCATTCTTTGATTCTGAGGTTTTGCTCCAGAAATCCCCACAAACTTGAGAAGGCACTCTTTCTACCCCTAGTGGGGAAAAGAGAAGATGTTGCACAACAGAGATGCTCATAAAGCCTGACTTCACCTTTCTTTCCACTCTGCTCCATTGTTTCATGGGAGAAAGTGGCAGAAAGGGAGTAGAGCCCTTTTCAGTAGAGAATTCTGAAAAGTAATTCTCTTTTCGTTAAGAGTCCATCGGATTGGGGGAGGATTTATCTATTCAACCTTGAAAGGATAGAGAATCTAATTCATCTTTATTTTTTGAGAACCTACTTGGCATATGGTAGGTACAGAATAAATGTGTTTTTTTACTTAATAAAATTATTTATCAAGATTTATTATTATGATTTTTTAACTAAGTAATTGTAATGAGCATCTGCTTCTCCACTCTGGTGATTCTTTGAGAATCACCAATATAATATTATATAAGGTTTTATTTTTCCTGAAGTCATTGAAATAGATATGAATTTATTGATGAATTGAAATTCAAGGAATATTTACTAAGCTTTCATTTTGTGCTTGACACAGTATTTTCAAAATAGTAAAGATTTAAGAAAAGGGTTTACAGTTCCATGCTAATACTATACATATATGTAAATACTACTTCTGAAACAAAATTATAGTCCATTTATACTTTTTCTTCCCATTCCAGAAGGGGGGGATATAAAATTGTATAAAATTAAAAACAATTAAAAAATATTCTTTATTATTCCCTAGTTTGGAACCGACCCCACCCCCCCGCGTTCTTCTGGTTAACTACTCTTGTTATGTCACGTGGAAGGACCCAGCCACATGCACGTGTTTTGGGTCGGGGAAGCCGCCCATTTTGGACTCCCTCAGAAGGCATCTGTCACGGAGCTGAGCTAGCTTCACTAACAGCTTTATCTTCCTGTCTACCATTGCATGAAATGACTCTGTAAAGTACAGTTCTGGCTGCATGCAATGAGGGGTAACCCCAGCACCAAAGGTGATGATAGAATGGACTGAAAGTGATGAGATTACATATTGCTCTGTCAATGCTGTTGCTCAAAACTATTCTCGCTCAGGAAAAGATTGAATTGCTTCAAATACTGAACTTCTCCCTTAGAAAATGTATAATTGACTGAGTATAAAGAAAATACTTTTCATTTATGACCATAGTTATGTTTTTAATGTAAATCATCCTAGTATAGTAATATTAATAAATATGATTTATTGTATATTATCTATGTGTTAGTCTGTATTAGTCACTTTAATGCTGACATTGTATCACTTAACATATATTGAACATTTACTCAGATACCCAAGTAATTATCTCAGCAGGCTTATTAGCTTGGTACTATTATTGCCATCATCCTCCTTCTATAGTTGAGGAAATGAAGGCTTAGAAGGATTAAATAACCTGTCAGAGGTCACTCAGTCAATAAATGGTCGAAAGCTGGGATTCCAATCCAGCTTTTCTAATCTTATTTGTAATTCAATCCTCACGCCAATTCTATAAAGTACTTATGGACATTTCCATTTTATAGATAAGGAAGCGGACTTGGGGAGGTGAAATAATCTGATAATAGTTACATAGGAAGTAAATGGTGGAGCCAAGCATGAAACCAGAGTAGTCTGACTCATAAACCAATGCTTGTTTCATTGTGCCATTCTGACTAGTTGTGGATTTAAAGCATGTTACCATGTAAAAAGGGAGGTACTTACCTATTTAAACTTTTAAAAGACTAGACATTTATTTTGGTTTGCCTAACAACTTTCTTTTCTTGGGTATTCAGTATCAGAGGAAAATGCCTGGTACCTGGGGAATACCAAAAATAAAAAGAAAATGACATGTTTATTACTGCTTACAATGATTCATTTTCTACTTTTTTACAGTAATATTTAAGTGAATTATTCTGCAATAAATTTTTTTAGTACAATCCAATAACTGCTTTTTGAACACCTACCACATGCAAGGCTCTGAATTAGGTGCAATGATGATGATAGAGATGACTAAAACATCGTCTGTCCTGAAGAATGAGGCAGGATTCATGCCTCACCCAGGAGAGCAGATGGGCAAATAAACCATAGCAGAGTGTCATGCAGGCCCCAGGGAAGGAGAACAGAAATGTCACATGAAGAAGGTGGAAACAGAGATTGGCCTTGAAGATGGTACATTAGTTTGGGTTGCCACAGCAAAGTACCATAGACTAGGTGACTAAGGAACAGAAATTTATTTTCTCACAGCCCTGGATAATGAAAGTCTGAGATTAAGGTATGGGCAGGATAGGTTTCTCCTGAGGCCTCTCTCCTTGGCTCACAGAGAGCTGCCTTCTGGTTGTGTCCTCCCATGGCCATCCTTTACTCTGTGTGTCTGTGTTGTAATCTCCTCTTCTTCAAAGGACACCAGCCATCTTAGATTAGAGCCCACCCTAATGATCTCATTTTAACTGAATTACCTCTTTAAAGGCTCTGTTTCCAAATAGAGTCATATTCTGACATACTGAGGATTAGGCCTTCAACATATGAGTTTTGAGAGGAACAAAATTCAGCCCATGACAGATGGGTAAACTATCGAGAGAGGAAGTCTAGGCAGAGAAAACAACACGAGACAGAGGTTAGAAGGGAGCAGTGTGAAATGCATTTGGGGGAGAAATTAAGTAACCCAACATGATGGAAAAAATAATGGCATTTAGGAGAGTCCCCCTGACACAATGTCTTTCAGTCATTACCTGAAAGAGGAAAGGCAGTGAGGTGGGGGTAGGGGGAGTAAAGATGTTGAACTCAATTTAGGACACGTCAACCTTGTTGTTCAATATACAGGAATTTGAAAAGATGGGTTTAGAATATTGGAGTGACATTGGAGTATATAAAAGATTATTAAGTTATATGAGAAGTTTTACCAGGAAAGAAATTGGAGAGTTATTCATGAAAATGTTAAACTAGTTGTATTTGGAGGTAGACTACAGTTTATTTGTATTCCTTCTTTTTACTTTTTAGTATTATTCAAAATGTTTATCATGAGCAACTTTAATAACTTTATAATTATATTAGTGTGAGGTATCCATGTTTCTTAAGTCCCTATATAAGATGGGTTTAAAATCCCTATTCCCTCACTCATCATAGGTCTAATACCTTCCACAAGATATCTAAGAATTTAGGAGCCTCTCACCCAATTAGTTTGTGGATTGTCTAAAACCTTACAGGCCCTGCTGCTATTTTGTACCTCATTTATCCAGATATTGAATCAGAATTTTGCTTATTTTGTGAAGAAGAGATCATAAAAAGCCTCATGAGAATCCTTGGCTAATATTAGAATTTATTAAAATTCAGGAGAGATTGTTGAGCTTTACATTGCAGATGTGCAAATAACCTAACATTGACCTAGGGGCATCCTTCTTAAAGGGTCCCTCAGCCATTTCTACCAACTCAGCCTAAGTTTATGCCACTCATCTCTACTTTTCCTCTGGCGGACACTTCTCCTTCACCCTTATTTTCCAAATTTCTTCCATTTTCTTAAGAAAATCAATTTAACCTTCTTTATATTCTACTCCTTCTTTCCAGGTTCCCCCTGCCCTCGGGTCTTATCTTTTCTGCCCAACTGTCTCAACAACGTATCTTCTTAAAGTAAGACAATTTCATTCCTTTTTTTTTTTTGGAGGGGGAGTCTCACTCTGTTGCCCAGGGTTGGAGTGCAGTGGTGCGATCTCTGCTCACCGAAACCTCTGCCTCCCAGGTTCAAGTGATTCGCTTGCCTCAGCCTCCAGAGTAGCTGGGATTATAGGCGCCTGCCACTACGCCCAGCTAATTTTTTGTATTCTTAGTAGAGATGGGGTTTCACCATGTTGACCACGCTTGTCTCAAACTCCTGACCTTGTGATTCACCTGCCTTAGCCTCCCAAAGTGCTGGGATTACAGGCTGGAATTATGCGCCCAGCCGACAGTTTCATTCTTAAGAAGAATTTTAGTTCTATCCTTTAATATATTTTTTACCACACAATAATTGATTTAAGGAGTACTTCAAAAATAACTAAATGTTGGACATCATGGAGAGAGATGAGACCATCTGGGAAGAGTATACAGAGTGGAAAGAAATGAGGCCTTGAGGAGCGCCCACGATGAGGGGTGGAGTTGGGGCATAGAGAACCCCGGTAGGGAGACAAGGAAAGACGAGGCAGGAGAATCAGGAGGATGCACAGTCAAATTGAGGGAGGTGAGGGCTTTGAGAAGGAGTGGGAGATAAGTCTCAAGGGACAGGGTTCTGAAGAATAAAAGTGGAAGCAAAGTCATTGGGGCCATGGGATTCAGTACAGTGGTGCTATTAGGACCCAGACCCAGGATCCCTGCTGGGATTGTCACATTCACTGGAGGATTCATGACTGCCTGAAAAAATGGGGACACTCCAGAAATCCTACACTAACTGTGTAAAACTGGCAATGCATGGTTTGTGTGCTGCCAGAGAACCCCTGAACATTGAAGCTGACTTGGCTGAATGTGTGCCCAGCTGTCCCTAGCAGCTCACCTAGTAGCCAGCCTGGCTTTGTGCCCTGCTGTTTGCCCATAGCAGCCTCAGATGCCAGTTTCTTTCACTCATGTCTCCCCAGTTGCACGGATTTGTAGTACAGAACCTAAGTCGCTGACTCTGCCATTCCCTGACTCTGTGAACTCAGACAATGACTTCATCTCCTGGACTCAGTTTCCTTATCTGTTAGTGGTAATGAGCATAATTATACATGTCATCTGGGCCTCCCAGGGTCAGTAGGCAAATGACATGAGAAAAAGTATAAGTATAAATGCTCTATAAGTGCTACTGATTCAGACTACCTGGGCTTGGCCACCACTTACAAAATACTTGACCTTCAACAAGTTATTTAATTTTGGTGACCCTCAGTCCCCTCATCTGTAAAATGGGGATAATAACTATACCTACCTCCTAGGATTGTTGTGAGCTCTAAATAAGTTAGTATACACAATGACCATAGAGCAAATTGTGACATTTAGTAAATGCTATACATGTGCTAGCTATTATTATACTATTACTATTATTGTACAAGTGGTGATGTATATACAAACCATTTTTTTTGTCCCCCATAGGATCCAAGACAGTCCACAGTCCAAAGTTTATACAATACCGAGAGATAACTTAAATTAGAAGTGGGTGAAAGATGGTTATTCCTTCTGTTTTCATTCTCCTGTCTCTATTCTGCAACCACCTTCCGTTCTGTTTTCTGCCAGTTTGATTCTGCCCCTGTCAGGCCTGGCTTGGATCAGTTTCTAGCATCTCTAGGCTCCCTGTTCTACCAAAGAGAATTTTATATTCTGTCCAGCTCTGTTTTGGGCTAGAGTGGGATTAGTAAGGAAGTGGAGAGAGACCAATAGAGCTCTCAGGGCTGGGAGGCAGGCTGGGGAGAGTCTCTTAAGGAAGGAGACACTCCAGGTGTTTGGAGGCTGAAAAGAAGTTGCCAGTGGAGACAGAGGAATGGAATATGCTGGCTAGACAGATAATTGATGGAAAGAGTGCCTGGAACAGCCAAAAGGGCATGAGTTCAAGGACACAGGTATCTAAGAACAAAGGTGGCTGGATTTTAAAAACAGTCTTCATAAATCAAGTGAAACAAAGCTGTCTATCTTTGCAATGTAGGATGATCGAAATATCTTTCAGGGTAACTCCTCTTTGCCTTCCTCCATCTGAAGGTAAGTAAGGTCAGTTCTAAGCAAAACTGGGAAGCCTGCCAAAGTATATCCCCTTCTTCCTCAGTCCCCTTTCTTCTGTCTCTTGTCCCATACTAGTTGGGGCATTTTCCCTCCCATCCCTGGGCTCCTATGCTCCACAGGCTCATGTCTAACATGCCAGGCTCCAGATCCAATCAATACTGATGGAGACCGACTAAGTGGCAGGAATTCTCATGCGTATTATTTAACATTACAGTACCTCCATATCTCTGTTCTCATGGAGGAGACAAAAGCTCAGAGAGGGTGGGTGTAAAGCTCAAGGCCACACAGAAAGAAAGTGGCAGGGGTAAAATTAAAACCCAGGACTCCTGAAGACTGGTCCAGAGGCCTTTCCACTATTCCCCACCAAGTCCCCACCAGTTGTCTTCAGTGACCTTCACTAACACTCCAGCCACCTTGGCAAAGCTCTTCCCCAGCTCATGTGACCTTCAGTCTTCAGGGCTGAGCGTCTTCTATGGTTCCAGACTCTGATATCCCTTCTTCCACTCACAACCACCTTTTCTAATAGCTGGCCCACACCCATGTCCCTGCTACCTCCATAGCCGCCTTCCCACCTCACCATCTCCAAATTGTCAACAATTTCCTGGGCCCACGTTCTGCCCTAGCCAGCTGGGGAGGCACAACTTTACCTCTATTCTCTTAGAGTTTTTCTGATTAGCCTGAGAATTCAGTTGATGTCAGATAGGAGAAAAACATACAAATGTATTTAGTGTCACTTTTATGTGGTATGGAAGCTTTCATAAGGAAATGAAGGCCCAGAGACCCAGCTTCGGTTGAATGCTTATATACTGAATTGGAGAAAGATTAGTAAATTGTGAAAATGTGACAAGGCTAAGGGGCTTGGGCTAGGACAGTTAATTGGGTAGAGAAGTAACTAGGAAGGTAAGGGTTAGCGTAACAAGGTTTGCACAGACTTCCCTCAGTCTCAACTTCCCATCTTCGATGATAGGAGTATTTTTTTTTTCTGGTATAGGAGGACACCTTTCAGATGGGAATTTCATCTTCTATTTTTAAGAAGAGGAAGAATGATCTTCTTGTACCTGCTGTTTTTCAAGTACCTTTAATTCAAAGTTGTCAATATGCCCGTTGGCACCTTTTGGGGGCAGTGTGTTCTGAACTTCTCTATAACCGAACACGTACAGGCCATCTCTGCAACCGCGGGACTGATATCTTCCCCATTTTCTTCCTTTCTTTCCTTTGGCCTTGCAAATCCCAAGTTTGGGAAATCTAAATATTCTTTCTCTGCATCTACATAGGAGCAGCTACTGAGCATAGTGCAGAAAAAATCTCACTTTGCCAATCAATTGGCCGCAAGTCTCCAATGACCAGACTTGCGGCCAATTGCTGGGGGGCTCAATTCAAACCGATGGTCCTTTTCTTGGAGACTTCAGTTCTGTTTCACTTGCTACTTTAGTGTTTCATCTCCCTTTTCAAGCTCCCTTCTTTTGCACAACTCCATGACTCCAATCTGAAGAACTTGCCTTTTTTCTTTTTTTTTTTCTGGGAAGAAATTGCAGCCCATCTTTAAAGTATTGCCTTCAAAATTTAGCTTTTTAATCCACAAAATTGTCTGTATTAGTTGTTCCTGTCCTATTCCCTTCCACCTCTGTAGCATCAGTGGTTCCCCTCCTGTTCAAAGCCGACATCTCCCTCCCAGGCTGTGCTGTGGAACACATCTCCCCAGACTTGGCAGCCTCTGTTGTCTTCTTTATTCCTTGTTCCTGCCTTCTGTCACTGCCCTCTCAGAATACCAGCCTGAGCAAGTATTTCCTTTTTATGAACGAAACGAAACTCCTCTCCTTTTGCACTCTCTCCCACTAGCTGCTGCCTGTCTCCTTCCTAGACCTGTCCTACCTGCTTCCGCCTTCTCATTTCTGTTCAACCTCTTACCTCTTTGCACCCTAGCTTTCAGTCTCCATCCCTCTAGGAACACTGCCCTCTACAAGGTGATGTCTGCTTTTACTAATAGCTAAGGGAGAAGTTTCAGGCCTGGCTCTCCTTGTTCTTTGAGGCCTCCCTCCCTCTTATACTCCTCTCTTGACTTTTAGGGCATTGTTTTTCTGATTCTTTTCAGCATCTTTTTCTTTTTTTTTCTGGATATGGAGTCTCACTCTGTCGCCCAGGCTGAAGTGCAATGGTGTGATCAGAGCTCACTGTAGCCTCTACCTCCTGGGCTCAAGTGATCCTCCCACCTCAGCCTCCCAAGTAGCTGGGACCACAGGTGTGCACCACCGCACCTGGCTAATTTCTTTTTATTTTTTGTAGAAACAGGTTCTCCCTATGTTGCCCAGGCTGGTCTAGAATTCCAGGGCTCAAGCCATCCTCCTGCCTTGGCCTCCCAAAGTGTTGGCATTGCATGCATGAGCCACTGTGCTGGGACATCTCAGTGTGTTTGACTCCATCTTTGAATTCATCACTGACCCTCCAACTTGGTATTCCTCAGAGATTCATGCTTGGATGGCTTTCTTTTCCCTGTATACACTCCCCATGAGTTGACTCACTCATATTCTTGGTAAGTGAACTACCACTTATAACTCATAGCTCTGAAATCTTTGTCTCTTGTCCATTTGTCTTTTCTAACTGCTACACCCATATTATCATTTTTACATATTTGTGAACTGGATACTTCTGCCTGGATGATTCACAGTCACTTCTATTCAGCATGTCTAAAGCATAATTGATATTTCTTTATCTCCCCATTCCATCCTGCTTCTTTTTTTTTTTTTTTTTTTTTTTTTGAGACGGAGTCTCGCTCTGTCGCCCAGGCTGGAGGGCAGTGGGGCGATCTCGGCTCACTGCAAGCTCCGCCTTCCGGGTTCACGCCATTCTCCTGCCTCAGCCTCCCGAGTAGGTGGGACCACAGGCGCCCACAACCGCGCCCGGCTAATTTTTTGTATTTTTAGTAGAGACGGGGTTTCACCGTGGTCTCGATCTCCTGACCTTGTGATCCGCCCGCCTCGGCCTCCCAAAGTGCTGGGATTACAGGCGTGAGCCACCGCGCCCGGCCTCCATCCTGCTTCTTGAACTCCCCCTCCCTATTTTCTGGAAAACAGTATGATGAGTACACAACCACTCAGATCGGAAACCTGGGCATCCTGCCAGACTCATCCTCAGCCCTGACGCCTGCCCTCTGTGCATCCAGCAAGTTATCAAGTCCTGTTGGCTCTGCTTCCTAATGATCTCTTGAATCCACGTTCATCCTCATGACTTCTTACCTTAACCATTGCAAAGCCTGATCTCTCTTATTTCAGTTTTGCCTCATTTTACTCCATCACCTGCGGTGAAGCCAGTGATTTCAAATGCCAATCAAATCAGGTCACTTCCCTACTTAAAATCCTCAGTGGCTTCCCTGGCTTACAGCTTCAAGTCTGGGTTCGCTGGCACAGTGTACATTTCCCTTCATTGGTTCCCTAATTTATAGCTTAATTTCTCATCAATTTCACTCCTTTGCACTTCACAAGCTTATCATGCTGAACTATGTGGCATTTTGGAGACAGAAACCTCTGTCTCCAAAATGTAGAGGCAATATGGGACCCTTAGTGGGCAGAACAATACACCATTCATTCTCTTTTATAGCTTCATGTCCTTTCACACGCTGTTCCCTCAGAGAGAGTTCTCCCATTCCCTTGGTAAATTTCTATTAATATTTTGGGCATCTCAAGATTACCTACTTGGATACGTCTTTTCCCAGCTTCCCTTGGTAAGTTTATGTTTTATGCTTTATCTCATTGTGGATTTTTTTTTTTCTGATTATAACTGTCATCACTCTAGAAAATTTTGGAAATGTGGAAAAAAAAATCGCCTACAATTCATTCCCTCAGAAATTAATTTCTCGGCATTTTAGTGGACATCCTTTTGGTATATTTACCATAAATATTTGCATATATTTAGAAACCAATATTATACTATATATTGTTTCATAGCCTGCTTTGTTCAAGAAAAAATTTCATGGTAAACTTTCTTCAAAGGGTTGACATTTTATTTAAAAAAATGATTCTTCTGATTTCAAAAGAAATGCATACTTATGTAAATAAAAATGCAAACAGTACAGAAATTTACAATTTAGAAAAGCAAAGTGCTTCTTAATCCTGTCATAGGTTTTAAACAGTTTGTAGCATACTCTTTCAGACTTTCCTATGCTTCTACTAATTTCAATATACATTAAAAATTTATATTGTGGGATAATATGCTTCATCTATTCTGAAACTTTCTTTTAAAATATATTTGACAATGTATGTTTGAAAATGTAAAAACAACTTAATGGTGTCTCAGTTGTAATCATTATTTTGCATTTTTCTCTTCTACTATACCCTGAGACCTTGGAAGAAAGCCGTTTGCCTTCAAGTGAACTTAATTTACTGTTTTCTGAGTAATTTGGAAGAATATCAGACAGATAGTTGTGATCACTTCTCCTCAGAGAACTCCTTGCCCACTGAAGGAGGGTGAGTCGTGGTGGGCCCGGGGGACTGACCATGCTTTGCAGCTGCTGCTGGAGTTGGCTGACAAGGTCTCTCTTTGGATCTGGAGTCTACCTTGACTCCAGACAGGTTCCTCCAACCAGAAGCCCGAGGATGCCCTTCTCCTGCTCTCTAAAAGTACTGGTGACACTTTGTCCATGTTGAATGGTCCACTTGTCCCATAACTCTCTTTATTTGACACATCCTCAGCTTCTGTTTCTGACTCAGAGCTGTAAACTTATAATCCCTCTTTTTGGTTAAGAGGAGAGTCACTGGAGCCCAGCTGATGAGATCACAGGGCTAAGGAGTCCAGAGCTATTTGAATCCATGTGTAGTCCAGCTAACCTGTTCCATGATGACAGCTGCCTGCCTAGTCCAAGGAGCCACCCCAGAGACATAAGCCTTCCTTCATCCCAGAGACAGGGTGTGTGAGTAAGCAGCCACCTACTGGCATTGCCAGAAGAAACAATGGATGGTGGGTAAGGAACTCTGTATTCCCACAATGGACAAAATGCTGTTATTATGGCCAGTGTGTGCTATATCACATTGCCAAACCCAGAGTTTCATTAAAGAGGTGTTGGGGGAGGGGTGTCGGGGATAGTGCTCATGTATTGATAAATCACAAGCGCTTCTTGCTCTTTCTAATCTTTTGCATCGCCTGTTCTGTTTTCCTGACATTTAAATCTCTACTGCACACTAATATGACAGTGTGGTTAAATAAATGTGGTCATGAAATTCAGGGAAAGAAAAGCTTATTCTTTTTAGTAATTTGTTAGTTAAAATTTCACAATGATACATGCTTTGTACATTTCAGATACAGGTTAGGAAACATCTGTCTCGCAAATGTACAGGCAATATGGGAGCCTTACTGGGCAGAGCAAACACAGCTAAGGTCATTTTGTTGGGTCAGGGGTTGAAGGGGACATTTTCGTGGGCTTTTAACAAAACAGATGACCAATCAAATACCTTCCAGATTCTGATACCCACGCTGAATTGAAGGGCCTTTTTAACAGGTGTAACATTTGACCAAACATTAAACCAAAAGCAATTATTAAAACAATTAATACTTTAAAAATGTTTATTTTAAGAAAATTTGTACAAATATACAAAAGAAGTTTAACTACAATTAGTTTCTGAGTTATGTTGACTCATTAATCAAAAACTTCAGTCCTGAGGAATTCTGTGAAGTTCGCCACTGCACTTTCCCTGCATCGCTTTTGCTGGTTTTCCCAGGCATCTTCCTAGAGCATTTGAAAGTAACTTTCCTTCTGCTTGCTCCCCCAGTGCCCAGGCCTCCTACCTTTGTAGAGCTGCAAACGATTTGCAGTTGCCAACCTGTGTTTTCCTTACCACTGGGACCAGTAGACTGTGATTTTTTTCTTATTCTGTGTTAAACATTAAATAACTTAGCTCTAAATATAATTGCATCCTTCATTTGTAGAACTTGATATGTTCCTCATGACAGCTCAGAGACATAAGAAGCGTCAAAAGTAGAAAAAAAAAGAATCAGTGTAGACCATTTCTAAATATAGTCAGTCACTTATAAAGTACAAACAAGAAATAAAGTACATAGCTGGTACTTATTGAACAATTAGGTGTCTTGTAGCTTATTATGAGATGGAGGGAAAGTCACTAAACTTCCTTGAGCCTGGTTCCTCATCTGCAAAATGAGAACAGTAACACTGGCCATGCTGACTTCATAAGACCCTTGGGAGGGCCAAATAAGGTGATGCCTAGAAAATAGGAAAGCACTTTTAAGTTTTTTTTTTTTTTTTTTTAGACAGAGTCTTGCTCTGTCACCCAGGCTGGAGAGTGCAGTGGTGTGATGTTGGCTCACTGCAACCTCCGCCTCCCAGGTTCAAGAGATTTGCCTGCCTCAGCCTCCCAAGTAGCTGGGATTACAGGTGCTACCACCGTGCCTGGCTAATTTTTATATTTTCAGTAGAGACAGGGCTTAGTCAACTTGGCCAGGCTGATCTCGAACTCCTAACCTCAGGTGATCCACCCACCTCAGCCTCCCAAAGTGCTGGGATTACAGGCATGAGCCACCGCGTATTTTTAAATAATAAAAATACAAGACAGAGTGGTAATATAATGGCATACCTCCTCCAAAATGCAGGAGCAGAGGCTCATCATTTGAGGATGTTTGTCCTTGCTAGAGATTTGAAGAGATGGATTCACTTGTAGAAATAAACAAATATCAACTGGTTAGATCACAAAGGAGAAGCCTCAGGATATCAGATCAAGAATATGTAAAACATGCAGAAAAGGCCTCAAGGCAAGAGTTTGCTTTCCTCATGCAGCAGCCTTACAAGAGTTCATGGTTTTCCAACGTCGGTTATCTTAGATTCTGTGATCTGTCACTAGGGAACCTACTCCTGCAATGCTGACGAAGAAAGTAACCTCCTATTCCAGGGCCAATTTGCTTTACAGAACATTAGCACTGTTCTTGCCTTGGGGCTTGAGCATCACTGGAAAATGGCTTCACACACAGGAATGCTTCCTTGTATGGACTTTTAAAATGCTCTTTCATCTTTTGTTCTTCAAACTGGCTATTCCTATCAGTAAAGCCTATATGCAACCCCCATGTTTTTTATGAATCCAATTTAAAGACACACAATGCAATCTTGTAAGTGGGAAAATGTCACAGAGGGGCTCAGTCAGAAGTTGACAAAATGTGCCTGAGTTCTTACAGCTGTTGTGGTTTAAGGGCAATGTCTCTGAAAATACTTTCATTAAAAAAAAAAAAAAAAAAAAAAGTCTTCTTTGTCCCATAGATATAATGTGAAATGAAGAGCTGCCAGCTACTGATGACATTTGCTTTTGCTGCATTTTTACCTCTCAATTTGCTTGTGTAGTCCCTGCCTCATTTAATGCTATCCCCATGAACAAAGAGAGCCAAAGGCACAATCCCAGGTGATGCCCAAGGCAAGCCTCACAAACAAGAGACTGAATTTGATGTGAAGGAAAAGGACTCTGATTCTCCAAATGTTTCTTTACTGTTGGCTAATATCTAAAGTTTTACACCTAGAGCATCCTTTCTTTGGAATGTTCCTCTCTGTCCCCCTTCTCTATTTCCAGGCACCACTGATCTGCTTTTGGTCTCTATAGATTAGTTTGAATTTTCTAAAACTTTATATAAATGAAATCATACACATATACTCTTTTTTTGTCTGGCTTCTTTGATTCAGCTTAATAGTTTTGAGACACATCCATGTTGTTGCCCATAGCATGAGTTCATTCTTTTTATTGCAGAGTTGTGTCCCATTGTATAGATCTATTGCAATTTATTTATTTACCTTTTGATGATTTGGGGTAGTTTTAAATTGCCATTAACATTCTTGTTGCTTTGAGGATTTTTAAAGAGATCTTGTTGTTACTAGTTTTTAATCTAATTCCAAGAGGATTAGATTTGAATTTTTAAAAGTTTACTGAGACTTTTAAAATATAGCTTAGAATATAATTTATTTTGGTAAATGTTCCTTAAACACTTGAAAATAATGTGTTTTGCTGTTGTTGGTAGGGTTTTTTATAAATGTCAGATGATAAACTGGTGGATAGTGCTGTTCAAATCTTTGATATCAATATTGATTTCTGTCTCTTTGTTTTATTAAATATTAAAAGAGATGTTAAGTTCTCCAAATGTGATGGTAAATTTGCCTTTTTCTGGCAATTCAATCAGTTTTTGTTTCATGTATTTTTGATGTTCTTTTATTAAGTACATGAATATTTAGGTTTGTTATGTCTTATAAATAAATTGGCCCTTTTATCCATATGAAATGAGCTTCTAAAACCCTAGTAATATTCTTAGCTTTGAAGTAGACTTTCTAATATTAGTATAGCTAATCTGGCTTTCTTTAGATTAGTATTGTGATAGTAAATCTTTTTCAATCCTTTTAGTTTTGATCTATTTGTGTCTTCATATCTAAAGTAGTTCTCTTGTAGGTGGGAGACAATTGAGTCTTGGTTTTTTATCCAATTTGACAATCTCCATATTTTTAATTGGGTTTAATTAAATGAAAATTAATTACATTTCATTGTTTTAAATGTAATTATTGATATGGTTGGATTTAAATCTAAATCTACTATTCTTGTATTTGTTTTCTACTTGTGTTATCTATTCTGTGTTCCCTTTTACCTCTTTTTCTGTCTCCTTTATGGATTAATTGTATTTTCATGCTTTTTTTCCTTTTTTAGTTTATTAGTTAAAACTCCATTTTGTTATTTTAGTCATTGCTTTAGGGTGTTTAATATATAGATGGTTCTTAACTTATGAAGATTTGACTTAGGATTTTTTGATGGCACAAAAGCAATACAAATTCAGTAGAAACCATACTTTGAGTGCCCACCCTACAACCATTCTGTTTTTCACTTTCAGTGTACAGTATTTAATAGATCATGAGCTATTTATTATACAATAGGTCTTGTGTTAGATGATTTTGCCCAACTCTAGGCAAAAATAAGGGTTCTCAGCATGTTGAAGGTGGGTGTATTAGTCCGTTGTCACACTGCTATAAAGAACTGCTTGAGGCTGGTAATTATATAAAGAAAAAAGGTTTAATGGACTCACAGTTCTACATGGTTGGGGAGGCCTCAGGAAACTTACAGTCATGGCAAAACGGGAAGCAGGCACATCTTACATGGCGGCAGATGAGAGAGAGTTAAGGGAGAAGAGCCCCTTAATAAAACCATCAGATCTCATGAGAAGTCACTCACTATCATGAGAAAACATGGGGGAAACTGCCCCCATAATCCAGTCACCTCCTACTATGTACCTTCCTCAACATGTGGGGATTATGGGGATTAAAATTCTAGATGAGACGTGGGTGAGGACACAGCCAAACCATATCAGTGGACTAGGCTAAGGTATGATGTTTGGTAGGTTAGGTGTATTAAATGCATTTTCAACCTATGATATTTTTTAACTTACAGTGGATTTATTGGGACATAACTTCATCATAAGTTGAAGAGCATTCATATATCTTTAATTTATTATACCTAACTTTCAATTGATAATACACCACATAAAGCAAAAGAATCTTAAAAATATACTTGTGTTTCTTACCTCTCATCCTTTTGAACAATTGTTGTCATACGTTTTACCTCTCTCTATGTTATAGAACCCATAATATAATGCTATTACTTTTTTGTTAAATATTAAGAAAAAATGTAATATTTACCTATAATAACCCTTATAGTTACTACTTCTCATGCTTGTCATTCCTTTATATTGAACCAGGTTCCCATTTTTTTTTTTTTTCTACCAAAGGCTTTCTTTAGCATTCTAGTGGTGCAAGTCTGATGTTGATGAATTATTTCAGCTCCTTTATAACTGAAAACTTTTTGATTCTCACTTTGTTTTAAAAATAGATTTTCACTTAATATAGAATTATAGATTGAAAAGATTTTCCTTTTGGTACTTCCACTATTTTCTGGCTTACATTGTTTCCCATAATAACTCTATTGTCATTCTTATGTTTCTTCCTTTGAATATAATGTATTTTTTCCCTTTGGCTTCTTTTTAACATTTTCTTTTTGGCACTAATTTCAAGGAATTTGATTATGATTTGACTTGGTATAGCTTTCTTTAAGTTTCTTACATTTGGAGTTTATTTATCTTCTTGGATCCAAGGATTTACAGTTTTCATCAAATTGAAAGCTTTTAGCCATTCCATTATTTTTTCAATTTTTAAAATTCCCACCTCCCCCAATTTTCAGGGATTTTAATTATACATATATTAAGCTACTTGAATTTATCCAACAGCTCACTTATGCTCTGTGCATTCATTTTTTAATCTTTTTCAAAAATTTATTGTACTTTAAGTTCTGGGATACATGTGAAGCATGTGCAGGTTTGTTACATAGGTATACCTGTGCCATGGTGGTTTGTTGCACCCATCAACCCATCATCTAGGTTTTAAGCCCTGCATGCATATGTATTTGTACTAATGCTCTCCCTCCCCTTTCCCCCCACTCCCAACAGGCCCCACTGTGGGATGTTCCCCTCCTTGTGTCCATGTGTTCTTATTGTTTAACTCCCACTTATGAGTGAGAACATGCAGTGTTTAGTTTTCTGTTCCTGTGTTAGTTTGCTGAGAATGATGGTTTCTAGCTTCATCCATGTCCCTGCAAAAGACATGACCTTATCCTTTTTTATGGCTGCATAGAATTCCATGGTGCATATGTGCCACATTTTCTTAATCCAGTCTATCATTGATGGATGTTTGAATAGGTTCCAAGTCTTTGCTATTGTGAATAGTGCCACAATAAACATATGTGTGTAGAATGATTTATAATCCTTGGGTATATACTCAGCAATGGGAATGCTGGATCAAATTGTATTTCTGCTTCTATATCCTTGAGGAATCACCACACTGTCTTCCACAATGGTTGAACTAATTTACACTCCCACCAACAGTGTAAAAGCTTTCCTATTTCTCCACATCCTCTCCAGCATCTGTTGTTTCCTGACTTTTTAATGATTGCCATTCTAAGTGGTGTGAGATGGTACCTCATTGTGGTTTTGATATGCATTTCTCTAATGACCAGTCATGATGAGTTTTTTTTTCATATGTTTGTTGGCTGCATAAATGTCTTCTTTTGAGATGTGTCTGTTCATACACTTTGCCCACTTTTGGATGGGGTTGTTTGATTTTTTCTTGTAAATTTGTTTAAGTTCTTTGGATATTCTGGATATTAGCCCTTTGTCAGATGGATAGATTGCAAACTTTTTCTTCTATTCTGTAGGTTGCCTGTTCACTCTGATGGTAGTTTCTTTTGCTATGCAGAAACTCTTTAGTTTAATTAGAGGCCAGTTGTCAATTTTGGCTTTTGTTGCAATTGCTTTTGGTGTTTTAGTCATGAAGTCTTTGCCCGTGGTTATGTCCTGAATGGTACTGCCTAGGTTTTCTTCTAGAGTTTTTATGGTTTTTGGTTTTATGTTTAAGTCTTTAGTCCATCTGGAGTTAATTTTTGTATAAGGTGTAAGTAAGGAGTCCAGTTTCAGTTTTCTGCATATGGCTAGCTAGTTTTCCCAACCCCATTTATTAAATAGGGTATCATTTTCCCATTTCTTGTTTTTGTTAGGTTTGTCAAAGATCACATGGTTGTAGATGTGTGGTGTAATTTCTGAGACCTTGTTCCGTTCCACTGATGTGTATATTTGTTTTGGTACCGTTACCATGCTGTTTTGGTTACAGTTGCCTTGTAGTATAGTTTGAAGTCAGGTAGCATGATGCCTCCAGCTTTGTTCTTTTTGCTTAGGATTGTCTTGGCTGTACAGGTTCTTTTTTGGTTCCATATGAAATTTAAAGTAGTTTTTCCAAGTTCTGTGAAGAAAGTCAGTAGTAGCTTGATGGGAAAAGCATTAAATCTATAAATTACTTTAGGCAGTATGGCTGTTTTCATGATATTGATTCTTCCTATCCATGAGCATGGAATGTTTTTGCATTTGTTTGTGTCCTCTCTTATTTCCTTGAGCAGTGGTTTGTAGTTCTCCATGAAGAGGTCCTTCATGTCTCTTGTAAGTTGTATTTCTAGGTATTCTATTTTCTTTGTAGCAACTGTGAATGGGAGTTTACTCATGATTTGGCTCTCTGCTTGTCTATTGTTGGTGTATAGGATTGCTTGTGATTTTTGCACATTGATTTCATATCCTGAGACTTTGCTGAAGTTGCTCATCAGCTTAAGGAGTTTTTGGGCTGAGATGATGGGGTTTTCCAAATATACAATCAAGTCATCTGCAAACAGAGATAATTTGACTTCCTCTCCTTCTATTTGAATACACTTTATTTCTTTCTCTTTCCTGATTGTCCTGACCAGAACTTCCAATACTATGTTGAATAGGAGTGGTGAGAGAGGGCAGCTTGTCTTGTGACAGTTTTCAAAGGGAATGCTTCCAGTTTTTGCCCATTCAGTATGATATTGGTTGTGGGTTTGTCATAAATAGCTCTTATTATTTTGAGATACATTCCATGAATACCTACTTTATTGAGAGTTTTTAGCATGCAGCACTGTTGAATTTTGTTGAAGGGCTTTTCTGCATCTATTGAGATAATCATGTGGTTTTTGTCATTGGTTCTGTTTATGTGATGGATTAAGTTTATTGATTTGCGTATGTTGAACCAGCCTTGCATCCAGGGGTAAAGCCAACTTGATTGTGGTGGATAAGCTTTTTGATGTGCTGCTGGATTCAGTTTGCTAGTATTTTATTAAGGATTTTAGCATTGATGTTCATCAGGCATATTGGCCTGAAATTATCTTTTTTTATTGTGTCTCTGCCAGGCTTTGGTATCAGGATGATGCTGGCCTCATAAAATGAGTCAGAGAAGAGTTCCTCTTTTTCTATTGTTTGGAATGGTTTCAGAAGGAATGCTACCAGCATCTCTTTGTACCTCTGGTATAATTTGGCTGTGACTCCATCTGGTCCTGGGTTTTTTTTGGTTGGTAGGCTGTTAATTACTGCCTCAATTTCAGAACTTGTTATTGGTCTATTAAGAGATTTGACTTCTTCCAGGTTTAGTCTTGGGAGGGTGTATAAGTCCAAGAATTTATCAGTTTCTTCTAGATTTTCTAGTTTATTTGTGTAGAGGTGTTTATAGTATTCTCTGATGGTAGTTGTTATTTCTGTGGGATCAGTGGTGATATCCCCTTTATCATTTTTTATTGTGTCTATTTGATTCTTCTCTCTTTTATTCTTTATTAGTCTGGTAGCGGTCTATCTATTTTTGCTAATCTTTTCAAAAAACCAGCTCCTAGATTCACTGATTTTTTTGAAGGGATTTTTGTGTCTCTATCTCCTTTAGTTCTGCTCTGACCTTAGTTATTTCTTGTCTTCTGCTGGGTTTTTAATTTGCTCTTGCTTCTCTAATTCTTTTAATTGTGATGCTAGGGTGTTGATTTTAGATTTTTCTCACTTTCTGATGTGGGCATTTAGTGCTACGTTTTTCCCTCTTAACACTGCTTAACTGTGTCCCAGAGATTCTGGTACATTGTGTCTTTGTTCTCATTGGTTTCAAAGAACTTATTTATTTCTGCCTTGATTTCGTTACTACCCAGTAGTCATTCAGGAGCAGGTTGTTCAGTTTCCATGTAGTTGTGTGGTTTTGAGTGATTTTCTTAATCGTGAGCTCTAATTTGATTGCACTGTGGTCTGAGGTACTGTTTGTTATGATTTCTGTTCTTTTGCATTTGCCGAGGATTGTTTTACTTCCAATTATGTGGTTGATTTTAGAATAAGTGTGATGTGGTGCTGAGAAGAATGTATATTCTGTTGATTTGGGGTGGAGAGTTCTGTAGATGTCTCTTAGGTCTGCTTGATTCAGAGCAGAGTTCAAGTTCTGAATATCCTTGTTAATTTTCTGTCCTGTTGATCTGTCTAATATTAACAGTGGGGTGTTAAAATCTCCCATGATTACTGTTTGGGAGTCTAAGCCTCTTTGTAGCTCTCTAGGAACTTGTTTCATGAGTCTGGGTGCTCTTGTATTGGGTGCATATATATTTAGGGTAGTTAGCTCTTCTTGTTGCATTGATCCCTTTACCATTATGTCATGCTCTTCTTGGTCTTTTTTGATCTTTGTTGATTCAAAATCCATTTTCTCAGAGACTAGGATTGCAAACCCTACTTTTTTTTTTTTTCCTTTCCATTTGCTTGGTAAATCTTCCTCCATCCCTTTATTTTGAGCCTATGTGTGTCTTTGCATGTGAGATGGGTCTTCTGAATATAGCACACCAGTGGGTCTTTACTCTTTATCCAATTTGCCAGTCTGTATCTTTTAATTTTGGCCTTTAGCCTATTTACATTTAAAGTTAATATTGTTATGTGTGAATTTGATCCTGTCATTATAATGCTAGCTGGTTATTTTGCACATTAATTGATGCAGTTTCTTCATACTGTCATTGGTCTTTATATTTTGGTTTGTTTTTTCAGTGACTGCTACCGGTTTTTCCTTTTCATATTTAATGATTCCTTCAGGAGCTCTTGTAAGGCAGGCCTGGTAGTGAAAAAATCCCTCAGCATTTGCTTGTCTGGAAAGGATTTTATTTCTCCTTCACTTATGAAGCTTAGTTTGGCTGTATATGAAATTCTGGGTTGAAAATTCCTTTCTTTAAAAATGTTGAATATTGGCCCCCACTCTCTTCTGCCTTGTAGGGTTTCTGCAGAGTTCGTCTGATGGACTTCCCTTTGTACGTAACCTGATCTTTCTCTCTGGCTGCCCTTAACATTTTCTCCTTGTTTTAACCTTGGAGAATCTGACAATTATGTGTCTTGTGGTTGCTTCTCTAAAGGAGTATCTTAGTGGTGTTCTCTGTATTTCCTGAATTTGAATGTTGGCCTGTCTTTCTAGACTGGAGAAGTTCTTCTGGATAACATCCTGAAGCGTGTTTTCCAACTTGGTTCCATTCTCCTTGTCTCTTTCAGGTACACCAGTCAATTGTACATTTGGTCTTTTCACATAGTCCCATATTTCTTGGAGGCTTTGTTCATTCCTTTTCATTCTTTTTTCTCTATTGTTGTGTTCACGTTTTATATCATTAAGTTGATCTTCAGTCTCTGATATCCTTTCTTCCACTTGATTGATTCGGTTATTGATACTTGTGTATGCTTCACGAAGTTCTCATGCTGTGTTTTTCAGCTCCATCAGGTCATTTATGTTATTCTCAAAACTGGTTATTCTAGTTAGCAATTCCTGTAACCTTTCGTCAAAGTTCTTAGCCTCTTTGTATTGCATTAGAACATGCTCCTTTAGCTCAGAGGAGTTTGTTATTACCCACCTTCTGAAGCCTGCTTCTGTCAATTCGTCGAATTCATTCTCCATCCAGTTTTGTGCCCTTGCTGGTGAGGAGTTGCAATCATTTGGAGGAGAAGAGGAGTTGTGGTTTTGACATTTTCAGCACTTTTGCACTGGTTTTTTCCTCAACTTCCTGGATTTATCTACCTTTGATCTTTGATGCTGATGGCCTTTGGATGGGATTTTTGAGTGGGCATCATTTTTGTTGATGTTGATGTTATCCCTTTCTGTTTGTTAGTTTTCCTGCTAACAGTCAGGACCCTCTGCTGCAGGTCTGCCAGAGTTTGCTGGAGGTCCACTGTAGACCCTGTTTGCCTGGGTACCACCAGTGGAGGCTGCAGAGCAGCAAAGATTGCTGCCTGCTCCTTCCTCTGGAAGCTTCATCCCAGAGGGGCACCTGCCTGATGCCAGCCGGAGCTCTCCTATATGAGGTGTCTGTCGATCCCTGCTGGGAGGTGTCTCCCAGTCAGGAGGCATGGGTTTCATGAACCCACTTGATGAGGCAGTCTATGCCTTAGCAGAGCTCAAGCACTGTGCTGGGAGATCCACTGCTGTCTTCAGAGCCGGCAAGCAAAAAGATTTGTCTGCTTAAGCTGTGCCCATAGGCACCCCTTCCCCTGGGTGCTCTGTCCCAGGGAGATGAAAGTTTTATCTCTAAGCCCCTGACTGGGGCTGCTACCTTTCTTTCATAGATGCCCTTCCCAGGGAGAAGGAATCTAGAGAGGCAGCCCGGCTACAGCCACTTTGCCATGCTGTAGTGAATTCCGCAGAACTTCCTGAGGGCTTAACACTGTGAGGGGAAAGCCACCTACTGAATTCTCAGTAATGGCAGATGCCCCTCCCCCCACCAAGCTGGATCATCCCAGGTCAACTTCAGAAGGCAAGGTCCGTCCATACATGCATGAGGGGTGGCCTTTGGTGAGTGCAGGTATGTAAAGTGGCATGTGGGAGGCTGCAATCTGGGGAGCGCTCAGACAGGCTAGTACATGTCCACGAGGGCTGCTTTGCTGGAGCCCTCTGCTGGTCAGGTGCATTTGCCAGCACAGGAGCTATGATCTAGGCCCGCAGGAGGTATCTGGGTGCTTTATTGCAAGCAGGCGTAATTGGGCTGGGGCCCCCGCAGAGGCCAGCAGACCAAGGGGTGTTCAGGTTGGACAGGCCTCATCTCATTGGCAAGACTGCCCTGCAGAGTTTACTTCCAACAGTTTCTCTGGGGCTAAAGTCTCCTATGGGAGCAAGTTAAGCCTGCAGGAATGGCTGTCCTTGGCCCTGCTCCACTGTAGATGCTTCCACACCAAACCCTCTGGGCTCAACACTGGCTGGAGTTCTGCTCCTACCACTTGTCTAAGCAGCTCTCCCTGCCAACTCACATGTCTGTTATGGTTGAAGAGTCTCCTCCTGTTGGGATTCCAGAGGCCTGTGGTGAGAGTGGGTCACTCCTTGCCTGGTCAACTCACCACTTTGCCTCTTCCACAGGAGTCACTGGGGGCCAGGAACAAGTCTTGGGTGTGTAGTAGCCCTGTGCAGGGTTCCCAGCTTCCTCCTCCTTCAGCCCAGCATCTGTGTCTTCCCTCCATCCACTCTCAATGCCTTTTCTCTAACGATCTGCTAGGAGTGCACCAGTCTTCCTAATGTCCCTGTCCTTCAGTGGGAGATGTTCCTTCTGACTGTGTCTAGTCAGCCATCTTGCAGCAGGAATCCCTGGCATTTCTTTTCAGTTATTTCTTAGAATTTCCTTCTCTCTGCTTACCCTACCTATCAGTTCTTGCATGTTGTGTACTTTGTTCATTCAGCGCCCTTAGAATATTAATCATAGTTTTATTTATAACGTCAACAGTTTTTAAGCCATAGATATTGTCTGTCATGTTAAGGTAATATTGTTTGTTCCTACTGTGCCAGTGGTATTATTTTTTAAATTAGAAATCAATGCTGAATTCTGAAAAAATGTTCTGAGTAAATAATATATCATTTATTTATATTCTTAATAATAATAAAATTTAAAGTTTGAGTAAAAATCTCCTTACATTACTGGAATAGACGCTACTTGGTCACTGTGTAGTAGTGTTTTACTTGCTGTAAGTTTTAAATTGTAAAAATTGTATTTGTACTTTTTACCACTATAATTGTTTAAAGTTTTTAGATTATCTTTGACAAGTTTTGGTATTAGTGGTGTGATATCTTAACATACACTCAAAAGATGATATTTTCATCTTTTGTATGCACAGTTGGTAATCTATAGTATGACCCACATGGCAAATTCTTCCCATCATTTGCTTTTACAAATAAAATTTCACTGGGAGATATTCATGACCACCCATTAATGTGTTGCCTGTGGCTGCTTTCCCACTGCAGTGGCAGGGTTGAGTAGTTGCAGTAGAGATTGTATGGTACACAGGGCTGAAAATATTTACTCTCTGGCCCTATAAAAGTTTGCTGATCTCTGCTCTACCATAATTTAGATAGCATAGAAATGCTATCTATCTCTTAATGAGAGCATTCAGATAGCTCTAGAGGAGCTCACTCCTGAAACCAAAGCATGGGCTCTAGAGTATGATAGCATTGGGTTTAAAACTCAGCTCCAGCCCACATTATTAATGATGTGCTGCTAGGCAACATACTTAACCTTCCTATGGGTCATTTTCCTCAACTATACAATGTGAATAGTAATAAAAATAATAATACTTATTTAAAATAATACCATAAAGAATGAGATGTTAATGCATGTTCAAAATACTTGACAGAATGCTAGGAACACATACATTCTTAAATACAAGTTATTGTTATGTTTTTCTTGGGAGAGTTTTTTGATACTGCCGTCAAATCATCGTTTGTTTCCTCCAGTACCCAAAGGCTATTTGCTGCCAAAGATATATCCTTAAGTTAAGTAAATTAGTTTTTATCTGAAAGGATTTTTTCCAATCCAGATTCTTTCTTTTTATCGAATATGTCTTTTTCAAATCTTACAGAAATAATATTTTCTAAAGTTCACTCTGTCTTTTCAGCAAGTCTCTTTTATAGTTTTGTATTCTTCCTTGCTTTGATTCTTCAGATCCTCTTCTAAACTTCTTTCCTCATATATTCAGTGATTGTTTTTCATTTGTGCTTCAGGGGGAATCATCTTTTGCTCATTGCTGTGATAGCAGATAGGTTCAGATCATACTTATTAGGGTATTTCTCCAATATTTCAGGTCTGGGCACATAGTGGAAAGAAGAGCTTAGGGTAGAAATCAAGATGTCAGTGGGAGTAGGAAGACAGCTATTGTTTAGTTAAGCTGTAAGGCTGCAAGCTTCACTTGTCCAAATAAGTTTATTTTCTATGACTATTGCATTCATAAGTTAGCTGAGCACTTTCCAACCACTGTATTTACTGAATTACTAGGAGTCAAGCACTCCCAGGTGGTGCAGGACTGAGATTTGCCCTTCTACTGATTGCTGCATGGCCTTCTCTTGTCTCCAGCTCCTGTCACTTGTAGAGGTTTGGCTTGGGGTCTCATTCACTTTACTTCCCAGGTGGGAAATTACTTTTTGGGTTATGACTCAGGGTTTGGTAGGTTCCTTTTAAAATCTAGTTTTACATGTATTTTATCTTATAGGCATTCTCAAAGTTACCAGCATATAGAAGACACACTTCCCTCTGTTTAGAACTGACATAAATTCTCTATCTCTATCCATTTGAATAGAAATAAGAGGCAAGCTGGCCGGCCACAGTGGCTCACACTTGTAATCTCAGCACTTTGGGAGGCCGAGGCGGGTGGATCACTTCAGGCCAGGAGTTTGAGACCAGCCTGGCCAATATGGTGAAACCCATCTCTACTAAAAATACCAAAAAATTAGCCGGACATAGTGGCACATGCCTGTAATCCCAGGTACTCAGAAGGCTGAGGCACAAGAATTGTTGGAACCCAGGAGTGAGGTTGCAATGAGCTGAGATTGTGCTGCTGCACTCCAGCCTGGGCGACAGAATGAGACTCTGTCTCAACAACAACAATAACAACAACAACAAAAATAAATAAATAAAAATAAGGGGCAAGCTAAGTTGGGCAGCTAGGATGATGAACTTGAATCAGATGTCAATTGATTTTCTTATTTTTTAAAAAATTGTGGTATTCAAACACAAGAGAAAACATTCCTATGAAATAGCCAACATGTACAACACAAAAATTATATATCTCTTAAATACCTTGGCAATTGACAATTATATTTTTAAGTGACTTTTGTAAATTACTTGAAAAGATAATCGTAAAAAGACTTCTTCTCTTTGCCAACTCTGGGGTAAAGAAGGATTCTTAGAACATTTTCATGGAGAAGGCAAAATTCCAAGTTTCATTTCTCGAGCTTAATTTTTATAGATTGAGCTGTATTTGTTCTATATCTGTGTCCATAAGTCAGTTATTCAGATAATGAAAAAGCATTTAAAAATCCACCTTGGTATGAATTTTTGGTTACTGTGTTTTAATTTAAGCCAAAATATTTTGTGGTTTGAATTTCACCCCAAATTATTTCACTATTCCACTTTGCTTTGCATGTGTGAATTAAGCCAGTGGAAGCTTCAGAGGTAATAGAATTTGATGGTGTTAATAAATATAAAAATGAATTTGTACAAAAAATATGAGATGAAGAGTAGGAACACCTGGCACGAGACAGAACATCCTTGTTAGTACCCAGGTAAATTCAGAGTTCTTTCATTTTCTTTTCTCCCACTGTACATTGGTTGTCAGGTCCAATCAATCATCAAGTCCAATTGTTTCTCACACCTAGCTCTCTCCCCAAACTACCCACTCCTTCCTCTGCACTTAGACATAATCTCTTGCCCCCAAATTCAGTGGCCTCTGAACAGGTGCTTTTAGACTCTGCCCTCCTCTCAGCCCCATTGTCTATCCTACATTGACTTTCTAAAATATGGATCTGGCCTTGTCAATACCATGACTAGATGCTTTAATGCATTTAAGGATAAGACCTGAAATCTTTACCATTGCAAAAAGTGGTCTCAATCATCTTTTCAATCTGAGACTTTGCCCACGCCCTTCAATCCAGACACATGGAACGTCCTGTTGTTCCTAGAAGACGTCATGCTCTTTCGTGCCTCTGTGCACTTGTACATGCTGTTTTGTTTGCCAGGATCACCTTTGCCCCTTTACTACTTTAGTGCGCACTGTCCTATCCTATTCTCCCTTCAAAAATCAGGTAAAACATCACTAAGTCTGTTTGGGGAGTTGGCACTCCCAAGTTTTTGGCCTCTGGAGCATTTGCACATATCTTTATTTGATGATGGTTGGTTCCCTAGCATTCATTCTCTCTTTCTTTGACCAACAGCTCTCACATCCCTGGGGATCTGTCTCTCCTCCATTGTCAGGGTATGGGGATTGGCTTGACCTCACACTTAACCCAAATGATGGCTCTCACTGACTTAAGAGTATTTCACTTTCTTGGCTCCAGTAACTGACTCAAGGGTGATCTGAACCAGTTCAATCGACATGAACCCATAACTGTACTGTGGTTGTGACACATAGATATCACTTCTCTTCTGGGTTTGGTGGTGTGATGGTATCACACCACTTAGATTGCTATCACCATCCCCCTGCAACAAGGAGAGCCTTCCTAAGGCTACAAACAAGCACTTTAAGGAGGAAGAGTTGAGAGAAGGAGCTGAGAAACATCAGTGAACCCCCAAATCAGGGCAAGGCTAAAGCTAGTTCTGCCTTCTAAACTACTCTTCATAAGCCAAAAACAAATAAAAGCTAACTAACTGAAACTGACTAACCACCATTTTTTGATAACCCAGCATAGGTAAAGTTTGTTTATTTACATTTATCTTTGCATCTCAACATATTGCAGCCACCTGGGGACGTCGTAATTGTTCAGTAAGTGTTTATGAAAAGATGGGAAAGAAGGAGACTTGTAGTTTTTCCTCAGTATTTTCTGCTTGGCTATGTAAGTAGCAAAACTTTGCTCTGCTATTTTTAGATTTCAATTCTTTTGTATTTTATTTCTTGGAAAAAATATGGAAAAGATATTTCAGTAAAAACAAAGGACTTACACAAGAAAAAAATCAGGAATTTCTGGTTCTCATTTATTTTCATCAAGGAGCACATCAGAGAATTTGCAGGACCTGACATTGTCTGTCCCTGGAAGGCTCTAGAAATTGAGGGACTGTAAATTTGCAGCTGTTAAAATAAAGTGTTAATTTTTAGTTTTAAAATAATACTCTATTTTGTGCCAATTATCTTCTTTCTCCAGATGCACTCTCTCTGCTTCTCTACCCTGCTCTGCAACCCAGAAGGCAGACCTGCATGGCCTACATCGATAGGAGGCCTTATCATTTGGTTTGGCCAATGGGAAGCCCCAGCAGGTGGCAGGGTGGGAGTAGTGGGTGGGAGTAGTGGGTGGGAGAAGAAGAAAATGTGGTTGGGGTATTTATGGCCCCATTGGGTATTTATACTCTCCTTGCAGGGGATCATCTAAGGCTGACTGTGTCTCTTGACCAGAGGTAGTTAGTCCTTGATAATGGGCTCTAGGCAGCCTACTCTTTATGACTCTCTCTACCCTGGTTCTGGCAGCTATTCCCTCCTCTCTTTTGCAACTCACCCTAGGTTACTGCAGCAACCCTTACAATTCTTCTACACCTTTGCAAATAAACTCATTTGAACTGCCTAATTTGAGTGTGCCATCTGTTTTCTGGTGGGAACCCAAGTGATACATATATATTTCAGAAATAAAAAAATTAAACAGGAACAATACAAATCTAATGCACTTTTATGCTGCTACATGAAATATTATCTTTTAAGATTGGCGGAAGAATAGAACCCATGTTGGCTGTGCCCATAGAAAAATGACTAAAAAGACAAATCAGGGAGGAGAAATGCTTAGAGGGCTTTCTTGGTTGTCGTCAAGCAGGTCTTCCCATTGCACAACCTCAGGGGTGCCAATCACAAGGTAATTCAGGCTAACTTTAGGAAATTTTGACAACCAGAACTATTTCTGTTTAATATAAAGAGAATGAGAGGAAATCAAGTACCTTTATTTGGGTGAAATGAGGTTAAAACTGGTACTAAGAAGAACCACAAAGAGAAAAAGAAATCCCCAAACAATTCAGCCTCTTTTGGCCTTGGGATTTGCTCCTTTAGTGTAAAACTTCTGAAATAATACGGACTAAGAGTTGTGTATCAAAGTAAGAAACTTTGGTTTAGAGGTTTGTTCACATCAGAATACATGATATATATATTTTTTTCTAACACCAATTGGCAAAACTACCAGTTTCCTAAGGCTTGTGCTATATCCTTGTCTAATTCTTTGGTCATGACTGGGACCAAAGTTTGGGAACTTCCTGCACCCTAGTTTGGGAAAGGGTGGATCATCATGATTTCCCATTCCTGAGGGTTGCTACTGCTCCTACTTGATCTTTGTAACAGTTGTGTTCTCTGAGAAGTGTTTCTAACTTCTCTCCCAATGTCTCCCCTTCTTTCTGATGCTCCTCCTTTTTCACGGCCATGCTTCCTATCCTGTGAACAGGGCTGTGCCTCTATCTCAGCTTGGCTTTCTCTGAAGTGCAGCTGTAGCAGTGCGGAGTTAAAAATAACGACATCTTGTGAGACTAGGAAGGAGGATGAGAGTGGGGAGCAGGAAGCATGTTCATTAAGGGCTTTTAAATTTCCAAATGACCCGTCTGAGTCATTAACAGACTTGTCTAAGAACATCTGACAACTTAGAGGGGGAAAGAGGTGTTTCTATGTTGTACTCTGAGTGTGTTATGAGGGTGTATGTTAACAAGGAGGGAAAAAATACTTGTCCATACTGACAATGAGCTGAATTTCAGGCTGTGAGAAACCAGAACAAAGTGTTAATTCTGGTGTAAGTCAGCTGTCCAAGAATCCTACATCCTGACTGCCTGCCCTGGTATCACAATGTTCACTAATTAGCCAGCACTCTTACTATGTGGGCACATGTTCTATACACAGGGCAAGTCAAAGGTTCTATAGTGAAACCTCACTCATTCATACCTATTGGAAGTGGCCATCAGGCTTAATGAGAAACTTCAGTTATGGGATAGCTATTTCAGGTGTATAATTTTTAAGAATACATAGTAATGTAAATACATAACATAAGAAATGCAAAGACAGGTATTTTTCTAGCCCGCTTTAATGGATAACAATCCAGGGTTATTCATGTGTTCAGTGTTAAAAGAGGTATAAGATACTACGTTTTTTAAACTTATGTTTTTTTAAAGAAACAGTCAAGTGGAGAAGTAAATTTGTATGCAATCCCATTTAGACATGATGAGTTCCATAATCAGAGTGTGTGTGGTATTAATGGTGCAGAGAAGACACAGTTTGCCTTGGTGGAAAGAGGGGCAAGAGCCAGGGAATGCTTCTGGAAGAACGTGGGGGTTGAGTTGGAGTTGGTTTAGGATGGGTACTCCAGGCACAGCAAATAGCATGTGCAAAGGTACTATGGCAGGGAAACAGACTACTTATGTGAACTGATCTTTTGTTTTTAGTTTATTCAGAATAATGGAGAATGCTCTCCTTTCAGGGAGAAGGTCATGATAAAGGCTCCTGTCTATGGACAGTGCTTACCTTGATTAATAAGCCAACACCCACATCAATGAACTTTAAAAAGATCATGCTTTGAAGAAAAAAATTTTCCAAATATTTCCTGAACATTAATGACAGGTGTTATGGCTTTGATAGTTTAGGCAAAATATAGACTGCATGCATTTCAGTTCATGTTGATACAGATACTTTCAGGAATCTGAAAATATCTGTACTTTCAGGTCACAGATGTGAACAGAACACAAAATGTCTGGAAAATTCCACCACAGCACAGAGGCATAAGGAAGGATGTTGTGTGGGGGCTGACAAACAGGCTCAATATTGGTGTGTCTGCAAGTCTACTAAATTTATTTCCAAGAGTTTATTCTCTTATCAAGGTTAAACGCCTTCAGCATCTTGTTCAAACTGTTTATTGCATAGCAAACGTTTCTCCAGAATGGCAGAAAGATAAGGGCTTGGAGCAGTGACGGAAATCAAATGAGCTAATTTCAAGCCAGTGGACTTGCATTCCACATTAGAGAGAATTTCCTGAAAAAAAGATCTTAAAACTGTTACCTTAATATTTATTTAAAACTACTAATTGTTAATACATTGTGCCAGTTTCCCTGCTTCCCTGCAGGACATCTGCAATGATCTGCATTCCTCATGGCTGCTCACTAAGCAAACTGTCAAACTGCACTGGGTTATTGAATTGGAGTGGAAGAAGGCACAGGCTGAGACTGTCGGTGAGCTGAGGGTTGCTGCTCAGGAGGGCATGGGCAGCTCGCTGACCAGGAATGCCTCTGCCTCCGCTTGCTTTGTCTGAGAACTTGGCCCTGCTCTATGGAGCCAGTTGTGCCTCCATTTTACTTGGTGTACATTTCACTTTTGCTGAAGTGTTGGGTTAAGAACAGAATTTAGGTTAGATATGAATGTATACAGATCTCATTCTTAGTTTTCACACTATCATGGGTTATAATTCTGGATTGTATCTGTAGTACAGAAAATTTGGGTGATTTTCTGTGCATTCGGTTTATGCTTTCTGGAGGTCAGAGGGCTCCAGCAGATGGAGGTTATTTCCTCAGCCTATACTAGAGAGAGCCAGTCATCATGATATTTACAAAACACTCACATCATCCATTCATCTCCTCATGCAAAAGATAATTATTGATCACCATGATGTTCCTGACACCATGCTGAGAGCAGCCACGCTAGCTAAAATGGCACCTCACTCATTACCAAACCAGGTCCCGAGATAGCCCTAAAATTCAGGAGCAAGTGGCAGCACTGAGACTAGAAGCTGTGTCTTTTGATCCCAGACCCTGTGCTTTCTCTACTCCCCACAGGGCTCCCTGGGAGTGAGTTGGGACTGTCCCTGGCAGGCACCTGCATCTGGAAGCCATGCTTCAGTGTCTCTTGGCTGGGTATTGCCCTTCTGGAAAAATCCTTTCCACTTTCAAATTTATTTTATTCTTTACATGCTCAAAGAGGACACGGGGTGAACAAATTAGTGGATGGGTACCTCAAAGTATGATTTTCCACAGGGTTGGTCCAGGAAGCAGAGTTGGCCAAATGCAATGTGGAGATTTCAAAGATTTTTTAAAATAGAGAAAAATTCGTTTGTGAATGATAATGAAATCCAAGCTGTCAGGCTGTGTTTGGTGTCAAACAGAGATTTGAGATGGTCCTCAGTATGAGTGTGGGTAGTGAAGAAAGGGGTGCAGTGGAGTGTCCTCTCGTCCATGCTGAGAGAATATTGAAGAGGAGTCAGAAATGAGAATCAAATGATCGCTACTGAAAATTTTCATACCTTATTCTGGGGAACTACATATCAAAGGGGGAGAACAAAAAAAGTCACAAAATGAATTACTAATTAGAAATTGTCCTCAAGGTTTGCTTACTGCCTGATGCATTCCAGCAAATTACTACTTTTGAATTTGTTAAATAATTATCTGCAATGGTTAATATTTGTAATATGCAAACATGCATTATTTTTAGATATATGCCCAATGCAATGGGTTGGATTTCTGGGTAATCATCAGTTGCTTCTTCTGGATATTATCAAAAGAAGTAGATGCCTTTCAGCCCTAATATAATTGACTCAATTCTAAAATCAATCTCTCAGCTTAATAACCCCAGGTGCTATGCCAATGCCCACACACAGGATGATCAATTAAGCACTATTGTGGAAAAGGCATTCAAAGGGCAGTTTTTTCCTTGCTATCATATTATGCCCCATGGAGATGGAAATAGATGATGCAGCAATGGTAAACTCAGCCAATTTACTTACCCATGGCCAGGAGACTGGGTTACTTTGACACTTCTCATAATTCTGTGGTGATTACTCAAAGGAAATGAATGACTTCAGGAAACTGAGGGATACGTCTATCTGGGTGACAATCCAGGTGGTGTCCGAACTTGTGGCAGGTTTCCCAACAGAATTACTTATCTGGATGTGGAAAGCCCAGAAAGAGCAGTTCACAGGAAGAGGCTCTGAGGAGGAGCTAGAATCGGAGGAAGAATTTGGGTTCTCGAGTCAAAACCGGAGGGGAATCAGGGCCGGAAAGGATGATGCTGGCTAATGTGGCTGCACAGAGAGTTTTGTCCTCCAGATTTCAGGTATCTGATGACACTGATGAGCTCTTTTCTGGGGTGCAAGGAAGCCTTGTAAGGGAACTTCATGATCCCCCACCATGTTAGTTCAGTGAATCATGCATCTTCCCGGTTCCCGGTTTTAGTGGTAATTCATCCTGTAGATGCAGCTATAGGAGATGGAGTGATAAAAAGAACAGAGGCTGTGTGCAGACCAGGGAACAGGCGGTACATTCTTCACCTGGAACATTCAAGTCCAAGCGGAGAAAAGTTTTCTAACCTTTCCCAGGGGTATTTTCAGTTTATTGATCTCTCCAGAAAACTTGAAAATCCTCAAAGGAACAAAACTGATGGTTTCAGATACTATGAAAGATAATGGGGTAGGTTTCTTTTATGAATTAAAAAAATGCTGTTTCTCCTTCAGTCATTCCACAATCAGGAGCTAATTATGAAATCCCTACTATGTGCAGGCTGTAGGCCAGGCTTTAGAGATAGCTACAATGGAGCAGAAACAGATTAGTGGGAGGTGCTCCTGGATCTTACTGGCTACGTGGGGGATGTGATGGGAGACAAGCAGACAAATGATTGTAAACTCACAGCCACTACCCGGTGGCAAAGGATGACACTTCTGACTCCTAGAGTTTATTGCAGAGGTCTGACCTAAGCAGGGAGGACCTCCAGGAAGTGATGATTGGGTTGAAATCAGAAGGGTAGGCACAGAGGGGAGGCGAGCACTTCAGGCACGGGAACTGCAAGGATGCACGTCTGGGATGGGAGGAGCTTGAGGGAGGCAAGGTTCTGAAAGTGTGTCACATGGAAAGGGCAAGAGGGAAGGTGGTGAGAGGTGCTGCTGGAGCATAAACCCTGTCACCTTGTAAATAGTGCAAAATTGTCACCGTGTCATCAGGGTAAGTGAGGAAGTCATGGAAGGCTTTTAAGACAATGGGGAGTGATGTTTCAAAATAAAGACACTCTGACCACTATTTGGAGAATAGATGTGGTGGGCCGAGTGGGGAAGCAGGAGATCAGGGCCAGATTGAACAGCTCGCTTAGTAACTAACACCAGTAGGATCTGGTGATGGGCTGAGTATGGGGTAAGGAGGAAGTTGCTGTCCTCCTGTGTCTGTTAGAAGTGCCAGTATTCTTAGTTACCCAAATAAAACAATGTGGAGTCCTACCAGTCTCTTTCACTTTTTTTTTTCCTTCTGAGACACAGTCTCGTTCTGTCACCCAAGCTGAAATGCAGTGGTAGGGTCACGGCTCGCTGCAGCCTCAAATTTTTGTGCTCAAGCAATTCTCTGCCTCAGCCTCTGGAGTAGCTGGAACTACAGGCATGCATCACTATGCCTGGCTAATTTTTGTTTTGTAGAGACAAGGTCTCACTATGTTGACCAGACTGGTCTTGAACTTCTGAGTCAAGTGATCTTTCTGCCTTAGCCTCCCAAAGTGCTCAGATTACAGGAATGGGTCACCTTGCCTGGCCTTTTCCCCTTTCTTCAGTTCCATCTCTAATAAGTTGCAAGATTCTGTCAAGGCCACTGCACACCCACATTGCTAAAGTAGCTTCTGGGGAAAATGAGAGACGCTCTGCTGTCCTCCATGCAGGGTGGGATTGTTGGGGAAACTCTTGTCAGCCATGTCATCTGCCTTTGTTTTAGAGACTCCGGTCATATGTAATAAGCAGCATCCCTTATCTATTTCTACCTGTGACATAAGAAATTTATATTTGGTATTTGCCCCCGGTTCCTCACACAGAGGTCCTAAAACCCTTGGAATTTCTGGAATGACAGGAGTGTCTTTTGTTCTAGTGAGGCAACTCTTTAGAGTCCCTGAATAGCTTCAGGATGGGGCCTTTCACCAGAAAGGCTAAGTCATCATTAGAAGCTTGGGACTTTCAGGCCCATCCACCATCTACCAGGGAGGGGAGAGGGGCTGGAGACTGGGTTGATAATCTTGCCTACGTGATGAAGCCTCCTTAAAAACCCCTGAATGATGAAGTGGAGAGCTTCTGAGTTGGTGCACATATCCATGTGCCAGAAGGTAATGCGCCCCAACTTCACAGGGACAGATACTCCTGTGCTTGGGACCCTTCCAGACCTCGCCCTATGTGCCTCTTTCTCTGGCATCTTATTTGTATCCTTTAATAAACTGGTAAAGTAAGTAAATTTCCTTTTCAGTTTTATGAAATGTTCTAGAAAATTATTGAATCTGAGGAGGGGGTTCTGGGAACCCCCAATTTGTACCCAAGTTGGCCGGAAGTGTGAGTAGTCTGGGGAACTGCTACTTATGATTGGCATCTGAAGTTGGGGGCAGTCTTGTGGGACTGAGCCCTTAATCTGTGGGGTCTCTGCTAATTCCAGGCACTTAGTATCATCCGGTTGGCATCCACAGAGAACTGGAGAACTGCCTGGTGTGGAAAACCCACACGTTTGGTATTAGGATTGTTGTGTGAATAGAGAATACTGAGTGTTTTCTTTTGCCACCCAAGACAAAAATGGAAAGACTCATTAAAAATCAGTCCCCAAACTTGCTGTTATTGCTCTCATTTTTGGAAGATGGAGAGATTTTGTCAGCTGAGAGCAGGTAGTTACCTGACTGCAGTGATCTCAAGGCAGGGCATCCAGCTAAATGATTCCAAGGCCATCTACAGGCTGAAGAGGATCAGGAAAACTACCCTACCATATTCTTCAATAGCAACAGAATGAAATGATTTAACAAATTTTCACAGCTCAATTGAAGCCAAAACTCTAATTTCTCAAAAGTTCCGATCTAGTCATGTCTTCCCAGTGAGTGTGATAAATAAAGGTTGAAACATTCATTCTTGTCACCAGGGGATAGTGGGATTGACGTGTTTGCACCAAACACATCAGGCTGTCGCCTACCACAAGCAGGATCTTCACACTCTGGTCTTTCAGGGTGTACAGTCTTCTTTGGAAAAGTCTATTCCTCTATCCACCTCTAGCATTACTCTTTCTGTAAACGTATTACCTATGAGTTAATTGTTTAACAGATAATCATAATTATTATAAGAGAAACTAAATTATAATTGTTCTCATTTCTGAGTGCTTACTTCATGACAGGCTAAGTATGTTTTCTACATTATTTCATTTCATCTTTATAACAATTCTGAGAAGTAGGGACTGTTAGCTCATCTTTTTTGAGATGAGAAAAGAGAAGCTATGGAAGTTAGGTAACTTGCAGAATGTATTCAGATATTAATGGGAGAGGTGGGAGTCAAACAAAACCTATAACTCTCCATGACGTATGCCCAGAACCTGGGCTTGCAGTTACATTCCATCATTCTTCAAATGTTTTCTGAGTGCCTAAATGTTTTGTGAACAGTTCTAGGCACTGAAGAGATGGTTGGAAATAAGCTAGATAATTTGTTTATCTGGTCCTTCGATTTTCCGCCCAAACTAGAATGAATAACATTAGACAAAACTCTTGTTAAGAAAGATTGTCTAGTACTAACCCTGTGCATGAATGGGGCAGAGTCGACTCCGGGGGAAAATAGGGTGGGATGGGGGCAAGAGTAACATTCAGTAGTCCCTTCTTAGTGCCAGACACTGGGTTTTTAACTCACTTTCTCCTTTAAATTCCCTACTTTTGGACAAATTAGGTAGTTTTAGCCCTGCTTGACAGATGTGGAAATTGACTCTCAAAGAAATTGAGAAAACTGCGGCCAGTTGCCCAGCATGAGGGTGGTGGAGCAGAGTTTAAGCCCACATCTGTTTGTCCAGCACCTGAATTCTTTCCATCAGCATCCCCAGTATAAAGTGATTTTAGATTTTACATGATGAACCTGGAGGAGCACATGTTTATTCGTTCAGAGGCTTATTTTGTTTTCAACCAGAGTGGAACCTTGTGAGTGTAATCACTACCATTTGTTGACAATGGCAAGGCAAGCTGTAGAGATGAAATTAGAGTGTCAAGGCCAGGTGACTGATGTTTGCCAAAGGCATGAAAACAGCATTTTACACCCAAGGTAATGATGCTGCAGATTCCTGCACGTCAAACAGACTCCATTGCTATGTTCAGGGAAAGTATAATAATATTGTTCAGAGTCAGCAAAGATAATGTGCATCTGGTTCCAGTTCTGATGAAGCTGTAAAAGTTGCAACCCAGATGTTGTGCTATTAATTTGGGTGACATGATTATTATTACTTTGGCCTCTCTTTTCCAAATATGTTAACAACAGCAACAACAAAGTTAGTATGATTTAAAGTTTCATGTAACATTATGTTTTGAGACATGCAGTCAGGAAACTAGAGTGATATACGAACAAAATTTATTTCCCTAGTTTTAAAAATAACTTTCTTGGCCGGGCATGGTGGCTTACACCTGTAATCCCAGCACTTTGGGAGGCTGAGGCAGGTGGATCACAAGGTCAGGAGATCGAGACCATCCTGGCTAACAAAGTGAAACCCCATCTCTACTAAAAAAATACAAAAAAAAAAAAAAGAAAATTAGCCAGGCGTGGTAGCAGGTGCCTGTAGTCCCAGCTACTCGGGAGGCTGAGGCAGGAGAATGGCCTGAACCCGGGAGGCAGAGCTTGCAGTGAGCCGAGATGGCGCCACTGCACTCCAGCCTCGGCAACAGAGTGAGACTCCGTCTCAAAAAAAAAAAAAAAAAAAAAAAAGACTTTTTGAAGACCTGAGTAAAAAGAGCCTGTCCTGATGAGCTCATTCACTGTCAGACATTTTTGTTCTTTTGAAATCATTGCATTTCCACTATGGTTTAGTATGAACAAAGAAAATCAGGAACTCTTTTCTTACTTGAGTTCCAGGGGTGTAGAGACTATAGAGCTTATTTTCTTCTTGTCATTTTAAAAACGTACAAATCTCAGAGCTGCTTTGGTGTTTATTATTGATATAGAAAGAATGCTCGTTATTTAACATGCCTGTGCCTCCCTCCAGGGGATGGCAAATACCCATTTTTGTGTCTCTGGAAACAATCTGGTTATAATGTCCCATTTACAACAGGGAGTTGTGTACCTCCGGTTACTTGGAGCAGGTAATGCCAGTATCAGGCATTGAAAATCTCCAGTCTAGAGATTAAGATGGCAAATAGGAGGAAGGACTAGCTTATAACTCCCACTCCGATGGACTGAGTGGTATGTGGAGAGTCACATCATAAAGCTGCTCCAGGAACTACCACAGGAACATACCAGAAAAGCTGAGAGAATCCACAGACCCTTTGAAGGGACAGAATCACTGCTGCAGGATCCCTGAGATGCGGGAAAACTGTGAATTGACGTGCTTTCTTGACAGAGAGGCTCGTGGTCTGGGGCAAGTTCTCAGCCCTGGTTACCGGTTGCCAGACTCAGTGCTGTTGTGGGGGCACAGTGGGAGTGGTAGACCGGCCTTTAGGACTGTGGGCTATGTGACAGTGGGGTGAGGCCAATGACTGCCGGCTTTTCCCCACTTCCCTGATGACCTGTATGACTCAGCAGAGGCAGCCATAATCCCCCTGCGAATATAACTCCACTGGACAGGCAACCACACTGCCATCCCCCACAGCAGCCACAGCAAGCCCTGCCAAAGGAGAGGCTGAGATCAGACATGCCTATCCAAGCCCCTAACTGGTGGTCCTCCTCTACCTGCCCTGGTAGCTGAAGACAAAAGTTATAATCTCTTGGGAGCTCTGTAGCCCTGCCTACCACCTGAGAAACCTGAATACTTAACCAGGTGTCCTAGGGTAAGTTTGCATCCTCCCTATAGGACTGTGGCTGATGCGCTCTTAAAAGCGTTACCTCCTGTCTGGAGGCCAACAAACAGAAAACCAGCACACTAAACAACAACATAACCAAGGACACTTACAGAGTCCACATCACTCCCCTGCTACCTCCACTGAAGCAGGTGCTGGTATCCATGGCTGCAAGACCTGAAGATGGATCACATCACAGGACTCTTTGCAGACACTCTCCAGTACCAGCCTGGAGTCCCGTAGCTCTGCAGGGTGGCTAGACTCAGAACAGCAAAAAATAAAAAAAATCACTGCAGTTTGACTCTCAGGAAGCCCCATTCCTAGGGGAAGGGGAAGAACACCACATCAAGGGAGCACTCTGTGGGACAAAAGAACCTGAACAGCAGCCCTTGAATCCCAGGTCTTCCCTCTGACAGTCTACCCAAATGAGAAGGAATCGGAAAAACAATTCTGGTAATATGACAAAACAAGGATCTTTACACACCGAAAAGATCATACCAGCTCACCAGCAATGGATCCAAACCAAGAAAAAAATCTCTTAATTGCCAGAAAAAGGATTCAGAAGGTCAATTACTAGGCTAACCAAGGAGGCCCCAGACAAAGGTGAAGTCCAGCTTAAAAAAAATCAAAAACATGATACAGGGTATGAAAGGAAACTTCTTCAGTGAAATAGAGAACATAAATAAAAAAGAGTCACAATTTCTGGAAATCAAGGACACATTTAGAGAAATGCAAAATGCACTGGAAATTCTCAGCATAGAATCAAACAAGCAGAAGAAAGAAGTTCAGAGCTTGAAGACAAGGTTTTTGAATTAACCCAATCCATCAAAGACAAAGAAAAAATAATTTTAAAAATGAGCAAAACCTCCAAGAAATTTAGGACTATGTTAAATGTCCAAAACTAAGAATAATTGGTGTTCCCGAGAAAGAGGAATCTAAAAGTTTGGAAAACATATTTGAGGGAATAATTGAGGAAAACTTCCCAGCCTTGCTAGAGATCTAGACATGCAAATCCAAGAAGCTCAAAAAACATGTGAGAAATTCATCACAAAAATGTCATCACCTGGGCACATAGTCCTCAGGTTATCTAAAGTCAAAAATGAAGGAAATAATCTTTTTATTGTTATTATTATTTAAGTTCTAGGATACATGTGAACAACATGCAGGTTTGTTACATAGGTATATCTGTGTCATGGTGGTTTGCTGCACCCATCAATTTGTCATTTACATTAGTTATTTCTCCTAATACTATCCCTCCCCCAGCCCCTAACCCCCTGACAGACCCCAGTGTGTGATGTTCACCGCCTTGTGTCCATGTGTTCTCATTGTTCAACTCCCACCTATGAATGAGAATATGTGGTGTTTGGTTTTCTATCCTTGTGATAGTTTGCTTAGAATGATGGTTTCCAGCTTCATCCATGTCCCTGCAGAGGACATGAACTCATCCTTTTTCATGGGTGCATAGTATTCCATGGTGTATATGTGCCGCAATTTCTTTATCCAGTCAATCATTGATGGACATTTGGGTTCATTCCAAGTCTTTGCTATTGTGAATAGTGCTGTAATAAATATACGCATGCATATGTCCTTATAGTAGCATGATTTATAATCATTTGGGTATATACTCAGTAATGGGATTACTGGGTCAAATGGTATTTCTAGTTTCCTTGAGGAATTGCCACACTGTCTTCCACAATGATTGAACTAATATATATTCACACCACCAGTGTAAAAGCATCCCTATTTCTCCACATCCTCTCCAGCATCTGTTGTTTCCTGACTTTTTAATGATCGCCATTGTAACTGGTGTGAGATGGTATCTCATTGTGGTTTTGATTTGCATTTCTCTGATGACCAGTGATGATGAGCATTTTTTCATGTATCTGTTGGCTGCATAAATGTCTTCTTTTGAGAAGGGTCTGTTCATATCCTTTGCCCACTTTTTGATGGGGTTGTTTGATTTTTTCTTTTAAATTTGTTTAAGTTCTTTATAGATTCTGGATATTAGCTCTTTGTCAGATGGGTAGATTGCAAAGAGTTTCTCCCATTCTGTAGGTTGCCTGTGCACTCTGATGATAGTTTCTTTTGCTGTGCAGAAGCTCTTTAATTAGATCCCATTTGTCTATTTTGGCTTTTGTTGCCATTGCTTTTGATGTTTTAGTCATAAAGTCTTTGCCCATGCCTATGTCCTCAATGGTATTGCCTAGGTTTTCTTCTAGGGTTTTTATGGTGTTAGGTCTTACATTTAAGTCTTTAATCCATATTGAATTAATTTTTGTATAAGGTGTAAGGAAGGGATCCAGTTTCAGCTTTCTACATATGGATAGCCAGTTTTCCCAGCACCATTTATTAAATAGGGAATCATTTCCCCATTTCTTGTTTTTGTCAGTTTTGTCAAAGATCAGATGGTTGCACATGTGTGGTGTTATTTCTGAGGGCTCTGTTCTGTTCCATTGGTCTATATCTCTGTTTTGGTACCAGTACCATGCTGTTTTGGTTACTGTAGCCTTGTAGTATAGTTTGAAGTCAGGTAGCGTGATGCCTCTAGCTTTGTTTTTTTTGCTTAGGATTGTCTTGGCAATGTGGGCTCTTTTTTGTTTCCATATGAACTTTAAAGTAGTTTTTTTCCAATTCTGTGAAGAAAGTCAGTGGTAGCTTGATGGGGATAGCATTGAATCTAAATTAATGACACGATATTGAAGGAAAGAATCTTAAGAGCTGTGAGGGAAAAGCATCAGGTAACCTATAAAGGAAAACCTATCAGATTAACAGCAGATTTGTCAGCAGAAACCATAGAAGGGATTGGGGTCCTATCTTTAGCCTTCTTCATCAAAATAATTATCGGTCAAGAATTTTGTGGCTAGGCCTGGTAGAGGCTCATGCCTGTAATCCCAGCACTTTGGGAGGCCGAGGCGGGTGGATCACCTGAGGTTAGGAATTTGAGACCTGGTCAATATGGTAAAACCCCGTCTCCACTAAAAATACAAAAATTAGCCGGACATGGTGGTGGGTGCCTGTAATCCCAGCTACTTGGGAGGCTGAGGTGAAAGAATTGTTTGAATCTTGGAGGCAGAGGTTGCAGTGAGCCGAGACTGAGATATTGCACTCCAGCCTGGACGACAAGAGCAAAACTCCAGCTCAAAAAAAAAAAGAAAAAAGAGTTTTGTGTCCAGCAAAACTAAGCTTCATAAATGAAGGAAAGATACAGTCTTTTCCAGGCAAACAAATACTGAGAGAATTTGCCATTACCAAGCCAGCACTGTAAGAACTGCTAGAAGAAGCACTAAATCTTGAAACAAATCCTCAAAATATATCAGAATAGCATCTCCTTAAAGCATAATTCTCACAGGACCTATATAACAGTAACACAATGAAAAAACAAAACAAAACAAGGTATTCAGGCAACAAAAAGCATGATGAATAGAATAGTACCTCACATTTCAATATCAACATTGAATGTAAATGGCCTAAAATGCTCCACTTAAAAGATACAGAGTGGCAGAATGGATAAGAATTCACCTACCAAATTTCTGCTATCTCCTGTAGATTCACCTAACACATAAGGACTCATATAAACTTAAGGTGAAGGGAGGAGGGTAGGAAGATGATATTCCCTGCAAATGGACACTAAAAGTGAGCAGGAATAGCTACTCTTCCATCAGACAAAGCAAACTTTAAAGCAACATCAGTTAAAAAAGACAAAGGGAGTACTGTATAATGATAAAAGAACTAGTCCAGTAAGAAAATATCACAATTCTAAATATATATGCATCTAACACTGGAGCTCCAAAATTTATAAAACAATTATTACTATAAGAAATGAGCTAGATAGCAACACTATAATAGTGGGGGACTCTAACACTCCACTGACAGCACTAGACAGGTCATCAAGACAGAAAGTCAATAGAGAAACAATGGACTTAAACTATGCCCTACAACAAATTGATTTAACAGGTATATTTACAGAACATTCTACCCAACAACTGCAGAGTGTACATTCTATTCATTAGCACATGGAACATTCTCCAAGATAGATAATATTATAGGTCACAAAACAAGTCTCAGCAAATTTAAGAAAATTGAAATTTCATCAAGTACTCTCTCAGACTACAGTGGAATAAAATTGGAAATCAACTCCAAAGGGAACCCTCAAAACCATGCAAATATATGGAAATTAAATAACCTGATCCTGAATGATTGTTGGGTCAACAATGAAATCAAGATGGGAACTAAAAAATTCTTTGGGCCGGGCGCGGTAGCTCACACCTGTAATCCCAGCACTTTGGGAGGCCGAGGTGGGTGGATCACAAGGTCAGGAGATCAAGACCATCCTGGCTAACACAGTGAAACCCCATCTCTACTAAAGATACAAAAAAATTAGCCGGGTGCGGTGGTGGGTACCTGTAGTCCCAGCTACTCAAGAGGCTGAGGCAGGAGAATGGCATGATCCCGGGAGGCGGAGCTTACAGCTTGCCGAGATCGCGCCACTACACTCCAGCCAGGGGGACAGAGCGAGACTCCGTCTCAAAAAAAAAAAAAAAAAAAAAAAAAAAATTCTTTGAACTGAATGATAATAGTGACAAAACCTGTCAAAACCTCTGGCATAGAGCAAAAGCAGTGCTAAGAGGAAAGTTCACAGCATTAGATGCCTACATCAAAAAGTCTAAAAGAGCACAATTAGACAATCTAAGTTCTTACCTCACAGAACTGGAGAAACAAGGACAATTCAAACCCAAACCCAGCAGAAAAGAAAAGAAAAGAAAAGAAAAAAAAGAAAAGAAATAACGATGATCAGAGCAGAACTAAATGAAATTGAAACAAACAACACAAATACAAAAAGTAAATTAAACAGAAAGCTGATTCTTTGAAAAGATAAATAAAATTGATAGACCATTAGAGAGATTAACCAAGAAGAAAGAAGATCCAAATAAGCTCCAATGGAAATGAAGCGGGGGATATTACAGCTCATACTACATAAATACAAAAGATTATTCAAGGCTGCTATGAACACATTTACATGCATAAATTAGAAAACCTAGAGGAGATGGAAAAATTCCTGGAGAAACAACCCTCCTAGATTAAATGAGGAAGATATGGAATCTGTGAACATAACAATAACAAGCAGTGAGATTGAAATGGTAATTTAACAATTGTCAACAAAAAAAAGTTAAGGACCAGACCAAATCACAGCTGAATTCTATCAGACATTCAAAGAAGAATTCGTACCAATCCTATTGACACTATTCCAAAAGATAGAGAAAGAGGAAATCCTCCCTAAATCATTCTATGAAGCCAGAATCACCCTAATACCAAAACCAGGGAAGGATATAACAAAAAAAGAAAACTGCCGACCAATATTCCTGATAAACATAGGTGCAAAAATCCTCAAAGAAAATGCTAGTGAACCAAGTTCAACAACATATCGAAAAGATAATTTACCATGATCAAGTGGGTTTCAAACCAGGGATGCAGGGATGGTTTAACATATACAAGTCAACAAATGTGATACACCACACAAACAAAATTAAAAACAAAAATCACATGATCATCTCAATAGATGCAAAAAAAGCATTTGACAAAAATCCAACATCCCTTTATGATTAAAATCCTCAGCAAAATCGGCATGGAAGGGACATATGTTAAGGTAATAAAAGCCATCTATGACAAACCCACAACCAATATGATACTGAACAGGGAAGATTTGAAAGCATTCACCCTGAGAACTGGAACTAGACAAGGATGCCCACTTTCACCACTTCTACTCAACACCTAGTACTGGTAGTCCTAGCCAGAGCAATCAGACAAGAGAAAGAAATAAAGGGCATCCAAATTGGTAAAGAGGAGGTCAAACTGTCACTGTTTGCTGCTGATATGATTGTACACCTAGAAAAATCTAAAGACTCATCCAGAAAGCTCCTAGAACTGGGAAATGTATTCAGCAAAGTTTCAGGATACAAAATTAATGCACACAAATCAGTAGTTCTGCTATATACCAACAGCGACCAAACTGAGAATCAAATCAAGAATTCAACTCCTTTCACAATAGCTGCAAAAAATAATAATAATAATAAAATACATAGGAATATACCTAACCAAGGACATGAAAGACCTCTACAAGGAAAATTACAAAACACTGCTGAAAGAAAACATGGATGACACACAAATGGAAACACATCCCATGCTCATGGATTCAGTATTACGAAAATGACCATACTGCCAAAAGCAATCTACAAATTCAACGCAATTCCCATCAAAACACCACCATCATTTCTCATAGAACTAGAAAAAAAATCCAAAAATTCATGTGGAACCGAAAAAGAGCCCACGGAGCCAAAGCAAGACTAAGCAAAAGGACCAAATCTAGGGGCATCACATTACCTGACTTCAAACTATACTGTAAGGCCACAGTCACCAAAAGAGCATGATACTGGTATAAAAATTGGCACGTAGACCAGTGGAACAGAATAGAGAACCCAGAAATAAAGCCAAATACAGTCAACTGATCTTTGACAAAGCAAATAAAAACACAAAGTGGGGAAAGGATACCCTATTCAACAAATGGTGCTGGGATAATTGGCTAGCCACATGTTAGAAGAATGAAACTAGATCCCCATCTCTCACCTTATACAAAAATCAACTCAAGATGGATCAAAGACTTAAATCTAAGATCTGAAACCATAAAGATTCTAGAAGATAACATCAAAAACCCCCTCTAGACATTGGCTTAGGCAAGACTTCATGACCAAGAACCCAAAAGCAAATGCACCAAAAACAAAGAGAAATAGATGGGGCTTAATTAAACTAAAAAGCTCCTGCACAGCAAAAGAAATATCAGCAGAGTTAACAGACAAAAATCTCAGAAATCACCACTAAAGAACTTATTCATGTAACCAAACACCACCTGTTCCCCAAAAACCTATTGAAATCAAAAAAAGGAAAAAAGAAAAGAAAAGCTCATCTGCAAAGCTTATGAACAACTTTCCATGTTTTAGTGGTGATCCTTTTATTCCAGTTTCAGAAAACACCCCGCAGCCAAGCCCAGCCCTCCTCCTCTCTCTTGTGTAAGTGATAAGCACCATTCATAGTCCTGTCAGTCTTGATTAATTCTGTGCACAATGATCAAGAGAGGATTTTGACTTTGGGGCAAATCAAACCGTGGTGGACTATGACACAGACATAAGGGATAAACATTTACTAAAAGTAAAAAACACGGAGCCCGGAGCTTGTAGGGATTGCATAGAAATAAAAGCATATGAAGAGTGAATTCCAACTATAGATTTTTTACAAAGCTACAGGATGATTAAGTGCTTTTGGGTTATTCTATTCTATAATATTGAATGGTTTCTAAATCTCAGTACTTCTTGGTCACAATGTTGTTTTTAAAAAGTTATCCATTAGGTCTTTGTGTGAACAAATGTAGGCCATTATTCCGCTGATCAGTAACTAATGCAAGGAAAAAGTTCTTTTTTATTCTTTTACAACATGAACTCGTTTTGATTTAGTACTGGAATGACTGGCCATTTGCAAGAATGAAACTAATTTAAAAAGCGAAGACAAAGGACATTGTTCTCAAAGGTGTTTAATTGGCCCTGAAAGTTTGACTTAGAAAGAAAAGTGTTTGGAATCACAATCAATGTTGCAACAAAGTGGGACAATTCCAAGCAACTAAAAAAGATTTCTCTCCAATTTCAGTGAGAATTGTCTTTTCTCAGGATAGTCTGAATCCAGTGTGTGTGTACTATTTTTATATGCAAATTAGTATATGATTCTCTTGTTTGATTCAACAATAGGTGATGTAGGTAAAGTCGACATTATTGTATTTCAGGAAAGAAGGCAAATGAGACTCAGTTAGGAAATTTGTTCCTGCTCATGCAGTTAGTAAACAGGGACGCTTAAACATAAACCCCAGTCACTCACCAAATGATTCTCCTCTTCATGTAACAGGCGCAAGGCTCCCACTAGCAGGCACAGTGGTAAGTTCTCACCCCAAATCCCAGAAATGCCCTTTTAGGACACCATCCCGGTTCAGAGCTGTTTAGGCAAACTGTGCTTAAGGAGGGACCTCCTTGTACAGAGCTGTTCTGCTTAGACATGGCTTTTCCTCCTCCAGCCCTTTCTGCCATGTCATCAATACAAGGTCAGAAAGAGACACTGAGTCAGCAATGAATATGGGAATTATCTGCACATTTAGCAGCGGAATCCTAGAGGAGAGAGCAGGTAACTGGTAGGATCCAGTTTTAAACTTACCTTCTTTTTGCATACGTTGAAAGTAAACATCAGAAATGTCTTCCACCTTAAAATTTTGCACAATAATTTCGTGTACCTAATTGTTCAATTTCATTCCTCTGTTCATTCATTCCATTCCACACATCTATATTGAGCCCCTCCCCTTGGCAGTGACTGTGTCGGTGGGAAGTCAGATGCTGTCCTTGCCCTCAGATAGTGCACAGTCTTCAGGTGAAGGTGAGAGGAGAAAAGAAGCAAGTGCTGGTTAGGAGGTGGGATGTAGCTGAAACCTTAGATGTTGTAATTCACAAAAAGCCACACACTTCTTGTCCATAGCCCCACCATATGCTTTGAACATAGGAGCAGCAGTTGACGGTTTTGCCTCCATTTGACTGTTACAGCTCTGTGTTGTTTCCTCAAGCATTTCTGGAAGTCCCTGTATCTCATGTGTGGTCAAAAGCAAGGCTGGTCAGCCTTCACACAGCGTCTGCTGTTTCTTCCTCCTCGCCAGCCTACCTCTTCGGGGTTCTATCATGCTCCACTGGGGACTGCTGCAGGTGCGCTAGAGCTCGGAGGTGGGAAGTGGGGAGGGCACCTCTCCTTCTCGTGTTGCTCTCCACTGAAAGGCTCCAAAGGTTTACAGTGTCTTAAGTGAAATAGCTTGCTCAGGTGGAGTTCCAGGCCTTTCTTACCCTTGACCTAGGTTGGAGTCAATGGGGGATAGATCGGAGAAAAATCTCAGTGACAGCCACCATGTGATTCTCAGGATCGCTGTCCTCTTCTGACCACACTATTTCCTCCCACTGGGACCAGTTTTCTGTCTATGCCCACATGGCCCTTTGCAGGCTAGTTATTTCCTACTGTCAAGATTCTGGGGAAACCGGCCTCTGAGTTCCATGGCATAACTGAACCCCAGCGGAGACTAGGGTCTACACAGAAAGAAGGTGTTGTTCTAGCGTGGAGTTTGGGGAGAAGGCACTAGACATACCCCAGAGGCACCATTTGCCTCTTCTGTGTGTGTAAACGGGAGCCTCTGAGGGGTCTCAGCCCTGAACACAGTCTTTTTGAGGGAGAGGTTTGAGATTCTGTTTTAAAAAGAACAAGACTATTTTTCTTTCTATGGTGTATTAGTTCATTCTCACACTGCTATAAAGAAACACCTGAGACTGAATAATTTGTAAAGAAAAGAGGTTTAATTGGCTCATGGTTCTGCAGGCTGTACAGGAAGCATGGGTGGGGAGGCCTTGGGAAACTTACAATTTTGGTGGAAGGTAAAGGGAAGGCAGGCACAGCTTACATGGCCAGAGCAGGAGGAAGACAGTGGGGAGAGGTGCTACACACCTCACAGATCTGTGAAAATTCACTCATTGTCATGAGAACAGCAAACGATAAATCTGCCCCCTTGATCCAATATCCTCCCACCAGGCCCCTCCTCCAATGTTGGGGATTACAATTTGACATGAGATTTGGGCAGGGACCCAAATTTAAACCATATCATATGGTTACAGATAAAAGATGGGACACAATTATGTTGGATGCATTAATGGAAAGGACAACACTTATTCATCCTGAAGTATAATCAGTGGAGGAGTAAAATGATGTAGAGTCATTTCCTAATCTGGTAAGAAGATGGGCTCAGAAAAGCAGTAGGCACTAGAAGTCTTAAATGAGGGGTATAGAGAGGGGTACAGAGAAGAGAGACAATGGATTAACACAGAAATGTATCAAAGACCTTCCAGTTTTGACTGTGCTAATTCCTCGCTTCCTCTCCAGTTGGGTGTTGGTAAATAGCAGCTGTGCCTAGAGGTATTTATTTGGGTGGCAAGATATTGAAAACCCTGCAGTTATAATTTTAAACTTTTTTTTTTTTTTTTAAAGAGAAGACCACATTCCAATGTAGGAAGAACCTGTATCCCAAACTGCAATAGTTGGTATAGTATGGGAAAACATTTAGTTAGACATCTAACACATATTTATTGATTGTTTCATTATGTTTCAGGCCTGGTGCTGAATGTTCTACTTGTAAAGATAAGCTCACAGGCTTATTCTTTATTACCTAAGCTTGACATCCAAAGAGCATAAGGCAAAACAATACCTAGAATTGTTATCATCCAGTTTTAAGTTTCTTAATGGCTGTACCATTTTTATCATATTTGTGGCCTTATGTTCATTTATGTATTCATTTAACAATACAGTCATGTACCACACAATGACATTTCAGTGAATGACAGACTACATATATGATCATGCTTTCATAAGATTATATTTGCGCTGTACCTTTTTATGTTTAGATACACAAATACCACTGTGTTACAATTGCCTACAGTATTCAGTAGAGTAACATGCTGCACAGGTTTGTAGTCTAGGAGCCTTGAGATGTACCATATAGCCTAGGTGTGTAGTGGGCTATGCCATTTAGGTCTGTTTAAGTGCACTCTATGATGTTTACACAATGACAAATTGACTAACATTTCTCAGAATGTGTCTCTGTTACTAAGCAACATATGGCTGCATTTATTCAGAGATAGAGTGTTGTATGTAATACACAGTGACGTTGGGTATAAAACAATTAATAAAGACAAGGAGCTTTTCTTGTGGAATTTACATACAAGAGGGAGAGAGAGAACAAAGATGTCAACATCCAAATAAATATACACATACAGCTTGTGCTATGAAGTAAACAAGAAGGATAATGAGATAAATAATACGAATGCAGGGAGTGGTTTTTCTTAAGAAGTCAGAACCTCTGTGATCTAAGTAGTAGACACAGGATGTGTTTGTGAGAATTACGTATGATTGTGTATCTTCTGTATGTATATATCAGTGAAAAGGTTTGTTTACTTTCACAAACAGTTAGCATTAAAATTGTATGCACCCACTTTAGAGAGTCAGCAAATCCTGAGGATCTGTTGGGAGAAACAGTCTTCAGCCTCCCTCTTTTCTTTCTTCTGGAGAAAACTGCCTTTTACTCTTAGACAGGTCTGTTTGTGGCTTCTGTGTTGATGATTTGGGGTATGATAGCTTTCTTTCCTCCTCTTGCTCTGGTGCACAGGTGTACCCTTCCCATCCTCCTCTTACAGATTTATCTTCAGTTTGATTACAGCAATATTCAAGACCTGCATCATTTTGACCACAGTTAAGCTGGGATTACTTGTAATCACATATGATTACTTTTCTTTTCCTGTATATTAATGAGGACTAAGCTCTGATTCTTTATTTTGCCCAAACTCCTATCTAAGGGGTCTGGGGAGTCATGCCCTACAAACCATAAATTCTCATCAGATGGGTTTTATTTGACTGTATATCATGACTTACTTTCCAATCTGACTCTGGCATAACAAGGAAGAAAATAAAAAATGTTTTACCCCAAAATGTATTTCCTTGCCATGCCTTGAAATTGCCCTACGAAGTCTCTTCTGGGAAAAATCCACATTCTGTAGAGAATCATCTACCTCCCCTCCCCTCCCCTCGGCTCCCATCCTCTCCCCTCCCTTCCTTCTTCCTTCCCTCCCTCCCTTCCTTCCTTCTTTCCCAGCTCCAGGAGATAATCAACTAAGAGGTAGGCACCCTTTTAGGTCTGAAAAGAAACGTTTTACAACCGGCTCTCTGAAGTCTACTACCTGAGTGATTCCTCTGCACAATAAAACTTGGTCTCCACAATCCTTTACCTTAACCAGACATGCCTTTCCATTAATCCCAGGTCTTCAGATAAACTCAACCAATTGCCAACCAGAAAGTGTTTAAATTTACCTATAGCCTAGAAGCCTGTACTTTGAGTTCTCCTGCCTTTCTGAATCAAATCAATGTATTTCTTATATTTGATTGATGTCTCATGCCTTCCTAAAATGTATAAAACCAAGCTGTACCCCGACCACCCTGGGCACATGTTCTCAGGCTGAGGGCTGTGTCATGGGCCATGGTGATTCGTATTTGGCACAGAATAAATCTCTTCTCATATTTTACAGAGTTTGACTCTTTTCATCAACATTACAAATTATATTGTTTTTGAATCTAACGTTATTTTCCCATGTATCCCTTACTCAACATCAAACACTTCTTCAGCTGTCTAAATATCTAAAAACTATCTAAATAGTATTACTTAGAAAGTAATAGCAAGCATTAGCCACCTGAGAAAAGGAAGTTAGATTAATAATTTGCCTCTTAACCCCTCCCTTCATACAGACTCTCACCCCCATTGGTTAAGTAGAAATGTAGATTTGTTTTACATGGGTGGTGAACATATGAAAATGAAGCTAAAATGTAGATCAAACTATAGTGAATTCTGACAAATGTTAATTTGCCCTTCAACAAAGAAATACCAGATACTTACTTGTACTTCTGTTTTGGATTTCAAAGTCCAGGGAGCTAGACCTTTAGACAGGCTTTTATTTGCTTCTGTCCTGATGCTTTTGTGCAAGGAGGCCAATTAGTTTTTTGTTTCTTGATCTATAAGAATAAACACAATTTCCCAGCTAAACTCAGGCTTGGCCAAGAGGGCAAGGATGTGGCCAGAACTTTTACTACTAATCAATGCACAGAAGCCCACGCCAGATGAAGGCATAGAATTACTCTTCCTATCTTTGTGGATGTCCACAAGGCAAAAATGCAAAGGTGGTTTTTCACTCCAAAGTGAGACAATAATATTTTCCCCAAGCATATAGAATTTTAATCTGTGACTGTGATTTTTAAAATAAAATGTATTATTAAGTTTTTATAAACCATTTGGAAAGAATGAAGGGCTGATAGTAATATAGAAATACTGAAATACCTTAGTCACCATTCTAAAAATAAAATCAGAACATAAAACTATTCAATTTTCAGAAAAACACAGAAATAGTAGAGAAAGTTTTCTTTCATTTTTTTCCTTCCTTTCTAAATTCCTTTCCTTGAGCTAAGAGGCCATGTGGATTATGATACCTTGGATTATTATACCTGTGGATTATTATACCTCTTCTAGAGGATGGTCTATGCCTTGCAGAAGTATGAAATCTCAAGGCCCAACTCTCAGATTCTTTCAAAAAGTAATAGTTCTGCACTGAAATCTGCCAGGTACTGTTTTAGACACCATTTGGGGCACAAATGGGAATGAATAAAACAGATAAGTGTCTTTGCTCCTGTGGAGCTTTTGTGAGTGGCCGAGAGTACAGAAAATAATAATCATTGTCATTATAACAATCTAAATATGTAACATATTAGATATTGGTAAGCACCAAGAAGAAGAAAAATAAAACCAGAATGGAGGATATGGGAGAACAAGGGGCTGCAATTATAAATAGGGCTGTCCGGGAAGGTCTCGCTGAGAAGGAGCTGTCTAAATAAAGACCCAAAGGAGATAGGAAACGAGCCACACAGAGGTCCCTGGAAACAGGAGTGTGTCCAATGAATTGAAGGACCAGCAATGAGGTAGGTGAGGCTGGAGGGTGAGGGCAGGAAGTAAGAAACAATACAAATGGGGTGATAGAGGCCAGGTTGAGTAGAGCCTTGGAGGCCATTCTAAGGGCTCTTGCTTTCTCTCATAGTGAGATGAGAAGGCATGAGTAGAGTGTTTTAGCATACGGGGCTCAAGTTTGGATGAGGACCAGCAAGGGCAAAAGCAGAGAGGCCTGTTATTAAGCTCCTGCTGCCATTCAGATGCAGAATGAGGTGGCTCAGGCAGGGGAAGTATAGTGGAGACAGTGAGGAGTGGTCAGGCTCTGGATCTCTCTTGAAGAAAGAGCTGGGAAGACTTGCTCATAGATTGAATCTGAGGAATTAACGAAAAAGAGGTGTCGAGGATGGCTCCAGAGTTTGGAGCCTGACATGCTGGAAGAGTGGCACTGCCTTTTCTTGAGGAAAGAAGACTGTGGGAAAAGAGCTGGAGTAAGAGCAGGAGCTCAGTTTGGACTTGTAAAACTAGAAATGACCATTATATCCCCAAGCAGAGATGTCACATAAGCTGTTGGGTATGTGATTCTGGAGTTTACGAGAGACACCTGGGCTAGAGATGGAACTGAGGGAGGCATCAGCTCATAGATGATTCTGATAATCCTGAGGCTGGGTGGATCATCGAGAGTGAGCGTGGACAGAGAAGAGAAGAATTCCAAGAATTCCCCAGGGGCTGGGGTTGAGGAGAGGAAGAGGAACCAGCACTGAACAGTGAGAGGAACAGACAGTGAGGAAGGAGGAAAACCAGGAGAGGGAGTGTCCTGGAAACCAGATGAGGACCATGCTTGAAGGAGGAGAGCATGATCAACTCTGGCAAATGTGTCTGTGTGCCTATGGGAAAGACCCTGTAGAGAAAGGAAACCTGACACTGTAAGAAGGCGAAGAGAGAACTGCTGCAGCAATTTCCACAAGTACCCAAGAGACTTTGGGAGCCCGAGCATAAGCGGAAGGCTTAACCCTACCTAGATGTAGGACAGTTCATCCATAGGAATAGGTGAAAGGAAGAGGAAATGGGCACCCATTTATATGTAGGATGAGAAGAAGCTTCCTATGCCTTCTATTTCTTAGCAAAATAGGAAGTGAGGTCGACGCTGGGAGTGGGGATGGGTTGGGTCCTGAGGGTTTGAAGATGGAAGACAACGTGTGAAGACTGGGAAGATGAAAGGACTAGGGAAGCAGAGTATGATTTCTGGGTACCGCTAGGGGCTCTTAAAGATTAATGTCATGAATTTAAAGTGAGGCTGATCAGTATGGCTGTGTGATTTGCTCTAGTTGCATTTAGCTACACAGGTCCACGTACAGAGCAGGCTGAGTTAGACATATACAGAGATAATGTTTCTCCCAGAAAATAGACTCCTGATATCTTCACTCACATCAAATGTCAACATATACCAGAGTTTGCTATAATAAGAAATGTGACCATAACTGTCTGTGATCTCTCTCTTTTCGTGTATATTAGCACCATTTAATGTGAATTTTCTAGGTTTAAACAAAAGCCATGAGTAAGAGCAGCATGTTTACATTGTAACATAGCTGTGGTGAGGGAACGGGGATCCCTCGCCAGCTAAGTGTTTCACTCTGACCCATGAGCCTTGAGTGCAAGATTCAAAGTCATGCCTCAGAAAATTTTATTTGCTGGTAGAAAGGGCAACTGCTGAATTCGTACACATCAGTTTCTCTACTCTCATTCAAGCTTGCCATTTACCTTCTTTGATCAAGCTTATCCACTTGTGTGCCACTTGGCCTACACAACAAAAGACTGAGGACCCAGCAACCTTGCTTCATTGATATCTGGCACCACAACCATTGTTCTTCCTTCATTTCACCTATTTTGTGTCCTACCTCTTTCATTCTCAAATCTTGCCCTTCATCTCTATCTTCTGGCTATAGTCTCATGCTGCTTGACTAAGCAGTACCTGACAAGGTGCCATAAACTTGACTTTCCTTTTCAGTAATGGATTATCCTTTCCCTCCCAACTCAGTCCACATTCGGCTTCCCTGGGTGACAGTGTTACCCAGTGCAGTTGAAGCCTCGAGGTTGGTCACCCACATGGCTGACCCAAATGTTTGGCCTTTTTGATAAGTCTTCCTGGAGCTTGTGAAAACACATCATCATGATGTGGCATACATTAAAGAAATATTAGTGTAAATTCTTTTACTTCTTACTTTTGAAAGAGAGGTTCCTGTGAGGTGCAGATTACCATTAGCTTGGTGGCATGAGGCAAAAGAGATGGGATGGGTGGTTGTTCTGGATCAGTGTTTCTGGAGGGACAGTCCTTGAATTCTCTGCAAGATAACTGCTTGGGTTGCTCATCAAAAATAGAAATTCCTGGGTCCTTCCCCAAACGACAGAATCAGAATCTCTGAAGGTGGGGGCTATGACATTGCTTATTTGATTAGTACCCAAAAGGTATATAAAGTCTAAAGTTTTAGGGCTACCAGTCTAGAGCAATTGCTCCCAAACCTCGTGGTTCCTGAACTACCCACTGGAGACGGTTAAAGTGCAGATTCAAAGACTTCATCCCATACATATTAAATCAGACTCTGGTGTGGCCTGGGACTCTGAATTTAAAAAAATATAATAACAATAACAATAATCACAATAATAATTATAACGATTCTGATGATCAGCCAGGTTGGAAATATAAAGCATCCCTTATGCCAAACTCTTTTCAGCTCATTTGAAAAAGATTCTTTGTGCTGGAAAATCTCTCACTTCATAAGAGAGCACCAGCTCTGGATGCTGACTCCCATTCAGCTCCTGCAAAGTTACACCTCTGGAATACATGGCTAAACTGAGGGCCTGTCGGTTTTGCTCTTTTAAAGCTAGGCCTCCCAAACCTAGTCACATTGCCTGGTGGAGATTTGCAAGAACATGGATTCTGAAGCTCAACCCACACCTATTGAATCGTGGTCTCTGGGAGTGGTGTCCAGAATCCCTATTTTGAGAAGCATTCAGATGATGATGAAGATGAGACAAATTTGGGAGCCATAAGTCTATGACCGTGGAGGGAACTGCCAACATAACAGCCATTTGGGGGTGCTGCAGCAGCTGAACAGTTGATGAAAACAAACATGCCCTCAAACTACTGATTACATCAACTTGATACTTTGCATTGCCTCTTATCTAAAAACTCTGTGAACATACTCTGCAGACTTCTTCTTTTCTTGCCTCATCTCCTAGCATCCTTCTGTTTGTCTACCAATGCTGCTACTGCCTGCCCTCTGGCATGGCTGCTTCCAGTGCTCTGTCACCATGGTGTCTGGTTGCTGGCAGAGACCTGCCTAAAACTAGAATTGTTTATTTTCCGGAATTATATACCCACTCTAAGGCTGTAGGATTCTAGCTTTTATAGTTAGGCATGCATGACTTCTTAGTTGTTTTCAACACACTAAATTTAATAAATACAACAAAAGTCTTGGAAATAGGATCTAGTAAAAGGCTGAGTTAAAAGAACGTTTTTTCAGAATTGCAGTGTTATTGCTCTTGAGTGTAGGCGACGAACTGGGGTCAGAGACTGGGGCTAGGCTCTTGGTAAGGAGGGATGCAGGTAGACAACTGTCCTCAGTACACACAATGTTTGAAGAGGAAGGTTAGAAAAGAGTAGCTTGAAAGGTGTTTATTGGTTTTAGCCCCTCATATAAATCATTTTCTTTGAATTACTTCTAAATAAATAATGTACTTTCATAGACAATAGCATGAAATTTTCAGTCCAGTGTGTCTAGAATTATCTCAGATTTTGAATTTTAAAAGTCTAAATTAAGTTTACTAAATGGATAAAATTACCATTTTTTTTTTCAATTTATATTTTATTGTTCTTAAGAAAGTAAACAGGGTTTTTCAGAATACCTAATTTTTAACTACATCAGTAGCTTAGTGTTAACTGAAGAAATATTAGAAAATACAAGAAATGGAATAACGAGAATTAAAGTTGCCTTTGTTTTTTTTTTAGAAATTACTGTTGACATGTTGGGGAATAGCCCTCCTGCTCTTGAATACACCACCCCCACCCCACTCAACTATACATACTGTTTTGTAACTTGTAAACACAATGATTTGGGGGATTGGAAGTGTTTTGCATCTACCTCTACTGTGTTTATTTTCTCTTCCACCTCAGGGCCTTTGCACATGTGCTTTCCTTTGCCTGAAGTGCTTTACCCACCTCCTCCAAGTGGCTGTTTTCTTAACATGTGTGCTTCAGGTTAGAGATCACATCCTCAAGGAGGCCTTTCTTGACCACTCAATCTGAAGTTTCACCCCATTTTCAAATCATTCCTGATCTTTTTTTTTTTTAACCTCCGATGTGACTTTCTTAATAGTTTGGTTTACTTGTTTCCTGTTTGTCTTCCCCACCACAGTGCAGGTGCCATCAGAACCAGGGCTCTTTCGGTCCTATTCTGTCCTTTCTGTACACCCATTTCCTAGAACAGGGCTAGCCCAGAGTAGGGATTGGATAGACATTTGTAGAATAGATAACTAAATGACTGACAGACTGACTACTGAGAAGATGAATGAGACCGTTGGTCTGGGTCGGTGGAAGTCAGAGCCACAGCTAAGAAGGTGAGCTGAGAGTCCATGGCTGGGCAAACAGATAAAACAGGATGTTTAAAAATGGGATCCCTTTTAACAAGCCCAGAGAGATCTTAAAGGCACTGTTTGGACCCTAACAAATGACAAATAGCAAAACCTGAAAAACGTTTCCTTAATCTCAGATCCAAAATGAGAGTTTGATAGAATTCAAATGATTCTACAATTACGTCAGAGCTTTTAGATTCATAGCCTCCTTGTTTTTAGTTTGCCTTTTTCAGCTGAATTGTTTAGACTGAAAGTTTGTAATTTCTTACCAGTTTTGAGTAGTTGACTCTAGAATAACATGAGTAATTTTTCTAAATCGCATTGCTTGTTGTGTCATTGATTCAGCTCACTGGCACGTCCTTGTCTCTGATCTAAAATTGTGAAAAATGAACAATATATTGAGATATGAAATTATGCATGAATCTTCAAGCTATAAGCCAGCTAGCTGACAGTGAGGTTATTACTGTGAGAAATGTCTACAATAATACTTCGCTTTCATGTCATATAAGTCCTTGACTTGAGGCTGCTAGGAAATTAATTAATTAAAGGAACTTAAGGTTCCTTAAGTTTCAACACCTTTGGGGAAAAAAGAGCAGATCATTACTTTTACTCAGAGATAAGAAAATCGAGAAACAAGTATTTTAATCAGAAGTGTTGGTGTGAAAAACCATAATAAATTTGGAGGATTTTATTTACTACTCAGATCTCTCTTGAAGGTACACACTACTTTGCATGTGGAATACATAATAAGTTTGTTGTTCTGACAAACTTTTGATAGAATTCAAATGTGGACTACATAATAAGTTTGTCATAATAAAATTTGTCGTTCTGCTTCTTTCTTGGGTATTTTGTGGTCATTGGGCGGCACAGTGTTTCTTTTTATTGCCTTTCCTTTCATGTTAAATGTAAAGATAGAAAAATGAACTCAAAGGTAGTAGTTTGTATTTCTCTATGCTTGTTAAGGAAATCTATTCTGTTGTTGTAGTTCACAGGAGCTTCTTAACAGATAGGCAGTGAGTCAGTCCTTAGCAAATTGTAGAGGAGGTCAACTTTCCCCCATTACTCTTCCCACTAAAGCTGCTTCTCTCTTCCCTTCACCTGGGTCTCCTTCTCCAGCCACTACTCTGGGGTGGTTGCAATCTCAACCACGTTGAAAAGCCCATTCTGACCTGTGGCTTTCAGTGCTGGGGCCTCTGGGAATGTCCAACCAGTAGCACCTGCAATCCTCGGAGAGCCCACACTCACCACACTGTCTACGGCACCCTTTTGCACGTGCTCTTAATTATATCCTACTGTTTATTCCATTCATGGCATTTATCATAATTTGTACCTCGATTTCTAAAATTTGTTCATTTAATATCAGTCCTTGGGACAGGATGTAAGTTTCATAAAAGCAAACTCTATCTTCTTCATCTTTTGTGTCTCCTGTACCCCAAATCCATAAAGACTTGCGTCTCTTCCCCTCACAGAGGGTATTTGCTTAGAAAAGGGATAAAAAACACCTGTGATGGGATGAGGGGAAACCAGCTTCACAAGCTAGAGGTACTTTTTAAACTTGAAAGCTGCAGGAAATACATCATGTTAGGGAGATAAAAAAAGAATGAGAAACACATACACACTAATGAGGTCATTTACAACTTAAGTGACTAATGGAAGATGTATTTCATTGTCCAAAAATATTTTCTACAATAGACATGTTTTATGACTTCATGGTTCTCAAAAATAAATTTTCCTAGCTTTGGATTTAACATAAGACTTGGGGTTAAGGAATTACAGTCCAGCTGAGAAAAGGCAGCGTAAAACATAAAACAACATTTTGACATTTCTAAGAGATATGGCCTCCTTTGTCTTTCTCCTTTTTAAATTATCTTGCCCTTTTCCTCTCCCTTTTTTCCTTCCTTCATTCCTTTATTTTTTCTCCTTCTTTTCTTCCCTTAATAAATTATGTCAAAATAGTACATGCTAGTAGTAATGCTATTAAAATAGTAATACTGTTAAAATGTCAAATAATAGTAAAGGGTTTATATATCAAAATACACAATTCCTGGTCCCAACATGTTCGTTCTTCCAACTCCCTCTCCCCAGAGACAACCACTTTTGACTCTTTAACCTGTTCCTTCTAGCATTTTATGCTTTTAAATAATATGTGAATACTGCTCTCTTTTGATTAATCAATTTAGACATATTCAATTGAGTTTCTAATATAGTAGATGAGGATTTAACTCCCTTATATTACCATCCTATCTGCTTCTCTTCACCTATTCTCCTGATTTAATTATACTCCAAATTTTGGTTAAGTATATACTCAATGTTAACATTACTATACCTAGCCAAGTTTTATTCACAGCTGAAAACTGTAATATCTGGGTTCCCGAGGATCAGGCCCTGAGACAAGAATTCAAGCACAAGTAATTCATTTGGGAGGCACAGGATACACCAGTAGAGGGGAAAGGAAGTGATAAACAAAGAAAAGGCAGTAATTGAGGGTGCATTATCAAGACGTTACTACTATAGGTAATTGGAGCTTAATTCTGTGAGGGAAACTCTGGGAACTGGTGTAAAACTCACAATTCAGTGCCATCCCACCTGAAAAGTGGGGGAGCTGGGATATTTATATACCAGTTTCTATCAGCCACTTGTTGAAGGATGCTCCCAAGGGTCGTTAGTTCCCCAATACTTCCAGCCTGCCATGTACAGGCAGCATGACCCTCTGAAGCTTTTGTGAAAGTCTTCTGCAAAGAGGTGCCAATGCTGACAGTTGGAAGTTGGCCAAGAAGACAAACTTTATAATGCATTATGATTATGTTTTCCTTCTTTTGTTTCTTTCCTGAAATTAATAATTGCCTTTTAAACTTTCCTTAGTGTTCTTGATACTTATTGCAAATCTTCCTAATAGTTTCTCAACACAATGTTTTATAAAGTTAATCATATCAGGTAATTTACCAGCTCTAATTTCTTTTTCTTGGAGCCATCCTTGGAAGCCTCCATTATGCCCTATGGACTGCATGCTCTCAAGGTCTCCTACACAGATGACACCCTAGGATGGCTGTGCTGTCACCCTGGGAATATTCTTTGCCTTCTGAGTTGGATTCCTTTGTTTCCTGGTCTGAGTGTTTCTCTTTCTTGGTTGACTTCTGGGTGGACCACATCATTCTGAGCGTAGTCAGACTCGGTTCAGTGGTAAAGGGTCTGTCTCTTGGGTAATGCTGCTCCCCCTGGGGCTGCATGCTTCTGTGGTGCTGCTCTTCTAGCATTTCCCTTCCCTGGCACCTGGGAGAGTTCCCTCAGCACTCTATTGTTTTGAAGCTCCTCTTTTTATTTTTTATTTATTTATTTATTTATATTTTTATTTTTATTCTGTGTTTTCCTTTTTCTTGGGTTATTTCTTCATTTTGATGGAATAAACCTTCCAGTGTCTAAGAAAAGGTGACTGGGAAATAAATCTTTTAAAATCTTATATGTCTGAAAATGTCTTTACTTTTCCCTTGAACTGATTGGCTGGATCAAGTTATAAGTTGGAAATAATTTACCTTCAGAATTAAGAAAATCTTTCTTTTCTATCTTGCAATGTTGCCATTAAGCAGTATGAAGCAATTCTGACATCGACACCCTCCTATTTGCCCTATTGCTGTTGTTTTTAAATCTCTGGAAGCTTATTGAATCTCTTTTTGGCTCTGCTATTCTGAAACGTTATCGTGAAATCACTTGGTGTTGGCTGATTTTCATCCATTGCACAGTGTGCTCTGTGGGCTAGGCCCTTTCAATCTGTAAACTCTCGTGTCCTCAGTCCTGGTAAATGTTCCTAAACTATTTTGTTTTATTATTATTATTTGTTACATTTTCTCCATTCTCTTTCTGGTGCTCCTGTTATTCTTTCTTAATTTTTTATTTCCCTAAGTTTTGGGGGAACAGGTGATATTTGGTTACATGAGTAAGTTCTTTAGTGGTGATTTGTGAGACTTTGGGGTACCTATCTCCCCAGCAGTATACACTGAACCCAATTCGTGGTCTTTTATACCCCACCCCTTTCCCATGTGCTTCTGCTATTCTGATAATGAACTTTCTGCCTACTTCTCTAGTTGTCACATATTCTCTCTCCTGCTTTGTATCTCTCTCTTTTATATACTCTTTTTTCTGAAAAATTTTTTCAACTTTATTCTTTAATTCTTCTGTTGAGCTTTTCATTTTGGATAGCATGCTTAAATTTCTAAAACCTTCTTTTGGTTTTCTGAATGTTTATTCTTCTAAAGCATCTTGTCAGTAATATTTCATAGATGCAGTATTTTTCTCTTAACTCTAAATAAACCAGTGATTCCAGTTGTTATCGTTGTGTCATATTTTCTACTCTGTGAACAGTCTCTATTTTTTCAAGTTGATTTTTTTTCTGTTTTGATATTGGCTTTTGTGTTTTGACATTTTTCATGTTCAAGACTTTCCCCAGATGTTTGATCATCCTTCATGGTGTGCTTTTTTTAAAATTTATTTTTATTTTTATTTTTTATTTTTTGAGATGGAGTCTTGCTCTGTCACCCAAGCTGGAGTGCAATGGCGCGATCTCAGCTCACTGCAACCTCTGCCTCCTGGGTTCAAGTGATTCTCTTCCCTCAGCCTTCTGAGTAGCTGAGATTACAGGCACGTGTCACCACACCTGGCTGATTTTTGTATTTTTAGTAGAGATGGGGTTTCACCATGTTGGGCAGGCTGGTCTTGAACTCCTGACATCGTGATCCACCCGCCTCAGCCTCCCAAAGTGCTGGGATTACAGGCGTGAGTCACTGCGCCTGGCCGATGGTGTGCTTATTTATTTTTATTTTTCATTTTTGAGACAAAGTCTCCCTCTGTCACCCAGGCTGGAGTGCAGTGGTGCAACCTCGGCTCACTGCAACCTCCACCTCCCAGGTTCAAGCAATTCTCCTGCCTCAGCTTCCTGAATAGCTGGGATTACAGGCATGTGCCACCATGCCCGGCTAATTTCTTATTGTATTATAGTAGAGACGGGGTTTCTCTATGTTGGTCAGGCTGGTCTCAAACTCCTGACCTCAGGTGATCCGCTTGCCTTGGCCTCCCAAAGTGCTGGGATTACAGGCGTGAGCCACTGCGCCTGGCCAGTATGCTTATTATCAAGAGTGAGAAACTAAAACTTTGATGGGAAGCTCTATACATAGGAGTAGGGCTTGTTGACATTGAACTTTGTTGACAGGTGAGCTATCTGAGCCTTTGGTAGGGAAACTCCTAAAGTTGAGTTGTGTTTCATCACCTTGGCACTACTGCTTCTACTTAAGATTAGGAATTACCCTTTCCAGAACCCCATTTTCTCTGTGATTAGGTTTAGCTAAGAGAAAAACTTGTACAAAATTTAGAAAGCAGAAGTAAAGCAGGAGCCTTTCCTTTCAGAAGGTCACAGTAATCAGGGAATCTGCCATATAGATGCAGAGATGCCTAGTAGGCTGTAGCCTCCCCTCCCAACCACTGACCCCATGGACCAAGAGTGACTCCCAGCCACCAAATGCTTGACTGCAATTTCTGCAGAGGCTGTAGCTTCCATGGACCTGCCATAACCTCCTCACCCACTATTCTACTTGGGTGGCCAAACATCCAGTCTTTCTGAACATTTCCCACATGCTCCATCCACACCCATACTTTAAGTCGCTGTAGGTGTTTCCTAGAGCTGCTGTAAAAATTACAACAAAGAGTAGTGGCTTAAAACAACACAAATTTATTCTCTTACAGTTCTGGAGCTCAGTAGTCTAAAACCAAAGTGTCTCCTGGGAGCTTCAGGAGAGAAATCCACTTCCTTACCTTTTCCAACTTCTAAGGTCACCTCCATTTCTTGGCTCTGGCTCCTTCTTTTATCTTCAAAGTACGTCACTCCAACCTCCAGTTCTGTCTTCACCTCTCCTTTTCTCACTTTCTTCCTCTTGTCTCATTTTATAAAGGCTGTTGTGATAACATTGGGTCCACCTAGCTAATCTGGGATTATCTCCCCATCTCAAGATCCTTAACATAATTACACCACCAAAGTCCCTTTTGCCATGTAAAGCAACATATTCATAAGCTCTGGGGAGTAGGATGTGGATTTCTTTGGGGGTCACTGTTCTGACTGCCACAGTAGGTAATGACTTCCTTGAATCCTCTGAGTCTTCTCTTCCAGATTCCTCCTTCCTCAGCTCTTCCCACACTTGTGCAAGCTCTAATTCCTAGAGTAAGCCCCTTACTCCCCTAATACACTTTTAGTGGCTCTGATTTTCTGACTTAACCCTGATAGATACACCCCCAATGTCAATATCTCTATGTATTTCCTCTTTCAGATTTCCCCAAAGTTATTCTCCTAGTTTCCAGCCTGGAGGATAAAGACTTGGCTGCCAAGGGTCTGAGGGCCAAGAGGATGAAAATAGTAGAGGGGTCTTCATTGGTCATATCAATTCATTGACTTTATTTTGCTATTTTCAGTTTGGTTCTACCCCATTTGCCTGCTGTAGGAGTCCCCAGGACAGAGATCCTTTGCAATATTGCCTCTAGAGAACATCACTTCAACCTCTGGCCATGTACAGAAGAAGGAGCAGAATCTCAAGGTCAGGGAAGGGGAAGAAGCTCCAGGGATTTCACTGTTTCTAAAACGGTCATTATCAGATTCTGCTTTTATTTACCATCACTCCTTCTTCACTCCATTTCCAGAAGCCTGTTGCTATCAGTTCCCAAATGTTTCAGAGATTCTGTGGTTAAATAAGTTTGCTTCTCAACTATCCTTCCTGCCATCTTAGAATTTAGCTTCTAGAGTTAGCTAAGATATGTATCTCCTAGCGATCTGCTTGATTGCTTCTGAAATTTTTATCTGTTACCCATTCTTTTTCTTCCTATTTTTACAGGTTTCTATTTTTTAATGAAACATATTATTTTGAGATAATTCTAGATTCACATGCAGTTAAAAGAAATATAACAATTCAGAGAAACCACATACCCTTCCCCTAATCATAACATCTTGCATAACATGGTACAACATTAGAACCAGGAAATTGACATTGATATAATCTACTGGCTTTGTTCACATTTCACCAGTTTTACATGCACTCATTTGTGTGTGTATGTGCGTATGTGTATGTCTGTGCGCATGTGTGTGTATTTACTTCTATGCCATTTTATAATATGAATTATACATATGTATATATTTAAGGAAAAATTCCCTTTACTGTAATATTTGGAACATGCAAAATTAGATGCTATATCCCATGAGCCATCTTCTTCTGAAAGCTGAATCACTGGAAACATAACAAATAGTATCTTGAATTTGCGAACAAGAGCAGAGCATGGGTAAATTTTATCTTCTTTTTTTTTTGAGACAGAGTCTCGCTGTGTCACCCAGCCTGGAGTGCAGTGGCATGATCTCGGCTCACTGCAAGCTCTGCCTCCCTGGTTCACACCATTCTCCTGCCTCAGCCTCCTGAGTAGCTGGGACTACAGGCGCCCATCACCGCGCCCGGCTAATTTTTTGTATTTTTAGTAGAGACGGGGTTTCACCGTGTTAGCCAGGATGGTCTCGATCTCTTGACCTCGTGATCCTCCCACCTTGGCCTCCCAAAGTGCTGGGATTACAGAGCCAACGCACCCAGCCAAAATTTTTCTTCCTTACAACCTTGCCCATGGACTGCAGGGTCAGCTCTCTGTTTAGCTCACTGTGTTGTAAACATTCTATACCTTCCTCCTCTGTAAAAAATCAGCCCAGAGAAAGGCATTTAGCAACAGAAAAGAGAATAAACAGACTTTTTAGGATCATGGTGTTGAATTATTTCTGTGCCAAGCTTCTTATCCATACAGAATTATAACTGATGGGTTATTTTAATCAACATTGGTCAGAAAAAAAGACTAACAACGTTTAAAAAGAATCACATTCTCTTCTTGGAGAGAAAAATTGTATTTTCTGATTTCTACAGAGACAAAGAATTAATGAATTGACAGTGTGCATAAATCGAGAGGCAATGGAGATCTGTTTTTTAATATGTAACTTTCCTGAACCCCCATAATCATAATTGGGCACTCAGATGATTAAATTGTCCCAATAGGTCATTTGTATCAAATTTAATGCAGTCATGGAAAATTTGCAGTATATATTTGTACTCAGAATCAAGTAGTAGGAGCAAGGGCTGTATGAGAGAGTCAAAACCAAGCAACATCTAGTCTAAAAGTTAATATAGGCCAGGTGCAGTGGCTCACGCCTATAATTCCAGTCCTTTGGGAGACCGAGGAGGGCAGATCAGAAGGTCAGGAGTTTGAGACCAGCCTGGTCAACATGGTGAAACCCTGTCTCTACTAAAAATACAAAAATTAGCTGGGTGTAGTGGCGCATGCCTGTAATCCCAGCTACCCAGGAGGCTGAGGCAGGAGAATTGCTTGAACCTGGGAGGCAGAGGTTACAGTGAGCCAAGATCACACTACTGCATCCCAGCCTGGGCAACAGATTGAGACTCTGTCTCAAAAAAAAAAAAAAGGTTAACATAGGCTGTGAAGAAAAACCAAACCCAACATTTTATGTTAGTCATTTATGTATATTGTGCCATATTACAGATTGTATTTAGGTGAGAGAAAGGGATACTATTTTTTCCTATTCTCTTTTTAGTGGGCTCTTCTGGGAGGTTGTATTTGTGAGATAACTGTGGTTTCATCTGCTGTATTTGATCAGGAACAGGCAGGGTAAGTGACAAAGGTAGTGAGCATTTATAAACAAGGGACTTTTTTTGTGTATGTGCTGTGTAACCTTTTGCTTCAGTCTATCTGTGACGCTGATTTAGAGCATGAGAACTATGTCGTTGTAAATTCAGTTTGGAAGGAGCTCTTTCAGTTATCTATCAATGCATAAGAAACCATTCCAAAATGTGTTGGCTTAAAACAACCATTTATTCTTGCTCATGAGTGTATGGTTGACTGGGAAAAAAAAAACTAGTGATCTTGGCCAGGTCAGACTGATCTTGGCTGCACTCACCAATGCATCTGCAGTCATTTGGCAGACTGTCTGCCTACTGGCTGGTATAGAATGGCTCCCTTCCTCATGGTTGCTTAGTCTCCAGAAAGCTAGCCTGAGCTCATTCATATGGTGGTTGCAGGGGTCTGAGATAGCAATGGAACTATGCAAAGCCTTATGAAGACTAGGATAGCAGTTGGCACACAGTCACTTCTGCGGCATTCTGCTGGACAAAATAAGTCACAATGCTAATTCATGTTCAAAGCTGATCACAATGGCTAAAAGAAAAATGCTAACAAAATTACCCAACCAATATGTTCACTTGTTTTTTTTTGTACCTGGTAAGAGATTTTTCTCTTACATTCTTGTGAAATTCTTACTCATCCTTCAAATCTCAGTTCAAGAACCGCCTCCTCTGGGAATCTGGCCTGTCCTTTCTTGCAGCAGACCAAACCACAGTACTTTTTTGTGGGGGAGAGGGGGATAGTGTCTTACTTTGTCTCCCGGCTGGAGTGCAGTGGCACGATCATGGCTTATTGCAGCCTTGACCTCCTGGGTTCAGGTGATCCTCCCACCTCAGCCTCCCAGATAGCTGGGACTACAGGCATGCACCACCATGCCCCGCTAATTTTTTGTATTTTTTTAATAGAGACAGGGTTCGCCATATTGCCCAGGCTGGCCTTGAACTCCTGGGATCAAGTGATCTGCCCATCTCAGCCTCCCAAAGTGCTGGGATTACAGGCATAAGCCATGGTGCCCAGTCTAGGACAGTCTTTTTTTGTGTCACCAGCAACTGTGTTTCTATTGTCTGTTTACAGTTCTCAATTCCTTGAGGGCAGGAACCAACTTGTATAACCATTTTTGTGTCTCCAGTTCCTAGCACAGTGCTTGGCTCAACAAATATCTTCTGAATAAGTGAGATGGTGGCCATTTCTCCAGTTCTTTTATCTCCCCAATTCATATTCTGTTGATGCTATCACCTTGTGAAGACTTTATCCCTCCTGTTAATTTCTCTTCCTTGAACGCCTTAACAAATTGCACTATTTGTTAAGTTGTAATCAATGTGTCAATGATACTATATTCTATATTTTGCAGCTAGAGTTTTGAGTTTTTGTGATGTTTACTAATTACAATGTAGCATTGTTGCTTTAATTGTTCTGTTTTGGGGTGGCTTCCTTTTATATCCTTTTTGTGGTACAGTTGCAAGTGCCTAGGTTCTTAGCATTTACAAACACAGAAATGTTTATGGTCAAATGTTCAGAACTCCCTGGTAGTTCTGTAAGACATAGCTCTTAAAGTACTTTTCTTTAACTGGCAATTTGGTGCCACGGGAAGTTGTTACACAGTTGTGGAGGCCTGTAATGAGATTTCTTTTTTGTAACAAACCCCTCTGTTTCTGAACATTTACCTCTTATTTCATGTTATTGCTTACAGATGTAAGTACTATAGAATGAATGCCATTAGTTAAGACTCTCTGGAGTTGAGAAGAGAGATAATACCTAATTCAATATAATCTCATTGCACATAAATGACAATGGAGGCCCATGGAGGCAAAGTAACATACCCAAAGTCACATGTTGACTTTACTGTTTTAGGAACAGGATTTGTACAGTTAGAATAGTTTAGAAACATTGTAGACAAGCTTGCTGCTCAGCAAGATAGTATTTTCCCCCTGGTTAAGCCAGGTGAAACTCCATGTGATATGAATCCTTTCTTAACAGAGATTCCTCTTTGAAAATGCACCATTTATCTTCTAGGTGGCCAAGTGTAGAAGGCAGTACCTCTTTGGCTGGATTAGGAGTCCAGGTACCTATCTTTGGTTCACTTGGGTTAGAATTATCTGACTAAATGCAGATTACTTGGCACTAAGACCTCTTGAAGTCTTGGAGATTTTGATAGAAATCTAGTTGGTTTTTTTTTTTTTTTTTCAAGTACCCAGTTGATTCTGATATACCTTGAAGTCAGAATAAGAAAATATAATATAATGTTAGGCAATGAAAAGTGCTATGGAGAAAAATAAATTAATTTGAGGGATGATGCTATTTGGATGAATTACTTCATGGGAATGACTTTGACCAGAGTCCTGGAAAGAAGTAGTTGGCCATGAAAAGATCTATGGTAAGGGGGAATAAGAGTAAACATAGGCTGGGCGCAGTGGCTCATGCCTGTAATCCCAGCACTTTGGGAGGCCGAGGCAGGTGGATCACCTGAGGTCAGGAGTTTGAGATCAGCCTGGCCAACATGGCGTAACCCTGTCTCCATTAAAAATACAAAAAGTAGCCGGGCATGGTGGTGCGTGCCTGTAATCCCAGATACTAGGGAGGCTGAGGCAGGAGAATCACTTGAACCCGGAAGGCAGGGGTTGCAGTTGTGCCACTGCATTCCAGCCTGTATGACAGAGCAATACTCCATCTAAAAACAACAACAACAACAACTAAATGCAGAGGACCTGACCAGACATGAGCTTTGCAGTTTCAAGGAGTAGAACGACTTTGCTATAAACCACCCAGTTGCCTATCAATCTCAGAGTAAAATCCAATCTCCTTTCCATGCTCTATAAGACCTTATACAATCTGATCATTGCCAAGGACTAGTCACATGGCCACATGTGTTCATGGGGCCAGAAAGAGTTGTTGGAAAATGTAGTCTCTAACTCAGCAGCCTTCTGTCCACACAGGCTCCACACTATAGAAAGGGGAGCACAAACCTTTGGGGATATCTTCTTTAGTAAGACCTTAGTAAGATGAGCCAAAAACTGACCACTGGATTTGGCAAACTGAAGATCATTAATGATTTGACAGAAGCTGTTCGAATGGAGTCAGGGGAAACTGATTGGAGTGACTGTTAACTTTTACAGACTTCCTGTTATATATGAGTGAATAGCATGTTGGCTAGAAGAATGCGGGCTCTGGGAGATCTTTTTCTAAATTGGAGGTTTTATAGCATCTTTGAAAGCTATTAGGATTGATCAAGCTTGGAGGGAGAAACTGAATGTAGGAGAGAGGAAAGAACAAACATTTTGAGAAGGGAAGAGCTGAAGAAATCCAATGCACCAAGGGAGTTGTTGGTCCTAGAAAGCATCAGGGACAGTCCATCCTTTCTAACAAGGGGAGGGCAAGTCCAGAGAGCTTATAAGGGGAGGAATCATGATCCCAGTCAATTCTTCTTCAAAGCCTGTTTTATAAATTTGCCCAAGGCCAGCTGTGTTCAGGAAAAAGGGATTTCATTATTTTTCTCCTCCTCCTCCTTTCCCTCCTCTTCCCATTGTGTGCCATATGGTCCTTTGCTCTTAGAACCCATAGTTCTAGCTATTACCATTTATTCATTCAGCAAGCTTTGTGTGCACCCACTCTGAAAAATGTGGTGTCCCCAGATGTATGGTGTAGCTTCTGGGTTAGGGCTTCTTACCATCAGTGAGAAGTCATTCTCTTTTTTACCCTTGATAGAGTAGTTATCAGAGTTCCTGGGAGAGCTGATGATTTTGACTAGCTGGCCACATTCCTGGGTCTGGGCCTGGAAGGGGTGTCCTCTCTGACAATTGGGTGGCCTCAGGAGATGATGTAGAAAGGGGGATTTTGCCCTCTCAGCTAGATGAGCTAAAACACCCCAGAGATAAAAGAGTGACAAAGGTCATAGTCAGATCTCTCTCGATGCCCAGGCTATCTTCAGATTAATACTTTCATGTCCTTTAACCAGAATATTCCTTTAAAGACTGATTATCTTGGTAGACATTGACAAGTGATTCTATGAATGTGGGAGGGAGCATTCTTTTTAATATTTTTTTCTTTTATCTGCTCATGTTTTTCTTAAGTCAACGTTATTTCATACCATTCTTTGATATATAACTAAGAAGCTGGAAGGTACCCGGAGGGGAATTTTTATGAAAAATAGAAGCTCAAATAGGATACCCACCTCATCGAAGAGTTTGTTACTGATGAATAACTTAGTATGTGCCAGGTAAAAACCTGATGCTAGAAGACATGGCCAGCAAAAAGAATACTTGAGTATGCTTGCAAATATACATGTAAGTAGGCTTGTGTGAGATGGAGGCTTCAAGTAATTTCTGTGGTAAAATATGTCCTGAGTTTCACACAAGGGGCTTTAAACCAAAGTCCTGAAATACAAATCACTTGAGAGTAAATATGCTCGATTGTCTAATTGTCCTTATTACCGATATATAAGATTATTAACAGAAATATATGAAGGATTCAGGGTGGAGTGAAAGGATAATGAGGAAAGGACGACAACACCAGGGCTAAGGTTAGTACAGACAAATATATGACAAGTTCTGAGAGTACTGAAACTATATGGAATATCTGAGTATATATTATATGGCCAGCAGACCCATGGAAACATATTTACCCCTGGAGAGAGTAACTGTCAGGGCTCCCAGGAGAGCTGATGGCGTTTGCTCATCTGGTCACATTCCTGGGTCCGGACCTGGGCCTGAGAGGAGGGGCGTCCTTTTTCTTGAATGGACGGATTCAAGGGATGATGTAGAAAGGGGATTCCCACTCACTCATTCGGTAGGTTTATACTGATTGAAAAATTTAATTGTGTGTTCTAAAATACAAAGGTACAGCCAAAGAACAAGAAGAATCCCAGAATTTTCACAGGTATGTTCCTTGAGATGTTCTGTGCAATTGAAATTGAGGCTGATAACTATATTTTAAACCTGTCTGTAAAGATTTATAAAGTTTTCCTGATCTAATTATATTGTAGGTCAAATGCTGCTGAATATCTGTCAAAGCTATGTCAGAGACCAAGTGCCTATAATTTTCAAGAAGTGACTGAAAAAGAAACGGTTACTTCTGGTCATGACTGCTACGTCTTCCTCTGTTCTGGCCCAGTCTGGTGACAGTTCTAGTTTCCTCCTGCTGATGAGTTGGGCCTTTTTCCTGAACTGTGATGACCCCCAGGAAATGGAGAGGTCTTACGTGATGGGCATGGCAGGTGAGAAGCACCTGGCTCCACCTGGCCCCCCGACGGAGGGCATCACTGGGCCATACGGACATTGGGCTATTGCCTTGGCATCTCTGATGCAGGAAACGTGTGCTCAGGCACTAAACAGCACACATGTGGATCTGTTCCGTGGTACAAGCTTAATGTCATTCATAGTAGAACCAAATCACTCTGCTGAAAGTGGTGCCTTTTCTTTTATCTTTTATTGCTATTTTTCCCCATTTGCTGGCTGAGAGGAAAGGAAAGTGGAGCAATACTGTGTACATTTGATAAACCAACACTTTTATTCTTTTATTGTTTATTCTTTTGGTGTTTCTAATTCTGCCTGAATCTACAGGAGAAAGGTACAGCTAATGGATTTGTTTTTGACAGCACTCTATTTCAAGAAGCTGATATCCTTTGGCTGAAAGAAAGTTTTAATGTGGTATGCAATATATTTTACTTCCTTCAATATATGAAGTTTTTGAGGCTGTCTTCAAAGTTACAAGTTCCCTAGAATTGGCACGTAGATTAGAAGTGACTGATGGCTCACTCCAAATATATAGGAAAAAATACCCATGGTGATAAGGTGGCTGTGGGAAGCTGAGTGCCCAAAGTGCATTACTTATAACACTCCTCATCCTCATCCCCAAAGCACTTAGGACAGGCTTTCTTCTCAGTACAAGAGCTTCCATGGGGACTTATGGCAGAAGAGAGTCAGCAGCTTTCCAATGCGCATTGTCTTAAAATCTTTCATATCCAGCCTACTGGGCTGTGTGAACAAGAAAGCTCACTCACTCATCAGCAACTTCACCTCTGAATTCTTTCAAATGACCTTAGGCATTCTTTCCTAACATAGCCTGTAGTTAAACTCCAAACTAATGAGATTCAAAATTGGGCTTAGAGCAAAGATTACCTTGTGAGGAGCAGCAAAGACAAGACCAAATTAACCTATTATTGAATGCCTGCATATTCTCATGGAGCAGTAATATTTGGCCCAATTCATAGCATAATTTTAACTAAATCCATGGGTGTTATTGCGCATACATAGAAGTCACGTAAAAGGTAGGTTGCTGCACCAGGCCTGTGTTTACAAAGTCTGCCTTAATTCAATTTAAAGAAATAGTTTAAGATTAGCAGTTGTTTTGTTTTGTTTTGTTTCACCATGTTATCTCAGAAAATGGAAGTACTTCCCCTCAAGACACTGAACAGGAATGAGATACGTGGCTGAAATAAAGACTTTCACATCCCCTCCCGACAAAGTCCTTTGGGTTCCACGGCTGATGAGCCATTGGCCATTTCCAGCGTTAGCTCTGCCTTAGTTCCAGTCCTGGGCCTGTTAGGAGCAGCAGGACTGAGTGCTATTAACCAGGTAAGCAAGAAGCCAGAATCAACACAGACCACAAAAGATTACCATTTTGTGTAGACCAGATTCAGTGGATTCCAACCCAGAAGATTCTGATGGTTGCCATTCATCATACACCCACTCTCTTCCTTGCTAACAGAACCCTGATTTTATTCCCTTTCTTCTAAGCAGCCATGTATTTGAGGGGAGGCTCAGCTTCTTCTTTGAACCTAAGAGTGAAACTTGCTTTGTCTAAGCCACATAGTCAGTATGTGGGCTGGCAGTGTCAACATCAACCTAAAAACCTGTTAAAAACGCAAATTCTTAGGTCCCGTCGCATCCCAGACTGCTGAATCAGAAATTCCAGGGAAGAGGACGAGGCATCTGTTTTAACGAGTCTTCTGTGTGATTCTGATGCCAGCTGAAGTTTGAGAACCATCGGTCTAAGCCAAACATGGAGGCCATGCCCCCAGCGATGTGATGGCTTTAAGTGGGGGTATATGATGCATTTCTGATGAGATGGTAGGGGAAGCTGAGGCTTCTTAAAAGAGACAAAAGACAGGTATGTTCCTCTTTTCCCTTACCTCTGGAGGTTGATGTGTAAGGACACAATGCCCTCTGTAACCAGAGAACTTACGATTTTTTACAACCAGAGAACTTATGATTTTTATGAACAAGAGGTATTAGTAAAGAGGTTTGACAAATAGTTATGTCTTTGAAGAGATAAAATGTTAAAAATAAAAGAGAGCAGAGGTTAAATGTAGTTTATGTGAATAATTTCTTTGGAATATTCTGGCTAAGTGAGATCTTATTTAGCTACCTGCCCTCTGCAGATATGCCTCAATTGGCCCAGAACCTAACTCATGGGATGTCACCTTGAGGTCAGGCACTGGTCACAGGAATGGGGCCATCCACTCTGTGCATATCCCTTGCCAAACACTCTGTCTCTCACAGGAGCATTCTCCCAGGATGGTGAGGAATGGTTATGCTTGGATGTCACTCAGCTCACCCATGCTAAGGCAAAGAGGGCCCCCAGAGTTGTGTTTGTAGCTGCACAATGGCCACTGCTCAGACCAGTGTTTGCAGAGCTCAGCTATTTCTCATCAAGGATTATTTGCAGTTCTTTCCAGGCTTATGAGAAGTCTCATTGTGAACTCTGCAGAAGGGCGTCACAATATTTGATATTTAGTTACAAAGGCTCACAGTTGAAAATGTGACCTTTTGTTCAGTTTTATTTTCTTAACTGAGCCCGAAAGCACAAGAAGCGTTGGCTGCTGAGAGTTAGGCTAGGGACTTTGACTTCCTATCCACCTAAGTTCGAGTTAACTTTGTAATGGTTGGTCTGATTTCATAAACCTCCTTTCCATCCTCCAGTCCTTCTGTAACATCAGAATCTCAAAGCATTTCCTGATTTGGCCTTTGGGCTTAGGTAATATACCATATAAAGCAGGCAGACTGATTTTGTTTCTTTTCATTTTTAATACCAATTGCCCAGATAAAAAGGAAACTTCAGTGAATTTTGTTGCAGTGGCAGAATGTGGAGATTAATTAGCAGGCTCCCTCTCTTTTCCCTGCCGAGTTGACGATGTGGGTGACACGTGGGCTCCCTCTCTGCACTCTCACTGATTTATGGAGCATTCAGCCCATTAGTTGGAGGGCCTTTCAGCAACGCGGCCTATCTGTCCCAGTATGACTATTTATAGGCTACTTTGTTCCAACAAACCACTTTCATTCTAGCTCCTTCATCTGAAATTGTTGGTAGTGAACTATTTCCATTATACAAGAGGGTGCTATGAGCTGGATCTTATTTTCAGTTTGAGGTCATTAATATCATTAGGTTGAAGTGATTTAATGTGGCACAGTAGGGATGAATGCACTACAGATGTTACTGTCATGGAAACAAATTGGGCGCAGACTCAAGGCATAAGATAGAACTGCTGTAGACTGTGATATTCAAGATAATGCATGTAACATTATTCCAAACAGATATGGCCCCCGTCAGAGTCCCTGCTGTTTCCTGAATTGAGTTCAGTAAGCTGACATTAAGGTTTTTCCTGCTTTGACCTGAGCCTCTGTCCTGCTCCGACCCGAGCCTCTCTCCTGCTCCATCTTCCTCTTATACTCTCTTTTACCACTCCCTCGGAATGCCTCCCACTGCCTGCTGTGGTCTGCATTTGCCCAGTACTTCATGTATCCATGTCTCTGTTCATGCTCTACCCTGACCTGAAATGTCCTTGTTTTATCTGTCTAACAATGGGCTCATGTGTCCTCTGACAATATTCTACTCATTTTTCAAGTTCCAGAGTAAACATCACCTCCTCCACGCAGCCTTCTCTGGTTTCCTCTCACTCAGAATGAATCTCTCCTTGGCACGCACCCAAACTCCCCAAGCAGACTACCTGCACTTCTTTTAGCATGTATTTTATTTTACCCTATATTGTGGTTAGCTGTTTTTATGTCTGTCTTTCTCATGTGACTATAACCTGCTTAAGGGGAAGATGGGTCTTATTTATTTTGAAATGTTTCTTCTGTTCCTAGCACCTGGAGCAGCACCCAGAGTGTGCTAGGTGTTCAGTAAATATATGCTTAATAGATGGAAGACTATTATGATTTTCTTTCACATTAGATTCTCCATAGAAAAAGGCAGAAAAAAAGCAGCCACAGTTTGACTGCTGAGTTTGAATAATTTCCATGAAATTGTTTGTTTCTTTAGGCTTTTTGTGGATTAATTTTAAATCAACAAATGAAAAAGTGTTGTGTGTTCAGCACCAATTATATTCCTGATTCAATCTTAAATGCAAGACAATGCTCCCAGAAATCTGACCTTTCTCTTCTATATTTTTTCACTTCTTTTCAAACACAATATTATTCCACATTTTGATTAAAAAGAAAGGTATTTCACTGAAAGAATGGCACTATCCTGTTTAACTATCTCTTAGGAAACGCCTGAAGGATGATGTGGCCCAGCATTTATGGCTGGTGCCACTTTACACAGAACACTCTGACTGTCCTCGCTCCCCAGGGTCAGTGTGCAGTGCTTTGAATGGAGGGGATGGTTTCCCATTTCATGATATCCTCAGGCAGGACAGCCTAGCCCCATCAATATGAGTGGATGCTCCCTGTCTCCTCAGGCATCGCCTTCTGTTTTATGCTAATCCATCCCACTGAAGACTTATCAGTGGGCTATTAGATTTTGAGATATTTTTGCCTGCTTGAGGGAAAATGTAGCTTAAGTACTTTTTTAGCCCATGTGTGCCGAATATTTTAAATTTACTCCTCCAGATATACTTCCTACCGTTTTTCTACTCTGCTTTGTGCCCCAGGAGTCTGTCCCATTCTTCTTTGGTCTCTGGCTTCTAGTTGGGTTCAGCCCATTGGCAGGAGATTGGAGGAAGGGTAGGGAGAGAGTTGGGTATTTATTCTCTGAGCTTCTTCCTGTGGGCAGGCTATGTCCCTCCATTGAAGGTTGCAGTTTCTGTGGTGGCCCCCGCCACAGAGCTCTCTCTGCGTCTGGGTTCTGGTGACCACTCCTTCCAATTGCCCCTTTAGGCTGAGTGGTGGTAACAGACCCAGCTATTACTAGGCCTCAGCTATCTCTTATGTTTTAGGGATACTTTTATTTCCCTTCAGGAACATTCCCATTGTACCTTGTCCATAGTCTTTGTATTAAACTCTCCTCATGACCCATGAGTGTACCATCATTTTCCTGCCAGGACTTGATTAAATCACAGTGTCATATCAGACACACCTGTTGTGTCCTAGATTTGGTTTTGTTTTTAAATCTCCTTCTCCTTGTGAAAAACTTGTACTCCAGACCTTAGTGAGACAAGAATTGGGTAGTAAGTGAGGAAAGGAACAAAATGCACGGGGCTTTCTGCTTAGCAACTTCCTTTATCAATTCTTGTGGGAAACATCTCAACGTTAATAAAACGCCAAACAAAATTTCTCTTTTAAAAGGAGAATTTTACAATAAAAAGGAGCTGGAGAAACTGAAAATGAGAAAGAACCTTGGAAATTGTCTGGGGAGGGATCTAGGGTGCTTTGTCTGTTCCATGCCCAGAGCCCTACTCTGAGGACAGCTTCTACCCTACGATATCTTTACACAATAAAGAAGTTTGAAGCAGGTTCCTTTCTATAGGTCTAAAACTTTTACTAGTCATGATGGAGCACTTTCACTATAGGGAGCACACTTTTCTTTATAATGTATCCCCATGATCACCAGGACTTGGATTCAGGATTAATGCCTTACACAAAGACCGCCTTCCATCCATGGTGGCTGCGTATGAGAGCCACAGTTTACTGGAGGATATTACATGGATGGTGGCTGGCTGGTGCACTCTCAGAAAGGACCTGTCAATCCTTTCACTTAGGGAATTTGAATAGGAGTTGTACAATTATTAAACTTGTAGACCTGGCAGCAGTGGAAGAAGGGATCAAGTAGCTGAATCACTGTGACAGAATAACAACAGAATAGGAAAGAGAAGACACTATCAACTCAGGGAGACCAACAGAAGCAGTCTGCTACAGCCTACATCCTTAACGACTTTCCAACTTATTCTCAGGCAAGTCCTTTCCTTGCAATAATCCTAGGCAGCATCAGGCTTAACTAACTTCAAGTACAGAAGAAAGAGAGTCTCTCTTTTCTAATAAATTCCCAGGATTGAGTCTTTTTGGACTGGTTGGGGTCACATGACCAACCCTGAGCCAATCACTGTGACTTGGGAAATGGAACACTCTCATTGATGGAGCTGGGTCACATATACACACCCAGAGCCTGGGAGGAGTGTCTATCTTACCAAACGATGGAATGCTATTTTCAGAAGAAAGGAGAAGCCTGGACAGGCCAGAAGAACAGATTGGGTCATTTTAGTACATTTCAGTTTCTTACTACCTGAAAGAGCGTGCCTAACATAACTACCATTCAGAGAAGCAAATCCTCTTTTTTTCTATTATGTACTGTCATCTAGTCCTATGGGCACAATTTGAATACTTCCAGGGACAGCTTACTAAACCTCCAGGTGGGCAGCCTGATATGCTGCTGAGCAGCCCACACCGTAGCAAGTCCCTCGTTCATATGTATCCACCTACCTGCTGCCAGTTCTCCTTGGTCCTGTTCTGTCCTATGCGACAACACTCCCCAATATCCTCCCTCCTCCACATGACAGCCTTTTGAATTTTATAAGACAGTTAAGAATTAAGAATGATTACAGGGAAATTAAAATTGGGCAATCATTTGCTGGAAAAAACCATATTTTTCTCATTTACCTACATGCAACATTAAATAACTCTCTCCTACTCAATTAAAAGCCCCAAGCCAAAAACATTAGGAATCCAAGTGCTCTCTCTCCCCTTCCCCCACATGGACGATTTTATCACAGACAACCATATTGCTTTAAATAATGTGCCTTGCTGTTGAGTGAGCCAGCACTGGGCCTAAATAATGACTTTAGCTGTAGAATGGCAAATCCCCCTCTGCATGCAGAACATAACAGACAATCCAATCTGATGAGCAGGGAAATGGAATGATTCTGCTTCCAATTGGTTTTTGTTTAATGCTATCTCTCTTTCAAATGTCACTTAAAGTGTCACAGATTGACTCATTGATCTGTAAATGAACCTAACAATACTTGGAGTTTAAACCTTTGAACACCTTTGGGATCTAGTGACTCAGTGCTGTAGAAGCAAACTATTTCAACACCCTGGCAGCTAGGGGTTTTGCCTGAGGTTAATAAGGATAAGATTCCAGTGGTAAGAAGACAGTGGCCTAGGCATTATCTCTGGGCACCTTGTTCTCTGCCCTGACCCCCTTAAGGGGTCCTGACTCTCAAGGAGACTTCCTAATCTGATAAAGTGAGATTCCTTTAAACTCAGAAGAGTTGACTATTAGGGATATAAAACGTTCTTTCTGTCAAGTCAATCTGGAAAGCTTGAGATCAAAAGTCACAACACTAACCCTCACTGGGAGCTTTCCACACCCTGCAAATGTCTGCCAGCAGGCAGCAAAAGGAGATTTTTGTTTTTGTTTTGGACTGTCCTCGTGTTCTAAAGCTCTTAGTTCTGCGGAGGGCTGGCAGAAGCAAACACTCCTAAACTTGCTGTTTCAAGGTAACTCATCTGTTACCAAAACAGGAGCATTGCTGGTTTAAAGTTCCAAGTCCCTAACACAGCTGACTTTTATGCCATTCCCTGGGTTTTGTCGCTTTCCTCTGAGTTGTTCCTTGCCCATCTAGACCTGTGTGTCCTAAAGTCGTCCTGCCTTGTCTTTGGGACACGCTGTTGTACCCAGTATCTTTAACTAAAAACCTTGCCCTGCTCAGTATCAGCTTTTGCTCTGTGACCTCCATGATGCTCTGGAGGTCCTGTTTATGCTTGACTGCTTTGTCGCCCCATCCTACAATGTGGGCAACTCAGTGAGGCTGCCTCTGCAGCCATTCTCCACTATTGCTGCTCTGCCATCTCTGCATGCCATCCAGACCCAGTGTCATGCCCAACAGGGAACATTTCTGGATGCCCTTGGACTCCCCCTCACCCTTGTTAGGGATGTCTTGTATCTCAGCTTTGTAATGCGGGATACTCAGATTTTCTCAAGAACCCCACAGCAACTAAATGCATTGTTCTTTCTGATCCTGCCTTGACACTTCTGTCTAGGACTTCCCAGACCTCTGACCTCTCTCTACTGCAGCTTGTAATGAAGTCTGTGTTCAGACCTTCAACCTTTGCTTCTGACGTGTAAAGGAAATCTGGGGCCTTTAAAAAAATAAACGTTCTCTCTCAGCAAACCATGTTCTGTTTTGTTGTGTTTTTAAAAAAGTTTTATTAAGGTGTAATTAATATACCATAAAATTCACTCAAAATAAATGTACGATTCACTGATTTTAGTAAACTTATAGAATTGTGGAACAATAATCAAAATTCAGTTTTATGATATTCTCCTATCCTCAAAAAAGTTCCCTCATTCCTGTTTGCAGTTAATCCCTGTTCCCACTCCCAGCCCCAGCAACCGCTAATCTGTTTTCTGTCTCTATAAGTGTGCCATTTCTAGACAAGTCATAAAAATAGAATTATAAAATATATAGTCTTTTTTGTCTAGCTCCTTTCATTTAGCATAATGTTTCTGAGGATGATTCATGTAGTTGCATGTATCAGCAGTTCATTCCTTTTAATCCTGAATAGAATTCCATAAATACAACACATTTTGCTTTTCCATTTGCCATTTGATGGACTTTGGATAATTTCCTGGTTTGGGTTATTATAAATGTTGTTTTGACATTCATGTGTATGTCTTTATGTGGACACACATTTTCATATATAGAAGTGCAGCTACTTGGTTGAATGATATATTTGTATTTAAATATTTAAGGACTTGCCGAACTACTTTTCCTAGTGGCTGTACCACTTTACATTCTCACCAGCAAGCATGAAAGTTCCAGTTTCTCCACATTTTCACTAACTCCTGGTACTAACAAAAATTATTACAGTCATTCCAGTAAGTATATAGAGCTGTCTCATTGTGGTTTTCATTTGAATTTCCTTCATGACTAATGAGGTTGAACATCTTTTCATGTACTCATTAGCCATTCACTTATTCTCTTTGGTAAAATGTCTATTAAAATCTTTCATCCAGCTTTTTTAGTTGGGTTACGTATCTTCTTTCTATTGAGTTATTAGTATTCTCCATGCATTCTGAATACAGGTCCTTTATCAAGCACAAGATTTGAAACTATGGCTTGTCTTTTCATTTACTTAGTGATATCTTAAGTAATTGTTTTACTTAAAGTAAAATAATTTTTATTTTTAGGAAGTTCAATTAACCTTTTTTTTTCTTTTATAAATTTTCTTTTGTTGGTGTCATAGCTTTGCCAAACCCAAGATCATAAAGAATTCTTCTATGTTTCCTTCTAGAGGATTTAGAGTTTTAACTCTTAACTTTAGGTCTATGATTCATTTTGAGTTTATTTTTGTGTGCGGTTTGAGGGAAGGGCCTAAGTAGTTTTTTTCTCACATATGGATATCCAATTGTCCTAGCACTATTTTTTGAAACCATTATGCTTTCTCAGTTGAATTGTCTTGGCACCATTGTCAAAGATTAAGTTATAGTCCATAAATATAAGAAATTATTTCTGAACTCTTAGTTCTCTTCTATTAATCTATATACTTATCCTTTGCCAATACCACACTTTGTTGATGACTATAGCTTTGGAGTAAGTTTTAAAATTAGATCATGCAAGTTCTCTTTGTTCTTTTTCAAATTGTTTTGGCTATTTAAGTTCCTTGCATTTCCATATACATTTTCAAATCAGCTTGTTAATTTTTACAAAAACAGTTGCTGGGATTTTGATAGGGATTGTATTGAATTTCTAGATCAATTTGTTGAGAATTTGTCATCTTGACAGTATTGACTATGCCAGTTCAAGAATGTGAACATTATGTAGATCTTTAATTGCTCAGCAATGTTTTGTAGTAGTCAGTATGCAAAATTTGTATTTCTTTTTAAACATTTATTTCTTTGTATTTTATTCTTTTTAATGTTTTTATGACAAAAATCTTTCTTAATTTTGTTTTTGGATTTTTTATTGCTAGTATATAGAAATATTGATCTTATATTCTGTGATCTTGTTAAATTCATTTATTCTAGTAGTTTTTTGATGAATACCTTGAGGCTTTCTACATAACAGATTATGTCATCTATGAATAAAAACAGTTTTACTTCTCCCTTTCAAATCTAGGCATCTTTAATTTCCTTGTATTTATTTTTTATTGCATTAGCTAGAACATCCTTTACAGTGTTGAAAAGAAGTGGAAAAGTGGCATTGTTCCCTGTCTTAGGGGAAAAACATTCAGTTTTTTTTACCATTTAGTATGATGTTAGCTGTGGATTTTTCATAGAGACACTCTTTCAGGTTAAGGAAGTTCTCCTATAGTTTTTGCTTGGGAAAGTTTTATCATGAATAGGTGTTAGATTTTGAAAAGTGTTTTTTTCTTCATCTATTGAGCTGATCATTCATTTTTTTTCCTCTTATTCTATTAATCTGGCACCTTACACTAACTGTATTTTGGGTGTAAAACCAAACTACGGACCACTTAGTGATGGCCTATAATCCTTTTACAAGTTGCTGGATTTGATTTGCTCATATTTTGTTAAGGATTTTTACATTTATGTTCATGAGTGATATCAATCTGTTGTTTCTTCTTTTCTGGTGTCTTTGTGTTGTTTTGGTATTAAAATAATACCTTAAAGAAGAGGTGAGAATTATTCCTTCTTCTGTTTTCCAAAAGAGTTTGTAAAGGATTGTTACTATGTCATCTTAAAATATTTAAGAAAACCCACGGGTGAATTCTGAGCCTGGGCTTTTCTTTGTGGAAACATTTAAAATTAAGACTAAATTTCTTCACTTGTTAAAGGTCCATTTAGATTTTATCTTCTTGAGTCAGTTTTGGTAATTTGTGTTGTTTTAGGTATTTGTTCATTTCATCTAAGTTGTCTATTTTTTTTTGGTGTGAAGTTGTTCAATTTTTTTTTAGTTGTTCATATTTTATTATATATTTTTTAATTGTGTAGGGTCAGAAGTTATATCCCCCTTTTAATTTCTGATTTGGGTAATTTGTTTTCAGTCAGTCTAGCTAAGTTTTGTTAACTGTGTTGATAATTCATAAAACCAACTTTTGATTTCATGGATTTTATCTTATTTTCCTATTTCATTGATTTCTGCTCTAATCTTCATTAATTCTTTTCTTTTAATGCCAATCAAAACCAAAGTGGGATACCATCTCACACCAGTTAGAATGGCAATCATTAAAAAGTCAGGAAACAACAGGTGCTGGAGAGGATGTGGAGCAATTGGAACACTTTTACACTGTTGGTGGGACTGTAAACTAGTTCAACCATTGTGGAAAACAGTGTGGCGATTCCTCAAGGATCTAGAACTAGAAATACCATTTGACCCAGCCATCCCATTACCAGGCATATACCCAAAGGATTATAAATCATGCTTCTATAAAGACACATGCACACATATGTTTATTGCGGCACTATTCACAATAGCAAAGACTTGGAACCAACCCAAATGTCCATCAGTGACAGACTGGATTAAGAAAATGTGGCACATATACACCATGGAATACTATGTATCCATAAAAAAGGATGAGTTAATGTCCTTTGTAGGGACATGGATGCAGCTGGAAACTATCACTCTCAGCAAACTATCGCAAGAACAGAAAACCAAACACCACGTGTTATCACTCATAGGTGGGAACTGAACTGTGAGCTCACTTGGACACAGGAAGGGGAACATCACACATGGGGGCCTGTTGTGGGGTAGGGGGAGGGGAGAGGGATAGCATCAGGAGATATACGTAATGTAAATGACGAGTTAATGGGTGCAGCACACCAACATGGCACATGTATACATATGTAACAAACCTGCCCGTTGTGCACATGTACCCTAGAACATAAAGTATAATACAAAAAAAGTTCTTTTCTTTTGCTTGGATTTTGTTTAACTTTTCACTTTCTTTTTAAGTTTCTTAAGGTGGCAGCTTAGGTTATTGATTTGATACTTTCTGATATAGGTATTTAAAGCTATTAGTTTTCCTCAGAATGCTGCCTTAGCTCCTTCCCATAAATTATTAAAATGTTATTTTCATTCAGTTCAAAATATTTTAAAATTTCCTCTGTATTTCTTTGTTAAGCCAATGGTTTATTTAGAATAGTGCTATTTAATTTCCAAATGTTTGAAAATTTCTAGTTTTTTCTCTGGTTTAGATTTCTAACTTAATTTCATTGTGTTTGAAGAATATTTTTATAACATCAACCCTTTTAATATAGTAAGATTTGTTTTCTGGCCTAGCATATGGTCCATCTTGGAGAATATTCCATATGTAATTGAAAAGAACGTTTATTCTGCAGTCATTAGGTATGGAGTTCTATAAAGTTTTCCTTCAGAATCAACCAGGAATTGGTTTTAGGATCCCCTGGTGCTCATATCTCTTATATAAAATAGTGTAGTATTTGCATACATCTTATGCACGTCCTCCCATATACTTTAAATCATCTTAGATTACTTATAATACTTAATACAATGTAAATGCTATGTAAATAGTTGCATTGTATTTTTATTGTTGACTTGCTATTTTTAATTGTTGATTGTTTTCAAATATTTTCAATCCACAGTTGGTTGAATCTGCAGATAGGGAGGGCCAATTGCATATTGCTACTAACATAGAGTTGATTGATAGTATTGCTCAAGTCTTCAATATTCTTGCAATTTTGCAGGGGAGGGTCTGGTTGTTCTATCAGTTACTGAGAGTGGGGTATTAAAATCTCCAACAAAAAGTGTAGAATTGTCTTTTCTTCCTTTCAAGTCTATTGTTTTTGTGGTATTTTGGTGCTTTGTTTATAAGTCCATATATACATTTATGATTGCCATATTTTACTAATGTATTGGCTGTTCTATTTTTATAAAATGTCCTTATCTTTGATAACATTTTTTATCTTAAAGAAAGTTTGTTTTGTTTGACAGTAATGTAGTCATTGCAGCTCTCTTATGTTTGCATGGTCTATCTTTTTCCAATTTTTTTTCAATTTATATTTTTCTTTGAATCTAAGGTATATCTCTTATACACAGCATATAGTTGGATCTTGATTTTTCATGACAATCTTTGTCTTCTCATTTAGACCACAAATGTTTAATGCATTCATTGATATGATTTAATTTACGTTTACTGTGTTGCATTTCTAAATGTCTTCTTTCCTTTTTGTTACTCTGCTCCTCTTTGCCTTCTTTTGTGTTAAATACATATTTTAATTAGTTTGTTCATTTTTAAAAATATTTCTGTGAGTTATTTTCTTAGTGATATTGTTCTAGTGGTTATGATATGCACTTTAACTTATCATATTATACTTCAGATTAACATAACTTGATTATGATAAAACGTAGAAACTTTGCTCCAATGTACTTTCATTCATTCCTTATCCTTTGTATTATACTTTGTAATATTATATATACACACAAATACATACGCATGTATATAATAATTATAACACAATATTAAAATTATTTATTCATGCAATGCCACGTCTTTTAATATTAAACTAAAGTATTTTACATTCCCTGCAAATCTTGTTTTGATTGTTAAACCGAACAACCAAAAAGTTGTTTGGTTTAACATTTTCAAAGTTATCTTTCCGTTTCAGTGTCTGATTCACTTTGACCTCAGTGACCACTTAGCTTATTTGGTTCCCTAACTACTGTCTTGAGTTGTTCAGATTCTGGGTTTTCTTTTTAATGAGAAGCACTGAATTCTTTTGAATTTTAGTGTCTTTCTCAGCTCCTTGACCTCACCATGAGTCACATGACTGGAATCTTCTGTATTCAGAATTGAATCTGAGACCTGAGTTCTGGTTGAATTTTGAGCCATTCTAGCCCTGGACCACCTAATACTATGACTTCCAGATTCCAATATCTACATCTGGGGACATAATAGTTCAAGCTTTCACAAACAAGAAATCTATTCATTTAAAAACTTGGGGTACTCTTGCTTAGGAAAATGGTGAAAATAATAACAAACCCATTATTTTTTAGGGGTTTTATCATTGCTTGCTGTTTTCTCCACAACTTGCATGTCTATAGTTTCCATCCTGCTTCCATCCATTCATCCATTCTACTCCCTAAGCTTCCATCTGGCTACTTCTACTTCCTAAGTAGGCCATGTGTCATTATCTCCCTATCCCCGGGTCAGTACTTCTCCCAAAGAGGCCCTGATTCAGTGGGCCTTTCCATTTTTACCATGAGTGTGGTGATTGGTGACCCTTTCATGTGAATTATTTTATGTGGATGTGATTCTCCATACCTGAGCCAACACTGCTATCCCTGGGAAAAGGGCCTCTATGTGGGGTACGGGCAGGCTCAGCTGCCCTTATTTGATTTATGAGAATTCCTCTATTGACCCATGCTTTCCCCAAACTGACTATAGTTAGTTGGATTGTAGATCCCAAAAGATATGCCCATATGCTAATCTCTAAAACCTGTGAGGCCAGGCATAGTGGCTTATGCCTGTAATCCCAGCACTTTGGGAGGCTGAGGTAGGCGGATCACGAGGTCAGGAGATTGAGACCATCCTGGCCAACATGGTGAAACCCCATCTCTACTAAATATACAACAATTAGCTGGGCATGGTAGCTCATGCCTGTAGTCCCAGCTACTTGGGAGGCTAAGGCAGGAGAATTGCTTGAACCCAGGAGGCGGAGGTTGCAGTGAGTCAAGATTGCATCACTGCACTCCAGCCTGGCGACAAAGTGAGATTCTGTCACAAAAAACAAAAACACAAACAAACAAACAAAAACTGTGAATATAAATAATACCCTGAACTTTTCCCAAAACTGATCAACCACCTCCCCTTGGAATTTAGTGAGCAGATTAAGCTTAAGCTTTATGCCTGTCTTCAAATCTTCTCTTGCATTTGACTTTAGCTAATTTTTTCCCATTATTCCAGCCCCTTCCTCATTCCTACCCCTCTGCCAATATTCCAAACATCTACACAGAAACACCATGCTGCATTACTCCCATTTTCTCTCCGTCATTACCATAGAACTACGTAAAATCAAGTAGAGCGAAGGGCAAAGAATAAAAGCAAAATACTGGGGACACACTACTGTTATTAGAGATAACCTAGACATTTTAACACAATGATTCAATTTCTACATAGAATATTCCCATCCAGTTATGTCACTATCCCAGAGGCTGGTTTAAATCCCTTTTTTCATTCAATAGGAATTCATAAAGCACCTCTCTGCACAGCTGTGTGATAGACTGAGACATGTCCTTTGCTCCCAAGGAGCTCAGCTTTGATTAACTATGGACTATAGCTTCTCTTTTCTTTATAGAGAGGGTTAAAAAGGCTCAGTTTAATAGAATTCACAAAGTCATTACTGCAGAAAATTCCTTTAATATTCCATGCATAATTATTGCTGTCCTTAGTGGACCAGACCACTCCCTGCCTGACTCCTCAACAGCAATCCATATCAGATCTACAGAGAATCAAATAAACAGTGATGTGACTTGCTACATTCTTCCACATCAGTCAGCAAAGCTCAGTGTTCATATTCTGGATAATCTGCTCCCAGATGCTTGTTTATTAAAAAGTAAACTGAGTCTGCCTAGTGAAATTTATCCCACACTACTGGATGTGGTGAAATAAACAGAAAAAAGTCATTGGTCTGCCCTTCAGAATATGTACACCTACAGGGTCCCCATTACAGAAAGCATTATTTCTTTTTTCTGGATATAACTTTCTTTGGTTCCGTATGCAAAAGTGATATGTACTCGCAGCAGAAAATAAAATACAATACTAACAAAATAAAGGCACCCCCTAATCCCACCATCCACACAGATAACTACTGATAATATTTCAGTATATAGCATATCTTTTGTTCTCTGCAGAGATACATACTTTTTGCTTACATCAAAACAGTCTTACATTTTACATATCTTGTGGACTGCTTTTTCAGTTCATAGTGCATAGTGAACATTTTCCCGTTATATTCTTGTTAGAACTGACAGTAGAAGCATCGTTCTTCCTTTAACAGATTTTACCTTATGGCTGGCTGACTCTAGTTATCTCCTTCTGGTGTTCCTGCTTGAGTCTTTTACACCCCCTGGCCACCCTGTGCCTGGTTACCAGATTGATCTGCCTAAAATACTACTTATACCCTTGACCCCAGACCAGAATCCTTGATAAAACTTTTTTCTTCATTCTGCCCCAGTTGCCTAGAGAGAGGAGTTCTCACCTGACCCTTTATTCCAGGCTGTCCTCAACAAGTCCAACATGATTTATGTACATTGTTTTGCATCACTTATTACAGAAATCCTTTGTCCAAATGAGTTTCCCTCCAACACGGTTGCTCATTATTCCCTGATAGACCACTCAATCTCCCCATTGAAGCTGCTCTCTCTGCTGGTAGAGTCTCCCTCCCCTATTCTCTACCTTTGCCCAGGTTCTTTTCTGCCCTTACTTGCCCAAATGTTTTCTTTGCTTTTTAAATTTTTAAAAAAATTTTTATAGGTACATAGTAGGTGTATATATTTATGGGGTATATTGGATATTATGATAGAGGCATACAATGTGTAATAATCACATCAAGGTAATCACCTTGAGCATTTATATTTTGTGTTACAAACAATCCAAGTATACTCTTAATTATTTTAGAATGTATAATTAAATTATTATTGACTATAGTCACCTGCTTGTGCTATAAAATACTAGATTGTATTCATTCTTTCTATTTTTTTGATCCATTTCCTCCCCACCCCGCGTTGCAATTCCCAGCCTCTGGTAACCATCGTTCTACTCTCTGTCTCCATCAGTTCAATTGTTTTAATTTTTGGTCCCACAGATAAATGAGAACATGCAAATTTTTATTCCTGTGCCTGGTTTATTTCACTTAACATAATGACCTCCATGTTGCAAATGATAGAATTTCTTTATTTTTTACAGCTGAATAAAACTCCATTGTGTATATGTACCACATTTTCTTTATCCATCCATCTCTTGGTGGACACATAGGTTGCTTCCAATCTTGACTATGTGAATAGTGCTACAATAAACATGAGAGTGCAGACATCTCTTAAATATACTGATTTCCTTTCTTTTGTGTATATACCTAGCAGTGGAATTGCTGGATCATATAGTACCTCTATTTTTAGTTTTTTGAGAAACCTCCAAATTAGTCTACGTGGTGGCTGTACTAATTTACATTCCCACCAACAGCTGTAGGGGTTTCCTTTCCTCCACACCCTCTCTAGCATTTGTTATTGCCTATCTTTTGGATAAAAGCCATTTTAACTGGGGTGAGATGATATCTCATTGTAGTTTTGATTTGCATTTCTCTCATGATCAGTGATGTAGAGCACCTTTTCATATACCAGTTTGCCATTTATATGTCCCTTTGGAGATTCAGATATTTTGTCCATTTTCAAAATCAGATTATTAGAATTTTTCCTCTAAAGTTGGTTGAGCTTGTTATATATTCTGATTATTAATCTGTTGTCAGATAGAGAGTTTGCAAATATTTTCTCCCAGTATCTCTTCACTTTGTTGGCTGTTCACTTTGCTGTGCAAAAAGCTTTTTAACTTGATGTTATCCCATTTGTCCATTTTTGCTTTGGTTGTCTGTGTTTGTTGTGGTATTACTCAGGAAATCTTTGCCCAGTCCAATGTCCTGGAGAGTTTCCTCAGTGTTTTCTTGTAGCAGTTTAATAGTTTCAGGTCTTAGATTTAAGTCTTTAATCCATTTTGATTTGATTTTTGTACACGGAGAAAAATAATGACCTAGTTTTATTCTTCTGCATATGGATATCCAGTTTTCCCAGCACTATCTATTGAAGAGACTGTCCTTTTCCCCAGTGAATGTTACTGGCACCTTTGTCAAAAATAACTTCACTGTAGATGTATGGATTTGTTTCTGGGTTCTACATTTAGTTCCATTGGTATATATGTGTGTTTTTGTGCCAGTATAATGCTGTTCTTATTTGTCATTCAGGAGCATATTGTTTAATTTCCGTGTGTTTGTATAGTTTCCAAAATTCCTCTTGTTGTTGATTTCTAGCCATATTCCATTGTGGTCAGAAAAGATACTTGATATTATTTCAGTTTTTTTGAATATTTAAGACTTGTTTTGTGGCGTAACGTGTGCATATGGTCTATCTTTGAGAATGATCCATGTGCTGGCAAGAAGAATGTGTATTCTGCAGCCGTTTGATGAAGTGCTCTGTAAATAACTATTAGGTACACTTGGCCTATAGGACAGATTAAATCTGGTTTTTCTTTGTTGACTTTTTTTGGCTAGATGATCTGTCCAATGCTGAAAGTGGGGTGGTGAAGTCTTCAGATATTATTTTAGTGCTAATAATATTTATTTATATATCTGGGTGCTCCAGTGCTGGTTGCATATATATTTACAATTATTATATCCTTTTTCTGAGTTGACTCCTTTATCGTTATATAATGACCTTCTTTGTCTCTTTTTATGGTTTTTGTCTTGAAATCTATTTTGTCTGATACAGATGTAGCTACTCTTGCTCTCTTTTGGTTTCCATTTGCATGGAGTATCTTTTTCCATCCCTTTATTATTTTCAGTCTATGTGTGTCTTTATATATGAAGTGCATTTCTTGCAGGCAACAAATCATTGGGGCTTCCTTTTTTTTTTTTAAGACGAAATCTCGCTCTGTTGCCCAGACTGGAGTGCAGTGGTGCAGTTTTGGTTCACTGCAAGCTCCATTTCCCAGATTCACGCCATTCTCCTGACTCAGCCTCCTGAGTAGCTGGTACTACAGGTGCCCGCTACCATGCCTGGCTAATTTTTTGTGTTTTTAGTAGAGACGGGGTTTCACTGTGTTAGCCAGGATGGTCTCAATCTCCAGACCTCGTGATCTACCCACCTCGGCCTCCCAAAGTGCTGGGATTACAGGCATGAGCTATCAGCCACATTTTTTTTTTTAAAAAATCCATTCAGGCACTCTATGTATTTTGACTGGAGAGTTTAGTCCATTTACACTAAATGTTATTACTAATAAATAAGGGTTTACTCCTGCCATCTTGTTATATATTTTTTTAGTGGTTTTGTGGTCTTCTCTTCCTTCTTTTCTTCCTTTCTGTCTTCCTTTTAGTGAAGGTGATTTTCTCTGGTGGTATGTTTTAATTTCTTGCTTTTTATTTTTTGTGTATCTGTTGTATGTTTTTAGATTTGAGGTTCCATGAGGCTTGCAATTAATATCTTATAACTCATTATTTTAAACTGATGACAATTTAACATTGATTGTATAAACAAACAAAGTAAAAAATAAGCAAAAAGAAAGCTAATAAAACTCTATAATTTTGTTTCTCTGTTTTGTAACTTTTGTTGTTTCTATTTATACACTATTGCGCTGTCTTGAAAAGTTCTCATAGTTATTATTTTTTAACATTTCATCTTCTCATCTTTCTACTTAAGATATGAGTAGTTTATACACCACAATTACAGAGTCATAATATTCTGTGTACTTACTATTACCAGTGAGTTTTGTATCTTCACATGGTTTTTTATTGCTCATTGATATCTTTTTCGTTCAGGTAAAAAAAAAAACTCCCTTTGGCATTTCTCATAGGACAGGCTGATGATGAAATCTCTCAGCTTTTGTTTGTCTGGGGAAGTCTTTATTTCTTCTACATGTGTGAAGGAAATTTTCATCAGGTATGCTATTTTAGGATAAAAGTTTTCTTTCTGTCAACACTTTAAATGTGTCGTGCCACTCTCTCTGAGCCTGTAAGGCTTCTACTGAAAAGTCTGCTGCTAGACATATTGGAGCTCCATTGTATGTTATTTGTTTCTTTTCTCTTGCTGCTTTTAGAATCCTTTCTTTATTCTTGACCTTTAGAAGTTTGATTATTGAAGGTTGTGAGGTAGCCTTCTTTGGGTTAAATCTGCCTGGTGTTCTATAGCTTTCTTGTACTTGAGTATTGATATCTTCCTCTAGATTTGGGAAGTTATTTGTTATTATCCCTTTAAATACACTTTCTACCTCTATCTCTCTATCTCCTTTTTAAGGCCTATAACTCTTAGATTTGCCCTTTTGAGGCTATCTTTTAGATCTTGTTGATGTGTTTTACTCTTTTTTATTCTTTTTCTTTTGTCTCCTCTGACCATGTATTTTTAAATAGCCTGTCTTCCAGCTTATTGATTCTTTTCTCTGCTTGATCAATTCTGCCATTAAGAGAGTCTAATGCATTCTTCAGTATGTTAACTTCATTTTTCAACTCTAGAATTTATACTTGAGTATTTTCAATTATTTCAATTTCTTTGTTAAACTTATCTGATAGGATTCTGAATTCCTTCTCTGTGCTAGCTGGAATTTCGTTGAGTTTCCTCAAAACAGCTATTTCAAATGTTCTGTATGAAATGTCAAATATCTTTCTCTCTCCAGGATTGGTCCCTGGTGCCTTATTTAGTTCGTTTGGTGATGTCATGTTTTTCTAGATGGTCTTGATGCTTGTAAATGTTCACCAGTCTGGGCATTGAAAAGTTAGGTAATTATCATAGTCTTTGCAGCCTGGGCTTATCTGTACCCATCCTTCTTGGGAAGGCTTTTCAGGTATTTAAAGAGTCTTAGGTGTTGTGATCTAAGTTTTTGGTCACTGCAGCCATATCTGCATTAAGGGACTCCTCAGGCCAAGTAACACTGTAGTTCTTGTAGACTCGTAGAAGTACTGCCTTGGTGGTCTTGTATAAGATCTAAAAGAATTCTCTGAATTAGCAGGCAAAGACTCTTGTTCTCTTTCCTTACTTTCTCCCATACAGAGACTGTCTCTCTCTGTGTGAGCTGTGTGGAGCTGGGGGAAGAGCGACACCAGCACCCCTGTGGCTACCACCACTGGGATTGTACTCAGTCTGACCTGGAGCCAGCACAGCACTGAGCCTTGCCCAAGGCCTGCTGTAATCACTAACTGGCTACTCCCTATGTTTGCTCAAGGACCTCAGGCTTTACCATCAATTGGTGGCAAAGCCAGGCAGTCTTTTGTCCTTCCCTTCAGGGTGGTGGTGAGTTCCCCTGGGCCCCAAGTGGGTCCAGAGTTGTTGTCCAGGAGTCAGGGCCTAGAGTCAGATACCTTAGAAATCTAGATGGCACTCTATTCTACTGCGACTAGGCTAGCAACAAAAACACAAGACAAAGTTTTTCCCACTCTTCCCTCCCCTTTCCCTAGGCAGAGGGGTCTCTTGCCATGTTCACCACTACCACGGGCCTGTGCGCAATACTCCCAGGCTACCACCAGTGTTCCCTTAAGACCCAAGGGCTTTTCAGTCTGCTTGTGGTGAATGCTGCCAGGCCTGGGACTCTATTTTCATGGCAGTGAGCTCTCCTCTGGCCCAGGGTAGGTCCAGAAATGCTTTCCAGGAGCCAAGGTCTGGAATTAGGGACGCCAAGAGCCCTCTTGGTACTCCTTCCCACTGTGGCCTAGCTGGTACCTAAGCTGCAAGACAAAACCCCTTTTATTCTTCCCTCTCCTTTTCTCAAGCAGAAGGAATCTCTTCTCATAGCCACCACTTCTGTGAATATGCTGGGTCACACCTAAAGCCAGCATGTCTCAGAGTCTTAACCAAGCCCCTGGTGTATACCACCTGGTTACTGCTGCTGATTATTCAGGGTTCAAGGACTCTTTAGTCAGCAGGTGGTGAATCCTGCCCGGAATAGTTCCTTTTCTTAGAGGCAACAGGTTCCATCCTAGCCCAGGGTTTGTCTAGAAATGTCATCTGGAAGCTAGGTCCTGGGAAGGGGGACTTGCAACTCTGCCTGCTGCCCTACCTACCATGGCCGAGCTGATACCCTAGTTTTAAAACAAAGTTCTCTTTACTCTTCCCTCTCCTCTCCTTTCCTCAAGTGAAAAAAAGGGGTCTCTTTTGGAACTATGAGCTACACTGCTTGGGACTGGGGAAGGGGGAGGAAAAGTACTCCCTTAGCTGCTCTGGCAGGTGTCTCACTAGGTTACATGCCCTCCAAATCCACTGGCTCTGAGCACAGCATAGCACTTAGACTTGCCTAGGAATTGCAGGCTTTATGGCCTAGACTGCCTTTCAAGTTTATTTAGATCCCCATAGCACTTTACCCCCTGGCAGTGAGGCTTCCCAAAAAGCAAGCTCCAACTGCTAGGATGGGTAATTCCCCTCTGGCTAGGCCTGGTCTAAATGCTCCCTCTGTGGGCATTGGCTGAGTTCTGCCCCATGTAGCTTTCCTCTGTGACAGCACAACACTGGGTTCCAGTGCAAAGTTTTACAATTGCTGCACTCTTCCCCGCCAAGCACACAGATTCTCTTTCCATGCCATGCAGCTGCTGCTGTGGGGTGGGAGAGGGGTGGCGTCAGCAATTCACAGTTGTCTTTCCTACCCTCTTCACTGCCTTTTTCAGCGATATGAAGTTAAAACCAGGTACTACCATCTCTCAGCTGATGTTTGGTTCTTATGAAGCTGTTTTTTTTGTGTGTAGATAGTTGTCAGATTTGGTGTTCCTGTGGGGAGGATCATCGATGGAGGCTTCTCTTCGGCCACCTTGCTCCACCTCCTCGAGATCTTTTCTGACATCACTGTAGTCTCTCGAACTGCCCCTACCCACAGTGGTCTCTCTCTCTTCCTCTAAAGTGTGTATCAGCTATTGCACTTATTCTGACATATAGAATACATAGCTAGTCATCCATGAATATCTGTGTACTCCCCAGGTAGGAAGTGAGTCCCATGAAGAGGGCTGAATTTTCTACCTTTTTCTCTTTCCAAGGTATAGAATTTGTCACCCAAGCAATAAAAAATGCATATGGATGATAGTGATGACAAATATTAATAGTTGACTTAAGGATAGATGATACACAAAAAGGAAAAGACAAATGGACAAATAGAAAAGAAAGGCACGGGGTAACTGATATATACCTTGAAAAATCCTCAACTACATACATGAACAACAACAATATCAATTACAAAAACCACAAAACAATGCATGGGAAATAAACACCAAAGCCAAGAAGACACTGACAATCTGGATTACCCAATGACATTTTCTCCTTCTTTCTTCCATGTATCCCTGTTCTCTCCCTGCTCTGTAACCAAGTTTCACACATGGTTAAGAGAATTACCTACACTTTCTCAATTTTTCCATTAGGAACTTGCGATACCTTTATAATAAAATACTTATTTTATTTCATTTGACTTACAAGAGTAATTACATGGACATTGTAAAAACCAGAAAATACAGTACTTGGAGCGTAAGGTAAGAACTGAACTTTTCTTTTAACTAGGAAATTTATTTGACAAAATCTTAATGACATATTTGAAGGTTTTAAATAAAAAATAACTATCTGCAATGTAGTCAAAAGTGTCTTTGAATATCAGTTAGGATACCTGGATGATGGCTCAAACTCTACCACTAAGTAGTTCTGTCAAAAGTTATTGAACATTTCCTGGGTTTTTGTTTTACAGATTTATTGTGGTATAATTGACAAGTAAAATTACATATATTTAAGCTGCATAACTTGATGATTTGACATATGCATACATTGTGAAATAATCACCACAACCAAGGTAATTAACATGTTTGTTGTCTCACATAGTTACCATTTTCTTTTTCTTTTATTTTTTTCTGGTGAGAACACTTAAGATTTAATTTCTTAGCAAATTTCAAGTATACAATGCAGCATTGTTAATTTCAGTCACCATGCTGTCGGCGGATCTCCGGAACTTAGCCATCTTGCATAACAGAAACTTTGTACCCTTTAACTAACATCTCAACATTTCCCTTGTCCCAAGCTCCTGGCAACCATCATTCTACTCTCTACTTCTATGAGTTTGACTATTTCAGATTTCATGTGTAAGTGAGATCAGACAGTACAGGTATACTTTGGAGATATTGTGAATTCAGTTCACACCACTAGAATAAAGAAAATATTCCAATAAGTTTGTTTGTTTCCCAGTGCATATGAAAGTTATGTTTACATTACAATGTGGTCATATTAAATATACAATAGCATGTCTAAAAATAATGTACACACCTTAATTTAAAAATACTTTATTGCCAAAAAGTGCTAATGAACATCTGAGCATTCAGTAAGTAATCTTTTTGCTAGTGGAGGGTTTTGCTTTGATGTTGATGGCTGCTGACTGACCAGAATGGTGGTTGCTGAAGGATTGGGTGGCTGTGGCAATTTCTTAAGATGACAATGAGATTTGTCATATCAGTTGACTGTTCCTTTCATGAAAGTGTTCTCTATAGCAAGCAATGCTATTTGATAGCATCTTACTCACAATAAAACTTCTTTCAAAATTAGGGCCAGTCCTCTCAAACTCTGCCACTGCTTGATCAACTAAGCTTATGGAATATTCTGAATCATTTGTTGCCATTTCAATAATATTCATAGCATCTTTACAAGGAGTAGATTCCATCTTAAGAAACTACTTTTTTTTGCTCGTTTGTAAGAACCAACTCCTTGTCTGTTCATGTCCATCATTAGTTGCATCAATTCTGTTACATCTTCTGCCTCCACTATTAATTCTAGTTTTCTTTGCTATTTCTACTATATCTGTAGTTACTTCCTCCATTGAAGTCTTGAACCCATCGAAGTCATCCATGAGGGCTGGAATGAACTTCTTTCAAACTCCTGCTAATGTTGATATTTGACATCTTCCCATAAATCACAAATGTTCTTAATGGCATCTAGAATGGTGAGTTTTTTTCCAAGAAGATTTTAAGTTTATTTTGCCCACATCCATCATAAAATCACTATGTATGGCAGTTGTAGCCTTATGAAATGTATTTCTTAGATAATAAGACTTGAAAGTGAAAATTACTCCTTAATCCATGGGTTGTGGAATGGATGTTGTATTAGCAGGCATGAAAACAACATTAATCTTCTTGTACATTTCCATCAGAGCTCTTGGGTGACCAGGTGCATTGTCAATGAATGGTAATTTTTGAAATATGTCTTTTTTTCTAACGAGTAAGTCTAGGAAGTTGGCTTTAAAACATTCAGCAAACCATGTTGTAAACAGATGTGCTGTCATCCAGGCTTTGTTGTTCCATTTAGAGCACAGGCAGAGTAGATTTAGCATAATTCTTAATGACCCTAGGGTTTTGGAGATGGTAAATGAGCACTGGCTTCAGCTTAAAAGTCACCAGCTGCAGTAGCCCCTATTAAGAGAGTCAGCCTGTCCTTTGAAGCTTTGAAGACCATCATTTACTTCTCCTATCTAGCTATGAAAGTACTAAATGGCATCTTCTTACAAAAGAAGGCTATTTTGTCTACATTGAAAACATGTTGTTTAGTTTTATTAATAATTATCTTAGCTAGATCTTTTGGATAAGTTGCTGTAGCTTCTATTTAGCACTTACTGCTTCACCTTACCCTTTTATGTTATGGAGATGGCTTCTTTCCTTAAAACTCATGCATCAACCTCTGCTAGCTTTAAACTTTTCATCTGTAGCTTTCCCACCTCTCTCAGCCTTTTGAATTGAAAAGAATTATGGCCTTGCTCTGGATTATGATTTTTATTAAGGGAATGTTGTGGCTGGTTTGATCTTCTATCCAGACCGCTAAAACTTTTTCTCTATCAGCGATAAGGCTCTTTTGCTTTCTTATCATTTATGTGTTCACTAGATAAGCGCTTTTAATTTCCTTCAGGGACTTTTCCTTTGCATTTGCAACTTGGCTGTTTGGCAAAAGTGGCCTAGGTTTTGGCCTGTCTCGGCTTTTGACATGCCTTCTTCACTAAGCTTAATAATTTCTAGCTTTTGATTTAAAGTGAGATATGTGTGACTCTTCCTTTCACTGAGAGGCCATTGTCGGGTTATTAATTGGGCTGATTTCAATATTATTGTATCTCAGAGAATAGAAAGGCCACAGGAAAAAGAGAGAGATGAGGGAATAGCTGATCAGTAGAGCAGGGAGAACACACACAACATTTATCAATTAAATTTGTCATCTTATATGGGTATAGATTGTGGCACCCAAAACAATGACAGTGGTAACATCAAAGATTACTGATCATAGATCAACATAACAGATATAATAATAATGAAAAGTTTAAAATGTTGTGAGAATTATCAAAATACGACACAGAGACATGGAGTGAGCGTGTGCTATTGGAAAAATGGTACCAATTGACTTGCTCCATGCAGGGTTGCCACAACTTTTCAGTTTATAAAAAATGCAACATGTGTGAAGTGCAATAAAAAATGCAATATGTGTGAAGTGCAATAAAGCAAAACACATTAAGGTGAGGTATGCCTGTATTTGTTCTTCTGTTTCTAGCTTTTTTCACTTAGCAAAATGTCCTCCAGGTTCATCTGCATTGTTGCAAATGGTGGAATTTTCTTCTGTTTAAGGACTAAATAATATTCCATTGTATACATACCACATTTTAAAAAATCCATTCATCCATTCACAGACACTCAGATTGCCTCCACGTCTTGACTATTGTGAATAGTGCTGCAATAAACACAGGAGTGCAGATATCTCTTCAAGATGCTGATTTCATCTCCCTTGGGTATATACTCAGTAGTGGGATTGCTGGGTTACACAGCAGTTCTATTATTACTTTGCTGAAGAACTTCCATATCATTTTCCATAGTGGTTGTACTAATTTACATTCCCACCAACAGTGTACAAGAGTTCCCACATCCTTGCCAATACTTGTTATCTCTTGTCCTTTCGATGGATAGCAACAGGTGTGAGGTGATAAAACATTTATGTTCCCAAAATGCATTTCATTTTAACTGTGATAAAAAGTTGAGAGTGTCTCCTACATTAATTTTCTGTGATCTGACAAATTTAAGTACTTAACTCTTATAGAATTTCATAGGATCTTGGATCTGCCCTTTTTACAACACTCTTCCTTCAAAAATGAATGGAATAAAAAAGAAGTGAGAAAATACACTTATTCATAAAAACATATTAGATGTTATGAGGTAAAGAGACATGTAATAATGGCTTTTCTCACCCAAAGAAGATGAACAAATATGAACAGAAACAAATTTTGACTTATTAACTTATTTCCTGAAAGACCTTCAGGTTAGATATTTTTCTCCATCCCATCATGCAAGGTTAGCATTATGTGGGAAGCTCTTCAAGAGTCTAGTTCGCTGTAGTTTTCAAGGGTGAAGATAAATGTTTATGTAACTCCACCTGTAGAATCGTTAGTTTTGAGTCCAATTAAGTCAGATGCTTCACGAAGTCTATTTTTTCCCCTTTCCTTTGAAATGAGATAATGGATGTGGAAGTTTTTAACACAGTGCTTACAGCAGAGCGGGTACTCAAAAAACATTTTCTTTTTTCCTTCCCTCCTTCATTTAATTTGCAGTATTTTAGATTTAAATTGCCATAAAATGGGAATTCATAATATACCATTTTAGAAATCATCATAGTTCATCAATTCTTTGAAGCATATTTTAAAAATTTTGCTGAAATTGTGAAATCATTTTTAACTGCCGCTGGCCAGGCAGCTGTCATGATCTGGTTGCTAATGCCTGTAAGTTGTGCATCAAAACTCTGAGAGTCGGTGTCACCAGATTGGAAAAAAGTCTCAGAGACAAAAGTTGAGCATGCTTTCAAAAAAAATGCTACATCATCAACACAAAGGATGGCTGTGTCGAAAGACATGGACATTAATAATGCTCAGTAAAACATTCATAATTTCAAATTCTGAATGTAAACAAATTTGGGAATACTTTAACCTATTTATTTCTGTCATATTTTCCTTTTATATATGTACAAGAGTGAAATTGGAGGGAGACAGTCTAACTGAGTTTAAAATGATTCTTTGGATTAATTGAAAATAAAAAAATAAGGGATAAGAAAGCATTATGTCATAACTGACCACATTTTTTATTTTAGTGGTATATAAAATAAACGTGTATTTGGGTTGACATTATTTTACAGTAGATGAAATATAATAATTCCACTTATCTTTGAAAACAAATTATCTGTGGGTTAAGGTCTTTAGGAAAATCTCTTATCCAAAGACATGGCCAATATTTATGCCATCTTGTTCTAACATAGGACAATGGCAAAAATTATACTAATGACTAATAATTTAGGAAAAAATAATGACACTTGTAAAAAACAAACTGACCATGTGTCCCCGTCTCCTCTTAGTGCTATGTCCAGGTTCCAGACAAGCTTATGAGAAATTAACTACCATGAAGAGGCCTGAACAAAATAGTCTGAATTGTGAATTTCTTTTTTTGGTGGGGGGGATGGGGGTCTCACTTTGTCACCAGGTTGAGTGCAGTGGCATGACCTTGGCTCACTGCAACCTCTGCCTCATAGGCTCAAGTGATCCTCCTACCTTAGCCTCCTGGGTGCCTGGGACCACAAGTACAGGCCATCATGCCCAGCTAATTTTTTATATTTTTTGATAGAGACAGGGTTTCACCGTGTTGCCCAGGCTGATCTCAAACTCCTGAGCTCAGTCAATCCACCTGCCTTGGCCTCCCAAAGTGTTGTGATTATAGGTGTAAGCCACCGCACCCAGCCTGAATTTCCGATTTTTCACACTTGCTTCCTATAACACTATGGCACCTTGCCTCGAGCATATAAAGTGATGGATAAATAACAGAGGTCTTCTATGTCAGAGTGTTCAAATTCAGGAAATAATCATCAGTGGCTGTAGATATAGTTTAAATGTTCATTGGAAAGCACACCTATTCTTTGATTAATTATGTTGTAGTTCTGGACATGTGGCTGGTAGTGTGAGAAAATCTGTATTAAGCCTGCCTTCAGAGTTTCTCAGTGGAGGTTCTCTGGTGAGCCTGTTTTTCTAGGGAAATAGGAGGGTAGACATCTGGAAATGTGTTCTATTCAGCAGAGGCTTGAGTATTTCCAATATGGCCTCTCCATTTTACTTTGCCTGTTATTCGAAATGCTCTATTCCTGCAAATGTGGGCCCATACTAATTTTTATAGCTGGTTCAATTTTTCAGAATATAATAAATTGCTCTTCAAACTCACGTTTTAAGAATTTCTAATGAATAGCAAACTTGCATTCTAGATTCTTCTTTTAATCACAAATGATAGCCACAAAAACAGGGTCATCTGTATACTTGCATGTTTAAATTCTTCTAATATTAGCATTCTTTTCTGTTTTGGATAAACCCAATTTTTCCTGGCTACATAACTGTTTTCTGTCCCCTGTTGACTGTGGTTTCCAATGGAATATAAACCACAAGTTCTGAGTGGACCCAGTAAAAAATGTTTGGTTCTGACTTTACTGGCAAGACATTTAATCAATCAGTAACTTGCCAGGTGATTGGAAAAAAAATTTTTTTGAGCAACAGGAATAAAGTATCATGAAGTATTTGAGCATGTTGATAACAGACATCCTCAAAAGCTACCAAGCATAGGTGATTTAGTTGTTCTAAAATCTTTACTCTTTTTAAATGGAAATTATTTCTATCACTTATAAAAATATCGGGGTTTCTTTTAAACTATATTCATAAAATGACATGATTTAAAGCCCCTGTCATAAGGAAGTTCTTGCAGTGAGGATCACTGTGCACAGTGGGTAAGAACCAAGTCTCCAGAGGTAGGCTGCCTCAAGTTAAATTTGAGTGTGCCTGTGTCACTTTAGGCAAGTTACTTAACTTCTCTAAGTGTCATGTTTCTTCATCTGTAGAATGGAGTTGATAATGATAGCACCTTTCCTGGAGAACCGTTGTTCTTGCACTATTTTATCTCTCTGAGGATACTGAGGCTCAGGGAGGTTAAGCATCCTGCTCAATGGCACACAGGAAGGAGGGGCAGAGTAGAGCTGGGATTCACACCCAACTCCAGCTGACTCTATACCCTAAAGTCCTTTGAGTTACCATGAAGACTCTTAAGATGAGCATGAGGAGACAGGGCATTGGCATATGTGCTATGTAGCCTGTGATCTGTTCCTAACCAGCTCTGTCACCATGACCCAATATGGGAGACATTAATGCCAAAGAATTCCACATGTTACATAACAAATAGGGACCAGCTGAGACTCAGGCAAAGCGTAAGACTAAGTAATTATTTGGCCCTGTGCAGTGTTGCAACCTCCATATCTATTTTTTAAAAAAACTACCCCAGTGTATCCACAAAACAAGAGGAAATCAATTTCACAAAGTAATAAAGCCTCTATATGGTGGCTTTTGATACAAGAAGAGGTGATTTTCAAGCACTTTATTATTAAATCATGATAACTATCATTATCATTCACTCTATACATCCTATATACAATGTGCTCCAAAAAAGAGCTCCAGGCTGGGCACGGTGACTCACGCCTATAATCCCAGCACTGTGGGAGGCTGACGTGGGCAGATCAGGTAAGGAGTTTGAGACCAGCCTGGCCAATATGGTGAAACCCTGTCTCTACTAAAAGTACAAAAATTAGCCAGGCGTGGTTGTGCACACCTGTAATCCCAGCTACTCAGGAGGCTGAGGCAGGAGAATTGCTTGAACCCGGGAGGCAGAGGTTGCAGTGAGCCACCAGCCTGGGTGGCAGAGGGAGACTCCATCTCAAAAAAAAAAAAAAAAAAAAAAAAAAAAAGCTCCAAATACAACTTTGTATATAGGTTGCATTAGGGTGGAATAATAATTATAGTTATCATGATCTAGTAACTTTTAGAGGCACCTTCATCAGTGAGCTCCAACAGTTTCTTGCGAGCAATGATATAAGAATTAAAGTAAAAACAAACTATGTCTATATCTGTATTAATTTGTTATAGCTACTATAACAAAGAACCACAGACTAGGTGGCTTAAACAACAGAAAATTAATTCCTCACCATTCTGGAGGCTAGAAGTCCAAGATCAAGGTACTTGAAGCGTTGGTTTTCTCTGAGGCTTCTGTCCTTTGCTGATAGACAGTCGTCTTCTCCTGTGCCTTCCCATGGGCTTCGCATATCTGTGTCCTAATCTCCTCTTTCTATACGGACACCAGTCACATTGGGTTAGGGCTAGGGCCCACTCATATGACCTCACTTTCCCTCAGTTACCTCTTTAATGTCCTATCTTAAAATACAATCACATTCTGAGGTAGTAGGGGTTAGGGCTTCAACACATGAATTTGGAGGGAACACAAGCCAGTTGAAAACAATATCTATATCTATATTTATACCCACATCTATATCTATGTTTATGGGTCTTACTGAAACCTGAAATAACACTGAAGACTTTTCCTGATCTTATGATGTGACAATGAAAAAATATATATTCCAAGTCTAATTGGCATGTGGCCTCTTAGCACAAACTTATTAAGAATGAGCATTTTCTCAGCCAAGCGTTATCTAATTTCTGGGCTCCTGAGACCGACTGCTCCATTAACGCTGGGAAGGGGAGCATGGCTGGGGGAAGCCACCAAGCTGCTGGCTGGCAGTCAGAATGCCCATGTGGTGTCGGATCTGAAAGGGTGCACTGTGGGCAGCCAGAAAGAGACTGGCACTGTGAGCATCCTCTGGCCTCAGGTCTTTGATTTTCTTTGAGGCATGTCCTAAAGGCTGGGACACTCATCTACACACAAGAGGTGCAGACATGAATGTGGGGCAATTATACACTCCTTTCAAGTGAGCTGGCTGTGCTTAAACTAGAACGTGCAGGATTTTCTTTCTTTCTTTTTTTAAGGAATCAAGTTTATCCAAGAATATGGCATCTTCCCATCCACCTACCTTCCTTCCTTTCTTCCTCCCTCTTCCTTTCTTTGTTTTCTTATCTCCTTCTCTCAATTATTTATAGAGTGAGGGCCTGCTATGCACAAGGCACTCTGCTTGGTCCTATGGGGGATTAAAAGGTGACTAAGAGGCACTCTGCCTTGCATGTTTCATTCTGATAACCTACTCCCTGTTCTGCTGTTGGTTATGCTTTCAGGCATTGCTCTGCTAGTTCTTGGCAAGGCTGAAAGCCACTTCAGCTTACAGCATCCAGACCTTCAAGGTCTTCTGTCCTCCCTGTGGAACTGACAGCACTCCACCTCATCTCTGAGCCACCCACACATCTCCTCCCGCTCAGCCAGTGTCCAAGCTGAAGTTCCTGGCTCCTGACCCCTCTGGTCCGATGATTATTCATTCACTGTCTCTCGCCTCCCAGACTGCTTTATTTTTTTTCCTTTTCTGAGCTGTTCCTTCTGATTCCTCCCACTTCTTCCTCTTCTCATTTTGACTTCTTTCCCAATTCACATTGATCATCTCTGATGAGCCGGCTGAGTGTGAAAAAATAAAGGTTCTAATGATCTGTCTTCCTCTCTGCCCACTGTTGTTTATCCAGGGAGTAAAGACATGCTTCAAGTACTCCTCCCTCAGAGCTGAGCATACAAGAAGGGGTCCCAGACTTATTTTTTCCTTTCCACAACACTCACTCATTCTAAAGTTACTTCTCAATCACTGAACATTAGTCAATATGTTTACTTTTTAAAGTAAACAGTGGGAAGGTTGTGGAGAGTGAATGATGAGGTTCTATAATCTGATTTAAATCTTATCTGCAGGTTATAAAATGTTAAATTCATGTTTGGAATAGAATGCAACACAGGCACATATTCTACTTGAAAATTTTATTCCTACAGTTTAATTTAGTTGGGAAGAAATGGCCAGACCAGCTATTTTTTGAATCACATAGATAGTGTGTCCTGTCCAAACCTGGCAACTCCTGGGATCACTGCCTTCTTCCTCTCCTGCTAATCAAATTCAACCCATTTTTCATGTCCCAGGTAAAGTCTCATTCTTCTAGGAGGGTCGCCTGGGCACCTATGAGCTTCTTGAGGGCCCAGCCCCTGTTTCAGCCACATCTTTGTGGCCCAGAAACAAGTAAAGTCAGGGACTTTGTAGAAGTGTGGGGAATGAATCAAAATGAACAACTTTCTCCAGTGTACTTTCTCTAGTGTACTTAGTGTCCGTGCCACCCATTCAGATATGTCATAATATGCCTTCCAACATTGTTAGTCAGACCCTTTAAGGCTGAATATTTTGTCCTTCCCTCCCAGATGGCCTGTTCCTTGAGGAGGGGGACAGTGCTTCCTTTTTTCTCCATATTGGTCTTCATTGACTAATACGGTGATGGTATTCAGAAATATTGTTGAGTTAAATACTGGTTATTTTTGCTTGACAGCAGTGTCTGTTGGGAACCACATTTAGAAAGCTGATTTTGCAGAAGCCATAATTTTATTGTAAGTAAATCTGCGAGAGGGTTTGGTTTCCATACATTTCAAATGGAAAGTAAATTACCAGCCAATTGATGCTTAGTTTGGTTCAGTCACATTTATTGAGGAATTGCTTTGCACCTGACATCAAATCAGAAAATATTCCTGCCTCATGTGGGTTCAGAGTCCCCAGGGATGTCTTACTGCCCACCTGACCTGGAGATAGGATATAGTGATTGTCCTCATAGCTGGGCACAGATGATGAATGGGCAGTGTATGTGGTCTCAGCCACATGCCTGGACCTTCCTGGGTGGTGCTGTGGACCTGCTGCAGCACCCTCCTGGGTGGTGCTGGATTGCTGTTCCTCCCCCATCCCAGTCCCTCCTCTGGTAGCCAGAATAAATTTTGCAGTAAGTTAGCAGAGTTGATTCCAAAAAATCTGCACTGTGGCATCTCAGGAAACTTCAAACTTATCTGCTTGAGAAATAACTTGCAGAGAGGAAAGGAACTCTGACAAGGCTAATAAAAGGGATTTCGAGCTGTGTTTCAGCAAGCCAGTCACAGAGTATTCACGTGTTAATTCACTGGCGTGTTCCGCGGCAGAAGCACCCCCTCTCTGTCTTCCCCCAGTTCCAACTGTTGTGCTGCAGCAGATTTGGTCTGAGTCTGGGCAGAGCCCCTTTTTATGGAGCAACCCTCCCGATTCGTTACAGCAAGAGTCTGGTGCAAGTGATCCTTGCCTTCCCATCGCACACAAAGGCAAAGAGCTCCTTAAAGGGACCTGCCTGCTGCTCCTTGCAGCTGCAAACCCGTGTCGGTGCAGGCTCAGTAACCCAGGCTTTTGCTCGAGAATGAGTGGGGAGGGGTCTTGAGGAGCCCCCACGTCCTCCCGGAGCGGAGGCGGGAGGGAGCTGACAGTCGGAGTGGATGGAGACCACCAGTCCGCGGGGACCCGCTTGCGATTAGCTGCTTCTTGGGATGCTCCGCGCGCCAGTTGAGCATCCTGCCTGTGGTCCAGGGGATGCTGGCGGCGCATCTTGCGGTAAGCCTGCGCTGATTTGAGCCATCGCCCAGAAGCGAGCCCGCATTCAGACACCGCGGACCGGCTCCGCGAAGGGCTGCGTGCAGTCACCATGAATGCTCAGCTCTAGGCTTCTGTAAAAACCTCCCCACTGCATGGATTTGGCTGTTTAATCAGCCGAGATTACAGCCCGGGAAGATTTGCAAGCCTGATTCTCCCTCCAGCTGCTGTGACAACTTCGGGGCCGTCTGTTTACTTCTCTGGGTCCCCGGGACTCTTTCCGGCATCGCAGCCCCTTGTGCCACTTTGTGGGCTTGACTCGGAAGTCAGCCGCCAGGACTCCTCTGACGGCATCCCCAGGAAGGGGGAGCAAGGAGGGCTTAAAAGAAAAGCAGGACTCCCCCCAACTGCTCAGCCTCTCGTGACTGCCTGTGTTCTGGGGTTCTGAGAGGGACCGTGCGCTGCCTGGGGAAGCAATGCAAGTCTCCATAGCCTGCACAGAGCACAATTTGAAGAGTCGGAATGGTGAGGACCGACTTCTAAGCAAGCAGAGCTCCACCGCCCCCAATGTGGTGAACGCAGCCCGGGCCAAATTCCGCACGGTCGCTATCATCGCGCGCAGCCTGGGGACGTTCACGCCTCAGCATCACATTTCTCTCAAAGAGTCCACCGCAAAGCAGACTGGCATGAAATATAGGTATGCATGTAAGATTCTCTCTGCGCGGGGTATCCAGGTTCTATACAGGTGCAGTGGAGACAGCCCATCGGTTTTGAAAAGTGACTTACTCGTCAGTGGGTTGCTCACTTCAGAATTCTCAGGTGCTTCTAAAATAGCTCCTTAGGGGGATGAATAAACCCAGGGTGGTTGTGTGTGTAGAAGATTTTAAAAAATGTGGCCCATTTTGTATAATTCTAAAGTCCTATGAACATCTTAGGAACTATGTACATTTCAGTACCCAGAAAAAAAACACAACTGCTGGAACTGGTATTTAGATCAGGATAGTTTTTCAATAGCAAATGTGTTTGTTCTATTTTATGATAAAGACTGTAGTTTCTGGGATTATACTATCAGAAATAGTTTCCCATCTAGTACTGCTCTCTTATTTATCTTTTGTTTGTTTTGTTTGAGACAGAGGCTTGCTCTGTTGCCCAGGCTGGAGTGCAGTGGCACGACCTGGGCTCTGTCTCCTGGGACAGAGTCCCCTGGGTTCAAGCGATTCTCCTGCCTCAACCTCCTGAGTAGCTGGAATTATAGGCGCCTGCCACCACACCCGGCTCATTTTTTATGTTTTTAATAGAGAAGAGTTTTCACCATGTTGGCCAGGCTGGTCTCGAACTCCTGACCTCAAGTGATCCGCCCGCCTCGGCCTCCCAAAGTGCTGGGATTACAGGATTAAAACACCGCGCCCGCACTTATTTTTCTTTTGAAAGACCAAGTTAACAAATGCTGTAGAAAGCTTTTTAAAGAAGCTTTCTTGCAGGAAAAACCACCTACAATGGTAAATTAGATTGAATACTGCCATATTTAAGCCTAAATACTGCTTGAAATAAAATGTAGACCTTGTGAAATAAGGAGAAAATGTAAATTGTTGCAGTTCTACTAGTTTCCTCATAAATTTTAAAGCTTCCGCATCCTCTGTGCTGTTTTCCATAGTTGGAATCATCCTGGTAATAGTGGATGCTCTGTCTAATGGGGCATGACTTACATTTGATAAGTAGAAAATTTCATTATTCAATTATGTGACTCCTGCCTCCTCATTACATTTGCTTTGTACCAAGTCCCTCTGACTTTATTTCTGTAAAACTACTCTGCTTCTAGTTTCTAAAAGTGTTTGTGAATGTAGAGGAGAGAAGCTACCAACACATCTTCCAAAAACTTTGGTTACTTCAGTTTGCAGATATGATTTTGTTAATTATCTACATCTAACTAACTCTTGTCTTTGTTAGGAATCAGGTTTTAGGATAGGATGAAGTTAATTAAATTAAAATAATGCATAGGCAACACTGTGTTTCTCATGTGGTGTTGCTGAAATAAAGCATTTAAACCTATTTTTATAAAAGTCGCCCTTGAAAAAAGTTTCTTTGCAGAGTTACAGGAAAGTTTCTCATTGCACAAACGTCAAGCACTATTGTTTTGATATATGTTTGAGCCATTAAGAAAAAACGTCCTTGGGTGGGAAAAAGCAAAACAACCTTAACTAAAGCTCTTTTTGCCCCAGCTACAGTACAAATGTAAGCAGCCTGACTCATTGAAGCACCAGCTATGTAAGTGGCTTTGCTTTTCCTGACATCCCTGTGATGGAGAGAGTGGGGCACCACAGTGACAGTTCTCTAAATGAGACTGTAGTCTTGAGTCCACTGATGTTTTCTACAGCTGCTGCTGGGGCACACACACAGCCCCTGCCCTGTGGACACAGTCCTGCTCTGCATGCATTTCAGCTACTGAGATGGAGATGAGCAGCTGCTTTCCTGGGCAAGGTCCCCAGGAACAGGACCCTCCAGGGTTAAGGCAGATCACAGAAGGTGGTTTAAATTGTGACCTCTAGTACTTTAGCAGCACTATGAACTTTCTTTCTGTAAATCAGAAGAAATACAAAGTAAGATCACTAATTTCTTGAGGCAGAGTTTCATAGTTGCTTGATGATTGTGTTGGAAGAGTTTGCTGTTATGAAGGCCTTTGGAAGTCAGGAGATTTCCTTTAAAGTATTAAGGTTTTTCTGGTGGCGCAGCTCAACTCTGTTGAGTGATAACTCTCTGCTTCCCAAAAGCTCAGGGTGTGAGCAAGGTTCACTTGGGCACCTTTCATTACTGACAACTAAAGACAGTTCTCTAACAAAAAGTTAGCCATCTGGGGTCTTCAGTAGACTTTGTTTCTTAAGGTAACCAAACAAGATGCCTCTTCACGTGTGCTCATATTCCAAGCCACTCCATCTATAACAGTCAGGAGGCTTGCCTGTGTGTGTGAATGTGACTTACTCTTCTGTTTCAGATTCTACTCTGAGTGACCTTTATGAAGGAGATTATGAAATTATGCCAAATGTACACCAAGCTTTCTTAGGGTTAAAAGGGGAAGGAGACTAACTATGTACTTTATAAAAAATGATAGGAGTAACTTTTATTAGCTAAATTATCCTTTTTTACATTGTTTTAGCTAAAATATAATGTGCATATATGGACTATTTGTTAATGATAACAAATAGCAGAAAATACAAAAATAATGCCATAGAATACGGAAGATAATTGGTTTAGGTAAGCCATCTGGAGAATGCCTGAAATAACTAAAATGGAAAGTTAGTGGCTAATTGTGGTCACAATTTCATCCTTGAAAATGGTTTTCATGGGCAGAGCTTTAAAGGGGATCCATAAATCCAATAGAAGCTTTTTAAAAAGTCTTTTTGTGCATTTTTCTGAGGAAAGGGTTTACTGCTTTCAACAGAATTTGAAAATGGTCTACAACTCAAAAATTGTCAAACAGCAATGTTGTTTAATGAAGAGGTACTCATCCATTCAGCATAGTCAACAAATATTTATTGGGCACCTATTCTATATCAGGAAACTCACTCAACTGGTATGCAAATGTGCAGAAGCCAGGTGAAGTCTGGGGCTTATGTACAGGTTGAGGAAACAGACCATAAATAAGAAAACAAACAAGCAAACAAACAAATAATATAATTGTCTATTATAAGACATTCCAAAGAAGTTTTTTTTTTTTTTTTTTGGAGGGGTGATAGTCATGCTTGGTCCAACTTAGTTGATCCATTTTGAAGTTACCAACTCTGCTTCAGTTCCAGAATTAATGATTGCATCTTCGGGCGTGAGTAATTGTGCCCATGTCTGCCACCCATTTTGCTATCCTAGAGACTTCTTTAAGGTATATGGTGCTACCTGGAAGCTGAGGACCTACTTGTGACCCTGATAAATAGGTAGAATGCCTTCTACTTATACAATGCCTTATGATTTTTAAAGCCAACTAATATAACAGCCTAAGGTTACCACCCATTAATCAATAACTAACGAAACTGGGATTTTAGAAAGAATTAATGTATACTTGTGCAAAACATCTGAATTTTGCAAGAATAAAATGCTTAAAGCCACTATTATATTCACACCATCACTGTGTAAGAATCTTGCATAAAACTGGTTATTGTTTGAAGGTGGAAGACAAAAAAAATTTACTAGAACATTCTGGCATTCCAAAGCTACTGTCAGCCCAAGAAAACAAGATCCCACCTAATGTTTATACTGAGGACTATCCTGTAGGTAAATAACACAGGACTTCAGAGGGTTTTTCCTTTCCTTAGAGGTTTTTTTTTTTCAATACAGAATATTTGTATATATTTATGGGGTACATGTGATATTATATATTACATGTGTAGAATGTGTAATGATCAAGTCAGGGCATTTAGGGAACCCATTACCATCAGTATTTATCATTTCTATGTGTTAGGAATATTTCAAGTCCTCTCTTCTAGCTATTTTGAAATATATAATACATTATTGTTCATTATAGTCACTCTACTCTGCTATCAAACATTAGAACTTATTTCTTCTGTATCACTGTATGTCTGTACCCATTAACCAAACTCTCTTCATCCTTTCACTCTTAGAGTTTCATAATTGTGCTTTGTTAGTGCATGAAAGTTCCTTTGTTCTATTTTTGTGTCTATTTTTAATCTCAGATTTTATTACACTGTGTTAGTTTGGTGTACACTCCACTACCATACATGATAGATTTTTCACATGATAGATGTAGGTATATACATGAACCTTTCATCCTAAGAAGAGCAAATCATTCCAAACAGAAGTTAAGGCACATTGGTTTGTTTTCGCTTCTTTGATTGGTTTGTTTTTTGTTTTTTTAAATAACTTTTTAGAATGATCCAGCTACCAGTGTTTGACATGGTCTCAGAGTTTCTGTCATTCAGAATTGAGCACTTTTGTACTGATAACCTTCCTCCTCCTCATTCTGAAATTGTTATTTTAGTTTTAGAACAATTGGAATATGATGGGCCCAATTTCATTGTAATTTCACTAAAAACTTCAATTTTTCCCCCATTTTTTAAGTTAACTACACTTTACCATTAAAATTGTTTTTGAAATAATTATAAATTCACAGAAATTTGCACAGAAAAGAAGTACAGGGAATTTCCATAGGCCCTTAATTTCCCCAGTGGTAAACATCTTGCTTAACGACAGCATGATAGCAAAACTAGGAAACTGATGATCCATATGGATTGGTACAATCTGTAGGATTTATTCCAGTTTTACCAGTTATACATGTATTCATTTTTGTCTGCATGTTATATGCCTATGTATTTTTTATCACATGTATAGATTTGTGTAACCACCACCACAATGAACAATCAAAATTGTTCCATCATCACAAAGCTCCCTCATACTATCCATTTATGACCACATTCACTCCCTCTTCTCCGATTTCTAACCTTGGGTAACCACTAATTTTCAAGTCATCTCTATAACTTTATTGTTTCAAGAATATAAATGGCATAATACAATATGTATTGAGGTTGGCTTTTTTTTTTTTCCCCCACTCAGAGGGTTTATACAGGGAAGTGGTGAAAAAGAATCTTGTAGTGGTAAAAAGAGATTGGAATATGGCTCCATGGAGGGTAAGCTATTTAGACACGAGGGAACATCAGCAATGGAGGGACTGGTAAGGATTTTTAAGCAAGATGTCTGCTTACAAAGTTCTGTTAAGAAAGGATTAATTTGGCAGTTGTTCCCCCCGCAAAAAATCTAAGAGTTGTAGCTATGGAATAAGAAAATTTATGTTAAATTCCATGGCACTCTCTGTTTTCCTATAGAGAGTCAGGACTGTATGCAAAAGACTCAGACCAGATACCAGATGCCTTTCCCATGCCATTCCTTTCACAGCCTCTTTATTAAAGCACATGTCACAGTCACCATTCTTTACCTCCCACGAATGGTGGGTAGTTTTTGAATTAAAACAATTCAAGTGAAAGATCAATCTTGTCAGCCCATTATGTAAAAGGCACTTTGTGTGTGTGTGTGTGTGTGTGTGTGCGCTCGTGTGCGTGTGTGTGTGCATGCAAGTCTCCGTATGGGGAAAAGTGGGAGGAAATAGGTGGGCTGAAGAGGAGGAAAAGGAGAGTCAGCTCTGTGGCTGTGTTTCAAACAGAAATATTTGATTTTAGTCCAGAAAAAAAGAGCAGTTTGGTTATTTGAAATGCCAAATTGCTTGGTTTATTTTTGGTTTTTGTTATTGTTTTTTGGTAAAGAATATCGTTGTCATTTCCACTGACACCCATGGGTATGGGCTTTCCTCTCTGCCTCAAAGTAAAATGGTGAGAATGGGGAGGTGGAGAAGCCTTCCTAAAAATTAGTTGCTGATTCAATCTCATAGAGTTTATTCCACCTCTGCAAGGCAGCAGTCAGAAGTCTGGCATCCATGGGATGGTGAGAAAATGGTAGGAGGGGAGGGAGCCTCCTGGAAGTTATTACGCAAACATTGTTCCAGTTCTATGGTTCTGGAAGTGTGTGTGGGGGCTGTGGGGCTGTGTGTGTGTGTGCGCGCGTGCACGCATGTGCGCACGTGCACGTGAAGGAGTCTGAAGAGTTTCCGGAAATGGCCAGTTTTCTAGCTGCAATCTTCAATTTGGTTGTTACACATGGAGTCCTTAATCTCACATCCACTCAATGATCCTCTTTAGAAGTATACTTATTTTAAAGAAATTCTGTTTTAAAAAATTCTGCAAACATTATGGTAATTTGAGAAATGTTCTGAGAGGAGAAAAAAATTCCATCACATTCAAAAGGAAAACCAGATTCCTAAATTTCACTTTGATTTTTAAAATTTCTTTCATCAAATTCGTAGTCTATCTTCAGTACATCATTTTATGAACAGTATGAGATTTGGATTCAGTGAATTTGATCAAAATATAGGACTCTTAATTGCTTTGAGTATCCTTTAAAAACTTTTTTAGGAGAGAAAACTCTCTTACGAGAAGAATTCAGAAGCATCAATTAATTCATACTTTTTTCTTGAAGAATGTCAAAGCCATTCAGATAAATAGCTATTAGGCATCATAAGAAGATTTGATGTTGCAAGTTAATCATATTGAATGCTTAAAAACATTTTTGTAACCAGTTTTTCATGTTTTTAAGAATGAGAAATAGAGTGATTGAGTCTGAAGAATTCAAGGCAAAAGTTCTTTAAATTTTCATTTCAATATTGAGAATTAGTAATACTATGTGATCACTAGAAATAAGAGAGTTAGCAATGGTTGGTGAGGGAACTTAAGATGCCATCTAGTACAGTCACTTTTTTTTTTTTTTTTTGTGAGACAGAGTCTCACTCTGTCGCCCAGGCTGGAAGTGTAGTGACGCAATCTCGGCTCACTGCAAGCTCTGCCTCCCGGGTTCATGCCATTCTCCTGCCTCAGCCTCCCGAGTACTTGGGACTACAGGCGCCCGGCACCACGCCCAGCTAATTTTTTGTATTTTTAGTAGAGACGGGGTTTCACCGTGTTAGCCAGGATGGTCTTGATCTGCTGACCTCGTGATCCGCCGGCCTCGGCCTCCCAAAGCGCTGGGATTACAGGCGTGAGCCATCGTACCCAGCCATTCACTTTGTTTTATACAGATTGGCTAGTTCCTTCGTCAGAGTTACCCAGTAAGCTGGGCAGAGGCACAAGGCCAAACTGAGGTCCTGACTCCAAGGGCAGAGTTCCTTATGCTCCTTTCGCTTCCACATTGCAGCTTCTTGGGTAGGCCCCATTTTTCAACACAGGAAAGAAGCACAGCACATGAAACACTTCTAGACAGGACAATCCCCTTCTCTACATATGCACAATTTGGAGCCCAAGCTCTTATCTCTGGAAGAAGCAAAGCCATGCTGTGTGCTGAGAGAGCCAGACCAGCTTTCTCTAGCTCCTGCAGAGCTGTAAGGACCCCACAGTGCTGCCACAGAGGCTCTCCACTGATACATATTCTCAAGTTGGACATAAATCAACTTCCAGATGATAGCGTGCTTAGCATCACAGTGTCTAAAGCACAGGCTTCTCAGGAAGAGATCTACAAAACCATGGGCACAGATGACTGAACAATGCCACATGTCAACACTGGACAGGAAATGCTCATTTGGGCATTCTGTGCTGAACATACTTAACTCTCCTGCATGCATTTAGAGATTACTTTGAAAGCTTGCTCCTGAAAGTCGGAATCAAAATACATTTAAAATTCCTTACTGCAGGTTGATTTTCATTTACCCAGATTGGAAACCAAAACAGAAGCCCAGCAGTGATTTTTTTTTTCTTGGAATCGACAGCTAGGGAGGACTCTGAGAGCATTCACACAGGCCATCTGGTCTAGCCCTCATGAGAAATCTGTCCTGTTTTTCCAATTTGCACTGTGCAGCAACTACTTGTAAAGGCCTCTGAAGAAATATTGTGTAATCTTTCACAGCAGTCATGAAAAAATTTGGCTCTTCTTTTTGAGAATCGGAATCATTCATTAAGCTCTAAAGTCCCCAGAGGAAGTGATAAGGTGAGGGTTTTCAGAATTGTTGTCTATTGCCTGGACTCCAACAGTCAAGTCAGGGAGGAAAATGAGTATAAAAGATTGAAAAACAAGAAACCAAGGGCACAGCAACAAGACAAGGGAGGCACATGTGGCATACAGAGGACTCCCACTTCCTTCTGATACCTGGGGAGGGAGATTCTCTCCCATTCTCATCCTAGCACGTCTTCATCAGATCTGGCCTGACTGTTCTACTACGAAACCATCCAAGAGTCAAAAAATACTTCCCCATCACAAAGTTCCTCTTTGCAGTTGACTCGGCTTCTTTAAAGCTGCACGGATAACTTCTTGTCCTGTCCTCTGTTGACATGAAAATGAGCTACCTACAATTTTCTGCCTCATATGGTTGGTGGTACTTGAAAACCATTACTACGACTCAGCTTCCTAATTTCCAGAATGGTTCCAGCCGTTTTCTCCTAGATTTCATTTTCTGATTCCCAACTGTAACTACAACTCTCATTCAAACCCTCTACACGATGAATACCTCTTCTTTGAGTCATTCAGTGCTGGATACAATTCCAAGTCAAAGTCTAGACTTTTCAGTATAGAATAGCAAGATTGCCTAATAACAGAAACATGCTATGTCCTTTTGCCTGCATGCCCTGGTCATGCTTCCTGTTTTCGAAGAAAAAAAAATGTTTTTCATGTTTTGAATCATTCTATGAAACAATTTCTGTAAAACATTTAAAAAATCCTGACCTATTTATTAGAGTAATGGGGGATGACTATGCTGACACATAGCAATTCTTATGAGATATCAACTCGAAAAATTATAATGGCGACAGTTGAAGTTTCTTGGGTTAAAGAAATATGAAAAGGCCAAATTTGACACATAGGTTTCAATGACAGTTGAGTATCCAGGTAGAAAAGCTAACAACTTGTACTGTGATTAATTTGCTTTCTGATATATTCTTATAGAGAATTTATTTTTAACATAGGAGGTTTAAATATAAATGCAACTGTATATGACTTCTATGATTAACAAGAAAAGTTTTCTGTATGGGTAATTAACATCTTCCAGGAGAATGCCCATGGAGGGGCTCAACTCCAGAAATTACAAGCACAGAGCTCCTCGTGATTAGTTCGCATCTACTGGAAAGCCCATCTGGTTTAACAGAGCTCTTATATAAGAAATGCAAGATTTTTCCTGTGGAACACATGCTAATAAGCTTCCTCTTTTTCATTAGCTTCCTCTTTAAACTAGGTTTTTGTGTTTTTTTTTTTTTTTTTTTTTTTAAATGTCTGGCCTGAGACCACAACAAGAAGCTTGTTATAAAAATCAACTGCGTAAATAACATGGCTTTAACGAATGCTACTCTCTCTCAACTCAAGAATCAGCAAAGAATTCCTCTGAGGCATTTGAGGAAAATAAACCTTTTGACTCACTACTCAATTTCCTACCTGTATATGCACAAGCACATCTGCGTGATGGTGTCTGTGCATTTACCTTAAAAAACTGAAAATGCTCAGAAGAAATCTTAGCAGCCTAATTTCAGAAGGTTTCATCTTGATGAAGAACATATTTATTTCATTTTAATGAAGAGAAAATAAATGAACTGCTACTCTAAAGAGACCCAAATAGAAAGAAGGAGTTGGGAAAGCCATGGTCTAACATACAATGTCTCACTCAATAATGGCTTATATTTCATTTCCAAGGAAGGAGTTTAAGGTTTCACTTTCACTCAAATACAGTTTCTCCAGAAGCGATCTTTTGGAAATCAGGAGGCTTGGATCTTAGTTCATAAAAGTTCGGGATAATTCCTTAATGAGAAAAACAAGTGGACATTTGCCAGAGAACTCCAAATTTCACCTGATATTTTTTCCTGAGGGCTTCAGCAGGACCTTCTGTGGGTTCTGTTTCAAAATAAGAGGTGATTTTTTACAAGGGGGCACAGCAAGTATCCTTAAGAAGCAAAGCTATAAATTTCACACTGTATTATTTCCTCTTGCTGTTAATAACAGATTTTCACAAAATTAGTGTCTTAAACTAACACAAAAGTATTCTTTTGTAATTCTGGAGGTCCAAAGTCTAAAATTAAAGTGTCAGCAAATCTCCTTTCCTCCAGAGGCTTCTGGCTGGAAATCCACTTCCTTGGCTTTTTCGGCTTCTAGAGGTTGCCTGCATTCCTTGACTCTTTCCTCCATCTTCAAAGCACATCACTCCAACCTCCAGTTCTGTCTTCACATCTTTTTTTCTTACTTTGATTCTCCTGCCTGCCTCTTAAAGGACTGCTGTGACAACATCGAGCCCACCTGGGTAATCCAGCAAAGTCTCCTCACTTCAGAATCCTTAATTAATTCCACCTACACAGTCCCTTTTACCATAGAAGGTAATATGTGCGCAGGTTCCAGGAATTGGAACATAGACGTCTTTCATGGGCCGTTATACAGCCTGCCACCCATATCATGCAAAAAGTGTTATATGGGAGAGGGGAGAGTTAAAGGAACCCTAAAATATCTAGCATCAGATCCCCATCACTTTTTCTACAATGTAAGACTTGTTCAGGTGAAGCAAGCCAGCAAAAAGAATAATAGGATCATTGGAAATGCTGTATGGTGGGGATTTTCTCTGAGTAAGGCTATAGCTTGGGTTTTGAATCAGAAATAAAACTCTCATTTACATTGTGTGGCTACAGTTTGGTAAAGTCTTGGCCTTTGCAATTAATATTACAGCAGCTACTATCTGAATCTGCTCTGCTTCCCTCAGCCCCTCACTAACACCTATGGGAGTATCTCTTTTTGCTTTTTTTTGTTGTTGTTGTTCTTTTTTTGTTACCAAGACCTAAGTAAGTACAAACTAGATTAAGGGGCGAATATTAATTGAAAATCAATGGAGAGCCACAAAGACCAAGCTGTAATTAAAATGCTCATGACTTAAAAAATATATCTACCTCCAAATTTCATGACTGTAATCAGTGAGATACAGGAATAGAACTTCTTTCTAGCACTTGGGATCATGGGAGATGAAGCAGCGCATTCCCAGTGCATCTGGGAGGCTCTGTTCACATCACAGAATAGACCTTAACCCTTCCATAAAACTCACGCTGTCCCTGCTTTGTTCACATTGTCATAGCAGTGTCGTGGAGGAGAAAAGAAGGAGTTTATTATGACACACATTTTCAAATCTTTTAAATCTGATGCAGTTTCACCTCTGTGAAGTTCTGTCTCACACACCAACACCTGGGTGTTCCCTGGTTCTTTCCAAAGACCTACAGCTCTCCTATCACTCCCTAGAATACTGGGCTTTGAAGGTTATACTCTTGATTTCAAATCATTTAAGTCTATATACTGTCTTCTGGCACACAAGCAAAAGTACCAGATTGCATTACATCTGGGGAGAAATATTAGTGGTTACAAATCAAAGTGAGTTAGGAAAAGGGTTTTCTTGGAATTCAGAAATCAGGAGAATCGAGAGTTAAAACTCAACCTTTGCCTATAATTTAATTTCTTGTGGCCAGATATTGTTTCCTGGAGGCTGTAAGAGACACCATGCTTGAATAAGATGGAAATGAGGAAATGGCCCCTGGGGGACCTTGCTGATTGTGAACTCTGCTACCACCCTGACATAGAGTCTGGGAAGCAAAGCATGGGTTAGAATGCAATAGTGAAGGAAGTCATTCTAAAACAGGGACAGGAGGATATTGCTCTAGAACCCCTCACAGGGCTAGGTAACTCCACATGCACTTTCAACTAGGTGGCGTCATCTTTATATAGGCAGGGCAGTGTATTTAGAGTGAACAGTGCACATCAAGTCCCTCTAGTACTACATCGAGGATAGTAAGGGGAAGAACCTGACCTACCCTTGCTGCCTTCCAAATTATTATCACCAGGGTCTGTATTCTAACTTAGAAAAGACATTTTGCTTGAGCCTAATGCAAATACAACAATGACAATGTTGGTTCATATTGACAGCAGAAAAGAAAAATAAGCAAATCGAAGTCTGCATATTTATTCTGCAGATGGATTCTGCCTGATTACAAGTCATTGATGACCATTAATGAAGCAAATGTGATGAGGTTAGTGTTTTACAATTTCATTTCTTAGCAGAAAGGCAGTACTGTCACGTGACAGTATCACTGAGAAGTATTTGGCCTTTAATAATGATTAGTTTTAGAAATAGAACATTTGTAAAATGTTAGTTTATCATTTTGATTGTTGCTATTCATGCTAAGGATATTAGTACAGTCTCTACTTATTTTGAGATAGAAATACCTTGGGGACAGGGTTTGACAAAAGACAAATGCTAATTATCAGAATGTCTGACTAACATTCTTTGCCAGTAAAATCATTATTTATGCTGATTACCTCATGTCAACATCCAAACCAAGGGATTGAATAGTTTAACTACTATTATTTTATCCTTGAGAAAAACTCTGAAAGGGGGTAGCAAGCAATGTTATGCCCATTTTAAGTTACAGCAGCTGAGGCACAACTTAAACAGAACTAAATGGTATATTATGTAGTCTAAATTATTGGACTTTTGATTTCAATTCTAAGTTCAGACAGCTTCTGGCCTACTTTCTGTTATACTGACCAGCGTATGTTTATACCAATAGTGACTCAGGATTAAAAGGAATGTAATATTGGCAAATGACATTTCTGAACAAGGTTTTAATTTCCCTCGTTGGCATGTGGCAGTGGGATGTCCCCCATAATTACTCAGCCCAGAAAACCAGGGCAGAGGCAGGACTGGAGCAGTGTGGTGGTACAAAGAACATGCACTAAAGAGCTTAGGACTGATGCCAGAATCCAAAGGCTAATGGAAGGTTCAGCAGCCATTGAGGTTTTTTGTTTTTGGCAGTTCAAGCTGTTAGAAATCTGCCTCAAGGGAGGAATAATGCATCATCAGGTGTTAATAGGTAAATTAATATCAAGCTTAAAGAAGTAATAGATGTTTTGAAGGTGATTTTTATGGCAAGTATTTATCCTACATATTTAGCCCATCATTTATATTGAGTATGTGAATGTGTGTGTGATGTGTGCTAAGCTGCACACATAAATGAGGTCGTAGGGGTGAATGGCTCAGTGGAAGCATGGCATAGTAGCTAAAGGGACTCTAGTATCAATTTATTTTGCTTTGTCTTTACTACCAGTGTCTGTAAGATGGACTTGGTAATCTTTTTCAAGAGTTTCAAGATTGTTTTCTTAATTGCAAGCGACCATATATCTGAAGCACCAATTACTATCCATTAAAATTATCATTAATATCAGTATCAGCATAGAATGGGACAAAGAGACAAGAAAAAAATTAAGTTCTTTGAACATATGATATCTTTGCAGTAGGTCTTGTTATTTAGCTTTGTATGTGCATGGCTCCAAAATATTCCTGTTTTAACCACGGTGGCCTGGTATGTTGTAGGTGATCAATAAAGGTTTGTAGGATGGATGAATGGATGCATGAGTGATCCAGTTTTCATAAGCTTCAAAGTCTTCTGTGGGATTGCATTACAATACAACCCTTTTGCTTTCCAGTGCAGGCTTAATTCTCTATGAGACTTCTCTTCACATTCATGATGGGCTTCTTTCCTTTGGAAATAGGAATCGTATCTGTTCTTGACCTTGGTTACTGAAGAGCCTGACCAACCTTGCTGTCCCCCAAATTATTCTGCCGTAATGACTGGAAACTAATAGTTGTACATAATTTCTGTTATATCTACTTACACCCAGCCTTGTTCCAGAAAATGATTTAAGGTGGCTGTCAAATTTGCACAGGTTATAAAAGAAAAGAAATGTAAAACCAACAGAGACAGGAATCAAAGATGCTTGTAATAATTTGTCCTACTGTTTAGACGCTAAAGAGCACACATGTCCTCAAGAAACATTTCCTGGTCATTGTCTAGGTTGTTGCAAAAGAGAGAGTGGAGCTGCGTGCGGGGTCCTGGGGAGAGAATTGTGCAGGGACTTCTTGAGTCTTTGTTTTTGTTGGTCTGCTTAGAATGTGGGTCAGTGTAAGGTAGCGATTCCTGAGTTATCACTTGATCCTTTACAAAGAGGGGGTGATGGAAGCAACATGGCTTATAAAACTGTATTCCTTAAAGTAGTGAACAGATAAAGTAACAAAAAGAGAGTATCTGTTTGGAAGCTATAATGTGGGGGCATGTTATTTATATTGATATTACAGGTTAGTATTGATCAATTAGCAAAAGTGATATAACTATTCCAAAACTCTTAGAATAACATGGATTTTGAATGTTGAGCAGATGTGGTGCACAGACAGAGCTGAGTCTTCCCTGTGTGGCATGTTCAGTCACTCTGGCCTTTTTTCAAGGGCTGCAGTAGACAGGAGACAGAATAGTCCAGGCCTAGGCAGCAGGGCCACTTGAAATCCCAACTCCAAGTCCATTCACCCGGACCTGCAAAGAGCTACAGCTTTTTCTTCTAGGTTGCATGAACAAAGATGGGATCCTCCAGTTTCCAGTTTGGTGAGGCCATTTGAAGATATCAACATGTGGTGTTCCTCCCTGCATCTCTTCACTTGACTATATTCAAGCAAGTAGCTTATGCTTTCTTATTTGCAGAAAGTGTGTTTTTGGTTCCCAGATGTCTAAGTCCATTACAGAAAGTCAGGTTTGAAATAAAAGGCATTTCCCAGATTAAGGTGAGATTCTGCTGGTTCGGTGTAAAGTCTGTGAGTCCCATAAGCCTTGCTCCCTTGTGCCTAAGCGTCCAAGGCACATGATGGCCCTGTGGACATGGCCCTGTGATAGTGGAGAGACTGGATCCCCAGCTAGGGATTTCCAACCTCTCCCAAGGTCTGTGAAGCCCCTGGTGTGGCTTGAAAGCAGCAGAACTGAGGAACATGTGGTCTGGAACAGCTATAGACACATGACCAATGATGGGCAGAATCATCCATAATCATGTGGTAAACATGGACAGAATTCCCTGACACTTAAGAGTCTAAGACCCGGGGACCTTGGTCCAATCTCAGCAGCATCAGTGTGGAGGGAGTGGTGAGGGAGTTAATATTGTCTAAAAATTAAATTTCCTGTTGGCTTGGTAGGAGGGAGTCCCTGGGGTGAAATTAAGTTAATTCATAGAAAAATATTAACATGTTGTTTGTCTTGCTACCTAAGTTTTTGACCTAAGATTCTTACTTGCTTCGTGTACATTTTGGGAGATGGAAGAGGAAAGCAGGAAGGACAATTCAGGCATCATTTCAAGATAGAAACCAGCCAGCCAAAGCATGGAGACAAAGATGAGGACATATGCTTCATACTGCAAAGAGACATGAGTCTCCAGACTTAGCCATTCAGAGACTATACTGATTTGATTTTAGAACAGAAGAGATTATTTTTATGAAAACAGAGAACTTCTTAAGTTTGGATTCTTTTCATCATTTTCTTTCTATTGTTGGTCTCCCTCCACAAGAAAAGAAAATGATTTATTAGGTTAAAAAGTTCCCCTTGCCAGTACACTTATTTCTCAAAAGAATGATTAAATTGCTTTTCCAGTTAGAGTTGGAACATGAGCGAATTTTATTAAAATTGAAGTTGAGTTTGGTAGTGCAGGACCAACTGTAAAAAGAAAATTAAGGGCTGTGAAATCATTCTGGTGCTGTCATTTCCCCTCTGAGGGAGGAGAACCCAAGGTGGCTCACTTCATCTCTGGGCCGAGGAAGGTGCAGATGTGTAAATGGGAGGCTGTCAACTGACCATATTATTACTGAAATGTCATCATGCCAACTACAATGGAGCAGGAGTTACAGGACAGGTCTGTCTCATTACTAAACTATTGTTATTCAAACTTTCTTCATATTTAATTTTGATTTTTCAGAGTAAAATAAGGCTGTACAGAATATAGTCTCTGAGCATCATGCTCGTAGATATGAATTCTTTTTTTTTTTTTTTTTGAGACGGAGTCTCGCTCTGTCACCCAGGCTGGAGTGCAGTGGAGCGATCTCGGCTCACTGCAAGCTCTGCCTCCCAGGTTCACGCCCTTCTCCTGTCTCAGCCTCCCGAGTAGCTGGGACCACAGGTGCCCGCCACCACGCCCAGCTAACTTTTTTTTTTTTTGTATTTTTAGTAGAGATGAGGTTTCACTGTGTTAGCCAGGATGGTCTTGATCTCCGTACCTCATGATCTGCCTGCCTCCGCCTCCCAAAGTGCTGGGATTACAGGTGTGGGCCACTGCGCCCAGCCATGAATTCTTAACCATATGATTTGGAGTCAGTTGATTCATTCAATAAACATTCCCTAAGCACCTACTCTGTGCCAGGCACTGTTCTGGGTGTTGAGGATGAGGGAGTGAACAAAATAGCCTTGGCCTTTGAAAAGCTTATATTGTAGAAGAGGAGAAAAAGAAACAATGTTTAGCATGTCAGGAGGTGATACTTGCTATGAAGATAAGCTGGGCAAAAGGTGGAAAGTTGTGGAGGGTGCTATTGAAAGAGGTTGGGCAGGGGACATTATTTGATAACTTTCAGTCATAGATTGGAAGAAAGTGAGCAAGTGAGCTTCTGAGTATCTGCGAGAAGATCAATCCAGGCAGAGAAAAAAGCAAGTGTAAAGGCCCAAGTGTGCATCTGAGGAACAATCAAGAGAATGTTAAGGTTAGAATGGGCCAGATATTGAGGGCCCTGTGGGCCATGGTGAGGACTTTTCATTTTATTCTGGGTGACATGGAGCAGGATTTTGAGCTGAGGAGTGATATTATCTGACTTTGGCTTCCTAAAGATTGCTCGGGTTTCTTGGTGAGGAATAGACTATAGGGGCACAAGTGTAAGCTGAGAGGTCAATAAAAAACAGTGTATAGTCAGTTCATGAGGACAATGGTGGCTTGAATTGTGGAGGCAGGGATGGAAATAGTGAGAAGCTGTAGCTAAGCCCATGATGATAATGATGCAGTTCTCTCACATATGGAGTTTCTCTTCTGGGGCTGTCCGCTGTAGTGCTTAGCCTTGAGTTTGAATCCAGCACTGCCACTTATATGTTCTTGATGCTGGCCAAGCTTTTCATCAGTGAAATGTAGATCATGAGAGTGTCTGTCTTACAAGTTGTTAAGAGGATTGAGTGGAAGGCTTAGCACAGCACTGACTTCAGCATTCTGACACTTTAGTTTTATCATGTTAATACTAGAAAGCATCAGAATTTTTGTCATCATGTTTCTTTGTTCTGAACAGCTATTTTTAAATGGATGGTGCATTTTTCAAATGATGGAAGATTAGAATTTAGGAAATATGTAATATAAAAATAAAAAATTGGCACACACACTTTACTAATAATTTATTAGCATTAGCTTTCAGATTTTCAATAAAAGTTATTTTCCCTTTTAATTGGGGGCCCATTATTTATTTTTCGTGCTTTTTCTTCTTCTAGAAAGAAAAAATAATCCTTCCAATTTCAAAACTGGAAATCAAACATTTCATCTGGAAATGTATTAGAAATTTACTTTTTTCTTGTCTTACCTACTTCTCTCTGGCTCCCTACTGAGTTATAAACAATATATCGGTTTTTTTTAATAAAAAGCAAATACCTAATCATATGGGTGTTTTATATCTCTGACACTGGAAATATGAATTTTAAATCTGACTTATCTAAGTTTTTGATGAACAAAACTAATATTGAGTATCATGTAGATACAGCTTTATTAGCCTGAATGAGGCTGCAGTTGTCTTTACCACAGAGGCCTCAGCCCTCTCTGGCTTTTATGTGGCAGTGGGAAGCCATCACAGATGCCAGCACTGGCTCTCAGGGCCTATAAGCCCATGCTGTTCATGTTCCATTCAAGTCAACAAATCTAGTTTTTATCTGTTTGTGCGTAGCACCATGGTAGGGTTTCTGCATAAAGCAAAAGAAATATTGAATGCTACTCCTTTCAGTTTTTACCTTTATTGGGGAGACAAAATTTACCTGCTTAAATGAGTCGAGAACAATGTTAGACAATATAAAGTAGATTGCCCAATAAAATTAAAATAATATATCAAATGGAATGTTACAAACCATGGATTCCAGCTCACACAATCTTTGTGATCAGCATTAAAGAAAGATCTGGCATATGCTTACAAAAGGAGTGATGTAAAGGCTGGCAGTCCTCAGTCCTGCTGCCCTCTTTGTGATCAACCCGATTATCAAGTGTTACAAGCCAGAGATTGCAGGGGCAGAAGAATTCTAGGAACTAAAGAGAATTAGTTCTAGAATTCTAGAATTCTAGAATTGCGGGCCTTCACAATTCTAGGAACTAAAGAGAAAGCCAAGTGCCTAGTGCAATGTTTTCTATTATTCAGGGAGTGAGATTAGTCCTATGCATTCTGTTTACACAGCTGCCAAGTGCCTCCAACAGGGGTTGTTGAGTGATGAGATTTCAGCGGAATCAATCTTGGCACCATCTCCGTCGTCTACTCCGCCAATTTAATATAAAGAAGCAAACTGGAGAAAGAATGAGAGGCCTCTTTGTGCAGTAGTGCAGTGGTCTTTCTCCCCTCACTAATTCTCTTCAAGAGAATGGGGTATTTCTCTCCCTGCCCCCAAGCCAACAGGGAGACTCCAAGAGAATCACTTATAAAACTTGCCATGACTGTACAACATCCTCAAAATCCAAGATGGTGATGGAATGCCATCTTGATAGTTTTCAAGCCACTGGCTGCTGTTAGGGTGTGGAGGAAGGGTCAGAAGAGAGGTGGGTGGTGTGACATGGGGCAAAGGCGTGAAGTATGAAGAAGTGTGAAAACAGGATCCTGATTGGTCCTGCAGGCCCTGAACACTGAGCCCAAAGAGATGAGTTTCCAAGCTACAGACTTCTGGGTGGGACAGGTTGGATATGCACCAGAGGAGATGATAAGAAGCTATCAGCTTAACTGCTGGGCACGGTGACTCACGCCTGTAATCCCAGCACTTTGGGAGGCCGAGGTGGGCAGATCACGAGGTCAGGAAATCAGGACCATCCTGGCTAACATGGTGAAACCGTGTCTCTACTAAAAAATAAAAAAAAATTAGCCGGGCAGGGTGGCGGGCGCCCGTAGTCCCAGCTACTCGGGAGGCTGAGGCAGGAGAATGGCATGAACCCGGGAGGCGGAGCTTGCAGTGAGTGAGCTGAGATTGCGCCACTGCACTCCAGCCTGGGCAACAGAGTGAGACTCCATCTCAAAACAAAACAAACAAAAAGCTATCAGCTTATCTCATAAAGGGTCCTACCTCCTAAGAATTGTCCACCAGCATCCACTGTTGAGCTTCAAGAAAATGAGCCAGGGCAGCAATGATGGCCCATATGTGGGGAGGACTGGAACTCTCCACAGGCAGAGCAGAAAGGAGACTCCTCTCCATTTTCCTCATTTTCTTGGATCAACATCAGAAGCAGGTGCAAGTGAAAGAGTAGATGGTGTTTGAGGAGCAGAAGACTCCCCGCTTCTTCTCCTGCTTTTATGTGCCAGTAGCACTGGATTAGGGTAGGGTCAGGGATGGAAACAGATGGAAATATGAATTAAATGTGAGGTCAACATGTTAAAAGCAGCAGGGCTGAATCTTAGAACGTGTTTTAAGAAAAGTGATTTAAACGTAATGGAATTGAGCTACCAGAGGCTCGATGGAAGGTATCACCTTGTGGAAAAGAGAGAGAGGGTTCCAAGAAGTTGCGTTGAAAGTTGTGAGTAGGAAAAATAAAACCAATTGATGTTTATACCCTGGCAAGTTAAGGCAAGAGTATGTGTTGTGAGAAAATAGGAAAGGGAAAGATGAATTTTGACCAGAGAGTTATCAAGAAGGCTTCAGGGAGAAGGTGGAGGTTGGGTCCTACCACTGAAGGATAGATGGTGGGTGAGTGAAGCGGGGAGAGCAGGTGGGCTGTGTGAAGTAGAGGGACGACCAGCCTGCCTGGAGCAGAGGCATGGGGAGTATGACAAGTTGCACCCATGCGCAGACCTGGGCCAGGGGTGCCCAAGCTTCCACAGGAGGAATTTGGCCTCCATCAGAAAGACAATGGGAGTCATTGCATATACTTTAGCACTGGGTGAGTGGTCCAATATGAAGGATGCCTTAGGAAGATGGCTGGTGTGTGAGAGAAAGAAGCAGCAAAGGTGCTCCTGAGGAAGTTATTCCAAACCTCTGGTGTGGGGCTCAGGGACACATCAATACGACTGTGACTTGTTACTCCTGACTCTTTCCTCAGCCCCATTTACTGACTGCGAATAGTGCAGTGTGCCCTTGAGTCCCTTCGTTTTACTGGGTAGAAAGTCTCTGCAGCCTGTTGACAGCTATCCATTCATAAGCTGCATGTCCCTGCCTGGGCAGCAATCAGTTTTGGAGCACCCCACTCATCACACATTTTATTTATGTTACTTTTAGTTCTCCTGTTATCTATAATTTTAAACTGCCGTGTGCTCCCCCAACCTTGCCTTGAAATGCATTAGTAGCTATGGGAACATGATGCTATTAGAATGAGCAGAGCTTACTGACATGCACAATTGCAGTGTTAAATTGGTTTATGAGATGACTGGCAGTGTGGATGCTATTGCTGAGTAAAGTAGGCGACAGGTATTGTGACCACATTAACATAAACCATCACCTCTGGTGGAAGATGTGGTATTAAACTTAAGACAGAAATCAAGGCTACATCCTTATCTTGAAGAAGACATGTTCCCAGAGGTTTTAAATCGCATGAAAAATGAACTATTGAGAGTTCCAGTAAGAAGGAGACTTTTCATATGCTAAAACCAACAAAATTTCCCCAAAATGTGTAACTATGAACGCCCATTGTGGCTATGTCAGATATCTCATAATCCCAGCACTTCAGGAGGCCGAGGCGGGTGGATCACTTGAGACCAGGAGTTTGAGACCAGCCTGGCTAATATGTTGAAACCTTGTCTCTACTAAAAATACAAAAATTAGCAGGGCGTGGTACTGCTTGCCTGTAATCCCAGCTACTTGGGAGGCTGAGGCAGGAGAATCGCTTGAACCTGGGAGGTGGAGGTTGTAGTGAGCCAAGATAGCACCACTGCACTCCAGCCTGGCTAAAATCATCATCATCATCATCATCATCATCATCATCATCTTCATCTCATAATAATGAAATTAGTTCTATGTACATTTGAGTGGTCAGATTCTACTATAAAGAAAAAGATTACTGCAAGCTCAAAGGGTGCAGGTTGACTGCTCATTTGGCCCTCTCCCCAAGGTTTATGGAACTTTCTCTCAAGGCAGGAAAGGTGTTAACAGCTGCCTCTTCTAACAGAAATGGCCACAAGCCTGGCTCCAGCCGGATCAACTAGCCCTGAGGACTTTGTCCACTTTGTGAGCACTTCCTTCCCTGTCTTGTGTCTCCTCAACCCTGCACCTCACCCAGTATTGCAGACTGGGTCTTTTTGCTTCACATTTCTGTTTCTCAGGAAGTATCGATGGTCTTATACTTCCACAGCATTAGTACCAAATAGCAATAGCTCAAATTTATACATTTAAATGAAATCCAATGAAAGAATTTAAGCAAATTCTGATTAACGGTAGACAGTGTAAAAAATAATATATTATCAATTCACTGGCACATTTGCTGGATTCAATATTAAAATGGACTAGAAAAAAAAATCCAAGTGTTCTGAAAACATTTCCTCCCACCCCTATTTTTTGGCCACTGTGGTAGGTTGAATAATGATCCACCAAAATCCCTGGACTCTGTGCACGTTCATGGAAAAAAGGACTTTGCAGATGGGATTGAATTTAGGATCTTGAGATGGGAGATTATCCTGGATTATCTGGGTGATTCTTAAGCATAATCACAGGTATCTTTACAAGAGTGAAGCAGAGGGATATTTGACTACAGAAGAGCCAGACAGAAGGCTATGTGATGATGGAGCAGTGAGAGATTTGAGGATGTCACGCTGCTAGCTTTGAGATGGAGGAAGGGGCTGAGAGCCAAGGAGTGCAACTATGGAAGCTGGAAAAGGCAAGGGAAATGGATTCTCTCCTAAAAGCTCTGGGAGGAATCAACCCCGTCTGCATCTTGACTTTATCCCAGTAAAACTGAATTAGGGATTCTGCTCTCCATAACTGTAAGAAAGTAAGTTTGTAGTGTTATAAGCCACTGTTTTTGTGATAATTTGTTATAGCAGCAATAGGAAACTAATAGAGCTGCCTGTCATCATGTTAAAGCATCAAGATAAAACCCAGAAAATGGAGGGAAAAAGTATTGTCAGTGTTTGAGTGACCAGAGTGGGGAGTGAAATTCCTTTTTTAAGCACTGGCTCATTTTCATGGTATTGATTTAAGCTCAAAGTCCCCCTTTTCCATGTAGCCTTCTTTCCCCATCTGGTTAGAAGTATTCTCTGTCTCTCGCCTCCGTGTCTAACACTCCCATTCCACCTATTTTCTGCTAGGCATAATTACTAGGTATCTGGCATATAAATGTCTTATCTGCCAATTCATTAGTAAACTCCTATAGGGCAGGGATCCCATCTATACTTTCCTTTGATTCATTCAACCAATATTTATTGAGCACATGCTATATACTGGGCACAGTTCAGAGCACTTGAGGGGCAGAGTTGGAGGTGAGAGTAAAAAGGCAAAAATGTTGTACATGTATTTGGTATGTTAGGTGCTGTGTCAAAAATGTACAAGTGTTCAGGGACAGTGTTAACATGAGTTGGGTTGTTACTATGTACCAGGCATGTTACTAAATGCTTATATTTATTCTAATATAAGGCTCCCAACTTCCCTGTGAGGTTAGTGCTATTATCTCCATTTTATAGGCAAGTAAACTGAGGCTCAGAAAGGAATTCTATCAAAGGCTACCCAACCTGCCTGACTCCAGGGGCCAGCCTCCCCACCATTCTGCATTACTGCCTCCGTAAGCCTACTCAGCTAGGAAGCAGTATGGGCAGGATTGCCGAGGATGAGGAAGCCCCATGGCCCTGAGCCAAGATCTTTTACATCAAAAACACTCAATGCCAAATGCTTATTATCTGATTAAAAGCTAGTCATAAGTTAAAGACATATGACAGGTGCATAGGTGACTTTAGCTCAAGATGCAAATAATTGCCCTTCAATTTCTATTGCAGGCTGAGTGCAGTGGCTCATGCCTGTAATGCCAGCACTTTGGGAGGCCAAGGTGGGTGGATCACTTGAGGCCAGGAGTTCAAAACCAGCCTGGCCAACATGGTGATATCCCCATCTCTACTGAAAATACAAAAATTAGCTGGGCATGGTGGCACATGCCTGTAGTCCCAGCTACTTGGGAGGCTGAGGCAGGAGAATTGCTTGAACCCAGGAGATGGAGGTTGCAGTGAACTGAGATTGCACAACTGTACTCCAACCTGGGTGACAGAAGGAGACTGCATCTAGAAAAAAAAAAATTCTATTGCAACATTTTCTTGGGTGTCCAAAAAATCTGGCATCATGTAAGCAAGAGGCGGGAAGTTGGTACATACTTTGTCGATAGGACAATTGCATTGCCAAATAATTACATGATATTTCCAGCGTCAGAGAATGAGTCAGAACATGGCCAAAGGAAGGTGAGGCTTGTCTCAGTGGTCCTATGGGAGTGCCTGCTGTTTTTCTCTTATGGTGGCCAGCCTGCCTTGCCAATGGAAAAGGAGGTCATCATCATCTATCTGTAAGCAGGGGATGGGAGTACTGGGGTTTGTAGGCTATAGCACATTCAGGCACTCAGGGGCTCTGGATTTGCCTCTGCTCGATGATGTGGCATTAGCCAAACCCCTGAGATTCTTTGGGAGCCCACCTGTCCACCACTTCCACAGCCAGGATAACTTTGCTTACTGAGGTCCCTGGAATTCCTCATGACCTGAGGCTTTACAGATACAAATACTGGTTCTCTTTCCAAGGACCTGTGTCCTGGAATATTATCAAATATCTACTTACCTCCAAGCTGATGTAAAGGAGTGGAATCCATCTTTTTTTTTTTTTTTTTTTGAGACGGAGTCTGGCTCTGTCGCACAGGCTGGAGTGCAGTGGCCAGATCTTGGCTCACTGCAAGCTCCGCCTCCCGGGTTCCCGCCATTCTCCGAATTCAGCCTCCTGAGGAGTAGCTGGGACTACAGGCACCCGCCAAAACGCCCGGCTAATTTTTCTATTTTTAGTAGAGACGGCGTTTCACGGTGTTAGCCAGGATGGTCTCGATCTCCTGACCTTGTGATCCTCCCGCCTCGGCCTCCCAAAGTGCTGGGATTACAGGTGTCAGCCACCACGCCTGGCCTCATCTTTTTACTATCCCTTAGAAAAGCTTTTATTTTTATTTCAATCATGACTACTACGTATTTGTATCTCAACTGTAGCATAAATGAACCCATTTAAGAAAAATGTTTCTTATTATCTATTCATGTGGGATAAAACCACTTTATAAAAGTATATCTTCATATCTGTATTATCATATTCTCTGAAGTTATAGGAAAATGTTTCTCATCTACTCATGTGGGATAAAACCACTTTATAAAAATATATCTTCATATCTGTATTATCATATTCTCTGAAGTTATAGGTATGTCTGATTACACAGAGCACTGATAATGGTGAATACAATTTTCTTACTTTCTAGAATGGCTGAATGTGAATGTGGGGTCCTAATGTTTAGAACATATAAAATTTGAACTGCACGTTCAAATATGGGAAAATAGTAGTAGATAACCTGACAACGTGTTTGTATCATAGAAGAATAATGGTATTCTAATCTATAGAATGAATAAAAGAGAAATTCCATGTGTGCATATGCACACACATATGCATAAATACATACAGAGAGATCTATATCTTAATACTGTTAGAAATGGTACAACTCAAAAAAACTAGTTTACATTTATGTAGCAGTCACATCTTTTTAAGGTTGTTTCACATCTCTTTTCTCATTTTTATTCTTACAAGAATCCTGAGGAGTTAAGTGGAACAAGTCTTATTTCCCGCATTTTATAGATGATGAAGCCAAGGCACAGAGAAGCCAGGTGGCTTAGAAAACCAACCCCCCCCACACCCCCCCAGCCAAGCAGTGGTAAAGTCAAGTCAGCTCTTTACTGGGCTGGAAGCCTAGACTCTTTTCTTGACACCTCTGCAGAAAATCAACACAGTAGTGACTCTGTTATAGAATGTATACCATATTGGTTAAAAGCCTGGGCTGAGGTAAGATCTCAGATCAAATCTTGACTCTAGCATTTACCAGCTGTGCAATCTTGGATGTGTCCCATAATAGGTCAGTCTCAGTAGTTTTCAATCTATAAAATGGGAACTGACTGTACTGTACTTTTCAGGGTCCATAAAATAGGTGGCACACTCAAAGTAATTGAGAAAATTTAATAAGGGATAAAAGTGTAGGCAGAGTTAAGGGCAGTCAACAAAGGACAGTAAAGCATCCTGTGGCTAGTAAAGCAGCTCCCAACTCTGAAGAGGGGAGCAGCTGCCAGCAGCTGAAGAGAGGGTAGTGCCTGTGGAAGAGGGCTCCTGCCAGGAGGCGGGTAACAAAGAGAGATGCCAGTTCTCAGCCAAAAGAGCTCAAGTTGGGAGAAGAAATACCAGACTTTACTCTCATCTTACTTTGGGAACCTGACAGAAGCCAGAAGACATGGGAACTCCAAAGATGAAATCCATGAAGGTCAGAGCCCAGGGCACAAAGCAGGGTAAAGAAAGATGGAGAGTGGATCGGCAGAAGCAAATGGAGAATAACCTGTACATGAACCCCGTCACAGGGTGGAGGCTGGGATGATTATATGAGATAAGATGAGAGAAATGACTAGCACAGGGCCCAGAGCATAAGTTCTCAATAAATGTTAGTTGTTAGAATGGTTCTTCTTATTATTGTTCCCATTAATATTTGGTGGTGTTTTTCAGTTTCAGGGAGATATTTTTAGAATCTTGACTGAAAAGAACTGACTTTGATCTGGAACCTAGAATAATTATTCCACTCAGAAGTGGGATAGGTTTGTCAGCAGTTAGAAATATAATTCTAGACATATCCACAGGACTAATTCATAGGCTTATAAAGGAACTTTTACATGTACATTTTAACATTGCGTCTGGTGACAGTGTAATTAAGATTATGTCAGGGTTTCCATTGTGTCTTGCTATTTTCAAGCTTTTATAACTTGGTTATAAATTTTTGCCTGGCAGAAACTTGGCTTACTATATCTCAGCCTTTAGATGAATTCTTTTTTACAGAGAAAAACAGTCTTTTAATTGTCTTTCACTTGAGTAATGGAATATATGTGTGTTCACTGTGGGTGTAGATGTATGTGTATATCCATCCATTAATACTTGTAGTAATAGCTTTGATGTTTTGTCTTCCTTCTTCTCTATCTTGATGCCATTAACCCTGCCACTTAATAAAGGAAATGACTCAAAAAGATGACTCATCTACAATTCCACCTAGCGGAAGAGAAGAAACAAAGAGCAAAAGAGCAGGAAAAGGCAGAAGGGAAAAGAATGGCTATATGACAGATGATTTACAATAGCCTTGCAAGTAATTTTTTAGTGTATCCCAGCCCTCAGACTTTTCACAAAGTCAGTTCCCATTGGAGCTGAAACATGGAACCATTACTCTGCACCCACGTGCCTTCTTGGATTTATTGGGAAGGAAAACAGTGAATGAGTTAGCAAATAACATTGTAGAGCAAACAGGACCTTCCAGCAATATTAGCATATTGCTTCCATTAAAGCAATATGCTAATTCCCATTCAACTGCTCAACTGAAATTTTAGGCAGGTAGTTAGATATTTAGGATACCTAAGGTAGAGGTGCTCTTGGTTATTTACAAAGCTAATCTGCATCTCCAGAATAAAAAGCCTGCTGGAAAAGCAGTGACAGAGAGGTAAAAGGAACAGGAAGAAAGCCAAGGAGACATCAAGTGTGCTGGATGTCTTTCTTTCTTTCTTTCTGGAAGAGTTCAGTCAAGTGAGAGACAATAGGACTAAGCAGGATAGGGGGCAAAAGCCTTTGCTTTTTAATATACATCCATAGCTCATGATTTTCTATAACATATTTGAAAATACTCAGTTTTCATTTTGGGTTGAATATACATTTAGAATCATGGTTGTTAGAAATAAAGGTCTCTGAGGGGTCATCACAAACTCACAGACCCACAGGGTCCAAGCAGAAAGAGTGATGCCCACGTGGGCCTCTCTGAACCTGGAGGAGCAGACCACATGCCTCACCCACAGGGAGTAGACCCCCAGCTTCCCAGCAACTGTTGCTTTGTTGGAATATGGACCTTATGTTGCCAGATCTTCCAAATATTCAAGAGAAGCTGGAAATCTTCTCAAATGTCATTCCATGAGGTCATGGAGTTTTTGTCTGTTTGTTTGTAAGTGTGACCCTGGTGTCTGTAAGAGTGTATGGCACACAGTAAGCTCTCAAAAAAGATTTGCTGAATAAATACATGTAGAAAAGAAAGTAGACAAGCAAGCAAGCTGGATTTTATGCGATTGCTCTTGAATTTTAATGTTGACAAATAGATTTTTGTTTTGCATGGCTTAATTGAAAGTAGGAGCCCACTTCTGGGAGGACCAAACAAAACTAATCTCAGGGCTAGGTGCAATTTATCACGAGATGCTACTTTGCCATCTCATGTCTAATTCAAGTTATCTGTGCTGCAAACAAGAAAAGCAAGATCCTAAGACCTTAAGGACTAGTTTAAGAGTCACACAGATGATTAGTGGCAGAGCCAGTAAACCAGTCAACTAACCTTCATCTTCAAATTTCCCATTTATAGCTTTTTCTTCCTTCACACCTTGCTACTATTTCAAAAATAAATACAAAAACAAAAGCAGAAGATTAATAAATAAAGTTATATTCCTTTATAAGATTTCAAAGTATAGCTCAAAGCTTTAAAATTAAAAGATAAGTTGCAAGGGAACATGGAACAACTTAGAAAGATACAGGAGGAACCGTCCCTCCTGTGATTTTCATACAGTCAGCCTGGCAGTGACGTAAGCTCTCCTTTCCAATATTTTGTCAGTTAGAGTAGTCCAGGTTATGCTGCAGGAGCAAATAGCCCCAAGATCTCAGCAGCTTTAAGCACAAGGTTTAGTTTTTGCTCACACTACATTTCCTTCATGGGTCCACTGGAAGTTCACTCTGCATTGTCCTTACCCTGGGACCCAAGGTGACATTGACCATTGCTGTGGCAGACTAATTAAGTGAGCATGGCAAATGATACACTGGCTGTTCAAACTTCTCCCGGAGGTGATGTTATCACCTCCATTCATATATTGTTGGGCCTTGTAAGTCACATGGCCATGCCAAACTTAAAAAGGACAGGGAAGTACTATCCTACCGTTTGCTGGGAATGCAGGGCGCCAGAAACACTGGTGAACAGTACTGTTGATTACTATGCACAATTTCACCTGCAGAACTCAAGAACCCTGTGAAAAGACACCATTTTTCCTCAATGCATTCTTACTTTTAGATGATGTCATGAAATGCACTGACTATATCTACACTTTTTTTCCCTAAGACTAATGAAAGGAAAACCAAATGTTCTGCTTATCAACATCTTTTAATTGGATATTCTCCGTTTTGCCCTCTCTCCTTTAAAATTCTTCCAAATAACCTGGTAATCAAGTGCTTAGCCAGATGGAAGGAAACAAAAACTTAGAAATATAGCTTAATTGTGAGTACCATGTTACTATTCTGGGTTTCCAAGTAAGTATACCATCTGCTTTGATGAAGTCCAGTTTTAATGTAGATCATACAGGCCCTCTCCAACTTCATGAGCATCCTGTCCACATAATCAGCCTGCACACTGTGGGCAGAAGCAGGGCTAGGTCCATACTGGAAAATGAAGTGTTTTCAGATACATTATATTTCCTTTCTACATTCTCTGAGGACTCCCCAGGCCATCAGACAGTGCTGTGCACAGGGTGTCAGGGGGACATGCTCTGTAGACTGCAGGCTCTGCTACTGTGTCCTAGCTGCACTGATAAGAAAAATTTTGATTTGTCAATAATTGAACTACCCTCAGTCACGCTGCCCTTAATCAAAGCTGACTATTTTGTCTCCTTAATCTAAACTGTGAGCTCCTCAAAGGAAGTAAATTTTCCTTAAACAAAATAAACAAAGGCTTACTTGTTTCTGTACTCTTAGAATCTACATAATCCTACACAAAAGATTTATTAAATGAACGAGTGAATGGTGCAAGCAATTGATATGAGCGTAAATGCACTGAAAGAAGTTCTTTGCCCAAATATGTTTTATATAAGGACGACTTCCTTGGAATTGAGAAAGTGGTGAGGGCCCATACAGAAATCTTGGTATTCTCACTGTGTATAATTCATTTTCTTTTGCCATTTTCCCACAGAACATTCGGGAGATCTCAGAGAAAATCTGGAAAGTGGGAGGCTACCACAGCAGGACTGTGTCCAGTGAAAGACTGGCATTGTGGAAGGCACAGGGGAGAGTGCCAGGAATGTTACTGAAGTAGCTCTAGCTGGTCCCTCTGTCCTTATTGCTCTGGGCTGGCCTGTCCAGCAGGTTTTGGGAAGCATGGGGAAGTTCTCCTCTCGTTACCATCACATGTCCACATCTGCCTCCTGCTGCAGGCACCCCCGGACTAGAGGAGGACATGCTATTTGCTAATAATAATAGTGGAATAAATCAGTGCAAGTGCCTGGCCCAGCACAAGTGCTTGCCTGTCTACTTTTTTTTTTCTATATGTATTTATTCAACAAATAGTCTTTGAGAGCTTACTGTGTGTCACACACTCTTACAGACACCAGGGTCACACTTACAAACAAACAGACAAAACTCCAATATTGTTTGCTAATAATAATAGCAGAAGAGGTCAGCACAAGTGCTCGGCCCAAGAAGGAGTGGATGCTGGAGCCCAGTCAGAGAAACTTTTCCCAGACCCCTCTCCGTAGTGCACACTTTTCCTTTCTTTTCATTCACATTAGATAAAATATTCTTTAGAGTGAATGTTTCTGTGCTGGGCATGGTTTTTTGGTTAAGATTCCTGAATTCCCTGTCTCAAGAGTGGCTGTTGGTTGGAGAAGCATAGGGAGTGAAAATGTGGCGTGCAAGCCAATCACACCCAGAGGAACCAGTGCAAAAGCAAACTCAGAGCCCTTTTTATGTGCAACATGGGTAATATTGGCCCATTAGATCCTCAAGCACATCTCTGAGGCAAATACTCTATTATCTTATTCTAAAAACGCACAAACTCTGAGTTCAACTTGTCAGGACCGAAAGCTACTGAGCGACGGTATTTGAACACAAACAGTGCTGCTCTGGCACTCTCAGCTGCGGTACTAGGCTTCCCGCTCTGTATCCTTCTTCCCTTATGCTTCCAGTTTTTCTTTGCAAGGGTATACACTTCAGAACAAAGATTTATGTGGGCATTTGGGGAGTGCATATACCTTTTATACAATTTATGACATTGTTTTAATATCAAAATGCATTCTGAGTTCTAAACTCTCAGCTTGGAAATAAACTTTTGGGCCTCACTCTATTTGTAAGCTGGAGTTTGTTTTTGGTTTTTTAATTTCGTTTTAAATTTTAGGAAGTTAAAACAGTGTTTTAAAGAAACCAGGCAGTCTGGTTGCAGAAAGTCAAGATCCCTTAACATACCCTAGACTTTAAAAGATAGATCTTAAGAGATGCATCTTACTTGTTTGTTACGTTCCAAAATCAATGCATACAGAGAAAACCAGGTGTCAAAAAACTACCCCTGAAAATAGGAAGGCCCCACACTAGAGGCCAACTTAACCACCTCCAATGTGGGAAGAAACTGTGGTTACTTCTGCTGAACACTAGGTGAAGTAGCCAGCATTTAGGGCCACAAACAAGTGCATAACTTCAGGATCCCTTCAGCCAAGTGAGACGCTCACTCACACAGCGACAGTCACAAAAGACGGGGTCCAGCTGAGCAAACACAAAGGGCAGATTATCCCAGCTCACGCTTGTCCCAGAACAGTTCTTAGATGAAGGAAACCACCAACAGCATGGTTTTAATTATTCTCCTCTCACTTTTCTGCCCCAGTGTGTTTTCTTAAATTTGAATATGTTAAATGAACGTTTGATGTGACTGAACTCAAAATATGTACAGTCAGTCCTTTGTAGTTATGGGTTCTGCATCCAGGGATTCAACACACTGCAGTGTGAAAATATCTGGGAAAAATAAAAGAATAGTTGTATCTGTACCAGATAAGTAGAGACATTTTTTGGTCATGATTCCCTAAACAATACCGTGTAACAACTGTTTACATAGCGTTTACACTGTATTAGGTATTATAAGTTATCAGAGATTATGTAAAGTACACAGGAGGTTATATGCAAATACTACACCATCTTAACTTGAGCTTCTTATATCCGTTATAGGTCCTGGAACCAGCTTTGCACAGAGACCCAGAGATGACTATATATATGATGCAGGCCAATAGGAAACTTGGGGCCTGAGAGTGATTTTAAGATAATCACAAAGCATTCTGATTCTTATGCCTTTGTCTGCTTCTGTAGAACACTTTAATATTTAACAGAACCACTGGTTTCCAAGGAATTCCCTTTAGAAATGCAGTATTAAGAGATGGAGGCATTACTGACTGCTCCAAGTGCTTCTGGGGTTCTGATAGCTCTTGCCTAATGAGCCTCTTAGCCCATGTAAGGCCTCAGGGTTTTTAAGTCCATATATCTGACGAGATTACACTATAGTGGAAGCTGCTTGGATTTTGAGTGATCAGCTCTTCTTTTATTAGAAGATGATGCTACCGATGTGCCAAGAAGAAGCTCATATTTTAAATTATTTTTCCAAGGGGGTGAATCTGCACCCATCAGCAACATCTTTCTACTAGCATCTGCTTGGTGCACTGATCAGCAGGTCATTTGACTTAGTTGTGGACTTACCTTCTATTATTTGACTGCTAAATTCTTCTTAATTTTTTTTAAGATTTGGGGCTCACCTATGTAGGAAATTAATTCTTTTATTACCCATATTAGTGTATAAATATAAGTGGTTTTCAGGAAGATTCTTCAGGTAAAGTGGTAGATATTGAGGACCAATGACTGGAATGGGTTTTCAAAGTGTCCTTTGAAAAAGCATAAAAATGAAATACTTGTACTGTTCCATCGGTATTCAGGGGGGAAATGACACTTGCATTTATTAGACTTCTCCTTTATCCAATGTATACAGATTTGTATTTATTTACATCATTCCAGTAGAACTCCATGCCATAAAACTGTAAAAATGCTTAAGTCAATCATTCATGTACTTGGTTTATCTTCATTCTGTCTGTACATCGACCCCCACGTCCTAAATCTTTCAGCCATTAAAAATAGTATTAGAGAAGTATTTTTTAAACAAATCCCTTGATCCTATGTGAGATCTGTGTCATTCTGAAGAGAGGATGTGAGGTGTTTCTTTTATGTCGGTGAAGGTTGAGTTGCCATGGTAATGACTTATTGTGCAATATTGGGAGACGTGCTTTAGGAACATTGCATGTGGCAACCCCATATTGGGTTCCTGTTATTATAGTCTTGTCATACCTTGACTTTTCTTGGCCCCAAACAATCTTTCCATCTTTTATACTGTCTGGAATTTGCATTTCTAGTCTAAAGCTTCCTTTTTACTGCTTCATGTTGCTTTTAGAACAACCAAAAAGAGAATTATTATGGAAATGGCTTTTATTAAGCATGATAGAGAAGCAAAGTTCCCATGATTTTCACAGCGTTGTCAAACATGTAGAGTGCTTTGCTTTTAATTTCTTCAGTTATGCATTGTTATTACTTCTTAAAACCAAGGAACATCACATAGAACAATTGTCAAAAAACGGAGTAATTTATTTTGCTTTTTTTTTTTTTTCTCTCATGTCCTCAGGAGTGCACATATGTTTGATGAAAATACATGAAGAATTGGGTGTGCTTTTAGGGTATGATCAGAAATGTGAGTCTGAATTAATAGAAAAATTCAAACCATAATCTAAGTCCTGCTGTATCAGCATCTTTTTTAGCTGAATGGATAGACATGTATTTTCTCTTAAATAATTCCAGTTCATCCTGTCCTTGGCAACAGTTTGGCTCTCACAAGCCTTTAGAGGCCAAGCTGTATTTTCTATATTGGTCTATATTACAATGTGCTTTAATTAGGAAGCATAATATATAAGTAGAAAGTGGTTTCATTAAGACTTTGCTCTATAATTTTCATTCATTTCCAGGGAAATGTTGCCCATGTATGTTTCCTGTGAATCGGTGCCATTTCAGTGACTATGTTGAACAGGTTTTTCAGAGGACGCCTCATTTATTCATGCATTTACTCATTCAATAGATACTATTGAGCACCTACTTTGTGCCAAGGATGATAATTTGATGCCACACACTAACCTGGCTGATGGAGTTCTCAAGTTCAGAACTGATACCAAGTGGGAGCCAGCAGTCACAGGCCACTCCTGTTTCCTAGGCTTTGCTAGTTTGGGGACTTTTCCCAGACCCTCAGAGTCATATTCATTTTTCAATGGTTCTTTATCAAAATATCACTCATTCGCTCAACTGGTGTTACTTAGGCCAGGCTTTCTACCATGCTCAAGTAATAAAAAGACCAGGGTAGTCCCTGCCCTAAAAGGCTTAGTCCAGACCCTTTGGAATCCAGTTCTTGAGAGCATGAGTACAGGGGAGCTCCTTTTCTTATTAACCCCACTAGAATGTTAGGTTTTCTTCAAACTCTTTCATCTCTTCAATTCTCCCCTCCCTTTACTCCTCCAAGCAAGGCCTTATGAGGGTACAATTCCTGCAAATCATGGCGCTGAACTTCATTCGCTCAAGGGTGCCCCATAGTACATGGGATAACAACTTTCATTTATGGAGGATTTACTGTATGCCAGATATGGTGTGAAATACCTTACACCTACTGGCTCATTTAATCCTCACAAAAACCACGTGAAGTGGATACTACTATCATTCCCGTCTTACATATGAGAAAATTAAGATTCAGAGTAACTGCTCCGAGATCTCTTAGGTAGATAAATGGAAAAGCTGAGATCTAAACCCAATTTTTTCTGACTCTAGGGCTCAAGCTCTTAAACTTTGCAGTAGTCATAATTACTCCATGGCAAGATATGGGTCCCACTGAAGTGTTCATTCTCTTTTATAAACTGATATCCATGACACTATTTTTGTTATACTTTATTGAGAAGCACATGTCTCTTACTTTTAAATCTCTCCTAAAGCAAATGTGATTCATAGACCTAGGAAGAGAAGTAGATACTATTATTTAATCGATTTCAGAAAGATTTAAAAATTAAGTAAAGAAAATAACGTCTTTCCTTTGGATACTTGTTCCATGTTTTTTAAAAAATATTTTCTATATTAATAAATGTACATTAAAATAACATTTCTATATTAAAGAATGTGAGGGTTCAGCATAACATGAAAGTCTGAGATATATATTGTCAAATTAAAATTATCATACTGGCCAGGTATGGTGGCTCACACCTATTATCCCAGCTCTTAGGGATGCAGAGATGAGAGGATAGCTTGAGCCCAGGAGTTCGAGACCTGCCTGGGCAATATAGCAAGACCTTATTCTCCACAAAACGGAAAAAAATGAAATGAAATAAAATAAAATTGCCATACCAACTCAGGAATGCACATGTTTTATTTATTTAACCTAATTAGGTTTTATAATTGCACAAAACAAACTTCTCCTCATATTTCCTCAAGTAAGTTGGGGTTTACAAAAAGGATACCCATAAGATAGTGAACCATGGATGACAGGAATCTTACAGGACTCCAAAGAAAATAGTCATAGAATAGCCAGTTCTCCCCTAAAGTGGATACTAGGCAGCTCTAGAAACTTCAGAAGCAGGGGTTAGTGCATCATGCCTTGGGTGCTTCCCTACCAGTCACACCCAGCTACTCTGGGGGTCTGCTCCCTTCTCCTGCATCTCTGACTTGCTTATTCATTTCTTTTTTCCTGTATTTTTTCCCTATTGCATTGGATGTGCTTATTTATAACCACTAACTGTCTTTGACATGGCATCTCTATACATCTCTTAAACTCCTGCCTTACCTCCTAACAACTTCATTTTCTCAGGATATTCTAGCTAAAATTGCTATGAGAGATGATCAGATACGCCCAGCTTATAACCGTTATCTCTGTCTAAGCAGAGTTCTGACCATATAGCATAGAATACTGGCAAATATATAGATGTCTCAAGCCTGTAGGGAGGTGCCCACTCTGATCCCAGATGCTTTCAGTGCACAAGAGTAGTAATGGCAAGGAATGGGATTCTCATGATGAAAAACATGACATTCTCAGTAATTCTTCAGCAATGCATTCTACTCTGACTCCATGAGATCTGGCATATGGCAACTTCTCCAACCTCAATTCTTATCACTACTCTCCCCATTCAGCATACTGCAACTGTGATACAGTCTCACCCTTCCTCACTGCAGCATGCTCCTGCCTGAGGGCCTTTGCACTTGCTGTTCTCTCTACCTGGAATGCTCTTCTCACAGCATTTGGCGTGGCTCCCTTCTATACTTCATTCAGTTCTCTGCTCAACTATTTCCTCCTCCTTGAGATCTTATCTGGAAACACTGTTTAAAGTAGTAATCACTGTCATTGTCTATCTCCTCACCCCATTTATTCTTCTTTATAGCCTTGACCACTACTTGGTATACCTTTATATGTTTATCTAATTATTTGGCGTCTTTTTTGTCTTCTCCCATTAGAACACATAATTAAGAGTAGAAGCAACATTTGTCATGTTGTAGCTCAGACTCCATGCCCTGAAAAGCAGATAAGAAACAGTTGACAGGAATGCTGGCTCGCAAACCTCTCTGTGTCTAAGTAGGATTCTCTTTGCAAAGTTTACTACACCAAATTAAACATATTTTTAAAAATCTGGTTAAGGCAAATGTACGAGCAATGATAAAATAGCATGATTCTATGGTTGTGATCCAGCCCACTGACATATTCAATATTTGAAAGACGGGGAAGAATTTTGTGTTAATATCAGTCACTTTATTTCATTCTTGATCTGAGACTTAGAATTCACCTTAATCTGCCCGAAATAGACAGGGGTGCATGTGTTGAGGCCATACAATCCAAATGCCTTGTCTTTGAGTAGATACGACTACCTTGGAACATGGCTTGAAAGGCATTTTCTCAATAATGTATTTTTTTAAGGATGATTCATAATGAGATAGATCAGGATATATTAATTTCCATATGTTAATATTAGCATGATACTTTGAGAAATATGATTTCAAGCCATATTTAACAAGTTAGATGTACCATTAATTTATTAACCCATATATAATGTGTACTGTGTGTCAAGTTTTGTGTTACTGATGCGGGTATAGTACTATGGGCTAGATCCGGGGCTTACATAAGTGAGTAACTCATGGCCCTATCACCAAGCAAGCATTCATTGTAGCGTGGAAATTGGAAATATGAACAAATAACTGAATATCTAGGCTTACGGGATCTATTAGAGAAATATCCCAGACACAGGGTTGGCACAGAGTAGAAAGTGGTCAGCTGTATCTTGGAGTCAGGGGAAATGGAGAAGATAAAGATTAAAAGCATTTCAGGAGATGATTAAGACAACAAAGGTGGCAAGCATTCCAGATAGGTGGCTTTCTTCATTCCTGCTTATCTCCCTCATTTCAAGTTCTTGACTCTCTACCATAGCTTTCATCTCTCCCTATGGTACTCGCCCAGCATTTGTTTCTCCGGTTCTGCATAGCTCTTAACTTTGCCTGTGACTTTCTTCTGGGATCTCATGTTGTCTAACTCCTGACTCTGTGGAATTATTTTCCCTATACCTGCCCACCACCCCAAAATTCTAGCCCAAAGCCAACGTTCCTTCCCATCCACACTTCTCCATACCTCATAACATGAAAATTGAGGCAAGAACAACATGGACAAAGAAACAAAAACGCAAAAATGCTTGGCCTATCAGGAGGCTGCATGTCGTTTGCAGTGGGATAGCAGATAAGAAATAAAGACGATGCTAAATGAGGCTGGATAGTGGAAGTAGATCATGAAAGGCTTGGTATACCACTTAAAAAGAGTTTGGGCTCCATTCTAAAGGCTGTGATGAGCTGTGGAATGTTTTTGAGGAGGAGCTATAGCAGAAGCTTGGAGGTTGGATTGAAAGAACATGTCATTCTGGAAAACTACAATGAGATAAACACCTCTTCTGGACACTGATCTTATAGTAACATCTCCAAATCTACTAGATTTCCCAAAGGATTGTCTCATCTTTGGCACATGTTGCTATTGTGGTTAAGTCATCTGGATACAAATTTGGTGCTCCTTTATTATTTAGCTGGGTCACCCCTATCCTGTAGTTATGTTATTATTATATTAAATACTACTAATTATAAGACATAACTTGTTATTGAGTTGAGTTTTTTTTTAATTTATGAAAATTATTTATTAATTTCCAGCATTTACCATATCATTAGGTGGCACCAGGATCCATGGAGTTACATCTAAGAGAACTAAGCATCTTTAAAGTATCTCTTATCCACAAAACTCATAACCATCCCATAACCAAGACCTGTTATTTTTCTCCCTAATCATCTCTTTACCCATTATAATTTTTAAAATTTTCACTGCCATTAAAGTTCAAAAAACAGCCAAGTCTTACCCGGACCATTGTAGTAGCTCTTTAACTTGTTTTCTCTCATTCATTCTGCCTTCCCCCAATCCATTGTACATACTACAATCAGAGAGATCTTTAAAAAGACAAATATGATAGTGTCATCTTCACTGAAACTCTTCAGAAACCTCTCATTGCTTCTAGGATTAAAAAACAAATTGACTTGGCATACAAGATCCTAATTCTCCAACCTCATCTTGCAATATTCTTTTTTTTTTTTTTTAATTATACTTTAAGTTCTAGGGTACATGTGCATAATGTGCAGGTTTGTTTGTTACATATGTATACTTGTGCCATGTTGGCGTGCTGCACCCATTAACTCGTCAGCACCCATCAACTCGTCATTTACATCAGGTATAACTCCCAGTGCAATCCCTCCCCCCTCCCACTTCCCCATGATAGGCCCCGGTGTATGATGTTCCCCTTCCCAAGTCCAAGTGATCTCATTGTTCAGTTCCCACCTATGAGTGAGAACATGCGGTGTTTGGTTTTCTGTTCTTGCGATAGTTTGCTGAGAATGATGGCTTCCAGCTGCATCCATGTCCCTACAAAGGACATGAACTCATCCTTTTTTATGGCTGCATAGTATTCCATGGTGTATATGTGCCACATTTTCTTAATCCAGTCTGTCACTGATGGACATTTGGGTTGATTCCAAGTCTTTGCTATTGTGAATAGTGCCGCAATAAACATACATGTGCATGTGTCTTTATAGCAGCATGATTTATAATCCTTTGGGTATATACCCAGTAAGAGGATGGCTGGGTCATATGGTACTTCTAGTTCTAGATCCTTGAGGAATCGCCATACTGTTTTCCATAATGGTTGAACTAGTTTACAATCCCACCAACAGTGTAAAAGTGTTCCTATTTCTCCACATCCTCTCCAGCACCTGTTGTTTCCTGACTTTTTAATGATTGCCATTCTAACTGGTGTGAGATGGTATCTCATTGTGGTTTTGATTTGCATTTCTCTGATGGCCAGTGGTGATGAGCATTTTTTCATGTGTCTGTTGGCTGTCTGAATGTCTTCTTTTGAGAACTGTCTGTTCATATCCTTTGCCCACTTTTTGATGGGGTTGTTTGTTTTTTTCTTGTAAATTTGTCTGAGTTCTTTGTAGGTTCTGGATATTAGCCCTTTGTCAGATGAGTAGATTGCAAAAATTTTCTCCCATTCTGTAGGTTGCCTGTTCAGTCTGATGGTAGTTTCTTTTGCTGTGCAGAAGCTCTTTAGTTTAATTAGATCCCATTTGTCAATTTTGGCTTTTGTTGCCATTGCTTTTGGTGTTTTAGACATGAAGTTCTTGCCCATGCCTGTGTCCTGAATGGTATTACCTAGGTTTTCTTCTAGGGTTTTTATGGTATTAGGTCTAACATTTAAGTCTCTAATCCATCTTGAATTAATTTTCGTATAAGGAGTAAGGAAAGGATCCAGTTTCAGCTTTCTACTTATGGCTAGCCAATTTTCCCAGCACCATTTATTAAATAGGGAATCCTTTCCCCATTTCTTGTTTCTCTCAGGTTTGTCAAAGATCAGATGGCTGTAGATGTGTGGTATTATTTCTGAGGACTCTGTTCTGTTCCATTGGTCTATATCTCTGTTTTGGTACCAGTTTTGGTTACTGTAGCCTTGTAGTATAGTTTGAAGTCAGGTAGCGTGATGCCTCCAGCTTTGTTCTTTTGACTTAGGATTGTCTTGGAGATGCGGGCTCTTTTTTGCTTCCATATGAACTTTAAAGCAGTTTTTTTCCAATTCTGTGAAGAAACTCATTGGTAGCTTGATAGGGATGGCACTGAATCTATAAATTACTTTGGGCAGTGTGGCCATTTTCACGATATTGATTCTTCCTATCCATGAGCATGGTATGTTCTTCCATTTGTTTGTGTCCTCTTTTATTTCACTGAGCAGTGGTTTGTAGTTCTCCTTGAAGAGGTCCTTTACATCTCTTGTAAGTTGGATTCCTAGGTATTTTATTCTCTTTGAAGCAATTGTGAATGGAAGTTCATTCACGATTTGGCTCTCTGTTTGTCTGTTACTGGTGTACAAGAATGCTTGTGATTTTTGCACATTAATTTTGTATCCTGAGACTTTGCTGAAGTTGCTTATCAGCTTAAGGAGATTTTGGGCTGAGACAATGGGGTTTTCTAAATATACAATCATGTCATCTGCAAACAGGGACAATTTGACTTCTTCTTTTCCTAACTGAATACCCTTGATTTCCTTCTCTTGCCTGATTGCCCTAGCCAGAACTTCCAACACTATGTTGAATAGGAGTGGTGAGAGAGGGCATCCCTGTCTTGTGCCAGTTTTCAAAGGGAATTTTTCCAGTTTTTGCCCATTCAGTATGATATTGGCTGTGGGTTTGTCATAAATAGCTCTTATTATTTTGAGATACGTTCCATCAATACCGAATTTATTGAGAGTTTTTAGCATGAAGGGCTGTTGAATTTTGTCAAAGGCCTTTTCTGCATCTATTGAGATAATCCTGTGGTTTTTGTCTTTGGTTCTGTTCATATGCTGGATTACGTTTATTGATTTGCGTATGTTGAACCAGCCTTGCATCCCAGGGATGATGCCCATATGATCATGGTGGATAAGCTTTTTGATGTGCTGCTGGATCCGGTTTGCCAGTATTTTATTGAGGATTTTTGCATCGATGTTCATCAGGGATATTGGCCTAAAATTCTCTTTTTTTGTTGTGTCTCTGCCAGTCTTTGGTATCAGGATGATGCTGGCCTCATAAAATGAGTTAGGGAGGATTCCCTCTTTTTCTATTGATTGGAATAGTTTCAGAAGGAATGGTACCAGCTCCTCCTTGTACCTGTGGTAGAATTCAGCTGTGAATCCATCTGGTCCTGGACTTTTTTTCATTGGTAGGCTATTAATTATTGCCTGAATTTCAGAGCCTGCTATTGGTCTATTCAGGGATTCAGCTTCTTCCTGGTTTAGTCTTGGGAGAGTGTAAGTGTCCAGAAAATTATCCATTTCTTCTAGATTTTCTAGTTTATTTGCGTAGAGGTGATTATAGTATTCTCTGATGGTAGTTTGTATTTCTGTGGGGTCAGTGGTGATATCCCCTTTATCATTTTTTATTGTGTCTATTTGATTCTTCTCTCTTTTCTTCTTTATTAGTCTTGCTAGCAGTCTATCAATTTTGTTGATCTTTTCAAAAAACCAACTCCTGGATTCATTGATTTTTTGGAGGGTTTTTTGTGTCTCTATCTCCTTCAGTTCTGCTGTGATCTTAGTTATTTCTTGCCTTCTGCTAGCTTTTGAATGTGTTTGCTCTTGCTTCTCTAGTTCTTTTAATTGTGATATTAGAGTATCAATTTTAGATCTTTCCTGCTTTCTCTTGTGGGCATTTAGTGCTACAAATTTCCCTCTACACACTGCTTTAAATGTGTCCCAGAGATTCTGGTATGTTGTATCTTTGTTCTCATTGGTTTCAAAGAACATCTTTATTTCTGCCTTCATTTCATTATGTACCCAGTAGTCATTCAGGAGCAGGTTATTCAGTTTCCATGTCATTGAGCGGTTTTGACTGAGTTTCTTAGTCCTGAGTTCTAGTTTGATTGCACTGTGGTCTGAGAGACAGTTTGTTATAATTTCTGTTCTTGTACATTTGCTGAGGAGTGCTTTACCTCCAATTATGTGGTCAACTTTGGAATAAGTGTCATGGGGTGCTGAGTAGAATGTATATTCAGTTGATTTGGGGTGGAGAGTTGTATAGATGTCTATTAGGTCTGCTTGCTGCAGAGATGAGTTCAATTCCTGGATATCCTTGTTAACTTTCTGTCTCATTGATCTGTCTAATGTTGACAATGGGGTGTTGAAGTCTCCCATTATTATTGTATGGGAGTCTAAGTCTCTTTGTAAGTCTCTAAGGACTTGCTTTATGAATCTGGGTGCTCCTGTATTGGGTGCATATATATTTAGGATACTTAGCTCTTCCTGTTGAATTGATCCCTTTACCATTATGTAATGGCCTTCTTTGTCTCTTTTGATCTTTGATGGTTGAAAGTCTGTTTTATCAGAGACTAGTATTGCAACCCCTGCTTTTTTTTTTGTTCTCCATTTGCTTGGTAGATCTTCCTCCATCCCTTTATTTTGAGTCTATGTATGTCTCTGCATGTGAGATGGGTCTCCTGAATACAGCAGACTGACGGGTCTTGACTCTTTATCCAATTTGCCAGTCTGTGTCTTAATTGGAGCATTTAGTCCATTTACATTTAAGGTTAATATTGTTATGTGTGAACTTGATCCTGCCATTATGATATTAACTGGTTATTTTGCTCATTAGTTGATGCAGTTTCTTCCTAGCCTCGATGGTCTTTACATTTTGGCATGTTTTTGCAATGGCTGGTACCCGTTGTTCCTTTCCATGTTTAGTGCTTCCTTCAGGGTCTCTTGTAAGGCAGGCCTGGTGGTGACAAAATCTCTAAGCATTTGCTTATCTGTAAAGGATTTTATTTCTCCTTCACTTATGAAACTTAGTTTGGCTGGATATGAAATTCTGGGTTTAAAATTCTTTTCTTTAAGAATGTTGAATATTGGCCCCCACTCTCTTCTGGCTTGGAGAGTTTCTGCTGAGAGATCTGCTGTTAGTCTGATGGGCTTCCCTTTGTGGGTAACCCGACCTTTGTCTCTGGCTGCCCTTAAGAGTTTTTCCTTCATTTCAACTTTGGTGAATCCGGCAATTATGTGTCTTGGAGTTGCTCTTCTCGAGGAGTATCTTTGTGGCATTCTCTGTATATCCTGAATTTGAATGTTGGCCTGCCCTACTAGGTTGGGGAAGTTCTCCTGGATGATATCCTGAAGAGTGTTTTCCAACTTGGTTCCATTTTCCCCCTCACTTTCAGGCACCCCAATCAGACGTAGATTTGGTCTTTTTACATAATCCCATACTTCTTGCAGGCTTCATTCGTTTCTTTTTCTTCTTTTTTCTTTAGGTTTCTCTTCTCGCTTCATTTCATTCATTTGATCCTCAATTGCTGATACTCTTTCTTCCAGTTGATCGAGTTGGTTACTGAAGCTTGTGCATTTGTCACGTATTTCTCGTGTCATGGTTTTCATCTCTGTCAATTCGTTTATGGTCTTCTCTGCATTAATTATTCTAGTTATCAATTCTTCCACTCTTTTTTCAAGATTTTTAGTTTCTTTGTGCTGGGTACGTAATTCCTCCTTTAGCTCTGAGAAGTTTGATGGACTGGAGCCTTCTTCTCTCCTCTCGTCAAAGTCATTCTCCGTCCAGCTTTGATGCGTTGCTGGCGATGAGCTGCCTTCCTTTGCAGGGGGCGGTACGCTCTTATTTTTTGAATTTCCAGGTTTTCTGCCCTGCTTTTTCCCCATCTTTGTGGTTTTATCTGCCTCTGGTCTTTGATGATAGTGACTTACTGATGGGGTTTTGGTGTGGGTGTCCTTCCTGTTTGTTAGTTTTCCTTCTAACAGTCAGAACCCTCAGGTGTAGGTCTATTGGAGATTGCTTGATGTCCACTCCAGACCCTGTTTGCCTGGGTATCAGCAGCAGAGGCTGCAGAAGATAGAATATTGCTGAACAGCGAGTGTACCTGTCTGATTCTTGCTTTGGAAGCTTCCTCTCAGTGGTGTACTCCACCATGTGAGGTGTGGGGTATTGGTCTGCCCCTAGTGGAGGATGTCTCCCAGTTAGGCTACTCAGGGGTCAGGGACCCACTTGAGCAGACAGTCTGTCCCTTCTCAGATCTCAACCTCCATGTTGGGAGATCCACTGCTCTCTTCAAAGCTGTCAGACAGAGTCGTTTGCATCTGCAGAGGTTTCAGCTGCTTTGTTGTTGTTGTTGTTTAGCTGTGCCCCGTCCCCAGAGGTGGAGTCTACAGAGACAGGCAGGCCTCCTTGAGCTGCTGTGAGCTGCACCCAATTCGAGCTTCCCAGCCGCTTTGTTTATCTACTTAAGCTTCAGCAATGGCGGGCGCCCCTCCCCCAGCCTTGCTGCTGCCTTGCTGCGAGATCGCAGACTGCTGTGCTAGCAATGAGGGAGGCTCCGTGGGCGTGGGACCCTCCTGGCCAGGTTTGGGGTATAATCTCCTGGTGTGCCCCTTTGCTTAAAGTGCAGTATTGGGGTGGGAGTTACCCGATTTTCCAGGTGTTGTGTGTCTCAGTTCCCCTGGCTAGGAAAAGGGATTCCCTTCCCCCTTGCACTTCCCAGGTGAGGCGATGCCTTGCCCTGCTTCAGCTCTTGCTGGTCGGGCTGCAGCAGCTGACCAGCACCGACTGTCCCGCACTCCCTAGTGAGATGAACCCAGTACCTCAGTTGAAAATGCAGAAATCACCGGTCTTCTGTGTCGCTCACGCTGGGAGTTGGAGACTGGAGCTGTTCCTATTCGGTCATCTTGCTCCACCCCCTTCGAGTTGAGTTTCGTCGAGTTAGTTTCAGCTCATTGTTGCAGCTTGTCTGTCCTTTCTAGCTGTAGGCCAGGTACAAATTCCATAACTGCATCTTCTGTTGTCTGTAGAATTGTTAATAGAGTTGTTGAGCAGAGTGCAGTATAGTATAGAACTGCATTGTAGAGCAGCATTAAGGATTTACTTCCAGGGAGAAATTGATCTATAATTCAATAGGCTTTGAGTAAGTTCTTCAGTCAACTACAAAGCCACTTGGCTCCACAGTCTACCTGGTGAGTCTTTGCCTTGTTGAAATGGAGGTGTTTGATATTTGTATTATTTCTATAGTCTACCAACTTATTATAGTATATCTAGACATTTGGTATCCAAATGGGAAATGGGTCTATCTTTTGATATTATCAAAATTTTCTATAGTGAGGTATTTTCTAAATGGGAAGTTATGGTGAGGTTTATAAAAACTTCCTTTTGCTATACTTATCTTTTTGCTGGTGACAACCTTGTATTCAGCCAGTCAACTTGAGATCTCTAATATCTTCAGGGTGAGTGGAATTGAAAACCAAAACATGAGATTCTTGACTTTAAAGATCCAAATATCAAGAGGCAGGGCAAAAACTTGAAATGCCTTGAAATCAGACAGAGTTTGTCCCCATCTTCCCCTTCCTTCCCCCAACCCTTAATGTGCACACAAGATAAAGGCACTCTGAGTTGGAAAGGCGATGGAGAAGTGGGAAACAAGAGAATGAGATGCTGGGGCAGGGGTAGGGGAGCAGGGATTAATTGCCTGCCTACGATTCTTAGAGTCAAAGAAAAGGATGGAAATCAACTGAACTCTTCTACCTTTAGAGATCCAAGAGTAGAGGGAGCCCTGGGAGAGAACTGCCCTACAGCTGGGCCTTATGAACCAGTGGCATGAGATGGGAATAGGTTGGATAGTAGATTAGGAATGACTATAAGGGGTCTCTTGGACAGCGCATCCTAAGGGGGACACATGGAGCCATCTGTGGCCTCAGAGGAGTGAGGGAGGGCAGCTCAATGTCCCAAGTAATGTGGGAATTTAGCTAAGGAAGAGAAAGAAGCTGAAAAAGGAAGCCATTTCACTCATGCCAAGAAGAAACACCAGAGAAGAGAGCCACAGCGACCATCCGATAGAAGACAATACAAAGATGAGACTAGAGACTTAGCAGATGTGGATGTAGACACAGCTCTCCTTTGAATACCTTCCATTAATCCCACATTTCAAGGGAGTCCAGACCAGACTGGGTTAAGATTTAGAAGTAAATGTTTTCCTTTTTCAACACTTGCATTTACATAAGCTCAGAGTTTATAATCAACCCCAGGGAAAATGGGGTAAAGAGAGAAAGGAATCCTGAATGAAACAGAGTTTTAATTCCAAAGTAACTTTGAAATCCCACATTTCATTGATTTCCTCAAATATAATTAAATTTTTGAAAATGAGGCCTACAGAAAAATTTCAAAACTTGTTTTGCAAACTTAAGTATGTAAAATATATCCCGTCCCCCCTTTTATAATAAAGTGGGGAGAAACAATGAAAAGTGAAGAAATTGGATGTTCTATGGCTTATGATCAAATGCATGTTGGTGGCTAATTATAAATTATAACCTTTTCCTCAACTAAATACATATCCCTAGCCTAGGAATCAGCATTCACCTTATCAATGTTGTTTCCAGGGCCCATTTCTTCCCATTAAAAAAGAAAAATCAGGGCAGCATTGGCCTGTTTCCCCTCTTTAGGCACTTCTCTTTACCATGATTGCTTTCAGAGCCCTAACAGTTTCCACAGTCCAGGTATCTATACCCGTGGAAGATGGCCAGGAAGGCTTCCAAAAAACATTCGTTTACAGCCACAAGGGCATTTTACTCTGTTGCCCCCAGTGCTAGGTCTTAGTTCCACTTTGAATCATTTCTTCTGACATTTTCACCTTGAGACTATTTTCACTTAATGGAGGAAGATGAGCTCAAAAGGACAGCTCAGAAATTCTGTTCTGGTTATCACTAATCACATTACATCACCTGTCCCAAGCAGTGACCATTCTTTCATCATTTCCCTAAGACAATGCCTGACCCAGGTAGATGCAAAGAAAATCTCTGTTGAGTGAACAGAGCTCCCAGCATGCTTTCTGTGGTCCCTGAGCCTTTTTTATTTGTCTTTTAGTGCTTTTGGTAAGCCTCGGCTCACTTCTGTCCTCCCAGGGCACGCTGCATGCCTTCTCAAAGCTTCCAGGCCTTTCAAGCTTTATAGCTCAGCCCTTAGCATTCCTTTTCTAGGTTACTATTTTGGTGTTCCTCTTATGGAATGTTCCCCTTATATCTTATTAAAACGACTTTCTAAAAACAAAAAACAGTTGTGTGCAGGGTAGGGAGACTGAACTTCCTTCTTCTCATTCTGAGCGTAGCCATCACCTTAGCCAGGGAAGAAGTTCTTGTGGGCAGTGGATGTGGCTCTGGCCTCAGGCTGGAGAGGGGCTCCTTGTCCATCATTGATAATCAGTCACTGGAAACCTGCTCCGAGGACCCTTGAAGTGATTGACTGGCTTGCAAACAATATTTTCTAACCAGTTATTTAAAACTATACTAAGATCCTTTTCTGAACACTTAACAGCACCAGTGATCGTGTAGATGTTCTAACAGTAGGAAACACGGTCCCATTTGGGATGGTATTCAGACACAACTAGTGAAGAGTGGAGCTGAAGAACGGAAAAAACCAGGGGTGGTGGAGGTGGTTATTGTACACATCAGTGGTACCCAATTGCCAGACAGAGGTCCAATCTAGTTCAGACAGAAGATTCTAACAGTGCATGGCAAAGTGAGTAAAATAAAAACAAAGGAGTCAGTTGTTTTTTAAAGCTCACCATTCAATATAAAATAATACCCTTTCATTTCTTCTTAAGAGAATTTAAAAAATATTTTGACATATAGATAGATACATAATTTTACATAAATGAGAGCATATAAATGATTTTTAAAGTAAAATTTAGAGTATTTTGTTTCACTTTTTGTGGTATTACTACGGCTTTTTCTTATATGAAACCCTGATAATAGCAGATAGTGGTGGGCATTTTTCTGCATGTTAGCTATATCCACATTTGGCAAAATAAAAGTTAGCAATCTTATGTCTATTCCCCAAATTCTTTTAGATTGCCTACTTGTCCTTGAAATCCAGACATCTGGAAGCCCCTGGTTTTGATGAATTCCCCATGAACCAAGTTTGCCAGCAGGGGGTCAAATTTTCCAAACAGTCTTGTGTTCTGAAACCTACCAGGATGAGCCAGACAAACATTAAAAAAGGGGATTTATACCTACACACAAGTCAGCAGTGGCCTGGAAATTCTCCCTGCTCTTGTCAGAAGTACCTGAGCTCAGGATATGTAAGGCTGGGATGCACAGGACTTCCCTGCAGCCTTCCTTCATTCATCACATGTGAATATCTGGTGTAACTTGGTGCAACACTCTTGATTGGAATGACTCTTGACACATTTTATACAAAAATAAGCCATGAATAGTATGTGGGTTTTTTAATTAAAATGAGTTTTGGTTACCAAAAAAATTATTCATTTCTGGGCTTTATGTGTTTGAATTCTTATTTGAATGGTATGTTTTGTAATGTAAAACATTAATGAAAGTTTACACACAAATTAAAAGGTCAGGCATAAATAGTTTGATGCCAAGATTTTCTTACTTTCATACAAGGATCCCACCCCTTCACCAAATTGTTTTTATCAAGTTTAGTCATCCAATTTCTTTTCATGAAGTGAAATCCTTTATACTCTAGTCCTTTAACCCTCTCAATTATACCACATTTACCCATAAACTTGTGCATTACATTTACTTGGAACTTGTCTGTTGTAGAATAGTGCTCTCCCTACTGTATGGGTTAGTTTCAACCAGTATTTGTCAATGTTCATTGTGGTACAAGCACAATTTTTCAGAGTGTCTTGATATCTGCTATGAAAAATGTCTGCACCTGCCAAACGAGACTAAGGCTTCCATGCTCAATAAACCTCCACCTACCCTAGAGATGCAGTAATTTCCATCCAGCAATCAGAGCACAGTCAGACCAAGATGTCTGAGTTTTCTTTTCAAAAATATGACCACTGTGATACAAACCCATTGGGTAAAATTTTAAAGTAATGATAAAATTGTGGTTGATTGTTGTGAAAACTTCCTTATCCTTAGGTACTTAGTACTATGTATGATTTGAGATTTCCTCTGGGGAGATCAATTTTTCCCCTGGATCTTATGATTGTTTATTTCCTAGTTTCCACAATCAAGTTTATTCAGAAACTTAAATGTGAAACAGTTCTCAAAATTCTTTATTTTTTTCTTGATTTCTTTATGAACACTTTGTGGAGTTGGCCTTGCCAGGTAAAGCCTCAAGGAGCTTTGAAGCTAGCCTGAGATAAAATGGGAATGAGGGGAAAATGTGTCTGGGTAGTACTCCTGCAATCCAAGCCCACTTAGGCATCATTTCTCACTCCTTCATCCTGTCTTACCCTACTCCTTCTACTTTGGAAGATGGAATAAATGCACACACAGTGGGACAAAACTTCAAACGGTAAAAAAGAATACCTAGTCACAAGTAAGTTTCCCCCTTTTGGTTGTCCTGAGTTCCTCCACGTTGGACTATGCATTCTAACAGTCCATGCACATATCAGTATTCAAACACACACAGACAAGCACACACACACACACATGTGTATAGCTTTTTCTTATAAAATGGTGACATACTATACACATTGACCTTCATCTTGCTTTTTTGTTTAATAATATATATTAAATCTACTCATATCAGTGTGTATTGCTTCATTTGTTTTAGGAGAATATTCTTTGTGTAGCTATTTTATAATTGACTCAGAGAATTCAAATCAATGAATATTTAAATAGTTCCCAGTTATTTTCTGCACACACACACAATAGTTGTACTGAATAGCACAATACATGCATTTTTGTATGCATTTATGAGTATATTCATAAGAGATGTAAAATTGCAGGGTCAAATTGAATGTCCATTTTAAATTTTCATGCACATTGACAAATTATCCTTGAATAAGATAGCTTCCAAATACACTCCTAGTGATAATGTTTGAGAATGCCTATTTGCCACACTTTAGTAACTTTTTGATATTTGCTAACATGACAGGTAAAATGTGATATGTCAATGAAGTTTTAATTTGCATCTTTTCACATATTTAAAATTCACTTTTGTTTTTTTTCTCTTAACTTTCTGTGAATGTGTTCATTTTTCAATCAGTTGTTGGTCTTTCCATATTGATGTGTTTGCGCTCTTTATAAAAAAATTACCTTTTTAGATATCAGGCAGAAAACAAATCATATTTTCCCAGAAAAATTTAGTTTGTATGTATTCAAATGTATTTGGTTTTAGGGTTAGTGTCATGCTTTAAAAGCCCTGAAAGCCCTTCTAGATTAATTTTTAAATACCAAATTTTCTTCTAAAACTTTTATGATTTTATTTTCTGCATTTAAATTCCTGATCCATTTGGAATTTGTTTTGGCATAATGAGTGTCTTTCTCCCTTTATCGTAAAGGAAAAAGAACATTCCCCATTGTGGCAGCACAGGGTCAGGGAAATAGAAATACAGAGTCAAGTGGACAGCTATACCATCAGTAGGTAACCTTCTCTGACCAGTGGATTTATCTCCCTGGCTCTAAGCTTTCTGACAAATGAATGTGTCGATAGAATGATGCTGTGGGCTCCTCAATATCAGGACTTGGATGAAGGAACCACCTTGGAAGGGTCTTCTCTTTCCTATCGGATCTTACTTGCAGAATGGTCTTGAGTCATATGGACCTAGGGGCAAAACCTGGCTTTACTCTTATCAGTTGTGATGAGTTGTTTTATCTCAGCCTCAGTTTCTGTATCTGTGAAAGTTAAGGACAACAGTTCCAACACATCATGGTTGTTATGAATTAAATGAGAAAAAGTTTATGATGTTTCCTGGCACTGTGCCCAGCATCTAAAAGCTGTCCAATAAATATGCATTTAATCCTTAATTTTCCTTTGTTTTTTTTCCACTTAAGTTTTTCTCATACCAATAGACATCAACACTGGTTGGAAATCACAGTCCCAGCTTCCTGTTTTGACCTTCTTCTCACAACTTAGCTCTTTCACCCACTCTTTTCTGGTATTTGGGACCCTGGCCTCTATACCCATCAGCACTCATTGTGGAATCATGTGGACTTTAATGTGAACCCCTAAGCTTGAACCTGAAATTACACCTGGATTTCCCCAACCTCAGACTTTCTCGTATCAATACTGCAATCATTGCACTGGTTCCCTGATCATTTCCTTGACTCCAGTCTTGCCCTTCTTTCCCAAATGCATGCAAAAGCCTGCTGCTAAATTGGTCTTCCAGAAACAAATCGGATCACATTGCTTTCCTGCTTAAAGGCTAAAACCCCAGTGGCTTTGCATAACAGACAATGCGCTCCATGATCTCCCTCCCGCTGGCATCTGGAGCCTTTGGTTTCTTGTGGATTTGCTGAACACACTATTAATTTTCCTGTCCCTGTGACTTTATCCTTGCCATTCCTTCAATCCAGGATGCATCATGCCTTATTCTTTGGTCTAAAAAATGCTTATTCCTCAAGAGCCTACTCCAGCTTCCTCTTGCTCTCTGTGTGTTTGCACACCCTCCCCTGTGCCCACTGTCATTACCTTGCTTTTACCTCTGCCTCTAACCAAGGAAAGTGGCTACTCCCTCCTTTGAGTCACCACTTTATACATACAGCAATCACGACACCAGCTGACACCTCCATTACTCCTCACATGGTATGAAATTATTTACATATGTGTCTGGTCTTCCCTTGACTGTGAGCTCCTTGCCATTGAGGACTATAGCTCTATTTATTCCTATCGCATGGCCTAGTACATATTAAACACTAAAATTATTTGTTAAAAATAGTAATCCATCAATATCCAGACATTGTCTAGATTTCCAGATAAGGAAGTAATTGTGTTAGGATTTCCAGACTCTGGAACGTATCATTTTCAGCTAACACTGAGATACCTCAAGAAAAAAGCTTTCATTTTTCTTTTCACTGTCAACATTTCACCTGCCATTTGGTATTTTATGATGTGAACTTATAATAAAACAATAATAAATCAAAACTGTGTTTAGATAGAAAGAACACAATGCCTTAAAAAAAAAAAAAGTGCCAGCTGTCAAAGTGGGATTCTATAAAATTGTTTGCATTTTTTTTTATTACACAGATATGAAAATAATAGCTTGAGGTCCTTTTGGCTAACATTGTGCATTTTACATTTTACTGTGAGATGTCATTTTTGTGAAGTTGATTTGTGGTTATCTACTTGGGAGTAAAAAGTCAGAAACGTTGGTTACAATTCTAGGAACTATAATTATTGGTCTAATTTAATTTTTGGAATCTGGAAAATATTTAAGAGTAACAGGCCAGTTGCGATGGCTCACACCTGTAATCCTAGCACTTTGGAGGACTGAGGCGGGCGGATCACTTGAGGTCAGGAGTTTGAAACCAGCCTGGCCAACATGGCAAAACCCTGTCTCTACTAAAAATATGAAAAGTTTAGCCAGATGTGGTGGGTCGCTGTAATCCCAGCTACTTGGGAGGCTGAGGCAGGAAAATTGTTTGAACCCGGGAGGCGGAGGTTGCAGTTTGCTGGGATTGTACTACTATACTCCAGCCTGGACAACAGAGTGAGACTCTGTCAAAAAGAAAAAAAGTAACAATACTTTTAACCATAGTGCTAATATCATGGCTGTTACTGAATTAGTTTCATGATGTATGGGGAATAACAACAAATACTCTTTCAAGCTAATCTATAGGCCATAACTCTAAACAGCACCTTGAAGAGAATTTCGAGTTTAATTTTGGCAGTCCGTGAATTGTACGTGTTCAGAAAGGCACGCATTAAAGACATTTGGGTGCTGATTTTTATATTGATGAAAAATTAGACTGATTTATTTGTACATATGTGTTCATGGTAAATTTCCAGTGACAAACCTGGAGATGCCTTTTGCAGAGTCTAAGGGAGTGTTCTTTCTTTTGAACAAATGCTTTATCTTGAGAAAAAAAAATACAAGGAGCAGGAAGGAAGGATGGACACCCACTTGGGCAGCCCAGTTAGCTGAACCAGTTGTGGAGTTTGGTGAGTTATATATCACAGCTCAATCATGCCCAGATTCATAAGCAAGTTTCACATGAGAAATCCAATGACTACGATCTCAAAAGTAGATTTTTGTGATAAATGCAGATTAAATTAGCGTTATATGTTTATAGCTAATTGAAGTGCAAGGACTAGACATAAGACCTACTGAAAATGCTATTGTAGTGTGCAGAACTGGTCGGCAAGTAAAAATCAGAGTTTTATAAGTGACTGTGATTATCGTCACCTTATTATCCCAACTTTTTGCCTTTGCTGCCAATTGTACTAAGTTGACATAATTCACATGGCATTTAGATGCACAGACATTATTCAAATCATCTGTTTCTACCTGACAGACCAACAACTCCTCCCCTAGAAACAAAGTTGCATTATATACAAGTGAGATAAGTTGGAAATAAATCATCACCTGAGAACACTGAAGTTGGGGCAGGTTCGAGTGAGGAAGTTGCTATTTTGAGGAGTAGAGGGCTAGTGGCTTCAGCACTATTTGCCAAGAGAGACTGGAGCATTTCTCATAGGAATCAGAGAGCTGAATAATAATGGTTTGACTTGTTTCATATTCTTTATTCCCCCACTTTCTTCTTTTTTCCTTTATGTATCTTCCTCCTCCTTCCTCCTTTTTTCTTATTCCCTCATCCTTCCCTTTTCATTTTCCTTCTTCTTCCTCCTCCTCCTTCTGGAGCCAGAGTTCACTTTGCCTAGAGATGCCAAGTGGTCACTGCCTTCTCTACCGATGAGGCCCCTTTGTAGAGCCATAGTACATCCATTCAGAGTGTGACGGTACATTCACTGTGGTGGTTGATAGTACATTTCACTCTATTCTGGAAGCTTAAAGGAAATCACAGTGAATGTAAAGATCACAGTCTCAGAGTTAGACAAATCCGGTTCACACTTCTCTCTCCACTTAGTGTTTGCCACTAGTAACCTTAGGTAAGTTGTTCCTCAGCCTCATGTGTGAAAGGGAACAGTGATCCATCCCTACCTGAAAAAATGATTGTGACAATTAAATACAATGATAGATTTCAATATCTAACATAGCAATAAAGCATGTTTGATTAATACTGTTTTCTTTATGCTGTGTCACATTCAAGTATTATCTATTTCTCTGTTCCAGACACTGCAGTATGAACTAATAGCAGATCCTATTGTGAGGAGTTTATTGTATGGTGGGGACGGTGATGTATATACAAGTAACAATGTTGCTTATGTACACAAGTAACAATGTTGCTTATGTACACAAGTAACAATGTTGCAAGCCACTGGGTGATCTATGCTGCTGGCCTCCAGAGATGAGGGAAACTCTGTGCCTCTCCTGGCACTGCCTGCTTCAAGGAAAGATGCACAAATCTGGTTGATCAAGTTCCAAGGCCACATCAGTCAGTTTGCTGTGTGCTCAAAGGTTTCGCATATGGAGACAGAACTCTCTTTTCTTCCTTTTAGGTTGAAAACAATGGCCCACTTTCCCTTGGGGAGTCAGTCATCTTATACTTTCTTTCTTTTTTTGTTTAGACAGAGTTTTGCTTTTGTTGCACAGGCTAGAGTGCAATGGCACAATTTCAGCTCACGGCAACCTCCGCCTCCCGGGTTCAAGCAATTCTCCTTCTCCTGCTTCAGCCTCCCAAGTAGCTGGGATTATGAGCATGTGCCAGCACACCCAGCAAATTTTTGTATTGTTTAGGAGAGATGGGGTTTCTCCATGTTGGTCATGCTGGTCTCGAACTCCTAACCTCAGGTGATCCACCCCCTTTGGCCTCCCAAAGTGCTGGGATTACAGGCATGAGCCACTGCACCTGGCCTAGCATTTGCACTTCTTTCATTTCACTAAACATCCCAGAGTGTGGTAAATTTCAAGTGTAAGTTTAAGGGAGACAAAACAGACCCACTGGGTCTGTATCCCTGACCATGTCCCAGCTTCCAGTTCCCATGATTCTACTTTTGGGAGCACCAGCAAACCCCGGCTAGCAGCGGAGAGAGCTTCTCCTGCTTGCTCATCTCAGTGAGTCATTGTCCTGTGCCTGTATCTCCCTTGGCACCTCATGGGGCTGTGGCCAGGTGGGCAGTGTGTCATAGACAAGACTGGGGCGCTCCTGGTCACCTGACCACAATACGGCCTCAACCCCACCAAAATTCCGACAACACTGCTAACACATATCTTTAAAAACATATGGTCAAACTACAGAGAAATTCCCAGGAAAGGCAGTTCAGCTTAAGTAAAAGGAAAAACCCAATGGAAAATGACTTCTAGATAAGCTGTAAAAATAAAGTAAAACCCCCAAAGTCCTTAGCAGTGATTCAGTTTTCCTTCTGAAAGAGAGAAAAATTATTCTACTAAATGCCAAATTCCCACTACACCTCTCTTCGAATGGGAGGGGCATTGAGACCATCACAGTGCACCATCCTCAGCCAGAAGCACCTTTCTTGAGCATGCCAGGTGCAAGGTCCTGGCAGATGTAGCTGAGGGGCGCCGTGGCAGATGGAACTGGTTCCATCTCAACCTACACTTTCCTTTGGGCCATGTGACCAAGTTTGGGGGCCATCATCTATCCTTCCTAACCCATCTTGGGTAGTGCTGCCGCTGATGTCTGTTGACCACATCCTTCCCTTTCCAGATGGTCTGTCTTTCCTGCTGCCTTGGACAAGCTGATCTGAAATAAACAGCCAATGTAGGGGACTTTGCAGGGAAAGTCTTCAATGGGCCTGTGATCATCTCAACAGATTGGGCAAGTCAGTGTGAGGAGAGGAAATGGGTTTTATACTTTGAGTGCCTGCCCAGACTTTTATTGCTATGTCTTTATTGGCCACCTTTGTTGCCAAGGTAGAGTTATATCCTCCCAAAATATAATGGCAGGCTATTCCACTGTTGTTGTTGTTTCTTCCTGAAAGTATTAGACTCTTCCAAGACCTCCCACCTCTACCACCTCCAAAATTAAGGCAAGTAATTAGAGAAATATTGGTTTGATCAAGTGATTATCAAACAAAAGAGACACTCCTCCCTTTATGCAATACATTGGTCTAGAAAATGGAGCATATTTTTACATTTAAGTATTTTTATGGCAAATTTAATTATTTGAAATACACTTGGAAAACTCAATTACAGCAAAAAATACAAAACTTCTTTTATGATGTAAAGTCACCATTTATTGATATAGATGTCGAGATATGGATATTAGATTCTCTTAGAGTACTATACCTACATTCATGGATAATTCGTAGCATCAAAAGCTGGTAGTAAGTCATTGACCCTCAAATGAGAGAAACATACAAAATAAAACCCAGATCTAGATGATGAGTTAAGTTCTTTTGAGGCACATAAGCCCATCAGACTGCCTTCCAAGTTTTCCAAGAAAAAGCAATACCAGTAAACTCAGTTCTTATCACCTTAACCACACTGCCAATGCCCTGAATTCCCCTTCATTTGCACTGCCATTGAGGCCCGACACATGTCATTCAACACTTGCTCACATGCTGTCACTCCCCGCTCTTGCTACTGTTGTTCTCAGAGCCCGACTGGCCTCCGAGCTGTGTTAGGATGAGATCATGGCTTATTGTCCCTGTGATCTGTGTCATGGTGCTACAGATGCTGCATCCAGGCATCCAGGCTGTGTCCATTAACATTTAATTGTTATTCTGCTACATAGAAATATAATCCTGTGGTTCTCAAATACTTTGCACACAATCATAGAAAAAAAATATAGAAAGAAATACATTTTGTGTGGTGACCTAATGCATACATACATATACGTATTGTACCATAAACCAGAATTTCACAAAACAATAATCATCCTTAGATATGGGATGGACCTTGAGCTCTGATATTTTGTATTCTATTTCATTTCATTCTGTGACCTTTTATTCTATTTTAATATACTGGATATGACCTTTAATATAGATTTCATGACACACTAATGGGTCATAACTATCAATTTAAAAAACAGTACGAGGATATGTCTAGAAAGGTTTATCCCCTGCCCTCACCAGAGCCACTCCCTGGCAGCTTCTCCCACCTCTCACACCACCTCCATGCTCCCAGGTGAACTTGTGCTACCTTCAGCTTCATTGTGGATGCCACTTGGAATGCCTGGTGGCTTCAGTAATACTCCATCCCCAACAAACAGATGAATGACAAAGAAAGTGTGAGTGTGGGGAAGCCACACTTCCTTTCACTTCTGCATTTCTTTTTGCCTCTATGCCACCTCAACCACAGGTGGTACTAGAGGTAGACTACACTTCAGCACTGGGGAGACCTAAAGGAATTCAGACGTCTAGTTCAGTTAGAAAAGTTTATCAATGCAAGCTTCACTGACTATCGTCTTAATCCAAGGGAGTGCACCAAAGAAAGTGAAGCTCTTCACATGGGGTCTCCTTATGGACAAACCTCAGTGCCTAGCCATGGCCTCCATGACACATCATACAGTTCCCAATACCAACTTAGTCAGCCTGGCCAGTAGACGCTGAGAGCTTTTAGAAATACCCATGCACAGAGCTGCAAACCCAGAGATTCACATTGAACTGGTTGGAAATGGGGCTTGGGCGTTGGAATTTTTGAAAGCTCCCTATGTGTTTCTAATGAATGACCAGGGCTGAGGAACACTGGGATTGACTGACCTGACTGGGGATCTTCAAGAGGGAAGTCCAATGGGGGGCTTTTCAAGATGTTCTCACCCTCTTGAGGTGCACAAGAATTCTTCCTGAGCACATAGATGTGAGCTATGGAATTAGACACACAGATACTTCTCCCCAAAACAAATAATCACTAGAGTCAATGTTTACATACATGTTAAGGAAGAAAACTGCCATGGGAAACATAATTTGCACAGACCCTTTCATTATTATAAAAAATCGTATTAGCCTCCTTACCCTCACCTCCTTATTCAGTCTCTACTTCCCAGGCTGGAAACTTAGATCTTCCTGCATAAAATGGATTTTAATCATACAGCTCTCTAGTTGCTTCAGCTTTGAAGTATTTTCTTCTCTGTATCTTAGGTTAGTGTTTCTCTAATTTTAATATGCACAGGAATCACCTCAGTTCTCGCTGAAATACAGTTTCTGATTCAGTAGGTCTGAGGAGGGGCTCTGGATTCTGTATTCCTAATCAGCTCCCAGGTGATGCTGCTGCTGCTGCTGGTCTACTCTTTGAGTTTAGGCCTTAAAACAGATTGGCTTCTGGCCACAGATCCCCTACCTGACTGCTCTAAGCAGGTAAAAAGCTATGTGGGAGTTTGTGATGGTTCCATGAAGTATACTCACAGACCTGAGGTCGAGGGAGGGGGAGGGATTTCTCCTCCGGCTACAGAGAAGCTTCTTTCAGCAAATTGGCCTTCCGAGTCAGGGCCTTTTCAGCCTCCCCAGCTTGTGGGAGGGTATGGGGCTTTTTGGAAAGGCCCCAGTTCTCATTGTAGTTGAGACCTTCCCTCTTTGTCTCCCCTTGGCTGGTTGACTTTGATCTTGGTTCTGATAACATCAAAAGCATCATGGTTTAGGTACCAGCATCTTTAGGATTGGAGAGTTTAACAAACCCGGGGAACAATCACCAGTGACCACACAAAGAGCCTACTTCTTTATAGTAGCACCGTAACAGCTGATTTATATAAATATATAAATGAAGAAATACCAAGAAGTTAAAGAAAAGAAAGTCTAAGCAGAAAAATGTGTATTGCTGCTTCTTACTAGAATGTGAAGATCCAGTTCGACACATTTGGCTCCCTCTGGATTTCTTTTAGCAGTTAAGATCCTGGCTAATTGATTATATTATTACTTTCCTATTCAGTAATTTGCTAAAACCACAACATCTTGATTACATGTCTTCTTTCTTGATACCCAGGCAGTCTCCTATCTGATAAGGATCTCTTAGCAGCAACCCCCTCCCCTCCTTTCAGTTCTTTCAATGGAGCCTGCCTTGGCCACAGATACCCCACCCCGACAATGTCTTTTTATCAGGGAGCTCAGTATCACTATCATTTGAGCTCAGCTCTTTCTGGCTAACTTCCTGAAGGATCTATTAGGATTATAAAGGACAGGATCATCTCCCTCAACAAAATAAAACATGGTCCTCTAAGGTCCTCTCTAAGGAAAAGGGGAAATTTGCCCTGTGACAAAGAACTGCTCAACTTCTCAGCGCTGATTTTTTTAAGCTCTCTTCTCTCCTCATCTGCCGAGAGCCATTTTCCTGTTCTGAAAGCTGCTACTGACTGCCTACCCCTCACCACAGGTCTTAGATGCTGGGTACCTCCCTCTTAATATTCTTGCCATGTGCATAACCACAGGTGAACCTACAATCTGTTCAGCGCACAGCTGAGAGAGGGTGGGAATATTTAAACAAGGCTTTACTAAAAACTAGAGCAGTGAATCTCAAACTCATATGTCTAAAAATCCATGGGAGGATATTAACCGCTTTAATATCAGATAATACGTTTCTAAACCCAAAGATTCTGTTTCAGTGGGCCTGGGAGGGTTCTGAGTGATTCTGAGCAATATGGTCTAAGGATTACATTTCGAGAAACACTAGCGAAGAGATTTTTTAAAATGAGATAAAAATAAAAAGAAATAAACTGAGAGAATAGCATACAACTAAATGGGACCAGTTTGTAAGTTTGTGTTCTGAAGCTCTAAGATCCCATTACGTCCTATCTCCAGGAAAATGGAACATCAACCTCTTGGGCATCCATGCATATGCATGGTACCCCAGATGGTATCGCCTCTTCCTCCCAGAGTTCACATTCTAAATAGCCAAAATAAAATCAAATTACCCTAAGCATTCTCCTCCCAAATAACAATGAGTTGCTTAAACTATTTTCTGGAATGAGAACTATTCATAGAAACAGATAAATAGTATGATTTGTTTTATTTACTTGTATTTTAATTGCATGTTGTGTTCAGCAGGCAGTGGATGAGATTCAAGAGGCTTTGTAATTTCCCTTTTCCTAGTGACAAAGGTGAAAAACTGATCTCTACATTAATAATGTTTGTTTTGGAGTGAAGGAAATGGATTGACATTTTAGAAATAAATATGTCACTTTGAAGTTGCATTTTAATTTACTTTTTTATTATGGTCCTAGATTCTGTAAGTTTAGCATATAATTAAAGTAAAGATATACTCTATTTTTGTTCAAGTGTAATCTTAATACAAGGAAAACTCAAATAGCCTGAAATTTTAGATAATGAAACTTAAATTTAAAGCAGATTGATGGATTTATGGCTGGTACCTGTCTCCAAGGTTAACATTGTATTACGGCCTACAAAGCAAAAGTGTTTTAGTTTGAGAGTGTTCCATTTGAGAACCTTGGATTCAAGGCAATGAGAATGAGAAAGGTGTTTGTATGACTACATTTGGCTGGGACAAATTCTATTGGATGCACGGCTGATAGGTTAGCCCATGTGCTATAGCAGAGCATTAACCTTTTAGTTGTTGAGTAGTGAGGACAGATAGAGGGACAGGATAGCAGCTGGGACTTTGGTGGCTAGGGACAGCTTGAGGCAGAAACTCTTTCAGAAGCAATTCGGAACTGATTCAGAAATACAGTGTTTGAATATTTTCCACCAACTCCAATTTGCACTAGAAACAGAGAAGAATGATCAGTTCCGGCCTCTATATGAAAGAAGAGAAGGAAAAGATAACAAAAAGAGAAAGCAAAGTAAATCAATGAGGATGTCTTATGCTGTGCTACTGAACAGTATCTCACTATAGAATACTGAATTGAAATAAATACAAGTTTGCCCAGCTTAATTTTTGGAGCCATCTCATTGTTCTAAAGAAACAAATGGGAGGAGTACAAGCTTAAATTAGATGAATATTTAGCATGTACCTGAAATCACAGCAATATGTATTAATGGCTATCATGGTCTGATGTGCCATTTTCCATATTCATACAGTTAATTATGTCTTTTGGAGCTACTCCAAAAAATATAATTAACTATATGAACACGGAAAACTCTTCTGTCAGACATCTAAAGGGAAATGGAGAAGAGCAAAAAAATTCTTCTTGCAGACACCTAAAGGGAAATAAAGCAAATTAACTATTGCTTAAGCCCTGTTACTTTTGAACTGGTAGGAGAAACACTCAGAGGAAATAATGTAATTTGTATGTATGAAGTACTGATGTATATGTGGTAGGAGAAAAACTCGGAGGAAATAACATAATTTGTATGTATGAAGTACTGGTGAATATGTGGTCTATGACAAATATGGTAATATGAAAGTCCACAAAGAAATAAATTAGCAGAAGAATCATGTCTCTGGACAAATAAGGAACAGCTACACTTCACTAAAGAGAGTGGCGCCTGGTGGGAAGAGGCATAGAATTTGTGATTGGCCAAGATTTCAGTGCAGATCATGACATTGTCTCTTAAATGCTTAATAATCAGGAGAAAACTTACTATGTACCAGTTTTTCTTTCCTAAAAAACAAGTATCATAAGCTTCAGGTTGGTGTGAGGATTAAATTCAATAATATGCATAAATTGTCTTATTCATAAGTAATCAACCAAAGCTAGCTACAATAATCATCAAAAATTAAGTAGTCAAATATGGAAGGGTCTAGGAGAAATCCAGAAGTTGATTAATTTTATGGAAATGTTTTTTTTTTTTTCAGTTATAGCCTTTGTATTTATTTATCAGATGAGTTTTCAGCAGATGTTTTTCACACCTCTTGCTCACTCAGTTCTGTTCTTGTCAGCATGCCATTGTCAAAAAACTGGTGAGTTGACTGATATTAGAGCAATAGAATGAACCCACCTCTCTTACTGAGATAGTCAAAGAGATAGAGAGGGAACCTAAATGATATTATTTTCTTTTCAGAGTGTATTTGCTTATAAGTTATTTCTGGTCTGTGGTGTACATATGTAAAGAAAAAACCCTGAAATATAAAATATGTATTTATTAATTTATTACCCTTAAGGTTAAAAAAGGTAACACAAATTTTAATTCGTTTTAAAGACAAAAAGAAAAAGGAAAAAATGTTTAGCCTCAAGTACCAGATAAAGACTCTGATCAGTATTTGTGTCGAGACAAAGGAAACTATAGAGAAAAGAAAACTAGAGCAGCGAACACTGAAATAATACCAGGAGAAATGAGATCACTGGTCACATCCAACTCAGCTGCAAACGCAGTTTCCAGCCCCAAGAATCAGCCCTAACAGGTGAGTTGAGGGCTTTATTGCTTGCAGTGTGAGGAAAAAGTTACCTTTCTGAGCTCGAGTCCTCTGAAGACTCCTGAAGACTCTGAGAAGACACCTTTGTCTTTCTCTGATGGCTTTGCCATCAGTGAGAACCTAAATCATTGGAAGGAGCTAGAGAATCAGTAAGTTTGGACTTCTTTCGTTCCATATTATAAAGAACTCATCCACCAGTTAGCACATTTCATATGGAAATGTGCCCATTTTAGTATGTTATTGCCCCTGAGAAAATAAATCAAAATAGTACTTAAAGAATCTGGAGAAGCCCAGTCATAAGGTTGTTGGATAGACTCACATTTCAACTAATTGGGACAGCTTGTTCACCATTTCTGAGTGGTATCTTCCTTCCAAACATCATTTCCAAGCTCTTCAAAGTTGTACCCTTTAAATTTTCTTAAAATCCACCCATCTTTGTGTACTTCAAACTAATTTGGTACTTTTGTGAGTTTCCCATGGAAAATTCTCTAAATTCACACAGTATGGATCTGGCAGGGCAAAATAAATGAAACCAGAAACGGGGATTAGTTACAAAAATTCTTGCCCATCCTCCATTCATTTTTAAATTAGGAAATACATATGAATCATCTAACAAGGGTCAGGCATTGTTATACACATTAGGGAGACAGGGAGAACAGGTCACACAGGGCCCCTTTCTGCTATATGCAAGCCAACAAAAACAGACACAATAAAATAGTGTAGGCTAGGATAGGAGATATGAAGGGAAAAAACACCAAACAAAACAAGGGGTTTAGACAGAAAGTCACAAGAGAGTGACTTTTAGATAGGATGGTTAGTTTGGCTTTTTGGAGGCTGTGACATTGAAGCTGAGGCCTAAAAAGGAGAGGATAGTAAAGAGTAAGTGGGAGAGCATCCAGACAATGAGAATCGAATGTGCAAAGGCCCTGAGTTGGGAAAGAACTTGGCTTGGCTGCAGAAGAAGCAGACCAGCAAGGGTCTGTTGCAGCGTTAAGGCAGTAGACACTAGTGATCAGATCGGGGTGGTGGCAGCAAAGGTTCAGGGCAGTGGGTTGAGATATGTTAGGGGTGGGACTGACATTTCTTGTCAGTGGATTGGGCATGAGAGATTGAAAACTAGGACTCCTCCCAGGTTGCTAGCCTGAGACATGGGGATGGTGGTTCCATTTACTGAGTAAAGGAACAGGTTTTGGAGGAAAAAACTTGTGTTCCATTTTAGACATGTAAGGTTTGAGATAACTGCGTGACATCCAAGTGGAGTTATAAGACAGACAGTTCTGTACCTGTGTCTGAAGTTCGGAGGGGGGAGTGCTCCGATCTGAAGAAATAACTGGGAATTGTCAGCCTAAATCCCATATTGTTATTGAATCCATGGGAATGGACGTGATTTCCCAGGAAGCATGTATCTAGGATTGAGGCCTGGTTTGAGTGAATGTAAAGAAGCCTCTATACATGGTACCCATCCTTGATGGTTCTCTCCATTCTCAAAAGCTCAGTTGAATAATTAGTATTTAGGAAGAATCCTCTGGACCCTCTAAAATTCTTCTCTGTACTAAGCCAGGCCACTGACTGTATTTTGATGCTGTACCTGAACACAGAATGGCTTTTATTAGATCATGCTATCAGCCTCTATTGAAGAACCTTATAAGAAATCATGCAAGAAGCATCCTGGTGTTTAGCAGCAGGAGCTTCTGTTTCCCTGACTTCACAGAGGAAACTGAGACACAGGGAAGTTAAGGAACACACGCTTAGTTATGCAGCTTCTGAATTTTCAATCACTTTATTATATTACATCAACTAACAGAAATGATAATCAGTCTAGAGGCACCATTTAATTTGTCCTTCTGAGGTTATTTAGGGGCAAGTGGAAGGAAAAAAGTGAGAAATCTGGAGACAGGGCATTCACATGATGTTCCCACCACTGATGGACTGAAACAGAAACTGCCCTTCCTGTCTCTGGCCCAGCCCTATGTTGGAAAGCCAACCCGTAAACAGTTCAGTACAACTCCCCGAGGAGTACCTGTCTGCTTCACAAATACTTTCTAATGAGAGGAAGATAATCAATAGCAATGAGGCAATAGTTGGTCACCTTCTACCTTACCTCGTCTACTTTTCTATTTTTCTTTTCTTCCACCTTACCACTTCTACCAATTCTCCAGCTTCTTGTCTTCTTGCCTTTCTCCTTCTTCTGGTTCTTTGAGACAGGGTCTCACTCTGTCACCCAGGCTGGAGTGCAGTGGCACCATCACGCCTCACTACACCTTGTCCTCCTGGGCTCAGGTGATCCTCCCACCTCAGCCTCGTGAGCAGCTGCGACCACAGGCAAGTGCCAGTAAACCCAGCAAACTTTTTTGTTATTTTTTTGTAGAGATGGGATTTCACCATGTTGCCCAGGCTGGTTGTGAACTCCTGGGCTCCAGCAGTCCACCTGCATCAGCCTCACAAAGTGTTAGGATTACAGGCATGAGCCACTGTGCCCAGCTGTTTTTCTTATTTAATTTTCATTTTCTACTGGGTTCTTTTCTCCCCTCTGTAATTCCTTGTTCTTATTTCTTATGTATGTTTAGCCTATTGGTGTTGTCTAGTCTGGATTTTCTTCTTAGCCTAGGACAGATCTTTTCAAATTTTGTTCATCTTTTCCCCAACTAGTTTCAAAATGCAGAGCTGAGTGTTCTATTTTACATATACCAACATTTTGTATGCATGACTTGTTATTTTTATGTTATTGTTACCTGTGTCTTTTATCATTGTATCCTGACAATCCTTAATGACAAGTGATCATGTCAGGATAACTTTGGTTCAGTTCTGAGCACGTGAGTACAGATGTTTTTAAAATGTCAGATAAATGAGATAAAAAGCTGAGTTGGTCAGATTAGTTAAGAGGAAAAGGGCAGGCACAGTGGTTTATGCCTATAATCTCAGCACTTTGGGAGACAGGGAAAGGTGGATCATTGAGCCTAGGAGTTCAAGATCAGCCTGAACAACATAGTGAGACCCCATCTCTACAAAAAATAAAAAATTAGCTGGGCATAGCAGAACGTGCCTATAGTTCCAGCTTCTTAAGAGGCTGATGTGGGAGGATTGCACCACTGCCACTGCACTCCAGCCCCGGCAACAGAGAGAGACCCTGTCTCAAAAAAAAAAGGAGAGTGATTATTTTCCTCACAGAGAAAAAAATCTTCTCCAAAAAAGAAGTGTTCTGAATATATTTAGATTTTGATTTATAGAGTGTTTTACTTGACAAGAGCGGTCACAAGAGGAAAAATGGAATTCTAAATTGCTTCATAGCCTTTGCCTCCTGAAGATGAGCAAGAAATAAAAATAAAGCATTTCAGAAATTAAGATATAACTCCATGAAAATGTGTTTTGATTCACCAAAATTTTCAGGAAAGCATTGCTTATGTAATGCCAGAGATACTATGTCACAGAATTCTGGTTAATCATTAAATAATATCTTTTTTAATTAAATAATTCCTAGTACTTGCTGTGTCCCTGGCACTAGGCTAAGTGCAGGGGCAGCCTGTGCCCTCACCCAGCTGTGCAGGGAGTGTGAGAGCAGGGCTCAGCAGCTGAGACACCGTGTGTGAAGTTTCCTGTGAGATTTGCACAGGTGTCATGGGAGGGACGTAGTACACGGAAGGAATCAGACAGATTAAAAGATGGTGCGGTGGGAGAACAACCTAATTTGGGGACCATCCAGTATGGAAAGGAAATGAAAACTTGAACGCATCTAGAAAGATCTCATAAGAAAGATTGCTGACTTTTTCAAGTAATCTCAGAGCAAACACAACGCTTTTGTTATTGTCTTGGTTGGCCACACTGAGTGTGTCTCACGCTGAATCCATCAGGGCAGGTAAGCAAAGAAATCAAACATGGAATCTAACGAACAGAATAGTCGGGGCTAAGCAGACAACTCTGTGACAACATAAGGGAAGCTCCATGTCAGGGGGGCATGTGAGCTTCTTGGGAAGAGGCAATAGAGACGTGAAGACAGGCATGCACGGATGTAGGCTCTGTCCCGCTGCCTGGCACGCTGGGCTCCACCCAGTCTTTCAGCATCCACCTGATGTTAATTAAGGCTCCATTTCCTCTAATTTACCACTTACTATCCGATTGTTCATTGCCCCCTAATTTCTTCTTACTTTCTAACCTTCATTTGGCATCTAATTGGCAGTGCAAACTTCTGGAATCACAGAGATTTCTTCCAGCCTGTTTGGAGGTGGAGGGGCCTGGTATAGTGCGTTCTGGCAGAAGCTCCACTCAGTCCCTAAGTCCCCTCACTGGCCCTCCTGACAAATGAAAGGCCTTGAGGTGGGTAAGAGTCTTGCCTCACCAGCTGAGCTGTGCGAGACCCGTGACATTCTTTACTTCTGGGTTTACTTTTATTTATTCTAGTAGATGTGTGAAACAACCTCAGACAATTCAGGGTCTCTCCCTGCCTTCCTCTGGGGCAGTGCCTCTTTCAGGGAGAGTCACACAGAGCCAAGGTGAGTTTGGGGTGGGCCACCCTTGCTCCCGCTTGGTCTTGAGTCTTCATCCATGCAGGTCCACACCGCACAGTCCCACCAGTGGGGCCTCCTCAGGCTGTCTCTCAGGGCATGTTCTGAAGCCCCCTGCACTGTCCTGGGACACTGCTGAGCTCTGTGAGGTTGGCTCAGGGGCAGCTGCCCAGGCTTCCTGCTGCCATTTCAACTCAAGCCTGCTGTGAGGCTTGGAGCAGGGTCTGGAGTGGGAGGTGTAAAGGAGTACATTGCAACTGTGCTGGGCCACACTTCTCCCCTAGCTCACCCTAGAGTACTGCCAATAACCCATCTCCTGTGGGCTCCTCCCAGGGACCCGTATCAATGTCTAGTTCTCTTCCTTCCTCTGGCTGCCTCCCTTTCCCGTTGTAAAGACTGTTGTTATCTACAGGCTGGGGGGATCCTGCGATGCCTGATCAGATTCCTCCAAAGCTGTCAGGTATGCCCAGAGCTCTTTCCCCTCAACTCTGAAGGTGAACCTCTGCATTCTGTGGTGTCGCAGCCATTCTAAGCAATGACTACTGCAGGAATTATAAGGGACAGAGCCTCACTGAATATGCCATACTATATTGTCCTCACAGAGCTCACACAGTTGAAAAGGACCTCCGAGCTCATCCACCCCCAATCCTCAGCTGTGTTTGGGCCTTTCTATAGTATCCCATACTTTAATGGCAGGATCCTTACTCGGCCCTGGACAGCCCCTTCAGTTGCTGAACAGTGCCATCTTTACCAAAGTCTCCCTGTGACATTTGTACCTCAGTCAGGTCTGTCCTTGGCGTCACACCCAATGTGTCTTCTCCATGTTCCCGTGATGCTCCTGGCTGCTCAGGCCCCAGCTGACCAGCCTGGAAAGGAAAGGACCTCCAACCACAGGAAAAGGCTTTGGGCAGAGGGTGTCAGCCTGAGCCCGGCTGAGCCTTTCCTGCTGCCGGCCCTGTTTCCTGGCAGGCCTCTGCCTCAGGGATTCTGCACAGTGGGAAGTTAGCTGCCTGTCATCAAGCCCATCTGTAGGCTTCCCTTGTGCTGACAGTGTAGCCTCTGGCTTCTCAGTCAGGAGCAGCACAGATGCCTGGGCTCACCCTAGACATCTAACAGAGTGGATCCGGCATTCTGTACTCACACGTTTGACAAAAGCTCCTTAGATGATTGTAGCACATACCAAAGGAGAGAAGTCTTCTACGAGTGATTGTGAAGCAATTTGCCAATTGTAAAATTAAATTAGAAGTAGAGGTAATATCTGTGCATTCAGTGACAGTTCTTCATTAGCAGCCGACTGTTAACCCACAGCTTTCTGTCAAGTGAACTGGAGCTTGAGTCTTCGTGCCTTCACTGATACCTACCTTTTCCTTTTCTCTCTCCCTCTCTCCATCCTTTTCTCCTCCTCTTTCTTCCTTCCTTTCTCAAACATTTACCGAATTCCTATATGTACAGGCAGTGGGCTAGGTACCAGATAGAAAATGATGAATCCAACCAAGACCCTGGCCTCAAAGAGCTCACATTCAGACAAGTGAACATATTAAGTGTTGGAGGTTGTATCAGTTGTCTATTGCTGTGCAGCAAATCACTTCAAAATTTAGCAGTTTCAAGCCACATTTAATGTCTCATAGTTTTTGGGCACCAGGAATCCAGGTGGCTTAGCTGGGTCCTCTGGCTCAGGGACCCTCACAAGGCCACAGTTAAGGTGTTGGCCTGAGCTGCAGTCATCTCAGGGCTCAGCAGCAGGAAGAGCCACTTCCAAGCTCATGTGACTGTTGCCGGGCTCCTCTCTGGCTGTTGGCCAGAGGCCTCCCTCAGTTCCCTGCCACATGGGCCTCTTTAGGGAGCAGTTCATAACAGGGAGGCTGGCTTCCCACAGGGTGAGCAAGCCAGAGAGCCAGAGAGGGTGAGCCTGAAGGCAGCCAGCACATTTTTTGTGACCTAATCTCAGAAGTGACATCCATTACTCTTGCCACATTCTATTTGCTAGGAGTTATTGGGTCCAGCCCATGCTCAAAGGGAAGAGGTTACAAAAATATCTTAAACAAATTGCACTGCAGGAGCCATTTGTGTGACATGTGATTAATGAATACCAGGACATGGGGCCCTTGGGGGCATGTTAAAGGCCCCCCACAGTAGAGGTATTGTCATAATACCTTTTTTTTTTTTTTGACAGAGTTTCTCTCTCGTTGCCCAGGCTGGAGTGCAATGGTGTTGGCGTGATCTTGACTCACCACAACCTCTGCCTCCCAGGTTCACGCGATTCTCCTACCTCAGCCTCGCGAGTAACTGGGATTACAAGCGTGCACCACCATGCCCGGCTAACTTTATATTTTTAGTAGAGATGCGGTTTCTCCATGTTGATCAGGCTGGTCTCAAACTCCCGACCTCAGGTGATCTGCCTGCCTCAGCCTCCCAAAGTGCTGGGATTACAGACATGAGCCACCACACCCGGCCCATAATATCTTTAAAGACATTTAAAGACTCAAATCACCTGGCCCAAACACAGCAAATTAAAAACATCAATTACCCTTTCTTTAAGATGCCATAAGGAAGGTATGTGAAGAAACTTCCATCGGATTAGACTAAAGTCCCAAAGAATAAAGACGGTTCCTCATTCCTGTTTCTCTACTTTGCTAAAAGGTACACTCAGATGCTGTCTCTAATGGAGAATTGAGATAAACTTCACCAGGCCTGCTTAATCAAGTATATCTCCCCTCCAAAAAAAAAGGAAAGAAAGAAAGAGACCAGTGCCAGTGAGACAGGTAGGGGATATTCAACTGTCCCTATTTAGTTCCAGAACAACTAAGGTGTTACAACTTGCAATGTATCTGGTTAGACTCAATATGTTTTGTATTCAAGTTTCCAACCAGCAAAATTTGTGACCTTATTAAGAATACTAGTTCATACTCAATACCCAGAAGAAAGATTTCCATTCCAGAATCTAATCTACTAGCTTGGTTATTATTCATTTATAGTGTCAGATCAGAGAAAGATTGAAGGCATTCCTAATTAGTTGCCTTGGGATATAACACATTTGAAATAATATCACTCGATATTTCAGTGTCTGTTAAGCCTGATTTATAGGGACTTGTGTTTCAGTCTAAAAGATTAATCACGTATCACACAAATGGATCCTGCAGTGCAATTTGTTTAAGATTTTTAAAAGTATATTCACATGTACCATCATTTAAACAGAAACAAATGCAGATTGGAAATATCTAAGTATTTTATAAAGGACATATGATACTTCACCAAAGAATCCCACTATTTTAATTAACATAATTTGCTGACATTGACTTGAGACCCACATGTGTAGATTCTCAGTCTAACAAGCGTAAACGCAGTGGCCCTTGCAAACCCTCTGAGAGAAGGGTCAGAGGCCTGAAACTGAGTTAAAGGACATGTCCTCATTGCCTGGACAGTTTCCTCATTGACATTCAACACTCCACTTGCCTTCTTGCAAAACAAAAAACAGTTAGCCCTGCATGTTGACCTACCTGAAAAGTCTTTGTTAATTGAAACACTGCTGCAAATTCATAGTTTTTTTTTTTTTTTTAACTTACGGAGACAAAATAAAGCCAAATCATACTTATAACTCAAAAGTTAGAATTGTTTTGCTAATTTTGTAAATGAGCAAATTTATCTTTTTCATCAAAATTCAGTTTGAAAATATTCCATATCACGTACAGGTTTCTAATACTCAACTACAGCCACTTTTGAGGGACTCGATTTTGAATCTTCAGAGTATCAGATATTGTTTTTCCTCCCATAACATTATTTCATTATTCTAAAATGCTTGTAATTTCATATTAAAGAAAATGTGACCCCAGGGTTGGCCATAGTGGCTCAGCCCTGTAATCCTAGCACTTTGGGAGGCCAAGGCAGGTGGATCGCTTGAGCCCAGGAGTTCAAGACCAGCCTGGAGAACATAGGGAGTCCCTGTTTCTACAAAAACTAAAACACAAAAATTAGCCAGGCACGGTGGTGTGCACCTGTAGTCCCAGCTACTTGGGAGGCTGATGTGGGAGGATTTCTATAGCCTGGGAGGTCGAGGCTACAGTGAGCCATGATCATGCCACTGCACTCATGCCTGAGTGACAGATTGGGACCCTGTTAAAAAAAGAGAGAGAGAGAGAGAGAGAGAGAAAGCAAGCAAGCAAGAAAAATAGAAGAAAGGATGAAAAAAGAAAGAAAAAGAGAGAAAGAGAGAGAGAGAGAAAGCAAGAAAAAAAGAAGAAAGAATACAAAAAGAATAAAAGAAAGAAAGAAAAGAAAGAGAGAGAGAGGGAAAGGAAAGAAGGAAGGAAGGTGATCCCAAATGAGAGATATACTGAGAAGAAATGCTTGAAAACCTGTCATAATGCATAACTTATAGAGGAATGAATGTGAACAAGAAAACTTTCATTCTGCAAGGCCAATTTCCAAAAGAAACACATCAAGTAAGACCAAGGTGGAAACCACAGAAAATAACTTAAATTCTGTTTTCATTTTTTTTTCAAGAACTTATTTAAGGTTTAAAGTTTTCCTTTGACCTCTGCAGGGGCAGGGATCATCTGCCCAAGTTGCTGATGGGACAATAGAACCCCACAGAGGGGCGGTGACATCAGCAGTCAGGTACCAATTAAACCCAAGTGCTCTGATTTTTTCCTCACTACATTTTAGAAACCCAAAAGCCTCCTATTTTTCAAATTTAGAAATTAAACAACTTTCAAAGCTCCCTTTCTCTGGGCTTTCTGTACAAATAATATAATAAAATGCAGCACAAGTTGAATCTACAATTAACTTGGGAATTTGTCATCACTGGCTCCACAAAGTACACTTCCCTTACTGACTGCACAAGTTTCTGCAGAGGTGTCTTTTAGTAGCCTAAAAAAGAAAGGCTAGAAGAGCAATGTTTCTTTCGAACTTTCCAGCAATTATGAAATCCTAAAGAAACAGGTCCACGTTACGAGAGAGGGACTGTGGTGTCAGAAGTAAGTCCTAAGAATAATTACTCTAGTTGGCTCTGTCTTTCCAGAGTTACAGCAATAGGGAGTTCCTTGAACTTCCCACTCAACCGGCAGATGCCTCTGGCATGGTGTGATGTGGTGGGTGTTTTATTCGAAATGGTGAAGTGAAAGAAACAAACAAAATCTCTATGGCCAAAGTCACAATGAAATACAAAGTTATGCACACGCATGTACTCATATCACACATTATCCATTATCTCTCTCTCTGTCTCTCTCTCTCTCTCTCTCACACACACACACAAACCTGTTCTGAAACTTGGTTATCTGACCAAGACTGGATAGATGTCTGGTGCTTCTTAATAAAAGTGTTGAAAGTTTCCACAGTGAATTCATTTTTTGGTCAAAAAATGGGCTCATGCTGCAATGGGTGGAAACTTTCAAGTGGGAACAGTTAGAATAGGAAGTCATAATTTTTGAGCTATAGGAGAAAACTTTTTATGATACCCTCAAGAATTCAGTTTCTTGCTTTTTGTATGACAATGTAATGTTTCACATACTTAGTGACTGCATGACATGTAGTACAATGTTCTGTTTTTCCTTTATGTGATTCCACCTATTTAAAAAGCCACCAGAGCCTGTCTACTGCTTGGGATACTATTTCAAACTTTTAAATGATAGAGAGTACTACAGCAACTTTCTCCAGTAGAAGTATAATGAAGCCACATATGTAAATTTAAATTTTCTGGTAGCTGTATTTAAAAAGTCAAAAGAAACAGGTGAAATTAATTTTAATAATACATTTTATTTGCCCACTGAATCCATAGCATTATGACTTCAATATGTAATCATGTATCATGATTCAGATACCACATCAATATATCATAATATAAAAGGTATTAATGAAATATTCTATATATTTTTTAATACTAAATCTTCAAAATCTGGTGAGTATTTTGTACCTGAGGAAAACTCAATTTGGATGCTAAAGTTTTATGAGAAATCCTTAATCTGTACTTAGATTTCATAAAATTTACTGTTGAAAAAGTTGATTCATGTTTCCAAGTTGTTCCAGACATAGTTAAAATAATTTGTGTGTGTAAATAATTAAAATTAAATAATATTAAAAATTCAGTTTCTTAATTATGCTAATGAATTATTGTTGTTTCGAGTGAACAGCAGCCACCTGTGGCTAGTAGCTACCTCATTAGACAGCGCAGGTTTACATCAATGAATCCTTTTCATCTTTGAGCCACCATAGGACTCACTGGAGATGGATTTATTTTAAAAGATTAAAACTTTGGGCAGAACGAGGCTTGAGAATTTTTTTGATTGCTTCATATCATCCCTCCACTTGAAACAAATCACCATCACCAACAACAAAGCTAAGGTTATGACATAATTTGGGTTTGTCATTTCCGTCACTTCTGCCACCAACAGTAAAGCTAAGGTCATGACATAATTTGGGGTGGTCATTTCTGTCCTTCCATCAGCTAACAGCAAGGAGGGCAGGAGAAAGGGAAGGGAGGAATTGTGCTCTGAGCCCTGCTGGGAGGACAGCTGGGAAGCCAGAGCAGGAGCCCAGAGGAAACCTGCTCTACTCGCTCACCAGGTCTCCTCTCTGGCCGTGATCTTCTAGTCCCCTCCCTCACCTTGCCTCCCAGTCACTGCAAACAGCCTTGCATCAACTTAAGTCTCTGCAATTTCCTTGGGAGTCTTTTGGGAAAGGGTAGAGGTTTTCAAGAAAATTAGAAAACATTGCATATGCCTGTGGAAATTATTATCTTAGTGATCCCTGGTAGGGTTTTTCTCGTTCCATTTTTTTTTTTAATTGAAGGGAGAGCCCGAACTGCTTCTGGGCCAGAGTTCCAGCTCCCTTTCTTCCCACCTGCATTGCCCCGTGCGAGGAAACACAGCTCACTTTCCCTATCAGTGAAACATGGTTTCGATGAAGGTTAAAAAAGTTGCTATTTAAAACATCTAGAAGCATGTCTGGTGAATGGAAAGCCCTCAAGAAACAGCAGAGTTTATTATTATTGTTTTACACTATGGATTCCTATAAAGTTTTTCAACAAAGAACTGTATAACTACTATATATAAAATATGAATATTTTAAGCACAGCACGTCCCACAGTGCACAAGGGAGTGAATGTCTTTTATAATTTGGCAAAAAAGCATTTATTTTTAAATAAACAAATATTGGGCTTTTAAAAAATATATGAATGTGCCTCATAGCACCATTCTCATTTTATCCTGAAGAGGAGTATATATTACTTGCAGAACTTCTTTCAAAATCATGCTGTTTGAGTCATTCTGTTGGTACTCATTAAAAACTAATGTGGCCCCCTGCATTGCAAAAGAAAGAAACATTATTTTTTCCAGCGGTCACTCGTCTGCTTTTCTGTATTAGCTTATCCTTTTTTCCTTATTTTTAGCCTATTTCTCCTCTCCTCAGCTCACCAGCACCTTATGATATGATAGTCCTCAGTCTGTGGCTCAGAGGGGACATCAGAGGCCAAACATCCATGACTTTAAGAAAATGGGCAACAATCTCACACCTTGTCCATCCTCTCCCATAACCCATTGCCACTGGTTTTCAAAGGAATTTAAAAAGGTGAAGCCCTATGACTAAGCAATGATTTCCTCCCAGTTTATCATTTCAGATCCATTGACTGTTGTTGCTTTGGGATTAGTAAGATCAGTGACCTTAAACCAGGATCCAGGAGATCAAAACTGAGCAAGGACACCAAGAGAATGATGAATTATTTTCTTACGTAATGCTGATGAAATAATCACTGTGGTAGGTGTGCATCATTATGTGAATTTATGTCATCTGTAAGTGATCATGTTAGCTAGAAGCTGGGCATCACCATGTTATGTGATATGTACAGCATGCCATTATGGAGTCTACTTTGGGGCAAGATCCTGAGATCTTTAATGGATATTTAGTTGCAATGAGCTTTCTATAGATTTGTCGGAGTTCCAGAAAAGTGGAACTGGAAATGTTATATTAAAGGCAATGGTGGTATGGTAGAAAAAGAATCTTAGAAAATCCAAGTTTGTGTCCTATCCTCCCACGTACTGTAGACCATTTGACTCCATTGGAGCCTCCGTTTCTTCACATGTGAATGAGCATCAGAATAGCTATACTATGGTGTTTGTGTGAGGATTAAACAAGATAATAACTGTGGTTTTCTAGGATTATTCTTAAACTTCAGTGTTCCGTTACTATTGATTTCAAATTTATGTAATTTCATTTAACCAGGTAAGAAAATGTTCAAATTATGTGGTTAAATAAAAACAGTATATTATCATATTCAAAAATTATGTAAATTTTGTAATCAACTATTCACATCATTGCATCGAGCCTGAGTTTCTCCCAGCTCTGGGGCTCTAGATATGTACATCCAGCTGTCCATCTGTCATCTCTACTTGGATCTCAGACTTCACATATCCAAAACCAAATTCCTAACCCCTGACTCACCATCCCAACCTAGCCTGCCTTTCTCTAGCTTTCCTCACCTCAGTTAATGACAGTTAATTTTTCCTCACGCTTCCAGTCAGGAAAGTCTAAACTAGCTGGGCACACAGGCTCATGCCTATAATCCCAGTGCTTTGGAAGGCTGAGGTGGGAGGATCACTTGAGGCCAGGAGTTTGAGACCACCCTGGGCAACATGACAAGACCCCCTTCTCTACAAAATAAAAATAAAAAATTACGTAGGCATGGTAACACTTGCCTGTAGTCCTGGCTACTCAGGAGGCTTGAGGAGGGAGCACTGCTTGAGCCCAAGAGGTCAAGGCTGTAGTAAGCTACAGTTGTTCCATTGCACTCCAGCCTGGGTGACAGAGCAAGACTCTGTCTCTCTCCCTTTATTAAAAAAAAAGAAAAACCAAAATGTTGGAATCATTCCTAATTCTTTATATTATCTTCTGCCTAACATCTAATCTGTCAGCAAATCCTGTTAACTCTCCCTTCAAAATGTATCCGAATTCCAGCTGCTCCTCACCTCCTCCTCTGCTACCATCCAGCCCAAGCTGCCATCTCTCACCTGGGTTAATGCCATAGCCTCCTAATGGATCCTGCTACTGTCTCCCTTGTCCTCTTGGCCCACTTGCAACAAAGCAGCCAGTGATACTTTTAAACCTGAAGTCATTTCACATCACTGCTCTGTGTAAAACCATCCAATGACTTCCCAATACACTCAGAATCAAAGCCAAAGCCTTCACAATGGCCTAACATAGCCCTACATGCTCTGACACCCCAATTCCCCAGAACTTTACTGCCCTCATCATTCTTCCCATCTCAGCTTACTCTGCTCCTGCCACACCATCCCCCGGGATGTTCCTCAAACAGACCAAGCCCCTCCTACTCCAGTGCCTTTGGACTTGTTTCTCCCTTCCTGCTCTTCCCCAGCCATCCACATGGCTGCCTATTCCCCAGTTTCAGGTCTCATCTCACAGCGCAGGTCTTCGGTGAAACCATCAGCACTGGCTCCCTATTCCACATAGCCACCCCATTCCTACTCCACATACCCCTTCCCTGCTTCATTTTTTCCCATGAAGCTCGTCACCACCTGACTTTATCACCTTTTGATATGTGTATGTATATATGTGTGTGTGTGTGTGAATAATATATACACACACGTAAATTTATTTATTGTCAGTCACTCCCCACTATCATGATGCTCCATGAGGGCAGGGATCACTGTTTTTCATTGTGATAGCCCTACTGCCCAGAGCAGTGCCTGGAACAGAAAAGGCTCTCAATAAATATTTTAGAATTTTTTATTTTATTTTATTTTATTTTATTTTATTTTATTTTATTTGAGATAGGGTCTCTCTCAGTTGCCTAGGCTAGAGTGCAGCCTAAGCAACAGAGACAGTGCACATGATTACGGCTCATTGCAACCTTGACCTCCTGGGCTCAAGGCATCCTCCCACCTCAGCCTACCAAGTAGCTGGGAGTACAGGCTCATGCCACCACACCCAGCACATTTTTAAAATTTTTTGTAGAGACAGGGTCTCACTATGTTGCCCAGGCTGGTCGCTAACTCCTGGGCTCAAGTGATTCTCGCACCTCGGCCTCCCAAAGTGCTGGGATTACAGGCGTGAGTCACTGCAATGAGTGAATTATTTGTCTATATTTATTCAACAAATATTATTAACCCCTCACCCTGTGCCAAACGTTGTTCTAGGAACTTAAAATACAACAGTAAAAAAACTAGACAAGAATACTCTTCTCATAGAGCTTACATCTGTGTCTGTAGCTCTACATCCATCTATATCTATCTGGATGTCAACATCTATATGCACATCTACACATATCTATCTATCTAAGACCGAAAAGTGTACAGTGAAAGGATTATGGCTGATTTTTCATTATTGATGCTCTTCTATACATTCTGAATTTTCTAAATTAAAGCATAATTTTTAAAATTTCTAGAATGATGTGATTATTATTGTAATGAGAAACAATTGTGTAAATAGGAAAGCGGAGTGAAGAAACAGTTAAATGCAAGAGAAAACTTTGACATGTATATTGTGTTCATGTGAACTTCATTAACATCTGATTAAGTATCACAACTTTCTATCACTGCTATTGTTTAGGCAGGGCGGCATTAAATTGAAGAACAGAATTGCTGCAGACAAATTGCCTGGGTTTCAATCCTTTATAGTTACATGACCTTACTTAGGCTCTCTAGCTCAGTTTCCTCATCTGAAAATTGGAAATAATAATAGTATTGTTATTACTAATACTAGTTCATTGGTTAATGTGAGGATGAATTGAGTCAATACATGTAAGGTGCTTAGAACAGTGTGGGACACAGATAATCAGTGATAAGTACTATTATTGTTTTCTTGCTATATATTTATCTTTATTATTGTTGAGTGAAAAAAGGGAAAGTTGTATTCTCTAGACCATTACACTTAATTATGAATCTACTGGCTCCTGGAAAAAAATACTTATTCTCATATACAAATTTGAATAATTTATCTAAAGTATGGTCTTCCATCGATAAATTCATCAGGAATTAAACAACAATTCTGAGAATAGAAGCAGTCAACCCTGATGAGCCCAGCTCCGTTCTTGGAACTTTCTCAGGCATTGTCTGTGGCAGCAGATTTTCTGGCCATGTAAGAAGGGAGTCAGGATGCTGCCTCCAGAGCTGCCACAGAAAGAGCAGTGGAAATGGCTTAGTGTGATTGGCACTTCAGTGTGAATGCCTGGGTGCCCAACGGGAAGTTAATTATATTAAAGCTAGAGAAACCATTACATTGCCTCAGAAAAATAATTGATTTCACCCCAGATCACATTTGAAATTAATGACATTATTGTGTATTAGGTAAATATACATAATTCTTTGCCAAGCATATTCAAATACCATAGTTTGACAAGTGGTTATGCCTTATTACGTTTAACCTTGAAGGTTTTAGCATTTTGGTTAGTCATTTATTTGTTCATTTGTTTTTCCTACTCTGATTGAATGTCCAGCCAAAATGGATTACATTATTAATTGAAAATATTTTAATTGAGCATTTTATCATACTCATTCACAAATAATCCAGTTAAATCTGATCAAGCGTATTGCTTAATGCAAGAATAAGTGTAAGACATCTGCAAATTCTGCACTTTGGCAATCTTTTTTTATTTATTTTTTGAGACAGAGTCTCGCTCTGTTGCCCAGGCTGGAGTGCAATGGCGTGATCTCAGCTCACTGCAACCTCTGCCTCTCGGGTTCAAGAGATTCTCCTGCCTCAGCCTCCTGAGTGGCTGGGATTACAGGCACACACCACCACTCCCGGCTAATTTTTGTATTTTTTTAGTAGAGACAGGGTTTCACCATGTTGGTCCATGCTGGTCTTAAACTCCTGACCTTGTCATCTGTCTGCCTCGGCATCCCAAAGTGCTGGGATTACAGGCGTGAGCCACTGCACCTGGCTCGGGAATCTTATGTATTATAGTTAGGGATGTTTACAAGGCAACTATATAAAATGGTGCAGAATCTCATCATTAACCCATTTCCTCCCAAACTAATGACTAGAAAGCTCCAAGATAAGACTCCATGATGGTAGATCATACCATTTCCATTTTAGCCACTAAACTTTAGTGACAAATAAGTTCAGTGCAGTGATTTAGGTGCGTTGTGCTTATGTACTTGATAATTGAACAACCTTTATTTCCCCTGTCCCACACAATACTTGGCACTCTCTCAAAAACCTTTCAATCACTACCTACTCAATTCTTATCATATCAAGAGAGACTGCCAGGGTGGGGTGGCATGCCAAGGAGGGCACAGGATTATCAACCTGCAGGAAGTTCCAGAGGTAATCTGTCCCATTCCTCTGGATTGAGACTGAATTGTAGAATTAAGAGTACAGACTTTCATAGACCTTTACTCTCTCAGAGCAATTGAGATATATCTGTGATAAATGAGGTGTATTTGAACACCAGGGTAAAGTGATTCGTTCTAGTTAAGATCAGTCCATTTTTCATGTCAAAAATTCTCTCTTCAGACCTCAGCTAAGCATGAAACCAAGTCCTTTGATGAATATCAAATGATGATCAGCTCATAACAACACATATTAGGAATTACTCTGAAGGAGGTGTCCCTCATACAGCAACAGAGATGCCTCTATGTGCTTTAAAACTGCAACACAAGGCTGGGCGCGGTGACTCATGCCTGTGATCCCAGCACTTTGGGTAGGCGGAGGTGGGTGGATCACCTAAGGTCGGGAGTTTGAGACCACCCTGACCAACATGGAGAAACCCCGTTACTACTGAAAATGCAAAATTAGCCAGGCGTGTTGGCGCATGCCTGTAATACTAGCTACCCAAGAGGCTGATGCAGGAGAATCACTTGAACCTGGGAGGCAGAGGTTCCAGTGAGCCAACTCCAGCCTGGACAACAAGAGCGAAACTACATCTCCAAAAAAATAAACCCCGCAACACAAATAAGCACAGACACTTGAATGGGAAAAGAGACAATGTTCAAAAATCAATCTCATTAAAAGTACCTGCACACTTATTTTCAGGGAAAAAGTGGCAGAGGGAGGTCATAGGAGAGATGACATTCAGTAAAAAGGTAATAACAAAGCTAAATATCAAACACAACCTATTACTAGTAAAGATGTGGATTGTCCTCTTCAGAAATGAAGTGTAGCATAAGTATTTGAGGAACTTAGATCTGAGCTGGGGAAAGGAAAGAGGAAATTTAGTTTTTCTAAGTGTTTTTTTGTGGCAGAGACAGAATAGGGCTTAAGAGTTGGACTTTGGACTAAATTGGCCTGGTTTAAAACCTTGTTCTAACTCTTACTGTGTAACCCCAGTCAATTTGCTTAACCTCTTGGTTCCTCATTTTAAAAATGGAAAAAATGGAGATGCTGGTAGTAATAGTACCTACCTCATAAGGTGGTTGAGATATTTAATGATGGAACATGTGTAAGTTGCCTGGTACATAGATACTGTCAATAGTGTTAGTTTCTATTTTCTGAATGGAGTAGATGTGTAAGAGGCTCATCTTCCTCTTGACTAAGGAGAATGATAATTGCCACTGAACTTCCCTTTAGTCTCATAGAATGTTACCATTAATAAGGCATTTTAGTGCCTCCAAATTCTCCTAGCTTGTTGCACCCCCTTTGCAGTGTTTGCTCTTATACACCGGTATTTTTCACAGCTGTAATCATGGTGATTGCATGCTTTCATATTCAAATACTTTCTTATCATTTACCTTTGAGTCTAGGCTCCTGCTGGGTTGTGTGTTGTGCTCTTTTGTCTGTAGTGATTTGGAAAGGGCCTTGAAGTAGGACAAATCAAACTCTTTTGTCTGGAGGCCTGAGCCTCTTCATCTTGAATTTTTGCTTGCTATTGCTCATTATCTTGCAAAGCATTTGGTCCTGGCTTCAGCCTTTCCAAAATGAATTCAAATAAACAAGATTCTAAACTCGAGGAGTTTATAGCCTCATACAATCCAAACGGATGCAGATCAGACATAATCAAGGCAAACAGGTTTTGAAAAATTGCAGAAATAAAATTGTTCAGACTGCAGAAGTCTAAGAGGTAAAGACTGTGGCTTGGAGGGGTGGGCTCACAGTTCCGAAAGGCTGGGGCCTGAAGGAAAACGTTCTTCTCCTCAGCCTTTATCTTTTCTCCTACGCTTGGCCCTTACACATAAAAATTAATGAAAGAAAGCAGAAGTTTTGGCCCTCAAAAAGTTGATAAAAATTATTATAACTGATGCGCAAATATCACAATGTGTGCAGTATGAATGCAATCTGGCATTTTCATGACTACTGAAGATGGGAAATGGCAAACTGATGGTTTGCAGTTTCTTTTTTGAAACTATGTTCACTCCTTCTCTCCTATAGTGTTTAAAACAAATGATGGGGTGAAAAAAGAGTGAACTTTGAATAACTGAACAGAAACTGAACGTATGGAAGCCTGGCTGGTGCTAGAAAATAGTGAAGCAAGAAAATCTGGAATCATGCATTATATGGCCATTTGTCATCTGTCTTCTACACCGGAACTGTTAAGGACATTGGCTGCTTTGTTTATCACTGTGCCCCTGGCTCCTAGAAGAGTGTTGGGCCCTACTAGGTGCTCAATAATCATTTGTTAAGCAATGAGAAAATAGAGGACAGAATTTTGACCTCCTAAGCTTGTGGGGCTTGATAAAGTCAGGCGCGATGGCCCCCACTGAAAAGGTAGCCATACCGTGGAGCTCCCAGCTCCCAGCCACCGTGATACCCTTTAAGGTCATTTGAGGGGTAACCAAATCAGGAATTGAGAATTCTCTGCATCCCATCCCTTTAAGACAAGGATAATTCTCCAGCCTGCAGCAAAGACTGCTGCATCACCACCTGAGCCATGTTTAGAGCAATAATTTGGAATCATATACAGTTCATAGGGGAATCCAGTATCTCTGCATCTTAATTTTGTCTTAACATTCAAACAGGGAAACCACTTTGCTCAACAGTGACCTCTCATGCAATTGTAGGTTACATATGTCTTATTTTAAAGGACTGCTGCATTTAAATTTAAACCATATAGCTCCCAAGAATAATGTTAGCTGCTGAGAATAGGCATAAAGTTAACAGAAGGAAAATACCTGGTCCCGGGAGTATTGCGAAGAACTTACACTAAAAGCAGAAAGTCATAATATTGTGAAAATGGCTAATCTGTAGTAATTTATAGTTCATAAAAGTCATTTGCATGAATTATTAGTGCCTCTAACAATTCGCCTCCCTGCAAGTGGCATCTCAGAGTAATCTGACTATCTTAACACCAATCCTTTATTCACAAAAAAACCTGTTTGGAGAATCTGAAAAAACAATCTCCCTCTACCCTTCCAACCCAAAATTGATAATTCAAAAATTGTAGCTGGTACTGTTTTAGTAGCTGGCAATTTTGAGGAGACTTTTCATTTTTCTTAACAAATTGCCAAATGGAAATAGCTATAGCAGCAGCATTGGGCAGGCCTGAGAGGGTCCCAGTGTTTAGTCTCTTTTCTTTCCTCTTCTCCTTGCCTTGCATGCTGCAGGCAAATAAGCCAGAAATGCAAAGGAACTCTGTCACAGATTCATTTACAAATCAGATATCTTTTCCTTTTTTCTATTTCTGAAATTGGAAGATATTTTAACAAAAAATAAACAAGACAAAAATTTGAGGTGGCAGAATTTCCCTACAGGATCTCCTTCCCTATCCCAAACTCCAAACAAACAATGTCCCCTTTCCTCCTCAAAGCTGTTTTCATGGTTTTGTTTGTATATATGTTTGATTTTATGCAATTAAACCTAAATCCTGTTTGTGAAATGAAAGGCTCTAGGATGTGCAGTTATCACAGAAAAGATGGAATGGGAATGGATAAGGTTGCCAAATTTAGCAAATAAAAATACAGAATGCCCGGTTACATTTGGATTTCAGATAAACCGTGAATAATTTTCCAGTTTAAGTGTCTTCCATGCAATACGTTGGGCATATTTATATTAAAAAATGTTTCCGTGGTTGATCTGAAATTCAAATTTAACTGGGCATTCTGTATTTTACCTGGCAAACGTGGGAGGGTTGGGAGGTCATATTCTGAGTAGGGAGCAGTTCTCTGTGCCCCCAAAATCTCAGTGAGTCCATCTGTGCATAAAGCTCACCTGGTGATTCATTCAAGAGGGATGATGAGCAACAGTTTTACTCTTTGTCATTGTTGTTGTTTACAGAAAGTTTCACTCTTTGTTTTCTTAATGTTTTTTAGAGAAAGGGTCTCTCTCTGTTGCCCAGGCTATAGTGTAGTGGTGCAGTCATAGCTCACTGCAGCCTCAAACTCCTGGGCTTAAGCAATTCTCTCACCTTGGCCTCTCAAAGCATCACCCTTTGTTGTTATTTTCAACCATTATTTGCAAACAAAGCTTGCCTTGGAAGAGCATCTTGGTAGAATGGCATCAGTGTGCCTGGGATATAACTCCAACTCTGACATTTATTAACAAGTGTGACCTCACACTCATTCACATTTAGTACCAGAGATGATACATACCTGTTCTGAATACTTCCCAAGTTGAAGTAAGAATTAAAAGGTAAAATAAAGTTACTAACACAATGCCCCTTGCACAAGAGAACCACCCAATGTCATTCCATCTCCTGCAACAGTTTGTCCCTTAGTAAAAGAAATGCTGAAATAGTTATAGCCCCAAGCTCCTTGGTAAAGCATGGATGCATAGGCTTTGGCTATAGCTCTTTCTTTGCTTGTTTCTTTAATACTTTCATTGATGTATAATTTCTATGTGGCAAAATGCACAAATCTTCAATGTACAACGTGATAGATTTTTCATATGCTCATGTAACCACAGGCAGGTCAAGATCTAGAATATTTCCACCCCCACCCCCTGCCTCCGTAGAAGCTTTTCTCGTATCTGTTCCCAGTCAATATCATCTCTCCATAGGTAGCCAGTATTCTGATTTCTTTGACCATAGATTAATTTTCCCTGTGCTTAAAATTAACAGAAGTGGAAATTTTCTGAAGGTATCCTTTTAAGTCTGGCTTCTTTTATATATTTGAAATTCATCCATGTTTTCATGTATACTGGTAGTTTGATCTTTTTCATTCCAGTATGATATTCCATTGTAGGAATATACCACAGTTTATCCATTTTATTGTTGATGAACATTAGGGATGTTTTCAGTTTGGGGTCATTATAAATAAAGCCATCATGAACATTCTTGTGTGTATCTTTCTGTGAGCATATGTATTCATTTCTCTTAGATGTATGGAAGTAGCTTGACTGGGTCATGGAGTTCTCACTCTCTCCAATCCCAGGTGGATCAAAAGCACATAGCTTGCATAGTAAAGTTGCAAATATTTTTTTTAAAGGGGAGAGAAGCAGCAAATAAGAAAGGGAAAAAAAAGGAACTGCTAGCCTATCTTCCTCACCAAACCTCACATTCCACTGTAGGAAAGTCTCCTGAATTTAGGGGAAGAGATTCTTTGACACAGTTCAGAACACAGAATCCACAGAGAATCTTGGGCCTTGTATATTTAGCCACATATGAGTGATGTACTTAAGCTTAAACAAATGTCATTTAAGCAGAAAAACTGTAGTTTCTTCTAACTTAAAATGTATGTTCAAATCTTGTCATTTGTTTATCTTACACCAATCTTAATGATACTTTTGTGAATTCTTAATTTACTCCAACTGTCACATCATGGAGATTAGTTCTTAGATATAAAAAATACTTCCCAAACAAGTCAGTTTTTAAAAGCCAAAGATACACTAAACGTCATTAGCGTTGTTTCCATTTTGGAAAGAAATTGAAGATTAAATTTCATGCACAATAAAATGTTCATAAAAAGGGACAAAATAATTCTTTCACTTTCCACCCTCTGGACAGTTTGTGCCTTTTGCTGCAATTTCCTCGTATAGGTCTAAAATTCTCCCTCTTGTGTTATGACAGTGAATACAGCTACATTTTGACACTAGAATAAGAGAGGAGTTGAGCTTCAACTGGCTCATAGGATAAGAGAGGAGTTGAGCTTCCACTGGCTCACTGCGTGCAAACACGCTCCTCTGATGTCGGCACTAAAATATGCAGGTCTGGGCATTCTATTGTTGAAGCTACTCAGGGAAGGAGGTTTATGGGACATAGTAAGAGGGAAGCAGTGGAGTCCACCAAAGCAAGAGCTCTTTCAGATAAAGGGCTAGAAAGTTAAAAATGTGGTTGTAAAGTACAGTCACTTATAAAATAATGTGAAATGTATTATCCTGCCTGAAATTTTTTTAGCCCTAAGTGAAATAATCCATAATACCAAAAGTCCAGTGCCAGGATTATAAAATTAAGCCTTCAGAGAACACATTCATAATGCCCCAGGACACTAAGAGGGATGAGGGTTCTGATGTGGCGTTTGTTCATTCAAAAATACATCTTAACGCAAACTGATGTATGAGACCGAATCGGGTCACTGGAAAGGGAAGGGGATACAATACAAAAGAAGTCAAGGCCGGGCGCGGTGGCTCAAGCCTGTAATCCCAGCACTTTGGGAGGCCGAGACGGGCGGATCACGAGGTCAGGAGATCGAGACCATCCTGGCTAACACGGTGAAACCCCGTCTCTACTAAAAAATACAAAAAACTAGCCGGGCGAAGTGGCGGGCGCCTGTAGTCCCAGCTACTTGGGAGGCTGAGGCAGGAGAATGGCGTGAACCCGGGAGGCGGAGCTTGCAGTGAGCTGAGATCCGGCCACTGCACTCCAGCCTGGGCGACAGAGCATGACTCCGTCTCAAAAAAAAAAAAAATAAAAGAAGTCAAAGGGTCGGTTCCTAAGCTCCAGAATTGAGGAATTAAAGCCCTCCCTGAATTGTATCTCTCCCACTGTTGTGCCAAACTTCTATTAAACTCAATAGGGAAGGGTTAAACAGGCCAAAGAGACCCAGAACCAGCAAAGGAGACATGGGGTTTTATTAAGGGCTCACATACAGGGGAGAGATTCTGTGGTGGCAGGCTGGGCAGGAGAACCGCCTTACACACGCAAACGATCCAGTGGCGGCAGGCGGCACAGGGAAACCGCAATGGCTTGCGAACGTTATGCAGTTTATATAGCCTTCTCAGTCAACAACCTCTACCTGGCATCCTTCATTTAACCCAAACTCAGGGCCTGAATTCCCTGGATGGCCCTATGTTCCATGGTACAAACCAGGGGCTCAGATGTTTATCATAGATAAGGAATGAATCTCAGCATTGGCCACTTCCAGATTTTCCAGCTTGGAACACACATTCAGATGTATCTGCCATACAGAGTCATTCTAAGGATATGCTTAGGTTATTGTTTTTAGGTGTGTTTCCCCTACACCCACCATCTGCCCTCAAGGGGTCAAGGAAATTGCTTAGAGAACAGTGTGGGCTTGGGAGGCAGTGGGCCTAGGTTCAAATCTTAAACTTGTCACTTACCAGCTCCGTGAACTTGTGAATATTAACCTCTTGAGCTTCAGTTTTCTTATCTGAAAAAGAAGCTACCACAGCGTTATTGTGAGGGTAAAGTCAAACAGCAAAAGTTCAACGAATGTTTGCTTCTAACATCCCCAACCTTCCCCCATTCTATTTTTTCTGCTGAAATACCCTGAGCAGGCCAGTGCATCATTTCTTCCTCTTGAAACTGTCTTGACTGCTGATATCATTTTTTCACTTCCTGAGATATGATTCCATTTAGAGAAAAATAGGATACTGCAGACTAGGGTCTTAAACAGGTTTTGAAAAATTACAGAAATGCAATCTTACGGGAGGGCACTCAGGGTACATTTTTTTCATGTGAAAAAGAAACCAGAGGAATTGGGGCTTGAATGTACTGCAGTGATAACCAATTTTAGTAAAAAAAAATTAAATCTGCCCCTCAGTTTTCTCAGTATTTTGCATATAAAAATACTCGGTATAGCCAATAGATGCTGAAATGAATTACAATGGTCAGTCTAACTCTGAATGTAATAGAAGCAGAGCCCAAGCTAATTTTCCTCACAAAAACTACTTTAACAACCAGAAGGCAATAAAATGAGGATTATGAATCCATAAATCTTTACTCCTTACAGAATACTGAAAATGGTTTCAAACTAATTTTATTGTAGCAAACTGTTGATAAAACCTTGTGACCGGTTTAGTTTTTTGTTCGTTATAAGCAAATAGTCATCAGCCACCTACCCCAGACCACATGTGCAGTTAAAGATTAATTATTTGCAATGTCCCTGGTTTAGAGGACCTCACTGGTCTCAGGCAAACCAGAGACTTAAAATTATTCATTAAATAATACAATGTGAACATGGAGATTGGATACAACATACTGGGCAACACAGAAGCAATTTAGGCAGAGAGGAATTTCCTCATGGAGAAAATAAAATTCTGAGAGTAGTACATGGAATAGTAGGATATGGTGTGGTTAAGAGTGTGACTTTGGCCCTAGCACTGTGGCCTTGGGTAAGTTACTTAATGTCTCTATCCGTCAGTGAACTCAGTTGTAAAATGAGGATAATAATATTATTCACCTTATAGGGTTGTTTTCAGAATTAAGTTTAAAACAGTGGTTCTCAAATTTGAGCCTGCATCAGAATCACTTGGAAACCTTGTTAAGACAGATTGCTGGGCCCCACCCTGGAGATTCTGATTCAATAGGTCTAGGGTGGACTCTAGAATTTGCTCTTCTAGCAAACTCCCAGGTAGTACTGATGCTGGTGGACAGGGTGCTACACTTTGAGAACCACTGAATTATACAAGTGTGGAGTTTGAACAACTCTGGCACATGGCAAACACTCAGCAGGTGTGAGCTATCATTTATAAGCTGTGGAGCTGGGTTTGCCAGATAGAGGAAGATGCTTCAGGAAGAGGACACTGTAGACAAAGAAACAGTGTGATGTTTCAGAGATAAACTGGAAATTTGGTATAGCCAGAATATAGAATGCCTTGGGGTTAGGGAATGCCAAGGTGAGGCTGTGAAAGAATATTACAGGATAGTTTGTGAATGCTTGGGAGTGCGACAGAAACTTTAAATGATGACTTGATGAACACTTAGGGCTAAAGTCCTCTCTCAGGTCCTCTCTCTTATGAGACTTTGGCTATTGGAGGGCTGGCAGAGGCATCAGCACATGCCAGACATACGGAGAACATTTAGTAAATGCTTCTGGGCTAAGTGCATGTAAGCAGAAAAGGTAAAATTATGTGTAAATTATAAAGGGCAGCAGATGACCAGTTAGCAGCTTCCTAAGTTGGAAAACACAGGCAGCTCTGAGCTTCTTAGGTCAAACACAAGATTTCAAGGCCGCTGAGCAGCTGAAACTGTCTTCTTTTGTTATTTCATCCCAACACAACAGGGCAAATCCACGAAGCAATCTCATCTACTGAAAAACAATTACAGCTGGGCCAGGGAAAAACACCACAAAAGCCTTGGAAATGTCCTGAGAGCCAGGTATATGAAATCTAGACAGATTTAATCACTCTTATTGCAGCCAGTCCTTAAATGGGGAGCTTAATCTCATTTTCATTTTCCATAAAGGATAATTTGGAGAGACTTCGCGGAAGTGATGAGTCAAGGCCTCTCGGGTTTCAAGAGAGACCTCACTGTTTTTAAAAAAGGAAGAAATGCAAAATGAAGTTACAGAAGCTGAAGTGCATATTAAATGTTTATTATCCTGTAAATATCCTTTTAACAGGAAATGTAAAATAGTTGTCAATCACAGGATAACAAAATACATTTTTTTAAGAAAAAACAACCCACAGTCTGTAAGATAAGCTATGTTTTCAGTCTATATGGCAAAATTTGTTTCCACTTTTTCTATGTCTGTCTGAGACTGTGCATGGCCTGGGTAAGAAGAATACCAAAAGGCTAAATGTAAGGCCCTCCACGGCCATCAGCCTTGTACCAAAGGCTCTTTCTGACCTGTACTGTGGTAGGCCCTAGCAAGCAAAAACAAAACAATTGATCCTACCAAAGGTATTGGTCAGAACAGAGATCATAATGGTCTGATCCATACAGGCCAGGTAAGGGGCTGGCTCCCCAACTGTGTCTGTCCTGTGTGAAATGGGGTGGCTCATGAAAGATCTGGAGGGAAGCAGGTTAAGAGGAGCCAAATGGCCAGGGTTAGATTCTTGGCTCTGTCTTCACTGGATAAGTCACTCAATCTCTCTATACCTCAGTTTCTTCATCTGTAAGATGAGGGTGATAATAGCACCTACCTTATAGAGTTATTGTGAATATTAAATGGGTTAGATCTTACATGTCCCCCACTCCATAGGGAGTGACCAGGCGCCAGCCGCCTGCCCACTGGGTGGCCTTAGGAAACTCACTTAACTTCTCTAGGTCTCAGTTTTCTCAGAAAATGAGAGAATAGGATGAATTTACCTCTGAGAACTTTCCTGTTCTTAAACTCTTTGATCCTGTGACTCTGTCCTGAGTGTCTATTGTGAGAAATAAAGGAATGGAGAGGAGTGAAAGACTAACTTTTGTCTCTTCTCCTCACTAATTTTGGCCATGAATTCCTGAGCTATTTCAGTGTTTGAGTCATACCCTAGAATACTTTATTTGCTTGGGAAGCTTGATTTGTTCGTGGTAGTTTGCACATACAAAGTGTTTATTTGTCAAACATTATTTTTTAGAAGGTACACCAATATTGATGCTTAATTCCTAGCAATAGGTATTTCCAGTCCAAAGCCTTATGGAAATTGGCTTATGGAAATTGCAGCGGAAATAGCAGCCTTGGTGGTTGCATGGGTAGGAGCTTCACCTTTGCCCTTCCCACTAGTGAGAGGTGGTAGAATACAGAGGTGAATGGCACAAACTTCAGTTTCATTGAGGCAGATGTGGTCCCATGCCCAGCTCTGCCACTTACGGCTGTTCGGCCTTAGTTACTCAACTTTCCTAAGCCTTGCTTTTCTTATGGATGAAGTGGGGCTTAGGAAAGTAGGTATTAACAATACCTACTTTAATAAGTTGTTGTAAAGGTTAGATTTTTTAAAAAAATTACAGATTAAGTGCCTAGCACGATGTTCTGAATATAAATGATTAAGAGATGTGAGTTCTCATTATAGAAAACACAAAGAAATTTAAAATGTTAAGCCAACATAAATCTTTGATATAAGTATACAAGGACTATATTCACTATGTAAGTCTCCCTCACTTCTTCCTTTTTTGGCCTCTGCACTGATATTGTTTGATTTGGTTTTATGTTCAGAGTAGGTTAGTTAAGGTAAATGATGATAAAATAACAATGCCTTGCATTAGATTGTCATGATTTATAAAACAATTTCACATGCATTATCTCCCATATTCATAGTCCAACTTTCTTCAAACAAGAAAATTGACCCTAGATAATAGAGCTGGTGAGTGACAGAGCAGAAAGTAGAATGCAGTTTTCTTCATCCTCTGTTCCTTGCAGAAGGCCACAGTCCTTCTTTGTAGAGTTTATGAAGCTCATCCCTATGCAGCCCCTCACTCCCAGTCACTTTCATGATGGAAGCTGGGCTGGTGTTATTATCTCCATTTGTTAGGTGAGGAAATTGATGCTCCGAGAAGTTTAATGACATTCCTGATGTTGCAAAGCTGGGAAGGGGCAGAGAATAGACCAGAACCTGCTCGTTTTCTAGTGACACAGACAGAAACATAGGTAAGCAAATCAGAACAATGTTAATACGTGTTATAATTCTTTAAAAATGAATTATAAGTTGGTGTTTGGTCTCAGCGGGAAAGAAAATAATTGTGTCTGTGCAGAGGCACAAGCGCATGTGTATGTTGTCCAGGGAAAGTCTCTCAAAGGAAGTGACACTTGAACTGATATTAGGAAGAAAAGTAGGCAGCAAAGTAGGCAACTAAAGAAAATTAGCAGTGGAAAAACCATGTGCAAAAGAACAGAGGCACAACACAACTTTGCCAGCATGTGAGGAAAGTCTGTATGCCTGGAGTTTAGTGTCCTACATATTGAAGATGTATTCTTTTTTTTTTTTTTTTGAGTTGGAGTCTCACTCTGTCTCCGAGGCTGGAGTGCAATGGCACGATCTCGGCTCATTGCAACGCCCCCTCCCGGGTTAAGCAATTCTCCTGCCTCAACCTCCCAAGTAGCTGGGATTACAGGCACACACTACCACGCCCAGCTAATTTTTGTATTTTTAGTAGAGACAGGGTTTCACCATGTTGGCCAGGCTGGTCTTGAACTCCTGACCTCAAGCGATCCACCCACCTTGGCCTCCCAAAGTGCTGGGATTACAGGTGTGAACCACCGCATGTGGCCTTTCATTTATTCTTTTAACAATTCTTAATTGAACATCTACTATGTGTGGGGCTTTATGCCAGCTTGAGGTCCCCATAACCTGGTCCATAGGGTACTCAGAGGAAGTTGGAAATTCCTAGATGGAATTCAGGAGCAGGAGAGAGGCACTCTGAGAGCAACAGTGGAAGGCACTGGAGTAGATGAAGAAGTCATGTCCAAGAGGAAAGAATGTTGAGAGGAGGGAGAGGAGCCGAGGATGAGTCATGGAGTACAGCATTTAAGAGACAGACAGAAGATGCAAGGTCAGTGTAGACTACAAAGCAAAGTTCAAAGACTGAGGAGGACAATTTGGAAAGAGAATGAAAAGTGAGGGCAAGGCCAACACTATAATACATAGTGGAGTGAAAAAAACAAGGACCAAAAGTCAACCACAGGGAAAAACTATTGGGAGGTTGATGTGGTTTTAATGAGCACAGTTCTAATGAAGTGCAGGGAAAAGAAGCTAGACAGTTGTTGTTTGAGGAATAATACAGGTAAAGAAGGGTAAAGAAGAGATAAGCCCCTGAGATCAGATGACTTTCAATGAGCTTGGCTGGAAAGAAAAGGGAGAATCTGTGGGTAGCCAACAGCTTATGTATGGAAAGGTTGAAGCTACAACCGAGGGAGGGTTGTTTTGTTGTGTTTTAAGAATGCAAGAGACTTGGGCTAATTTTTAATCTAGAGGAAGGAGTCAGTGAAGAGGAAGACCCAAGGCACTAAAGTTGAGAGAGAAGGTAACAATGGAACGAAGACTTGAGGAGATGGGATCGAGGACACAGGTAGATAGAAGGAGGGACATGCTTTTCCCATTTAGGAGTGGTACTCTTATTTTGTGTCAAATAGCAAAAAAGTAAATAAAATAAAATAAATAATTAACCGTTGGTTTGCAGAATGAAGCAATTCACTTAAACAAAATAAGGCAAGTTAACTGAGTCATTAACTGTAAATTCTAAGGATGGATCTGGTTTTAAGGGCAGCTAGATCATGGGCATTAGGATTTGATATCACTCCATTTCTCAGCTCTTCATTTCTGTTTGGCTTCAAAAATATGGAAATGCCCAGGAGGCATTCTCTTCATATCTGAAAAAAATTCTCAAGACTAATTCTTGTTGGCTACATTGGATCATGTACCCTTTCCTGACCAATGATTCCAGCTGGAGGGAAAGAAGAGCAGGTTGGCTTGAGCAGGTCACAAGCCCATCTGTGAGTTAGAGGAGGGATGAGCACCTCCCCCGAGCCACGCGAACCAAGAGCTAGGGAGCTCTCAGGGAAGACCAGAGTGCTGCTTGTGGAAAACTGGGGAAGAATGTCAGGTCAGGGAGAAAACAGACCAATGGTTGTACACTGCCACTTGTGACAAGGAGATAAGGATACTTCAGAGGAGGGGGCACTGAGGAAATCCAGGCTGGTGGACTGTATTGTATGTGAGGTGAAGGCCTGACTTGGCAATGCTTAACGAGCTCTGCAGTCACTTCCACGGACCCCAGCACTTCCTCCCCCAACCCCTTTTCCTCATCACCACCGAAGGAAGGAAATGCCTATTGTGAGTTGGAAAGAGGTCCCATGCAGGAGATAAATACCTGCAGGTGTGATATGAGAGCGATTGCTAAGAAAACTTTAGCCAAGCCCATCTGGGAAAATAGCTTTTCAAGTTCATTACAAAAAGAAAGGCCCAGTAAAGCTTCCACGAGAACAAGCTAAGCTTGTGGAAAGTGCTGAGAAAAGCTGATTTATTCTCAGTGTGCTTCCCTATTTTTATGGCTTGCCTCAACTTTTCTTCAGACAGGAACGATTGGTTCCAATAGTGCCACATGGAGAGAGACACTGTCAGTGTCAATACCACGGGCAAGTCTGGGGAGGTGCTATGGAAGGTGTGGTATGCGTGGGGAGGGGCCCGCCTGGCTTTCTGAACAAGGGTAATTAATGTGTATGTGGACATGCAGGGAGCCTTTATCTTCAGAACACATTTCAGAAATGAAAAAGCAAACAAAGCGGAAGGTGAGGAAAATGGATTTGCCATAACTAAGGAACAGACCTGGGTAGAGAAGTAAAGACGAGAAACTCAGTTCTTCATCTCCAGAGTCCAGACTCAGGAATGGAGATCACTCCTAAGTATTTGGGTCTGTAAACTAGGACACCATCATGGTCCCAGAACAAAGGGTGGAGGAGGTAGGATTGAAAGCCACTATTTGGCGGAGCTTCTCTGACCCTTACAGTCCACCCAGATAAAAGGCAGACAGCCTTTTTGTTTGGAGGAAACCTCAGAAATTTTCCTCTTAAATTTGGGCACTGAACTATGCATGCATGGTGTGGATGTTTCCGGAAAGCCTGTTTCTTAAGTTGGCCTGTCTATCTCCTCTCAGCCCTTTTTGGCCAGTTCACACCCTTCCTTCTTCCTCAACCTTTCTCTGAGCATCTACGTTCAAGAAATCCCTCACCCCCTCCTCTGAACTCCAGTGGTGTGTCATTCATTCAACGTTAAATCAGGTCCTGCTTCCCTGTTTTCCTTTCTATGTGCGTTCATTTCCTCTCCCCAGTGTGGCCATAGAGTTCTAGATGGCAGGTTTCATGACTGGTTCATTTTGAGGTCTCTAGAACCCAGCACAGTGCCTGGGTTGATACTCCAAACATGTTTATTGGTTGGGTTCTCTCTTGCCTTAAGGTGGCTCCAAGCCCAGGAATGAGGAAGGTCAAGAGCCAAGCTGGACTCAACAGAAGCCAGGAGCAGGCACCCCAAAACAGAGGGAAGAGGGTCTACAAAAGAGAAAATGGAATGTCCCGCAGTGCCTCAAGCTGGCATGGGAACCATTCCAGGAGTCAAAGGCTGTCCTGACAGTATCTGCAGAAAAATCCCCAGAGCTGTGGGGGCTCCTGCCTGCAAAGATCATGCTTCCTGTGGGACTTATAGCCAATCAGTCCCTAGGAACAGTTTGAGGGGGATTTGCTGATTCATCTGTTTTAATCCCTTTGGGAAGAACTCTGTGAGCATTGTGTGGCAGCAGCGCTCTGAAGGCCGGTGATGGTCCCACTGAGAAGAGTCGGGATCCTGTCTGTTTCTGAGCTTGGTTGATTTAACAAACATATATGGGGGCCCTATTACATCTGCAAGCTCTGTTCCAGGTGCTGGGCACATAGCAATAAACAAATCCAACAAACATCTCTGCCCTTGTGGAGCTTACATTTTAGCTGGGGAAGAACCGATAAATAAGATGAGGAAATCATGTACTATGTTAGGTGGTGTTAAGTGCTATATGTAAAGATAAAAAAGGAAGGTGGATGAGGGTGTTGGTGTGGGAATTGTATTTTTTTTAAAGGGTACTCAGGGAAAACTTTCTTGGGAAGGTGACACATGAGCTGGAGGAGGTGAGGGAGTGAGCCATGTGATAATCTGGGGAAGATTTCCAGGTAGAGGGAATGCCCTGTGCAAATGCCTGCAGCAGGAGTGTGCCCAGCATGTTAAGAAAAAGCAAGGGAGTCCCTGTGGAACCACAGAGTGAACAAGGGGAGAAAAGTAGAGCAGGTCAGGGAGATAACAGGAGCCAGATCTTGCAGGCCTTTGCATGGAGGGAGATGGGAATTCACCAGAGGGTTTTGAGCAAAGCAGTGATGGGATCTGACTTGTGTTTTGATAAGATCACTCTGGCCACTGCATAGGGGCTTAGGTTAGAGGCAGGGAGACCCTTGCGAGGTGATTTCAATGATCTGGGAAGAGGTGGTGGCAGTAGAAGTGGTAAGCAACGATTTTTTTCCAGACATACTCTAAAGGTAGAGTAGACGAGATTTACTTCACAATGGGGTGGATGTGGTATGTGAAATGGAGGAGTCAGGACTAGTGCCCAGGTTTCAGCCTGAGTAACTAGAAGGATATGGCTGCTCTAAGTCCTCTTTCTGCAAGTTCCCTTTCCTACACCTCATAATTCTAGATATGGGGCTTCCCACCACAAGCACATGGAGGCTACTGAACAGTCACATTGCAGCAAGTTGACTTTCTGCTCTGTGACCCCTCTCCATCCATCAGCTGAGGTCTCTAAACAAGCCTGATCCTTCTCCAGTGTTTTCCCCTCTCTCTTCCATTGCCAGGAAGAGACAGAAAACCAAGATGACATGTGGCAGCTTTGTCTTCTTAGTTGGTTTGGATTATAGAAAAATATTCACCATGTTCTCCTCCAGTGTACCTTGATTTTGTTTGTGAATGTTTTATTCTATACAATGACTGCTATTTACTTTTGATAGCTATATGCATTCCTTGGTGTACTGAGCATTTATTTGGGAAGTCCTGAATGACATTTTGAATACTTTCAATTTAGATTTAAGAAAACTTAAAACCTAAGCCCTCCAAAATAACACAACTATTTCATAGAAAACTAGCATTAGATTTCAGTCTCCAGACTGAACAAAATTTTAGAGCACTTATCAGGTAGATTCCCAGGTAGAGGGAATGGCCTGTGCAAATGTCTGCAGCAGGAGTGTGCCCAACTTGTTTAGTGAAGCCATTAATAAATTTGGTGAGGATGGGAATGAGGTATAATTTCAAAGATGAATAAAATATAGCCTTAGGGAAATTAGAAACTAGGGAGAAAGGTAAAATAACCTACTTTCTCTTCCTTCCTCTCTGAAACATGTATTAAACATCAAATAGTTTCAAGAATTACACCACAAGATGCTAAGGGTACAAATACACAATATAGATCAGGTCCCTGCTTTTGAGGGGTATAGTCTGCTAAGGGAGACATCAGCCTCCAACTAAACTCACTATAATAGAGATGGAAAATCTTTCAGAAGAGAGCCACAAACAAAGAGCATTATAATAGTGAATTAAATATTTCCGATTTACTAAAAGAGTAGATTTCAAACATTTTCACCATAAAAAAATAAGGATGTGAGGTGATGCATTTGTTAATTGACCTGATTGAATCATTCCGCACTGCAAACGTATATCAAAACATCATATTGGGTCCCAAAAACATACATAACTGGCATTTGTCAATTAAAAATACATTAAAAAACAAACCAAAAAGGCTCCCAAAGAGCCATTAGACCACAGATGAAGGAGTATGGAATATTTAAAACTGAGTCTCGGGATTAGGGAATTTTGCAGATAGGTGGTGATATCTGAACTGGCCGGTTAAAGGATGGAAATTTCTGCAAAAGGAGAAAGAACATTTTTGGCTGAAGGAACAGCATGAGAGCCTCCAAAGTGTGTAGCAGTTTTAGAGAAGAGTCCCAGTAGAGGATACTGAGGGGATTCTGGTGATACTGAGGAGACTAGGAAATGAGCCAGGACCATGTGGTAAAGGAAGTGAAGCCTCCAGTGTAGACAGAATAGAGCATTCACTCTTTCACCAAGGCTGGGATCTCCTTGCCCGCAAGCAGGGGTTCTAACATGGGTGTCTTCCAAGCAAACACAGTCAGCAAGAGCCTTATCACAAGTTTCTTTAATAGGCTCTTCAGGGAAATTTACAGAACTTCTCACTGAACTAAATCAGTGGACATTTTGCAAGCTAGAAGGCAATTATCAGCTTGGCCAGGAACACAAAATGAGGAAAGGATCTTGTTCTGGAAAATGGAGCTGCTTTAGCAAGCGGGAAACACAGGGAAGTGGCTCTAACACACTGCTACTACCTAGTTCCTTCTCTGCTCACCTCCACATCCTGTGGCCCCTGGAAAAGATGAGACCTGGGTAAAACCAGTAATACCCATCCAGTCATTTGACATGTGAAAGGCCCCCAAGGCTCAAAGAACTGACGCATTAGCCTTGCACAGATGCTTAACATTTCATTATATTTACTCTTTTAGCTGCAAAGAAAAAGATGAAATGCAAACTCTTTTGAAGTAACAGTGCAGCCAAGTTGAAAGAACACTGGATCATGAATCAAGAAACCTAACCTCATTTTGACTTCTCCTGAATAGCTGTGTGGCCCTAGGTATAATAGCTCACCTCATCTGTAAAGGTCCCCAACACATGGCCCATTCCAAAATCTTGGGGAGATTTAAAAGCTATATTCATTTCCAGGTCTCATCCAGATCCACTGAATCATAACTGCAGAAGTGAGATCCAGAACCTGCATTTTCAGGCTGGGCGCAGTGGCTCACACCTGTAATCCCAGCACTTTGGGAGGCTGAGGCAGGTAGATCACGCGAGGTTGGGAGTTTGGGACCAGCCTGACCAACACGGAGAAACTCATCTCTAGTAAAAATACAAAATTAGCTGGGTGTGGTGGCGCATGCCTGTAATCCCAGCTACTCAGGAGACTGAGGTAGGTGAATCTCTTGAACCCAGGAGGTGGAGATTGCAGTGAGCCGAGATCACACCATTGCACTCCAGCCTGGGCAACAAGAGAGAAACTCCATTTTAAAACAACAACAACAACAACAACCACCAACCAAACAGAACCTGCATTTTCTAGTCTTCTTGTGATACTGGTTGGCGTTATTTACCAACTATTTTGCGTCCTATTGGCTTCTGGGAACCAAATAGAGTTGCATTTTGTGGCCCCCTTGTGGTGAGGTGGGGCCATGGGAACAGTTCTGGCCACTGAATGGGAAGTAGAAGGGGCCAGTGTCTCTTCCTCGCTGGAGCATGGAATTGCCAAAGTGAGACTGTCTCAAGTTCTTTTTCCCTCTGGCATTGCAATCAGCCACTTTGGGATCTCCAAGTGACCACCATAAGCAGAGCACCCTGCTTACCTGCAACGAAAAAGAAGCCTGATGGCTGGTTATGTGTCGCTGAGGTGTGGAGCTTGTTAGCACAGCCTAACCTAGCTTAGACCGACTGATAACCATCCTCTGGTGATTTGTACACAGTCAGCCTGATGCCAGGCTTTGACAACCCTTGGCTAGATGATCTTTCAGGTGCTTTCTACATCTGAACTTTGTTGGTTGGTTCTGTAAGCAGGTTATTAGCTATTAACTTCTGATAAGATGCTTACTGGCCATCCGATAGGAAAAGCCCTTGTCAGGTCTTTCTGAGAGCTGCTCTTGCAAAATAGGCAGTGTGAAGAGGTTAGACTGGGGTTGGGGGTATAGCAGAGCTCTCAGAGAGAGCAGCTATATAGGTGGGAGCAAGGAGTAGGTACATTCCCAAGGGTCAACTCACCTTTGGCCTGAAGGCCAACTTGGCATCTGGAATTTCTATTTCTACTTTTAACAATTCAACATTTCTTGCCACTAGAATTTTTATATAAATGAATGGGTAATCTGCTTCAGGGGTTTTCATCCTGGGTAAACATGGTCCCTTAAAATTTTGCTTGCCTGGAAACCCTTTTGTATGAGGCCTAAACTCCTTAGCACTGTAATTTAGGCCACTTCAATCCACCCTTAGGGTAAATACTCATCCTGGTTTGCCCAGAATTATCCCAGTTGTGCACTGAAAGTCTGGCATCCTAGGAATTCCTCAGTTCTGGGCAAACTGGGACAGTTGGTCACCCTACAGGCCATTTTGTTTCTTTCTAATAACATCACTGTGAAGATAAATTCTCCTCACTCCACCCTGATAGTTGGCAAAGTTAGGTTTCAAGCTCTTTTCATGTGCTCTGGCTCAAGTCAGAAAAAAATAAAACCTCAACAGCTTCTGTTCTGCAGAAAGAGGTTTACAGATTTCAATATGCTAGCCAAAAAGAAAAAAATTATTCTCAGCTTGATTCTTTTGCCAGCTTGATAGGCATCGGCAGAGATGGATGGTTTCCAACAGCGTTTTTCGCCCCTGAGCTGGTTTTGAGCCTCACAGCTCTGCCACTTGACGGCATCCAGGTTTCCAGACGCTGGCAGGGATGCTACAGTCTGTCACCACCAGGGCCGCTTTGAGTTTTTCTGTTCTGACAGCTAGACAAGATGTCATTTGAAGGGTGTTTAGTACTTGGGTGGTTGTTTTCAGGGTGGATGAGCCCCAGAGTAGATTTGATTCAGGAAACATTAAATGTTGGAGGCTGGTCTGTATCCTACTTGAAGAGTCAGATTAAAGGGTTGTATAAAATTAAACACTTTTTATTCTGCAATTAAATAAGTGCACTGACCTTTTGCTAAAAATGCATAATGGAGAACTGAATGGGAGCTTGTTGGAAAATAGTGAAACCCAGAGTGGCTAAAGCTGATACAACATTTGCTTCACCACTGTCTTTTTACAAGATATTATGAAGTGACTAAGGAGAGTATATTCAACTTTCAGAAAATACCTCTGAAGTGAACTCTTTGCCTGAATGTCCTTCTACTCTGCTGCCGAGCAGCCCAATGGTAAAGAATGATTTGCTGAAAAGCCCGATTTTCCCTGTCTTGATCACTCTGTTCCCTCCTTTAGTTCTCAAAAAGTCCTGGGTCTCAGACAAAAGATTGTTCCAGAAACAACTTGCTCTTGGAGAAATGCACCAAAAGAAAATAGAGTGCAAAAGGAAAAAAGTCTGTTTCTAGGAGCCCAAATTAGGAAGAAATGAGAACATGAGATATGAGTAGAAAGAAAGGAAGGGAAATAAGGACCTTTCTAGAGGCAGGGACGGTTCGTGTGGTAGGCAGGGTCATTGGATCTCAGGGAATATAGTTGAAGATGTGCTGGGATAGGCTTCTTGTTTCATATATTCACACAGGCACAGGAACTGCAACGTCAGAACTTGTACTATTTCTTCTTTTAGATGAATTCGGGTCCTCCTGAGAAAACTTCCATTCTATGAAAACTCCCTTGGAATGGATTCCTCAGAGAGGTTTTGTTCCGCTGGCAGGAGAAGGAGGGCACCTGAAGGTGTAGGGGTACCTGGAAGGTGAAAAAGCGTAGGTAGGAGGGTAAAGGCAATGAATATTATTTTTTCTACTTCAGTACCTTTCCAACAGCCGGCCCCATGGGAAGGAAAAGAAAACAAGAAAGAATAAAGTTGTTTGGATTGGACTTTTCTCCTAACCAACCTCCTCATGAATTTAATCTCAGTAAGATTTGTGCAAGTAGATTTTGCCTTAATGTCGTTTATTTCTTTAAGACTTTGGCTTTTCCTGCCAATGCCAAAGTGCCAGTCAGAGTGCCTTTAGGGCTTTCTAAATCTGGGGCTTTGAGGGAGGCACCCGTGTTTCAGAAGCATGTGCCCTGAGGAAGCTCAGAGATGAGGATGATGATGATAAAAGTGCTGCCTTGGGAATCTTGTCTGCTCCAATAAGCCACATCTCTCACAGTCTCCATGGCCCCCACTTCTTGTCTCTAAAACGCCTGGCTGTTTAGTGCCTTCTAGATCTTTAAGTCCATTAGCCTAGAAAGCAGCTTATCAGAGAAGAAACCAGTCTGTTTAGTGCCTTCTAGATCTTTAAGTCCATTAGCCTAGAAAGAAGCTTATCAGAGAAGAAACCAGTCTGTGTTCTGCTTCAGACAAAAGGAGGATCTGGTTGGATGGAAGAGAAAGAAAAGCATCCAAGTTAAGGATATAGATATTGCCTACAATAAAAATAATTATTTTAATATACTTTTCAAAAAAGCATATTTAAAAAATTATTTCAAAATTAAATAAAATGTCAGATATGGCACAGTTACCTAATTTAGAAGAAACAGAGGCAAAATAAATTGTACTAAGACAAACTTTTATAGAGTAATATTTTAAGTAAAACCAGAAAAGGAAGTTTAATTTAAGTAATAACTTTATAAATGAACACGGCAAAATACATTCTTGACATTTTTCTGAATGTTAGACTCTTTTAGAAGAAGTTTATTCATTCTCATAAGCAATGATTTCCCTGTGATTAGCTCATTAAGTATATCTATAAATTAAAGTGAGCACTTTCTATTTTGTGTATTTGTTGTATTCTGCAGATTGGATTTCAATTTTTTAATGTAGTTTTTCTGATTATAAGTCATGAAATATTTAATCACCTCTTTAGGTCAAAGAAATTATATGACTCTTCTTACTACCTTCAAGCTTCTAAGCAATGGATATTTCAAATAATTCAACCATGATTGTTACTGGTGGAAGGTATCCAAGTTACCAGCAGTAAATCCATACAGGTCTCTAGCAACCTCAATTCTTGCCTCCTCAGAAGAAAGAATTTGACAGAGGGGCATAAGGCAGAAAAAGAGACCAAGGCAAACTTCAGAGTAGGAGTGGAGGTTTATTTTAAAAGGCTTTAGAACAGAAAAGAAAAGAAGGTACTCTTGGAAGAGACCCAAATGAGCAACTTGAAGAACAAGTGTGGTATTTAACGGTGATCCTAGGACTTTATACACTGGCCTCTTTCCCATGAGTCTTCCTTTAGGGTGGGATGCCCGCATTCACAGTGCCCTCCTTGCCATTGACAGGTGAGCACACACAGTGTGTTTAGGAAGTTGCACAAATGCCCATCTGAGGCTTTCTTCCCTTTTCCAGTGGTGTGCCCTTGGAAGGTCATTCTCTGCCATTATGTCTCTTAATGCACGTGACAGGGAAGTTGCATCTCTCTGGCATCTGCATTCAATTAACACTTTAGTGCAACAGGTTGGACCATCAGGAAATGGTGTCTCCCTGGTACTGGCTGCCAATTTATTACTTTTAGAGAGGCAATGTGATAATTGCCAAACCATCACCCGACATTCCTAGTGGGTGGGGAAAGAGCCCTTTCCTGCCCTGCTCATGCCTGTCTAACTACCTGTAACATGATTGTCAATATAAGTGTAAAATGAGGTCAAATTTACTTATTAGACACAGGGCATTGTTTAAAGTCACCTCACCTCATCTCTGAGGAAATCTACCAATTTCTTTACCAAATTGGAGTCAGATGCTCAAAGGTTCCCTTACCAGATAATGGTGATCACCACCAGTCTTGGAGCAAATGGGAGTGGTCCCAAAGGAAAAATGAATCTTTGAGAACCAAAGCCAGCACTGCAAGGCCCAGCTTCCCTTTCATGTCAGCTCCTTATCCTTTGCTGATCCTGGAGGATCTGAGCTTGATTTCTTTCTCTTTTTCTTCCTTCCTTCCTTCCTACCTTCCTTCCTTCCTTCCTTTCTTTTTTCTTTCTTTTTCTTTCTTTCTTTCTTTTCTTTCTTTCTCCGTCTCTCCCTCCCTCTCTCTCTCTTTCTTTCTTTCTTTCTTTCTTTCTTCCTTCCTTCCTTCCTTCCTTCCTTTCTCTTTCTTTTCCTTCCTTCCTTCCTTCCTTCCCTCTGAATGTTAGGCTCTTTTAGAAGAAGTTTATTCATTCTCATAAGCAATGATTTCCCTGTGATTAGCTCAGGGAAATCATTCCTTCCTTCCTTCCTTTCTTTTTTCTTTCTTTTTCTTTCTTTCTTTCTTTTCTTTCTATCTTTCTCCCTCCCTCCCTCCCTCTCTCTCTCTTTCTTTCTTTCTTTCTTTCTTTCTTTCTTTCTTTCTTTCTTTCTTTCTTTCTTTCTTTCTTTCTTTCTTCCTTCCTTCCTTTCTCTTCCTTCCTTCCTTCCTTCCTTTCTCTTTCTTTTCCTTCCTTCCTTTCTCTTTCTTTTCCTTCCTTCCTTCCTTCCTTCCTTCCTTCCTTCCTTCCTTCCTTCCTTCCTTCCTTCCTTCCTTCCTTCCTTTCGAAAGCCAGTATGCTACTCTACAATCTCTGTAGACTTACAAATTTTCTTCTTCAAATTGAAAAGTACTATGTGTTCTAGAAGATTGGCTGGGTCAGGACAGATGTGACCAGGGGTGATTGACACAGGTATGAGGTCCCAGGAGTCAAAAGGGTGTGGAGCTGGGTGAGTGCTGAAGCAGCCCCGGGCCAGAAAAAAACAAAGAATGACCACCCCTGTGGTGTATGGATTGCCTGAGGCCAAGTCAGGGAGCTGAATGTTGTGATCGAACCTTAGGGAATGAGTACAGAGCTGGACAGAGAGACAAGCCTAAAGGTTAGAATTGGCCTAGGGATAGAATAGAGATCAAGAGCGAATAGAGAGTGATGCACGAGATTTAATGGGGTTTCATGTTCTCAGATAAAAATGTACAGTCCTATCTTTTAATCCAGTGGCATTTCCCATTAGTATAATTTTAAAACATTTTTGGTGGCTGCATGTATTCCATTATATAGCTGTAGTGTAATGTCTTTAGCCATTTCCTTATTGTTAAGTTACAGTGATTGATTTTCAAGATTGATTCTCATTTTTAATAGATTCAAAAATTAAAATGGAAAGGACAATTACTAGACAGATACAGATTCACCAGTGTAAGAAGAAAAATACAGATTTTTCATTGTTAACAATATAAACATATTTAACAAGCAGGGGCAATCTTGAAGCCATTAGGGTGAATCAGTGTTTTAGACCAAGCAACTCTGAATGTTGAAAATGGTGTGAACAAGCAGGCACTCTTGGAGATGTGTGCAGGATATGGACTTTTTTAAAAAAATTCAAACCATTATAGAAGAAAAGAGATATTTTTCTTAGTGAAGAATAAAGTGAAGACTAAATTAAATGGTAAAGAAAATTCACCACATATTTGTTATCGTACTTTTAAAAATTCTTCTCTAAGTTCAGGTTCCATTTGTTAATTTAAAAAACATATCGGTGCTATTTATACTGGGTTTCATTTCTGTAGAAAAGACGTAAATATCTTATAGTCAAGGTGTCACTCTGTTATCTATACTTGGGAAAAGTCTGGTCAACTTGTTTACCAAGGGAGGCATCACGGATCTCCTGGCAACTGTTAACTGAAATACATATGATATGGTAACCAGTGCCAGAACCCTGCAGACCCAGCAAAAATCAAAGGAAGTAGAACCTTGTATCTGGAGCTAATCCTATAAAAAAAAATGCTTCTAAAATAGGATTGGAGTGAGGTCTTTAAACAGGAACGAGGACTGAAATTAGGTTCAGAGTTCCTGGAAGGTTCAGGAAGGCTCTGAGCTGGGACTGTGAGAGCCCTTTCAAGGAGCAAAGGGTCACACAGAGCAAAGAGCAGTATAGCAAGGACGGTGTTTCTTCTCCCAGTCTGGTCCTTAGACATCCTAATAATATTCTAACACCATGTTTCCCAGCACTCTGTGACCTTGAGCTGATTCTCTTCAGCCTGTCTTCTTGGGAAGTTCTGGTATGGTCCAACCAAGACTGCATCCCTGTGATACAAGTGTGAGTTGCATAATAGTCTATTTCTTGCTAAGGCCAAAGTAGGGGAAGTCGAAGTAAATTTTCAAATGCTATTTGAGCAAGTGGCCATGGAAATAATTATGCTCACATTCTTCACAACAGAAAACGCAAGAGCGTGCCTCACTTGCCCATCACATCCTGTGGGCAGCTCCACTCACAGTTCCAACTCTCTGCAGCATCTGTTCACCAGCTGCACAGCAAATCTCTTGAGAAGCCCACAACAGTTGAGGGCTTAGTGTCCAAGCTCTTTGCACACCAACCTCCAGCTTTGACAAGTCTGTCCTTTCACATCAGGGGCATTTAATGATTAAAGAATCTCAGCTCTCCTAGTCTCAGGGAGTTGGAAGTATTGGCAGGTGAGAGAGACTGGGCTGTGATGGTAGAGGTGTTTTGGTAGGTTTCCTCCCACCAGATGTTTCATTGAAGCCTCCAGTTCCACAGCCACATGCCTAGTAAGTCAATTCTGACAGTATATGATCACAGCAAAGTAGTGGGGTCTGGTGGTGCTGCAGCCTCTCATGACAAGCAAGGTCTTTGTAAATTTTCCCTGTGTCCTTCTCACTTGGCTCAGAGAATTCCCCTGTCCTCTCCCGTGCCTGGACAGAAACAAATGCAGCCAGCCCAGGCCATTTGCAGCTGCAGTGAAAGGGACAATCCAATTCTCTGGAAATTTTTCTCTCTGAAGAGCTTCCTGGTGACAACAGCTTCAGAAGCTCCTCACCTTGCCATGACCTTGGCTCCTTTTGCCTCCTTGGCTGTCCTACTCTCACCCCAGCAAGAAGTCAATTAGAGGAACAAGCAAGTCTGAATCTCCCAACTGCTGCTCCTAAACCAGCTCCTGCCAATACTGCATTCTTATGACCACATGCCTGCCACCTGAGATCCCATGTACAGGAAGAGATCTGTTTATGGCAGTGATTCTCCAAGTGTGGTCCTGGCTGCAGCATCCCTATCATCTGGGAGCCTGTGAGAAAGGCAAATTGTCAGACCTCCGCCCAGACCTACTGAATCAGAAATACTGGGATTGATGCCCAGCATTCTGTGTTTAACAAGCCTGCCAGGTGATTTAGATACATGCCAAGGTTTGATAATTTGCATTTTGAACAGTTTTCTCGGATAATGCTGATACTGTTGATCTGAGTACCAGGTAGTGGGAACCACTTACTTATGCACTTGTGGGAATGGTTATTCTATAACTAGTGGTTTGCAAACTATAGCCACTTGTAGCAATACAGCCCACCACTTCCTTTTGTAAATAAAGCTTTATTGGAATATAGCCACACCCATTAATTTACATATTGTCTATGGCCTTCTTGCTATAATGGCAAAGTTGAATAGTTGTGACAGAGACCATATGTCTTGCAAAACTGAAAATATTTATGAAAAAGGCGTGTCGATCCCTGCTTACACAGACATATCCTTTTTGGACAAACTACATACCATCTTGCCAAGTGGAGTTTAGGCAAAGACAACAATAATAACACAAAGGGAAACTGGGCACTTGCATATTTTTTCTGTCTGGAAATGAAAGGGCTTTCTTCAAACATATGAAAGCAACTCTAGCCGAGATCAGAAGCCTCTGGTAGAGATTGTTACTAGCAGTGTGCCTCTCACCCACCCCAGGTCCAAGGGATAGACCAGGGGCAGAATTTGTAGGTACACAGGAATGGAGAGGCAGGAATGGAGAGGCAGGAATGGAGAGGCAGGAATGGAGAGGCAGGAATGCTGGGGTGTCAGTTGTGTAGAGAAGAGGCTAATTTTTAGTAGTCTAAGCATTCCTTGACTTAGAAAAAAAAAAAAAACTACACTTTTTTATGGCAGCATACTCATGACTTTTTCAGATCAACATGTCCATAAAATGAAAGGTTTTATGTCAAAGGCATATTTGATTAGTTTAGAATCTTAAAAAAAGGAGGGAGAGTCTTTGAACTCTTTTCCTTGGCAGCTAAGAAACTCGACTTTTCTTTATGGATTCTTTCTTTCCTTCCTTCCTTCCTTCCTTCCTCCCTTCCTTCTTTCCCTCCCTCCCTCCCTCCTTCCCTCCTTCCTTCCTTTTTTCTTGAGACAGAATCTAGCTCTGTCACCCAGGCTGGAGTGCAGTGGCGCGATCTCAGCTCACTGCAAGCTCCGCCTCCCGGGTTCATGTCATTCTCCTGCCTCAGTCTCCCAAGTAGCTGGGACTACAGGCGCCTGCCACCATGCCCGGCTAATTTTTTTTGTATTTTTAGTAGAGATGGGGTTTCACCATGTTAGCCAGAATGGTCTCGATCTCCTGACCTCAAGATCCACCCGCCTCAGCCTCCTAAAGTGCTGGGATTACAAGTGTGAGCCACCACGCCGGGCCTTTCTTTGTGGATTCTTTCTACAGTGATTGAATACACTTTCCCCACTCTTCTCAGTTGCGAGTGTTCCCAGAACAAGAGCAATCTGCAAATGTCTAAAGCTGGGGAGTGTCATTAAGTCAGACCTCCAGTTTAGATGTATGGTTTGGTTTCTGATACTCATCTGTTAGGGAGTGGGACAGGGATATGCTCCAGGGGAGGGGTATTTAAGAGATACAGATAATGGGAATAGCCATTCTGTGACAGCAGTCCCTGAAGGTCAACGATGTAATGTGATGGAGTGGCAAGAAAGTTTCTGGAATTTGAATACCCGGGTTGAAATTTCAGCCCTGTCATTTTCTACTGGAGTAGCCTTGGGGAAGATACTTAACTTTAACCCTCTGAACCTGTTTCCTCATCTACAAAATAAAGATAATTATATCTATATCCGAGATTAAAACTTGATAAACTCCTAATACGGTATAAGGGTACTTAATCAATATTTTCATTTGCCCCACTGGCCCATTGTTAAAATTTTTCCTTTTGTTTTATGGTCCTTTCATTTTGTTATTTTAGACAATGTAGCGGAACTCAGAAAAGGGTGACTCTTTGGCAACAAATTGTGCTGCTTGAAGAGAGCTAAAAGAACTTCCCTAATTTGAGGAAAGTGCTTCATTTATTTATCTCCACTGAGGAGCTGTCTTTGAAATTGCTTTTTCCTGGGTTTAATACCTCTACAGGATGTGGGAGGGAGAATTGTGGGCCAGAGGACAAGGATTCCAAGCATAGCCTACCACCTATGGGGAAAATAAAACGGAGTAGAAAGATGATTCTAACAGAACAGGGTTCCAGACCTGCTTGAGACATTGACCAGGCAAACATTTTTACTTCACATCTCCCTGAAAGTAGAGCAGCCCCAGCTGTATTTACCTGTTTCAAAGAGTCATGTGACTTAGATGGCACAGAGGAGGGGCAGAGTGATGGCACGTGGGAGAAAAAGAGCTCCACAGAGATCATCATTATTAACTAGTATTTCAACCTCTGTAGTTTGCAGATGCCCAAAAACTTATGGATCGTTAAAAGAAGAAATGTTTTGATCTCTAGAAACAAAAATAGGTGTTTTGTTATTAAGGGCTACACCCACCACTCTCGTAAGAAATACATCGATTAGCTTGGAGAAAAGAATTGAAGTGTTCTTGGTATAAAGCAAGATTTCTCATTTGGGCCCCACTCACAGACACCTCCTAAGAGAGGACTTCCAATCCACCGTCTGAGGTCTGTCCTCTCCAGCCATTCTGCTACCCCTGCTCACACCCCTGCCACCAATTGCTGTAACATCATTTGAAATTCTATGGTGTATGTTTCTGATTCCTTTTTTATTGTCAGTATCTCTATCCAGTAGGAAAAACACCTCTCCCTTATTCACTGCTGTATCCTCAGGGGTTAGAGCAGTATCTGACAGGCACTCAACAAGTATTTGACGAAGGAATGAATAAATTATTCCTCCCAAAACATTTTTTAAAATCTGGCTAGAATTTGTGTCCTATTGTAAAAGAGAGATTTCAAGGCAAACTGACTCAGTAGTCTCTCGTTTCAGAAGAACTCTCTCCTATTTCTGGCTTCAAGTTTATCAATCACTTACTAATTTCTGATGCTTATGCTTTCTACTCCTAGCCTTACTGTACTGTTTCAGTCAATACAACATTGAATATAATGATAATAATAAGCATCTTTTTCTTGTTCCCGATCTCAAAGAGAAAGCTTTTAATATTTCACCATCAAGTATAATATGTGGTGTAGAATTTTTGAAATACCCTTATCAGATTAGGGAAAATCCCTTCTATTCCTAGTTTACTAAGATGTTTTTTGTGATGTATGAATGTTAATATAAGCAAATAATTTTGTGGCAACTATTGGAATGATCAAAGAACTTTTTTTCCCCTTATATTATCTAACTTCAAACCATCCTTACATTCCTGATGTAAATCCAACTGGGTCATGAAATATCCTTTTCATATTTTGCTGAACTTAATTTGCTAATATTTTGCTTTGAATTTTGGCATCTATGCTCATTAGTGAGATTGGTCAGTAACTTTACTTTCTCATAGTTTCTTTATCTAGTATTAATATCAAGGTTTTGTTGACCTCATAAGATAAAGTGGAAGTTTTCCCTGTTTTTCTATTTTCTGGGAGTTTGTGTGGGATGGCTGTTATTTTTCTCTCCAGTATTTGTTAGAATTTACTACCGAAGCCATTTAGGCCTGGAGTTTTCCTGTGCTTCTATCAGAGGTTTGGGAAACAGCAGATCACATTGGAGTTGGAGGATCATCCCCTCTAAGAGGGGCTCCAGAACAGACTTGCACCAGGCAGGATGGTGGGAACTTGTCTTCCCAGGAGACTTCCTTAAAGGAGATGGCACTCATCCAGACGAACATGACTGAACTTGTTTGTAAGGAGGCATTACTTGATGATCTCCTTGGAGTTTTTACCCCTTAGGTATGTCCATTCCTCAGAGCAAACACATCCCACTCATCTCACTTCTGCACCTTCTCTAGTCACACCCTCTCTTCAGGATGCCCTCCTTCCCCCCTAGTTGCTGCTGAAATGCCACCTGACTGCCAGGTCCCACTTCTTCTGTGTACCCTTCTCTTACTAATCCAACCCCTAGCGACCACGTGCACCCCTCAGCTTTTTATTCCTTCCTGTGCTGCTTCTTATAATAATTATTGCAAGTCAAGATTTCTGTCTGACAACCTATAGGGCAGCCTTTTTCAACGTGAGAGTCCTGCTTCCTATGCTACTATTCTTGCATGGCACATCAGTGAACACATACTCTGTGTTAATAAATGCTTATAAATTAAATAATATCAGCCAATATATGACAGGTTAAGTGGCAAGGTCTTCTTCCTCCATTCTCTCTTTCTAGGGAGGGTGGAAGACAGGATGTTCAAAACGAAATAGCTAAATCTAGTTAAGGAATACATGATTAATCTATTCATCTGCACAAATTGGAACCTGTCTTAAATTGCCAAGCTGAAAATGGTTACCACAGCAGCACCAGGAAGAAGATGCTAAAGATAAAAGCCTTTTTTTATACCTTTAATAAGTTTCTTTTGCCAGCTGAGAGAAACACCATGGGTTAGGGAGAGACCACAAGTGCTGGAATTAGATGACCTGTGTTCGGGACCCGGCTCTGTCCTTCCATTTCTTCTCTACAAAGTCAGTTAACTATTGGAGTGTTAATTAGACACCATTAAATGAGAACAATATGTACCCTGCCCACTTGAAATGAGAATAATGAATATAGTGGGTTCAAACGAGATAGTGCTATACAAATGCACAGTTGTCTTACAGAGATAGGATTTGGCTTATGCTGGAGAAGAGAAACCTGGAAATACAAGCTCCATTTGTATTAGCTTCACCATCTCCCCTAGAATATCCTAGAATGGAGCTCAGCAGTACTGAGGGAGCTGGAATAAATCAAGTGTTGATTCTGCCATGTTCTAAAAATGGGCCCACAAGAGTGAAGTCTATTTTCAAAGGTAGGGACCAGAAGTGGCGGGGGAAGTTGGGCTAAGATAGAAATGAAAAGCCCCGGAGGTGCTTCATCCTGAGAGCTATCACACAGTGTTGACTCTGGGCAGAGCAGAGGTGAACAGGGATCTCTTCCTCAGCTGACTTGTGCAAGGGAGGCAGCTGCCACCACAACCATTTGTCAACTCCCTATCTTAATTGAACATAGTGAAGACAAGCTCTGTGGGGATAAAAGAAAAAAAAAAAAAAGAATGTTTAAGGCCAAATCACATAGAGAAGTTCAACATGTTTGCCCTATATAGATGAAGTTAAGCTGTTCAGCCTTCATGTTACCCTCAGCACATGTCCCCAAGCACAGTTGCTGTACTTGTCCTTGTAAGTGCCGATTAATTTCCAGTCTTTGCATATTTTTGTTTACCAGCTTTATTCTTCTCTCTTCAACTCCGAGAAAGAATGTAGTAGGAGTTCTTGCTCCGGCGTTCAATGCAAACTTGGAAATGGTCCAGGATATAAATGAATGTAATGATTAATGTGTCAATCATCTAGTGTTATTGAAAGCAGCTCATTGCAAACGTGGAAATATTCTTAAATAACCAGAGATGATGATTTGTGAACTTCTAAAATGCAAGCCCTTCTTGGTATTGTGCATTCTGTTTCATATAACCTTTAGACATGAAGTAGAACTTCCCTAAATTAATTTTCTTAAGTTTCTTTGGTCAAAATATGGAACTAGCAGACGTGTGCTCTTTAATCCCAAGAGTGTTGTGATTATTTTTCCAGACAAGTGCTCACCATACATAGTACAATTTTCATTGATTGGAACAAAAGGCTTGTTCTTCTTTTTGTGTACTTAATCAATAAATTTTCAGCTGTGTTGTAATGTGCAGTCTCAAAATCAGACATTGTGAAGGCCATTGTTTCCAACGTACTGTTTTCAAAAGGAAGCTAGTGCTGCAAATTTTATTTATTTATTTATTTTTCCTCCTCTAAGGGAACAATGGATTCTGGATTTATAGTGAACCTTTCCAAAACAGAATGCTTCATTCTGGGAAGCTCGCTCTCTTTGGATTTAAATATGTATTCTGAAAATGGTATGTGCAGAACATCTAAGAGACCAGCCATAAAGGGACGGACTTATGACTGTGAAGAGACAGATTCCTCCAGTGCACAGGAAAAGCAGCCACCTTCCTTCCTATTTCATACCTTGTTACCATATGTAGAAAATACCTACTCAGTCCTGCCCAAGATTGGTGCTTCTAAAAGATAGTCAGACCAAACTACATTATTACTTCAAAGAAGTTTAGAAGTTGAAACAACGTAATGGTGACTGGTAATAAGAACATTAAACAATACAGTGACCCCAAAAGGTTCTATAAAACCATCTGGCTGTGTAAACCTTGTTTTAGCTGACTCTGAAAGGCTTAAGAACACTCCTGTTTGGACAGGACTTGTTTGTTTTTCTTCTCTGGTCACCTTTGATCATCCTAATGGGTTAACTGACCCCAAATGGTTTTTTTATGCATAGCTAGCACTAACCGTGCTATTTGAAGGTAGGTAGAGCTAGTTCAGATAAATCTGTTTTAACATATAGACTATGCAAGTTCTAAAAAGAAAATAGAAACAACATTTTGTTTCCATTTTTAATTTAAAAACTATAAAGTTAAAATGCAAAATATTAACATCCAACAGGGCAGCCACTTTCATCCTTCTATACTTAAAATGCATCTTTTCAATCCGTACGAAGCATTTCTTACCAAGTTCTGCTTATATGTGGCCTCATTTACCAAAGAGCTCAATCACGACACACCATTATCAGTCAGCCAGATAAATCATTCAATAATTCAACTTATTCCTTTCTGCCTCCAGTGACTCCATCCTCTTCCACCAATTACCGGACCCAGAGAACATTGTAGAGGGCTTACATCTTTCTGACAAATACACTATGTAATAAAGCATGGTACTCCTACTGCCTCAAATTTTGTGGGTTAGCTTTCTCTGCCTAGGTATATATTTGGCAGTAATATTCATTTTCAACATTTCCAATGACAATTAATTATTCTAAAACTGGGGGTGGACCACAGTCATGGAATCACTCAAGAAGTTATACAAGCCATGCTGGGGCTGGGAAATCTGAGCTTCATGAGGATTTTATTTTAGTGGCTCTGGCATTCACATAACCAGTGACTTCAGTTCAGATGTGTTTCTTCTTAATTAGGACAGGCAATGTAATGACACAATCAAACACATATGGTAAGAATCATAAAATATTTGGGCTGGCTGCTGGCTCCTGCTGTGGTATTTACGATTGATGTGTACATGTAAAAATGTTGGACTGAGGAGTGGTAATTGCCACTCTTCCTTGAAGCAAGTGAACACACTTAGCTACCAGAAACTGCACAGGGTAATCAGAGCGAGGCCTCCTTTTATAAAGTATTTGAGAACTTCATGACATCATGAGTAAGGCAGAGTTATGTAAAATCCCTACTTCAAAACTCACTAGCTAAGAGACTTTGAATCAGCCACTGAACTTCTCTATGATTCAGTGTGTTCTCCTCTAAAAAATGGGGGAGACAGCAACTTACATGTGTTGTTTATCGGGAGTAAATGGGGTAATATATGTAAAGTACTTGGCCCAAGTTCTCTATAGAAAGAACATTACTGTGAGTACCTGGATACCTACCATGCAGATTTGAATCTCTTTATTTTGCAGATGTCTGAACCGTCTGCACATTTAGTTAATACTAACTGGAAGAAAGACCTCAGGAATGGCTCATGTGGGAAATTAAGCTGTCTTACTGAAGAAATGGAATTATTGAAGTTTTCAATGCATTTCTCCTATGCTATGTTAACAGTGCTCCCTGCCTCCTGGGAAACTATAACAGCTTGGCTCACAGCCTATGTGAAGATGCATATGTTTCCTTCCCATTTCCTTTCATAGAGACATTAAAAATTACTTTAATTTGGTGTATTAAGAGCCCTCCCACACAAGAATTACAACCTCAGCTGACAGGGACCCATCCTTTTACAGGGTAAATGGAGCTTCTTTGTTCGTTATAGCCATTCTACTCATTCTTTTTGCCACATCTGTCATGATCATTAAGAACCATTACCACACTCATTGTGTGTGTATATCTGGGGAAAAACAACTAATAATTGATTGTTTACATAAACATATTTAGTCAGCTCCCTAATTAGAATGTAAGTTCTTTGGAAATAAGAGCTTTAGTGTATGGATGGTTTGTACTATAGTAGATATTTTCAAATTGCTTTCATTGTGTGCCTTAATCAGGAAAACCAGGCACCTCCAATGAACAAATATTTATTTAAAAAATATATACATGTATCACTATGCTCATATTATAGTAACTATAAAGTTCATGTCCTTTTGCAGGGACATGGATGAGGCTGGAAACCGTTATCCTCAGAAAATTCACACAGAAACAGAAAACCAAACACCACATGTTCTCACTCATAAGTGAGAGTTAAACAATGAGAACACATGGACACAAAGAGGGGAATAACACACACTGGGGCCTGTCAGGGGGTGGTAGGGAAAGGGGAGGGAGAGCATTAGGACAAATACCTAATGCATGTGGGGCTTAAAACATAGATGATGGGTTGATAGGTGCAGCAAACCACCATGGCACATGTATATCTATGTAACAAACCTGCACATTCTGCACATGTATCCCAGAACTTACAGTAAAAAAAAATACACACACACACACACACACACACACACAAAATACTATACTAATTAAAAAAATAACAGAAAGTAGAAATTTTTAAAAGAAGGGATTAGAGATGCAAACATGAGTGCTACAAATATTTTCTTCCCACACCATAGTGGGTTGTCTCCTGGGGCATATCCCATTTTGGAGACGACTGTCCCCTAGCACTGAAGAACAGGACAATCTGTTTCAGGACTGAGCAGCCACAATGGCCACCCAGTTGTGTTCTGCCATGATTGGCTACCCAGATGTGTTCTCTCATTGCTTTTTTTCTCCCATCAATCTCCTACCCACCAAGCTCTCTCTCTCTAATGCCTCCCTCTTCCATTTACATTGCCTTAGCCGGTGTTTGGGGCAACATTTGGGCAACTGATTTTTTGCTTAGCTTACATTCATGATTATTTTATTGGATATAAAAGATACACCAGCAGCCTGCCTTTTCTCCTCATCCTAATAAATACAAGAATCTTCCAGGGGCTGCTTGTTCCCAAGGAGCCGCGCTCTGGTGTTTCAGTCATGTTAGGTGTGCTGTATGGAAAGGCCGCCCACAAAAATTGTGGAAAATGTTCTTTCTAGAAAAAATAAAAACAGTTTTTCATTCCAGGGTGCAGATGGTAGTGTCATAAAGAGGTGCTGGGGAAAGGCTGGGGTATGTGTGACATCAAGTCTGGGCGATTTGTGGGTTTCCAGCGAACCCATACAATAGCTTTCTCACCAAATATGTGCTAGAAATGCCTAAGACAGGGTGTTCTCTTTAGAGAGTTTTTAGTCTTCCTAAATATGAACTGGGGAAACTAAATTACAGTGCAAGCAGCTGGCATCTACAGGACATGGCAAAGTTATTCAGAGGAAGATCTGTGTGGCCGGCCTGAGTCTTGACAACACAGCCTATGAGATCAGAGCTGCCAGAAAGAGATGACCAAATTGCTTAGAGATGGAAACTCACACTGAACAGGATACTGAGCACACCCTTCTAATGCAGCTGGAAGCCATTCTTGATGAACTGAATCTGCCTTGAAAGGGTAGACCACAAAGTAAAACTTAAGAGGTGGGCAGGTTTTATCACTAGAATTTTCCATCACTAAAAGCAGAAAAATAGAAATCATTCAATTGTAAAACAGCTGAAATCATCCAGTTCAGAAGCAGTAAAAATTATTGCACCACCTTCTCCACCATAACTCTTCCTTTGGGCTTTTGACCACCACCGTCTAGTTCAGTTACCAGCATTGTTAGTTCTTCTGCACACCCCACCAAGGCCATACCACCCCCTCGCACGCCTTCCACATAAGGGGGTCCTCTTTATGGTGGCCGCAGTTCTAAACACCTGAGAGTTGAGATGAATCCACAATTAGTTTTCCATGTGATTTCCAAATGTGAGCTTTTCATTTGTTTTCAACACTTCCTAGGGGGGAAAGTAAGATATCTGTCAGTGATATAGAAAGCAGAAGAAAAGATTACAAAAGTTTGATGTTAATGCTTTAAAATGTCTAAATTTCCTGAGGATATTTCCAGGAGTGGTATTCCTTAATTTGCTAAGTGCACAGGCAATGTGTTTAGAGCCTGTAAAACCCTGCAGCCTGCAAAGGTAACCACCACTGTGCCTCAGGTTCATTAGAAAGAAAGAGCCCTTGTCAATCAAAGGCAGCTGCTCTAGTTTAGACTCTGATACTTCTTTCTTTCGATGACTGAAATCGCCTCCTAATCTCCCTTCTTCCAATCACAGCCTCCTCCAATCCATCCTCCACACTGCTGTCAGTATCTTTCTGAAATGCAAATTGGATGACACTTTATCCTCGCTTAAATTCTCTGATAGCTTTCCATCACCTACAGATTACATTTCAAATTAAACAGGACATTCAAGCCCTTATCACTCTAGTTCTAATAGATTTTTCTAGCTTTGTTTCAGGATCCCTAGCTCTACTCTGACCCATTGGTTCATCTGTACAACGGTCCCCACAATGTATATATAATGTACCTTCTTGTTTAGATATGGCTGTCTATTCAAATTTATTTCTGACGTTGTCTCCACTTTTTCTCCTAGTGAACACCTTCTCTCTACTCAGGTCTTAGCTCACATCCTTTCTTCCTGGGAAGCCTCTTTCAAATACCATCAAGCAGAGTTTCTCACCCACTTCTCTGCTCCCATCCTACCCCCTACTTAGCTCTGTTATATACTCATCATGTCACAGAATGATGCTTATTTACTTGTCCTCTCTGCCTGTATACCCTTAGAACCTGACACAGTGATACCCAAGGGCTACTCAATAAATCATCCATGACTGACTGCATAGAAGAGAACTTATTGAACGTTTAGGTTTCCTAATGAGAAAATCTCCTTCTTGGGGGGTTTATATAATTCTTGTTTGCAGGTGGCCCAATCCTCGGGTATCTTGACATGGGGGATCTCAGACCTAGTCACCACTTCTCTATAAACATCTTTAATCAAATTATGGATTTTTGGTAAATACACAGAAAGCCTCAAATTGAAATAGAATGTAAACAGAAACAAGTGTCCTTCATTGCTAACTCTTCTTCTCTCCACATATATTGGGCCCTTTATGCATAAGTGTATATGAAAACTGTGTAAGTCCCAGATGAACCAGCTGCAAGCTGGGTTTCACCAGCAGTTCTGCATCTGATCCTCTATGATTGAACCAGTCCTTGACATTGAAAGTGTACTTAATGAATCACTGAACTTGGTCTTAATTGTAGGTTTTTTTCTTTCTATTTTTATAGAGAGGCAGTGAAATTCAAGTTAAGAATGCCTCAGCTAATAGATAGATCTTGGTGTTGAAATGTGGCTGTTCTGGCCCATCAATGTCCAAGTTCATTCATTTAGTGCATGGAAAAGCCAAAATGAGGGTCTGAGTCTAGATTTTCTTTCTCTTTGTCTAACAATTAGAACTCAATTTCCCTTGAGTTAATGGTTTGCTACACCAAGGCTACAGCTACCCAATAAAATCTGCCTTTTCTCTTTTTTCAGAACAGCAACAAAGGCCTGCAGCCAACTTTCCAAAGTACTTTCTCCAAAATGAGCCAAATTAAATTTAAAGATCATTCTAGAATATGTTCTTCTCTACATTTGTAAAATAATGATTGCTTGGCAAGGCAGCATTAAGAGAAAAGGTCAAAATCTCTCCAAAGATTTTCAACTTTTTTTTTTACACTAGTTAATAGTGTTTGGAGGAGCAAATTGTGGTTTGACTTTAAAAAGAAAAGAAAAGAAAAGAAAAAGTGTTACAGGGCGGGGGAACATTACACACGTTGTGCACATGTACCCTAGAACTTAAAGTATAATTAAAAAGAGAGAGAGAGAGAGAAAAGTAAAGAAAAAGTGTTGTGGGTGGGAACATAATAAGAAATGCAACAATCTTAGTGTTTCATAATCCTTTGAGACCAATATTAAGTGCTATCAGAATCTAGTATCTCTAAATATAGAAACAGTATATTTACAAGTTAGTCTAAAGACTATTTTTCTGTTCACTTAGAGCAAAAAATGGGTCTATTCCCAACCTTCACATAAGCTGTCTTTGTAAACATAACTTTTGGCCTACCAGCGTTTTCATCGAAAATGTCTTGGGGAATTTTAATGTAATTATCATCAAACTGCCCAGAGCTAAATAAACAGGTTCTCAATAACTGAATCTACATTCCTATAACACTTGCTATTTTAGTGATAAATCTAGTGGTTTCCTTTCTCCTTTTGCAGAACAGATGAGACAATGATATGTAATTACTCAAAATGTGTTTTGCTTATCTGATAAGGATTGGGATGCTGGGATTTCCTTATCTGAGTAAGATCAATAGAGACTACAGTCCACATTAGCTTACCTCTGGCAGTAGCCTGTGTATAATACCATGAAGGAAGGCTAAATCCTTTTAATATATGAGACCAACTTGTAATTATACCACAAGGAAACGAATCACTGTTGAAGGCTCAGTAGTCAACAAAGATTATTCTCTAAATTCCTTTGTTGGTTTTTTCCTCCTCCTATTATGGTAACTATAACTGTGAATATTATTTCGGGAAATGTTTTAATATTTCGGTAGAATTATACTAAAATAGTCTAGAGTTTTATTGTCCGTTTTATGATTTGAAGCTTCATTCAACAAACATTTGTTGAGGATTTACCTGCTCCTGACCCTATGCCGAGCTCTGAAGATATAAGTACAGATGGGATAACATTTACCTCTACTACTTAGATATGGGGAAAAAAATCGATTTCTTGCTGATGGCTGGTGAGAAGGCACTTAAAATATTTCATTCAAAGCTAATTCCATCTCTTCTGATTTAAAAGGTAAAACTCTCTATCAGGAACCTCTCTTTCCTTTTTCCCAAAATGGTGTGAGGAAGTGGGAGAAAGTGTAGGAAACTTCCAGGCTGCCAGAGTGAAGCCTGGTCACCATGCTGTGTTGCCCTTCTGGTCAAGCCGTGCTAGTGGGGAGCTTCCATCCAGGGCTTGGAATTATTCCAGGCATCTAAGGACCTGAGGAAGAAGTACTCAGTCTGAGATTCCCACAGACTTCTCTGGTTATTTCTATTCTTTCTTTACCCTCTGGGGAGTTTTAACCATAGTGGGCAGGTGGGGGAAGGGGTGAGCCCAGACAATTACTTCTGACCTATTTTTCTCTTCTTTCCTGCAGAAGAGAGTTCTATTTTTCTTCTGGTGTAAGGCTCAAGGACACATAGCTATTAATTAGATTTGATGAGGGTGACCATATAATTTATTATCCAAAATGGGAGACTTTTTAAAACAGAAAAGGAGGGCCAGGCATGGTGGCTCACACCTGTAATCCCAGCAATTTGGGAGGCCGAGGTGGGCGGATCGGATCGTGAGGCCAGGAGTTCAAGATCAGCTTGAGCAACATGATGAAACCCCATCTCTACTAAAAATACAAAAATATTAGCCGGACGTAGTGGTGCACACCGGTAATCCCAGCTACTCAGGAGGCTGAGACAGGAGAATTGCTTGAACCCTGGCGGTGGAGGTTGCAGTGAGCTGAGATGGCGCCATTGCACTCCAGCCTGGGCAACAGAGAGGGACTCCATTTAAAAAAAAAAAAAAAGGAGGTGATCCCATGCATAGTTGTGTACCAAACAACAGGTGCAGGTGCAACTAGAGCCTGACCTGGGTTAACCAACGTGCATGGCCTCCAGTTAGATGGAACCAAAATTCACCTATCTACTTCCAGATTTAGGATTCTTTGCTTTATATTATAATGGCTCTTCCTAAGTACCATGCATAGTTGATGTAGCAAGAGATTTCCCCTGAAAAAACATGTGTATATTGGAGTTTAAAGACAATTTTAAAGCGAAATTACTTCCTACTATCTTTTTTTTGGCCTGAATTTGAGTGAAGGTCTCAAAGCACAATGACTGAATAATAATTTTCTTTTTCACAAAACATTTGTCTCCACTTCTATTTAAAATATTTCTTAGTCTGTTTTTTTTCTTTACTGCATAACTGGCTACACAAAATGTTTCAACTGAGTTCTTAACAGTGTGAATAACTTGATTTTACTACAAAGTCTGTCCATCAGTCCATGGAACCAAGGGCTATTCTTCCCCTTGACAGCACACAAATGATGAATTGTCTGTCCCCAACTTGTTTCAGCTTATGCAGCAGCTTCTGAAACTATTAATTCCAATAGTTATTATCATGGTAATAACTAATGTAAGTAAAGAATCTAAAGCTCTGCAAACCTTTTCACATGCTTTATCTCACAACGACTTTTTGTGAAATAAATAGGTTAAAGCAAGCATTAAATGTATGCACATTTTATCCATGAAGACACTGGGACTTGGGGAAGTTAAGCAACTATCCCAGCATCCCAGTGTATCCTGGTACGTCCTGGTGCAAGTGACAGGTGGAATCCAGTCCTAAAGCCAGAGGTCCTTGCTGCTGATTCCAGCCTCCCATTACTCTACTTCCCTTTCTCCAGTTTTACTTAAAATCTTTTCTGGGAGTAGGAAGAAGCAGAAGGAAAGTGTCCAGAAATTACTTCATGCAAAACAACTTGATGGCTTTGACGCTGCATGTATCTGTTTTGGGAAAATGAAAAGAAGGAAGGTATCAGCTATAAAAGAGATGTACTTAAGATTCAGGAGCAAAGCTCAAGAGAGCTCAGTTATAAACTTTAGGCAAGCCTAGAAGGCTTAGCACCTAGTAATGAACGGCAAGTTAACATTGCTAGATGGTGATAAAGTCCTCTAACTGAGACTTAACTTAAAAAAATGGCAAAAGAAATATGAACCCGGCTGAGGTTAGAAGCTCCCTCTACCTGTAAAAAGTAGGCCCAGTGAGGGGCTCCTGCTGAGCCATGCAGTCAGTCTTGGAAAAGAGCCTCGTTCCATTTGTCCAAACCCAGAGAAGTCACAGTCCCATCTTAGGCCCAGCCTAGGCAAGATGAAGCCATTCCAAAACATGTCTTCTATGCCTTCCCACCTCCTGCTATCCAGTCTTTCTGGTTATTACCGCAGGGACCAGAGCCCTCAGACTGCCAGCCCAACCTTCTGTGTCCATCTTCACAAGGGTTCGTCTTACCCATAAAGTGGTCCTGTCCCCTCTCATCCCATTCCCTTTGTATAGCTGACCTTGGCAACTAAGAGGAGGTGGTTCTATTTTCTCAGTATAGTAACTTCCGTTTTCTCATCATAAAAGCAATATGTGCTCAGAACAAAAAGTTTAGAAAATTTAAATATGTAAGAACTAAAAATCAACCACTATTTTACCACCTAGAATGACCACCACTATTTATATTTTTAGTGACTATTTTTAGGCTTTTTTATCTATGCATTTTTAAAGATCATACTGAAACCAAATTTTTATCTTGCTTTTTTTCATTTAACATGGTAATGCAAGCATTTTCTTGTTTTAATAAAATGCTCTTTTAAATGTAATTTCAAATAGTAATACATCTTACTGATAAAACAATTTGAGTCTCCTATTGAATAGTTTTCTTCCTTTCAACCTTATAAATAACTACTATGATCCATTTTTTTGTACATAAACCTAATTTCACATTTCTGAAGTTTTCTTTTAGATTGATTATTAAAAGTAGAATTATCAAGTCTCGACTTGGAGCTCTTGATTCAATATATGGAAGAAAAGAGCAGTTTTTTGTAAGCCCATTAGTGTCTTGGTGTGAGTGATGGGACAGTGTAGAGAATAGAGTAGAAGATACACAATACATGTTGTATAAATGAATAGGCTTAATTCTATTAGGATTATCTGCATTTTAAAAGACGAAATTTGTTAACAAATGCATCTTACATTGGTATAAATTCAGACAGCAATATTTATAAAATTGAAGAAATAGAAGTTTATAGTGAATACAGGACTGTAGAGGGGAATGGGGCTTGTAATAAGTATTACCTCAATTCTCAATGTGAAAACCATAGCCTATCATGGTCAAAGTAAATGCAGAATCTTATGACGTTGCCCAGCTCCTTGGTCAGTCAGTCTGCATGGCCTGGCATCACACCAGGGACTGGAATCTATCCTCAAGAAGCACTCAAGCTTGTGGGAGAGACAGATTTGCAGACAACACACAAAGAACCATGAAAAGGGCAGAACTGAGAGGTCTGAGCACAGCAGTGGAAGAAGCCACCAGCTCTTCCTAGGGAAGCCCCCTTGGAAAGGAGGATTTTGGAGCTGGATCTTGAGTAAGAACATGTGAGAAAACCTTTCCAAGCAGATGCAAATGCAAAGACACATTCTTCCTAATCCAGAGAATCCTAGTGATGGAATGCCAGTCTCGTCTTTCTTTCCCCACCCCAGTCAGCACCTTGTCATGTTGGTCACTTACATTTTGGTGAGAATTGGTTACTCTGACTTTCCTCACAGCAGAATCTGATGAAGAGAAAAGAGATAGAACCTGAGAACTGGAGGTACTTGGGACCAAAGGGGCAGGAGAGAATACCATTAAAAAGGAAAGGAGTACAGACAGGAAGTAGGGAGCCTGAGACAAGATCACTGAAGTATTCCATAGGGAAAGGGAGTTTAGGCACATAGAGTTGTACAACAAGGCGATGCCTGTTTTCCAAACCCGAAAACCCTCACCAGTATGGGAGTGTGACCTGGCTCCAAGTGAAGGTTACCTAACCTAATCCACAGAGTATCAGTGCTCTTCTCAAAGTCCTCCAGCAAAGGTTAATCCCTTGTCTGTTTTACAATTCCATTTTATTCACTCTTCACAGAGTCTGTAGCAGCTTTTGGATCTTTTCTATCTACTCTGTCCTGACTGAGAGGGGTTAAGCTGGTCGCTAGCAACCTGCCTTCTATCTGTCTCTCTAATCTCATCTAGTCCTGCTGTCCCCTCACACACCAAACTCCACCAGACTCACCTGCTTTCTGCTCCTCAACCTTGTCCCTACCTCAAGGTCATGTTGTCTCTCTGCCTGAAATTCTCTTCCCCAGGGTATTTCCAAGTCTGGTTCTGTCCCTTCCTCCAGGTCCCCGCTCAAATGCACCTCCTCTGTGAAGCTGTTTCTCACCACCTTTTCTTTGCCTTTCTCCTGCATTTAAGCTTTCATAGCATCTATCATTCATTGAAGTTATTTCTTTGTTTACTTGTTTACCATAGGTCTCCCCCACTAGGATGTAAGCCTCATGAGTCAGGAACTTGGCCTGTTTTGTTCACTGCTATAACCTTAGCACCTAGAACAGTACTCAATAAATATGAATTGCATGAATGAATAATCCACCTTTGATATATGGTCTATTAAAGTTTATGTCCTTAGCTCCTTGCTCATAGCAGCTCCAGTGTGTTCATTGAATTGTGCTGAAAGTCACTATTGATTTAGCCTTTTTAGGCAATGTCACCTCAGTTCTTCCTAGTGTTCCTTTCCATTCCCCTTCTCAAGCACTTAACCCCACGCCCCACAAGCTGTGAACATGATCTCTTCCAGCCACATTGCTCTTCCTTTCTCCAATCAGCAGAGCACACAAATAACTTCATTTTCTCATCTTTTCAAAACTGCAAAACAGGATGAAATAAGTTCTGATAAATTTTGAACCAATGTGAGTTGTTAATTTCCTTCTGCTCTATTTTCTTACTCTGTTGTTTCTGACTGAGATGAGTGACAGTTCACCAACTCCCACCACTGCCGTGGCGTCAATCACAGAGAGACTGTGGAAAGTGACAGGGGAGGGGGTGCAGTGGGGCGGGGGGACACGGAACAAACAGGAAGGCGCTGGGAGGGGGTGTGCATGAACTAGCTCAGGCAGCAGAAACTTTTATTTCTCTCCTTCTCTAGGCCTCCAAAAATGGCCAAACTCAGCAGGGACCCTATTCCAGTTCTCAGGGCCCTTCGAGGCCTACTTGTTTCTCTAGGGAATAGTTAAGAATCAGGTCACTGCAGATGGACAGATCATGTGAAGGCAGCAAGGGGCAGAGGAAGATCACACACTTCAATATCACACCATACTCCTTGCCCCTCTCTGCAACCTTCTGGATGTGCGGGACCCTGGCCCATTACCTTACCTCTCACAACCTCCTTCTCTCTCGTGGCACAAGAGTGCCTACTCAGAATGGTTGCCTGTGCTTCTGTGTATGGATGGTGTGTAAAAGCACCTAGAGGGTGCAGTGGCTCATGCCTGTAATCCCAGCATTTTGGGAGGCCAAGGTGGGTGGATCACTTGAGGTCATGAGTTCGAGACCAACCCGGCCAACATGGCAAAACCCCTTTTCGATTAAAAATACAAAAATTAGCCAGGTGTGGTGGGGCACACCTGTAATCCCAGCTACTCAGGAGGCTGAGGCAGGAGAATCACTTGAACCTGGGAGACAGAGATTGCAGTGAGCCAAGATGGTGCCACTGCACTGTGGCCTGGGTGACAGAGTGAGACTCCATCTCCATTAAAAAAAAAAAAAGAACCTGAGTTCAGGTATAGGCAAAATAACGAATGTATTTATGTTCACCCATTAAGTGAATAAGAAAAAACATATTATAATAGGTTGTACTTTTCCATTTCAAAAGTCAGAGACATGTGCTTATAGATGCTAAACATTCTAATTAATGGATTCAAAGTAGATACAAAGCTTTACTCAGTTGTTCAGTTTGGCATTATACTGTCCAAAAATTAGGTGTAATTGGAGTTGTGACTAACATAACCAGCCGCAGTGTAGAAAGCACCTACTTTACATAATGATTTTCACTCTCATTATATGGTGATACTAAAGTTGAAAATTGACTTCTTTAGGGCCAAACCAAAGAATTCTCAGAGCACCAGCTACTCTGCCATCAATATTGGGCTCTAGCCTATGAAATTCTGTCATCTAAATCTTGCCTAGAACCAGTCAAGTCATTCAACTTGAATAAAGTATCAGTAGTGATTTTAACCAAATGGAATTAATTACTTTAATTTTCTGGGATGGGTTAATTCACAAATGCATAAAGTAAGTTTATTTCATAGGATTCTATAGTTGCCATGCAGTGATTAATTAAAAATGCTGAAGTCAATTAAAAAACGTATTTGCAGTAGTAAAAATTCACCCTGGCCCAAGGAGGGGTAGCTTTGATTTCATTTTCAAGAGAACTTCAATTAGGTTTTATCTTAAGGCCCTAATGAATATATTCATCTGGTGCCTTACTGTATCATGAGAGGACAATCTTTTCACCTTTCCTCCCTTTCATGTGTTTATGGGAAGGAGCTTTCCTTTTATATCAAATAAAATCAGGATTCGCACCAAAGGACCTCTGCATTTAGAAGGGCAATGCCCACTGCTTGTTGCAGGTATTTCCTAGTCATCATGAGAAGGCACAATGCCTGGCACTCTAGTCAGACACCACCTCGCTGCTGGTCACTGCGCAATGAGATACATACAATACCTTCACTTTTGAGACACAACAAACCAAAAAATGAAGAATAATAAAAAGATCAAAGTAGAGGTTCAAGAATAAAGATAAACTAAAACCAGAACTAGCCTGACCAAGCATTAGTCACTTATAACGGCTCAAAGTAGCCATGGGCCAACTGTATTCAATGTTATTCTTCTGGAGAGAAAGAGCATCATTAACTTCAAAGTCATTTACTAGCTTTTGATGCATCTTAGTAGCTACTGAGTAAGCATGTGCTGGATTAGAAAAGAAAACGAACAAAAAACAGAAACAAACCAAAACCAATGTTCTGGCAATGTGAGAACGTTTGTAGATAAAATGAAATTAAATAATGAAAGGATGTTGGCTTCAAGAGATCTTCAGTTTTCTTCTGCTTTTATTTAGTTTTTGGGTCTACTCTTCAAGGCTTCCTTACTACATTTTTTATTTGTCAACCCTAGTATTCAACTATAGTTTCAGAATTGTTAACTCATAACCCTGTGAAAAACAAATTTGCCAGGTAGAGTACTGTGTTTGTGTATAGTTTTTTTGTTATTGTTGTTCTTAGCTTTACAATATCCAGTCAAAAGACTGTTTTCCAAAATTATTTGTCAGGCCTTTGCTCCCGTGTCCTACAGTGTGGTATGCCATTAATCTGTAATACAGTTAAATTCATTTCTCACAGTCTGTATTTCATCTTGGGTCCCTCCAACATTCTGGTAGATATTTTTTAATTTGCATAGAGTGAAATTCACTTTTTGTGTTTCTACAGTTGTATGGTTTAATAAGTGCACAAAGTCAGGCTATTACCCATTCAGAGCAGTTCCATAATCTCTCAAATTCCCTCATGCTGCCACTTTGTAGTCAAGCTCTCCCCACCTCCAAATCCTGGTAACTACACACCTGCTTTCTGTCCCTGTAGTTTGTCTTTTCTAGAATGTCATGTAAGTGGAATCATACAATATTGTAGCCTTTTGAATTTGGTGTCCTTCGCTTAGCAAAATGTCTTTAATTCTTTTATTGCCGAGTAGTATTCCTTTGTATGAATGTACCCAAATTTGTTAATCCATTCATCCGTTGGCAGACATCTGGGGGACTTTCAACCTCTGGTGTTTGTGAATAAAACTGCTATAAATATTTATATGCAGTTTTTTTGTGTGTGAATGTAAGTTTTTAATTCACTTTGGTAAATATTTAGGAATGAAATAGCCGAGTCACATGGTATAGATTGTTGAACTTTGTAAGAAACCTTTAAACTGTTTTTTAAAGTGGGCTGTACCATTTTGCATATCAACTAGCAATGTATGAGATCCCATTTGCTCTGTATCTTTGCCAGTACTTAGTATTGTGTGTTTGTTTATTATCTTACACTTTCTAACAAGTATATAGTCATATCTGATTATGGTTTTAATTTATATTTTCCTAATGGTGTTGAGCACTTTTTTTCATATGCTTATTTGCCATCAAATATCTTCTTTGGTAAAGTATCTGTTCAGTACTTTGGCCATTTTTAAGTGGATTTTTGCAGATATTTTCTTGCAGCACGTAACTTGTTTTGTCATTCTCTTAATAGTATCTTTCTCAGAACAAAAGTCTTAAATTTTTATAAAGTCCAATTTTTATTTTTTTAATGGATCATCTTTTTTATGCCATATCTAAAAACTTTGTCAAGACCAAAGTCACACATATTTTCTCCCATTTTTTCTAGAAGTTTTATGGTTTCATATTTTACATTTAGATCTATGATCCACTTTTCATTAATATTTGTATAAGATGTGAGGTTTGTGTCCAGGTTCAATGTTTTTACATATGAACAATTATTTCATTTGCCCCATCACCATTTGTTGAATAAACGATCCTTTCTCCATTTAATTACCTTTGCATCTTTGTCAAAAATTAGTTAATTGTACTTATGTGACGCGATTTCTGACCTGTCTATTCTGTTCCACTTACTGTCTATTCTGTTTCATTTATATGTGCTTCACTCTTTTTAACATATGCCACACTGCCTTGATTACTGTAGCTTTATATTAAATCTCGAAATCAGATAGTATGAGTCCTCCAACTTTATTCTTTTTCACATTGTTTTGAATATCTGAGTTCTTTTATCTTATCATATACATTTTTAATCATGTTGTTGCTGTCTACAGAGCATTTTGCTAGGATATAAATTGGGATAATATTTAGTCCTTTGGTCAAATTGAGGGGAATTAACATCTTAGCCATGTTGAGTCATACAGTCCATGAAAATGATATGCCTTTCTATTTAGTTAGGTTCTTTTTCATTTCTTTCTTCAATGTTTTTTAGTTTTTAGTATACGGAGACTAGTCATATTTTAATAAATTAATAAACAAATATTTCATTTTGAGGGTGCTATTATAAATAGTATTACTCTTTTAAATTTTGAATTCCAATTGGTAATTTATTCCTAGGAATATGATTGACTTTTATATCTTGATCTTATATCTCAAAAACTTGCTAAATTGGTTATTAGTTCTAGGAGATTTTTGTAGATTCTTCGGGATTTTTTTCTACATAGACAATCATGTCTTTGATGAGAGACAGTTTTATTTCCTTTTTTAAAATATGGATGCCTTCTTTCTTGCCTTATTTTACTATGACAGTGAATAAGACAACTGAATTGTAATAGTCAATCTAAACACAAAAGAATGAAGAATAAAATAATATCTAACTGTGAGCTCCACATCAGAGAGGTAAGAAAGGCTCCTCAGACTTTGTTATTGGATCATTCCTTTAGTCACTGAAGTATTGAGTCGCACTTCCATGGTACTAAGTATTGTGAGGAAGACAAATATAAATCAGGCTTGGAGTCTACAACTGAGTACTTTGCAATTGAGGAAAGGTAACAGGGCACGAATAATAGTAGCTATATAAAAAGAAAGTGGTAAAGCTGATCAGAGATAAACAGAGAGAGAGAACAAGATTGAATCTAGAGGCAGAAGAGCAGGCCAGGAGCTATCTGTCATGAGAGTCTGACCTGGTAGTGACTGTGAAGAAGTCAGGGTGGTGCTGGAGGCAGCTGGCTCTTCTGGATTTGCTGGCTCTTCAGGATTTGCTGACTGGCTGTAGAGGCCAAGGGAGAGGAAGAAGACAAAATATGCAGGTTTGAGCTTCATTGTTTGGGTGGAGGCTGACCCACAGACTGATGTTCTGAATTTGAAATATGCACTGAAGATTCAGATGAGGTGACCAGCAGGTGGTGTAAAGTCCTGGAGTTACTAGAACTAAAAAGTAGAGTCAAGGCTGAACATAGGCGTAGAGCATGGTCAGGATTCCCCCTTTCACCCCAGCCCCAAACTCTAAGGTTGCAAACACTTGGGACCTGGGACTTGGCCCTTCCATTGGAATAGTGACCACAGTTAACTGGAGAAGTAGAAGGACAAGAAGGGTCTGAGTGGGGATAGGACCTGCTAAGCAGGTTCACGAGCTCCAGCCTCTTGTAAAATTAAAAGAAGAAGTCCTAACACCTATGCTAGTTAAAAGAAAGGCCACAATGTTTACTATGTTCCTCCACTCAAAGCGGGGTTTGAAACTCACTTATGGAGGCAGGAATCTGTCTCCTGAAATAAGGTGAAATGAGTTGCCCCTAAGTACCAGGAGCAGAGCTTGGATTCATCCTGTGTTTGTCTAATAACAGCTTGCACTGACAGAGCATTTACCATGTGCCAAGCACTATCTTAAATGCTGCAACCCTTACATTGAATCCTCATAACAACCCTATGAAGTAGTTTCTATTATTATCCCCATGTAACAGATGGGACACAGAGAGGTTCCATACATTTCCCAAGGCTTTGCTGATAGTAAGTGATAGAGGTACTGCCGCACTATACTGCATTTCACTCAACTGCCCCATGTCTTCTGGCAAACCACAGAGCCTCCTTGGCCAAAAAGAAAGTCACAAGTGAGTAACAATACTGTCTTTATCCACAGCGAAGCGATAGCATTACAGCACCCACTGTGGGCATCACTGCGCCTGTTATGCACCCAGCACTGTGCTAGGTGGTAGGAATATGCAGACACCTTAGACACAATCCTGGCCTCATGGATCTCAGTCTGGAAGGGGAAATAATCTCGTACACAATAAGCATAAGATTCACTGTGATAGATGGCACTCCGACGCACATGTGAAAGACATGGCACTTAGAGAAACAGGCATTAATTTTCTGTTCCTCTGTCAAGGAAAATGAAAGGCAGACTAATGCATTATGGCTGAAAGCATTTACTTTTGATTAAGTGTATATTTAAATATCACCCTCCTCCTCAGTCAGGCTCATTCCTCGGTCTCTGCTGCATTGCTGACTTTGCTTTCTAAAGAGAAAGTGAGATATTCACCCACAGCAAATGGAATAAGAAAGATAAAAGGCATAGAACTCCTACCTCAGATTTTTTTTTTGTTTTATTTTGCCTTTGAAAACTCATTACGGTAAAAACTAATTACAGCTCTCATCACTAAGTGAATGCCAGAGAAGGCTTTCCCTTCATTTTGTGGAAAGAGCTTTTAAATAACATTACATAAAATACACAGGATTCCAGTTAATTTGTAGTTCAAAATATGTAAAAACCAAATCTGTGACCTAGTAATACATGCGCTTCTTTATTAATGTATTAACAAGTTCTAGGTGTGGGTCAAATACCACAATTTGCAAGTGGTAATGAGTGTAAATGGTGAGAGTAAATGATTTTTTGATGTCTCCAAAGAAACTTTGAAGTGATACAAAAATACCTGTAGTTTTTGATGGTGTCAAAGTCACAAGCAGTAACATGAGGACTTACGGGGTTTCTTGCCTACACTGAGAATGGAAGGATATGCTAACTTTCAGTTAAAACGTGGTGAAAAATAAAGATGTATTTTTCCTATTTAACTTTACGTATCCCCAAATTATACGCCCTCGAGAGAGATGTTCCAGATTCTTCTGATTTAAGACTTTTTGAGTTACTGATGTCTAGCTTTTCTGCTGCCTTAGATGCTTGAGACAGGAAAAGCAATGAGTAGCTCTTATTTAAGGGCTAAGTAGACATGAGTGGGCACTTCTCAAGCCCACCTCCACAGAACACTAAAGTTTGTATGGTTATATCCACACAACTTTATGTCACAGCTTCATTTTCCCTGCTCTGGTGATCATAGAAACAGTTCTAAACGCCTCAGACCTCTATCATTTCTCCAGAGTGCCACCTTCTTCCTTGCCTCTTTTATCTATCTTCGTCCTCTCATTCCCACTTTTTCTAATTCCCACTTTTTCTAGCAAAATAACTTACAATTCACATATAATAGATTCAGGCTATCTCTAATGTCTAAGCACAAATTCATCTAGGCTGGAAGATCATTAGGGCAACTGAGAGGATCATTAGGTCAGGGAAGTGGGTCTTGAAAATCACAGAGGCAGCCTCCTACCAGATTTTGTACCCATACCAGAACCAGATTCAGTGTTTAAAATAGAGCTTTTCCTAAGAAATAAGAAAGCAGAAAGCAACTAGCACTAATTGAACACTGAAATATGCTAGGACTGGTACTGCATTTATATTGTCTCACTTAACTGTCAACAAAAGTAGTGTGCTATGATTACCTCCACTTATGAATGAGGAAAGAGACTTTAAAAAGCCAAGCAACCTGCCCAAGGTCACACACATCTGGTGAACAGCATTTCTACACCTTTCCTCTCCTTGGCCCACTCAGCCCGGCTTCCCATCCATGACACAACTAAAATGGCTGCCACAGAGTCAACAGCAATCCCCACAAAGCTGAACATGAAGGGAATTTCTCCACCCCACTCACTGTGCTCTATCTCACCGCAGCCTTCAACACTGCTGCCCACTCACTCCCTGCTGAGACCATCCCCTGTTTTGGCTTCTCCACAGACACTTTCCTGGTCTCCCCCTACACCTTTGCTGCTCCTTCTCAGTTTTCTTTGCCGATGCAGCTTCCTCTCCATCACCCATAGTGCTGGAGCTCCTCAAGACCCCATCCTGGGCCCTCTTTTCTAACAGAACATCAGTTCCCTAGGCAGCTGACCCAGCCCATGGTGCCTGTTACCCTGGATACTCAGAAAATCCCTCTCCCTACTCTGAGTTCTAGGCAATTAACCTTGGATGTCTCAAGGATGTTCAGTCCCCACGAGATTGCCCAAAGAATCAAAACCCTTGTTTCCCCAATGTCCCCAGTGAACACTCTACTTCAGTGAAAAGCACCCGTCTTCACCCAGCTGGCCAAATCAGAAATGAGAATGGCCCATTATTCCTTCTTTTTTCACTCTCATATTCAATCAAAATACTAAGTCCTATAGATTTTACTTGCTGGGGATATCTGGAATCTTCCCCATCCTCCCTACTCCACTAAATCCGATTTCAAGGTAGCACCATTTCTCATTAGGATTAACTAAGCAGCCTTCTAGCTTCCCTTCTTACCTCCCTTCAACCCATTTTCCCTGCTAATGTCTTCCATTACTCCATATTAAGGGTCAAAATCTGCAACATAATGTTTAAGGCACTGTTTGATCTGGCTCCTGCCACCCTATCAGACTCATGTAGAACCACTCAACCATTTGTTCTCCCCTTCTCTATTGCCTGGAACGTATTTCAGTTCTTCAATTACCCATGCTTCTTCCAGTCTCTGAGCCTTTGCACATGCTGTTCACTCTGTTTGAAATGCGGATCCCTCCTCTCTTCACTAAGTTTCTTCCTACTCTTCCTTTGGATCTCAGTTTAAATATTACTTCCCTAGAGAAGCTTTTCCTAACTACCCATATTAGGTCAGCTTTCTCAGGGTCCTAATTTTGTATTTGGGGCCTACTGTCCTTTTATTTAATATTATAATCAAATAATTAATCTATTTAATATCTGTCTGCCCTCTTATGACATAAGCTCCATAAGAGCAGCAACTATCCGCCACTCAGCCCAGGCTCACAGCCTAGTCTGAGGCCTGGTACGTAGGTAAAATTTGGTACATCTCCTTTGACCTAATTAATTAATTATAGGAAAGTCTCTTTTTTCCATACTTCTCTAGACTTTTCTAGAAAGATATAGATCATCAGGTGTTTTATATGACCAAAGAAAATGAATAAGGACCTAGTTGGAATTTACAATTGACAAATGACTTAAAATTTTAAATCAAAGAATCTGGAAGAATCCTATTCTACTTTGTTGCTATTTTTAAAAAGGTAAGAATAAAAGTTTCATTGTGCCACCTGTTAACGTCTGTCCTCAAAATGCCTGGCTAAATCATTTATATGCCTGGTGAGTCCCAAATGAGTCATTATTTACTTACCAACAATGATGAACAGAGCTCTCATAAGAAAATGTTACTACTATTTGTAGCCACCTTCATGGCTGTCAAAATGTATGTTACCTTGTAACTATCAAAACCAGCTGGCTGGCAAATGAACATGATTTCTGCTCATGTACATTATTAAATGTGCATTTCTTAAAAAAAAAAACAAACCAAAACCAAAAAACCCAAATCTCATATTTGATTAGTAACTTCCAGGTAAGGCAGAGTATGATTTAGAAGGATCAGAAAGATGTTCAAATAGAGTGAGACAGCAAATGGTGTAATTCTCTGACCACATGAAAACCAGGTCAAACTCAGCTTGTTTCTGCCAGCCTGACACAGCTGCTGGAGCCCCTTGCATATGCTTTCCAGCTGTCCCTGTTACGTCAACCTTTAAATCGGGGATTTTGCCCCATGCATATGCTTCTTGCTTGGTCAAATGTAAGGCACATATTTTTGCAAGCTACTTTTCCCAGCCGTTTAAAACTGTGAATAAGGTCTAAGATACATACAGCGAGAAACAAGCCATTTAAAACAAAAAAATTTGGGTTACTAATCTGCTTTAAGCCTCTTTGACTTGTAAAGAAACTGTGAGCATCAGAGTGGCCTGCAATACTGAGCCTAAGTGATGCTTGATTTCAGTTCTCACTACTCCAGTATTGCCTTAAAAGCAAAAAAAGCCCGGTGGATGCTCCATAAAATGAGGCTAGGAATTACATTCAATGCCTCTGCCATGGAACAAATTATTGTCCTGAAATAAGGTCAGCCATGTGTTCACTGAGTGGCGAGTCTGCCTTCAGAAAGAAAGGGGAATCACAACCTTTGAGGTCTCAAGAAGCTATATCCCTTCTCCAGATAACTCTTTACTGATGCTTTAGGATTTCCGAAATTTGACTGACAAAACTCAGTGTTCTGTGCCTCCACATTGATGTCATTTGTTTCTAATATTAGCAGCAGAGCAGTTCAGGTTCACCTGAGAAAAAGGAGTCTTTATTTTGAGTCGAACAGGAGCAGATACTAAAAATGAACATGGTGAGCCTTGTTTCTGGTATATCTGACACAGATAAAATAGTTAAACCTGTGCAGTGAAACAATTTTGAATCAAATGGAAAAATAATTCATTCTAATTGGCAATTTGATATGCTTACAGAATTTTTATGTAGCCTCACTTATGGGAACACTAAGGAATTAAGAAATAGAATAATATTATATAAAGTTGGTTTTTTACACCATGTCACATAAGATTATGAGGTATTTGTGAAAATTCTGCATGAGTGAGATGAAGGTTCCAGGGTATGTGTTATAGCCCAGCATGATTAGCAAACTTGGCCATTATTTGATGTTAAAGCCACACAAGCTACTGAACTCATGAGATCAAATGTGTCAAGTATTCGGGTTTCTATTACACAGCAGATTTTAAGTGGCTTAGAGTAACTGGAGAATAGCTACATCTTCACTTAGTACTGCACAAAGATGGATAGAGACAGGAGGATGCAGATGTGCCATTTGGAATAGCAGAAATCGTGTTGGGATTTCATGCTCTGAATTGGAGTTAGCTAGTTCCTCCTACCTTCTCCAGGTGCAAAGTGAGTGGCACCGTCCTGTGTTGGGAGTGTCTTAAGTGGTACACACCTCACAAAGAGACTTACATCTGGACAAAGTTAGGGCAATGAACGTATAGACCCAGATATATCTCATGCAGAGAAAATGCCTCTCACTTTAAAAGTGACCACCTGAATTTCATAACTGTTCTCTCTAGAGGATGAGGGTATTTAGAAAAAGCATTAAAAGTATTAAAGAGTTACGGGAAACAAAAATAGCAAGTCTCAAAGTGGGTACCTATCACCGCTATAGCAGTATTAGTCTGTAATTGAATTTTTCTTACATTTAAAATCTTGTAAAGCTTTCTTTCCAGAAAGGCCATCCTGGGCGTTTAAATAGCAGTGGCAAGAAAATGGGCCATTAGTACTTGCTAGTTTGCAGTTTGTTTTTGCTGACAGTTCTCAAGTTTGGTCTTCAAAACCCATAACAGAGTGATCATTATCTTAAGTTGCTGCCATAAGGAAAATAGGACAAGTCTCCCTATTTTGGATGCGAAATGTTGCTAAGTACCCAGTGATATAACTTTGCCTTATTTGAGTTTGTTAGAAAAATCTCTGAACTATAGAGACTTAGCCTTAGAACTGTCTTGCTCTGTAGAGTTTTCTGCAAGTCACTTCTCCCTACTGAAAGACATTAAAAATACATGAAAACCCTTATCTAGATCCTTTTCTCCATGATACCCACAAAGTTATGCAAATATAAGCCCGAGGAAGCCACCACCTCACGTGTTCCCAAAGATCTCCATGGTAGGATGTATCTGATGTTACTGGAATTACATGTTTGTTTTTCTGTGTCCCTCACTGGATTCTAGGCTCCTTGAGGGTAGAGGACCATGCCTTGTTCTTCTCTGTATCTCCATGACTTTTTAAAAAAATTCTCCCTACAATATAGCATTTGCTCTAGATTCCAACCCTTTAAAATCAGTAGACTTTTAGACTACCAAGAAAAGTCTTTTGTCTGTACATCTATTGATTTCTGAAAAACTACTAAATGAACAATTTCTTACATAAAGTGTTTTCACTGGAGCAATCCAATTATTTTTCTCCTATTTAGTTGTTCAAAATATTTTCCACATGCCTCTTTATGCAACGGTTTTCTTCCAGCTGGACATGTCCAATTCATATGGGAAAATTTAGCACCATGTCTGTTGGAGGGTAGGAGTCAAAAAGCACCAGAAATCACTATGCCTTGCATTTGTTTACAGTGTAACACTTTAGCACACATTCTCATGCTCTGGCCCTGCAAACAGTGATGCTAGGAAAATGTCATAGACATCAACACTACATCTTCCGAATGAAGAAACTGAACCCCAGAAAGAAAAGGGAGCAGTTTCCACAAGGTCACTCAACTAGCTGTGGCAATGGGTCAAAAGCCCGGGTCTTTCAACTCCTTGCATTTTTATGCAGTTTTTATTATGTTGTGCAGTTGAATGTGTTGCTTAGGTGGCATTTTACAGAAAACATTAATAAGCAGTGGAAAAACTTGTGATGCCAAAATGGGAGTACTAATTGCTAAGTCTAAATAAACCAAAACTGATGACAAATCAAGGGAGAACTCAGAGTAGTTCAGCTGTGCCACCGATTTGGAAGTTTTATTTGTGTTGTTTCCTTTGGTGTGGGAGCAAGAAGGGAAAGTGTATTTTTATGAGAGCCTCTTATCGGAGAATAAGGGTGCACTTTTCTACAGCGTTACAGTTATTTCAGCTTCACCTGCTCACTTTGGACCCTTACACTAATGCTATGAGGCACCCTGTCTCTGAGAATTTGTTTTCTTCTCTAACAGCTGCTAGTCAGAAGACGGAAAAATGGGTTGAGTCTGGATTTCCACAAAGACTTATAGGCAAATGCATACTAGAGCTCCTAGTTCTATCCTTATTTAGAAAGCAAAAATATATTTCTTTTCCTTAAACTTTTGGGGATAAAGAACTATCTGATGTTCCCATGGTAATTTTACGTAATCTTGAGTTTAATATATATATATATACACACACACACACACACACATATATATATATAGAGTTAAATATGTATATTATATTAAATATAGGATATAGTTAAAATAACCTAAAAGATAGTTTTGTATTTGTTATTTTAATAATTCACATCCATTATAAGCAATATTCTGTTTTAGAAGTCAGTTTGTTAGTCAATAAGTCAAAAATATTTATTAAGGCTCACTGTGTGTCAGGCCATTCAACACAAATCAGAACTATCTAGACCAGGATGGTAACGGAGGAAGGAGTGAGAAGTGGTCAGTTGACAAATAATGAATGAATGGTTGGTGAATAAGGTAAAAAAGTTTACCCTCAAGAAACTCCCATTCTAGAAAGAGAGAGAAAGCCAATAAATGGGTAAACAAGTTAATAAAGAAGACAATATGGGACTGAGAAGCTGTGTTCTGTGAGGGACATTTTGTTCTGTGCTGTGCCTGAACAGATTTTGAGCTTCCTGGTGCCTGAGTGGCCATGCAAGGGAGACTTGTCTCAAGACAATATGCCTACATCTGTGGCTCTGTCTCTACCAGGACTCGTCAAGAATCATGCCAAAAGGGAGATACGATATTCACTTAAGCATGTACAGTTTCACCTGAGGAAATGATGACCAAGTGTTGCTTTGTTTTTATTATAGGAATCTTGGAAAATCAGGACTCAGAGTTTCTTGCTTGGGTCTTGGTAAGTACTGAGGGTGTGGTGTGGGGGTGGGCTGGAATGTGGGAGACTGGGGAGGGCACCAGAGAATGATTGTGGTCCAGGCCAGGACCTGGTCTCAGGTGAGGAGGAGGCTTCCTGGCCAGTATTGCCCCACTTCTCCTTTTAGCCTTTCTCTTCCCATCATGACCCTCTCCCAGGGAGCCACCATGTTCATGGTTCCTTACAGGGGCCCATCGAGCATAAGGCAACCTAATGCTAAGGAACACCTCAGAGAAAGGGACTCATGTGTCACTCCCATTTAGCAAGTATGAAGGACTGCATGGCATGCATTTTATAGGTTCAGTTCACCACTCCCTCAATTCACCTGAATTTTTTCTATCTATCCTTGTTTTCCCTTTGCCTAATTTCCTCACTTTTCTATATTATTATGCATTTTATATACTTTTACAATCTGCCTTAAATATGTGGGGGGGGGGGCAAGGTGAGATACACACAATCACACATACATTAATATGCATTAATAAATAAAAATTGTTACTCCTCCCAGTCAATATTTAAAGAGGGTTAAATAGAGATGGCAATTCTAACAGCATAAAGTCGTGGAATCTGACTGTGAAACCTGGGGAGGCTTGAGGCCTCCAGTTATCCCTCAGGCCCAGGAACAGGCAGCCTTGGCATTCTGGCCATTCAACACAAATCAGAGCTATTCTGTGACCTAAGTCTAGACCAGAATGGTAACTGAGGAGGTAGTGAGGAGTGGTCAAATTGTGGCTATATTTTTAAGGTAAAATCCGGAAGATTTTCTGTTGGGTTCTATGTGGAAGATGACAGAAAAGAGAAAAGTCAAAGATGACTCTAAGGATTTTTTGCCTGAGCAGCAGAAAGGATGAAGTACAAGTAAATGAGGTAGCAGAATGAGAGAAAAATTTAGGTAGATTAGGAGATTGATTTGGGACATACTAAGTTTGAGATATCAATTAGGCCTGCAATAAAAATTGTCAAGTATGTAAATAGACATATGACTCGAGTTTAGAAAGGGGAGCTAGATATATTAACTTGGGAGTCATCAGCAAGTAGAGGCTGTTTAAGCCTGGCTCCTGGATGACAGCACTACGGGTGTGCGTATAGACAGAATAGAAAATAGAGGCACATGGTCTAAGACCTAGGAAATCCAACATTAAGAAATTGAGAAACTGAGGAGGAGCCAAAGAAAGCTGAAAATAAAGCAAGCAGAGCAGCAGGAGACCAATTAGAAGAAAATGGAGTCCTGGAATCCAGATGAGCATTTCAAGGAAGATGGAGTGACTAATCCGTCAGGTGCTACTCATACATCAAACAAGATGAGGACCAAGAATTGGCCATTAAGTTCAGCAACATGGAGGTCATTAATGACTTTTACAAGGTCTGTTTTGGTGGAATGGTAGAGTTTAAAGCATAATTGGAATGGTCTCTGGGAGAATGCAAAGAGACAAGCTGAAGGCTACTCTTTTGGATGATGATTGCTATAAAGAAAAGCAGATAAATGGAGTGGCACTGAGCTGACAAGGGGGATCAGAGAGGTAGCTTTTGCACATGGAAGACGACCACATATTTATGCACTTATGGGGAAATCTTTTTGAGAAGAAAATATGATGCAGAAGGAGAGAGAAGAATATCTGGAATGATTTTTTGAGGACACGAGACGCACACAAGAAGAGAGTGCATGAAAGAAGGCAGAGTACCTGGGCTTTGAGGCTAGCAGGGCGATTGATTGGGTAGTGGAGGGGGAGGTATCTTGTCAAAGTTCTCTTCTATTGCTTCTATATTCTCAGTGGGAATCAGAAGCAAAGTCATCAGCTGTTAGTGACGATGAGAAGGAAGTGTTAGAAGTATGGAGAGAAGACATGCAGGAGAGAAGAAGAATGAATTGACCAGGGCTAGGCCACACAGTGACAAGACAGCATTAAGGACCAACTTAAGATCAGTATGATTAAATTTGAAGTGAGACCATGTCTATAGTTATGTGTTTTTCTTCTAGCCATATTCAACTGTGCAAGTTCAGGTGGGTTTTTGTTTTTTTAAATAAGATGATAAAAGGAGGGCAAAGATGCTGAGGGCTTGTGTAGGGCAGTTATTTTAATGGTGGAGTTGGCATTTAAACTGAGTAGAAAGGAAAATGAGGACTAGAGTCAGGAAATGAGCCAGGAGCTAAAATGAGGGAGCTGAGGGACTGTGAAAACTAGATAGGATCAATAAAGTATACATCCCAGAGGGACCAAAGAATTGTTGAAGCAAAAACATTAGAGAGTGGTTGGAAGGATAGAAAGTGGTTGAAAAGGGAAACATTTGAAACTGGGGTTATAGAGGGGTTCAGTTATTGTTAGTGACATAGTCTATGGTGTGTCCATTGGGAGAGAGTTGTGGAGGTTGTATAGAAGGCGAGATCAGTGAAGGAGAGAAGGTTAAGGAACTTGGAGGTGAAGGTACAGGGAAGATCATCTTTGGGGTCACTGAACTCACTGAAAAGTACAGCAAAACTAACATTGGAGAGTGACAGTGAGAAATGAGCTAAAATTTTCAAAGAACGAGAGGGAGTGACCAGGGTGGGTCAGTAACTACAACACGAGAGCCCTGAGGATGTGTGAGATTCAGAGCTGGCATGTGTGAGGGGGTATTTCAAAGACACGGAAAGCCACCAGTGTCTGAGTTTTTCTGATTTTTCCTAATAATCTGACTTGGGAGGTGAAGGCAGTAATTGTTCACCATAAGTCTAAGGTAATTTGACATTTGCTTAATTTATGGCTCTGATATTGTTACTATTTACTCATATTTGAAAGACCCTGGAGATTCATTACCAGGGACACTCTGACCTTAGTTTTTTTAAGAATATCTTTACAGTAAATAACTGTTCAGTATTCATTATTGAAAGGAATTACCTATTAATGTAAAGTAAGAAATACATGTAGTGCAAAAGCATTGGTCAACTATTTACAAGCTTGTATCTATGGTGGAAAATAGTTTAGTCAATAAGTACACAGAAAACTCAACTGAAAGCCCTTAAGACAATAACAGATTCAGGTGCCTGTGCAATCCCAGTCTCCAGAGGCCAGTCTCCAGTTTTTGTTTATTTATTTATTTTTTTAAAACTGTAGACTGTATATGAGCTTCAGGCATTTTAACGAACTTTGAAACAGACTTGATTCAGGAGCAGCAAATTCTGATTTGAGCTTCAAGTTTTTTGAAGAGCCTGAACACTTGTGATAAGACACTGCATGAAAAATAAGAGGAAACAAGGAAGTTCAAACTATGGACTTTGGTTGATAATGTTGTGGCACTGTAGGTTCATCAGAGGTAACAAATGTGCCACTCTGGTGAAGGATGCTGATAATTCAAAACAGGTAACATTCAGGCTTCATTCAAAACAGGTAACAAAGCTTGACAACTTGAATAAGCACTCTTTGAGAACTTTTCTGAACTGCCTCTATAAGCCAGAGGAGACAAGAAATTCATAGAAAGAAATAATGCACCAGCCTTAGATAATTTGTCAGGCTCTGCAGACCCCAGCTGTCAAATCCAAATGGAGCTGGGTTTACTGCTGTAGGCTTAGGATGTCAGTTCAGTCACTACCCATGTTCAACTGAGGCCTTAGAAATTAAGTAGTAAAACTGCCAGGAAATAAAAAAGCTATAGATGTCTTTTCTTGAAATACTCTAAAAGTCATAGTTAAAGATAACAATTCTGACTTTCTTCTCTACCAGAGAAGGAGCAGCTGGAAGTTCCTTGCTCTGCTAATTTTCCTTTTGGTGAACTAAGAGCAAATGTGTTAATGGGAGTAGAAAGGTGAAGTAACTTGAGAGTGAACTGATGGTACATCCGAAAGAACACAGCTCTGCCAAGGAGAGAAATGGGAAAACATATTAATATTATGTGGTCAATCCCACCTGTGGGTTGCTGTGGCTGGCCTGCCCTGTAAATATACTGCCCATTATTGTCAATACTTGAAGTCAAAAAACTCATGGGAAAGGAATAAACTCAGAGTGACCAAACTTACCTCGATCTGGTAGGAGGTGGAACTGTCTTACAAGAGAAAAATGGTAGAATTTACATTAATTCACTCATTCATTTATTCATTCTTAAGCAAACATTTATGAAGCCAGGCATTAGTTACAGGAGATATGAGGACAAGAGCATGGAGCCTGCCCTCAAATTTATCATAGTGCAGTGGGAGTTAGGCTTGCAAAAAAACAAACTGATAATGTATCTGACAGATGCCGTAATGGAGAGTACAGGGCAAGTGAAGCGCAAAGAAGGTCTCCTGGGGGATTTGGGATAGCTTGATGTGGGAACAGGAGTTATCACTTGGCTTGACACTTGAAGGGAGAAGTCAAGTGGAGAGGGAGGGCAAAAGGTTTAATACAGGAAGCAATGCAAGCAACGGCGACTCCAGAGGGAGACTCCACCAAGGGGAGGTACTTGGGGAAACAGGTCACATTTATAGAATATTATGAGTACAATGTATTGGGGAACAGCAAGAAATGAGCCTGGAAAGAAAGTTGGTCTGATTATAAGAACCCTTGTTTGCCTTGCTAAGCCATTTAGCTTTGTCCTCTATGTCTCTGGAATTCCTTCAAATCCAAAGGTCCCCAGATCTCAACAAACACTTAGGGGACAAGGAGGAGCAAAGGCTACATCTCTCTCCCCTCTCTTCCTTCCATCTGCCACAGCTTCCATCAAAGCACCTCCACTTTTTCTTCATATTATTATTTTTTTTAAAAAGTAGACTATGTTTTAACACAGTTTTAAGTTCACAACAAAACTGAGCAGAAAGCACAGGGAGTTCCCATACACCCCTGTCCCTACACATGCATAACCTCCCTCATTATCAGCATCCTTCACCAGAGTGGCACATTTGTTACCTCTGATGAACCTACAGTGCCACAACATTATCAACCAAAGTCCATAGTTTACATTAGGGTTCACTATTGGTGTTGTACACTCTATGGGTTTTGACAAATGTATAATGACTTGTATCCGCCATTACAGTTATCATACAGACTAGTTTCACTGCTCTAAAAAATCCTCTGTCTTGCCAATTCATCCCTCCCTCTCCTCTAACTCCTGGAAATCACTATCTTTTTACTATCTGCATAGTTTTGCCTTTTCCAGAATGTCATATAGTTGAATCATATAGCATGTAGCCCGTTCACATTGGCTTCTTTCACTTAGTAATATGCATTTAAGTTTCTTCTGTGTCTTTTCATAGTTTGATAGTTCATTTCTTTTTAGTGCTTCATATTAAATTTTGGAAAACAAAATTCATCCTATGCCAAAAACAGTTATCAAAACCTTGCTCAATCTTGTAATAAGCCATTGAAAACCTTGAGTCAGGAATAAGACATAATCAAAGGTATTAGAAGTAACATGAAGGCTATAATAGAGGAAACAGGGTTGAGGCTGGAGGCAGGAAAATTAATTAGGAGTTGATGATGAGGCAGTGGTATGAAAGATGTAGAGGAAGGAGGTGATTAGGAGAAAAGAATAAATAGGACTGGTGATCTCTGGATACAGAATAGGAGGTCTTCCTGAGTGGAGGAGGATACCCAGATTCCTGGATTGGGCATGGAGGTGGATGAGCTGAAATCTCAGAGACAGGAGACACAGGAGGGAGCTGTGAGGGCAGACAGCACTGTTGGGGAGTGGTGACCAAGGAGCTTGTGACCTCCCAGCTTCAGACATCTAGAGAACAAGGGGAACTCTGTGGAGATCTCTAGGCTGGAAATGCAGACCCAGGAACTTCTAACAGTGGTGACCCTAGGATTATCATTGAGATCACCTGGAAACACAGAGGACTGAGGTGTTTGGACAGGTTTAGGACATCTGGCTCATGGCGTCTGCCTGACTGTATGCTCCCTGAGAGCAGGGACTGCCTATTTTTCTACACTCCTATTGCACCTTGAGCAGATCACAGTATCTGGCTAGCAGGAGGTATTCAAAAATATTTTTGAGTGAATGACTAAATAGATGATCAGTTGCTAAGAAATGACAAAAGGTCCACTGAGTAATAGCAAGGATACAGCTGAAGTCAAAAATCATGAATTGCTGAGGCCTAGCCCAGTTCTTTGACTTCCTCCAGTGGCATATCAATGAAGAGACAGAAGTGTGGGGTAGGGAGTGGAGATAGAGAGAGGCCCAGCATCAGGGATTGTCTTAAAAGGTGGTTGGAGACTGGGGAACCTACCATATACACAGGTGACATGGGGTCTAGGCTGGGTTTAGACCCAGAGCTGTTTCATCAGGGCTCTTGCTTCTACAGTTAGAAAGGGGCACCTACCCACACTGACTTGCTCCAAAAAGTCTCCCATTAGGAACAGTAGGCCAGTCTGATTCATTTTATGGGAGGTAACACACCACAATGTCCAGCTCACCTGTGTGTGCTTGAAAAGGGCTGACTTTACCTTGCAACATTCACTCTGGAATGGGCATGCTTCCTAGCAGGCAAGATGCCTGCAATGAAAAAAGGCACATCACGGTTAGTTTGATGTGTCAACTTGACTGAGCCATGGAATGTCCAGATATTTAGTCAAACTTTATTTTGGGTGCACCTATGAGGGTGTTTTGGAATGAGATTAACATTTGAACCTATAAACTGAGAAAAGCCGATTGCCCTCTCTAATGTGGGTAGCCCTTTCCCCATCAGTTGAAGGCCTGAATAAAACAAAAATGCTTACCCTCCTGTGAATAAGAGGGAATTCCTGCCTGACCATTTCAAGCTGGGACATTGATCTTTTCTTGCCTTCAGACTCAAACTGAAACATCAGCCTTCTTGGATCTTGAAGCCTGCCAGCTTTCAGAGTAGAGCTATACCATTAGCTCCTTGGAGTCTCTAACTTGCCAACTGCAGATCTTGGGATTTCTTGGCCGCCATAATCACATGAGCCCATTCCTTATAATACATCTCTCTCTGTCTCTGTCTATATACACACACACACCCTCTTGGTTCTGTTTCTCTGGAGAACCCTGAGGAATGATTTTTGTTGATTTTTTTCAAAACATCATGCAAGTGTATGTGACCAACCAACCAGAGTCAAGTATTTGTAAGGATATAGGTAGGAAGATATGGAAGACCCAAATGAGGAGTAATGTGGTCACTTGCTAATTTTTCATCTGGGCACATATTGAACATAATATAAAATACCATCATCCAAATGGAGCTTTCCTGGGCTGTTCGCAGGTCAAGAGGACAATTTATGCAGCCCTGCCAGATAGGGTTTGAGCTGGATCTAAACAGCAAAGGAGAGAAAGAACACCACCATGCCTTTGGGTCCCTGTTTCACACATCCTCAAGGCTTTAATTCCTAGGGAATGCAAACTGATTCCAAGGAGATGTTCTGTGTCCTTTTAGGCAGCTGCTTCATGCCATCCTTGAAGAAGTAAAGTCATAAAGTAAAATACTCCTTAACACCTTGGAGGACTTATACGAGTCTCTCAAAAGGTGTTTCTTCTCAACTCTGGCTGCACATTGGAATTACCTGTTTAATTTAAAATTCAGATAATCCCGTCTCAACCTAGATCTTTTGAATAAGGAGCTCCATGTGCATGTGTTTTTAAAATGCTGCCCTGACGGTTCTGAGGCAGTATCAGGGTTGGAATACATTGTCTTATCTGGATGGAAGAAGATAGAAAAATGTGTGAACTGATATCTAGTGTGCCCAGTGCCAGCAGCCATGATTCTTCTCTATGTAGTAGTAGCCGCCCCCAGATCTAGGCCTGGGAGCTGGCCTGAGGCATTTCCAACTGGACTGCAAAGCCTCCAAAGAGGAGAATCTGCCCTGCTTAGGGCTGGCCTCAGGGCAGGTGGGATGAGCTGGTATCCCTGCCATTCGACTCCTGCCATCTGGGTGCCAGTCTTGCCTTATGCCCCTCCCTAATCAAGAGAACTTTCTAGAGCAAAAGCAGTTAATCTTAAGAATAAACTGTGTGGGCTTCTTTTTAATGCATTCATATGTGCAGAATATAGTCCTGGCTCATCTCCCTCTGCCTTAGTGATGCTCTCACTGCACTAAATATTTTGACACTAGGAGAACACGACATTAAATATTTAACATGGATGGTATTATTTTTATGACACCCTTTGTGATTCCCATTCTTGTTGCTTAGGCTGATATAAACTAGCTAGCTCACCTATTATAACAACATAAGAGCAGCAATAATAAATATTTATGAAGTGCCTCCGAGGACACTTGAGAGGTGGTTTTAAAATGCAAGCTTTCCCTGAAAGAGTTTACCAATTTTTCTGCATAACACAAACAGAGTGAACTATCTTAACTCCAAAATACCCATAGAATGTAAATGGTGTATGAATATTAAACATACAAGAGTGCTTTAGGCATGTCACTCTTTCTGGAAAGTCTAACTTGAATAAATGTCATGATGCATACACATAAAAAATGAGCAGACCTTCGTATTTTTCCAAAGTCGTCTAAAAATATTTCTTCCTAGTTTCCTAATTTTATGGATAAAATCCCTCTTAAGAATTGCTGACAAGAGAAAGAAGGGGAAAGAAAGAAAGAAAGAAAGAAAGAAAGAAAGAAAGAAAGAAAGAAAGAAAGAAAGAAAGAAAGAAAGAAAGAAAGAAAGAAAGAAAGAGAGGAAAGAAAGAAAAAGAAAACAGGAAAGCAAGGAAGAAAGGAAAGAAAGGAAAGAAAGAGGAAGAGAGGAAGAAAGGAAGAAAGAAAGGAGGAAAGTAAGAAAGGAAGAAAGGAAGAAAGAAAGAAAGAAAGAAAGAGAAAGAAAAAGAAAAGGAAGAAAGGAAGAAAGGAAGAAAGAAAGAAAGAAAGAAAAAAGAAAAGAAAAGAAAAAAGAAAAGAAAGGAAGGAAGGAAGAAAGGAAGAAAGAGAGAGATTGCTGACAAGTGGTTGCCCTCTAAATCAGCAGGGACTGCTGGCCACATGACTTTGCCTCTGCTCCCAGGAGTCTATTAGGAGTGATGATACAGCTTAGGTAGGAGTTTGGCAACCTGATATTTCACATGCTGTCAGAGTTTGAGGCTTAGGGGAGAACTCAGGGAGAGAAAATAGAAGGGTCTGTACACAGAGGGGTTTATTCAACACTCTGGGCATGCAAACAACCCATGTGCACACATGCACGCACACACCTCATCTCTCTCCATGCAGCCGCAAAGGGATAAGTAGCCCTCATTTGCCAACCTGTGATTCAAAAATGAAACAAATGGTTTCAAAACCATTAGTAATGGGGAACAAAAGGTCCTCTCTAGGCCCAGATGTGGGCAATTTGCTGAAATTAATCATTCATAAAGACGATCTCACTAAAGATCATCACTGCTATGAGAGGGAGAATTAGTCCTTGCAGCCACCAGCTCCTTGATGAGAAAACAGGGTCAGGAAGAGGCGATATGTCTTGTTCAAGACCAGTGGTAGAGATGGCAGACTCCCCCATTTTCTGTCCCTCCCCCCTCCACTAGCAGCTTCATCCCTTATGGCCCATCTACTTCCAGTCTCCAAGCACACACAGCCACTGCTGTCACCCACATCTCTTAATGTCCCGAACTTCCGCTTCCTCCTTGAAATGAGAATGGCTGCACCAAATGTGTAGGGCCCCTTGTGTCTCTCTTATTCAGGCAATAGTCAGATGATGTCATGATTAGGTTCAGCATGACTCTGGGTTGGTAGCTGGGTGAAAATGTCTTCACTTTTGAACTAGAAAATGTCAGAACCTGAGTGACTCCTGGCATCCATCTCCAGAGTTAGGGTAGACGATGACTTATGAAAGCTCCATAGACAAAAATGGGGACTGGAATCCATGTCTCCTGGCCCATGATTAGGTGTGCTTTCCCCATGAGAGATTTCAAAGTAAGGATGCAATTGAGTGCAGGCATTTTGTTTTTTGTGGATACCATCAATGAAGTTCCTAATGCTTGCCTTTCCCTCCTTTGCACACTGCCCTAAAGGTTTCATGAGGTCCCCATAGTTCCTGTACTCTAAGCAGCAACCTGACAAAGGCACATCTTGTGTATGTACAAGTCTATTCATATTGTTTGCCTTGTACATTCTACATTTATATAAAGATTATTTTTCTAAACTCTGTGCATCATAAAAACCCAAATGAAAGTTTTGTAATTTCAATCAATAATGCTATTAAGTTTATCTAACAGTGAGGCAAGAAATGGAGAAATCATTTGAGTCCTGTCTGCCAGTGGGGTGGGGCTGTGTCTGTGCCTGCCTCTGGTATGCTCAGGTGAGGAGAGCACAGGGCTGCAGGCAGTCACCTCTGAAAGTGCAGCGTACATGGCTGAATGACCCTCCAGGGGCCAACACACTGAGGATGACTGTGCAGACATTCATAGGAATGCCTTAAGGGCCTCAGCTGGATGAAGAAGGAATAAAGTCTCAGTTCTTTTCAGGCCTATTGAGTATGAATGAATCAGAAACCTTCCACAGTAAGCCAACAGAAAACCCAGCTCAAAGCAAGCCAAAACATCAGCTCTAGCAAAAACACAAATTTCTAGGCCCACATGGAAGAATTTCTAGGCTCACCTGGACTGTGGACCCATATGGGTTTATCTGGGAATCAAACTATGAATTCTGTGAGCTGCAGGTTGGTTCTATTCTTAAGCTGTCCTGAAATTGGCAAGAGGGCTGCAGAGGCTTCAAGCCTCACATCCCATTGGCTCTGGTTGGTTTATGTATCCATCCCTGAGCCAATCATCAAAGACTTCAGTCTCTCAAGACCCACCCTGACACTGGGGAAGGGTACTTTAAATCCACCCAAACTGCGTTCTGGGAGTAGGGAAGTGATTCATTCTCAAAAGAAAATGAAAGAACTCTTACCTAAAGAGGGGAAATAGTGGCTGAGGTAATAAGCAGATGACCACCATGAATAGTTAAGAAGAAAATATATTCCTGGATCTGGGATGACTTCCCCCACTTATTTTAGCTTATCTGAGCCCTTTCTATGTCATCGGTAGCCATAGTTGAAAATTAAAATTCTCCCAGAGTTTTCTATGGCATGAGGTATGCTCAGAGTTTTGTGAGTCAATTCAACTTGCCTAATCGACAAAATTTTCCATTGCGGGGTAAATATACAGCTTTGCCTTTTTAATATACTCTCTCCTTTCTATGTTTTTAATAATCTCAAAGGATTAGTGAGACCTAAGACTCATTTACAGATAAAAGCTTTGTCCTAACACCTGGATGATGAAAATATGCAAAGAAAGACCTGCATGAGAGAGAAGCAGAAAATACCATCAATACTCATTTCATATCTGACAACTAATTACAATTAGAGGAAAAAGAGGCTACCAACACATAATTATAGGAAATGGGTGATGAGGTAATGAGCAGTGGCTGAATTGGAGCTGACAGTCTAACCATGGGGATTTCTTTAGCTGAAAAGAAACAGACAGGACCTGACTTGGTTCTGTGGCTGGAATTAGCTTCATTTTTCTTCATAGTCTCTTACTTTGCCTCCCTTCCCATATCTCCACCTTATGCTCGACAATAGCCTTTCCTCTGGCCCTTTCTGAGCTGTTTCTTTTGGCAGCAATGTCTGTAACTGCTCTCTGAAGAATAGAGGACACAGGACTGGTCTCGAGACATGTTGCTACAGGTGACCTTCTGTCTGACTTCATTACCTACCCCCACCATCCTCAGGGCAAAAGGGAGGAGCACAGCAGCCCCCCTCCTTTTCAGTGCCTTCCAGGGAGGACTGGTTGGCTGTCCTGGCCCTGCTGATGGATTTGCTGCCTCGGTGTTGCCAGCGTCTCAGTTTGTGAACTATTAGACACTGCAACTGACTCGGTCATCCCTGTGAAGCACCGACCAGGCACTTTTTCTGTCATTTTTTCATGTGTTCATGGAGTTTACAAAGATGCAGTAGACACTGTGCTGGGGAAACAGGGAGAAACGACACACAGGTGCCTGCCCTCACAGAGCCTATCTAGGGGGTGGAGAAGACGTGGTTCTCAGGATGGATCAGATCCTTGGGCTATGTGCCCCTAAAGGACACCCTGCATTTTTTACTTGTGTGTGATGGTGATTAATTTTTTAGCCTGACTTATTTCCTGCTGGATTATCAGTTCAGAACACATGACTAGAACAGAGAAAAAGGTTCTCAATATACACTCAATTATGGAAAGACAAATGAATGAAAGAATGCAGTACCACACAGTCGGTACTCTGAAGGAAATATAAAGTGTCATGGAAACACATAAAAGGGCTGCCTAAGCTAGGGTTAAGGGAGGTCATGGAAGGCTTCCTGGAGGAAGAGTAGTAAAGGATAGATTGGGAAGGAGCCAGGTCAAGGAGAACACAAGGAAAAGAACAGTTAAACAAGAATGTGATAGAAGTAGACAGGCAGAGAGATAGAGGTACAAGATATAGAAATGGCCCAGGTGAAGAAGTAACCACCTCTTTTGGGGGAGTAGGGAAAGTGCTTTTGGAAGCCACCTGATGTTGAAGGATGAATAGCAATCTGTCAGCTTGACAAGGGAAAGAATGCCACAGTCATATCTTGTTAAATTTTCTACTTACTCCTCACTTGGGTTTTGACTTGATTGTTGCTTTCCTGAACATTCAAGTCTGGGCTAGAGGCTTCCTACAAGCTCCCATCACGATCCCTCTTATCAATATGTTGCCCTGTGGTTGTGATTATTTTCGTATTTGCCTGCCTTACCACTGGATTGAGAGTTCTAGGAAAAAGAGACCATTACTATCATTTACCATTTTGATACCACCATCTGGCATGGCTCTGAGGGAACACTGGGGGTTTAATAAATATTTTCTAAGTGAATTAATATATAAATTTCAGGAAGAGGAGAAGCTGGGAAGCCTCAATTAGTATGACCTGGAGAGGGAGCCATATGGGGGAGAAAAATGATGAAAGATAACCTCTGAAAGATTAAGAAAAGCACTGAAACCATGTCACAAAGCTTGGTGTTTATCTATTGTGTGATTGGGAGTCATGAAAACATTTAACTCCAGGAGTCACTTGGCCAGATACATTTCAGTCAGCTCATCCTGGTCACAGTGCAGATGGCAAGGTGGTGAGGGTTGAGAATAAAGGCAGGGAGACAGGCTCAATGACTTGAGTATTCTCACTTTTACAGAAGATTAAATGTAGCAATACATCAATTGCCCATGCGCTGTAAGCCAAGCTCATCATACTGTGAGCCTATACAGACAGCCCATACAGAAGGTCTATCAGGGCAGTAAGGTAAATGAGGCTTGACCAAATTGGCAAAAGCAGGTAGAGAAAATACAAAGGGAAATACCTTTAAAAGCCTAAAATAACATATCCGGAAAAGATCTCTAATATAGGTGTCAACATAGTAAACTACAAAGTTTCTGAGATTGGGTGGGGAAAAAAATGCTAGTTCCTAGATATTTTCTGTAAGGAAAAGGTCAAAGATAAATAGAAAATAAATAAATGGGCAAATAGAGAAATCAAAGAAGAAAAGGAAATCAAAGTTGGAATGTAAAATTAATATGATATAAAGTAGAATTCAAGGCAAAGAAAAGACATCGTAATGAGAGGTGATCACTGGTGGAGTGGAGTCCCTGAGAAAGAGGAAGGAGATGGGATCCATAGGATAAGTGGAAAAATAAGAATTGAATAGAAAGGACAGCCTTCCACAGTGGCAGGAAGAAAGGAGGAGAAGATGGTACTGTTCTAATTTATGTTCTCTTTGAAGCAGGCTCTGAAACAAGGATTTGAAGGCAGGTGGTTTGATGATTTTTTGAAATGTGAGTTTGGAAAGGGAAGGTCATAAAGGGCATATAATCAAGTCAGTGCTAGTGTGGGTAACTGAAACTGGAATTCCCCTGGGACTCTGGAGCCAGTGTGGAATGCACACCTACCTGAGAGTGAGGGAGATGGGGTGTTTCCATACCAGAGAGAGTTGTCAAGCACCTGGAAGCCCCAGGGAAAATGGGCAGGGCACCAATTGTGTCTGCTATGGGACAGATAGCAGGGGGTTATAATTTGTCTTCTCTTATTTTCTTTGTGAAGCAGGAGGCACTGTTACCTGCTGAGGTTAAAGGAAGAGGAGGTAGGACCTGAGGTTGAGAAAGGTGGAGCAGGTTTGAAATGCACACTTTGGAGAAAACTGATTAGAAAACAGAGGATTGTTGGGGGTCTATGAGGGACTAGAGACAAGTAATTTACACTGTGTCAGTCTCTATAGTTTGCTATTTTCTCCAGCACAGCTCAGCACCTCGGTTATAGGTGATGAGCAGCCAGTCAGATTTATAAGGATGTGGTTTTTTGTCAGGCAGGTGCAATGAAAGGACAGTGAATCAATGGACTTGAGAATAAAGCAAGAGAACCTTCTAAATGGTGAACCACATCATCTAGCCACCCTGACCCTCCTGGATAAGGAAGGAATTGAAGACAGACATTAGATAGAAGAGAAGGGAAAGAGTTTGAAGTCAGAGTATGTAGGGAGAATGTACAAAATCTGCAAGAGTGAGATTCTAGCACGTGGAGATTAATGACCAGCTCTTACATATATAAATATATTTGGAATTAAATAAGGCATACCTTCATCCAAGTTCTGTTGTGTGCATGTTCAGTTCTATTTTTCATGGCAGCTTTGCTATCTTGTAGAATTTCCACCCCATCAACATTTTCTTCTGCTCCATCTAATAGTCAATGTCTTTTTATTTTATTTTAGTTCCAGGGTACATGTGCAGGATGTGCAAGTTTGCTACATAGGTACATGCATGTCCTGGTGGTTTGCTGCACCTATCTACTCATCATCTAAGTATTAAGCCCAGCATGCATTAGCTATTTTTCCTGATGCTCTCCCTACCCCTGCCCACCCCCAACAGGCCCCAGTGTGTGTTGTTACCCTCCCTGTATCCATGTATTCTCATTGTTCAACACCTACTTATGAGTGAGAACATGTGGTGTTTGGTTTTCTGTTCTTGCATTAGTTTGCTGAGGATGATGGCTTCCAGCTCCATCCATGTGCCTGCAAAGGACATCTCATTCCTTTTTATGGCTGCATAGTATTCCATAGTATATATGTACCAGATTTTCTTTATCCAGCCTATCATTGATGGGCATTTGGGTTGACTCTACATCTTTGCTATTGTGAATAGTGCTGCAATGAACATATATGTGCATGTATGTCTATAATGGAATAATTTATATTCCTTTGGGTATATACCCAGTAGTGGGATTGCTGGGTCGAATGGTATTTCTGGATCTAGGTCTTTAAGGAATCACCACACTGTCTTCCTCAATGGTTGAACTAATTTGCATTCCCACCAACAGTGTAAAAGTGTTCTGATTTCTCTGCAGCCTCACCAGCATCTGTTGTTTCTTGACTTTTTAATAATGGCCATTCTAACTGGCATGAAATGATATCTCATTGTGCTTTGATTTGCATTTTTCTAATCATCAGTGATGTTGAGCTTTTTGTCATAAGTTTGTAGGCTGCATAAATGTCTTCTTTTGAAAAATATCTGTTCATGTCCTTTGCCCACTTTTTAATGGGGTTGTTTATTGTTTCTTCTTGTAAATTTGTTTAAGTTGCTTGTAGACTCTGGATATTAGACCTTTGTCAAATGGATAGATTGCAAAAATTTTCTCCCATTCTGTAGGTTGTCTGTTCACTCTTATGATAGTTTCTTTTGCTGTGCAGCTCTCTAGTTTATTTCCGTTTGTCAATTTTTGTTTTTGTTGCAATGGCTTTTGACGTTTTTGTCATGAAATCTTTGCCTGTGCCATGTCGTGAATGGTATTGCCTAGATTTCTTCTAGGGTTTTTATGGTTTTGGGTTTCACATAAATGTCTGTCTTGCATACATTTTTTTTAATTGAAGTTTATTCTTGAAAGTTTGTGATATCCACAGTGTCCTAAATGCATGTAATTTCTATAACCAGTGTAAATTTAAGAAGGATTGGTCTTTTATTCAGGGGGATTAGTGGCTGCTGTGTTTCTCTTCCAATTGACCCACTGGAACCACATGAAAACTGGATTTTCAATTACCTCTGCTAAGAGAAGGGAACTGTGACATAGATTGTATGTATTCAATCTATGTTGAATTAGATGTATAAAAATACATCTAATTGTATTTTTGTTTATCTTTGGAATGCACTTTCTATTTCTATTTGAATCTGGGTGCCACAGGCATAACATGTCCGTGGAAAATCAAGAGTCATCTGCAGTTAATTAAATATGAAGGAGCAATATAATGATCTAGTAGCCCATCTCAGAGTAGCATTCAGTCAAGCTTTTGGATCTCCATAATAAATTAATCATTCTGCATGACACCAGTGGGAGAAATTCCACCCTGACCCCATCAAAGTGATGCATCCCACTTGCACCTTACTGTAGCAGAATTGGTGGCCCTTGTAATCTTGTCCCAGAAAATGAGACTGCTGGTATTATTGTTTTATTTCACATTTTTAAAAAGTTCTGCTAAGCTTCTTTTGCTGCAGTCATTTACTGCCACTGGGATTTTTGCAGAAGGTTAATAGTACTAATAAAATGAATGGCAAAACACCAAAGAGAATCTTGAAGAAATAGTCTGTAATTCTTTATTTGGTCAGGGCAAAAGACCCTGCAAGGTATTACAATCTCCATTTTGGGGTCAAGGCCACCTTCAACCTTCCAAATTGTTCTTCATCCTCTAGGACCAATATTTATTGTCTCTCTTCCTGTCACTCCAAGGCTTCTCACTGTATTGGGACCTCATAGAGTTCTTTCCTACAACATCCCAACCCACTACTTAGACAAGTTGTCATCTCTGGCTGCCATTACAGTCACATGTGGAGCTTTTAAAAAATACCTGTGCCTGGACCTTTCCTCAGACCAATCAAACCAGAATCTATTGCTTTGGAGCAATACATCAGCTTCCCAGGTGGTCCTCCTAATTGGGCCACAGTTGAAGATCACTGGCTTGGATAAGGAGCTCCAAATTCTGGCTTCCCGTGCAGCTGAAAGGTGGCCTGGCTCCCCACCTAAGTTACTTGCTCATCCAATGACTGAGTCCACTGGAGGCTTTGAGTACCTGGGAACATTTTGCTTCCCAGGCAGCATGCAGCAAGCATAGCCAGAGAGCAGGGCAGATGGTCACTTTTGGTGACCAATGCAAGAAGCAAGGAGCAGGTGAGGTATTTGTTTTTCAATTTCATCCCCAATTAAAATTCAGAATTTTGAATAATGTTTAATGTTTTAGTCTATTCATCATTCTCCATGTGTCACTTAAGAATAATCCATAATAAATAATACATTTGTCTAAGCTTTGTTAAGATGGGTATGTGATTAGAGCTGATACATTCCAATGTTGACTTTGGCTTTCACTGTGGGTTCTGAAAAAGTCATTTATGTTCTTGTGGAACTTCTGCTACTTCATGTATTATCTCTTTGGAGATAATAAGGAAAGTAGCATTTAGTGAGCATCTGTTGTAGGCTTGTACTAGTACTATTTGTCTAGTACTATTGTCTAGTACTATTCTAGACACTGACATATACTATTGAAATCATTGACAGTTTTGGCTGGCCGGGCGCAGTGGCTCACACCTGTAATCCAAGCACTTTGGGAGGCCGAGGTGGGCGGATCGTGAGGTCAGGAATTCAAGACCAGCCTGACCAATGTGGTGAAACCCCGTCTCTACTAGAGGTGCAAAAATTAGCTGGGCGTGGTGACACCTGCCTGTAGTTCCAGCTACTGAGGAGGCTGAGGCAGGAGAATCGCTTGAACCCGGGAGGCGGAGGTTGCAGTGAGTCAAGGTTGCACCATTGCACTCCAGCCTGGGTGACAGGGCAAGACTCCATCTCAAAAAAAAAAAAAAAAAAAGGAAAAGATAGGTCATCAGACTGCTTGGACTCATCCTGGCTCAGTCACTTACTAGCAAATAAACTCAAATCACAGATTGGTTGTGGATTTTAAACAAGAAAATGTCTATAAAGGGTATAGCACTGTGCTTGGAACAATGTAAATTCTAAAAAAAAAAAAAGTGTTAATTTGCATCATTGTGGTTTTTTTTTTTTTTTTTTTTTTGGTTCTCACAATACTGTGAGTAGGTATCATTATCCATTTTAGAGATGAACAAGTCTCAAAATGAACTAATTATCCATGGGCATAATCAACCTCAGGCATATTGTCAGGAGGATGAAAAACTTACCTTTCAGAATTGTTGGAAAATAAAATAAATAATTTCAGAACGTGTTACCTAGTCTGGGAGATAGTTAACCTGCAAAGCCAGACTCTATTTTGATGTTGGAGAGACAGTGATGAACAAGACAGACAGAAGCCCTGTCCTTGCTGAGTGGACCCTAAAATCTCCATCTGACTTTGACACTATCACGCAGTGTACACACAGGCCTTTTGATGGCATGGTCTTTACCAGAGATGTATACTCTTTCTGAGTTAACAGAAAGTTCTACTCTCTTATCTTAAGCAGTCCTGAAATTTGGGCCAATCATAAAATAATGAAAAATGGAGCATCACCAGACGAGAACTTTGCTCTCCAGGAGCCCTCTGGGAACATTTCCCTCGTTTCCCACAGCCAGGGACCCTGGTGCCAGCAGGAGGAGAAACGGATGCCATCAGTGCTTTAAGATGGCAAATGCAAGCTTTATTCTACCGTCATAACTCCCTGGATCAATGCTGACCTCCCAGCCACCCTCCAAAATATTCTCCCATTGTGTATTCAGGTGTGGTGGCTGGTGAGTACCCAGACCACTAATTTACATAAAGGCCAGGAATGGATTCATTTAGATTAACTTATTTCCAAGCAATGAATTGATTAAGAAAAAAGCAACTGCAGGTAATACATGAATTCATTGGACATTACTTCTCTGCTCATCACTTCTCCTCTGCTGTTCTTGAATTCAATCATTCATATAACATTTCTTAAGTACCTCCTCTATGCCAGGTTTTATATAGTCTCTGGGGACACAGAGTTCATCCCGAGATGTTGGTAATCTTGAAAATGTCTCAAGAAGGCCGGCCTTGTGTATTTGAGAACAATCCAAAATACTGTTGAGATACAAATATAACATTTATATTCTTTGATGTCTCTAGTTACCTAAATTTCTGGATAACTTTTCATGCAGCTTGTTAGGAGAGTCACTTCATTCCTGTGCAATCAGGACTATGGTTATAACATCATCACCTCCATGCCAAAGCCTGGCTGGAAATACCAGCATTCTTACAACGGAAACTTGTCTTCAGGCCAGGCTGCTAGGAGCTGTTCTTTGCTTTTCCTGAACCATAATTAATTTATAGTCTATCATTTCAAAGGAGAATGACTCTGTAGAATTTGGACTAACTGCAATCTCCCAAGATTGAAGATGTACCAACATAGTTTTATGATTTACTATTGCTCCATTTTCTTCTTTGACATGTTAAATTTCTGCATATAATTACTGCAAAGGGAAGAAATAGACTTAGAAATAGACTAAGAGTCAGTGCATAAAAAGAGAATCTATGCATAGTTCTATGGGTGATGCAAAAATATCCTGTCCACTTGGTACAGCTATAAATTTTCTTTAGGAAAAGGACATTATAGTTTTTTTTAAGCTGAAATCAGTTGGTATCTATCGGGCACAGGTAAAATAAGCTAATCCTATATGTAAATCTGTAAATCTACAGAGAAACATGAAAACTGGGTAAATTTGAGTGTAATATGGTTGGGAACTTTTTAAATCTTTGGGTTTTTGCTAAATTATCCCTTATATATTCCCTCAGTTTTAATTTTTCTGTATTTTAAAAACTTATTCAAAAGCACATGAATCATTTTATATTCCTCTTTGAGTTTTTATTAATGATATTTAATACTCTAAATGTCATGAAGTTCACACATACCTCAAGAGGAAGAATTTGAAAGGACTGTTGCCATATATTTTTCATTCTTTTTTACAACGTATTGTCTTGTTTTCACTAAGAGAGTTTCTTTGCCTTGCCATGCAATTAAAATGTATTTCCCAGCAGATTCTGACAGGTCTATCATCACACACTGTGTTTTTTATGTACAGATAGAACCAGAGTTACTCAAAATTATTACTGTTTGGGGGAGAACAATTCACTGAACCAGCAAAAAATATATCCCTGCACAAAGATAAAGATTTGACATTAGCTTTTCACAGATAAAAGAAAGTATAAAGGAGGTCACATTGACTTTCAAACTTCTTGACAGTAGTGCTTTTCCAGAGACTTCTTATTCATAGTAACTTACTGTGGAAAACCAAAAGATAAATAAAAAAGAAATAAAAATATATATTTAAACATATACTATATTCTAGACACTGCACAAATATTTCACCAGAAAAAAATTTTCAATCTTAATAATAGTTCCTATTTTAGAAGAAGATATTGAAAATATTTAAATTTGCTTTAAAAATCAGAAATTGCCATTTAATCCTAGTGTCACACAGAAGGTGTCTAATTTTATTCTAAGACTGTATTATTTTATCTACATTAACTATTCAATACATTTACTACAGGAGTTCTTCAAAAAACAAAATGACTAAGGCATAGTAATGCCTATTGGTTTTAACAGCCCTGGAAACTTTATTGTGAGAAATAATTTTAAACATTTAAAATGTTCAGCAGGAGAAAATATGAGGAATTTTGACCAAGACATTCACGACAAAATATTAAGAAAATGTAAACAGTGCCTCTTTTTCATCTTCAAAACGTAGAAAGAGCTGTGATTTGTGGAAACTCTTGTTCATCAACAGATTTTCTAGTAACAAGAATATTTTTAAAATAAATTTTGCTTCTGATTATAAAAGTAATAATATTTATTTCAATAATGTGGGTCAAAAAACTAAAATACTTAGAGAAGAAAAAATTTATCTAAGGACTTTTTGGCTTTATTTTATTTTAAATTTTCCTATGAGGCTCAAGGTGCTAACTTAATCAGTTTGGGGGTGTCATACATACATCAGGAAATTTAAGGAGATTAAGTTATTAATTTAAGTTACTACATACCATAAATTCTAACATCCAAGTATGGAGAGTAGGTCATTGTTTCTAGGGTTAGATTTAGTGCACCGAAATTCCATTCCTGTTTTGCCCACACAGCCTCTAGAGAGCAATGTCAATCCTTGCAGTCTGCTTTATTACACAGAACGGCCTCTTCTAAACTTCACATCCCCACCGTTCATCCTATTTCCAATGTCATTTCCTTGTCTTTAAACTGTACTGATCAGATTAATGCAGAAACAGAACAAAATGGTTCTAGACAGATTTGCCCTGAAACAAATCTTAAAACAAAATGGAGCTAGCAGTATCCCTTGGCACTGAAATACATAAATCTTAAATCTAAGAAAGAAAGAAATATCAAATATCTGTACATCTCTGTAAGCATCATGAGGAACTTTAATCAATCCCGGACGTTTAACCCTCAAAACCTCAAGCTATGCACAGGCATTGGAAGGTCAGCCTCCAATTCTCACAGGTTTTTCTGGGAGGCTCAGCCAGCCAGCCCCCCACCCCCCTAGCCTTTCCTAATGAAAGACTGGACTCCCCTCTCCCTCTGCCCTCCCAGCTGCAGACAGCCCGCCCGAGGATCCCTTCAACAGTGATCACGTGTCATTGTTGCCCAGCTTTCTGCCCCGATCCAGAGTTCTTAAAAGGGTTTTAGGGCTAAAAGTCGAGGATGGCTCTGTGCATGAGGTTGGAGGCAATGCTCCTCAGATGGCAAAAAACCTGAGATAAATCCTGATCTTAGGTGGGACTGAGAGAATCTGAGAGCAGGGAGGTGGTCCAGGGCAGTGAAGGCAAACATACGGAGTTCTTCATCTAGACAGCCAGTTTTGGGGCAGAGATAGGTGCAAAGCTTTTTTAAAAAATTTCATTTTTAGTTCTGGGATACATGTGCAGGATGTGCAGGTTTGTTACATATGTAAACGTGTGCCATGGTGGTTTGCTACATCTATCAACCCATCACTTAGGTATTAAGCACCACATGCATTAGCTATTTATCCTGATACTCTCCCTCTCACCGCCAACCCCTCAGCAGGCCCCAGTGTGTGTTGTTCTGCTAAACAATGGGAACACAAAGCTTACCACAGGGAAGGAAGGTTAGTGGGGAAGGCATTCAGCAGAGGGAAGAACATGGGCAGATTGTAAAGCAGGATGCTGTTACAAGCATTTAGAGCAAACTCCGGGCCATACCATTGGCTGGAGCAGAGCACAGGGGCTGCGGGGAGGTAAACGAGCATCATCACCAGGAATCAGCATGGGGCTGTGGAGCGCCCGCTAAGCAGCTGTGGCAAGTCACTTCTTACCACTCACTGTCACTTCCTTATTTCCTCAGGTGAGGAAAATAGATGGAATCATTCGGACCCTGCAGTTGTGATAGGGATTAGAGCTGATGTATGTAAAGCACCTAGCACCGAAGGAGATAGAAAAGCATGATGGATCTACATCGTGGAGGCTGAGGATGTCTTTCTCATTTGGCCGTAGATTCCTATTTTATTAAGTGCTGACACAGCAACTTTAAATAGTGGAAGGGGTTCTAAGTAATATTTAATCCTTACACACACACACACACACACACAAACACACATATTATTTTTTACTTGTAAATGGAGATGCTGCTTGCACTTCACCTACATGAGGAGGCCCACCTTTACCTCTCCTGGCCTTTACCATTTCCTTACCTACTTTTATTGCTATTTCAAGCTCTTCTGTAAAGGGCAGGTGTGAAAGCATCCCACCCCCACCACCTTGAGGACCTGGGTGGTTCTTGCAAGAAAAGGTAATGAAAGTAAAAAAGAAAAGGCTAAGTTGCTATCACATTTGTCAACTCTGGCCAGATGCTCATTAGCAACATGCTAGAAGCCAAAAATGAAAGACCAGGCTGCAGCTTGGATCCAAAAATAAGGGCCAGGCTCTGTGCGAAATACTGACAGATGCAAGCCAGAACAAGGAAGAATGCTTTGTCTGCGTCATTTGAAAAAGAACACGTCCAGGCACCCAGACACAGGTCTTCATGCAGTTTATCTTAGTGGCCACAGTAGGGTTGCTCAGAGCATTGTTTTGCCTCCAAATCGTATGGGATGCTTGATAAACATACAGATGCCCCAATTGCAGCTCATATCTGCAGAATAAGAATGTGTGGGGGTTCTGGGGGATTTGAACGCTCCCTGAAGAGTAAGACCTGTTGATCTGAGATTGGGAATTAATGCTGAAGCTATGATGGAGGCTGGTAAGCACTTAGGAAATTAATTTCACTGCATTCTCCTAAAAATCCTGTGAACTAGTTGTGATTATTACCATTACCATCCCATCTTGCTAGAGAGTGGTGGAGTCAGAACTCCAGCCCAAGCCTCCTGATGTCCCCCTACTTACTTAGCCCTTCACTCTAAGCCTCACCAGCAAGAGGGTATCTTCATTCCATGCCCTTCAATTAGTAGAGAGTGCCAAGGGCAGGAAGCCAATTCTTCACCTCCATCACCTGTCTTTACATCCCAGCACCATCATGGGCCTTCCCCTCAGGCCAGATTTCTAAGAATTTGGTTCTGTTTGTTTTGTTTTGATTCTGCATGAAGTAAAGAAGGTTAAGGTAACTATGTAACTTACCTCTCTTATTGAAATAACAGCGCCCTCTCTATACTGTCTCGTGATTGCCAGGGTGCAGGAGCATGTCTGCTGGATTTAAATCCCAACTTTTACTCCATCACTTATTAGTTATTTAAACTATGGGCATGTCATTTAACCTCTGGAAAATGGAGATGGCACAACTTGAGTAAAAGAAGAAGAAAGGCAAGTCAGGGTGTAAAGGAAAGGATGGACTGGGTGCAGTGGTTCACGTCTGTAATACCAGCACTTTGGGAGGCTGAGGTGGGCAGATCACAAGGTCAGTAGTTCAAGACCAATATGGCCAATATGGTGAAACCTCGTCTCTATTAAAAATACAAAAATTGGCTGGGCATGGTGGCATGTACCTGTAATCCCAGCTACTCAGGAGGCTAAAGCAGGAGAATTGCTTGAACCTGGGAGGCGGAGGTTGCAGTGAGTCGAGATCGTACCACTGCACTCTGGCCTGGGTGACAGAGCAACACTCTTCTCTGAAACAAAAACAAAACACAAAGGAAAAGGATGAGATGCTACTAGTATGAGAAGAATCTAAACTGTGCTTCTCAACCCTGACTGCGATTAGAATTATCTGAGGATCTTTTAAAAATACTGATGCCAGGATTCCATTCCCAGAGATTCTGATTCAATTGGGGTCTGGTGAGGAATCAGGTCAGCAGTACCATTTAAATCTCCCCAGGATATTCAAATGCACAGTTGTGGTGAAAAACCTCTTGTTCAAGGTAGTGAGGAAAACAACCAACGTTCCACAAATGCTCTCCGGTTAGAGACAACTTTTCTTAGTAAGGGTGAGAATGCTTACTGATTGAACAAACAATTATTACCTACCTACCCTGTGCCTGGCTCCAGGGCAATGGCTAAAATTTAAAATTTAAATTAAACTTAAACTCAGTCCCTGATCCCAGGACAGTTGCAGTCTAATGAGGAAGTCATAGGCAAAAATAAACTATGTAGTTACAATATAATGTGGTCAATATGGTAATAGCAGTTAGTTCAAAGTGGTAGGAGAAGAGTAAATGGAATGACTTCCTATCCTTTCGAAGAAAAACCATAGACTCATGAAATAGTAGAGATGAAGGAAGCTCAAGGTTCCTAATTTTGTGCATAAGGAAACAAGAAATCAAGACGGAGGTTTCTCAGAGCCACAGAGTTAATGCAACAGAACCTAAAAAATTCTAATGATGTAGCAAGACATACTTTAACTCACTAGGGGAAGTGCTAAGAAGCTACAGCTTAGCAGCACTGGACTCTGAAGCTGGAGTTCTGGGTCCTGAAGAATAAGTAGAATTTGGACAAAAAGGCATGGGGAAGTTCACATTTTCAGTGGAAGGCTCAGCCCATAGCTCAGAGGAGAAAGTGCTCACCCGGGTAATAACCTGGAGCTTAAGGATCTCAGGTGGTGGCCAAAAGCTTAGGACTCCCTCCTCCGCATCAACTCTAGTTTTGGACTTACACCTATTTCTTGCTGGATATACAATTTAGAGGAATGTTCCCACCTCCAGTTGCACTCCTCTTTGGGGGTTACTCTATACAACTGAGATATTGAACATGTTAATTTTGCCTGGTGTATTGCTTAATGTCAATGTGACCTAGGGTTTGAATCTCTTATCTTAAATTATTTAGCTATGTAACAGATTAACACCTCAAAACAGATGAAATATCTCTCAATTATGACTACATTTGGTCAGTCTTGACTATATTAAGCTGAAGTTCACATATGCTCTGTTTACCAACTTAAAATTATTAAATCCATATTGAAATGTGTTGAATTGGCTCTCCATTCTCCCACGCTCTGACCTTGGTGTTCTCCTAGAGGTTTCACTTTCTCTCACACCCTACATCCTTTTACATCAGTAAATACTATTGCCTCCCCTTCAAAGTTTATCCAAAATTCAACCACTCCTCATCATCCTCACTACCACCACCTTGGACCAAACCACTGTCATGTCTCACTTGGATTATAGGAACAGCCTCCTAACTGGTCCCCCACGTTTCAGCCTCGCCTCTGCAGTCTATCCTTAGCACAATAGCAGAGTGTTCCTTTTAAAAGAAAGTCAGATTATGTCACTTCTGTATTCAAACTTCTTCATTAGCCTTTCCTAGGTCCTTCCTATGATTGACATGACATGATCTGGCCCCCATGAACCTCGCCTTCTCTTCTCTGGCCACACTGGCTTCCTCCTTGTCTTTGCTCATGCTGAGCAAGCCCTTACCTCACTGCTCCCCACAATTGGAACACTCTCCCTCCAGATAAGCGCCTGGTGAACCCCTTCACTTTCTTTAGGTCTTTTCTTGAAAGCTCCTTTCTTAGTGAATCTTATCTGGCCACCCTATCTAAAATTTCCATACTGATCCCTAGACATTTCATATGCTCTATCCCTGCTTTATAAAATTGATTCTCTAACATTCATCAGTAAACACTATGTATTTTATTTTACATTTTATTTGTAAAATTAACATTTATAAATACTACATATTTAACTTATTTTTGTTATTCCTTTTTCTTTACCATATATCTGTTTCATGATGGGAGAAATAATTACCAGTTTTGCTCACTGTTGCATCCTGATAAACTAAGTACAGTACCTGGCACATGGTAGACTCAATAAATACTTGTTGAATGAAAGAGTGAGGAAATGTTAACTGTGGCATAATTAATATTAATATTACAATTGCATTCATATATTATCTTCTTGATAACTATAATAATATATTCAAACCATAGGCTGACCAACCTGCAATATAGAGAAGGAAATCACCAACTTTATAATGTTAAGATGATTTAGACCCAAATTAAGGGACATTCTGCAAAATACTTGATTAGTACTCTTAAAAGTGTCTACATCATGAAAGACAGACTGAGGAATTGTCACAGATTGGAGTCAGTTAAGAAAAAATACAATTAAATGCAATGTTGGATGCTGCAGAAGATCCTGGAAGAGAAAAAAAGACAATGAAATTCCAAAAAGGTCTGTTGTGTTAGTACTGTACCCATGTTAATTCCCTGGTTTTGATAATTGCAATACAGTGATGTAAGATATCGAAATGATCTCATCTAAATGTCTAAATATCCTTTATACTCAAAACAAGGCAGTCATTTAAATGATAAACATGTTTTTTGAATGAATATGCAGGAAGCAATTAGCCTGATAATCACCAAAAGATAATGGTGTAACCAAGATAGATGTGTGTGGGTGGGCAGTTTTCTTCTTTCTACCTTTCGTCCATCATTTTTCTTTTTTTTTTGTTTTTTTGGGTTTTTTGTTGTTGTTGTTGTTGTTGTTGTTGTTGTTTTTGAGACGGAGTCTCACTCTGTCGCCCAGGCTGGAGTGCAGTGGCGCGATCTCCGCTCACTGCAAGCTCAGCCGCCTCCCGGGTTAACGCCATTCTCCTGCCTTAGCCTCCCTAGAAGCTGGGACTACAGACGCCCGCCACCACGCCTGGCTAATTTTTTTGTATTTTCAGTAGAGACACGGTTTCACCGTGTTCGCCAGGATGGTCTTGATCTCCTGACCTCGTGATCCGCCCGCCTCGGCCTCCCAAAGTGCTGGGATTACAGGCAGGAGCCACCGCACCCGGCCTCATCCATCGTTTTTCTATGCTATGGTAGATGTACTCCAAGGGACCTAACAGAGGTTTTCAAAGCAAATATTCCTTGGTGCATAAAAGGGGTTTAATCAGAAGACACAAAATAGTTCAAAGAGTTATCTTTATACTCCCCCTTCTTTTAAAAGGTTAGAAATAACAATTGTCAGTTTAGTAAAATCATCTTGTAAATAACATCCCGCTAATTTGAGATTACACAGTGAAATAATTGTATGCCATCCTAGGTCTCAGGAAAGCATGTTCTCATTAGAGGCAGATATATGGTTAAGAAAACTGTCACAGAGGGTTTTTGAGAATCATATTAACTAACAAGTCACCTTAGTTCTTCTGGAGTGGAGCATAGTAGAAAATAAAATCATAGAAACAGAGTTCTTCTGTCTAGAAGGCTGGATGGGGATGTGTCCTGTCTGTGAGAGGCAACTCCTCCTCAGGGGCAGTCGGTAGACCCCACCTGCACTGGACCACCTACCCATTCCCTTGCTGGAGGCATTTCAGCCAAGGAGAAACAGTTTCCCTTGGCCTTTTTCCACAGAGGGGCATAGCTGGGTGGGTACCTGGGGATAGGGAGAAATTTTTAAATCATCTAGAGACTAGAAGAACTAAAGATTATTGATGAGCATTATTCATTTTTGTATAAGTCATAATAAAGATGTTTGTTTGGTAGGAAATTATCCCAAAATTTTAAAGATTAATAGCAGTCCAAAAGGCAATGTAATTCAATTTAACCAACATTTACTGACCGTGTACTAAGAACCCACTTCTATTCTAGGGCTGTGGAGATGCAAAGAAGAATGAAATAAAACTGTAGCCCTCGGAGAGCTTACTCTCTAGTAAAAGATACAAACTCTATAAACAAATAGCTAGAAAACAAATGAGTAGCAAATGTCAAAAGAGCCAAGGAAGTAGTCATCATGAACAAAATAACCTGAATGTAAGAATGACAAACTCCGGCCGGGCGCGGTGGCTCAAGCCTGTAATCTCAGCACTTTGGGAGGCCGAGACGGGTGGATCACGAGGTCAGGAGATCGAGACCATCCTGGCGAACACGGTGAAACCCCGTCTCTACTGAAAAATACAAAAAGCTAGCTGGGCGAGGTGGCGGGCGCCTGTAGTCCCAGCTACTCGGGAGGCTGAGGCAGGAGAATAGCATAAACCTGGGAGGTGGAGCTTGCAGTGAGCTGAGATCTGGCCACTGCACTCCAGCCTGGGCGACAGAGCAAGACTCCGTCTCAAAAAAAAAAAAAAAAAAAAAAGACTGACAAACTCCTAGAAATGGAAGCAAACACTTTATTCTTATTAAGTTATGGTATAGGTATGTAACAATGTAAATTTATATGATATTCATATGCTATTTTATATTAAATTTTTAAAACTAATTGAAAAAGGAAACATTTAATTATTGCTATATTTTTATTTCATAATTCATTACTGCTTTGACTTCGAATCAGAAACCTCACATCTTTTTTTCTGTACCAAAACATGATTCGTGCCCTGTATTTTTCACTGCGATGCGCAGAATGCAGCCTTAAACACTTAAGCCAGGAGGGTGGTTGGTAGTTTTCTCAGATTAATTTTGGAGTTGAACTACTCCTAAACGTAGGCTCTTCCTGACATGGATGGAATTACTGTAAATGGTTCTTATATCTAGAATCACCTCCTCCAATATGTGTGTACAATCCTGGCTTTCAGCATTGTTCTACTTAGACTTCAAATAGACTTCAGTACCATTTTTGTACTACAGTTTGATAATGTCAAATCACAGCCCAACATAGGTACTATCAAAAAATAAGAAAGGTAAGCTAAATAATGTTAGTCTATTTTCATAAAGTTTGAAGTCTGAGAACATTTTTAGAATTTGGTTTTCAATGGCATAGTTTTAGAGAATAAATTTTAGGGTATCATCTTCATTTCTGGAAACTGATCACAACGTAGGAAAGTAGATGAAATTATTCCTTTACAAATGAACTTGCCAAAAAGTTAACTTTATCAGGGCTGAGAGAAGCTCACAAATGAAACATTTGTGCAATACTTGTGACTGTACCTATAGAAAAATTGTCAAAAGATACAGATAAGTGGTAGAGTCAGCCACTGCTAAGCAGAGATAGGGCTATCCCCTGTGATTACATTAACAGTTAAAAAAATCTCTTCTGCACCACAGTGCAAGTAAGCCAGCAAATTCATTAAGCAAATGTTGACCTGATTTTGCTCAAAGACATAGAAGAATAGCCAATTTGTGGTATTAGTTCCTGAATCCATGGCTTCTCCCATTTTAGCTTTGTGCCCAAAGGAATTTCTGATGAATGAGGAAATTAATGGACTTAGGGATAGTGTCCCTACAAAATAGTGCCACCTATGGGCTGTTGCTTGACAGGCCTGACATTAACTCCACCTATCCTGAGAGCTCCATCTGTAGTAACACTTGGTGACTTTGACCAATGCATTCTACATCCAAATGGTCTGAGACCTTTTTCATAACATAGAGTCAGCCATTTCCTGATGTTTTGCCTTTCATGGGCTCCTAATTCTGAAGTTCCTTGACCCATTCAGAATTCTCACCACACCACAAATAAATATAGTTAACAGTGTGCTATTCTTTATATCTGTGTTCTCATTTGCCGCAAGAGAAAATGCCATCCATAAATTAACTTGTCCTGACAGTTCTCAATCTTATTTTTAACCTACCAAGCTACAAAGTTGCTCGTTAGACACATAATTTCTGCAGCATTCAAAAGAGACTCTTATAAACTGTGCTGTCTGTAAAAAGGTTTTGATGCCCAGGCAATTTTTTCACTTAATGAAGAACTGTATTTCACAGCAGCTCACTTATTCTCGTTCAAAAACAAATGCTGCCATTTCTTCAGTCCATTAAATTTTCCAACACCCATCTTTTCTGTGTAGCAGTCAAGGCCGACATATTTTTTTATGGTGCCTTAAGATGTAATTTTTCTTTGCAAACATTCTTTGGTTGGATACTCTTCCCATCCACCCCCCCCCAAAAAAGGTATGCTCCTATTTTTTTCTTATAATAATTGTTTTTTAGGAGATGTACAAGTTCATTTTCCTCTTCTTTTTACAGTAAGAAAAATATCAGTAAACACATGGTGGTAAAAAGCTACTACTCTCTGATTTCAGTGCTGGGAATACAATAGGAAGATGTGGAGGCTTTAACTAACTGAGACGGCAGAGTCCTCTGATTTAGGGGCTGTCTACCTGGTGAGGACATCAACCCTTCACTGTCAAAGGCAGCTGGAAATCAAAACATTTCAAGAAAAATCTTCTAATTGTTTAAATGTTGGCAACTTATTCAAAGTTTATTAAAATACCAAGTGGATCAACACCATTCTAATCAAGCAAAACAAGGCACTCTGTGGGCTGCCCATCTGCAACCTCTGGATACGTAGAGTATAAAAGTAAAACAATCTATACCCTACTTTTATTTTAGTCCCTGAGAAGTAAGAGAAAAGGCACAATTATATCAACGTATTTCTATGAAGTATGAAATCCAAGAGCCATAATTAATTTGGAAATGGTCTAATAAGGCAGGGTGGTGTGCTGAAAAGGATACCCTTCTTGAAGCCAGACATGTTTGGGGAATCCTGGGTATTTCACTTATCAAGTTGGTTAATTTTCGATTCCTCATCTGGAAATAAGGATAAAGTGATCTGGTAAGCTTCTTAGTATACTGTCTGGCATTTGGAAAGTGTTCCATAAATGGTAACCAGGACTGTTATTATGGAATGCAAAATATGCATTTTCAACCACATTTCTTTGTATCCCTCCCAAATATCGCTTGTGCCCAGGCCCTACTGCTCTCACTCCTGCTATCCCTTCCTGTGCTCCCATGTTTCATCTCATGGCCTGATGGCGTAGACCCCTGCTCATAAGTACTCTCTGGAGTTTCCCACCTCCTTTCCTGGCCTATGCTCTTGCCTCTCCCTAGAACGTCTGTCCATTTCTTCTTCGTTCAGTTAACTCCTGTGAGACTCGACCTAGCTGTCACCTCTTCTAGGAAGTCTTCCTTCAATGCCACCACCCTCCAATCTAAATAGAGCACTCCCTTTTTTCTGCCTTGTGTTCGCCTCAGTCATAGCATTTGTCAAATGGTCTTATAAACCGTGAGCTCCTGGGAGACAGGAACTGGGCCAATCATCTCACTGTTCCTCACACGTGAGTGCAATGCTTTTACGTGGCATGTGATTAGGAATCAGAAGAATTCATTCCCTCCTTTATGAAGGGAAGGGAAGGGAAGGGAAGGGAAGGGAAGGGAAGGGAAGGGAAGGGAAGGGAAGGGAAGGGAATAAATCCTCCTTTTAGGAGGATCTATCCATAAAGGATGGGATGAATAAATGAGGTGACTGGAGACCAGCATAGCAAGTGCTCACTCCACTTCAGCTTCCCTTCTGCTTTACAAAGTTTCAAACGTCTTTGGCTACCAAGTGTGCATTTCTTCCCTTGCCTTCCCAAAGCTTACTCCTGCTGCTCTCTCCACTCTCACCCAAACCAATGGAGATTTCCATTCTGGAATGGCAGGTCTTGACAGAAGAGGCACGTTAAGTGTCACCTCCTGAGTCTTGCAAGTGGGCACTGGAAAGACCTCTAAGAGGGTTTCTTTTGAAAAGTAATAATGAATAAAAATACAGCCACTATTTGGAGGTGAAGAAGGGGAGAACCATAACCATAACCCAAGGTCTTATCTTCACTTTCAGAACATGTGGCTTCTTAGCTCAGTGGGAGCAAGACTATATCTTGTACACTAGCATCCATAGTCCTATAGCAGAAGAGAAAGCATCTTCTAGGATAGGGCTGCCAATAGCGTGTACGGTAGCTTTCAGTAAAGAAACGGCACCCCTTTCTCCAGAGGGATGCAGACCCCTTCTGGAATACTTAGTGAGAAGAAGACAAACCAGGCCACGGCCCACATGTGCCCCTCATCCAGGTACCTTTGTGAACTACCCATACAACCTACTGAGGTAGTCCCAAGGTAAGAAATTCCCTTATTATGCACAATATTAGAAAAACAATGATGAATAATAGGCAAATATTTATTCTTTTCTAGGAACATGGGTGACATTTGGAGGTCAAATTTCAGATGAGGTAAGTTACCTTTGGCCTGTATTATGCTGATGAAAGAAAATGCAGAGAGAGCTGTATAGCGGGAGTCCTCTTCCTGGGACTCTGACATTCTACAGGGATAAGGTTTAAATCACAGGAAATGGTTAAATTGCCTCAGAGATTATTGTTGATTTTATTTTGCCTGTTGTATTTTTTCCATTTAGACCATTAATAGCCCTTGAAGCTGTATACTATACATGCAGGTTGAGCAGTTAGAGAACGAAACAATTTGGAATAAACATTAGTCACTTTATGAAAAGATTGTATTGCTGTGATGTGATTTTGCTTCATTTATTTGTTTATTTTTAGCTGCAACTAGGATGACTAACTTGTCTCAATTTGCACAGAAGTTTCTCAATTATAGTATTGAAAGCCCACGTTGCAGAAACCCTCTCAGTCCTAGGAAAACTGAACAGTTGGTCACCTGCCTTGGGCAACTTAATCTAACCTCTCTGAGCCTCAGTCCATCCTATATAAAATGAGATGCTAATGCTAACCTTCACGGTCTGTTAAAAGGATTAACACATCATGCTTGTCAGATGTTTATATAGTCCTCTGACTAGCAGGTAGCAGACACTCAATAAATGGCAACTATGGTAATTATATTTACCATAAAATTCCTTTAGATGATCATTTACACAGTCAAAACAGTACTTACCAAAGTGACATTTTTATTGTTTCCTTTAAGGAATACCTTCATGGCACAAGTGAGGTATGCAGGCATTGAGCACCAAGAACTCCCCTGAGGGCAATGCCCTGAGTCCCTCTGATCCCTCCTTGTCTACTTGCAAGAAGAGTCAGGGATAGTGTATCTGAGCGGGATCCAGTCACACTCTACCATTGACCGACCTGGTTTACTAACATTTATGTGTATTAACAGCGGCCACATCAATAAAATGCTCATACCCTCTGTTCAGCAGGATGGTGGTTAAGATTAACGAGATGATGCCTGTAAAGGGCTTAGTAGGGTACCTGGCCCAGAATAAGCCCTTTACAAAGGTAGTGCTTACCATCATTTCTAATGAGACACTTGGGAAACGGAGGCTTTTCTCCACAGCTCCCAAAATCACCAGTGTTATTTAGCAGATCTGAGAGAGAAGTCTTGACTGTCTATTCTTGTCTGTCCTAATGCCTGTTCCCTGTATTGGGCACATGTCACCTTAGAGGGCTTGCCTCATGGAGGCTCCCCTGGGATGCAGACTTTAAGCTAAAGAGTAGCCTGCAGGACAGTTATTAGGAAGTGTTCTCAGGATCAGCACAGGGCAGGGAAGAAAGCAGCACTGGGCAGACAGAGAACTTGGGTCATGATGCAGCCTCAACAATGACCTCAGCCAACTCCATGGGGATCTCCGAAGCTGAGATGGTTCTGCAGAGTTGTCTCAGTCTGGCACAACATAAAGGATTGGGCCTTTATGTCCTTTTACTGACCAGTCATTGGACCAGAGGCTGATCAGGAAGCAGGTCTGACCTTGGGCTAGGTGACTCTCTCTAGCCAAGTGCAATTTCCAGAGAGGGCTGACGGAGGAAGGCCATTTGATGGCAGCATTCACAGCAACTCAGGGAATAAGTCCTTCAGTTCCAAAGGAGAACCTGAGGGCACAGAGTCTACTACAGGGCTCTCTCTGACTGGTACCAGGAAGGGGTGTATGGAAGAGGCACAAAGGCAAAGCCACAGAAAGCAGAGCACAAGCTATGGACTTGAAGTCTCATACAAAATAGGTGGCAAGCAGGGAGGGAGGCCTACAGTTAATAATCCTCTGTATCCAGCACATGTATTACCTACTACTGACTGGATGGTGCTTGGAAGAGAAAAAGACAAAAATATGTACCCTTTCTGAGCAGAGGGGCCAAGTAAAGTGCATTATTTCCCCCTAGTCTTCACTCTCCTCTTCACAGTGTCTGCTCTCTGCTGCAATGAGCCAAGCTTGCCCGGGTTGTAGTGTGCAGGGCTGACCTCTGAGATGAATAATTTCCAAATTTCAAGTCTAAAAACTACAATAAAGCTGTCATGAATGGCTGCTGAAGTGCTCACCTCAGATGCAGACCAGGTAAATAGCTATTGTACCTCCAGAGAGCATCTGTGGCTTTCCGTGGGTCCTTGAAGAGAGAATACCAGCAAAGAGAAGAAGGGAGACACAGCCAGAGTCAGTCTCACCCATCACAGAATTCTTTGAGCTCAGTGCTTTCCATGTAGCAAAAACGCGGATCAATAGCAATGAGTTGACCTACCTCGATTTTTCTGCTTTCTCTCTGGCTTCAAATAATCTCAACACAAAGTACATGCAAATATGGAATACTAGGGCTGGCCATACTACAGTGTGCTGAGTTAATTGTTGACAATTACATCATTGTCAACACTGTCTCAGGAGGTGGGGATGTCCCCATCACTGGGAGAGTTCATTTACTGAATTACCATTTGGCAGGGATATTATCAAAAGGATACAAACACCAAACTCTGTAAGGTGCCTCTCAAAGATGATTTGGCTTCATCATAAAATAAAGATAGGTGTTACTGATATGAATAATTATTTCTTTAAAATAATGATGAGAGCAGATTAGCATCTTACAGCACTTAATTTTCAGAGTTTTATTGATTTTTTTTTTTATCTGTAAGGTAGTTAAGGTGCCCTTAACTGTAGGTATCAAAAACCCAACTCAAATCAGGTTAACCCATAAAAGAAAAATTATTTTGACTTTTAAGCTAGAAGTGCAGACAAAGAGCAAGCTTCAGGGCTGCCTCTGTCAGTGACTCCCAATCTGCTTCCCAGCGAGTCTCTTGGCCGGTGGGGCTTTGTGTATCAACTGCTTCTTCAGGCAGAAAGACAGCTGCCGGAATCCCAGGCTTCAATTAGAACTGTAATTCCAGGGTAAGGGTGTTGCTCCTAGAAACTCAGTAGGAACAAATAAAAATGTTCCCAGAAGTCCCCAGCAAACTTCTCCTCATATCTCATTGGCCAGGGTGTGTCACATGACCCTTCCTGAGTAACTCTCTCATGGGCCCCCAGGCCCCCGCTAGAGGGAGGTGAGGTCAGCTTTGCCTGAGGCCTCTGGGCTTCATGCAGGAGGAGGAGATAGCTGAACAAAATCATCCCCATTTTGCAAAGGAGGAGGCTGAATCTACAGAGAGGTCAGATGGTTTGCCCAGATTTATCTATCTAGTAAGTAGCACCCTCAAGGCCAGAAACCACTCTTCAGACTTAGTTGGTGATGTTTTTCATTATTTCACATTCAGGCCTTCAAGTCCAATGATTGGGAAACATCTCTGTCATCGTTTAGTTTAAGTCTCCATGCAGAATTCTCCATCTTATCTTAAAAAAAAACTCTCTAGATAAGATTTGTGTACATTTTCCAATAATAATATACCAGTATGTCATATGACATAACACAGGCTAATATAAAATACATGCACAATAATGTTTAAAAATAGGACAGTCATAATGGGGAAAACTTGTCTTAACTTTTAATCTCCAGTTAGGATATAATTTAAAAATTATAGGAATACAAGATAAATGTTTTAATGGTAGTAAATTAAAAGCATTAATAGCATACTATTATGCTAAAGAATCTGGATGGACTCCATTTTGCTAACTTAACATTTTTCTTGGTAAGCTAATTTTTAAAGCAAACAGAAAAATAGTTCATTTTGGAAATGCTGATGAAGCAACTTCAGCCTGCCATTAAAACATAATGAAAAAATCAATTATAATTATTTGCGAGGTGTGTAATTTTCCAAATGACTAGTAAGTCAATTGGCAAAATGAAAAAATGGCCCCTCTCCACTGTTGTTTATGGCTATCCCTCTCTGGCTATTCCTTAAGCTGTGTATAGCTATTCTCTACTCTTCTGTCATACTCACTGCTTGCGTTCAGCAGCACAAAGCAAGGAACAAGGAGATTTGAGGTCTGTTTGCAGGCAGAACAGTGAGGAACTGGGTTCCTGGTGAGTCAAAGGCACGCTGCCCCCTCTCTGTGTTGATTCAATGGCTGCTCTACGATGGTGCCTGAGATTTTGCTGAACTGTGGGTGGCAGGAATTTTATAACAGTCACAGCTCTGTCTCAGCATCAAGAAAAAAGTCACAAGCCTTCAGGTCAGGAGTCACCTAGCTGCCAAAACTTACTGGCTTGGAGAAAAGAGTTGAGGAATGGAGTCACCAGTGATACAAATGGCCCCCCTCTGTCAGAAAGATTAAGATGCCATAAAGAATGTTGTCAAACCAGCTCTTCCCAGAAGAGTGAGAAACACAAATCTATCCACTTTGGTCAGGCTAAATCCCAGCCTTCACGTAACTCCTCAGTGCCCTATGTCTGAAGGAAAGAATACTTCAGTCCTATGGATACTGGCTGAGCCTTCTTTCTTTCCCTCTCTTCACTAAAACTAAGAAAAATAAGGAGTGGTTAGTGAGAGGTCAGTGTTCCTAAAGATCAGTAGAGGACTCGAAGTTGCTTCCAGGTTTGGAAAGCACTTGGCTTTTCTGACTGACCTTCCCATCCCCTTGCAGGTTGCTGAACGGCTGATGACAATCGCCTATGAAAGTGGTGTTAACCTCTTTGATACTGCTGAAGTCTATGCTGCTGGAAAGTAAGTCAGTACCTGTTTGTGTCACTCAAATGGCATCTGTAGCACCAAAAGAATCAAACCATTTCCAACATGTTGGTGAAAAGGTTCTGTCCTTTCTCCACGTGTTGATGGCTCTGCTCTGCCCTCTACCACCATTACTAGAATTGGGGATACTGACTGTCTCTGGAACTCTCTGCTCACCCAAACCTTCCTGCTTCTGGTCTCTGTATGAAGAATGGGCTGAAAAGGTATATGACCAGGAAGCAATTGCCATGTCTATGTGAGGGACAGCAGAGTCTGGTGCCAGAGTGGTGGCAGTGGAGACTGAGAAATATTAGTTGAATACATTAGTGACCAAATGAATGAACAGGTTCCAAAATGGTTGCTCAAAAGTTAGTGTCATTATTTCATAACCGTATCTCATAGTTCTTCAGCCCCTGAGGAACTGGGACATCCTCCTCGCAGGGAAGCAGAAGCTTCTCCTGTTTACCTCCCTGTCCCTACACTAGCATTACAGGAAGATCAGACGTCAAAGTCAGGATCCCCCAAGATGACAAAGAATCTGTTATCTTTTGTAAGAGGGGATCTCAGAGCCCATTCTGAGGACAGGAAGGGTTGTAGAGAGTCCTCGCTTCTTTTGTGAAAGGAGTCACATCCAACTGCAACCTTCCTTTGAACCCAAGGCAGATTTGGAGCCCTAAGACAGGGCTTGTTAAACTAGAACACATAGGAAATGGGCCAGGCCAGGCCTGAAGTTTCATGCCGTCCAGGTTCCAGCCTAACCAGCACAGTTCAGAATAGATCTGGGACTCCCTGGCCTCCTACTGGGAAGATGGATGTCCAGGTCTCAGAACCAAGGAAACTAAATAGCTGCCCAGCTGTTTGAACAGCTCTGCAATTTTCTAACTGGACTGTGAGGTATAATCACCTGCAGGCCTAATTCACCTCCTTCCAGGTGAGAATTACAATCCAATTGCTGGACTTGCTGAATCAGGATGATCAGTGGATGGTCCCAGTGCATTTTCTTTGCATGAGTTTCCTCCTTTTCAAGACATGTATATGTTTAAGGACCATCAAGGAGGTTCATAGCTCACATTCTTGACGCTTTCTGTTGAATCCAAGGAGAGAAAGTAAAGGTTATAGGGTCTTGCTCCTTTCTGCCTTCTACCCCTTTCCATTGTTTTCTTCTTGTGGAATCCTGCTTAGTACCAAATGGCACTAAGGTAGAAAAAGGGAGAAGTAAGTAGCAAGTCTGTTAGAGTCCTGTTTGTATTACTCCTGTGAGGATAATCGCTCTGATTAATTATTGATTGTCAGTCTATAATTGAGATAGGTTTCCACTGTGAAATGCAAGGTTGTAAAAGGTAACAGAGAGATCGGGAGAAGCAAAAGCAACACACCAATGCAAGACTCAATGCTTGTCTCTTTGGGGCATACTCCACAGCTAACCTGCATCATAGCTTATTGCAAGCTATACACTCTAACAAAGACAGAACTTTCAGTTAAAACCAATAATGATTAGCCATGACTCCTGTCCACAGCATCCTAATGGGCAAGGTGCTAATTCCACTGATTTCCCATTCACTAAGCCTCTGAGAGCCCAGCTGCTTCTGACAATGTTGGTCATACTGGGAGGGACATAGAACATTTGTCTACTCAATCTCGGGTCCCAGCCTGGGTAGGTGGAAGAGGAGAGGACAGTGGATGCCTTCAGTATGCCTCTGCAACTCAGCCTTAGGGGCAGGAAGGACACTTCGTTATGTCTTCCTCTGTTTTGCTCCTATGACAAAGTTGGTCACTGGAACCTAGGATGTTCCGTACGTGAGTGTTCTCTATGTGGAACATCTAAACCCACAACATCGGTTTTAATTTATACCTGAGAGCCAATAGTTTCTATCTAAGCAATGTGAGGTCTCATTGTTCTCCATGGTCACAATTGAATTGCTTCATAGCAATTAGAAGGAAAACTTTGACCTCCTTTGGACACTACCAAGCAAGACATTTATAAATGGGATCATTGGTTCAAAAACACCAAACTGCAAAATGACTGCTGCTGCTTAGTATCAGGACTGCAGGCGGTCTCCTGCCAGCGTGTCAGGATTTGGCAGGTGCTTCTGGAATGCTCCGGAGCAGGATTCTGCAGGCACAAGCAGAAACAGCGGAAACTGTGCTACCAGCCGAGAGCGGCTTCTATTTTCGGGATATGTAGGCACTGAGAGTTCAAACAAGGAATGGTTCTTGTGTTCTGGATTGACTCTTGCTTTTCCAGGACACTGCATCCTAAGACATTATCTGTTTCCCTCTCCAGGGCTGAAGTGATTCTGGGGAGCATCATCAAGAAGAAAGGCTGGAGGTATTGCATTTGCCATAATTATTTGTTTATTTTTAAAAAGATATCGTTTTGCACCAGAGAAGGAAAAATAAAATTATATGACATCTGACCAAAAGGTTGTCAAAAAAAAATCAACTGTTGGTAAAGCAATGATTTATAGTGGCTTGAAAATAAATGCCGGCAAGTTCACTTCTGGCACTTCAAAAATTAGTCTAGTCAATGACTAGATCAGTGACTAGTCATTGATCACAATGAATTACCAAAGGGTTGAGCAGAGGAGGGGATGTTCATGAAATATTTGTGCATAAAAAAGTAACAATTTCATGGCTTCTGACTGCCATTTGTGCTAATCTGTTGTAGGAAGTAACTTGACAGAAAACTATCCCCCCACACACATGCATTTATGTTTGCTGTTTATTTTATTAACTCTGGATGCAAAGAAATGATGAAACAAGAAGACTTTGGGATAAATACCCCAAAGCTTTCTTATCTGAACACATTTAGTCAGCGTCTCTCCTGTGTGCCCAGGAACCCTGTTATCTGGGTATTCAGAAAAGTGCTTCATCTGCTATCCTTGAGAAACACAATGGCTGTGCTGACCTATCCCTTTCCATCACCTTCTGTAGCCAAAGACAGTGGTAATAAGGGAAGCTATAACATCTATGGACAGTGGGGAGGTAATACTTCCCCATTTCACTATAGATTTCAGCCACAACAGCCACTACTTCCCCCGCATGAATACAGAATTAAGCAAAGCTCAGCAAAGATTACTGGACAAATTTGGGGTCCTCCTCTGCCCTGGCATAATATCTGCTGATTACCAAATAAGTGACAGTGTAATTGTATTAGTGAAGACAACTGTGCAAAGAGCTGTGTACTCATGCTTCAACACTTAGCATGTATTTTCTAAAATTTAGTCTAGGGAAAATGGACATTCTCAAAGAGTTCAAAAGTGGTTTTATTATGCTTTTGCACACATGATTTAAATTCTCTCTAGGAAGCGAAACTAAGAAGGTGAAACAGACCTGCATGTATTTTTAAGGCTGCTTACTCCCCACTCTGAGACAAACTTTCGGTAGGAATAGAGGGCCCTGTGGAAACGGAAAAGCAAACATTTATAGTGATATGAACAAATAAACTTTGATGACCTACTTTCTCCTTCTCCCTTCTTCTCTCCCACCCCAGGGAACTGTAAGGATGTTAATAGAAAACTATATTCCACCTTATATATGGGAAAACATTCATGTTCCCACTCAGTCCTTCACTTTGCCTGAGTTACCTTCCCACTCAAAGTATTGGTTCACCCATCACTGCCTAAATAGGGACTGTATCCATTCCCTATGGTTGCTGCAACAAAGGACCAGAAACTGGGTATCTTAAAATAACAGAAATTTATTCTTGCATGTTTCTGTAGGCCAGAAATCCAAAATCAAGGTTTGACTTCAAGGTTGGCAGGGCCGTGTTCCCTCTGACATTCTGGGTAAAGTTTAGAGTTCTTCCTCGCTTCCTCTTAGCTTCTGGCGGTTGCCAGCCACCATGGGCATTCCTTGGCCTGCGGCTGCAGCACCTCAGCTCTCCTCCCATGTGTCTGTGTGTCTTCTGATAAAGACACCAGTCATATTGGATTAACGGCCTGCTCTACCTATTAACTAATTATATCCGCAGTGATCCTATTTCCAAATAAGCTCACATTCTGAGGTTGTGTGGGTTAGGACTTTAACATATCTTTTTGGGGTACATGATTCAATTATAACAGAAACCTTGGAGATAATTCCACTAATAGTACAGTGAGGTCTGCAACAAGGTGTAGGCTGCTGGAGTACATCTAAGGAAGAAGGGAAAGCATCGGCGCAGTAGCTATTTTCTTTCTTAACACCCAGAGAACATTAAATGATCACTCTCCATAGCTGCAGAACCTATGTTATATACCTTTTGTAGAAAATAGATTACCATGCATATTCCACAAACTGCCTTTCATTCTTGCAAATAAAAACTCAAGCTACAATTATACTCCAGAATGTTTATATTAGTTCACAGTTGCCCCCATGAGACTGGTGAAAAGATAAACCATAGCATCATAGCTTTGAGCCTATGAAAGCTGTTTCGACTAGCACACTTGACTTCTGGTTCTGGCATTACCACTTGCTAGCTATGTTATCCAGGACAAGTTATTACACTTCTCTGATTCTCAGTTTAACCACCTGTAAAATGGACAGCATAACAGTTCATGAAGTGTCATGCTGACAGAGTCAGATAAGGTGTGCAAAAGCATTTTGAAGGCTGTGCTATATCACTGTAAAATGCATTATCATTCTCTACGCACTCAGAAGAGTTGCTCTAATAGCCTCTGTGGGAGTCAGTGATAATTTGCCAGGCTGCTGTCTACTCTTGCTCTTTGAACATATATGTTGGTGTGCATACCCTTATAGGCCAAATGTTTTACAGGAAGCCTAACTTTGAAAAACTAAGTCTGTAGCAGTGTTTGTATAGAATGTGCAGCTTTCAATAATCAAAAGGACTGCATTCAGTTTTTATAATATTCCATCCAGCTTTTTGTGGAAGGTTGAAAGTGCTAAAGGAGACCAGGCTCGCCTGTGGCAGATTGCTATTATAATAGATATCATGAGGTTGATGTATTAACCTGGAAAGTACATCAGCCCTTTCAGGTTGTGTAATCTCCAGGTACATGTATTTATCGACCTTCCATTACAGTGATTCAAATTACTTTTTGGGGGATTAACTTCAGTGGGATGGGGCTGCTAACATTTTCAACAAATTTTTCTTGTTGCAACCAAGTTGTCAGAGTTGTCACCGTCATTCCCTGTTGGTTATCATTAATCATACTAGGCTTTTATACCCGAGAGCCCTGAGGCGTTGACTTTACAGATGATAGAATTATAAATGCCTTATTTCAAGCACTCCTGAAGATTGGCCTTAACCTTTGAATCTCAAATGATTTTTTTTTCTAGACCAGTGAGATCAAATTACATACTGAGGGAAACCAAATTGCACTGAGATCTGTTTCCCAATTTTATTGTATCCCTGTAGTTCTCAAGACATATTTTTTATTCCATGATCATAATACTAGAATTGCATTTCCTGCCCTTGGTTGTGGCTTTCAGAAGGTAATAAGTTTGCTGATGAGATTTGCACATTTCATTCCCTTAGCAGTAAAATGGTAGAACCTTGAGCTAAGGATTTTACGACTGTTTTCCTAAAATGACATTTCCATTTAATAAGACACTCAAAGACATTTTTTTCCTGTTTGTTCTAAATATTTACTATTATAATTCACTTCATCATTTAGATTTCTATGTAGTCAGTTCCTGCCTGTTAATGTGATGTTAGAAGGGATAATAACTCAGAGCCACAAGGGTCCGTGTTCCTTGGCAGAGAGTGGAGTCCTCCTGGGAGGAGTTCGTATGCAATCAGCGTTAGGCCAGATGCTGAATACACGTGTTCGTTGGTGTTTGTTCATTTGACCTACTAAAGCAATTCATCCCCTCAGTCCTTTCACTTCCATCCCCACACGCCATTTCTGACCCTCCATGCTGGCCCACCACTCACCTTCACTTTGCTATGTCCACCTGGACTTGCTGTCAGTTCTCAATCTGACTTGTTATCACTGCCCTCCACCTCCTCCAGGCAAAGATCATTTCCATTCAGCCTCTTCCTCTAGGATCCAACTTTGAGTCCCCCCTCACTAGCTTCCCTTTGTCTTTATTTCAGTGAGATGGATTAACAAATTTACCTCTTTACCAATTTTTAAAATGTGAGGTACAATAACAAATTCTTTCTGGTGCTATTATAATAATATGACTCGGTACAATAACCTGTATTTATTTACTACTTCTCTGTGTTTGTCTGTTTGATATACAGGAGGTCCAGTCTGGTCATAACAACCAAACTCTACTGGGGTGGAAAGTAAGTTATTTTTCCTACTAAACAGAAAACCACTAGTAGTTCCTGCTTTTTTTGCTGTTAGGCAGTTATTTTACATATAACATACTAAGATTAATTGGCTTAGAGAGAGGATTTTTTTTTTCTCATACTAAGGAAATACCAATTAGCCTAAGATTTAATTTCAGAAAGGTACTCCCAAAGAAATTTAGTGCAAAGCATGTGGTCACTTGTTACTAAGTGATTAATGTAGATTTTTCAAATACCAGTCTCATACTTAGAATCATTTCCAAAATAGAGTTCAAATTTCAGGAAAGGAAAATAGGCATGAAGCATCACAGAAGAAAAGTCACTCAAATCTGCCAAAACTCAGAGACTTCTACAGAATGCAAAGATAAAAATATCTTGTCTGGCTCCATGTCTAAGTCTCTGATCATTTCTGCAGAGGGCTCTGAAAGTGCTGATCAAAAGAACCATCTCATTGGAGAATAACATGGAGCTACCTGTATCACTCGCTGTCAGGCTAAATGAAAGAGAAATGTGCTCTCTGTTGTGGGATGCAGAGAAGATTTCATGGAATGAATTGGCTTCTTATGGGCCTGCTGGCATTTGAACTGGTACTTACATTATTCAGCAGGACCTAGAAGGCTGGCCTTTTGACAAACATGTAAGAAGACAGCAAGCTATTCCATATACCAGAGCAATCATTGGTACTGTGCTTTTCCATCTTTGAGACAGAAATCATAACAAAAAGAAAAATGCTGGAGTTTTAACAAAAAGCAAAAACAAACAAAACCTTATTTATCTTCCTATAATTGATAGGGAATTTTTTAAATTGGAGGCAGAGGCCAATTCTTCTTTAGGAACCTTCTAATCAAAATGTATATGTGTATATACACACTTGCAAACATATACTCTGTTTTGTTGTTGGTTTTGAGCCTATTTATAATGATATGAAGACAGAAAGATGAATTTAAATTTGTATTCCTGTAGTAATCTGTACAAAAATAAAGCAACATCATGCCTATGAGAAATGCGGATTTTCATTGCCTGTGTTTTGATTCACAGTGCCATTGCTCAGTGCTTTTGCAATGCCACAAAACCTTGCAGGAAATAAGACAGTCTGCAAGAACCGTTATATCGTAGAATATGTAGTAGAATACTACCTACAGTATTACTAATGTATTTATTAAAAATACCGAATAAGAATATATTCACAAAAGTGAATGGTAAATATTATATTTAAAAAGAAGCTGCCAAAGGTATTGAAGATGAAGAAACATGTTATCAATACTTTAAAATTCAAGTACCATATTTCATTCAAATTGGCCAGAGCTTGAGAATTGGGAAGGCAAAAGTCCTTATGATTAAGGGTCTGTCTTCTGGAGATACTAATTTAAGGAACATTTGCTTCATCGCATTTTAATTTAGTTTTAAAATTTATTTTGGAAGTCAAAGGTACTTCCACATTTGCTTCCTTTATCAGAAAAGCTAACAAAGAAACTTCAGCAGCCTGGCAATCTTACAGTAAGCTCACAAACCTATGTCAAGCCTTTTATTTTCTTTAGATTGGTTAAGAACAAGGTGAAAAGGTTGTACAGTGTCTTGAGTTAAATATGGACAGAGTGTACGTGGCTGAGTTGCTGTTTACTGGAGCCTGGTGCTGAGCATGATAGAGGCATGGTGACCGTCGTGGATAATTCATCTACTGAGGTCTCCAAAGAAAAGGGGTTCAGTGTGTTGGCCACCAGACTTCTCTCCTCAGCCTCCAGTGGTGCAGAATTTGATAAGAACAGGGTACAAAACTAGCATTTCAGATCAGACATTTAGAGAAGAAAAGAAAGCACACTCTCATTCAAAGTTACTTGCTTCTTTTTCTTGGCAGAGCTGAAACAGAAAGAGGGCTGTCAAGAAAGCATATTATTGAAGGTGGGTGCTTCTGCTTCAATTTTATTTTTGGCTGTGGGCCCCTTGTTCAAGAAAGGTATCAACCAAACAAGTTCAGAATACACTGGAAGAGGAAAAAGTTCTATATGAAAAGTACCACAATCAACCAAGTTTCTTCTTGGGGTTAAATATAGGGAATGCAGAGATGTAGAGGGGAGAATGGAAACTCGAAAGGAAAAGGCAAAATTGTATAGAACTCTTCTCATTTTCAGCTATTACTAATATTAATAAAACATTCCCACAAGACTTTTTGAAAGAGCTTTGTTGAGATATAATGTACGTATCATAAAAGTTTACCCATTTAAAGTGTACATTTCATTAGTTCTGAGTATAATTACGGAGTTGTACACCAAACACCCTAATCTAATGTGAAAACATTTTTATCACCTCTAAAATAAACTTTATACTCACTAGAAGTCACTTCCTATCACCACCTCACCCCCTCCCACAGTCCCAAGCAACCATCAATCTACTTTTTATGTCTATAGATTTGACAATTCTGCATATTTCATGTAAATTAGATCCCATGACATATGATATTTTGTAACCGATTTCTTTCACTTAGCATAACGTTCATTCATGTTGTAGCACGTGTCAGTATTTTACCCCTTTCTTTGCCAAGTAATAGTCCACTATATGGATAGCCACATTTTGCTTATCCATTTACTAGTTAAACTACATTTGGCTTGTTTTCACTTTTTGGCTACTCTGAATAATGCTGCCATGAACATTTGTGTGCAAATTTTTGTGTAGACAAATGTTAAGACTACTATACTTTTTAGTTTTTATTTTATTATTGTTTAGATTTTTTTCAAATACATATATTTTTTATTTCAATAGCTTTTGGGATACGAGTGGTTTTTGGTTACATAATGAATTGTATAGTAGTGACCTCTAAGGCTTTAGTGCACTCATTACTGAGTAGTATACTCTACTGTTTTAGAAGGGTATATACATATGCATAGAAAAATGTATAGAAAATTACCACTAGGTAATTGATTCCTGGTGCATTACTTTTGCAAGGCACTCAAACTTTTGTGTAATTTAGAAATAAACAGGAAATAAAACAGTCAACAAGAACCATTATGTAATAAAGTACTACTACTCAATCGTGAAGATTGTGAGAATTGTGAGTAATTTTTGTTTATTTCTTGCTTGTCTATATATTATAAAATTTTACACTTATACTTTTTGCAGTAAAGAAAAATGTTAAGAGTTTATACTAGTTTGTGAAGTACAGATGCTCCTCAATTTATGATGGGATTACATCTCAACAAACCTATCTTAAATTGAGAATATCTTAAGCTGAAAATGCATTTAATACACCTAACCTACTAAACATCATAGCTTAGCCTAGCCTACCTTAAATATGCTTAAAACACTTACGTTGCCCTACAGTTGGGTAAAACCATCTAACACAAAACGTATTTTATAATAAGGCCTATTTTATAATAAATTGTCACATATATTAATAATTTATTGAATACTGTTCTGAAAGTGAAAAACAGAATGTTGTATGGAAACTCGATGTACAGTTTCTACTAAATGCATATCACTTCCACAACATCATAAAGTTGAAAAACCCTGAGTCAAACCATTGTAAGTTGTGAACTATCTGTATTTCAAAAAAAAAATCCAAGAATTTTGTAGCTTTAGGTTCATGATTGATCATTGAAACAAGTGATTTTTCTCCTTTTTTAAAAATAATTTCATTTACTAATTACTAACATCACCAGAAATGTAAAATGTGCTCTAATCTCACCACTTCAAAAATAAAAATAGATAAGGAAGCCAGCTTCTCCATTTGCTCATCCAGCCTCATCCCATCCCAGAGTTTGACAATCTGTATATATCTTCTTCACCTTTTCTCTATGGTTGTACTGACTTATCTATCTATCCATCCATCCAAACACTTGCTTATATTTTAAATATATATATAAACAGTAGAACCAAGCTACAAATACTAACTTGTCTTGATTTTTTCTCAATTAAAATATATAACTTACAGATTATTTTCAGTTTTTAGCGTCATAAAGAATTATACAAGTGACCATCCTTAGGTAAATAGGGTAGATTCCAGAGTGGCATTTCTAAGTCAAAGAATTATACAAATTTTAATACAAAATTACTTTCTAAAAGGAATATGCCATCCTGTTAGATGAGTTGGTCTTATCTCCTTATGTATATATTTATTTATTGGTGAGTTTGAGCTTCTTTTAATAATTTTGTTCTTCTTTTTCTGGAAATTCACTCTTCATGTTGTCAGGCTGTTTTTCTTTTGATTTGTTTGTCTTGGTCATAATAATTTGCAGGAACTCTTTGTATACTAGTGATGGTCACTGTTTGCTTGGTTATATATATTGCAAATATTTTCTCCCGGGCTGTCATTTCATTGTGAACTTTTTTTTCTTTCCATGAACCTAAGAGATAATGTTTCATTCAAGTATTTTTATTCCAACTTGGAAGCTGATGATCTTTATTGACCTATAAACAAAACTACATTGAAATATCTTAGACTTACAACAGAAAAAAAATAGTTTCAGTATTCAATCACTGAATTTAAAATGAAGACTTTTGAAGCCAGATCTCAAAATGTGTATATATGTGTGTGTGTGTGTATATATATATGTATTCTTTCCCGATTGCCAGTGTGAATCATATGTGTGTGCATCTTTGTGTGTGTGTACATAGATATATACCATAATAATTACATCACCCCATTGTCTCCAAAGTCTTTATATAGGTTTAGTATCTCTCACTGACTATTTTTAAATATAATTTTAAGCATATGTGCTTTGAAGTCAGACAGACCTTTGTACAAGTTCCAACTCTGTCATTTATGAGCTAGTGACTTTGTGCAAGTTCCTTAACCTACCTAACCTCTGTCTCCTTAACTATAGACTATAAATATAAGGGTTACTATATGGGGATAAAAATTATATAATTCACATTGAGCACAGTGTCTGTCACATAATAAGCACTTAATACATGTTATTTTTGTCATCATCAACTGCTAGTCCTCTTTCCGTGGATAAGGATACTACTAAGTAGTGACATTCTGAAACAGCCACAACAAATGACAAACTTCTAGCCCTCAGAAAAACCTCCAGATTCCTCACCCAAACAGCATCCTTTCTCAGGCCTTAGTGTCCCATTTGACACTGTAAAGTCAAAGCTAACCTGCCTCTCAAAACTGTTACTGCCCTAGCATTCCTGCTCCAGCATTTGCCCTCATGACTTGTGTTCTCTTCCATGGAGTTTGTCAGTGACAAATAACCAAGTCAGCTCACAGAACCACGCTGAATGAACAGGGCAGCAGTTTGCTGCCAGAAAAGTTCTTGTTTTTTGTTCTTTTCTTGTTAATCTAATTAATTAGGAAAGAGAGATTCAGAAAATGGTTGACACTGGCAATTAACAAAGAAATATAAAATCGAAGAGAAAAAGAAAGGAGAAGGTATGCTACTATACTCCTCACTGAATCTCCATGGCTCTAATATTTACCAGAGTGTGTACATAATTTCAGGGTTCTTTCTTCTTTCTTTCTTTACTTTTTTTTTTTTTTTTTTTTTTGAGACAGAGTCTTACTCTGCCACCTAGTCTGGAGTGCAGTGGCATGATCTCGGCTCACTGCAACCTCCGCCTCCAGGGTTCAAGTGATTCTCCTGCCTCAGCTTCCCAGGTAGCTGGGACTACAGGCATGCGCCACCATGCCCAGCTAATTTTTTTGTATTTTTAGTAGAGATGGGTTTCACCATGTTGGCCAGACTGGTCTCAAATTCCTGACCTCAGGTGATCTGCCCACAAATAAGCATTTTTTCAAGCCTCATATGACATAATAGAAATACCTTAAATTCCCTCCACCTTTAAATAAGTCAGGAATTCTCTTAGGAACTAATCTCTGAGGATGGATAAACCAGTTCAGCTGAAATTCAAGCTGACCCAGATTCAAACTTTAACACAAAATTTCAAACTTTTGAGATGGAAGAAGAATTGAGATAATTTGTTATTATGTTGTTGGTGGTGGTGTTATTTTACAGTCCATAGTTTCTGCCAAAGATAAAGCTTTGTGATTACAAGAGAATTAGCTCAAAGTATTTTCTAGGCAAGCTGAAATTAGGGGATTGAGTGAATTTTGCAGAAAAGCAAGGACATGAGATGAGACCCAAAATAAAGTTTAAAAGAGTTTACAAGTCATTATCCTTGGATTTCACTGGTACTTGGTTCTGTGATGAAGGTGACCTCATTCGACATTGGAGATTTGTATACAAATTAAATTTGAGAAGTACTATTAGAGGATAAGACAGAAAGTTCAAATTGATACAGAGTTCAGGACACTTCTGTGCTGGCTGACCTGAGCCACCTGAATTAGTTTACAGAGTATACAATGAGCTTGACTTGTGTATAATGTAGGTTTGAAAGAGTTCATGTTGAAAGGCCTTTTTAATGAGCCCAAAGTTCTTGACTTAGATCTGCTTAGGTGTAATGCTCTCCTTAGATTCACAAGGAGGAGGAAGAAATTTCACTAGTAGATTGATTGCACTCATTTAGAATCCCAAAGTCCCCTCGGGTTCTAAAATCCAATTTACTCATTCAGCCATTCCACAAACATTTGTTAAACCCCAATTTGAGCCAATGTTGGAATGGAGCAGGGCAGATTCCTTTGGTGCTGGCTCGGCATGGTGGCTTATGCCTGTAATCCCAACGATTTAGGTGGCTGAGACGGGAGGATGGCTTGAGGCCAGGAGCTTGAAACCAGCCTGGTCATCATAGTGAGACCCTTGTCTCTACAGAAAAAAAAAATAATAATAAATAATAAATAAATAAATAAAAATAAAATAAAACACGTTCCTTCAGTGCCTAATGTAAAGGAAAAGAAATAGTTTGGTAGGTCACTGAGTAAGAATAAGTAAATCTCTTGTGTATTCCAATAGCCAAAAGCTGTGTCTGACTCTACATTTGCCTTTCAGATAAACAGTTTTGTTATGCAATTCAAAACACAAATCCACTGCCATTGTTTTTGGAGTAGGAGAGGAAAATAATCTGAGAAAGCTCTGCTTGAAACTTTTAAATTAATAACAAATGTTAAACTCTATGAACTTTAAAAGAAAAAGACAATCTATGATTTTTCAATTAAAGAATACATTTCTAAACAAATGGATTTGCCACAGGATTTTTTTTCCGTGTACTACATTCATGTAAACGTACATCACCCATCGAGGATAACCACGTTTCATAACAGGAGGCACAGCCACATGCTGAATATGATTCCGATACAACTCAGCCTTTAAAAAAGAAGCAGATGTCTCAAATTATGACGATAGGTCTGCTGAGAAAAAACTAGAAATTATATAAACAATGTATATTATTTAAGGCAACTTTTTTTGCAAGCTAGATAGAAAAGCAAGTGCGTGGTAGGTGTAAAAGGTGACGACACAGCATGCTTAAATAGAACCCTTGCAGAATCTCCAAACTACTGATTTCCTTGCTTCCACACAAACCTGCAGCACCGAACACCCCATCCACCTCTAACTGTGCCAATCTGCTGACTGTCTGGAATAAGCATATTTCTTTAGAAACCTGTGAAATATGCTTAAATTGAATTAAGGTTACCTTCTAAACATTATGGTTCTTGTTAAACTTTGGAACCTAAAAGAAAAATGGACTTAGATTTTTTTTTTTTTTTTTTACTGTAGTCACTTGAAAACTATTTTCTTTAAGTAATTTATTTTCCTGTGAACTTTTGAGAAATTGCCAGTTTACTTCTAATTATCTCCTCAAGGTCAGGGAGCATTTCTGCTGTTTCTCCTGTTTTCCCCTCCCACAGGTGCTGGGTTAGTGCAGAGGGACAGGCTAAGGTCAAATTGCCTTCAGCAAGTGCATTTACTGCACTGGAGCACTTAACTCCTTAGGTTAAGATTGGCTGCCCAGCTGCCCTTCTGGAGCCAAGGTTAATGCATTTTTGCATGTCTACTTAAACTTAAAACAATACCTGGCCCTAAGCCAGTGCTCAACAAACATTTGCTAAATGGAGATAGAACCCGATGACTTGTTTTTTTGAAACTAAACGTAAATGACTCTGAAGGAGATACTCATGAAACATATCTTAATGAAAAAGCAGGAATACCTGGTTTGGTTTGTAGTCACATGAAAGACCAAAGCAGGAAGATCAGCTAGCACCATTTTGTCCTTGGACAGACGAGGAAACTGAGGCTCAGAGAGGCTAAGGGATATCACAGGGTTATTCAGGACAACCCAAATCAGTACCTTGAATCCCAGACCCTGTGCCTCACCTCCTCTGAACGCCAGACTGGTCCATCCAGCTGCCAAGAGCTCCATGTAGTGACTGAGTTGCTGCTTAGACTAAACTTGGCTCCCCGACCACCTCCGGTTAGCTTTCCCCCTGACTGCCCCATTTAGTAACAGTCACTTCACTTCTCAGGCCCCAAATCTAGGAGTCGTTCTTGTTTACTCTAACCTCCACACCCTATATGCAGCACACCAGCAAGTCCGTGTATTTCTACTTACACCACTTGTCTCAAATTTATACACCTCTCACTAACTTTGTCTGAGCTGGATGGGCTGCAGTGGCTGTGCCTGCCTTCACTCTTGTGCCTTCAGGTCCCTCTCAGCAGGTGGAGCCATCGGTTCAAAATGGAAATCTGATCATATTATTTCCCCTGCTTAATCTCCTCCTCACTGGAACCTCCCCTACCAGTGTCTTTAAATCTCACACAGAATCCAAAGTTCATACCATGGATTACAAGACTTTATGTGATTGAGATTTGTAAAGTGAGTGGATAGTGTCCTTTGGAGGGACAATTTCCTTTCATTCCACTTCAAAGTCAGAGGAGGGATCACTGGCCTCAGATACTTGAATTTCTTGCCAAATATCAAGAAAGAGTGCTTTTCAGAGAAAGAATTAAAGAGGTGGGAATGACCAAATACCATGAGGCTGACCTTAGTATCAAGTCCATATCATTAGTTCCAGGTACACATTACAACCTTGAACAAGGAACCTGTGCCAATAGATGCTCTCAATATGCACTGTTAGAGCTCCTTGGGATGAAGACTGTGTCTGTGCATCTTTAAACGCTGAGAGCCTGGCACAGTCTCAGGATGAAATTGGGACTCAATACATGCTCATGGGATGGAATAATAAATGACAAAAAGTCACACCTATCTGTGACATGCCTCATCACACAGTGCTGTAACAGTGCCAAGTTATTTGTAGCTGCTTCTGCTAGTTACTCTCAGCCCACACTGAGCTGTTTAGAAGAGAACAGGGAGAGAGGGCCATTGTCAGAAAACAAGATACTTATTTCGTCTGCCAAGCACAGGCCAGAACTGTCATTAAATGCCCCTCTCCAAAACAGGGGGTCTAGTGAAAATTTTTGGCATTTGGTCTTTTGCTGTCTTCCCCCTGGCACTTTCCAGATGTGAACACCACGGTATAATTTCACGTTGTGGTTCTGTAGACTGTGTTACACAGCTCTCCCAGGAACACCAATTCTGAAGGTGTCAGTATTGGCCCACTGCAGACTAGAGAATTGAGTCTCAAAAAAAGGTCAAAGAACCCAAGTGGGGTCCCAAGCATGCTAGAGTGCAGATTTCCAGCCTTTCAAACCTTGTGATATCCTGTTATTTGTTTACTTAGTATTCCTGTCCTTTCCTTACCTCCTCCCTGCATACAACTGTTCCCAAAAGTGGCTCATATCATGATATTTTTTCACGTTAATTTAATTTCACACCGTTTCTTGAAATAGCTGGTGATACCCTGTGCCTGAGCATCACGGAAGGTTTATAAGAGCAGGCATTAGACCTCATAACATCTGTCTGCCCTAATCTCTTCATCAAAGCTTTAAACAAGCTGCCATCACAGACAGTCCTTTCTCAATGGATGGAAAATATTTCCGGAACAATATTCAAGCACTCCATCTTCCCGTCAGAAAACTAATTGTGGCTGGCTGATAAACCAGTATGAAAAAATCAAATTTAAATGAACCAAATTTAAATTTATAAGAGCCTCATTTAACATGCAATTAATTTTATGTCTATAATAAAGAGAGTAAAGCCTCTGGTCTCCCTGAGGAATTAAAGAGGCTGATAAGAGAATGCTAAATGCTGTGCCCCATGGAAATGGGATAACATGATTCTCAAACACTGTCATCCTTTTGGTTGCATAATATTATATACAATATGTTCTATTTCAGGGAAGTATTAATTTTACTAAAATTAATTTTTTTCTGAGTATTCATAGAAATGTGACCAAATGGTTAGAGCTGAAACATAGGCTGTTGGTTCCTGACTCCCTTTTCAAGTTCTTATTCTCTCCTTTATATTACCTCTTCAGTCTTTATAGCTTCTAATGTTTTTGTTTCTTCCCCCAAAATGGGGAATAATAGAAATGTTAGAGCTCAGCTATATTTTATGTTCCTTAAACTTTGTTCCAATTAGTAAAATGTTGAGCAAAGGCTTCATTTGCTAACCCCTTTATATTACTATTAAAACCAACATTTACATTAAGATGGGGTTGGGGCAGTCATTTATTTCTGATTTAAACCATTCTAATGAGTTTTATGTGTAATAAATGTATCTCTGGCTCACTATAAGCCTATTAAGTGATCCAAAACATAAACATTAATTTGCATTGTTCAAGAAGAAAAACACTAACTGTTGGAAAGAAGCTGCTTTTTATTCTAAACTTTGCTTCTGGGTATTGCCTCATACAAGTTACTGTGAAGGTCGTTCCTAAGTATGTATTTTCCTGTGAGAGTGATAATATTCCTGAAAAAGTTCTAAGACTTTTCTTGTTGGGGGAAGTCAGCCTTTGATGTAATTTTAAAACGTTCTAGGGTCAATTAGCAATCATTGTATTCAAAGCATTTTTGAAACTATTCCAATTCTATTTTTTTAAAGTAAATTCTTGAAAGAAACCAAACTTCAACTCTTTGAATACTGCTCATATTTAGATTTTGGGGTTTGTTTCCTGCTTCTGCTCCCAGGATTGAAGGGCTCCCTTCAGAGGCTGCAGCTGGAGTATGTGGATGTGGTCTTTGCTAATCGACCAGACAGTAACACTCCCATGGAAGGTAAGTTAAGAACTTTAATAAAATACTCTAGAATTCTTGATTCAGTTTGAGGACTTACTCTGCTCACAGTAGGAAATGAATTGTATTCAGACTGATTGAACTGAATGTGGAAAAAAAAAATATTTCTGACTGATGCCTTTTGGCCTCAGCATTTACCCCCAAAACCAATGCTCTGTCTGCTGCATCTTCTTATTTGAAAGCAGTTGAAGGCATTGGGTTTGTGGCTCCCGCTGGTTACAGTGCTCACCTTTTCCAGGTTCATTTCACTTTCATGATTTCATCAGCTAAAACAATAAAGTTAATTGCAAAGGGGCTTTATAACACAGCCATCATCATTTCACAGTAAATCCTTTGAGGGTCTTCCTATTTTCTAATGGCTCTAAGTCTGATTAGTTTCCAGTCTGTGGTAGCAGTGCTCAGTGGTGCCACCAGCAGGGATTCCACAGCAGCGACTGCTTCAAAGTAAGATTCCATTGCAGTTTGATTGTTGATTCTCAAGGAGCTGCAACATTTTATCGCCTTTCTGTTATAACTGTTTGAGGACCACAGTTTAAGCTTCTTCCTCTGGAAGCTTTCAGAATGTTTCTAAAACCAGATTTTCTTCAATTTACATTTATTTACGGAACTTGCTAGGATGTTTGAGGCAGAAGATAGTTTGAGAGGATGAGGATGAATTGAAAAGAATGTTCCAGTTAACTGAAGTTCAAAATCACATGGATTATCACTTACCTGAGGTGACTGAGAATGAAGATATTTGAGAAAAAGAGCAAAAATGAATATTCTGGTTATTTGAACAATATGATATGGATTGCCACTTTTAAAATAATTAGAATAGTTTGATTCACATGAGATTACACTGAAGGTAACTTTGTCCTTGATGATTCAAAAGGCAGGATCTTGTAATAAACCAGATTCTGTAAAGAGTGATTCTTGTTATAGGGTTATAGAAGGGTTATAGTAATGGAAAAGTATAAATGATTGACATATTATAAATTTTTCTAGGTTGTATTTCTGACCATAAAAAAGTTATGGAAATTATTTTCCTTGCCATTTATCTCATTCTCAACTACAGAGAAATGTAAAATACATATATTCTTATATCTAACTTTCTCCTACAGTTTTCTTCTTTCTTGAATCTGGGTAAAATTAGGAGTTTATTATAAACAGTATCAGTGTTGGAAATTTTCCATGGAAATGGACATAAATCTGCATATTTTTTGTCAAAGCAAAGATTAGGTGTTTGATAAAGCAAATCATAAGCATAAGAAGTATTTATTGCAAGGATAATATGATGTCATACAACTCTTTTTTATTTTTTATCTTATTTTTCCATAAGTTATTGGGGTACAGGTCGTAGTTGGTTACGTGAGTAAGTGCTTTAGTGGTGATTTGTAAGATTTTGGTGCACTTATCACTCGAGCAGAATATACTGCTCCATATTTGTAGTCTTTTATCCCTCGCCCCTCTCCCACTCTTCCCCCCAAGTCCCCAAAGTCCATTGTAGCATGTTGATGCCTTTGTGTACTCATAGCTTAGTTCTCACATATCAGTGAGAACATATAATATTTGGTTTTCCATTCCTGGGTTACTTCACTTAGAATAATAGTCTCCAGTATCATCCAGGTCACTGCAAATGCTATTAATTCATTCCTTTTTATGGCTGAGTAGTATTCCATCATATATATATATATATATATATATCTCACAGTTTCTTTATTCACTCATTGATTGATGAGCATTTGAGTTGGTTCCACGATTTTTGCAATTGTGAATTGTGCTGCTGTAAACACGCATGTGCAAGTATCTTTTTCAAATAATGACTTCCTTTCCTCTGGGTAGATACCCAGTAGTGGGGTTGCTGCATCAAATGGTAGTTCTACTTTTAGTTCTTTAAGGAATATCCACACTGTTTTCCATAGTGGCTGTACTAGTTTACATTCCCACCAGCAGTGTAGAAATGTTCCAGTCATACAATTCTTAATGACACATGAAAACAGAGCACTAAAGTTATTTAGTCTGCAAAAGTGTCAAGTAAAATGCCATTTAGTGAGGTCTATGAAAGACTGGAATTGCTTCACATTTTAGGTGCCTAGTGACTATTTTCCTCTTTTAGACAGTGTTCTTTGCAACTATACCATGTACAGGATAGCAGAACATCTAAAATTTTTAAGGATTTTTTTCCCCCATCTTACCTCTGCCTTTTATTTTTGGAATATATTGTAGGAGTCTCTCAAACAGAAAACATAATTTACATTACATTTATAGAAGAAGGAGGAAATCCTCAATTAGGAGTCAAACTATGTGACACCAACAAGATAATGATGTCTCTTGTATCAATATTTATAATATGTTGAAATTTATTAAAAGAAATCTTCAAAGTGTTTTAAAAAATAATTGCTGCTGTCTGGTGGAGTTCACAACATTGTTTAGCCTTTGTGGGAATCAGAGAAAATTTACATTTTCCCCAAGTAGTTTCTTATATACAATTCCACAAAGCGGAATGGGAAGCTATTTTATCATGAGTCATTTTCCAAGTTCAGAAGCATAATGAAGAGTGTCAAACAATGGAGATTTGCCACTTGTTGATAAGGTCAAGGCACATGGCATTTTGTAGCACAGCAGCAATCAACCACCTCATGCTGGAATGTAGCCTGCTTCCCCTCACCAGCAAGAGGAGACTCACCCAAGCAGGCCAATCAAGTTTTGAGGCTTCTTCTTCTGGGAGGACCTAGCAGGGACGTTCCACAGGCAGCTCCTCATGCAGGACTTGTTCCAGATTGAAATAGCATCCATGTGAGTGTTTCCTAGCTTTCAGAAAATGTTTATCCTCAAACTTAGTACACGCATTTGTTCCAAGGTGGGTCTACTGGAACAATCAGAGTTTGATGTAAGTCTCTGGGAACACATCTATACATATAGTCTTTTCTACTTTACTGTGCCAGGGGAAAGTACTGATCTGGGAAATAAAGAAGCAATAGGAAATAAAGAGACGGGACTGTCAGGTGGACTTGGGTACATTTGGCACCCTAAAAATGGGGGAAAAATAAGGTGCCTGTGTTAGTTCTGGATTCCATGTTGTTGAGAGTCACCTTTGCAACAATTTTGTAAATCACACTGTGTATGTATGGGAATAAAGCTGTACATGTACAATGGGGGTATACCTTAGGAAGACTATTAGTGTTTCTAAAAACATGACAGAAGTCAAATGTTATTTATAATCAAATTACCCTTGAAAACACTGCAGTAACTCTGTTAGTCAATGATATTCTATTGGCTTTAATTAATTATTCAATTTATTTTTCAAATGTGGTGAAAAAAATCATCACTAGATAGTTGTTCAACCTTTTTATTTTTTGGTAGAGGCAGAAAAATCCTTAATATCAAATGATATTACTTTTTTCTCGTTTCAGCAACTCACATTGGCTACTTTAGGCTCCCTTGCATCCATTTCTGTTTAAGTGACGAAACAGTGGTTGCCAAGTATATATTGTTGCGTATTTATATATTAAATCTACATGTATTAATACTATAGACCCTTAGCGTTTGTAAATCATTTTTATTGATTTCAACCATTATTTGTCAACTCCATGGAGTCACAACACATGCTGACATAATTTTGCTGAGGCACCTCTTTTAAACACAGGGGACATAGCACTTTCAAATGAGTTCAACCCAACTCAGTGCTTGCTCTTATTTGTCACTGATTACCGAGTAGAGTAGTGTTCAAGAACTTGGAGACACTGAGAGTCTCCAGTCATAAACTATGCAAATGTCAAGGGTCATGTGTGTGCCCACAATGAGCATCGCTAAGACACGTTTTAAACAACTTCCATTTAAACATTATTAAAATGCCAATTGCATTCATGTGATTTCTACCATGAAATGATGTTAATCGGGAACATTTTAAAAATAAACCAAGATGAGTTTCAGCCAGTTTCTACATATCGTATAGCAACCATTTGAGCCAGAAAAAGATTAACTGCAGCATCTTTATAATATATTGGCATCATATATCCAATTAGTTGTTTCCTTCCCTTATTTCTTAGAAGATCAATAGACAAAAAGTGAGTCCTCTCAAAAGAATGGCTGTAAATTCCAAAGGTGCAATCAGTGGAGAAAGGGGTGAGACACTTCATTCGCAATCTGCAACCCCATGGAATACAGTTAGACATTTTCAGGCTATGGGAAGATGTTCCTGACAACAGAGGGGAGCTTGTGTACTTTTTCCTCTGTCCCTCTTGTTTATTTTTTCTGGTTCACCTAGTAGTAAGTCATTTTTCTTTCACAGCATCTGTCATGCCATCTGTCTCTGCTACAATATCTGGCAACGATGGTATGTTTTCCAGTCCTAGAAAAAAATCAGCCCCACATCCCATTTCTTCCTTCTTATGGGTCTGTGTTCCTCCCAGTAGAGTCACTGACAGTTTTTTATGCTCTATGAAGCTCATATCCTTAATTCTCTCACTTCCACAAATCCCTAATATGTATTTCAAAATCTTCTCTCGAGCTCATTAGACAAGAAAAAGTTCAGGCAATAGAGTCAGTCTGGACATGGATAGACAAAGAGCATTTGTGTGTCCAAGGACATGTATGAGGAGTTTTTTGTTTGTTTGTTTGTTTGTTTGTTTGTTTGATTTTCTGTCATTCCCAAACACCAGGCTAATATCTGTACCTATACTATTCTCACTGCTCCAGGAAGAAGAGATTGAGCCTAACTGTGGTCATGAAAGGAGAGTGTAAGCCTGTACCCCTTGTAGACAAAAGCAAAAAGAGGGGACACACTAACTTGTTGATCTAAGAATCTGATTTTTAAATTAAATTAAATTTTAGTTAGTATTTGATTTTAAAAAACACTTGGAATTGAGTCTTTACTTTTCACATAGAGCTTTTTGCCAAAACTGATTATTCTTACAGAATTCCTGAGTCATTAAATATTACTTCCATACTGATTACAGTTCCAGTTATTTATTTTTTCCTGCTAGCAGATAAGTGCAGACATAAAGCAGCCCATATGTCTTAATTTCAAATAAGAGAAGCAAGACCAAAGTTAGCTTCACTTATTCCCATAGTATCATCTTGTCAAATAACCCATTCCATAAGTATTTCTTTCTAAGCCATCTTTTTTAGTGTTGTCATGTGAAAGTAGCCATCTATGGATATTCAGGGATTCAGGATATCCAATGGCAACTCAGAAAATGCCAGAAAGCAAAAAACATTACAGTATCCCAAATTTTCTACATTTTGACAGTTCCAAAATACTGGACCTAGATATATAACTTCCAAAGTAAAAAGTTTTCAAAACAAAAATTAACCACCTAAAACCTAGAAACATCATTTACCCCACAATAGATCAGCCCTTCCACCTCTATCTTTTATTATCTTCCCTGAAAGTTACCTTCAAGCTATCCGCAAAAACATGATATAGAAGGAAGAAATCTTCTGCAAATATTACAGCACTGTCCAATAGAAATATAATGCAAGCCATATATATATAATTTAAATTTTCTATTAGCTACATTTAAAAAGTAAAAAGGGAGGGGAACAACACATACCGGGGCCTGTCGGGGGGTCGGGGGCAAGGGGAGAGAGAGCGTTAGGACAAATACCTAATGCATGTGGGGCATAAAGCCTAGATGACGGGTTGATGGGTGCAGCAAACCACCGTGGCACATGTATACCCATGTAACAAACCTGCACGTCCTGTACATGGCATTTCTGAACTTAAAGTAAAAAAAAAAAGTAAAAAGAAACAGGTGAGGTTATTTATTATATTTTATTTAATGTGATATATCAAAACTTATCACTTCAACACGATCCATGAGTATCCAAAAGTTCCTAATGGCGTATATTACATTCTTTTTTTTCCCTACTAAGTCTTTGTATAATCAGTTGTGTACACCCTAATTTGAAGCAACACATTTCAACTGCTCAGTAGACAATTTTAATTAGCATCAGCCACATTTCAAGTGTTCAATAGCCCACATGTGGCTAGTTAGCTACTGTACTTGACCACACAGGCTCATAAACTATATTCCCAGTCTAACAGAGCCTCAGGCACATAGTAGGTGCTCAATAAATATTTATTGGTTGGATGGATGAAGGACTGAACAAGTGTTTGAGTGATTGAATGAATAAAGCTCCAAAGTTAAATAGCTCTAACTTCATTTTCCTCTACTTGAAAACCTATCTTGGTTTCCTAACCTCTATAAACATTCTAGTACCTGGTTCAACATATTTCAAGGAGATGTTGACAGGTTGTTGCCAAACAGCCCCAGGACACCTACATGCTGTTTCTCATCTGCAATCGCAGTAGCATCCAGATGTGCTGCATCCCTCTTTAGAAGTGTGATTGATATCTAAATGAGCAGAAATGAATAAAGGGACAATTCTTTGGCAATACAGTTGCCCCCTGTGTATTACTATATCAATTAAGTTATTTAATGCATTTCATTTATTACCTTGGCCAGGATGTTCCCAAGGCCTCTGGTGTACATCGCATCAATTTAACCCCCTGGCTTGAAAGGCTGGGACAGTTGAGTTTTCAAGAAATTAATTTGGAGAAAATGATTTTCATGTCCAAGAAGATGAGCCAAACCCAGCCAAGCTTGTGACAAAAAAAAAAAAAAAAAAAAGTGTTTCAATTTTAAAATGCAGTTTTATTTCCATTTTAACTGCAAATTCATCAAAAATTTTCCTGATACTTCAGGCCTATTTAGCTGATGTTTTATCCTTTACAGACCAAAAAAAATTGTGTCATAAAAAGACAAATTTATTTCATCCATCATAAGAAATATAACAATGGGTTCACTTCAGTTCTTTTCGTCTCCAGTTCATCTGTTTAGAAAATTCCATGTTTCTGTTCATGGTGGACCTCCTCATTGGAACAATATTTCTGCAGAGTGGACTAGGACATTAGACAGACACAACTTCAAATTCTGGCTTTACTACCTATCAGACTGTACACTCGGGACAAGCTACTATCCCCACAGAGGCTCACTTTCCTCACTGAAAACAGAGGAAACATAAAGCACCATCTGAATGAGTTAATAATGTGGTTACAGCACCTCACCCACAGCTGGGCACACAAACATAAGCCCCATTTCTAGAATGCCCTAGGTAAGGCATGTAAAACTCTCCTTTCTCTGGATCTCTTCTCAGAGATAATCATGGGAGAAGTCCAAGGCCCTGAGATTATAATATGATGAAAATCTAATGGAGATAGCCAAGCTGCAGGACTGCAGAGGATCTGGTGAAGTCCTGTAAGATTCAAGCTGTGGAGTTGGCAGCGTAATTTTCTTATAGCCCATTTTTTTCTCCTAAAATTTTGCTCTGAAACTCTTTATGCCCCTAATCATAAATTTTCCAGGGTTAATCTGTTCAGCCTGAAAGGTGATCTTGTGCCTGTGACTTTATTTTCAAAGATGTCTCTAGAAAAAAAAAAATCAATAATAGGATGAACTCATTCATTCAGTTGATAGTCACTGAATATTTACTATTCAAGTACTGTTCTGGACACTTTGAGAAGCAGAAGTTAATAATCAAATGAAAATCCTATCCTTAGAAAAATCACATTTCTTGTTGGGGAGACAGACAAGAAGTTAGTGAGAAAGTTACATTAGATGGTGTTAATAGAATGTAGAAACAAATTAATCCTGGGAGGGGGCTAGGAGGTTATAGGGATAGATTTTAGTTAGGATGACCAAATAAGGTCTAACAGGAGGAAATGTTGGGCAGTGGGGTGGGGGCTTGGAAATAACTCGGCCGCCTCCAAAATAGAGAGGGTATGGCTTTAAGAGTCAGATCTCAGTTCAAATCCTCTTTTTGTTATGAGCCAGTTGATCTTAGGCAAGTTATTGAACTTCTCTTGTCCTCAGTTTTCTTATCTGTAGAATGTAGGTAATAATATCTGCTCTATAGGGTTATTGCGAGGATTATTTGAGATAATATCTACAAAATGCTTAGCATGTTGTCTAGTAACTATGCGAAATTTAGGGCTACCATTTTTGTTATTGTTACGGTTTGCATAGTACTGCTATAAATTTTTTATGCAGGAAATTACCTTGATGCAATTGTAGTCTCCAAGTCTACTACCAGGTTATCCTAGAGGTGACTGACTGAAGACTTCACTTAAGTTCTCATATTTTATGTATTTATATTTAATATATTTCAACTGTTTGGTGTCATATGCATATGGATATGTTGTCAATATCACTTCTTTCCATTCCTCCCTCCTATCTGTGTTCTACATGCACATTCTCTACTTTGTTGATGGCTACTATGACTCAGGGGTTACTAATCCACTTAGTTTTACCGTGCTCATCCTATAAATTCTGCCTATGTCTCACAAGCTACTTGCATCTCCACCCAGTTTCATTTATCCTCTTTCTTTGTTTCACTTACTTTCTTGAGCAGAACTGAATAATCTTAAGTAATACAATAAAGGCACATTACAGAGTTCACCACTCTCAGTCATTGACATGTTGCCTCAGGCCGGCGAATCCTCCAGGCCTGTTGAAAAATTTCCAGCACTAACAGAGGCCCACAAAGTTCTGACTGTGGATCATTCTGATATGCATCTATCAGGAACAGAGCCCTGGTTAACAAATGATCTTTTCCAACTGAGTTCCATAGAAAGAACAAGAGCTTTAGAAAAATTATCTTTACTAGAACTACTGAGAAGTTACAATGGCCAAGGCTGCAGAAAATACACAAAGAGCTGGCTTTAAAGAAAACTATACTCCAGAAAAACAATTGTACTCATCTGGTGTTTTATTTTTTGCTTTCTTTGGAAATCAGTGATTCCCAACCTTATTCCATAAAGTCCTGGTTTGAAGGGAAGATTCTAAAGAAGGGTATGCTTACATGCTATGCAATTTAACTACTTCCTCTATTTTCTGTTGCCCCCCCCCCCACCACCACCGTTTTTTTCTTTCATGTCATCTTTACTCAACATTGAAGGCAGAAGAGATTCAATCTGTATCATTAGTAAGTTGAAAAAGGAGAAACGAGGTGGGTCAAATGTTTGGGGGACTATTGTACCTTCTCACAACAAGTTTGTGGACTTCACCAAGCTCCAAAAGGGTACTTTTCTCTCCTTCTTCTTCTTTTTCCCTTAAGTTGTTTTTAGTTAAGAAAAAAAAGAGAGAGAGAGGGAGAGGGAGAACAGAGATTGCTTCTGCTCACCCCAGCTGTCAGGTGAAAAACAGCTGCTTAGTATTCTGGGGCTGTGGGTTTATGACTCATGTGCACTTCCTTCTGTGAGTTGTCATTTCTCTGAAAGATATTTGGAGTTGTGACAAAATTTAACTCCATATTCTGAGGGGATGTTGACTGGATCTCAGGAGAATTCATTTCTGTAAGTTCCTCGATCTACTGCAGCAGATCAGCAAGGACATGCAGAGGACTTGGAGACTAACATTACTTAGCAGTAACACACTCGGAGGGTTTACTGGCATGCTGATTGAATGCAGTGAGCAGAGCCACCTGTGTCAGGCTAATCGAAAATTCTCAGACAGCCGGGGATAAACAAACACCCTCAAGTCTCTCTCTTACTCTCTGTACAAAAGGAAGTATTAATAATAAGAGAGTAAGTGGTTTTGTTAACCCCCCTCCTGAATATTTAATATGTGTCCTGAAAAAATATGAGGTCTGCAATCAAAAGATGAGGGTGCTAGTCTTAGGCATATAAACTTGACTGAGTTGCTCAGACTTTCAACTTCTCGGTTTTTCATTGTACACTGGGAGAATAAAAATATTCTAGCTATTTCCAAGATTGTCGTGAAGACAAAATGAGATAAGTGGAAACATGTTACAAATTGTAATTGTCCTGCACAAATATTTTGAGGTTGTTGTTGTTACATATGTTTACACTTTTAGGAATATATAAGCCCCGGAAAATATAATAATCAAAGTTTCAGCCAGACACCAAGACACAATTGAAATGAAATTTTAGAGTGAGATGCCAGTTCTCCATTTGTACTTTCAAATGAAGTGTGCAGGAGCTTGTTCCATAGCTCTTTCTTCTCCTAGCTGTTTATTTTGAGAAATTAAAAACTTATAGAAATGGTGAAAGAATAAATACCCAATACATTTACCAAATTGTGCCACATTTTGCCTTTATTTTTTCCTCTCTTGTTCTCTGCTATTGTGACATTTCACCCATAAATATTTTCTCCAGTATCTCCTGAGAATAAGGCATTCTTCTATATGACCATAACACAATCATCACATTCAAGAATATACAAGTCATATTCAAATTTTCTAAAATGTCCTTTATAGGATTTATTTGTTTTGCTTTTTTGGAGGGGGCGTGAATCCTGCAGTATTGTCATGACTGTTAATTTTTTTATTTATTCTATTTTAGATTCAGGGGGTACATGTGCAGGTTTATTCCATGGGTATATTACATAATGCTGAGCTTTGGGCTTCTAGTGAACTGATCACCCAAATAGTGAACATTGTACCCAATAGGTAGTTTCTTAACACTCATCTCCCTGCACCCTCCCCTCTTTTAGAGTCCCCCGTGTCTAGTATTTCCATCTTCATGTCCTTGTGTACCCCTTGTTTAGCTCCCCCTTACAAGTGAGAACATGAGGTATTTGATTTTCTGATTCTGAGTTATTTCACTTAGGATAATGGCCTCCAGCTCCGCCCATGTTGCTGCAAAGGACATGATTTCTTTTTTTTTTTTAATGTCTGTGTACTATTCCATAGTATTCTCCACACTGTTTTCCGAGGGCTCAGGAGGGTTGTTGCATCCCATTGCTGGTCCTGTTCAGGTCGATCACTCAATTAAAGTGATGTCTGCCAGGTTTCTCCACTGTGACAGTACCTCTTTAACTTTATAATTAACAAACAACCTAGAATGTGATTATTTGAGACTATGTGAATAGGCTGTCCCCCACAACCTCATTTTGGCATCCACCAAGGATCCCTGCCTGCATCTGCTTTTACAAGGAGGGCTGTGAGATGGTGCTTTCCTGATTCCATCAGCTCCTCTTTCTTTAGGAGTTGGTTTTCTTCTGCAAAGAGAAGCCTTCCCTTCTCCTCTTCCCCTATTCTCTGTTCAGTGACTCTGGAGCTCCTCACTGGTTTTAAAAATATAAAAGTTGAGAGATGGGAGTAAAGGGGATCTAGTGAGAAGGGTATGTATGAAGAAAGCTGTGCTTGTGAGCTCCATCCACCCCAGCACAGGAGAAAGCTGCCTCTTCATTGCCACCCTGGTTGGGATGGGGGTTTCAACGCCTTTCAGATGATTTGAAACATGACCCCATGACTAGGGAACATGGTGGCCTTGGAGCTGTTACGTGACTGGAAAATCTAGGGGTGAAGAGGTGGGCTGACTCTCTGCCTTGGTGGCACCACTGGGGGAGTGCTGACCTCCTGGGACTGGTAGGGAAGGTACTTATGAATGTCCCCTGTGTGGGGTCATCTTGGGTCCTTCCCTTCAGGGCCTTCTGGAGGATGAAGGCTGGAGGACAGAGGTTTGAAGGAGAAAATAAAGAAATAGATAAACCAAACGTACCTGACACTCCTGTAGTCTTCTAGCCTAAACAGGTCCCAGCTTGGGCAGAGAAAAAGAGTTTGAGTTTGAAGTTTTGATTGAGATTGATGGAGGATGTGCTTATGACTTAAAATGACTTTAGGACTCTGTATTACCATATAACAGAGTTTTCATCAAGGCCAGAGGATATTTGCTCTACTGAATATTAAGGACCAGTAGGAGATTTAAAATATTAAGCTGAAGGATTACATTATCATTAGTTATGCTTGTTACACATGTTTAAATACCTAAGTTTAAATCTATCTGACTTAAATTACACATGCACATGCCAAAAAAAAATTTAACTCTTAGTTCCAGAAACAAATATGTTTCCTTTATAAGAAAATACCATTAAGTCCAATATAACTGGAAGTTTAGGAAAACCTTGTGTGCTTAAGATTCAAGTCTCCATAAATTACGGAATAAGGCACTTGGCTCCCTGTATAAAATTCATAGATTATACAAGGACATCCCTCATACTCCACCACAACTCTACCCTACATACCCTCCTTGGGAATCTGAACACTTTTGAGGTGTCACTTCAACTTTGGGGAGTAATTATTTGTTAATGTTCAAATACTGGAAAATAATATATGCCACAAAAGCCTCAACCTCTGCAATTTGGAATTTACCCATCATCTCTAAATGTATCCCCATGTTAAGTTTTATGTATTTGTTTTAAATTCAAAAGGGAAAGCTTACGTTGTGTCTAGCTTCAGTGAAGCCAACCATACAGAATTGCTGATAATTAAATAAGATACTTTCAGACTTAAAATTTTGACAATCCAAATGTAGTCAGCACAGAACTTGCTTATTCCAGAAAACCATTTTATTTGTTTTTGAGGGCCAGTGGATGGAACAGTTTGTACATAGAAGCAGTAGGAAGGGAAAGAAAGCTTAATATTACCAGTATTCTTCTGTATTAAGGGCAAAAAGGAAAGCATTGTATCATCGCCTTTGGAACTAGAAGCAAGTTTGGTAATGAAACAAACCCAATTACCATTTTAAAATGAATGTTTTTATCTAATGAGATAGGAGATTAACCCATCTGACAAGAGAATTCACACAAATATTAACAAAAAGCCAAAAAAGGGAGATAAAAAAAGAAAAAAAAATGGGTAAGAAGAAAGAATGAAATTTGGTTTTCTCTCATCCATTTCCCCTACTCTCTTCCTGAGCAGAGATCAAATGTTGCAAGACCCTGTCTCAAAAAACCTACACAATGCATTTTAAATGTCAGCATATAGTACTCAGATGACCCACAGAAGAACATGACATAGTATAAACACTCAGGTGCAAAATCTGGCTTGTGCATTTATTCATACCCAACTAATATTTATTGAGTGTCTACTGTATACCACAGCATACGTAGGATTTATTAGAGAACAACATAGACAAAGATCCCAACCCCTGTTGGGCACATTTTTTCTGTCAGGAGAGATAAGAAACAATAAAATAACAAAAAGTTAAATTATATAGAATATTAGATGTTGATAGGTGCTATGAAAAAAAGAAAAACTAAAGCAGGGTAATGAGAATGGGAATGCTTAGGAAGTTGGAGTTGGCCATTGAGAAGGTAGGGTTTGAGCAAGGACTTGAAGAAGTCAAGTGAATAGCCAGAAGAGAGGATAAGGAGACTGCTTCTGGCTATAGAAACAGTGCAAAGGCCCTGAGATGGAAGCCTTCTGTCATATTTGAGGAACATCAAGGACATTGATGTGGCTGCAGCAGAGTAAGGAAGGGGGAAGGTAGAAGAAGATGAGTTTAGAGAGATAAGAGAGGCTAGATCTTTTGGGGCTCTCTGAATTTTTGACAAAAAAGTGATGTGACTTGATTTACATTTCAAAAGGATACCTCCTCCCTTGGATTGAGAATACATTAACAGGCAAATGTAGAAGCAGGGAGACATGTTAAAAAATTATTATAGCAATCTAGGTGAGAGAATACGGCTCAGATGAGGGTGCTAGCCGTGGAAGTGTAATGTGGTTAACTTTGGATAAATAATGAAATTAGAGGCAACAGAAGTTCCTGGTGAATTAGATATGAGTATGATGGAAAGAAAAGAGTGAAGAATGACTCCAAGGTTTTAGGCCTGAGTCACCAAAAGGATGGAGTTGCCATCAGTTGATATGGGGATCATAAGCTGATATGGAGCCAGTTGCGGGGAAGCTCAGGGATTTGAGTTTAGTCATCTTGAGTTTGAAATGTTTATTAGGTGGCCAAGTGAAGATGCTGAGTAGGGAGTTAGACACCAAAGCTGAGACTCCGTCTTGGGATGGGGACATAAATTTGGGAGCTGTCTGCATGTGAATGGTATTTAAACCTTTGAGAACTGATGAAATCACACAAGTAGTAAAAGCAGGAAAAAAAGAAGATATAGAAAGAAAGGACTGAGGACTGAGCTCTGGGACTCTCCAATATTAGGAGGTTGAGAGGATGGGGAGAAGCGTGTAGTGTTCAAGAAAGAAAGAAATAAATCACATCAAGGAGGAAAGAAGGGATCAACTATATCAAATGCTACTGATAGGTCAAGTAAGATGAAGACTGAACATTATTGGTGTTAAAAATGTGGAAATCTTTAACAACATTGACAAGCGAGTTCTGGTGAAGTAAGGAGTGAGTGGGTGAGTGAAAGCCACTTCGCCTCTGACTCGCAGTTTCCTCATTTGGAAAAAAGTAAGGAAACACCTGGAATTAGCAGGACAAATGCTTCTACCTTTTCCTTTTAAAAAATAAAAAGCTACCCAATACACAACACAGAGACAAAGAAACAGAAACAGAAACTTCATTTCTCACGAAAGTGTCAGTAAACTGAAAACCTAGACCAGTATGTATGAAAATGAAAAAGGGATGGAGGATTATATGACTTAGCAGAACTGAGGAAAGATTTTTTAAGTGCCTGCAGATGAGAAACAAGTTAATATGTACCAGACAACCTCAGGATGGTTCATCTATTAGAGAAACCAGTGCCACAGAAGATGTGGGTGAGGCAGGAACTAGGAACAAGGTAGTTCTTTAAAAGAGGATACAGAGCTACTAAAGCTCCATGTCCCCAGGTCTGCAGTCAGTGTCCTGCCTTTCTCCTCCAACGGAGGAAGAGGAGTTTCATTAACTGGAGACATTGAGTTGACAGGCTCTAAGCTGAGAGATACCAGGCACAGAGCAAGGTGGAGCCAGGCTGCAAATAAAAAGACTATGAGACTTGAGACCCCAGACCCCTTCTCTCACCCATGTCCAGATCACCAGCAGCCAGGTCACACCCTCCCCATGCAGAAGACAGAATATCTCTTAGGAGAAAATTAACTGTCCCAGGAAAAATTTTAACAAGCACTGTTCAAGCACAATTTTAGTGCTTTATTCTTTTTTTTTTTTTAAATGAGAGAATAAAGAAAAAATGAGAGAATAAAGTCACAAAGTGGAAGCCATGGGATCCAATTCATTAAAGGGAGGAGAAGAATTTTCTAGATGATGGGAAGGGAAACGCCAAGAGGACAGCTTATGGCACAGAAAGTGACCAGCAGAGACTGCAACAATACAATGGAGGGCTCTAGAAGGAATGTTGCCAAGAAAACAAAAAGGAACTGAGTTTCTTATTAGCTTGACCATGTGGAAAACTGTATTGAGAGATATTTTGCACAAAGTATGGAAGACTCGGCTGTAGCTCCAAATCAAACTAAATTAATAAAGCAATTGTTAATGAAAGGTAACATGAAAATATATGGGAGAAAGGAAATACAATCATTATAGACTACTTTGCTCAGCCATGGATATTAAATACTTAGTCATAAAAATGAAAATACAATGAATCATACTTACATTTGGAGATAAACTCAACTTGCTCATGATGTATTATTTTATCATTTTAAATATCATACTATTATCTGGTAAGCTAATATTTAATTTAGGACTTTTATGCATATATTCATAAACAAAATTAGCCTGTAATTTGTTTTCTTATATTGCCTTTATTTGGCCTTGGAGGTCTTCTTACTCCTCTTATAGGGCCACAGTACTCTATAAATAATTAATATTTAATACACGCTAGCTATCTAAAATTATTCCTTGATGAAAAAATAGGAGGTGATAAAATTAGGAAGCAATAAAAAGAACAGAACCAGATAGAGAACTCTAAGTGTCCTGATGAGCACTGCATAGTATCAGAGAAATTATTCGATTCTGGAATGTAATTTGGCTAAATTTAATTACACCATCTTCTTTTAAAACATCAAGACACAGACAAGAATGTAAGTCATTTGTTTCAGGTCTCATAGCTAATTATTGGAGGAACTAGAACTAGAATCCAATTCTCCAGAATTCTGACTCCTAGCCCTAATGCTCCTATGAAAATGTATGTTAATAGATACTAACTATATCACCTCTAATTTGGTTGGTGATGGGTACATTCCATTTCAAAAAATAAAAGTAAATTAAGTGTTTCTTACCTACAATAAACGCAGGACCATGTTAAGTGCTATAAAGAATAAAAAAGAAGATAAAAGCCCTAACAGATTGGTTACTTCTTTTACTTGCTCATTCTGAAGTACAAGCCCCTCCCCTTGAATCTGGACATGCTCTGTAACAGCTTTAACCAAAACAATAAGACACAAGTGATGTTACATTAGTTTGGGGCCCAGGACTAAGAAGCTGGCAGTTTTCATTGCACTCTTTTTTAGCACTCACTCTCTAAGCCCTGAACTGCCATATGGAGACACCATATATACAGAGAAGTACCCAGCCAATCTTCAGTTGTTCCAGCCATCCCAGCCCAGGCACCAGATACGTTAGGGAAGAAATTCGGAAACTCCTACCTCAGCTTCTGTATGACTACAACTGCAGGAGGAGTCACAAGCAACACCCAGCTGAGTCCAACAACTCCAAAGCTGGAAGAAATAAAATGTTTAAGCCACTAAAAAATTGAAAACACAAAATATGAACTTAACCCAAAGTTGAGATATGAATATATTAATAAGATAGTGGGTGTTGAAGGATATATGAGAGGAAGCTAAAGCTTTCACCTCCAGGAGAGGTCAATAGATAATGTCTCAAAAAGCTGAACCAAGAGAGCAATACATAAATATTATTGAGAAATACAGAAATTAATACCAGAGTGCACAGCTACATAAGTTGGAAGTAGTTCCTGCTGCAGTGCATGGAAAGAGTTCAAGGGACTGCTGCTTTTTGTTACAAGCCTTTGAGCATTGACTCTTTAAACACTGTGCATGTATTACTTTGACAAAGCTAAAGAGGAAAGCAATAACCACACAAATGGGATAAAAATACCAGTGGTTTTGAGTGGTCAGTATTAAATATGATTGTGGCTGTCAAAGTCCAGACACAGTCCTTAGGGTTTAGAAACACACAACCAATGCTAGTTTTTCTAGCCCAGATTGCTTGATCAGATGCCAACTCATGTCTCACCAGATCCCTCCAGAAATATGCCCACACCAGAGCCCCACCCACCTCTTCCTAAACAAGCTGTAGGGAGCCTGATTTCTTCCTCAGTAACCACCGAAGTGGGCTGTGCCAGATAATCCACTGCAGGATAGGAAGAATATATTACCATTTCTATTTTACAGCATCCTTTTTCTTTTTTAAAAAATGAATCCTTCATTGAAATTATATTATCCTTTTTAAAGTTTCTATTTGTTGTATTATTTTTGTCCATTTTTAAACTTTCCACTGATATAATGTCAGACATAAAAAGTAAGGAAAATAGCACAAAAAATGTCTATATGCCCCTCACCCAGATTCCCCCAAATGTTAATATCTTCTGTAACCATTTAGAATTATCAAAACCTGGAGATTAACATTAACACAATAATATTATATAATCTGAGTCTTATTCATGTTTCTCCAGCTGCCCATTAATATCCTTTTCTGGCCAAGATCACACGTTACAGCTACTCATCATGTGTCTTTAGTCTCCTGTAAGCTGGATCAGCTCTTCAGGCTTTGTCTTTATAACTCTGACACTTTACAAGACTATTGACTACTTTGTAGAATGTCCTTCAGTTGGAGTTTTTCAGGCATTTTCTAGTGATTAAATTCAGATTAAGCACTTTTGGCAGGAGGACCACAGAAATAATTTTGTATCCTTCCCAATACATCATGCTAGAGGGTGCAGAATGTCTAGTTTTCCCATTACTGATGATGTTAACTTTGATCACTTGGTTTTATGGTGGTACCTACCAGGCTTCTCCATTGTAAAGTTACTATTTTTCCTTTAGTAATTAATAAGTGTCTTTGGGGAAGATACTTTGAAACTATGCAAATATCCTGTTTCTCATCAGGATGATGCTTAATTTTAGCATTCATCAGTGATTCTTGCCTGAAACCAGCGCTGTTGTGCTTGCCAAGGTGGTTTTCTATTTCCATCACACTTTCAAAGTTTGCAGGGAAGGAGGCAGATTGGCATTCTACTGTAAAAAAGAACTCTCTCTCCTTCCCCATTTATTTGTTTATTTATATCAATATGAACTCATAGACTTTGATTTTGTTCTATGACTTATAATTCATTACTAGCATTATTTTGTTATTTATGCCCTTTTTTTCTGACTGATTGGGAAGGATAATAAAAAATTTGGAAGAGCACAGCTCTTAGGTCTACCAGTGTTTCTCTAGACTTTTCCCTGGGAAGTGATCCTAATGCCCTGAGTTAAATTTAAGCAACCTCCTTTCTCACCTGTTCTGCATGGTGCCTCCTTCTCTACTCAGCACTTACTTTTTCCTGCTTTATTGTAGACAATAGCTTATGACTGAAGGATAGCTTGGGAACTAATGACCTCTTTCTCCACTGTTCTATATCTGTCCTGTCAAATTCCTGTGTTGAAAGAGATTCATGTATGAAAGTTTCAAGGCAATGAAGGCCAAGTAGGGAAAAGAGACTTTTCACATTGCTATGTCACAGAGGAGTGCCATGTAGTCACACACACTGTATGAAGTAAATGACCTCAGGAAGCAGAATATGGTTCCCGTGGGTTCCCAAAGACATTCAAGAGTTAACATTTCATTCTTTCAATGTAACCTGTTATGTTCTGTCAAAGCTTCTTGATCTACCTTGCTGGTTACAAGCAAGTTTGCCAATGTTTTTTCTTTTTTTTTTCCAACTTTTATTTTAGGTTCAGGCATACATGTGCAGGATGTACAGGTTTTTTACATAGGTAAATGTGTGCCATGGTGGTTTGCTGCACAGATCATCCCATCACTCAGGTATTAAGGCCAGCATCCATTACCTATTCTTCCTGATGCTCTCCCTCCTCCTATCCTTAACCCTTCAACAGTCCCCATTGTCTGTTGTTCCCTGCAGTGTGTCCATGTGTTCTCATCATTCAGCTCCCACTTATAAATGGTATTTGGTTTTCTGCTTCTGCATTAGTTTGCTAAAGATAATGGCCACCAGCTCCATCCATGTCCCTGTGAAGAACATTATCTCCTTCCTTTTGTGGCTGTATAGTATTCTGTGGTATGTGAGGTTGTGAAGAAAAAGGAATACTTTTACACCATTGGTGGAAATGTAAATTAGTTCAGCCATCATGAAAGACAGTGTGGCAATTTCTCAAAGACATAGAGGCAGAAATACCATTCAACCCAGCAATCTTATTACTGGGTATGTACCCAAAGGAATATAAGTCATTCTTTTATAAAGATACATACAAACATATGTTCATTGCAGCACTATTCACAAAAGCAAAGACAGGGAGTCAACCTAAATACCCATCAATGATAGACTTGATAAAGAAAATGTGATACATACACACCATGGAATACTAAGTTTGCTGATTTCTAACTTGCTGAAGTGTTCTCTGTGAACAACAGCAGACTACAGCCAGACTGCCTGCTATCAAATCTCAGCTCCATCACTAGCTGGGTAACCTTGAACAATTTACCCACCTTTGTTGTGCCTCAGTTTCCTCATGTGCGAAATAAGAATAACAATAACCCTATTCTATAAGATTGCTGTAAGGAATAAAGTAGTTAACATGTAAAGTGTTTAGAACATTACTAGGCACATTGAAGGTGCCATATGTGTTAACTGTCGTTTTTAATACCCCAGAAGATAAAAGACCCTTAGTATCAATGTAAGGGAACGTCTCAAAATGTCTCATGAAGATAACACAAAAGTTCAGACCATAAAGAGTTAGGGTGAACTAACAGTGCCTGATGAATGTGTAGTCCCTGAGAAGGACAATACATTACACATTTTCTGTCACTGACTCCTTCCTACTGCCCTTTGCCTCACAACCAGGCAGGTGTTTCCCCTGAAGCACAAGGAAATGTGTTTGTGTGTGTAAGAGGTGGATTTAGGAGGCAGGAGGTAAGTTGAAGAAGCCGCAGAGTAAACATGTGACATTTTTCTCCATATCAGTTTTGTAAAGGCATAATATTTGTAAAGATTTGTAAAGAAAAATATTATTATTGTTTTAAATCAATTCTTTCTCATGGTGATATGGTTTGGCTGTGTCCCTACCCAAATCTCATCTTGAATTGTAGCTCCCATAATCCCCATGTGTCGAGAGAGACCTTGTGGGAGGTGATTGAATCACAGAGGCAGGTGTTTCTGTGCTGTTCTCGTGATAGTGAATAAGTCTCATGAGATCTGATGGTTTTATAAAGGGCAGTTTCCCTGCACATGCTCTTTTGCCTGCCACCATGTAAGATGTGCCTTTGCTCCTCCTTTGCCTTCCACCATAAGAGTGAGGCTTCCCCAGCCATGTGGAACTGTGAGTCCATTAAACCTCCTTTTCTTTATAAATTACCTAGTCTCAAGTATTTCTTCATAGAAGTATGAAAATGGGCTAATATATGTGATATAGAATGTTTGCATACATTTTTATGATAAACCCAAAACTATCTATTTGTTTTTGTAGCCACTTTAATGGGTCATGTAGTAGAAGCAATATCTTACCATGATAAACCTTGATGAGTCATTCCTTAGTAGAAGATTCTAAAGGAGAAAATAAGGGAAAACAGCCAACATTGTATGGGGAATGGGGAAGAGCCTCAGAAACATCAAGGAAAGCCCCAAAGAAAGAGATTAAGGGCCCCAGATACAACAGACAATGTGTGGAACAGTGAAATAGGCATAAGGAAAATAAAAGGGGGCATCCAAGGGAAGACCCATGGAGACAGGACAGCCTCTTCTGTAATGGCCCTTGCAGTGACAGTTGCCCAGCCACTACTGGGCCAGCCTCACATTTTAACATATAGAGTGACAGATGCTGTATTTTAAAATATTAACATTAATATTTAAAATATTAAACTCCTCCTTGCTGGGTAATTCATTGTTGAAAAACTAAAAAAGCAGTTTATTCTAACATATCAAGTTTTAAACTTGCCTTTTGGTTGTTACCAGATATCTAACAAATATAAATAAGTGCTACAGAGCTAAAATGCATTTGAGACTGCCAGTGAGCTGCATGAACTAAGTGGAGGTTTTAATATCGTTAACATGAAGAAAGCATCTCCTTCCAGACATGTGCCATGACACAACCAGGAAGGAAGGCCAGCTCTACACTATTAAAGGAGCAATGAAGATTGCTTCCTGTTACAGCACGAAACTGGATTTACCAGTAGAAAATCTCATTAGGGTAAATATTTTTTTACTCTTATCAATCCTCTGCCAAGATTCTTGCTTTATTCCTTCATCTACAAGACAGAATTCCTTTTAAAATAGTTAAAAGCCTGTCCCAAGAAGCTGATACACAGACAGTTGTATAAATAAAAATCTCCAGACAGGATCATAGAATAAGAAGTTATATGTCAAGATTCCACATCCATCTGTCTGACCAATAAGGATGACATTTACACAATTTAAAAGATCAGAAATTTAAGACTTGAGTCAGATGTCTGCAATGCAATGACACATGCTTCCAAGTATAAAAATAACTGTTCCACTAATGAATATAGAAATATTAGATGCCATGTAGAACTGGTTGGGTTTGGTTAAATTTATTTTTTAGCAACTCAATGAACATTAGGAAAACTATTCTTAGTGAGTATGTTGCCTAATACATCCCATTCCAATAGGCCCAAAGGCTTGTTTCTTCAATTGATATAGATACAAAGGGTCTTCAAAAAGTTTGTGGAAAAATGTGTATTATGAAAAAAACTGTGCATGGACTGCATATTTATTTTGTGCCAAAATAAACTCATACTAACTTGGTATAGCATATCTAAACAATATCTAGTTTGAAGCACTAAGAAGGATAAGACGTCACTTTGAAAAGAGCCCCTGTCAAAGCAACATGAATTCTGCTAAAATTGAAACAAGTCAAACATCAGATTTACAGTGAAGCTTGGGTGAAAGAATGGTGAAATTATTGATGCTTTATGAAAAGTTCATGGTGACAATGCCCCCAAAGAAACCAGAAGTTTACAAATGGATAACTCATTTTAAGAAGGGACAAGACAATGTTGAAGATGAAGCCCACAGCAGCAAACCATACACATCAGTTTGCAAGAAGAAAAATTCATCTTGCTTATGCCCTGATATGGTTCAACTGCGTCCCCACCCAAATCTCCTCTTGAATTGTAACTCCCACAATTCCCACGTGTTATGGGAGGAAACTGGTGGGAGGTGATTGAATATGGGGCAGGTCTTTCCTGTGAGGTTCTCATGAGAGTCAATGAGTCTCATGAGAGCTAATGGTTTTAAATACAGGAGTTTCCCTGCACAATCTCTCTTTTCTTTGCCTGTTGCCATCCATGTAAGATGTGACTTGCTCCTGCATGTCTTCCTCCCCAGCCATGTGGAACCCTAAGTCCAAAAAACCTCTTTCTTTCGTAGATTGCCCAGTCTCAGGTATGTCTTTATCAGCAGCATGACAACGGACTAATACATGACCTAATTAAAGAAGACTGATGATTAACAGTGGAAAGAATAGCCAACACCATAGATATCTCAATTGGTTCAGTTTACACAATTCTGACTGAAATGCTGAAATTGAGCAAAGTTTTCTTTCTGTGGGTATCAAAACCATTGCACACAATGCTGCTGCAGACAAGAGCAGAGCTTTCAATGGAAACTTTAAACAAGTGGAATCAAGATGCTGAAGCATTTCTTTGAAGAACTGTAACAGGGGATAAATATGGCTTTTCCAGTATGATCCTGAAGACAAAGCAAAATCAAAGCAATGGCTACCAAGAGATGCAAGTGGTCCAGTCAAAGAAAAAGCAGACTGGTCAAGAGCAAAGGTCATGGCAACAGCTTTTTGGTGTGCTCAAGGCATTTTGCTTGTTGACATTTTGGAGGCCCAAAGAATGATAACATTTGCTTACTATGAGAGTGTTTTTGAGAAAGTTAGTTAAGGCTTTAGCAGAAAAACACCTGGAAAAGCTTTACCAGAAGTCCTTCTCCATCATGAAAATGCTCCTGCTCTTACAAAGGTAATTTTTGCAAGAGTTTTGATGGGAAATCATAAGGGATCCATCTTGCAGTCCTGATTTGGCTCCTTCTGCATTCTTTTTTTGTTTCTTAATCTTAAAAATAATCTTTAAAGGGGACCCATTTTTCTTTAGTTAATAATGCAAAAAGACTGTATTGATATAGTTAAATGTCTAGGACCCTCAGTTCTTTAGGGGTGAACTAAATGGCTGGTACTATTGCTTACAAAAGTGCCTTGAACTTGATGGGGCTTAAGTTGAGAAATAAAATTTACACTTTTTATTATTATCTTTTAATTTCCTTTTTCCATGAAATTTTTGAGGTCCCTTCATATTGTTAACCCTCTATGTACTTCAAATTGCATAATCAAAAGAGTTTGCACGAAATACAAATGTGGATGAAGAAAAAGGGATAAAGATATTTTGCTTCATTCTGCTTCAGCTTGGGGGCTAGTGGGTGGGGCTGGTCAAAGAGAGAAATTTAAAACTGGCTTCACCAAATTTTCATTCTCCTGAACCTGATTTTTTCAAACATAAAGTGGGAATGTAATACCACCTCATAGGGCTGTAGCAAAACATAAATGCGGCCAGGCGCGGTGGCTCACGCCTGTAATCCCAGCGCTTTGGGAGGCCGAGGCGGGCGGATCACAAGGTCAGGAGATCGAGACCACGGTGAAACCCCGTCTCTACTAAAAATACAAAAAATTAGCCGGGCGCGGTTGTGGGCGCCTGTAGTCCCAGCTACTCGGGAGGCTGAGGCAGGAGAATGGCGTGAACCCGGGAGGCGGAGCTTGCAGTGAGCCGAGATCGCGCCACTGCACTCCAGCCTGGGCGACAGAGCGAGACTCCGTCTCAAAAACAAAAAACAAAAAACAAAAAAAAAAACATAAATGCAATAATGGAAAAATTCCCAGCACAGAGCCAAGCCAAGCACAAGGTAGGCACTCAATAGAGTTCATGCCCTCTCTGTCCCTCTGTTGCCATGTGACCTAGGAACCCAGCTCCCTAGTGTGATCCACAAGACCCAATCTAAGCAGAGTAGAAATTGTTGGTTGTCTACCCAGCAGCCACCCTGCTTTCTCAGGTGCCCAAATTTTCATATGGGGGTGACTCTTTTCCAAGATTGCCAGTTGACCCAGAGGAAGGCTGCGTTACTCTCTCCTTGCCACTCCTTGGTTGTGAGGTAGGCTCTGGGTTGTAAGCTAAATGATCCTTTTTTTTCCCCCCCTTTGGCTAGAGTCATTGGTTCATGTGACAGGAACAGCCCAATCAGAGTAAATCTCAGGAGTCTTTCTTGGAATGGTGAAGCAGAGGGCCTGGCTGAATAGGTACAAGGAAGCACATAGCCTCACATGTCACTGACAGCCACACCAGTGCCACAAGGGCAACCAGCCTGGGAATAGCAGCGTGGAGGGTTAGACAAAAGATTAGTTCTCAGTGATTTGTTGGAACAATCATTCCTAAAGCACCATGTGACTGCATTTCCAGTGACAAGAGCACATAAATCTTTTACAATTTAAGACTTCCAATTGAGTTTTCAACAAGTTACTCCATTTAAAAAGAAAAAAAAACCCTAATTATTCAATACATCAAGAAGTTAGAGATATCTTGATTTCTCCATAAGAAAAACTGCAACCCAAAGCTCAAGAGAATCGCAAAATAAAAAACTAACAATTCTTAAAGATATTATCTTTAGACATTTTTATATATTATAGTTAAATGAAGGGTAACAACAACTTATATCTTTCCACATGTTGCTGATTAGGTTTATTAATTGTTTCTGATACATAAAAAAGTCTCATTTAACTATTCTAAAGTTAGAATAAGTTGGCTCTATCAAATAAACCTACAGAGTAGGTTATTTTCCTTATGTATTTCTGTATACATTTTGTAGATCATTCATTCTGGTACATTCACTGGAAAAATCAGGTTATTGAAAATCAGATGTTTGTGGAAGTATCATCATCAATAGCAGTGATGAGTAACTGGTAACACCTGCTTTGAAATTTTTCTAGGTCACAACTATCTTGACCATGTTCTATGATAGAATTTGAGGGGCTTCACTGACTACATATCAATGTACTAGCATAGACTGCAGCAGTTGAGTCTCATACAGAGATAAGATAACCTTCTAATCAGGCAAATGTCCTGAAGTAGGCCTTTCCATCTCTACTAGAGGCTGTCATTGTCATCTGCTTCTTTGATTTCTAAAATATAATTACCCTCAATACAGAACACCAGTATGATCAGGGAAAAACATTAATAATGCATGAGATTCCCCAGTCAGCTTCCATTCTGCTCCTCAGGGAACTGCTATTTACCTCCATAGAAACAAAAGGAAGGGAAAAGGAGAGTCCAAAAAGCCTGTACAGGCAAGAAGAAACCATTTAGAATATTTTTTAGAATATCAAGTAAGTAGAAATAAAAAGATTTTAAAAGATGTGCAAGGAGTATATGGAGAAATTTATAAAACTTTACTGAAAGACATTATAGGAGATTGAATAAATGCAGATATATCCTAAGTCCATGGACAGGAAGACTTAGTACCTTTTTTTTTGTTTTTTGAGACGAGTCTTGCTCCGTCGCCCAGGTTGGAGATCACAATGGTGCGATTTTGGTTCACTGCAACCTCTGCCTGCCAGGTTCAAGGGATTCTCCTGCCTCAGCCTCCTGAGGATCTGAGATTACAGGCATGTGCCACCATGCCTGGCTAATTTTTGTATTTTTAGTAGAGACATGGTTTCACCATGTTGCCCAGGCTGGTCTTGAACTCCTGACCTCAGGTGATCCACCTGCCTCAGCCTCCCAAAATGCAGGGATTACAGGCATGAGCCACCACACCCGGCCTGACTTAGTACCTTAAAGATGCTGTATTAGTCCATTTTCATGCTGCTGATAAAGACATATCCGAGACTGGGAAGAAAAAGACGTTTAATGGGACTTACAGTTCCACAGGGCTGGGGAGGTCTCAGAATCATGGCGGGAGGTAAAAGGCACTTCTTACATGGTGGCAGGAAGAGAAAATGAGGAAGAAGCAAAAGCAAAAGAAGCAAAAGCAGAAACCCCTGATAAACCTACCATATCTCGTGACATTTATTAACTTATTAACTATCATGAGAATAGCACGGGAAAGACCAGCCCCCATCATTCAATTACCTCCCTCTGGGTCCCTCCCACAACACGTGGGAATTCTGGGAGATACAATTCAAGTTAAGATTTGGGTGCGGACACAGCCAAACCATATCAGATGCCAATTCTGCTAAATGTGTCCTATTCCAACCAAAATCCTTCCAAGCTTTTAAAATAATTTAATAAGCTAATTATGAAATATATACGAAAGGGTAAAGGGCCAAGAAGAGCCAAATGACTCCTGAAAATGGGTAAAGTGGAAGAGAAGGACGTGCCCTATCACAGTACCAGCACTCATTATGAAACCTCAGTAATTAAGAAAGGTACTGGCTATGGGAGAAATTGATGTAATATAATATACGTCCCTGTAATGGACACTCCAGAAACAGTCACTAGCATTTATGAAACATTGATATTTGACAAAGTAGTCTAGAACATCAGTGGGGAAAGAAGGGACTATTCAATAAATGGACATGGAAAAAGTGGCATTCTATTTCCTATAATATGAAAAAAAATGAAACCGGATCCCTACCTTACGCCACACACACACACACACACACAGATACACACATACACGGATGAAGTCAAGGTGAATCAAAAACTTAGGTGACAAGAGCAAAACTTTACAAATTTTAGAAGGACAAAGATTTCTTTTTCAAATTTTAACATTTTCATTTGTGTCACGGAAATATCCCATATCTGGGTAAGACCCATGTTCAAACTATAAAAATTCCTTTTTTACAGACTGAGTTCAGTAACATTGCCAAAGGAACCCCCAGGATGCTTAGAGGACCAGTGTCCTACAACATAGTAATGATAAAACTTTTAGCTTCACAAACGAATATATAAGTCAGGTATCTAGGAAAGTTGCACAGTCCTGTAATTTCAGTTCACTTAGGTTGGTTTGTTTGTTTAAATTTGTTCATTGCGTTGCTCCAGATAAAATTTGAAGTGATGAGTTTACTTTCATTTTGAGTGTTTTTAAATGAATTCGAATTCATTGCACTATTGACAAATCCTATAGAATTTGACATATGCAATAACAGCATTGTACTCTATGTTCATTGTGGATGCCACCTCACTTTTATCAGAATAGAATAACCTCTTTAATTACTACCATTTAGCATTAACCAAACACAGCAAACTGATTACTTGGAATCACCAGGTTTTAGTAGAAAAAGGTGGGGCCATATTTAGATTATGTTGAAAGAAAAGGTGCAATTTTGTGAACTGTATTCTACATAATTATTTCTTGGAGTATGTCAGCAGGCAGTGGTAAGTCTAGGTGAGAAGCTGGAAAAACTGGGGGTGGTGATAAAAGAATTACAGGGAAATAATGAGGATAGAGTTGAAAGCTCTCTCATTGCTTTGGGCAAGTCACTTCGCCATTTTTATCTAAATGTAAGATGAACAACTGCTGTCTTGCTAGGATTAAAGAGTACATGTCTGGTGGAGCAAGAAATAATATTAAGAGGATACAGCACCACATAGCTTCCCCTGTGTAGGGAGAGTTGTACAAGGAGTGAGCAGAGTTCCCAGGACAGCCTGTGTCTGTCTGGGAGAAGTCACAGCAAGGTCAGGCTCTCAATTCAGGGAACTGTTCTTACTTGCAAGTTCTACAAATGGGAATTTTAGGTTCCAAAGTTTTATTTACTTAGAGATGAGGTGAAAGGTAGAGGCGGAGGGAAAGATCACAGGGGCAATACCACAAAACTCAAATAAGACCAAATAATCTCTCAACCTCCATTTATTTATTCTCTTATTATTATTTTTAGTTGACACATAAAAATTCTACATATTTATGGAGCACAGTGTGATATTTTGCTACCCATATACAATGTGTTATGATCAAATCAGAGTCATTAACATATCCACCACCTCAAATGTTTATCATTTCTTTGTGTTAGAAACATTCAAAATACTCTATTCTAGCTATTTGAAAATACAGAATAAACAGTTGTTAACTATAGTCTCCCTACAAAGCTACTTAAAAGTAATATTGTGTTTATTAACCAAACTCTCCCTATTCTCCTTTCCCTCCCACTCATCCCAGCCTCTAGTTACCACTATTCTTTTCTCTGCTTCTATGAGATTAACTGATTTAGCTTCCACATATGAGTAGGATAAATATGAGTATTTATCTTTCTGCACCTGGCTTATTTCACTTAATATAATGTCCACCAGGCTTATCTATGTTGCCACAAATGACAGTATTTAATTCTTTTTTATGGCTGAATAATATTCCATTGTGTATCTATACCGCATTTCCTTTATCATTTCATCTGTTGACGAACACTTAGGTTGATTCCATATCTTGGCTAGTGTGAATTGTGCTGCAATAAACATGAGAGTGCAGATAACTCTTCAACACATGATTTTCTTTCCTTTGGATATATAATTAGTAGTGAAACTGATGGATCATATGGTAGTTCTAGTTCTAGTTTTTTGAGAAACCTCCATACTATTCTGTATAATAGCTGTACTAATTTACATTCCTACCAACAGCATATGATTTTCCTTTTCTCCACATTCTTGCCAGCATTTTTTTTTTTTTTTGTCTTTTTGATGGCAGCCAGTCTAATGGGTGGGATGGTATCTTATGCCTTGTTTTTGTTCTTTTAGGGACAGGGTCTTCCTTGTTGGCCAATTGTATGTCTTCTTTGGAGGAATATGTATTCAGATCATTTGCTCATTTTTAAATTGGATTATTTGGGGGTTTTCTTGTTGTTTGTTTGTTTGTTTGTTTGTTTTTGCTGCTGAGTTGTTTGAGTTCCTTGTATATTCTGAAAATTAATCCCTTGTTAGATGAATAATTCACAAATATTTTCTCCCATTCTGTAGGTTGTCTCTTTACACTGTTGGTTACTTCCTTTGCTGTGCAGAAGCTATTTAGTTTAATATAATTCCACTTGTCTATTTTTGTTTTTGTTGCTTGTGTTTTTGAGGTCTTTCCCATAAAATCTTTGTCCAGACCAATTTCCTGAAGCATTTCCCCTGTTTTCTTCTAGTAGTTTCATAGCCTCAGGTCAGGTCTTACATTTGGGTCTTTAGTCCATTTTGAGTTGATTTTCGTACATGATGAGAAATAGGAATATAGTTTCATTTTTCTACACATGGATATCCAGTTTCCCCAGAACTATTTATTGAAGAGACTTCCCTTTCCCCCAGTGAATGTTCCTGGAACCTTTGTCAAAAATCTGTTGGCTGTAAATATGTGAATTTATTTCTAGTCTATTCCATTGATCTATGTGTCTGTTTTTATACCAGTATCATACTATTTTAGTTACTATATCTTTGTAGTATATTTTCAGGTCAGGTAGTGTGATATCTCAAGCTTTGTTCTTTTTGCTCAAGATTGCTTTGGCTATTCTGGGTCTTTTGTGGTTCCATATAAATTTTAGGATCATATTCTCTATTTCTGCAAAGAATGTAATTGGAATTTTGATAGGGATTACATTGAATGTATAGATTGCTTTGGGTAGTATAGTCATTTTAACAGTATTAACTCTTCCCGTTTGTGAACATGAGATGTCTTCCTATTTTTAATGTGTTCTCTTCCATTTCTTTCATCAGAGTTTCATAATTGTAGAGATTTTTTTACCTTCTTAAATTTATTTCTAGGTGTATTATGCCATTTTTGCATTGCTATAAAGAAATACTTGAGGCTAGGTAATTTATAAAGAAAAGAGGTTTAATTGGCTCATGGTGCTGCAGGTTGTACAGAAAGCATGGTGCTGGCATCTGCTTCTGGTGAGGGCCTCAGGGAGCTTACGATCATGGTGGAAGGCCAAGGGGGGGGTGTATTACAAAGCTAGAGAGAGCAAGAGAGAGAGAAAAAGGAGATCCCAGACTCTTTTAAACAACCAGCTCACATGTGAATTGAGTGAGTGAGAACTCTCTTATCACCAAGGAGATGATGCTAAAGCGTTCATGAGGGATCCACTCAATGATCCAGTCACTTCCCACCTGGCCCCACCTCCAACACTGGGAATCACATTTCAACACGAGATTTGGAGAGGACAAACATCCAAACCATACCACTTGGTATTTAATTTTTTGTGGCTATTGTAAATGATTGCTTTCATGATTTCTTTTTCAGCTAGTTTGTTGCTATTGTATAGAAATGGTACTGATTCTCATATGCTGATTTTGTGTCCTGCAGCCTTATTGAATTTATTGATCAGTTCTAAAAGGGTTTTTTCCACTCATTTATTTGTTTCAAGGTGAAGGCTGGGCTAAAGATGACCATTTTTCACCATGGTCTCCTGCATAGGTGGTCTAGTTCTTCACTTTGGAACTCAGGGGTACTTAAAAACGACAGTTGCTGTTCAGAGCCTTTGGACTTGAGCTAAAAGTGAGACTAAAAGTGTCCCATTTCAATAACCTATTTCACATTTTAGAATAAGGTTCTGAAATCATATTTGGGCAATATCAAAGTCTCACTTCAAACCGTCTAGAGTCAGGGAAAACTAGTGTGTGACAGAGAGGAGAGGTTGAGGACCATGAGCTCTTTAGGGAGGGTTCTCTCAGGGTAGCTACGGGGTGGAGGAAAATGCATTGCCTTCAGAGACATAAAGCTCCATTCTTGGGCCAGAGTTTTGAAGAAGGTTCAATTTCTCCAGATATAAGAGGTTTTATTGACTTGGCTCAGTGTGTGAATTCCTTTCTAGTCTCTTGAATCTGTTCTGTTCTGATTCAGAATCAGTTTGGCCAGTGCGCTGATCCAGAAAGCATATTCCCTATAAACTGCCCTGTGAATACTACTCTTTCTTTAAGCTTTACAGATCAGATGCAGATACCAGCCCTTTTTTGCCTTTCTTTTCAAAGAGTCATCAGATTTTAGTCTTTCTTCAAAAAAAAAAAAAACAAAAAAAAAAAAAAAGAGAGATCATATTTCCCAAGTCATTTATACTCATCATGAACTATAGCCATCTGTGTATTAAATGCAAAGGGATGGATGGATATAACCACACAAGGCATCACATGTTCACAAACACACAATGAGGTGAATTAAGTAAATGTCCTGTTAGTTTTCTCTCCCAAAACTGTCTTCTCCCTCAATGCACTATGCACAGAGCCTCTCACGATGACTGATCACAGAACTTCAAAGCTAGACAGGGTCTATAGACTATCTGCTGAGACCTGGCACAAGTGATTTTATCTTTCTGAGTCTCAGGTTCTTCCTCAACAAAATGGGATTCAAATATTCCCACCTAAACAATTATTGTCAAGATTCAGTATATGCTTAATTAAGATCAATCTGCTCATCTGCATTGAAGAAACTGAGATCTCAGCAAGGACAAGAGATGTCAAAGGTTAGTGACTGTGATGGGGCCAAAAAAACCAATGTCTTTTGCATCCTAGTACATGCTCTGTAAGGCAAATGGAACCAGGCTGTCCTTAGACAGTCAGCAAACCTTTAAGACATGTGACTCATGATCCATACTAAGGATGACATCATTTCATTTATGATTATAAGTTTCCAGTCCTCTGAAGAATGGTAGTCCTCTATCTCCAGGCATCAAGCTGAGAGGATTCTCCACAGCTCAGAAGATGAAGGACTGATCAAGATTCAAGAGGATTCCTCTAAGCTTCAAAGAAGCACAATTATAAACCACCACCACCACAAGCTTCTGAAGTTAAATAAATAAACAACTTAAGGTAGATAAATCACAAAAGCTGATCTGAAGTAAAAATTGTGCCTAGGTCTAGGCCTATTTTTCATTAGTGTTAACAGCAATTCCTCTGATAAAACCAAATTCTTGCATTATACCAGTGTTCTAGCCTCCATCTTGATCCTTGCCTCTTAAAAAAAAAATCTGATATCATCTGGGTTGAACCATAGGATACTGCCAATATTAAACTATTATGGGGCTCTAAAAATAGCAATTTCATTTGGTTAAATATATAACATGTTAGTGTTTAAAGTGATGCCTTTGCTTGTTAGATAATCTTTCTTTTTTACATAAAAGTATAACATATATTTACTGGAAATGTGAAAAATTAAGAACAAAATTACATGTAATTTCACTAAATAATACAATTATTATTTTGCATGTTTTTCTCAGCATTTTGCAAGTATATTTAAAATATTTATAATTGTTAATAATATTCAAGCTTTTAATTATGCCTAAAAACTTCACTCCTAACCTGTTTCCTCATCTAGAATGAGAAGAAACTGCACTGCATTACCTCTAAGGTTTCTTTTGCTTTTGTCTTTTTGTCTCTATGGCCAGATTAATTTGCGTAAATTTTATATGATTAAAACACTCATTTCTAATAAAGATATTTTTATCTTTACTCCTATGGCTTATTGTTCATGCAGTACAACTATTTGCTTACAATTTTCAAAGTTCTAGGGAACATTTTGCAGGAAAAAAAGTTTAATGTGAGCTACCACTTTTGGCATCTGATCCAATTTAGAAAATTAAAATATTGATCAACCAAAATTGTTTTCACTCAGAACAAATAGTTGTATTAATTTCTTTGACATAAAATGCATATTTTTAAAAAGATGGATGGCCTACATTACTGAAACAACTGTCCCCAAAATGTTAGAATCTGGGCCTACTTGAGAAGAAACCTGGGCCATTTTCAGTTTGTGTTACTGTTTCAAATTCACAAATTATTCTACACCCATTATCCCATGTGAAGCTTTGAAAGAATTTCACAACATCCGTATCATTTCTCAATTTACAGAAGGAAATTCAGTACTCAAGGAAACAAAATGGACCTGCAGCATTTATAGGGAGCCACCTGTGTGCTAAGGATACAGGGAGTATGTGCGAGAGCTGCCTGTGGCGGGTGAGCCCTGGGGAGGCACCACTAGGTTAAAGAATAATGATTATTTCAACTTGGAAAGGAGTGCAGAGGGAGGACTTCACAAAGTCTTTCCATAGTTTAGTCAGTTTTTCTAAAAGTTTGTGATTGAGAGCTAATGAAAATAATGCAAAGGCCCTGGCTCATTGAAGGAGGCTAGGACCTGGACCTCAGCATTTTTATCAAACTTCCCAGGTGGTTCTGATTCAGAGCAGAGAGAGAGAGAGAGAGAGAGAGAGAGAGAGAGAGAGAGAGAGAGAGAGAGACAGAATAGATATCATACTAGCTCCTTGCTTATGTACTAAGGCAAATAACTAAAGATTATAGCATGAAGCACTTGGATTAGATAAAAAAGCAAAAGCGGAAATGTAGGAAGACGTTCGTACCCATTGAAATGGCTTGCTTGGGAATAGTATAAAGCAGTGTGTATCAGCATTACTTGAAAGGCTACTTAAAACACGGATGCAGACTTTGTAATTTACTAGGTCTGGGGTGAGGCCCTGGGATTTGCATTTGTAACAAGTTTCCAGGTGCTGCTGCTGCTGCTAGTCCAGAAGCTATACCCCGAGACCATTGGTGTAGACAAGCGCATTGGTTCTAAATCCTGGCTGCACACTAGAATCATCATCTGGGATGAGTTTTTAAATTATCATCGATGCTGGGGCCTCACCCACAAGAGATTCTAATATAACAGAATTTCAGTGGAGCCTGGGCATGGGTAGTTGTAAATCCCCCACTCCAGGTGTTTCTAATATGCAGTCGGAGTTGCGAACCACTGGGGTTAAGGCTTCTAGAAAACTGGGGAAGGAGTCCAGGGCAGGAGAGTCACATTCAGTACTGGGTTATCAGGTTTAATCACATTCGTCTGAGTCTCCTTTCCCAGAGGCAGCTGACGCGGTGCACTAAACTACCTTTCTAACATCCTTTCCCCACTCAGAATTGTTACTCTGCCTAGGAGGCTTTTAAAATGCATCTCCATGTTATACACTTAAAACAGCAGTATCTAGAAGACAGTTGATTTTTCCTTTCAGCAATGCTGCCCTCTAGTGTTCTTAATTATTCAAATCATGTAAAAACCCACCTCAGCCATCAGTATGGTTCTTTCCTGTTAGTAAGCTAAACAAATTTTTCTCTGAAATAGAATTAAATTTTAATTCATGGCAACATGAATCTCCAAAACTGCAGTCTCTTGGTTCTCCTGAAATTTCTCCCTAGTTTTGATGTTGCAGCCTCCTTCCAGGACAAGAACTCACAGAGTTCTCTTTTCCCAATTCCACCAAGCTTTTCTCTTCAGAGTCAAAAGCTAAACAGTGAGGAAAAAACTAGCAGGAACAAAAAGACCTGGCCATTGGAGTGCCTTGCACAGGCTCTCCTCACATTTTTCTCATTTCTCCTACACATCTCACGCCTCCTTGTACTCTTGGTTCACAGTTTATTGAGACTAGAATTCATCAAACAGGTGCTCCCATGTCTTCCCATGATGAGTTCTACAAACCTCCCTGGGTCCCATCATCTTGACAGAAGTGTCCTTCCCACCTATGGGGGCTCTGCCCCTCCTCCCTCTCCCTTTATCAAGTCTCCCTCTTCCTTCCCAGCCCCCAGTCTATTTCATCAATAACTCCCTCTTCCTAGGTCACTCCAAATGGCACACACGCTTACTCTTAATGTCCTGTGACTCTGAATGTCCCGTCAGCTCGTGTCCTGTTTCTCTTCCAAACGTATTGAATTCATTGTCTTTAAGGCCTCTCCTTCTTCCACTCATTCTTCCACTGAGTGGCTCCAATGGCTCCAGCCTTGCTTGATCCCATCACATCACTGACACTGAAGCTGCTCTTCTCACGGTCCGCAGTGATCTCCCTACGTGTGTCCAAATCCTGTGGATACTGTTTGGGGCTGTTCTGACATGAATGTCCACGGCATTCCACCCTGTGGGCACAGCTCCCTCTTGAAGTGCCCTCTGCTCTTGGTCTGACACATCCCTGTGTGCCAGCTTCCTTCCTGCCCCTCTGGCTGGCCCTTCCTACCCAGCATCCTGCATGGGTCCTGTCTCTAACCCCTGGGCTGGCCATCAGAACCTCTTCTCTTTTCTCTCTATAGACTTTCCTTACGAGGCTCATCCATTTTCATGAATTTAAATATGATCAATAGACTGGTAACTAATAAATGTATATACCACCTCCGGCCCAGATTGTTCAGTGTCTTATTTATCCAACTATTAAATATCCGCTCAACATCTCCCCTTTTGTATCTCACATGCATCTCCATTTTTCGCATGTCCGAAGAAGAACCCTTGATTTTTCTCCCAAACATGTTCCTCCTTGAGTCTCCTTTATCTCTGTAAACAACCAGATATCTGGGAAACAGCTTTAATTCCTCCCTTTCCCTCACCACACCCCATCTATCTGTAAGTATTGTGGATTCTGCCTTCAACTTATATTTTGAATATATCCACCTCTCTCTCTGTTTGCCACCACCACCCTATTACAAATCACCCTCATCTCCTGCCTAGAATACAGCAATACCTTCCTCAAGCTTTTCCTACTTCCTCCAGTCCTCCCTGTTACTAATGATTCTCCACAGCATAGAGACAGTGTTCTGAAATGCAAACTCTATTCTACCATCCCCTTACCTGATAAAATGTTAATGGCATCATTAAACCTTGAATAACATACAAATGACATGGTTTGCCCTCTACCAACTTTATCTTGCACCCCCGTCCTCCTTCCCTCCCATTGCTGGGACTCACTAAGCTCTGTCCTTCCTCAGGGCCTTGGCACATACTATACCATCTGCCTCGAATGCTCTTCCACTGTTCTTCACATGGATGGCTCCTGTTTGCTTTTTTATGCCTAAACATGATTGCGCTTTAGTGAGACCTTCCTTACTCCACTAAATATGTCTTCTCTTTCATTTCCTGTCCCAGTCCCCTATGTTATTTTCTTTATAACACTTTACATTTTATAATGACTTACTTATTTACCTCTCTGTCTCTCCCACTCAACTTGAAACTCTCTGAGTCCAGGAAGTTTGTGTCTGTTTTACTCACAGATGAACCCAGCAACCAGCACAGTGACTGGCAAATATTAAGCTTGTAATACCTGTGTGTTTTATAATTGAATGAGTGCGCACGAAGAGTCACAACTTCCACTCCATCTTCACTGCTCTTGTCAAGGACTCCCAACTGCCCAAGCCACCTGTCAGCACTCTGTACCTGTCTTACTTGATGGCGGAGACAGAGTTAAGGGAGAGGCCAGGTCCAGTTTATTTTCTGTTAACTTCTTCTATGTTTACCAGCATGTTTGATTCACCACAATATCTCCAGCACCCAGGACAGCAGACACCTAATAGATACTGTTGATTGACTGAACTCCCAGCTCTGAATGACACAGGATGTAAAGGGAAAGGGAGCTGGTGCAGTGATGGAGACATCCAAAGAGAAAATTCATCTGGGGCAGAGATTCATATCATTGTTTTCAACTTTTAGAAATGTTTATCATAGGCACGCATCTCCATTTGTACAGTAAAAGAGAAGAAAAGCGGTTCCTTACACGTTTTTAATCATATGTTTTATAAATGGAGAATGAACTTCATAGTTTTAGTTGCTGGGCAATAATTTGATATTCTAGAGTCTTTCTCCAAGAAAGAAAACGTTTGCTTATAAAGCCAGCTTTTATCTCTGTTGGACACACAATGGTGAATGAAAGCATTCCCATCTTCCAAACAAAGAAATCAAGGGCGATTAAAAATAATTTACACAAGCCAAACAAGCAAAGAAGCTAAGACTCTAACTCTGGCCATTTCATTCAAATCCTGTTCCCTATCGATTTAGACAGTGCCTGCTCATGAGAAATAATAATAATAAAAAAGAATACATCTACTGCAACTCTACTTTGAGACAAGGATTTGGTTCTTTTGAAGGGCATTTAACTGACTGGTATTACTGAGAAATAGAAAAGCCCAAGGCACGTGACTATTTGAAAATGTTGAATGACCTGGCATCCTGAGTGTTTAACTGACCTGCTTTGAGGAAGAAATCCAACCCTGTCTGTAAATTTTAACTAAATTAAACTGAGGGTCTCCACGCTCTCTTGTTCCGCAACACATCTGGCTGGTGCCAAGAGGATTTGCTCAGCTCCATCCTCTGGGGAAGGGATTCATTTTCCTGTTTAGGAAATGTGATGTTCAGCTGCATGAGGCTGATGAGCACACCGGGTGGGACCACAAACAGGCCCCAATGAAATCAATTATGTGGGTGTCTTAGGACAAAATTTGGTTCAAAGTGATCAAGGACAGGGTGTGTCATTGCAAGCTGTGAGCCACTGTGGCTTCAGCTGTTTGTTCAGCATTTAATATGTTTATCTTTCTGCTAAACACATTGTCGCTGAGTCACCTCTCTTAGAGACCCATTCTGTGTGCGGCCATGCTCTGCAAGTCCAATATACAGAGGCAGGCCTTTCACCCTCAGTGACCTCACATTCTGCAAAGTCAAAGCAGATACCTTCTCTTACTTCTCACTTTAGTGAAGAAGGTACCCAGGCTCTTAAAAAGGTGAATCGTGTATTCTTTATTAGGCCAGGAATCATCAAGCAATAAAAGTAAAGGAAGAACTTAAAGTGGTCATTATATTTTCAATACCATTTAGTGTTGTTGCTGCAAATGGAAAATGGAATGTCAGTTTACCTAAAAGTACCATCAGCCTCCAAACCATCAATATTTCGTGTCAGACAATAATGTTGTCACCAATATTAGACTAATTTTATTAATCAAACAAATAACTGCATTAAGCTTCTAGGCTTTGGCTAGAGGGGTAAAAATCACATATCTTTGAAAAGTAGATGAATTCATGAAATGTTGTCTGTTTGACTTTCCATAGAAATTGTCCGAGCCATGACACATGTGATAAACCAAGGCATGGCGATGTACTGGGGCACCTCGAGGTGGAGTGCTATGGAGATAATGGTAATTTAATTTCTATTTTTAAATGGTTATTGAGTACCTTATTATTGCTTTTCAGATGCCATGCATAAATTGCAAGATCTTTTGCAAACTTTTCTCATAATCACTATGGTACTGGAATTCTAGAACCAATTCCATCATTATAGAGATGGATATTGGAGCCGGAGCTCATCCATTCAGAATACAACAGAGAATACAGTGTTCCCTGGTGGCAAGAGGGCAAAGTGAATTTCACAGCTATGGAGATATATTAACAGAGTATTCTAGTTTTCTTATAAAAAACTGTATTAACTACATTGTTTATACCAAGCTAGTTAAAGATACTTTTATATGTTAGTCTAAGTCTTATTTCTTTAGGAACTTAAAAATAGTTAAACTACATTTTCTTTATCATAGTGTATAATTCACACTTTGACTAATTTGCCCTGGACTTAACTCAATCCAAACCCTCCCAAAAAATTAATAAGGGTTTCCTACATTTCATATTGCTCTTAGTGAAATTGGTGGTGACAAATTTGCTTATTATTTGGCATCCTACATGTTTCTTGGTTTGTACTGATTTCACCAAAGTAAACATTTCTCATGCATACAAATTACAGTGAAGCCTCATTTCTCATCAGTATAAATTCAGTTGTAATCTCATTCCTCCCTAGGAAGCCTATTCTGTAGCAAGACAGTTCAATATGATCCCACCAGTCTGTGAACAAGCTGAGTACCATCTTTTCCAGAGAGAGAAAGTGGAGGTCCAGCTGCCAGAGCTCTACCACAAAATAGGTAATCTTCAGAATAAAAGCTACTGGGTATTTTTAACAAGAGAAAGATCACTGATTCGGGGGGGAAGAAGTAAAAACAGTGTTACTGAAATGCTTTCCTAAATGTCCCTAATTAACACAGACAGTGTAAGAACCATGCATTCCAGAGATTGTAGCAGAATCAAAATGTAGCAGAATCTGCACCTAGTCTACAAGGTATCACTGATGAAAGCCAAGCAGAGTTGTAAATTGTGACTAGTGTTTCAGCTGTACTCAGCAGGTGTTCAAAAAAATGCATACTGAATAAAGGGAACAACCAATGAATAAATTCATTTTTCATTGGTGCTTGCTCGAGTAAACAATGACTACCTTTCAAAAATATCGTGGATATATACATCTGTATCTACTACCCTAGCCCTGGCACTGAGTGAGAATTGGGAAATTCAACAACTACTAAGTCGGGCACTATCACTTTGTGTAGGTAGAACTAATGCCTTCAGAGAGAGGGGAGAAATACATATATAACATGTACCCAGGAAATTTAGACATTAGGAAAAGATGAATAAGCCACATTTTCAGCCTTATTTATCAAAAGTTTCCAGAGATAATTTTCTTCCTAAAAATTAGAGGTTCATATGAGCAGGAAAATTCTGGGAAAAGGAGATAAAGATAAAAATTCAACAACAACAATTGTTATTATTGCTCTCACTTATTGAGTGCTTGCTGTGTACCAGGTGTGTGCTCCTGCTGTGTACCAGGCACTATGTTAGGCACTCAATGGACAACAAAAATTCATGGATAAGCCACATTTTTCAGCCACATTTTTCAGGCTTTCCCAAGAACTGACAGTCCATGTTTAATTGGTTGATGAAAGAATGAAACACAATTTGTAAGCTCCTAAATTGTAATGGAAAAAATGCATGCCGATATTAACTCATTTATCTGGACAGCTTTTCCCAATAACCTACCAAATTCTATTTAAACACCACCATCCCTCCCCCCCCCGCAACTTTTGATCCCAATTTGCACAAGCAGCTTTCTCAGTTTTTTCTTCTGTAGGGGTTGGTGCAATGACGTGGTCTCCACTTGCCTGTGGAATCATCTCAGGAAAATACGGAAATGGGGTGCCTGAAAGTTCCAGGGCTTCACTGAAGGTATTTTTCTCAATGTCTAGAAAAAAGCCTCGGGCTAGGAAGGAGGGAAGATCAATAAGAACAGCTCTGCAACAGCCTAGGGCTTCCCAGCTCAGGCAGACTGTGTTGTCCGGGCCAGTGGCCTCTGGCAGGTTCCTCTGAGCCTTCTGGAGGTTTCGGCGCCTGGCCATGTATCAGTCAGCCCTTCGTAATCTGCCTGCGTCGAATGCGTCGAATATTCTCTTCCTCTGGGGACTGGGGAAAAAGTGCCCAATGACCTGATTGGACTTGCAGGGCTCAAATTCCTACATTGTTATTTGCTCATATGTTAAAGAAAACATTCCATCATTTGAAACTGATAAAATGTAACTTACAAAATAAAATGTAAGCCATAGAGGCTTAATCCATATAAGGCCAACAGTTGTAGCTGAGTATGTTTGACACTTTTTAGTGTGTGTTGGGGGCAGTGGGTTAGAAGGGGAGACTTCAGGAGACAGATACATAGCAAAGCTTCTGTCACTTAAAGCAGTTTAAATTCTGCTCTGAAGCAAAAAGATATTCAAGATCATCGACACAAAATTACCTCCATTCAGGACATCTTGATGACTAATTTATTGGAGAGTACTCCAAACATCTCTCCTTATTAATAACAACATGCCTGTTTTTAAAAACTTGAGAGAATGTGTAATAACATTAGAATCACAAATTACTCTGTATTGTCAAGGGAGAGAAAATACAGGCATTTAAAGAAATCAGATAAACCAGAGTCCTTCTAAGAGGAAGTATAAGCCTTACGCAACCTCTTGCCTCCATCAGCGCTAAATTATTGGGAAAACAGCTCAAGTCAAGTCTGAACCACCAATCCTTTAATCACTGTGGCTGTGGCCACCATGAGCTTCCCTAATCAGAATATTTTCAAGGCTCTAGGCCTTTGACTTTCCTTTCTGTGTGTAACAGTTGAGCTTTTGCTTGTTTGTTCTCTAAAATAATACAACATAAATATCTCCTAAAGCACGATGACATGGTCCTATTTCTAGTTTTGTATTATTACAAAAAACAATTATCCCAGAATATTAAATAAGGTCTCTCTTCTAAAAATTAAAGATTGTTCTGAAACAAGTCTAACAAGTCAACAAAGACAGACTAAAAGCATCTTAGGAAAGAAGTGTAAAAAGAGGAAGGCAAGAAGGGAGTGAAGAAGGAAGGAATTGGAAGAAGGGCAGCACTGATAATTACAATTTTACTGAATACCTACTATATGCCAAGCACTGAGCTAAGTGTTTTCATTCAACAACTTTTATTCTCACAAACAGAATGGATACAGGTGACTTTCAGTCAGTTGAGCTAAGCATGGTGTCACATGTTCTTTCAGAGGCTTGCTGACAAATTCCAAGCATTTCTATATAGGCTGAGTGTTTGTTCTCACAATAACCTGCTGAGAGGCAGACCCTTTTCAGATGCAGAAACTAAAACACGAAGACCTTAAATAACAATCCAAGACCATAAACTCATAACAGAAAATGCTGATATTAGAACCCAGGTCTGGCTTTCAGTTAATTATCTCCCTCAAAGACATCTTTATTTGTCTTTAAACCCAGGTTTTTAAAGGAGAAAAAAGTAGCTATGCTGTATTTGGAGTGCATGATTGTCTAACCTTCATCACTGAGAAAAGCTTGCAAACAGCTGAAAAAGCTTTCACAAATTCACTAGTGAAAGGAAAAAGAAAAAAAAAAAAAGAAAGAGTAACAAATGTTTGAAGGTGGCTAAGCCCAAAAGCAGCTTGGGAAATATTTCTATTGCTGACTTTTATAAAGTCAACTCTGTATCTACTGGAACATCCTTAATAATAAACATTAAGAGCTCTCAATAGATGAAAGGTGGCTGATCACAAAGTATGCTTCTTTAGAGCTCTGCAGACTCTCAAGGCTCTACATTATCAGCCTGAGTGCTTTCGGAGTAATGTATGTGCACTTAGGAAAGTCACTTGAGTATAGTTTCCAGAGCAAAAAAATAAAAAATAAAAAGTAAAGGAGGCAAGTATCAGAGCAACCTTAGGAGTGAATGAGGATACCATGAAAGAAAGAAAGAAAGAGAAAGAGAAAAGGAAGGAGGGAGGGAGGGAGGGAGGGAAAGAAGGAAGGAAGGAAGGAAGGAAGGAAGGAAGGAAGGAAGGAAGGAAGGAAGGAAGGAAGGAAAGAAAGAAAGTAAGTTAAATTAAAAGATAGATATCTGGGCAAGTAGATAAATAAATTGGTAACATTCATCTCACCCTAAAAGAGAATAAGTAGTTTGTGTTTCACATTGGCTATTGTTATACTAATAAGATTAAGATGTTAATATTTTGCATCTGTTGTAGTATTGAACTGCAGTTGAAGGATAAATTAAATCAGCATAAAAAATACCTATCTAGAGCTCTTTTAGAAGGTAATACTACTTTTTCTGGATTTTCTGGGCCCCCTCATCTGGCCCCACTACTCTAACAATGATTTCTAAATTTGTGTTATCAGCTGTGACTTCACTGCTGAACTGCACAGCACTCCTTCTTTGTGTCTATTAGACATCTCCAAGTAGAAGTCCCATGGGCATCAGTCATGCCTAATGGAATCTGTCCTCACCCCCAGAACCTGCCATTCCTTCTTGCTTAACAGTGCCTCCACCCATCCATCTGGTTATCTTGGTCAGAAGCCAAGGCATTATCTCAGACTGCCTCCTTTCCTTCCTTATTCCTGTTCAACAAGGCACCAAATCCTCCAGACTCTATCTTGACTCTAAGATCCATCTTGTGCACAGCACTTGTTTAGATCTTCATCATTTCTTGTCAGATTTACTATAGTAGCCTCCCATCTGGCCTCTGATTTCCTTCCCTTTCCTCAACAACCCACCATTGTGACCACTGAATCTTTTAAAAATGTTAATCTGACCATATCGTAACTCTGCTTAAAATCCTCTAATGATTTCCCAATCATTGCTTATAGGACAAAGCCATAACTCCGCAATAAAGCATTCAAGGAAACTCCCTTGGGATCTAAGTTGAGCCTATTTTTTCATTTGTGTCTCCCATATCATACTACTTCATTTTCCATGCAAATGCACTGTACTCTCCTTTGCCTCCCAGAAATGTCCTTCTTTTCATTCTCCTGTGGAACCCCTTCTTATTGTTAAAGGCAAAGCTTGGTTGTCTTCTCTATGAAGACTGTCCTAACTTTCCAAAAATGAGCTATTTGTACCTTCTCTATTATTCCATGAACGCTTCTTACAGAGTCTTCTAATTCTCTGGTTGCAAGTAACAAAACTCAATGAAAACTAATCTGATCAGAGAATGGGGACTCTATTGGTTCACAAAGACATCCTTGGGAAATATGGAGTGGCCTCAGCAATGACTCCATCCATGAACTCGTACATTGTCAGGATTTTCCATCTTCTCTAGTTCTCTCTGCTTGTCAGTGTCATTTTCTTATACTACAAATGGGTCTCCTCCATGACACCAGGAGCAGGAAAACTGGTGGTTGCGGGTTTGCATTTCTAAAGGCATGTAACCTAAGATAAAAGCGATCTTTTCTTTACCAACTTCAGTCCAGAGAAGACTGGCCAAGCTTAGGTCATGTGCCACCCTGTGAGACCAATGACAGTGGCTAAAAGGGTAAGGTACTATGATCAGCTCAGGTTATGCACCACTTCATCATGGCATTTCCCATTAGGAGGCAGTAAAGACATAGCTTGTAAAAGGAAATCATTGACAAGAGTGGAACCCCAACAAAAAAACACTTCCCATGTTACTAAGTAATGATTTGTGAATACATCTAGGACAGAAACTGAAACCTTCTCATCTGACCCATCACAGAGCCTGATGAGTACATAAGAGGTACTTAAGCCTTTGTTAATTTGATGAGCCATAACCAAATCAATAAAGTCTGATCAAGAGACCAGGTGTACAGCTTTTAAATAGAAATAAATAGTGCAATAAAATGTATTGGCAGCTCCTCCCTGTTCTTGGCAAAATGCTTTCTAGAAAAATTTAGGCCAGGTATGGTGGCTCATATCTATAATCCTAGCACTTTGGGAGGTGGAGGTGGGCAGATCACTTGAGCCAAGGAGTTTGAGACCAGCCTGGGCAAAATGGCGAAACCCTATCTCTACAAAAATACAAAAAATTAGCTAGATATCATGCTCACCTGCAGTCCCAAATACTCAGGAGGCTGAGGTGAGAGGATCACCTGAGCCTGGGAGATCAAGGCTGCAGTGAGCTGAGATCATGCCACTTCCCTCCAACCTGAGCAGTATAGTGAGATCCTTTCTAAAAAAAAAAAAAAAAATACAAAAGTATGTACCCCTCTGTCAAAAAAAAATAAGAAGCATGCACACCTTGATGAATCAAAGTTGGGGGAGACAGGTGGTCCAAGTACGTCAAGTGCTCATATAAAGAAACAAAGCATATTGTACATTATGGCAAAATTTCAGAAGGCAAGTTTTCAGCTCTAGCATTTTACCTAGAGATCTCAACCTCAATAGTGACTTTGCTTTTGTTTTGAGTCAAAGCCTTTGATGTTTAAGTAGAAATAGTCAGCGATCTTGGGTGTTAAATTATTCTAGACAGTGTTCAGAACTGAAATGTGACTGATTCTGTCCATGGCTCCAGTTTCAGCCTGAGTTCAATCCAAGATTAACAAAAAACTAATTAGGGATTTGGGGCAAGTCTCACAGACTATTCTCACCCCAATATCAATACCTATGAAACAGGGACTTATAAAATCATCATAGCATTGGGAGAGGGCAAAGAAATAGGCTTTAAGAAAATTTAGAGTTTGTAACATACATAAAACTAATAGCCAACTAATCTGTGGAGAAAAGCTCATTCAGTTGTCCCGTTGACAAATATTTACTGAGTGTACCTAGACTTTGTGCTGGGTGCTGAGGATACAGGGATGAATGGGACAGTCGCAACCTTCAAGGAGTAGCTCCAGGCCTTATGAGAGGGACAGACATATGAAGGGGTGAATCATGAAATAATATGGATTCCACAAGCCCTGTGGAGTCCCACAGGACTGCTGACAGAGTCACATTGCATTGGGGAGGAGGTGTCATGATCAATCTGAAAAATGGGAAGAGATTTATTTTGACCCCACAGAACTCTGGTTTCTCTGACTCCTCCCTGACCACCATATTAGCTGAGCCCCTCCTCCTTGCCAGCTACAAGTGTCAGAACTGGAGATGCTGACGTGAGCAACAAGCCATCCCTGGCTTCTTCCACCTGCTAGGTTTAGAAAAACCAACAAGTAATCAAATCATTGCAGTGCAGTGGGATGATAGAATAGGGTTGGATGAGGAGATTTCACCTTTTGATTCATGGATTACTGCCCAGTCAGCAAGCTGGGTATATTACTGCCACAAGCACACCCACCTCCAACCTTCCTACAAAACACACTTGTTTGCTTCCATATTTAATTAATATTTTAATTAAGCCTCATTCCTATCTCTGCTAACACGTTCTCATTTGTAAAGCAGTTAAAGCTGTTTATTTCCAACACACTTTTGTTTCCTTTGGTATGAGGAAAGCAGTATAAAAACTATGCATCTACTTTTTAAAAACCCTAATCTGCTTGTATTTCCATAGGCTAAAGCAACAATGAGATTTATGGTGTTGAAGATTGAGAGATAGGGACTCAATAAATAATTGCTTGATTTTTACTTTTTAATGTTTTTTACTTTTGGAAGTCTGTCTCTGAAAATGGTGCGTGTGTATGTGTGTTACACACACATACATATATACACACACACATACATAGAACTTGTAACCCAATCCTAAGGAAGAGAATGCACTGCATACAAGATTTCAAAAACAGAAAAGTTACAAAAGATTGATAAACCAACCACTCTTTACATGCATGGTATATACTGAAACTCAGAAATGCTAATAGTAATAAGAAGCAATTGTTCAAAAAGCAGTTGGCTATTAGTTTTTAATCTTTGTTAGTCTGTTTGAATACATTCAGAAATATTGGTCCCCTGAAAGATGTTATGAAACTTTAGTGAGGATTGGTGATGTTTTTCCCATGGAGGACACCAAAAGTAAGTTCAGGGACTCTCTGACGTAGACAGCACTGGCCCAGGAAGTCTGCCCGGTCCCCAGGCAGTGTCCATTGTTCACAATGTCCATCTCATCACCACTGGCACCAACTGTCATCTCTGGAGAGATGCTTCAGGCCATTCTTATTTTTGAAGGAGCTGAGGCTTCCCAGAGCTAAGGCTGGGAAAACTTTAGCCATCTCCCCAAACAGGCTACCAAGTTAGGAGCCAGCCCATAAGCCTTTGAGATTTAGGAGGCAAAACGGGCAGCTTGCCCTTCTCCTTTTCTCATCGGCAAAATAACTCAAAAAATCACAATAAAACATAATATGGTTACCCTTTTCTTTGGAAATATTGTCTTAGAATGATGAAAAAAATGCTCAAAAAACAAAAGCCAGTAGCCTACTGAAATCACGTGGGTGCAGTGTCCATGGCCCACTGCCTGTTGCAGAGCATTCTGCGGCCTCTGGGAAGATAAAGATCTGCGATGGCGATTGTGTCGCAAATACACACAACAAGAGAGAAAGTCCACATTGCCACACAGTGTGATGATTTTCAATTATTTTCCCTAAAACAGAGTAACACTCTTACAAATATTCTTTTCCTCTGAGTGTTGCTGCTTAGTGCTCGCTTTATGTAGAAGAGTCTGTTGTTCCCTTTCTCATAGTAAGAGCAGAGCCTTCTGGAAAGTAGGGCATTGAGAAGTTCTAAAATATTTTTCTCTTTATATTGAAGAAATTAGGTTCATTTTGTAGTCTATAGATCAGGGTCAGTTTCTTCTCATTGGCTTTAAAGAATAGTTTCCTGTTTTGAGTTTCTTTACTTTTTTAAGTTTCAATAGTTACACAATAGGTAATAACATTTGCAAAGTCTTTATCCACTTTAAAATTTTAAAAATCTACTCGGTATCTATCAGTTATGCCATGTCTGCTTCTAGGAAGAAGCTGCAGAAGCTAACAACAAAGCCCTATTATAAAAAGAATAAGAGATTAGCAGTGAACTGAAAGCAAGGGGGAGAAAAATAGTCAAACAAAAATGTAAAGTAATGATTTTCTTTGAGCAGAAAGCTTGGCACCCAGTTTTCTTAATAAAAAGGAGACATAATAGATCTTGGTAAAATGTAAATGCACTTTTTTTTTTTTTTTGCTACATTCTAAAATTGGGCTATCCCAATAAGAAATATGACCTCCTCTATTGGACAGGCTAGGATGTAAGTGCTTATATGTCACGATCAGGGTTATAACAACTTCTGTGCAGGCTGATCAATTTGAATGGTGAATATTAGTCAAAATCAATCTGCTTTGAACCAATAAACAAGGAGCAAGATTGTGAGGAACATTTCTTTGGATGAAATCATCCCTGCCAGTGTGAAACATAAGGGTCAAAAAATTCAGAAAATCATCATAAGGTTCACATATTTTATTGAATTACCATTCTTTGACATCAGATCTTTACCAGACATTAACATTTCAATGTTATGCTTTTCCTCAGTGCTACCAGTGGTTGAAAGAAAGAATTGTAAGTGAAGAAGGGAGAAAACAGCAAAACAAGCTAAAAGACCTTTCCCCAATTGCAGAGCGTCTGGGATGCACACTACCTCAGCTAGCTGTTGGTAAGAAAATTACTAAGCTATGGGGTGGTAGAGGGACTTCTGCTGAGATCATAGTTTTCTATTGCTGACCACACCCTTACCATGATAAAATGTCTTTTGTAGGGACAGATGATCTCTGAAGCATAAACTCCTGCTAGATATAAAGTGAGTTATTTGAAGTTCCCCAGAATTTTCTACACGATAGCAAATTTTTCTTACTTCTTTCCCCTTGCCCTTATAATATAGTTTAAATGAGAACATGTCAGTGATAACACACACTATCACAGATGTCAGGGGTGAACTGTGTAGTGACATCCATTTCTTTTGGCTCAAGTTGCTGTCTCTGTTGAAAACTGAGCCAGGGTTGGTTAGAAGCTGAGATACAGGACTGTTACAGGCCCAAGGCTACTGCCACATGAAAAGCTGATCCTAGAGAAATAGCTTCAACCTGAAACTTCTTGAAGGCCATAAAAATTGTCCTTCTAATGCTGTGGAGTCCATGAAAGGTCATGATTGCTGGTAACAATTGAAAAACCACCTACACTGTTTGAGAGAAAGATAACATGAACCACATTCAATCATGGGTGTTTCAGTCAACGATGGACCACATATATGTAGGCGGACCCATAAGATTATAACGGAGCTGAAAAATTACTATTGCCTAGTGATGTTGTAGCTGTCCTAAGGTCCTAGTGCAATGAATTACTTGTGTGTTTGTGGTCATGCTGGTATAAACAAGCCTACTGCACTGCCAGTAATCTAAAAGTCTAGCACACACAATCATCTACAGTACATAATACTTGATAATGATAATAAATGACCATGTTACTGGTTTATGTATTTACTATACTATACCTTTCATCTTTACTTTAGAGTGTTACTTCTTCTACTTACTAGAAAAAAAAAAGTTAACTGTAAAACAGCCTCATGCAGGCCGTTCTCCTGAAGGGTGTTCCCAAAAGAGGAATTATGATCACAGGAGATGACAGCTCCATGTGTGTCCCTGAAGACTTCCCAGAGGAACAAGATGTGGAGGTGGAACATAGTGATGGTCCTGACCCTGTGTAGGCCAAGGCTAATGAGTGTGTCTGTGTCTTAGTTTGTAACAAATAAAAAAGTTTAAAAAGCTAAAAACATACTTTTTAAAAATGAAAAAAAGCTTATAACGATATAAAGGAAATACTTTTGTACAACTGTACAATGTGTTTGTGTTTTAAGCTATGTTATTACAAATAAGTTGAAAGGTTTTTTTGTTTGTTTTTTGTTTTGAGACGGAGTCTCGCTCTGTCGCCCAGGCTGGAGGGCAGTGGCGTGATCTCGGCTCACTGCAATATCCATCTCCTGGGTTCAAGCGATTCTCCTGCCTCAGCCTCCTGAGTATCTGCGATTACAGGTGCACACCACCACGCCCAGCTAATTTTTGTATTTTTAGTAGTGACAGGGTTTCACCATGTTGGTCAGGCTGGTCTCTAACTCCTGACCTTGTGATCCACCCACCTTGGCCTCCCAAAGTGCTGGGATTACAGGCGTGAGCCACCGTGCCCAGCCAAAAGTTTTTTTAAATTAAAAGTTTATAAAGTAAAAATGTTACAGCTAGCTAATGTTAATTATTGAAGAAAGAAAAATCTTGAAAATAAATTTAGTGTAGCCTAAGTGCACAGTGTTTACAAAGTCTATGGTAGTGTACAAGGATGTCCTAGGCCTTCACATTCACTCACCACTCACTCACTGACTCACCCAAAGCACCTCCCAGTCCTGCAAGCTCCAGTCATGGGAAGTGCCCTACACAGGTATACTATTTTATACCGTATTTTTACTATAACTTTTCTATGTTTAGATACACAACACCATGTGTTACAACAGCCTCTAGTATTCAGTACAGTAACATGCTGTACATATTTGGAGCCTAGGAGCAACAGGCTATACCATATTGCCTAGATATGCAGTAGGCTATACCAACTAGGTTTACATAAGAACCCTGTGATGTTCACACAATGAGGAAAATACCTAACAATGCATTTCTCAGAACATGTCCCTGTCGCTATGGGATGCATAACTGTATCTTATTTTAAATTTTCTAGTGAACACATTAAAACATTAAAATGAAACCAGTGAAATTAATTTTAATAATGGATTTTCTTTAACCCAATATAGCCAAAATATTATCATTTCAACATGTAATAAATATTAAAAATTATTGAGATATTTTACTTTTATTTTCTACAAATCTCTGAAATCCAGCATATATTTTACACCTGGAGCAAGCACATTCCAATTCAAGCTAGACACATGTTGCATGTTGCATGCTCAATAGCCACATGCTGCCAAAGGCTACACACTGGGCAGAAAAGCACTGAGACTTCTGGTTCCCTTACTAGGGGATGTTTGTCAGGTTCTATGGTAAGCACCTCAGGCTCATGCTCACTGTGTTGTCTCCTTCATCATCAAAACAATCTGCTGAGGTCTATATTATTACTAGTCATATTTTACAGATGCTAGTGGAGGATTTTGCTATTACTATCTCCACTTACAAATGAAGAAATGAGATAAAAGAGTTCATGTGGTAGCTATGAGAAAGGAATAAAATGGGTGCTGATTCTAGACAAAAAAAAAAAAAATCCTAAAGATTAAGAAATTGCAGGAATTGGGACATATCAGAAACACTAACCCAATGAGATAAAAAGCTCAAGATAAGCTTTATGCAAATAAAATAATTTAATAGAATATTTGTTGGTAGCTTGACTCTTCAGAGGTTGGAAGGCAGAGAAATGTTAGTTGCAATTAACAGTCATAGAAAGATAGAAATGGAACGTGGTTTTAGAAAGAGGGGGAAATGCCATGTACCTAAGTATATGTATGACTGTTGCTTTAATCCTTTCTTCAAAAAAATAAAATAAAGCAATGTATTTAATGTTTTTACTTAGCAACCCTACAGCTTTAACAAGCACAGTAAAACATATTAGCTATTTGACCATAGGCAAGTTGCTTAACCTGATAACAATTTTCTTATCTGTGAAATGGGTATAATAATACATATCTTACAAACTAGTTGAGTAAAGGGAAATTATATATATAAAGCAAAAAGTAGGTGCTCAGTGAGTGCTAATAAAGATGATAATGTTCTTGCAAAGAGTAGACATGCAAAACTTGAAATTCTGTCTGCTCTTAGCCATGGCATGCAATCAGAGTAACATGCAGAGAAACATATTCTGCACAATCATAAATATGGTTTTTAGACAGCAACATGAAGTATTAAACTTAGCCCTGAAAGACAGGGAAGAACATTGTCTTTCTAGAGAGGAAATCTTTACAAGATTTAGACTCTCACTGGATATTAGATATACATGAAGTACCTTCTTTACGGGGTCTGAGTTTAAATTAATACATGCTTTTTTCCCCTTTTCCTCCCTCTATCCCCTCAGATGTCTTTCTCACCTGTCACTTCTTTCTTTGTAAATAAATAATTTTGTTTATAGCCACAAAACTCTCAAAATCAAAAGGGAAATTATTTCCAGGTGTGTTATCTTTGGTCTGCTAGTGTGGGAGAGGGGAGATCCTCCAGCAGGAAGCGAACTACTTGAACCCAACTGTGTGCCTGCTCCCCAAGTCACACAGGTATAGTGGAGCCAGCATTCACACTTTGTTCTTAGTGAACAGGCACTCTGGACATACTTGCTGGTGACACTTGGTTAGAGGTGCTAATTATCCAGAATCAGCTGCAGTTGCTACCATGGAGTTGACCAGCTCTGCCCAGTGGGTTCTCCTGTGCCCCAGAGGCCCATTAGGGGAATCAGCTGTTGATGACCTCGCGTAGTCAGGTAGTTTATGGGCAATAATTTGCCTAGAATTGGCTTTGTCCTCAGAACTACTTTTAAGGCCAAAAATAGTTCTCAGTGCAAAGCAGGAAACAATGCAGTCAAGAAAAGGAGAGAAAGATTGGATTGGTACTTTTATAGAGCACTATTTTGTATTTTGCCCATGTGGAAATTCAGTGATTACCATAAAAGGCCTGGACATGGTAACAGCTTAAGAGTATCAGTTGACAATACGGCTGTCCAAATGGGGGCAGAAGATGTGCTTGGGGATATCCATCAATCATCCATGCCTATGTTTATTCAACAAACATTTAATAAGTTCCTACTTTGTGCAAGACACTGGGCTGGTGGCTGAGCACCCAAATGCAAATAAGACACATCTCACAGCCTGGTAGGCAAGTCAAGCAAATAAACAGATAATTTTAATACAGGTCATAATACTGAGAAGGGAACAGAGGATTAGGGAATTAGGAGCTTGGAATTCAGGGAAGTACTTTAGGAGCAGGCAATTCCTTTGGGAAGTCTCAAATGATAAGCAGATATTAGTGAGGTGAAAAGAAAGGGGGAGGCAAAAGGACATTCCAGGCAAAGGGAACAGCTTGAGCAATATGCCCCAGAAGGAAGGGAGGAAGAGGAGAAAAGCAGCAAGATGCTTGGGGATGGAGAGGATTTAAAGACAAGTGAGTGCTCCTGAAGCACAAAGTTCAAGGTAGGGAGCCATGAAGCTGCAGAGGTAGGCTAGAAAATAAGGTTTTCCAAGGTAAGAATTAAGAACCTCAGGCCCAACTAGGGAAGTGATATGATCAGATTTGTGTTTTTAGAGACCGCTGCTGGCTGGATGAGAGCTGTATGGGGGAAATATAAGGGGATAATTCAAGCAAGAGGTAGGAAAACCAGTTTTCCAGGAGAGAGATGAGGGCTTGAGTGAGGGCAGCAGTGACTGAGGTGGTGAAGACAGCTGAACCAAAGCAGTCATTGTCAAACTGAGCCCTGTATCCACACAATGGAATACTCTTTAGCAACAATAAGAAATGGTGTACGGATACATGCTGCAACATGGAAAAACCTAGAAAATATACGCTTAAGTGAAAACCAGACCCAAAAGACCACTTATTGTTTGATTCCATTTAGGTGAAATGTCCAGAAAAGACAAATCTGGAGACAAAAAGTGGGTCAGTGGTTGCCTGGTACTTGAGGTAGGGATCTTATTAGGGTGATGGAAATGTTATAAAACTGGATTGAAAATAGTGAAGGTTGCATATTAAAAATGGTGGTTTGTAAATTTATAAAAAAAATTTAATGTACAACTAAAATGGGTAAAATTTTTGATGGGTAAATTTTACCTCAATAAAGTTGGTTTAGAAAACAAAACACAAAAGAGCATGGTCCCAGATCAGCAGCATCAGCATAAGCATTACCTAGGAGTGTGTTAAAAATGAACAGACCGTACCCCAGAACTTCTGAGTCGGAAACTCAGGGGGTGAGCCACAACAGTGGGTGTTTCACAGGCCCTTGGGATGATTCTGACGCATACCAAAGTTTGAAAAGCACTTGATTAGAGGATTATTTAGGAGGAATAATTAATTGGACTTAGCAGTTAAAAGGGAAAAGGGGGTCGGAAAAGGACAGTTCTTAAAGATTACTCCCAGGTTTCCCGATTGGGGAGCCACATTGCTGGTGATGCCCCCAAATGTGATTGGGAATGCAAGAGAGCCAGGCATCATAGCCGGAAGTTTGCGGTGCCTGTGGGGCATCTCGCGGGAAGGCCCAGCAGACACCGCATCTAGTCCAGCAACACTGAGTTCCAGGCAGCTAAGGACTGAGAAGTCCACCGTAACCACCAGGAGGCTCCTGGGGACCTTAGCTTTGGGACACAGCAACAAGGTGACTGGGATGTGAAGAAGGTCAGTAAGGGAATCCGAACTGACCTTTTAGAAGTTTAAGAGGGGAAGAAGGTTGGGGAAGTATCTAAGCAGGTAAAAAGGGTCAGAGGAAGCTTATTTTAGAATGGGAGAAATTTTAGCATGTTTTGTTGACAGAAAGACACCGTAAGAAATTTTGAAATGGGGTGGTGGGGGCAGTGGAATCACGTATGAATCAAGTCCAAGAAAAGGCAAAAAGGAGATGGCTCCAAGGCAGAGTTTGGTCTTTGACAGAAACCGCACACATCCTCTTCTGAAACTGGAGGATATGGATGTGGATTCTTATGCAGTAGGAGAGTGGGGAATTAAGGAATATTCCAATGGAGGGACTTGATTTTCTATAGACATTAGGACAAGGTCATCTAGTAAGAGTCAGGGGACAGAGGTTGATGGAATGGTTTAAGAGTACAGGTTTAAGGTCATTTTTGGGAAAAGAAAGATGACCAAGGGCAAGAATGAGGCTGACCAGGCTGGCTGAAGCCAGCTGGGAGGGAAGACGTGAATGCACAGGGGCACCAGACCATGAACTGTGAGATTCTCTCCAGCACGCTCAGCTGCCCTGAAGTAGAAGCCAAAAACACAGATGCAGTACTGATGGGGATCTGCTAAGGAAGCAGAGGAAGTGAAGGGTGTGAGGGTTCATAAGCGAGTAATTTAGATCATCAAGACAGAATGAATCTTGGGTTAGGAAGAAAGGGAGGTCCAGAGAGGGCTGCCAGGTAGGTGGGAACCAAGGAACCAGAAACCTAGAGTCTACAAGGGCTACAAGCAACAGATGTGGAAAAGTGAGAACATGAATACGATGGAAAGACAGGAGGTTGTGGGTCAAGGTAGAAACAGGAATCGAGCCATCTGCTGGTGAGCAATGTTAGGTGTTTCCAGAACAATGTGTTTCTAGGGTGGGTAGCTGGATTGAATGCCCCGGTTGTGGTGACGAGGCCTTATGTGGAAAGCAAAAAGGCCTTAAGCCCTGAGCCAACCCAAATGCATTGAGTGTTAACTAAGGGACATATAGTAGGCTAGGAATTGGAAAACCAACAGAGAAGCAAGAAAGACAGCAGTGCATCTGTGTTTTCTGCTTCTACTTGAGGGCAACTGAGCGTGCCGGAGAGAATCTTACAATCCATGATCCGACGCCTCTGTGCATTCGCATCTCCCCTCCCAGGTGGGCTTTGACAGATTCTGTCAAATCTTCTACACAACAGGGGGTGCTGCTCAGGTTTTTAATCTAGGAAGCACTGTACATCCTCCACAAAAGGAGTTAATAAATTTTGGCTGCAACAAACAGCTGTAGCAGGTGTTTATAAGCTAATCAGTGATTGGAAGTGCTTTGATAACCTGACCCAGTGTCCTCTCCTCCCAGCGTGGTGCCTGAGAAATGAAGGTGTGAGTTCTGTGCTCCTGGGATCATCCACCCCTGAACAACTCATTGAAAACCTTGGTGCCATTCAGGCAAGTATTGCAGCCCCTTCCAACAAACACCAGGGAATTTAAAGGTGCCTTTGAGGCTATTTCCAGGCAGTGTCTGTCTCTGCCCCGCTCCATCCTTCTGGGTGGGGCAAGAGTAGGGGGAACAAAGGCAAAGAACACTTTCCCAGAACATGTATCCAGGGTTGTCCTCTGCCTATGAACAGGCAGTATTCCCAAAGCTCATTTCTTGGGATGGTTTGTTTCTGTGGAAGAGTGCATTCCAGTGTTAACCCAGCAACTGACTTCCCAGGCCTCGCCATAAAAGCCTGGCTGATAACTTGCTTGGAAATTTAAGTCATAGGACAATATACATACATCATTTACTCATTTGTTCTTTCCACAAATATTGCCCACCTGCTGTGTGCTGAGCCTCTTCTGTTCGCTGAGCATCTTGTATTCCCCCTCCCATGATAACTTTTATGATAATGTAGTATAACTGCCTGTCTCTCCTGCTAGACTGCAAGCCCTCTGAGGTCAGAGACCTGCGTCTTTGCTTTTCCACTGGTTTTCCAGTTCCTAGGGTACTTACCACATGTTCCTTAGTTAATACTCAAGACCTATTGAATAATATTTGCCATGTTTTAAGAGAAATGGGCTCAAAATTCTATTTTGGACTTCCAGGATCACATCTCCCTAGAAGCAAATTTAGGAGGCCCATCCCCATTCCCTATGCCATGAGGATGGCCGCTGGTTCAGGGCACTAGATGGGGCCTGCAGCTATATTCTGGGGAGCTTGTAGTGGCAGTGGGTGGGTTGAAAGGATGTTCCTGGGAACTCTAAGGAGAGGGGTGGAGTTTAGTATCTATTGTGACCACCTCCTTTCCCCAAAGGCCACAGCTAATCCTGAGTCTGTCCTACTCTCAACCCTGCTAAAAGCCCTAGGAATGATCCTGCCCGCAATTCTTGCCACTACCTGCTAAAACAAGAAAGGTTGTCTATTTTTCTCCTGCTCATGGGAGGAAAAGAACTATCTCACAGCTTCTTCCCTATCTACCTGTCCTTGCAACAAGCACATAGCCCTGTTACCATTCCCAAAAGGAAACAGGTGGAGGTAGGGACAAATATGATTTAAAATCCTTTTTAAAAATAGCCCAGAACACACTGTGGAATAAATGGCATAGATCCGCTGCCCACTCCCCCAACCTTTCTTAGGGCTGTGCAGCTGTCTAATCACCTCTGCCTCTCTGCTTCTAACAACTCCCATATCCAGCCCTGTAACTCCTACTGGATTCTGTGAGGTTCCCTGTGCCTACATGAGGAATTATCCCTCTTATGAATGCCACCTCTCATTTTCATTTATGCTCTGGGAAAAGATAAGGGTACACAGTGATGAGGGGACAGAACAGTTTGTACAAAAAAGAACTGAAATTCAATCCAATGATTTCAGTTTCACTAATATTTATGGAGCACTTAATTCTATGTCTGGCATCATCTTAGGCAGTGGGAGGACTGAGATGGGCAACAGGACCCGGCCTTCAAAGAGCTCATGTGCTGGCTGAGAAACAGTGAATTAAAAAATCTATCCCTTAATTCATTCAACAGATCTTTGAGAGCCTACTGTATACCAGGTACCCACAGGAAAGAAGAATAACACCGTCTAACCTTCAAGGGGTTTTTTACATGCCAGTAGGAGAGACAGATAAATATACAAAATGATTTCAGGTTGTGAAAAGGGCCATTAAGTAAATAAATGTTTATTTTACTGAGACTGAGAAATGGGTGAGCCTATTTTAAATGTCTTTGCAAAAAGCCCCTCTGGAATATGTTTATTCCAAGGACTTCGCATGCCTTCATTTTTTACATTCTTTGACAACGATTTACATGCCTTCACACAGCATGTGAAGAGTCCAGGAAAGTGCATTTCAGGGACAGGGAAGAGCAGTGGAAAGGCCCTGAGATGGGAAGGACCATGACTTTTCCCAGGAACTGTCAGCTAAGGCCAATGTGGTCAACATGTAGTTGAGCACAGGCACAGCAGCTGCAGTGATGAGGAGAGACAGGCAGGGCCAGGTCTCGCAGGACACCATGGGTTACAGTTCATGCTACATGTGACAAGTCCTTGTGGAGGGTTTTAAGAGGAGGGACATGCTCCTGTTTGAATGTCTGAAGGTCACTCTGGCTGCTGTGCGGAAAGTAGAATGAAGAGCAAGGGCAGTCATCCAGGCAAGAGGCGATGGTGGCTTGAATGAGGGTAGTGGCCATGGAGGGGGAGAGAAGTGCATGGATTCTGCAGGTTTGAGAAAGACAGACACCATGGCTTGGCAGAAGAGAGAGGAATTGAGGATTCTTATCATGCTATTACTGGGAGATCACTGCCATTCCTGGGGGCAGTCACAGTGCCTGGGGATGGCATATGAGGCAAGTCTCAGGCTGAGTTTTAAAAGCTGTGGAAGTAGACAAGGCAGCTGACGGGGAAGGAGACACTTTCAGAGGAAAAGTCTTGAGTAATTTTTCTTCCCAAAACATTTCCTCCCTAGCAAGGCTTTTGCTTGCAGCAGGATGAGGCTTTGCCTATCCTAAAGGGGACATTATCCATGCAGCAAGGCTGGTACCATTGCGGGCTTACCAATCCTCCCCTGTTCTACTCCACCTCCCACTACCCAGCACTGAAGTCCACCCAAGACAAGCTGTGATTGGGCCCACAACATGGTGAAGAGCAGACTGGGTGACTAGGGGTACCCAGCAGTGGTGGGACTGGTTGCAGAAGGATGGAAAATATGGAGCACCAGTAGTTGTAAGAAAATATTTCTAGTAGGCTGGGAAGGCAGCTGCTTCAAGGGATGCCATGTGCCTAGGATGTGCAGAAATGAAGGGGCGTATATAAATCAGAGCCCGATAGGTGGGAGAGACAACAGGTGAAAGCACAGTTACAGGCAGCCAGCCTTCACCCACACAGGTTCCATCCTCCCCACTCCCGCCTAAAAGGTGGGAGAACCGCCTCTCCTCGTCCTCCCCACATGCCTTAAAACCCTTCTGAGGTTCCCCACCCACTCAGAGAAGGCCAGGCTCCGCAGCAGTCGGGCCTCATCACTCCCCACCACACCTCCCCGGAATCTGAATCCTCAGCCATCCTGAACCACTCAGAGCCTCGGCGATAGCAGTGGCCCCCTGCCTACAAACTGACCACTACCCCAGCCTAGCAAAATCCTCCTCCACTCCCAAGTTCCAGATCAACAGGAACCGAATCCTGGGAGGCCTTTCACTAATGTCCAGCCAGCCCCAGCAACGTTAGCCAGACCTTCCCTCACCCACCACCTATCCCAGGCATTGTAACATCAAGTTTGCAAAACTAGTAGCCTGTGGGGTGTTTGTAAAATCTGTAGTAGTTTACAATGTTTTAAAGTGGGGCTTCTCTTGAAAATTCTGGTCTTGCGATACTACATCTTGTTTTATTCGAGTACTTTTATGGTTTCGTTTTTCTAATGTCTAAATCTCTTTCCTATCAAAAATTTGTTTTGGTGTAATGAATGAAGGATTTTTCTCCTCACATGGCTAACCCACTGTATTTTAGACAAAAAAAAAAAAAAAAAAAAAAAAAAAAAAAATCCAACACATCCAGTTTCTAGGTTTTTGGTCTCATTATTACAATCTCATTTTAAATAACACATTAGCTGTTTGGACACTGAAATTCCAGAGCTAGTGGGAAATCAAATTCTTTCTTCAGCTTCACAGTAAAACATTAACCAGAATGCAGTTTCCCAGGCTGGCAGCTCTACTATTTTGCCAAACCCTAAGGCTTCTGAGGATAGCACTTGAGTGGAGACAAGGTCACCTTGGCCAGCAGGATTGCAGCAAAGGGAGAATGAGGTTGAAACCTCAGAACTGGTCGTCAGAATTGTATTTCACCACGGTCTCCACACAGGGTCAGACTTTTCCAGTGAGAAAGTCTGCCTTTGTCCCTTGTCTTATGGTGTAATGTGTACCCTTGGCCCACATCTCACAATAAATGCTAGCCTTGAATGAGCTCATCCTTTCCCCAGGCTTCAATCAGCATGTCAGTGCAAATGATTCACAAACCCTCAACTCCAGCCCTCCGGCAACTATGAAGCTCCACAGCTGCATGTGCAGCTGCTCAGTCACTCCTAGGTGGATATTCCACAGGCACCTTACACTCAACACATCCTACTCCCTCCCAACTTCTCATTCCCCAAACTACTTCCCTTTGGTTTCTAATCTCAATAATCAACACCAATATTCTTCTAGTTACTCAGTCTTGAAACCACCATCATCACCCAAAATGTCTGTCAGGTCTACTTTTCTTTTCTGCTCCACTGCCCTAGTTAAGGCCCTATTGCCCGGCTTGGATTGTAACACATATCTAACATCTGTGTCCCCTTTTAACCTCCTCCAACTCCCCCTTCAAACCACCTCCAGGTGTCTGATGGGGTTACTCCTAGATCAGAAGTCCTGACAGGTTCCCCACTGCCTAAAGTGGGGATTCCATAAAATGGCATTTAAGGCCTTCCACACTCTTATCCGGTTCTTACCATCCATATCCTGTTTTACCATCCCCACAACTAATCACTGTACATTATCACTCCAGTTCATTTTTCCATGCTATTCCATCTACCTGGGATGCCTGTTAAACCCCAGCCATCTTTCACCAGGGTTCAGACCACCAGTCAGAATAAATCTCTTCTTAGTCTCTAGACCTGTGCTATGCACTACCATAGTTCTAGCCACATGTGGCTACTGTGTGCGTGAAAGATGGCGAGTCCAAACAGAGATGTGCTTTAAGTGTAACATGTTCACAAGATGTGACTTAGTACCAAAAACAACTGTCAAGTATCTTTTCTATATTGATTACATGTTGGAATAATGTTTTGGACATAATGGAGTAAAAATGTGTATTTATTTCACTGTTCTTTTTAAGGTATCCAATAGAAAATTAAAAATTACAAATGTGGCTTGCATTATATTTACACTGGATAGAGCTGCTCTATATTTCTATGAGCCTTCACTTATGCCTTTATGCCTTCATTTATGCAATCAACAAGGCCCCTGACCTCAAGGAGGTTACAATGTGATGGGGGGGGTGGTTATATTTCAGCTGTGGTTTGTGAAGATACACGATGCTAGATTAATTTGCTAAATATAGAGCACAAAAAAACGAATGATCAACACTGCTAACAATATCCTATGTACTTCTCCTCCTGCTCTCAGGTCCTCCCAAAGATGACATCACATGTGGTAAATGAGATTGATAACATATTGCGCAACAAGCCCTACAGCAAGAAGGACTATAGATCATAAGGCAATGCATGAACCACAGAAGCTGCATGGTTAAAATAGCGGCCTGTGCCCAGTACAGAAAGGTGTTACTAACCAGTCTTTTCAATCACTTAGCAGCTTGCTGCTCAACCTCTAGTGTCCCTCCCTGGATTCTCTGAGGTGTCTGCTGTCGCTACCACTGTGCACATCTGAAAACTCACAACCAAGAAAATCCATTCTATTTTCTTATCTTGGACTGGAGTCACCTATTCTTGCATTGCTGTATACACCTCATGCTTATGCAATGGGAAGAATATGGGGGCCGGGGGGTGATGTATTACCTTCAGGCATTTGGTAACTCAAAGAAGGCTGTACAGATATATTTTTTCAAAAGAACAAAATCCACAGATGTAATGTGAGTTGCATAAGAAACAGAGTAGACAGACTAAATTCAGTGAAGGAAAGGAATTCAGAGATTTTTCTTAGGAAATAGATTCTTGTTAAGTAAATAGTTATTAAAAATATATCTCACTGCAAAAAAAAAAAAATAAAAAAAAAAATAAACAGTATCTTCACTCAAAAGTCTTGCTTGGAAGAATAAGCAGAAAGAATTTTATATATTTTTTTTCTATTTTCACATTCATATTAACACGTTTTGTTCCATTTGTTGTTCAACAAAACTACAATTTCTGGGTATTTTGGCTTTATTACCTTTCAAATATTTACTGTTGCTTGGCCCCAAGAATGGCCTTGTACAACTTATCCAGAATGTCTATTAGGATTCTAATGTTATATCCACTTACAAGTAGTGACAGTAAAAGGATGAATACCCCAATCTTTAGTGACATTGCAGCTGATTTATAAAAGAGAGGGCTACACTGCTACGGAAACTTAGCTTTGAAGAAAATGCAATGTATCTGCAATTAGGTGTTCATTTGTTACTACATTTTATTAAAACCTGCTTTATACTGTCAACTGCTTGGAGGCACAATTTCTGCAAGTTTAAATATTTGAGCTTTAAAAATAAACATAATACATGCTCAGTTTTTTAAGTAAACCTGTAAAATACCCAGAAAGGCAAATGTTGATTGTTTAATTAGCACTGGGATTTTCAACATAATGTTTGGTATTTTTGAAGCGTTGTTAACATGAAAGTCAACCACTGGCTTTGTGAAAAAATGCTATGTCACTATTCAGAATATGCTGGGTAAATTAACTTGCTTAGTGAAAAGCAAAATGTTAAAGAACTTCTGGTTATATAATATTATATGCACTAAACTATATGCATGAAAGTTCTTTGCATGGATTAATGGGGCTTACCCTTGTTGCGCTCGAAATCTGAGGTATATCTAGCCCTGCCACTATTGGCTACTTACCCTCATTAATATCCCACTTGAGAAAAATTGTGAGAATATACTGTGTCAATATCTGTAAAAAGAGAGAAAATATGTTTTTTGTTTTTGAAGGGGGTGGTGTGGAGGTGGCCCTTTAACTTTATTTGGATATCTGAGGATGTACAAAATTCTAATTTAATTTTCTGGTCAGCAACTTCCCCATACAGAAATCACTTTGAGGTTTACAGAGGAATTGTAGTATCATTTTAAAATGTTATTTTCTGTCATTATTTCTAAATGTGTATTTCATGGTTAAATTCTAAATCTGAAAATGCTAGTGGGAGATATCAAGAAATTTTCTTTTTGATTACTAGTACCTATATTCTAACAAAGTTTGAATTTTTTGCCCGAATATCAGAATGATGGAAATTGATCATTTTTTCAGTTGTTCATTGTGTATTCAATCCAGTGAACTGCTGTACGTATAGAGGAGCTGAGGTGCCGTCTAATGGGAAATGTGATTTATTTGCTTAGAGTAATAAAAGCATTTTGTGCATTAAATCTCACAATAGATTTTATCTGATCTTTCATTTTAGGGCTCCATATATGGAAAATATACACATATAAAATATATGTGGCCATAAAATAGGCAATAATCATCTAAATAAAAATTATATTGGCAGCTAAGCTGCAATGAATACTCAACAGAAATAGCAGTGATCAAAAGTCTGAGATTTAAATTGCAATCCAAACATTTTCTATCAATGGAGATTAACCACTGAAGATATCATTTCTCACTGAGTTTTAGAACACTCTGCACTAAGGTTAAGGCTTCATGAATTCACTTTTAAAAACTTGCAAATCAAAACCAAATATAAATATTATGGCTTAGCTGTGGAAACAGCCAGTTTTTTATATGCGAATCTGTCATGGTAAATATACTAGATAATGTATTTCAGTTACGTCCTTAGGAAAATTTCCACGCACTCTAATTTTCTTTTCTCTTCCGAAAAGAATTCCCTGGCAGAGAATATATCATTCCAAAAGGTAACTTGGGTAGCAGCCATCCCTATATGGAAATCTCAGGCAAACTAGAAACCCTGTGTCTGGCTTCCCACTTTAAGAACTGTCACTTCATCTTCATGAAGAAACTGCCCAAGTCATTAGGCAGATGTCAGAGCCTGAAGGAACCTTAGCAATCTGCAAAGCCATCCCTCTCACAAATGAGCAAAGCAGGCCTGGATAGATGAAAAAAACTTGCCCAAACTCACACACTGCTAGCTGATGGCAGAACCAGGCCTGGAACCCAAGTATTTTGTGTTCTATGTCAGGGCTCCTTTAGGTAGATTTTTTTTTTTCTTTTAAAAGGCTTTAAAGTTTTATGCAGAAATTGTGAGAATGTTGAAGTTAAAAAACTTAAGTATTAATCCAAACTCAGAAATCAAACAGGGAAAAGTCAGCGAAGAGATATACTGAAAATTCATAAAGGCCAAAGAGAAGTTAGTCTCTCTCTTCCTGAAAATTTAAACCAAGACCCTCCTAGTCTTCTATTAATTCCTCTGCTTGGGAGTCCCAAGGAAGGGAAAGAGAATCCCTTAGAGCTCTAATAGATACATCTATAAATTGGTTTTCTCCATAAATGACACATACATGTATCCTTCCATTCTGTCTCCAGAAGCAGCAGTGACTGGCATGCACACTGAAAACAAAGAAAGAGGGCAGGCAGAAAGGCACAGCAGGTACATACTGGCAGAGGCCTGATGTCTGCCCTTTATTGTAACCGCTCAATGCCTTTCATTGCCTCACATATATCTGATCGGTAACTACAAAGATGTGCATTTATGTGTGAGATATTAAAATGATGGTTACATGTATACCTATGTAACAAACCTGCATGATCAGTACATGTATCCCAGAACTTAAAGTAAAATTAAAAATAAAGCAATTTGAAAAGAAAAATGATAGTTAATGTAATATAATAAAGATTATGTACTTCATCATAGGATTCTTATAAAGAAGTGTAGGGAAAAGACAAATTTCAAAAAGCAAAGTTTAATCATACTTATTTAGCAAGACTTTTCACAAGAATTGAGTATAAATTCAATCTCTGTATTTCAGTGAACTTCAAACCTTGTTTCAAATTATCCTTTCCAAGCTTCAATAATATGCCAAATAGGACCACCAGTAAACTTTTATTGGTTAAGAATATCAATCCAAGATTTTTAGTAAGTTAAAATGGAGGAACTAAAAATAGGTAAATGAAAATGTTGTAACATTTTAGTGCTATTTATGAGTATGAGCAAAGGAATTTAATCAGTTTGAATCCCAGTTACAGATGAATCTTTTATTTCACGGGTGCTGGGTATGTGGTCTTTTTACGACAAAAATTCTACAGTATGGTTTCACTATCTAAGTCTGACTGAGTGGGTCGCATCTCTGTGTGCCACACAGAACTTTTAGACGATGAGAGCAGTGGGGAAAAGGTTCTGCAATTCCTGACAATGAAGTACTCACACAGTAAATCCTTAACAAAAACTACTGAACTGTGAGTATATGCCTCATAATCTTATGCACAGAAATGTATCTATTAGTACAGAAAGTTGGAAAACATCAAGATGAAAAAGAGTGCTGTAGGAAAAATTCACAACAGGAAACAAATTTTGCTCACTTATTTTCCTACAAATCTTCAGTTTATTAATTCAAGAGAAACTATATTAGGAATATTAGGCTGATACCTCTATTTCACCACCTCATCTAAGCTACACTGTATTATACCAAGAATGGTGGTGATTTTTTCCCCATCTATACAGGCACTGCCATCTAGTGGCAAGTTTTCACCAGCAATTTTAAAAGATAGTGGCCCAACTCTGGTAACAAATAGTAGACACTGATGGTTTGTCAAATAAGGAAATGCATTTATTTGATACACAAATTCCATGCCACCAGTCAAACTATGGTCTGGCTCTTTTTTTTAAATCAACAGTAAAGAAAAGTTTTTGGGTTTTTTTTGCTTCTTTTTTGAGATGGAGTCTCACCCTTGTCACCCAGGCTGGAGTGCAGTGGCAGGGTCTCGACTCTCTGCAACCTCCACCTCCCAGGTTAAAGCTTCTCTTGCCTCAGCCTTCTGAGTAGCTGAGATTACAGGCGCCCGCCACCACATCTGGTGTGTACAAAAATTAGTGTACAAAAAATACACTGATTTTTGTATTTTTCGTACAGACAGGGTTTCACCATGTTGGCCAGGAGTTCAAGAAAAGTTTTTTAAAAATAATAAACCTCCTAAGTGTTACCCTAACTGTACCTTGCAGTGAATGTGACTTCTCTAGTCACTTCACATTATCCAGTGATGGCAGCTAGATAATAATCCACCAAGGAAAAGTAAAGAATTGCAGACTTCTGGAAGCAATGATGAAATATAATTCTCAGTTACAGAAAATGATCTGGGTCATTATGCAAATGTATTCCTGCCCATTTTTCTTCCAAGTTGTTGGATGGAGCCCAACACATCCAATAGCATGGGAAGTGGAAGTTAAACTCCTGATGGATAATTTTTATAAAATTATAAAGAAAACAACTAATAACACGTATGAAATTCACATTAAATTTAGAAGTGGATACTAAAGATTAGGACTGTATTTCCTTTGGGGTGCTGCTTGTAGGAAATTACTGAATGACAACTGCTGTCACCTGTGATTTCATAGCCTTTTAGCTGATATTGCTAAAGAGCTTCCCAAACTTTTTCAAGTCATGGCACACACAAGAAATATCTGTACATACACTGGTAAAAAAATGCAAGAGATTCCTCTCAGCTGGATCCCCAAGGGCTAAAGAGAGAAATATTTTACTCACAATCAATGGGAATCTGTGAACTAAAGAGTCAAATGTATGAAAGTCCTCATGGAAAAATGCTGACAAGCACTAAAATCACTGTAAATTCCTTGGAAAGTTCTCAGAATTGCAGAAGTTCAGAAAAATTACTTTGGTCTTTTACATGTCAATATTCAGGAAAGAGGTTCTCTCTCTTACTTAACATTCCTCAAGGGTGTGAGACCCTGGTCAAGGAAAACAATGATTCCTATGTCTTAGTAAGTCAAACCAACATGGCAGGGTCAAGCTGACCTCCCTGGCCACTCAGGGCCAAAGCCATACAGCGGAACAGTGTGTTCTTTAACCTCATAGGACAACTCTCATATGCCTGGGCACTATTTTTAGGTTACTACCTTGGCTGCCCTTCTTCTTTAAAAAAAAAAAAAAAAACAAAAAAAAACAGCAGAACTTTTCCACAAGTTTCTCTTCCTCAAGTTGGAAAACTGGAGAAATCATGTTTTTAATTTTGCGTTATTTCAGATCACAAATTCAAACACTTTTAAACATTAAGCTTCTGTTCAATCCCCTGGGAAGAGGATTCATTCGGATATTTATGGTTCAAAAGAAGCTGCAATATTGTACTTGGAACACAGAGAACCAGTTATTAACTTCCTACTACTGTTATATAATAAATAATAACAGCTCGGCCCAGGTTACTGTGACCTCTGACAGATCAAGGAAACAGGTTATTTTCTCCTCTTGTGATTATAGCACATTGCAAGACATTTTTTTCCTTTTAATAAACGTCCTGGTACTCTGAGTTTCCCTTTCAATTCATTTAATTTCAACAATCTGTCAAAAACAGCCAATAAACAAATACTGAGTTACATTCTGCTGGGTTTTTTAAAGGCTCTAGACTATGAAAACATCTTGTGTGTCTCCCACCCTGACCACCCTGCGACTTTTCCATATACCACAGGCCACCCATAGACACAAAGCCAGGGGGTGAAGCTGACATGGTCTATTTGGAGCCAGTAGACAGGAGGGCGATGAGTCCTGATGAAGCACTTATGGACAAGATGTAGTTCCTGTAAGAAATTTAATGTTATGGAAAAATGAGTAACTCCAAATTAGTTTTTCGACAAAATAAAGAGCCCATCTCTTTGGAACGTACTGCTTCCTTCCTGACACTTGGTGTAATCATAATGATGTGCAGCCCCATTGTCTGCAAACACAATTTGCAAGACAGACAGAAGACCAAAAAGAAATGGAAAACATTCACAGGAAATGTGTTCCAATTTTTAAAAAACACTTAAGACAGAAACCTAGAACACACGATCACAAAGAATAATCTGAATTCCAATTAACCTTCATGAAAAGAGCTGATCAAAGAACATGGGGAGAAAAGAGATTTGTTTTCCCTTTTCCCCCCTAAGAGCAATGGAAAAATAAGTCTTCCCTGCGAATCAGTGTTTTGCTGCAGTTGGCTTGCAACAGCAAGGAGGTTCTAAAAGTTCAAAGCTACTCCCAGCCTCACAACTGTACAATTTTCAGCAAACCACTCCAGCATTCCCAAAAGGAACACGTTGGAGGGTATCTGGTATTTTATTACATCATAATCACCAATTGTTAAAATCTTGGCTGCACATTCCTGGATAACAACTTTAATAAATTAATAAGAGAAGGCTGATTCTTGCCCAAAAGCTCAATTTAACAGCATCTTGAAACACTATTAAGATACACTGGAATTAACCTATTTAACTGCATTGGCCATCCACCCAACCCCCTGAGCCCAAAAATAACAGCAGATACAGGGGCTTATTATTTCAGAAGCTATCAAAAATGACAAGTTTGCTTTGGCTCTTTGGAGCTTTTTTTTTAAGTAGGCAAGGACACAGATTCCCACAGACTGCTTTGTAATACTTTATCATAAAGTCATAATTCATAAACTTAAAAGAATCTTAAACCAATAGCTGTTATTTTAAATGTCCAGAAAGTTACCTAAAGTCGGCACTATTTAATGGACTGACTCCCAGAGCAGCTTTTCTTTCCACTTAAAATATCCAGACAAGTCAGAACCAAAACGAACTACTGTTTCTAGACTTCTAAAAAAGATAATCAACCTTGAAAAGGATACACTGTAGGGTTGAAGTTCTTCAATATGAAGAAGGAAGCAACAATGACCACGACCAGGAACAGAGTGTTGTTATAGAAGATGGAAAATGTTGTAGCTTCATAATCAGCAACTTCATTCTTCTTCCACAAGATTCTAGAGACACAGAACCAAGTCAAACAAGCTTATAAATACGATAGAAAACAAAACAAACAAAAAAAAACTTTAAGTAGCATATGGCTCTAGTTCATCATAAAACAAGTTTTTCCTTGCGTGTTCTAGGATAAGAATGTAGTATTAAATTTAGTCAGAATTCTCCCCTTTCTTACACTGAAAAAAAAAATATTTCAGTCTATGATAGGTAAGAAAACATCATACTGGTTATGTTACCATTTTTCCCAGGCAACTAGGGTTATGGAAGAAGGGACTCATTAATGGCAACTGGCATGTTTTCATCAGCAGCTAAGTCAAATGTCTTTCTCTTGGCCCTTACCTAAAACTCAGACTCCATGATTGGCAGCCTGTGGAGGTTCCTTGGCTATGCCTTGGGCTTGAGGCTTTCTACAGCCTACGAATATCAGACTTCAATATCACACCTACAGAAGACAATCCCAATGACAAAAACTACCTGTGGTCTCACAGAAGCAGGCTATTGTTAGCCATCTTCATTAATTCAAACAAAAAAGGCACTTAATCATTAGGAGGACTTTTTAATGTTTGTAAAATTCTTTTACTTTTTATTCTATTTTACTTGATCTGATAGTTTATCTTACTAATTTACTAGTATTTCATCCATCTTTTCTTTTACGCCTTCAAACAGGCAAAAGGAAGTTAAAGGATGCCTGTGAATAAGGGAGCCTTTATTCTTGTTGGTTAATTAACTTTGTAAAGCAGTTTTTAAAAGGGTAGGTTGTGACCCATTAGTGGGATGTGAACTCAATCGAGTGGATCGAATGCCCACAGAAATTAATTGAGTGGGCTGAGACCAGCATTTTTAAAAAATGAAACAGGAAAGAATAGAAAAACATCAGCAGCACATCACACAGAGCAGGATAATTATTGTTTTATGAAACATGTGCATGTGTCCACATGTGAGTTTATTTGGTCAAAAGGTAAAATACATATTTTTTACTGTAGGTCATTATCAAAAAGGTTGAAGGCCACTATTGTAGACTCTTTGTCTCCTCAAAAGATAAACCTACTCTGGAGTCAGATGACACATCCCATCAACCCTAAGGACAACACTTTAAGTCACTGGTAACTGACACATTTTATTCACCATGTATACTAATCCAAAGACAACAGGTTTGGCTGTAAAGGAGCTAAATGAAGGCTAATAATTAACATCTTACGCTCACCATAAGAAATCTGTAGTCTCTAACACATGCCATATTACAGACACCATCAACTTAATAACTCTTACATTTATTGTAAGTTTGGAGGAAGGGAAGGACATTACATTAAGTGCAGTCATCAACTATAAAACACCTTGTAATTTCATAGAAGTTTAAATGTAAGTTGTTAAAAATCATGAGTTGGAGTTCCAGGAAACATCATTCTAACACTGATCAGTGAGACCAGCCTAGTAAGATGCATAGTCTCAACATGGTTTAACACTAGAATGAACACTCAGGACAACTGCCTCCATTTTTAAGACTCTGGCATGAGATCCAGTGAAGGCAGGTTGCTTAAGTAGGTTATCAGCCTGACTTTACTCTAGATGATAAAATTATCTCACTTGCATCACAGTGCTTCTCCCTAACTTCTTTTCTGTCAAGCCCTAAATAAGAGTGATATGATTTGGCTCTGTGTCCCCACCCAAATCTCATCTTGAACTGTAATCCCCACATGTTGAGGGAGGGACCTGGTGGGAGGTGACTGGTTCATGGGTGTGGTTTCCCCCATGCCATTCTCGTGACAGTGAGGGAGTTGTCACAAGATCTGATGGTTTAAAAATGGCAGTTTCCCCTGCGCTCACTCGCTCTCCTGCCACCTTGTGTAGAAGGCTCTTGCTTCTCCTTCACCTTCTACCATGATTGTAAGTTTTTTGAGGCGTCCCCAGCCACGCAGAACTGTGAGTCAATTAAACCTCTTTTATTTACAAATTACCCAGTCTCAGGTAGTATCTTTATAGCACTGTGAAAATGGACTAATACAAGAACCATTTTCAAAAAAGTTTTAATGAAAGAAGTGGCCCAATCCTTTAGATTTCCCTAGATCCCAATATGACCACATGTTAGTTACATCAGTGTATAAAGCCTGACAGCCTTTAGAACTTTTTCTGAGTCCACTCATATCCTTTTTTTTTTGTTTCTGTTTTAAATTTAGGACCCCCAAATGCCCTCATTGCCAACGGTTCTGCCTAGTAGAAGACATTTTCTTCCTAGTAGGGAACCTGGTTTGGGAGAGCACTTCCCAATATCTTAAGGATGTTTTCAGGAAGAGCTTCCTACAAGAGAAAAGCTGAGACCAAGCAACAGTTACAATCAAATAATGTGAAATGACAGATCACCCATAAATCAAGAAGAAACCACACTCGCACTCTGGAACGAATGTTAATGAATCTCACGTTCTCCTCTGCTTATTTCCATCCTTGGATAAATGAATATTTTGAAGTACTTTTAAGCAGCATGGAGTATATATTCCAAATGAATGTAGACAGAGCTTTGAGAAATACACATCTAAGCAAAGAAATGCTGATAAGCCTTCTCCTTACATCAAATCTCCTGGAATTCTTTCAGAGGGAAACAAACTAGATCTTAATGAGAGGCTCTGGTCCCAGTTATCAAGGGCAATCAATACAGTACAAACTGTATCCAGTATGGCTTTTACAGCCAAATTTCTACCGATGAAAAGAGAAATTGTATAATGTTCTGATACTCTGCACTTATATATATCCATGAAACCTCCACCTCACCCCACTTTGAAATACCTAATCCGGCAAATGGCAAAGGTTTCATTCCCAATTTCAACTGATTCACTAGTAGTCACTACCTGAACACTAAACTGAAAAAGATTCCGAGACATGACCCAGGCTCAAGAACAAGTGCCAGACCAAATCTGTCCAAGACTGCAGTCGGCAGAGGAAACCCGTTTACTATCCCTGACATAATTAATCACCGAAAACCTTTAAAACCTGTAACAAACATTTTGAAATTCAGGTAATTATGCATACCCTAGTTTAAGAAACACCATTGTAATGAAAAATTCAACAAAAGGTTTTTTCTAAAACAGTGATCTAGATTCCCTAACCTTGAACCCTATGCAAAAAATGTGCAACTGGAACACTATGCAGCCCGACCTCATTAAAGCTGCTCCATGCAGAAAGGCCTCCATTGTCGTAATACTGTGCCTTCAGTTTTATAAAGGAGCCATAAGACATAATCATTTTAATAATGTTTTGGTACCTTTCCAAAACCACTATAGAAGACATTGTTCATTAAGTTACTCAGTGTCCCTTAAATAAGGATCCACTTGATAAAGTCTTTCCAAGATCCAGTGCCAGGAAAGTTTCTTTTCAGAAGGACTTGCATGCTGCTTCTCGTCAGACAATGAAAGCTATGTGACCTCAGATGCTTCCCCTGACACTTGGAAACCCACAACTAAGTTCAGTGCTCAGTTGCTGTAACTAACTCTAAGGTACTTGCTCATCCACCTTTTCTTCCTTTTAAATGGTTTCTGTTCTTTAAAGTTGCGTTACTTGTTTTATATGCACTTTAAGAAAACCGTATTAAATGCAGAAAATATATACACTAACACTGCAAGTTCACACAAAGTCTTTCTGGAGCAAAGTGAGGTAAAAAATATGTTCCAACAAAGCCCCTTCTTGATACTAAAGCTAAAGATCCATGAAAACAGCAGACTCACAACAATTAAACTAAGTGGCAATTCTTCAGCACAAGTTGACTCAGGGACTTCTGCTACTCAGATGTTAAGATTGCTCAATAAGCCTTCTAAGAGCAGCTGGCAGAAAAAATCGGGACTGGGGCTAATAAACGTGGCATAGAATTGGGCAAAAGGAGAAAAGTCCAGTTATTTTCTTTTTCCCAACCAATACAGATAACTAATTACTGGATATCCCTCGGGAAGCTCAGGAACAGAAATACCACCACATAGACATGTTAACACATAAACCCTTCAGACCCAGAGGGGTTAGGCGGTATGTTCAAGGTTGCACACCTATTAACAGGCAAAGCCTGCTCTGTACAAAGCTCTGTTGCCTCCTCAATTCCAGCAGACAGTTACAAGTACAAGCTCTCAAGTCAGACTGCCTGTGTTCTTATCATGGATCTACCATGTACTAATTCAGGACCTTGGGCAAGTTACCCAAGCTTTCTGTACCTTTGTTGCCTCAGGTATAAAAAGGAGATAAAAATAGTACCTACTTCACAGGGCTCTTTACTGAAATAAATCAACTATTGTATAGCACAGATAAAAGTATCCGGTTGTAATAAAAACTCTAAACATCAGCTATTACTATTTCCATTACTACTACTACTACAATTCCAAAATTTACCTCAGACAATTCCAAAATCCACATTCTTTAAGCAAAAATAAAAAAAAATTTTATTCAAAAAGTATCCCCTTTTATGATGACCATACTTTAAATAGGAGTCAAACCTTTCATCTTTCTCCTTCCGAGACATCTTTCTATTATCAGCTTCAGAAAGTTTTCGAGTCACTTCTTTGGAAACAGCATCCTCCCTCTTCTGCGCTACTCTGGAAGAAGAAAAGAAAAAGTTTCCATATGCTACAGAGGTGAACATCACACTCTCTCAGAAACACTCTGTACTCCTATTTCGTATTGGCAACAGAATATTTCACATTTCAAGAAAAGAAGCTGAGCAGAAAGTCCAAGTTTATTACACTGCACTAGCCAAAAGTTCAAGAAATGTCCAAGATGTGGTTAATTTATTAGTGACATGTTTTGATTTCTGCTTAAAAAGAAGAATTTTCCAAAGTTTAGGAATTAATGTGGTTAATAAAGTCAAATGCTATTAACACAATTTAGTTAAGAATCATTTTAATTACATTTTGTTTTAATCTGTCATCTAACTGTTCAACAAATAAATTCCATAAGGCATTGGTATATGATGTTATTATTTCAGTTCCAAGTACATAACAGGAATGAAAACTAGGCTTAAACAAAGAGGAAATAACAGCTGTAATATCTTAAAGTAATTATTCTAACTTTACTCCAAAGGACGATTTAAGCTAGGTGTGATGGACAGAAAGCCCCAGGTCACTCAAGGCAGGAGTTTTCAACCCTTCTTCAACTACAAGGGTGTCTGGGATACAAGTGAAGCACAAATTACAACTGATTTTACCTATGTCTCCATCTTTAGCTCTCTCACTCAAGAACTGAGTTAGAATTGACATTGTTATTAATAAAAAGAAAACATTTAGTCAGTTTCTAATAATGTATTTTTTAAAAGGTTTACAAAGTTACTTTTTAAACCTCGTTACCCCACACAAATTGGTAACTGGAAAGAGGAAAAAATAGTTCTTTAAAAAAACAAACAAACAAAAAAAATCACACAATAAGAGGAAATCAATTCTGAAACCTAAAGAAAAAGGCTGCTAAGGGGGCAGACATCTGTCTTTTTACGAGACACTTTAGGACACTAAAATGAACTTTTTACTCCAAAGATCCAAATTCCTTTGATTCATTATGTAAAAACTATCTTTTCCTATGCTTCTTGCATTTCTGAGACACTCAGCTCCAAAGGCAGATTCTTCTCTCTGAACCTCTTTAGCAGACCAGGCACTAAATATGTTTCTTCATGAGAACAGATGATGAGAACAGGAAAAATAAGAAAAATTAAAAATAAATAAATGTGTTTCCTGAACTTAACATCAGACAACTTTTTTTTTTTTTCTACAAAAGACCAACGGAAAAGAAATGGACAGTTTACTGCAGAAACCTTTCTTAGCTTAACATAAAAATATACACACACACCCCAACTATCAAGGTGTTAGGACACAGGAATAAACTACTGCATTTTCAAAAGAGTTGGTTATCACTATGTGTCTTTAGGACGAACAGTCAACCGATTATCCACATGACAAATCCTCATGAAGACATTACACCAGATAACTAAGCAATTTCTCTTCTAGGTCTAGAATTTTATCCTCACCTACCAGGGGCATAACAACCACACTGCAGGTTTACTGCAACTTAAGAGGAAGCCCTCCCCTCTGTCTTAGAGCTCTCAGAAAATAAACCTCACTTGGTGCTGAATACTGTAAAACAAAACAGAAGTCACGCTAGTGACCTAGCACTCAGTCAACTGGGATAACCCATAAAATCAATTGTATTTTTCTTCCTTTACTCTTTCACATCAGTATGTCAGAACACTTCCAAAATTAAAGATAAAAAAAGACACTACCTGATTTCTTAAAATAAAAACATCTTTGCAAACATCGTTTAGATTATGCCACCTTAAAAAACAAAAACAACTTCTAAGGGCTCTCTTAGTCCCAACCTCTTCAACCCTGCACATAAACATTTATTATGTGCCAGACTGTATGCTTAACATGTCACATGTATGATCATAATGAATCCTCACCACCCTCTGAGATTCCATTAGCATCCCCAATTTATAGCTGAGGAATCTGAAGTCTACATAGGGAAAACTATGCCCACGGCCATACATTTAAGAGTGGCAGAGCTGGCACTGGAACCCAGACTGTCAACTCTGAAGCCATCTTCTTTCTACAGCCAACATCTACCCACACTCAGTATCTTGTGGGATCTTTGAACCTTAACCATCTTGCAAATCTGTAGGAGTTTCAAAGTCAGTAGCATATTTAATATAAAGCCAAAACTATGACTAAAAAAAAAACCTCTACTCTGAGTCTATTAAGTCAGTAAGTCAGTGAAATTTTACTGAACTAAATGTACCATTAACTGCTTTAAGGGGTATAAAATAAGATATGGCGGGTGTCTTCAAGAAGCCTAAAGTAGAAATGAGAAGGTAAAAAGAACATGACTTTGATTCTAAAGAGATGAATGAAAAATGATATGAAGAACAAGTAAAAAACGTAAGTCTCAAAGGGACTGAGTTCCAAGAGTATTACAAAGAATGGGTCATACAAGATGCCCACTTGCGAGGGCTTCCCGATGCACAAATGGCCACGCCTCACAAGAAACAGTCCCATACAGTGGAGGCCAACATGAGTTGAATCCTGGAATGGCAGTTGGTTGAGGGGCTGCCAAGCAGAAAGATAACAAAGATAACCCAATTTCTCTGCTGGTCCATCAGAACGGCTGCCCCGAAACCTGAGCTCCTTTGTGTCCAGAACAATAGGAAGGAAACTGTGAAGGCCACTTCAGCCGCTGAGGCCATTCTGGGCCATTTCTTAAAATAAATCCCTGTTAACTGAGATCATCTCAACATGTTTCTATTCCTCATTCTCCGAAAGAGTCTAACACTGGGACAACAAAGCAAAGAAATGATCAAAGTCAGGAAGGGTTTCTCTGGAAAAGATTCCTAGGTCTCAAAATAAAACACAGGTAAGAATGGAAAGGAAGTAAGTTAATCCTAAATGGGGGAGGGCACAAGACATGGTCAAAGGATGATGTGAGGGCGAGGCAGAAGAGTTAAAGCCTAATTCTGAAAGATGAGGCCAGACTCATAGGAAGGAAGCAGATGACTTGCATTCCAGAGGTCTAGAATTTAATACATGTTAAAAAAAAGAGGCCATGGCTGGACGTGGCAGCTCACACCTGTAATCCTAGCACTTTGGGAGACCGCGGCAGATGGATCACTTGAGCCCTCAGAAGTTCAGGACCAGCCTGGGCAACATGGTAAAACTCCATCTCTACAAAACATACAAAAATTAGCCAGGCGGGGTAGTAGTGCGTGCCTGTAGTCCCAGCTATTTGGGAGGCTGATGTGAGAGGATCGCTTGATCCCAGGAGGCAGAGGTTGCAGTAAGCCAAGATTGGGCCACTGCACTCCAGCCTGGGCAATAGAGTGAGACTCTTGTCTCAAAAAAAAAAAACAAGGGAAATACCTGCACTTCATATGGATGCTCTAAGGATTACATAGGGTAATGTGCTTTATATAGTACATGGCAGGGTGGGCCATAAACTTGTTTTAAAAGACCAGATGGAGGCTGTTACAGCAATATGAGTATAAACAGTGTCCAAACTAGAGTGAGAACTACGGATGAAAAGATAATGCACATACAAAGTATGTCCACACTTCAAGTCTCAGTGAAATTCCAATTGCCTTTAAGAAATTACTTCCAAAGCAATATGGCACCTAGATGGCCCCATGAAGGAAGGAGGGAAATAATCCTGCTATCCCTACCCAAGTATCACAGTGTACATGAAAGCAACATCAAAGGGCGTCAATTAAACAATAATTTATACCACTTCCAATGAGACAATGAGGACCATGACACTGAGAAATAATAAATGTTACCATCTTTCCTAAGTCTAGATGCTCCTGCATTTTAACCTCTATGAAACTAGAATATTTAATTGCTTATAATTAATGTTTAAATTTATGGTGGTGAGGCTTGAGTTTTCTTCTCTAAAAGCTGTATTTTACAACATGTGTGATCTTAGAATATGTTAATCCTTTACATTTTATACACTTGTATGAAAACAAATGTAATTAGCATTGAAAATGACAGAGAGTTTAATTTTTAAAAAAAGTAATAAAACAAAAAGACCAGCCTGGTCAACGTGGCCTGTCTCGACAAAAAAATTAGCTGGGCATGGTGGCCTGCACCTGTAGTCCCAGCTACTTGGGAGGCTGAGGTGGGAGGATCGCTTGAGCCTGGGAAGGTTGAGGCTGCAGTGAGCCATGATCATGCCACTGCACTGCAGCCTGGGCAACAGAGCTAGACCTTATCTCAAAAAATAATAATGCAGCACTTTGGGAGGCTGAGACGGGGGAATCACTAGGTCAGGAGATCGAGACCATCCTTGGCTAACATGGTGAAACCCCGTCTCTACTAAAAAATACAAAAACTAGCCGGGCGAGGTGGCGGCTGTAGTCCCAGCTACTCGGGAGGCTGAGGCAGGAGAATGGCGTAAACCCGGGAGGCAGAGCTTGCAGTGAGCTGAGATCCGGCCACTGCACTCCAGCCTGGGCGACACAGCGAGATGCAGTCTCAAAAATAATAATAATAATAATAATAATAATAATAATGACAAAAAGATCATTTCTTTAACTTCCAAAAACAATACGTGAAGAGCCCAGAACAATTCTCTCCATAAAGAATTACATTTAGCTTTTGAAATGTTAATTTACTTGGTGGGTTTGTTTCTCCGATGAACCTCCTATTAAGGCTTGGGCTTAGGTGTTCTAATTCCACCCTCAAAATCTTCTGTAGCCATGTCAGAATGATTGTCTCCACTTCAGTTAGTTAATAATTCTTCCTAGCATCAATGTTCCTTTCCCCCAAAATATATATATTAATACATAGATATCTCAAATTAATGCTTATTAAAACCAACACACACAAACGATCTCTAAGAAGACATAAAAATACAACACGTAGTACGTACTTTCACTTGAAAAACATACTTACTTGTGCTTGAGAACAAATTTCACATTCTTGTATGCAAAGGCTACCAAATATGTGCTTACTAGGGTCATCACACTATACAAAACAGCAGACTGAATAAGATCCATATGCCATATTCTCCAGTATAACCCTGAATTAAAATAAAAGGGGGAAAGTACAAAAAGAAACAAAACATTACAACCCCATAACAAAAGCCTGCGAAATTATTTAAAGCTAAGCCTGGTAAAATACCAGGTTATTAGTTATGCAATCAATACAGTATCTGAGGATCTTCAGAAGTGAGATAACCAGTTAACAGTATAGTCTCAAGCCTTCCAGTTCAGAACATTTGAAAAACATCACCTTCCTATTACTAGTTCAGATGAGATTTCTGCTTCTAAAATGAGAACAAACTCTGGCTCAACGTAATCACAAGTCAGACTTCGAATTTCATTCATCAGGGTACTAGCATGCTAAATACAGGCCATTCCAAAATGCCACGTGCAGTCCCAAACCATAGTTTCCTTGCTGACGTGGCTGTTATCAGAAATCCAAGCAGTGCTGTCAAATGAGTGAGCCATAATATGGCTTCACATCACGTTTATTGCACGCTGGGTTGTATAAGGACAAAAGAGAAAAATACATTTGGTTTTAAATGCCCCAACAACAGTGCAGCAAAAGACAAGAGTTCTGGAACCTTGAGCTCTACTAAAAACAACATTGTGCAAGTCTGCACTTTCCCAACCCAGTGAGAATTCTAGAATTGGTACAGTGGGATTATTTAAAAAGTCTAAACAAGGTAGATCCCCAACCCCTGGCACTTCAATTTCTCTCTTTCTGCAAAAACCAGGAAAATTATGCAGTGGTGTAAAGTAGCTCACGTAAAGATGCACTTCTAATTCAGTGGGTTACTTCATGGGTCTCTCACCTAATTAATTTATACAAAATAAGTAATAACGTAAGTTTAAAATTTCGTAACGGCAAGCAACAGTTGTATGGAAAAGAGCAGCAGGCAGTATGCTTGAGTGTGTTTAAATACAGATTCGGGGCCGCCACCCCAGAACTAGTTAACCACCTTCTCCGGGGGTAGAGCTCGGGAACGTGCGTACTTTTAACAAGTGACCTCCCGGAGTGCTTTAACAGGAGAATCCCAGGCGACAACGCCGTGCCAAAAGAAGAGGCTCTGTGCCTCCCCGAGCTCAGGGGACCTGGAGAGATCGCAGACCCCCGGCCGGCACCCGCGCCTGGCCTGCTCGCTGGGTCCTGCCACGTCCCCGCCCAGCCCGACCCGCCCGCGGCCTCCCAAACCAGCCTCGCTCCCAGCACTCACAGATGGGGATGGCGGACACGATGAACGCGTTCCCGAAGAAGAGCGCGGAGGACTTGGCCGAGAGATTGCGGCTGAAATCCTGCAGGAGCAGGTCCTCCTCGGACTGCTGTTTGGAGCTGCCTTTGGGAGCCATGGCGGAGCAGGAGGCGAGAACTTGGAAGGTAGAGCCGGCCGCCAAGGCGGGCAAAGGCCCCTGACTCCGCCCCTGCGGCCGCCGTATCCGCTAACGACCCGTCAGCGCGGCGCGCGGAGGCGGGACCCGGCTTGGCGGAGAGCAAGCTTCCCCAGGAATGGCCAACCTGGCGCCGCTAGCTAGGATTCCGGGCGTGATTGGGCGAGCGGACCAGACTTCCGGATTCCTGGAAAGCCACGTGACCCGTCCACCTCGAGGAGAGAGAAGGGATTTGTAGTTTAGTGGGTGCTTTAAAAAAAAATTGACAAAACTTTATTTATATTCCACTTCAGAGCTGATGACAGGGTCATGAGTTCTCAGTTCTTCAGAATTCCAAAATTAAAAGCTCTTCTGGCCCCACGCCATTAGTGCCCTCTGTACGTACCCAGGACTGAGTACATTGAAGGAGAAAGAAGAGAAAGGTATAGCTAACTCATGTAAAATCCCTTCTCCTTTACACATCCTTTATTTCACCAAATACCTTGAAGAATCTTATGACGTGCGCGTCATTACCGCCACTGAAGATGAAGAGCCTGAGGGTGGTAGATCTGCGGTGTGGCTCTCCAAGGTGTGGGCTCTTTTCACTAAACAGTAGGCCACCTCTGTAGGAAGAAAATGGGACTCTTGTTTTTGAGAAACTCATGATCTTACTGATGAAGGTAATATTTAATATATGTCTGATACACTTACAAGTTACTTACTATTTTATTTCAAATAAACGTATAGAGTTTTGTGGCTTCCAAAGCCATGCTAAATAAAACATAATACTAAGAACAGGTTGGCTAGGCAGGACTCCTTCTCTGAAGCTCAGAAAGATTTAAGTATGCCTATTAAAACAGCTGGATTCCATTTTTAACTCAACACATTATCTTTTATTCAAAAAAAAAAAAAAAATTCCACCACATCACTCCCAGCAAATGCTGCTTTTCATTACTGAGAACACGCCAGTGCATTAGGCACAACTTCCTCAACCTCCAGCCTCCTTATCAACAGTTTTGTAGATACCTTTCTTCCTCACAGTATTCAAATTGTAATCTACCTCCACAGCTTCCTATTACTAGTCCTAATTGAGCTTTTGTCTTCAATATTTTCCAATCTATTCTCTATACAGGTACCAGAGTGAGTTTTCCTGAAATATAAATCCTTCCATTATCTACTGCAAGTATTCCTTAATGCCAGAAATTTTCATTAATTCACCACAAAATGAAAAAGAAAACAGACCATCTATTGAATTTTTCAGAAAATCAAAAGTATTCATTTTAAAATATCTGGGTTTATGTCTTTTTTGATGTTAAAAATGCTCCTTATTACATGGTAGTGATAGAAAAAGAAAGTATTATTTTTCTCTTACAACATACTCCTCCCCCAGTTTTTCCTATCTCAGTTGCATTCTTTTAAACCCATTTGCTCTGGTTAAAATGGTGGGTTTCAACACTAATTATTTTTTTCCTTCTCCATCTGTGACCAATTCATAAATAAAACTTTTTGGATCTGTCTCTATAACTAGATTTTCTTTTGCCTATTTATAAACAAACAAAGGATATAAAAAGAAGATAAAAGATAAAAATCAGAGGCTGGGCACAGTGGCTCATGCCTGTAATTCCAGCACTTTGGGCGACCAAGGTGGATGGATCACAAGGTCAAGAGATCGAGACCATCCTGGCCAACATGGTGAAACCTCGTCTCTACTAAAAATACGAAAATTAGCCTGTCATGGTGGTACACACCTGTAGTCCCCAGGTACTCAGGAGGCTGAGGCAGGAGAATCACTTGAACCCGGGAGACGGAGGTTGCAGTGAGCCAAGATCGCACCGCTATACTCCGACTCCAGCCTGGCAACAGAGCAAGACTCCATCAAAAAAAAAAAAAAAAAAAAAAACTCACAAAACTAAAAGATCCAAAGAGACAACAATCATCTTTCTTTTAAAAGAAGAAAAGAAGAAACAATAATTATGAGATTAAAAAGAATTATGCCTGAGAAAAATATTTTAACAACTAAAATAGGAAAGATAAAAGTTTGAAATGTTGAGTGGATATAAATGTTACAATTGATATAATAAAAGAACTAATAGAAAAAAATTAATACATTTTTTAAAGCTACAGATAACTATAAACAGAAGATAATCTAAAATAGGAGTTTTAAATTACTTTCATGGGGGGTAAATTAGAGAAATATGATAGGGAATAATACTTATGATATAACATTTTTGGTAATGGCAACAATTACAGTTATGAAGGTAGCACGCTTGGAGTACTGAAGCAGTGTTTTCTTGCACCAGAGCTACCTAGTTCCCTTTGAAAAGCAAGCAGCAAGACCTAAGGATCACTTGTATGTGGCATATATAGCTGTGGCACACTGGACAAGCAGGGTATACAATGTGCTAAGAAACAGAAAGAGAAGTGGGTAATAAATTCTACCCAAGCAAAGATCTACAATATATTTTACCCATTTCAACACAGCTTAACTCTAAAGGAATCAAATGCACTTGATTCCATACCAGTCTGTGTCTAATCTATGAATTTCAGGCTTAACATTTCTATTATATCACTTTGTTCTTTCCAGATTGGGGGAAAAACCCAAGCAATAATATTTATTGCTGTCAGGTATATGGTAAGAGATTACTGATGACTTTGTGAAAGAAAATCTAGCATGCTAAAAATTAACATATTTTTCTGTGTCAGACACTGCAAGTTGCCTAGCCAATATAGAAAGCCGCTGCTAGCTTTTCACTAGGACCTTCAAAGAATAACAAATGGATCATCCAGGGCTACTGTGGGGAGGGAAAAAAAAAAAAAAAAGAAAAATCTCCTCTGTTTTAAAGCCTACTTGAAATGCAAATCTCATGATGGGAATAATTGTAAAAGAGATGGAACACTTATATTAGTCCCTAAGTATAATGTTTTAAAGTATCACCTGTAAAATGATTTACTCAGCCAGACTACATATTTCAGCCACTGATATTTGACTAATTCGTTAGTTCATGTACTCATTCAGCAAATATTTATTGAGAAGCTACTACATGAAAAGTGCTGTCCAAAACCTGTGAAAGTATCCAAAAAATAATCATGATTATTTTGATTATAATAACCAACATGAATTGAGTCTTTGTTATATGTCCACCTCTGTGCTTTGTCCTTCACACATATTGTCTGAGTCATCCCTACAGCAACCCTAGGAGGTAGATGTTTTTGCTATCCCCATTTGTCAGATGAAGAAACTGAGACTCAGATTAGTGAAATAACTCATTTAGATTCCACAGCCAGTAAATGGTGGAGTCAAATTATGAACCCAAGCAATATGATTCCAGGATGCATGCTCTTAACCACAAATGAATTCTGGTCTCCTCCATGCAGTGGAATCTCTGATTCTGCATTCCTGCTCACAAAAGCCCTATATTGAGCAAGCAGCCAAAAGCAGTTTCTTATGCACCAATTATCAGGCATAGTCCTGTCACATTGCAGCTCTCCCTAGTGAAATTTTGGACAGATAGGATAATAGGCAAACCTTGGTGAGCAGGCCTGGGCTCTCCATACCTGATTCTCTGTCTCGGGGAGTTTGAAAATGAAACCCCAGAAAAAAGAAACAGTTAATAGATATATACAGAACAAGGGAAGCAAACTGAGAAGAGGTGGAAAGCATAAATCATAACTCCCCAGCAGCCATAAATTAGAAAAGGGAAAATTAGAGATGCTCAAAGGGCCTTCGGGCTTCCTTATTTCTCTCTCTAGACTTGAAAGAAACCCCCATTACCTACAATAAAGCTAAAATACTCATTCAAAAAATGAAAGCAAAACAGATCTGGAATCTATTAAAATAAATAATATAAACAACTTCTACATGTAAATGAACATCTAGATGAATAACTGTACTCAGCATAATTTGTTAATTTATAATAACAACAATATAAATAACATAATGTATCACTCTACCCAAAAGGTTTAAGGCAAAGGTAACAAGATCAAAATGTCTATAAGGTTCAAGTACATAACTTCAGGGAGTGAATTGTGCCAGGCATAGGACATGAGATAGTGGTAGGGTCAATACAACTGGAAAGCTGACCTTTCCAAAAACACTCAAACTGAAATAGAGAGATTAAACAGAAAGAAAACTAGAATCAACAGCAAATTTTGTGTAGGCCAAACACAGCAGATTTGGGGTTTAATCTGCCCAATAAATTCCCCAGTTTAAGGAAACAGACTTAAATGCAAATAATATTTTAAAAATGTAAAGTGTAATTAAAAAATATAAAGTCTTATCATTTCAGAAGAAACTGTGTTCTTTAGGAGAGAATGCTGGAAGTTGGCCCTTATTGTTGGTTAGACCTCCTCCCCCAACCACCCATTCCCCTACACACATATGCTACTGTTGACAGGAGATGTTTGCCAGCTGCGATTTTTTTTTTAAATGAAGATAAGGTTTCAAGAATTTTAAAAGTGTACTTTACTATGGAATTGATTTTTAAACTCAATGAGGCATTAAAACACTTGGGGAACAAGCATTTGTCTTTGAGCTTGAAGCTTATACTTTTCAAGATAGATATTGTTTTCCTTTTTAGGAAACACTTATGTGACCAGCGTAAATTGGGGATTGCTTCTGAAGCAGTCAGAAAAACCTGTTCCCTTTGTGCCTAAGGATATTCATAAAGTCACTAACTTCTTTAAGAAAATGATACACATCTACAGAAAATGTATTATTTTAATAACCACTGATAGAGGCCATAATACTTTAAATCTCAAAACTCCCCCAAGAATCTTCTAATATGAGTGTTATCACACATGCATCATTCATGCAGCACTGCAGGGCACAATAAAAATTAAGATTTACGCTGGAAATCAATTTTATTTCGTTACACATTTAACCCAGGCACTATGGCAACAGAATGTAAGACAAAGTAGGTCACGAATTTCAACTGGAATGGCTTAGGTGATACAGAAGCCAGCTGTAATTTGTTGCTCATCTTTTGGGACTCTTTTAAAATTCTTCTGTTTCACAGCCCCCAGTCAATGTTATCTAACAACTTACTAGATGAAATCATGAGACCAAATGCCAGGGTGAGATTTATTCAATCTCATTATTTATTTCACTTGGTTTACTAATTGACTAGTAAAATCCATCTCCATACTCACAAATAAATAAAGAAAGGAATTCCAGGAAAAAGGAACAATGCGTGTGATGTGGTTTGGCTGTGTCTCCACCCAAATCTCAACTTGAATTGTATCACCCGGAATTCCCATGTGTTGTGAGAGGGACCCAAGGGGAGGTAATCGAATCATGGGGGCTGGTCTTTCCAATGCTATTGTCATGATAGTGAATAAGTATCACAAGATCTGATGAGTTTATCAGGGGTTTCCACTTTTGCTTCCTCCTGATTTTTCTCTTGCCACCACCATGTAAGAAGTGTCTCTTGTCAGGCTCGGTGGCTCACGCCTGTAATCCCAGCACTTTGGGAGGCCGAGGCAGGCAGAGCACCTGAGGTCAGGAGTTTGGGACCAGCCTAGCCAACATGGTGAAACCCTGTCTCTACTAAAAATACAAAAAATTAACTGGGCATGGTGGCAGGTGCCTGTAATCCCAGCCACTCAGGAGGTTGAGGCCGGAGAATCTCTTGAACTCAGGAGGCGGAGGTTGCAGTGAGCTGAGACTGCGCCATTGCACTCCAACCTGGGTAACAAGAGTGAAACTCCGTCTCAAAAAAAAAAAAAAAAAAAAAAAAGACGTGTCTTTCACCTCCCACCATGATTCTGAGGCCTACCTAGCCATGTGGAACTGTAAGTCCAATTAAACTTCTTTTTGTTCCCAGTTTCGGGTATATCTATATCAGCAGTGTTAAAATGAACTAATACAGTAAATTGGCAATCAGTACCAGTTGCTGAAAAGATACCCGAAAATGTGGAAGCAGCTTTGGAACTGAGTAACAGGCAGAGGTTGAAACTGTTTGGAGGGCTCAGAAAAAGATAGGAAAATGTGGGAAAGTTTGGAACCTCCTAGAGACTTGTTGAATGAATGGCTTTGACCAAAATGCTGATATGAACAATAATGTCCAGGCTGGAGTGGTCTCAGATGGAGATGAGGAACTTGTTGGGAACTGAAGCAAAGGCCACTCTTGTTATGTTTTAGCAAAGAAACTGGCGACATTTTGCCCCTGCCCTAGAGATTTGTGGAACTTTGAATTTCAGAGAGATTATTTAGGGTATCTCGCAGAAGAAATTTCTAAGCATCAAAGCATTCAAAATGTGACTTGAGTGCTGTTAAAAGCATTCTGTTTTAAAAGGGAAACAGAGCATAAAATTTCAGAAAATTTGCAGCTTGACTATGCAGTAGAAAAGTAAAACCCATTTTGTGAGAAGAAATTCAAGCCAGCTGCAGAAATTTGCATAAGTAGCAAGGAGTCCAATGTTAATCCCTAAAACCATGGGGAAAATGTCTCCACGCCATGTCAGAGACTTTCAGGGCGGCCCCTCCCATCATAGATTCTGAGACCCAGGAGGAAAAAGAGGTTTCACTGGACGGGCCCAGGATCCCCATGCTGTGTGCAGCCTAGGAACTTGGTGCCCTGTGTCCCAGTCACTCCAGCCATGGCTGAAAGGGGCCAATGGACACTTTGGGCTGTGGCTTCAAAGGGTGGAAGCCCCAGGCCTTGGGAGCTTTCATGTGGTGTTGAGCCTGTGCGTGGGTGCACAGAAGTCAAGAATTGAGGTCTGGGAACCTCCACCTGGATTTCAGAAGATGTATGTAAATGTCTGGATGCCCAGGTAAAAGTTTGCTGCAGGGGCGAGGCCCTCATGGAGAACCTCTGCTAGTGCAGTGCAGAAGGGAAATGTGGGGTCAGAGCCCCCACACACAGTCCTACTGGGGCACTGCCTAGTGGAGCTATGAAAAGAGGGCCACTATCCTCCAGATGCCAGAATGATAGATCCACCAACAGCTTGCACCATGCACCTGGAAAAGCTGCAGACACTCAATGTTAGCCCATGAAAGTAGCCGGGAGGGAGGCTGTACCCTGCAAAACCACATAGGCAGAGCTGCCCAAGACCATGGGCGCCCACCTCTTGCATCAGCGTGACCTGGATGTGAGACCTGGAGTCAAAGGAGATCATTTTGGAGCTTTAAAATTTGACTACCCTGCTTGATTTTGGATTTGCATGGGCCCTGTAACTCCTTTGTTTTGCCCAATTTCTCCCATTTGGAATGGCTATATTTACTCAATATCTCTACCCCCCTTGTATCTAGGAAGTAACTAGCTTGCTTTTGATTTTACATGCTTATAGGCAGAAGGGACTTGCCTTGTCTCAGATGAGACTTTGGACTGTTAATGCCGAAATGAATTAAGACTTTGGGGGACTGTTGGGAAGGCATGATTGGTTTTGAAATGTGAGGACATGAGATTTGGATAGGCCAGAGATGGGATGATATGGTTTGGCTGTGTCCAAACCTCAACTTGAATCGTGTCTCCCAGAATTCCCACATGTTGTGGGGAGGGACCCAGGGAGAGGTAACTGAATCGTGGGCACCAGTCTTTCCCATGCTATTCTCATGATAGTGAATAAGTCTCACAAGATCTGATGGGTTTAACAGACATTTCTGCATTCGCTTCCTCCTGGTTTTTCTCTTGCCACTGCCATGTAAGAAGTGCCTTTCATCTCCTGCCCTGATTCTGAGGCCTCCCCAGCCATGTGGAACTGTAAGTCCAATTAAACCTCTTTTTGTTCCCAGTTTTGAGTATGTCTTTATCCGCAGCATGAAAGCGAACTAATACAGCATGCAAGTTCACGATCATAAAAGGGCCCAGTATTACAATTTTCAAATCATTCTATGAAGTATTTAGGGGAATGATCAAAACCAGACACAATAAGGAATTGAAAAAAGAGGATTATGTGCTTCTGTCACCATGGATCAATGGAATCACCAACATCTCATAGAAACCTAGCCGAACACCTATGCCAGCTGCCTAGTCTACTGTGTTTTTATCTAAGAAATAAAATGAAATTCAGTTCTAATCCCTTTACAGCATTTTCTAATTCCACCTTCCTTTGCCTCTGTCTCAAGAACCCATATATTTTATTCCAACTCCAACCACCTCACTCTAGGACCTTTCTGTACTAAAATCCTTTTCTCCATGCATACAGCTTATAGATCTTTAGAATCAGAAAGGCCTGTCTGTTTAATCTGTCACAACAATAGCTGTGTGCTCTCAGGCAAATTGCTTAACTTCTCTGAGCCTCACTTATCTCATTAGGTTCACAAGGTTGCTATAAGCATTAAATGAAACAAATAATGTGAGGCCCTAGTACTGTGACTGGTACAGGGTAAACTGTCCTCTTTTTTCTCTTGACGTGTTGCCTCCTGTTCAACTGTTAAGCCTGCACAGCTTTCTCATTTTCTCCACAAACATATTTCCTACACATGCTCAGGTGCATGCACACACTTCCCCTCAGCTCTATTGCATACCTGAAGTTTCCACCCGCTTTTGGCTAACAAAGAAAAAAAGAGTTTGTTCAGACTCACTTCCCAATCATTCCTTACCATATTGCAACCTGAATTCCACTCCTGCCCTCTCTTCTGAATCTGCTCCAGAAATGACCTACTAAATCACCAAATCCAACCTTCTTTCCTTCATTTTTAACCACTTTACCTCTCTTCTGAATCTGCTCCAGAAATGACCTACTAAATCACCAAATCCAACCTTCTTTCCTTCATTTTTAACCACTTTACCTCTCTTCAGCATTTAACACCATTAAATATTTCATCCTCTCAAAAGTTTCTGTTCTCTCATCTCCAATGAAACTGGAGGAACCCCTGGTTCTTCTCCTTCCTCTCTGACAGCTCCTTCTGCGGCCCCTGCTTTGACTCCACTACCTCTCTCTGATTCTTGGGGTGGGTCTGCCCACTCACACAAATATGAAATGGTCAGGGGTAAAACTCTGGTGGCTCCAGTCAGAGGCTTCAATAAGCGGTACCACACTGGCAATAATTTTGGCAAAATGGAGATAACTTGTTCAGATAGCCTTAAACACTATGTTGCTTCCTAACTAACCAAAACTGAGATCATCTTTAAACTGCTTCACACCCTAGCCACACAGAACAAAGTGAAAGGAAACAGGAAAATGTATACAGAGCTTTACAACAAGCACATTAGGCAATATATTTCCTTGTCTTCTTTTACTACAAAATATGTACAGTAGCTCATAGAAACAGAAATATCTAAAACCACACACTGCTGAATACCATATATTTAAAGCCTGAGCTCCAATCAATTACAGATAAGTTCAGCTTTTTCTATAATTACTTTTAAAATCCATGATCCAAAGAAGGCTTCATTCTACTGTACATCACCTAGGAATGTTACAAAGATGAGCACCAAGAAATGATGCAGAATCAGATAATTAACAAAGAAAAGGAACTGAGACTTTTGCCTTAGCCCCTTCGCAAGGATTTCACCAACTGTCAACTAAGAAGGCATTGGAGTTATTAATAACACAAAAATCATAGTGCATATTGTCACAGTTTGTCATATACATAGTGATTAACAGCATAGGCACTTGAGTAAAAGTGCCTTAATTCAAATTCCCTTTCTTTGACTTACCTGTTGTATGAAATTGGGAAAGTTATTTTATTTTTCTAAGACCCAATTTTGCTAATGTATAAATTTGGAGAATAATTATACCATTTCACAGGGATTTTGTAAAGATATGTGCATATTCTCATGTACATAAAGTACTTATTACAGTTCAAGACACATGGTTTGCATTCAAATCATCATATAAATATTTTTTCTTTTGCTACATTCCCAGATTTAGCTTCTCCCTTTCTGAGAAATTATTTAATTTGTCATGATTAATTATTTTAATTTGTATTATTAATTATTTATAAATAAATGTGTGTGTGTGTGTGTATGTGTGTGTGTGTGTGTGTGTAGATTACTTGGGAGATAAAGCAAGGGAAACTTGCTTCAAGAAGACAGTCATTCCTCGTAAAATTTTAAAAGGTCTCAGTCTCTGCACAGCACAAAAGGCAATCCCTACCCCTAAAGGGGATCCCTGAGATCCCTAAAGACAGAGGGGATTTCAGCTCCTGACCCAAAGAGAAGATGAAAGGTGTCCAAATCCTATATCAAAAGGGTAGCAGGGAGAAACAATTACCTTCTCAAACTCATTCCCCACCAGAGTAACATTTTACTGTGTTATTATTGCGATCATTAACTTTATGTGTCACCTTGACTGGGCTAAGGGATAGCCACATAACTAGTAAAACATTATTTCTGGAAGGATCTGTGAGATCAGTATTTGAATCAGTGGACTGAGTAAAGAAGATTGTCCTCACCAATGCAGGTGGGCAGCATCCATTCTGCTGAAGACCTGAATAGAACAAAAAGGCAAAGAAAGGGGGAATTTCCTCTCTTCTGGAACTGGAACATTCATCTTCTCTTGTCCTCAGATACTGACGCACCTGTTTCTCGAGCCTTCAGACTCATACCAGGACTTACACCACTGACTCCCCTGGTTCTCAGATCTTTAGGCTTGGACTGGAACTACAGCAACAGTTTTCCTGGACCTCCAGCTTGCACACAGTAGATCATGGGACTTCTCAGCCTCCATAATTGCATGAGTTAATTCTATAATTAATTAACTAATTTGTGCATAGAGAACTCTAATACAATTATTATTACAAAGAAAGAATTCTGATTCTGAAAATTGTAAAACACAAACACATATAAAGGAAAAAGGCCAGGCATAGTGGCTCACACCTGTAATCCCAGCACTTTGGGAGGCCAAGGCAGGTGAATTGCTTGAGCCCAGGAGTTCAAGATCAACCTGGGCAACATGACAAAATCCCATCTCTACAAAAAATACAACAGCAACAAAAATTAGCCGGGCATGGTGGCTTGCACCTGTAGTCCTAGCTACTTGGGAAGCTGAGATGGGAGGATTGATTGAGACTCGGTGGTTGAGGCTGCAGTGAGCCTCAACCAGGGCACCAGGCATGCCAGCCTGGACAACAGAAAAAGACCTTGTCTCAAAAAGAAAAGAAAATAAATAAAAAAGAAAACAAAAATTAAACATGACCTCACAACCCAGAGATAACCCGTATTAGTATTTTGAAGCAATTTCTCTAGTCATTTCCTATACATTTATTTCCACATCTGTAATCAGTGCTATATATAGTTTTGACTACCTTTCCAATTATTCCATCATGAGTATTTTTCAATGTCACCAAAAATGCCTTCAAAGTATTCTTTACAATGACTACAAAATTGCCCTTTAGATGAATATAGCACAATTCACATATTTATTTTAATAACTCATTATTTTCTAATCACAAAATAATTGTGTCCATTTACAAAATTAGAGAATGTAATATATAAATCACCCATAATCTTATTGCTCAGATATAGCCACTATTAATATTTTGATATATTTCCTTCTAATATTTTTCTATGATTAGCTATTATGTACTTAAAATAATTGAGGTCATATATTACAAGTATTTTCCTATGTCATTAAAAATGATTTCAAAATACAATTTTTAGTGCCTGTAAAAAGTTATACATGTCTGATATCACTTCCTTACTGGTAAGAATGAAACACATTTTTAGCCAACAAAGACAGAAAATGTCCAGAAATAGAAGGAAAAGGCCTGTATAAGGCCCTGCCTCCTGAGTCAAGAGGTTCTTTAGAAAAATAATTCAGACTTGCTTGGCATACAAAAGCCAGTGGTTCCTTCCAAAACTCAGGTCACCAAATCCAAGGGAGGGTACCTGTTTGAGTCAGAATTCTTTCAGTTACAAGTAACAGAAGCCCTTCCCGAGCAAGCTTAAGAAAAAATCAACAACAGAAAAAAATTAATAGAGATAAGAAGGATAGAAAGGGAGGCAGAGGAGAAATTCATTAGCGGAGGTAAATAATAAGTTCCATTACTGCTGAGTACAGAGGCTCAAATGACATCTTTATGACTTTCTTATTCATTATCTCTCATCTCTATGTTGGCATCATTCTCTCTCAATATGGATAATGTGGGTGATATGGTTTGGCTGTGTTTCCACCCAAATCTCAACTTGAATTATATCTCCCAGATTTCCCACCTGTTGTGGGAGGAACCCAGGAGGAGGTAATTGAATCGTGGGATCCAGTCTTTCCCATGCAATTCTAATGATAGTGAACAAGCCTCACAAGATCTGATAGGTTTATCAAGGGTTTCCACTTTAGCTTTTTCCTCATTTTCTCTTGCTGCCACCATGTAAAAAGTGCCTTTCCCTCCCGCCATGATTCTGAGGCCTCCCCAGCCCTGCGGAACCGTAAGTCCAATTAAACATTTTTTTCTTCCCAGTCTCGGGTATGTCTTTATCAGCAATGTGATAATGGACTAATACGGTAAATTGGTACCAGTAGAGTGGGGCATTGCTGAAAATGTGATTACCTGAAAATGTAGAAGCAACTTTGGAACTGGGTAACAGGCAGAGGTTGGAATAGATTGGAGGGCTCAGAAGAAGACAGGAAAATGTGGGAAAGTTTGGAACTCCTTAGAGACTTGTTGAATGACTTTGACCAAAATACTGATAATGATATGAACAATAAGGTCCAGGCTGAAGTGGTCTCAGATGGAGATGAGAAACTTGTTGGGAACTGGAACAAAGGCGTCTCTTGTTATATTTTAGCAAAGAGATTGGCGGCATTTTGCCCCTGTCCTACAGATTTGTAGAACTTTGACCTTGAGAGAGATGATTTAGGGTATCTGGCAGAAGAAATTACTAAGAAGCAAAGCATTCAAAAGCTGACTTGGGTATCATTAAAGGCATTCAGTTTTAAAAGGAAAACAGAGCATAAAATTTCAGAAAATTTGCAGCCTGACTATGTGATAAAAAAGAAAAATCCATTTTCTGGGAAGAAATTCAAGCTGGCTGCAGAAATATGCATAAATAGCAAGGAGCCTAATGTTTTTCCCCAAGACTGTGGGGAAAATGTCTCCAGGTCATGTCAGAGACCTTCATGGCAGCCCCTCTCATCACAGGTCCTGAGGCCCAGGAAGAAAAAGTAGGTTTGTGGGCCCAGCCCAAGTCCTGTGCTGTGTGCAGCCTAGGGACTTGGTGCCCTGTGTCCCAGCCACTCCAGCTGGGGCTGAAAGGGGCCAACATACAGCTTGGGCTTTGGCTTCAGAGGGTGGAAGCCCCAGGCCTTGGCAGCTTCCACATGTTGTTGAGCCTGTGCATGGGTGCACAGAAGTCAAGAATTGAGGTTTGGGAACCTCCGCCAAGATTTCAGAAGATGTATGGAAATGCCTGATGCCCAGGCAAAAGTTTGCTGCAGCGGCAGGGCCCTCATGTAGAACCTCTGCTAGGGCAGTGCAGAAGGGAAATGTGGGGTCAGAGCTCCCACACAGGATCCCTAGTGGGGAGCTGCCTAATGGAGCTGTGAGAAGACAGCCACCATCCTCCAGACCCCAGAATGATAGATCCACCAACAGCTTGCACCATGTGCCTGGAAAAGCTGCAGACACTCAATGCCAGCCTATGAAAGCAGCCAGGAGGGAGGCTGTACCCTGCAAAACCACAGAAGCAGAGCTGCCCAAGTCCATGGGCACCCACCTCTTGCATCAGCGTGACCTAGAGGCAAGACCTGGAGTCAAAGGAGATCATTTTAGAGCTTTAAAATTTGACTGCTCTGTTGGATTTTGGGCTTGCATGGGCCCTGTAACTCCTTTGTTTTGCCCAATTTCTCCCATTTGGAATGGCTGTATTTACCCAATACCTGTACTCCCATTGTATCTAGGAAGTAACTAGCTTGCTTTTGATTTTACAGGCTTATAGGCAGAAGGGACTTGCCTTGTCTCAGGTGAGACTTCTTACTGTGGACTTTTGGATTAATGCTAAAATGAATTAAGACTTTGGGGGACTATTGGGAAGGCATGATTGGTTTTGAAATGTGAGGACATGAAATTTGGAGAGGCCAGGGATGGAATGATATGGTTTGACTGTGTCCCCACCCAAGTCCCATCTTGAATTGTATCTCCCAGAATGCCCACGTGTGTGGGAGGGGCCCAGGGGGAGGTAATTGAATCATGGGGGCTGGTCTTTCTCGTGTTATTCTTGGGATAGTTAATAAGTCTTATGAGATCTGATGGGTTTATCAGGGCTTTCCGCTTTTGCTTCTTCCTCATTTTCTCTTGCCACTGCCGTGTGAGAAGTGCCTTTTGCCTCTCGCCCGGATTCTGAGGCCTCCCCAGCCATGTGGAACTGTAAGTCCAATCAAACCTCTTTTTCTTCCTAGTCTCAGGTATGTCTTTATCAACAGCATGAAAGCAGAACTAATACAGTGGGTATTTTCCTGAAAGACAGCTTATCTTATGACTTTCCAGGTTATAACATCGTTATAGTTATTGATCCCCGAAAACGAGTGTTTTTTTTCTAATGGCTCCTAAAGAAAATTGCCTGCAAGGATTCTGGTTGCTTAAGGTGAACCAATCACTGTTCTCAGGGGGAAAAAATATCAGATTGACAAAGCTGGTTCCTGGGGACCACACCTGGTGGGGTGTAGGAGGGTCAGCACTACTAAACTGCAGAGTAGGAGAAGGGGATTTCTCCAAATAAGGAATAAATGCTGGCAGAGTCATGTCGAAACAGGTAAGAGATTAATGATTGCACCATCACAGGCAGCAGGATCATGAGAGAGGAAAGGGAGGCAGGCAAAGAGTGATTCCAACATTCACACACATTCAGGAGCCAGGGGCAGGAATAAGGACCTCAGTGGGGATGGACCCTACAAATATATCTGACTTTATTTAACCATGCCCCAACTGTTAACCATATAGGGTGCTTTCCAGTTTCCTTCTACATCAGTTACTGATATGGTTTGGCTCTGTGTCCCCACCCAAATCTCATCTTGAATTATAATCTCCTTGTGTTGAGAGAGGGAAGTGATTGGAGCATGAGGGCAGTCTCCCCATAGTGTTCTCTTGATAGTGAGTGAATTCTCATGAGACCTGACGGTTTAAAAGTGGCAGTTTTTTCCTGTATTCTCACTTCTCCCTCCTGCCACCTTGTGAAGTAGGTGCCTCCTTCCCCCTCTGTCTTGATTGTAAGTTTCCTGAGGCCTTCCCAGCCTTGTGGAACTGTGAGTCAATTAAACCTCTTTCCTTTATAAATTACCCAGTCTCGGGTAGTATCTTTATAGCAGTGTGAAAACAGACTAAGACAGTTACTCTGCTAAGAATTACTTTCTTTTTCATTTATTTTACAGTCATATTTCTTTCTTTATGATTGTAAAATAAACATATGTTCACAATAAAATGCAGATGTGTTCATAACAAAATGCAGAAATATAAATACCTATATTTTGGCCATCCAGGAGCAACCAAATGTCCGCATGTGTGTAGACACACACATACATATGTATATATACATACACAAAATTAATATCATACTTCAAAATTTTTTGTGTATGATTTTATTTAAAACTAAACCAGAAAGATTTTCTGTCATTGAATAGTCTTTGATATCAGAATTCTGATAGCTATATATTTCATCACATAACTTTTATCAAAAATGTTTAACCATTTCTTGATTTGGGGACATTTAAGCTGTATCCATTTCTCTGCTATTATATCTATATTAGGTATAAATATACATCTGCATCTCTGATTATTTCTTTGGCATAGATTTCCAGGAGTGGTGAAACTGGGCCGAAGTATGTGAACAACCTTATGAGTACAAACACAGACTAGCCTAGAGCCAACCATAGCAAGGTGTAAGGTAAGGGGAAATGACTGCATTCTACAAAGGCTCAGACAATGTGCATGGGGATGGTGGGAGGCCAAGAAGAACTAAGTTGAACATGAAGACTGTAGCACTTGCCTCATGAAGCAAAAAAAAACAAGATTTGTTTAAGCTGCTATTCAACAGGATTAAATCTTGTTAATAGATGAATTTGGGGGTTTCTTGTTTTAGTTAGGCAGCTGTCCCTAGTGGATTGACCCATAGCAAAACAAGCCCTCCTTCACCCCTCACCCTCATTTCACTTGTAATTCAAGTTGAGTCTCATCTGCCCCCAGCTACTCAAGCTGTCCTCAAAGAGAGTTACCCCCACCCAGGAATGCATATAGAAAAAAGTGAAGAATTTTATTTACCAGGAATACTTCATGGTCTTTTTTCACACCACAGTCAGAGAAAGGGAACACTTCTCAGAGCACTCCACAAACTGCTTTGTGGGAAGTAAGGAGAAACAGGGGTGGGGACAAATAAAGAACTCTCCAGCATCCTAGGGCAACCTGGCAGAAATGGTAAGTAGGGGCAGGAGCCCAAACAGTTAGCTACAACTGGGAAAGTAGCACTGGGGTGAAGGAGGAGGTCAAGAGGGACCACTGTGTGGACCAAAGGAAGGAGGAGAGATTTTTAAGGGCTGCCATGAATGAGCTTTGAAGAAAAGAACTCTGGCTGAAGAGGATTTATGGGATGCTTTCTAGAAGGTGCTATGTATCTGGTCTGGTTCTTTAGGAACACCAAGGGTAAAGATATGCATTAATCTTCAAGGCTTCCAGAGGCAACTTCATGCCTCTTTTGAATACGACTCTGTACAGAGTGAGCAAAATATGAACCCACCATATTCTCCTTGGAAAGAGGAACTCACTCTGTTTTGCATAGGATGTGCATAATTTATTCACTACACTTTCTTCCTCTGTGATACTCCACTTAAACTCTTAATGACTTCTATTTTATGGCTGGATTGACTTGTCATGTAATTGTGGAATAGGTATTCTTTTGGTCTTTGCTCTATAATTTTCTTTCCTCACCTTACCACATCTGTTAACTAGTAATAGCCCATTATTATGGCAAAAACCTTGCTTTACTTGTCCTTGTATATTCTACAGATTTGATCCATGACTTTATACCCAGTGTTGCAATATTTGTACTTGCTTGGTTACAGTGAAGGCAGAAAACAATAACAGTGACTTGAAAGAGAAATTTTTCAGTTATTAAAGAAAAGAAATCTACTTTGTCTTCTTTTATTCATCGAATCCATAAACATGTATTGAGGATTTAATAAAGATGAAACTCTTATTTCTTCAGTCTATTGTGCCATCTGTTATCCTATGCACCTCAAGAATATGACTTTTCATCTGTTGATCATTTTAAAATTGGTTCTAAGCAAAGAACATACTGGAATGAAAAAGAAAGCAGAGTTTTGGAAGAAGAAAGTAGTTTTTCTTCCAAAGTCAAGGCCTCTATTGTCCTGGGGAGTTCTAAAGGGCAAAACACCCTTTTTGTATTGAGATGTTTATGGTTCCTTAATCAAGAAGTGCTGTGTCTGGATAATTAAGGTATGTACTTGACTTAGTTTATCCTACCTGAGGATGAGGGAAAAGAACTGCAGAGGTCCAAAGGTAGGAGAAGGGAAGAGGCCTTAGGATAGTAGCCTCAAGGTGAAACAAGGTGTCTCAGAGGCAAGAGATGTCAGAACACCCTCCTCAAAGAAACCATGGTCCTGAAGAAAACTGGGCAGGGACTTCAAGAATTAAATATATGTGTGTGCTCTACTACACTAGAGTAAGAAGACAAATGGAGTATGTATTAGTCCATTTCCATACTGCTAGGAAGAAATACCTGAGACTGGGTAATTTATAAAGAAAAAGGTTAAATGGACTCACAGTTCCACATGGCTGGGGAGGCCTCACAATCATGATGCAAGGTGAAGGAGAAGCAAAGGCACATCTTACATGGCTGCAGGCAAGAGAGCATGTGTAGGGGAATTGCCCTATATAAAACCATCAGATCTCATGAGACTTACTCACCATCAGGACAACTGCATGGGAAAAATCCACCCCCATGATTCAGTTTCTTTCCACTGGGTCCCTCTCACAACATGTGGGGATTATGCGAGCTACAATTCAAGATGAAATTTGGGTGGGGACACAGCCAAACCGTATCAGAGTAGAAGGAAGATAATAGAGTGGTGCTGTGCTCTTCAAACAATTATTGGTGTCTTCTTTCACCACGTTGGCTTCCCACCAAAAACCTGGCACACAAACCAGACATCATCCTGTTTTCTGCTAGTCTCACAGGCCATATGAAAGCGGGCACTTTGTCACTAATAAGGGAATTAGGATTATTGAGGGAGAGACACGGAGATATTGTAGAGTGATCAATCCTTCATGTTTGCCTGGGACTCTCTAGGCTTTAACATATAAAGTCTGGTGTCCCAGGAAACTCTCAGTTCCTTTGAAAACCATGCAGTTACTCTTCTCACCTACCTGGAGTGATCTTACAGAAAATTCAACTATCCATGGACCCATATAGACATACTTTTTTTTTTTTTTTCAACTTCAAAATGTCTAGATTTCATGTGCACAAATACCGGTTATTTAGTTATAAAATCAGAAAGGCAGTGAGTATTGGACAAGACCAAATATGGGAAGTGTGGGAAATCAGCTTGTGAATGAATTTGGAAACATCTCATTGCAAACACAGAAGGGGGATATCTTGCCATGTTTTGAGGAGGCAAATATAAAAATATAGAGCATTTACTTTTTACTCATTTAAAATATGTTGAATGCGGTTTATATTCTCTTTATTATGGATATAAGTTTTAGTATCAATAAAGGTTTTTGTTTGTTCATTTGTTTTAGATATAATAAATGTAACTATTTACAAGGGATTTCCTTGGTTAGCTTGCAACCAGCCACCAGCCAGTGCTTCTCATAGTCTTCACTTTTTCAGCTTTGAATTATCCTAACATGACATGAAGAATGCAAACCCTGTACTTAATGTTCTGTTTAGAACCATCAGCTTCACATCCTGCTGACACTGCATGTTCAGGGTCTCTAACCTAAACCAGGCACTCGACATTGCCAAGTCCTCTCCACACTCTCCTCCAAATGCTAACCTTACCACTGCCTCCCCTTCTTTTCTATCATAATTCACAGAGAGCACAAGATGCACTAAAAGGTCACCTCCTTGCCCTCCTGCCAGAAGAAACTCAATCCCAGTACCACCCACACCCGTTTCACCCTTTCTCTGGTCATAGTAAAGTAATGCTTTTCCTGTCCAAGGCTTATCCCCTACCTGTGCTGACTATCCTGGCCCCCATCTCAGGAGCCCCAAACCATAAACTATCATCATCTCTGCATCCATATACTTTCAGCTGCTTTTTCTCTATGACTCCCATCTTCAGCATTTGGAAATAACCAACTCACTTCCACCTGAAAAGAAATTATTTTCCTATCTCAGTTGCTCTCAGCTCTGTCTGCTCATTAGAATCACCTGGGTATTTAATACGTTTTTGGTACCCAGACTGTACCTCATAACAATCAAGTCAGAATTGTCAGGGGTTGGGGTCAGGCATCAAAATTTTTTCAAGTTCCTCACATGATTCTATTGTGTAGCCAGGGTTAAGAAATACTGATCTAACCTAATCTATCTCTCCACCTACCCTCATTTGTCCTCATTCATCATTAAACTTGACTCGTTGCCTCCTTTTTCTGACCACTTATTCACACCTCTACCACTATAATTTGGCTCAGTGTACTCCACTCCCCAATGCCTCCCAATGCCTTAAGGTCACTGAAGAACTTTTCATTGCTAAATTCCTCTTTTCAGTCATTACCTTATTTGACTGGGCAGCACTGACCCTGCTGACCATTCCTTCCTTCTTGAAGCATTCTGCTCTTCTCTGCTAACTTTCCTCTTATCCTCCTTGGCCTCTTTTATTCTTAGGGTCTCAGAATTCATCCTGATCCTTCTCTCTCTACACTCTCATGTTGGGCAATCTCATTCACTCTCTGGGCTTTCACTGCCATCCATATGTTAGTGACTCCCCAAAAGCCTAAACAGCGTTCTTGGACATCCCTCTATCCAACTGCCTTCGAATAGCTCTATTTGGATATCTCAGTAGCACCTTCAGCGCTATGACTGAAACATGTTATTTCTTCATTGTTTCCTATATCAATTTGTATCCAGTTGCCCAAATAATGTTGGCATTACCCTTGACTTGCTCTCTCAAACCCCCATCCAGTCAGCCATGTATCTTCATTTAGAAATGCTGACTAAACCTAGAAGCCCTTAGACCTAAATGTGGTCTACAAATCTAAGCATTTTAATTCTGTAAACTAGTCAGAAATAAACAACCCCAATAAAAACTCTTGGTGTATCTGTTGCAAGATTTATTATGTATTTATAAATACTACGTGCATATTAAGTATTTGAAAATGTGTTATAATTTATTGTATACTGCTTAAAAATTCTACTTGCTTTCCCTTTCTAAAAAGAATCACACAGCTGTTCATTGAAGGAGGCACATATTTTAGTTTTCTTGCACTGTTTCAGCTAAGAATGATGTGGTCCACATGTGATGGGAACCCTGGAGGAAAGATCAATTTTGGGGATGATACTATGTTCCTGGTTAAAATCCTGTGACCATCAGATGTTTGTTCTCAAAGGGAACAATGTCCAAAAAAAAAAAAAGTTATAAAAGCTGTTTTTCTTACTCTTTTACTAAACCAGTTACCGAAATATAAAATAAGTTCCAGTTACCAGTTCTAAGACAGGCTGCTTTTCTATAGGACCCCTATGTGGCTTTTAGGAATTTCTGGGGTTAATAATTTATCTTAACATCAAACCCCTGCTTCATTTCTTTCTGCCCATCTGCACATTTTGCATGCATAGAAGCTGTTAGTGTGCATATGTATCCCATCCTTTGCATATGGAATGAATATGCTTTCAAAAAACAGTCTCATAAGAGTTCTAAAGGAAGCAGTGAGTACTTGGAGGGGGTCCAGCCTCACGCCGCAGATGGTGCCACTGCAGTGGGGAGGGAGGTGTAGTTCACAGTTCCAGATCAGCTGGTCTTTGCTCCATGGACCCTCTCTGCTCTTGAATGGATGGCACCAGTTCTATGCATTTACTATGTATAAGATGCTTTCACATGGCACTAAGTAGTAAATCCATGAAGGAAAACACAAGGTTATTTTTAATGAATGCAGAATAATGTCTGCTCCTCTTTGTTTGAAACTTGGAGCAAAAAAATTAGTGTAAAGGCTAAAACCAGTGTCAGTGTTAATAATGAAGAAAAACAATAGTGATCATCAAACTTTCTAACTTGCTGTGAAAGGGTAAAAAAATAACAATGGGCCAGTTTTGATGTTGGGAGTTTCTGAATTTTTTTCCCCTAGCTCCACAGAAAGCCAGTTGCCTGTGAATGTAATGGTTTATATGGTTTTAAGTCACGCTACTGCCTGAGAAGGCTGCTAGATGGGAAGGAAGAGGGAGGGAGGATTTGGTGTAAGAAAGAACATTTCAAATGTTAGGATGGGATAGCTGGGGAGCATTTGGAATGTCTAATCTTGAATTCAGTCTTTTTTTACGCCTAAGTTTGTAGCTGTAAGTTAAAGTTGTAATAAAGGTTGGGATTGAGAGCAAAGTAACCAGCACTAGCTCCTTACTGGTTTTGACACTGAGCTCCAGCCACAGAGCAATTGTATTTGGGAATAGTGGCTGACAGCTCAGGTCAGGCCTGGAAACCAGAGGAAAGGGACAGAATTACTTTGGAAGATTCTTTTTACTTTTATCTTGCACTCCTCAGTGCCTAGCACAGCTCTTCATATATAATTGGCACTCAAAAATGTTTGTTGAGCTGATGATTTGCTACCAACTGGACAAACACAATAAAGGGAGGGGATAGAAGACATGGAGATACTTAAATGAGCTTGTGCAGATGAGCGAGAATTGCCCAAAATAGTTAAGAGTGACCCCAAGGAAGGGAAAGAGGAAGAAGTGGCTGATGTGCCCTGTCTCAGATCTTTTGATGGGATGACAACACAAATGCTTTGATACTCAGTTAAGGCAAAGCAATGAGAATCAAATGCAATCTAAACCATTTACAAGGAAAGGCACAGTTTGCTTTGGAAGGATAATTTGGGGATGTTATATTTATACATACATTCATCCTGGGAATGGACATCCTATTCAGTAGGGGTCACCCTTGATCCCTCACTAAGGCTTAGCCAGCTACGAAGCAATGGAGTGGCTGTACGCTCCAAGTTAATTCTTCAACATAGGGTATTCCTCAATGGATTTTTTGAAGTACTACACTGATTTGGCAGTTGTTAAAACTGTGATGAAGTGGCTTTAGAGGAAGTACATTGAAAGCAAGACACAGTCTGTGCATCTTAAGACTGAAGCATCCGCTGTCAGACAGAGTGGTGGAAAGGGTCATCAAAGGTTAACACATTGTTTTACATGCTTATTCTTTGATAATCATTTTTAAGAATTACCTGTTATTCAGAAATGAAGGCTGATGAAAACTTTTATATTAAACTTATTTATAAGCCATCAAGTACCAACTCTGAGGGGCTGTTGAAGGGTGATTCGTATACAGAGGTTCGCAGCAACGAATAGAGTAAAATGAGGTTCTCCAGGGGAGGGTACAGAGAGAAAAGCACAGCACTTGGGACAGACCAGGTGAGCTTGTACCTTTTAGGGAAGCACAGAATGATGAGCCTCAAAGAAGAGAGAAGGAACAGCCAGACAGGATCACAGGAGAACCAGGGGAGGCCACTGGGTGATACAGAAATCATGACAGTTTCCAAAAAGAGGGAGTGAATTTTTATAAATTATAATAATGATATTTATAGATGTATTCCATTATAGTATTTTATTTTGCTAATTAACTTCTTAATTCTTCACTCACCTAGATATTTTGGGGCTTAATGATCCACAAACATATGAAACCTATCCAGATGCTTCATGAGCATATACATTTTGAATAAATCTACCATGACATGACTCTTGAATCAAATATTGAATCACGTGGTCTGACAGTGAGGCAAAATATTTGACATTGGGTGGTGCTGGAAAACTGTGAGTAAAGGTCAGCCATGGGTGTTTCCTCCCAGCCTTTGCTTTGACACTGAGGAATCATAATCATGATATCTTCATGGGGAAGCCTCTCCATCTCTCAGTAATGTTTACTTCCTATTTAAAGACTACTTCCCAGGCCTTTATTCCTTGTTTAAAAATAAAGATTTTTAGGATGATTTCTACTCTAAAATAGTACTCATTAGAGAAAATCCTCATTACAGAAAACATAAAAAATGGGAGAAAATTACTCATTATACCAAGATCCAGCCTCTGTTAACATTTTTAAGCACATTTCTTTTCTGTTTTTTTCTCTACAGACTTAAATTTTTCCTTTTTGTAGTTCTGCTTCTTATACATATTCTATAGGTCAATTTTTTCCCACTTGACATCGTATAATACAGCTTCCCACTTTATTATAACGTCCTTATAAAGATTGTTTTTAATGTTTGCATTACATAATTTAACAAGGTCCCTATGGTTAAATATTTGTATTAATTTCTGATCTTTACTATCACAAGGAAACTCTGCCTTTCGTGCATTTATTCTTAAAGCTTTTATAATTTGTCACAATATTCAATAGATTAAGAAATATGAGGCCGGGCGCGGTGGCTCAAGCCTGTAATCCCAGCACTTTGGGAGGCCGAGACGGGCGGATCACGAGGTCAGGAGATCGAGACCATCCTGGCTAATATGGTGAAACCCCGTCTCTACTAAAAAATACAAAAAACTAGTCGGGCGAGGTGGTGGGCGCCTGTAGTCCCAGCTACTCAGGAGGCTGAGGCAGGAGAATGGCGTAAACCCGGGAGGCGGAGCTTGCAGTGAGCTGAGATCCGGCCACTGCACTCCAGCCTGGGCGACAAAGCGAGACTCCGTCTCAAAAAAAAAAAAAAAAAAAAAAAAAAGAAATATGAATGTTTTTGAGGCTACTGATTTAATTTGCTAAATTACTTTCTAAGTCGATTCCCTGTGGTCTGTGATGAGCACAGGCTTTGGAGTCACGTCAGGTTGAATCATGGCTCCCTGGGCTGGAGAGAGACACTTAGAGGCCCTCAGCAACAATAAGAGTGTGTGGGGCTACCCACCCACTCATTTAGGAAACTCAAAGAAATACAACACCTAGCTGAAAATCGGTTGTGAGGATGGCTCATAATGAAGGTTTCCCTGTGGTATCTACTTTAATGCTTTTATTTTTTAACATGAAATGTCAAATTCTATTTAAAATTTTTTCTCAAAAATATTTTTGAGGGGGCCTCCACTTCACCAGTGCTATTGGCACATGTTTGTTTCATTTATGGAATCATCTTTCCACAAAGGGTCCTTTGTACCAGTGAGACCTCAGCAAGTCAGTGGGTCTCTTCAAACCTTATCCTTAAACTGCAGATGATAATAATACTCATTTCACTGGAATAAGGGTTAAATCCACTTGCTTGCTTTGCATACTACTTGCCATGTAGTAAGCACTCGATAAATGATAGCTGCTGTTATTATTTTTAAAGAGCTATGAGAGTTTACATTTTCAAATGCCAGCAAAGTATGGCAGTACTCACCTTTAAAAAAATCTTTTGTCATGTAATAGTTTTTAAAAACCAGATTCTCATTCTTGATTAATTTACCTTTCTTTGATTACTAATGAGGTTGAAACTTTTTTCTGTATGTTAATTAATCGGTTATATTCCCATTTAGAATTGCTGAAACTTATTTTCCAAGTGTTAGTTAATTGGTTATATTCCCATTTAGAATTGTGAGTTCTATGGGTTCAAACCTCAGTTCTTCAATTTACTTGCACTGTTTAGGCCTTTGGCAGTGAGCAATGGAACACCCAGTTTCCACAGGACTAAATATTAAGGAAATGTACTATCTCCCAAAAGAGGAAATCCCTAAATAGAGCTGCATGGGGGAAGGGATGAGTATGATTAGGGCTCAGACCTTTTTCCCTGAGATGGTGTGGCTCTGCCCCACCCACTTGATCATGAGATCATGCACTTGCAAACATTCTGTTAAAAACAAAAAAAAAACAAAAAAACACACACACACTATAAGGTGGACATTTCTAGTTGACCCAGGTAGAAACTGAGGGCCAGAGATGTGTAGAGGCATGCCTAGTCACTTATCTAATGAGGCACCTTATGTTTTTGCCTGTGAGACAGCTGTTTCTTCCCAGCCCCACCTCAGCCAGGTTCATATTCAAACTCTGATTTCCTTCAGATAGCCACTCGTCCATCCTCCATCACCCTGTATTCAGGTGAAGACTTCCATGTATCACACTTACACACAACAGCATCCAGAAACAAAAAAAGGCACTGTCTGCTTATAAGGCCAAAAAATTATTTACCAAAGCCCCTTAGATGATTTCTCCCTCTCTTGTTAACCAGAATTTGCCAAATATCCACTCCTAATCACTGGAACCACATTTTCCATTCCACATTGAGACCATTCAGAACCCACCTCCTAGTCTGGGGAGGGGCCAGGCTCCCTTGAACACAGGGAAAAAGTACCTGCAGGGAATCAGGGTTCAATTATGAACCTGGCTGCTGTGGGGCTAGGAAGAAACAGTTATTTTGTAGGAAAAAACAAAAGGTACCCCATGAGGTGAATTACTAGGCATACTCCTATATAACTCTGACCCTGAGTTTCTAATTGGATTGACTGGATACATCCACCTTGAAGTGTTTTTTAACTGAATGTTTGCAAAGTATCCAGCACGGACCTGGCCTGGGGTAGGTGTTTAGAAATTTTCTGCTGATTTCAATTCATATGCATGAACATTTTACATAATAAGCTGTTCTTTATATTGATGCAAAAGTTATTCTAAGTTTATAGAGAATGTTTTAATTGAGGGAGTAAAACATTTATAGTAATTTATAATGTTTGTGTGGTCAAGTGCACTAATTCTTTTCTTTTTAAAATTTCTTTCAACACTTTCAAGTTTAGAAACTACCTCTGATCCCTTTTTACTTCCTCTCACTAACAACTACTACAAAAGCATATTTTTTTTCATCTGGTATTTTATAATGTGATTTGTTATGCTCTTTTTATTCCATATTGGATTTGGTATGATATTAACTATAAAATGAGGATCTATTCTGATTTCTTTCCTAAGCATGTATTGAATTGTTTCAGTATCATTTACTAAATAATGATTTACCTCATAGATTTGAATGCCTTCTTTATGACAGATTATATTCTTACAAAAGTTAGGACGTGAGACCAGGAAAATCTCTCCTCATGAAAACCAGAGGAGTAGGGAAAAAGTACCCCACCCACACCCACCTACACACATTGCAACCAAATCTATCAGTTTAATAATTGACAGTTGTATAAAATTTAGTCTTTTCACCTGGTCAACTATTCTTCATTTTCCCAAATCTTCCTTTAGCGCATTCAGTTGATTTTCTGTAGTTTTGAGCCAAGCTTGGGTATTACCTGGACTGTGAACAACCTAGCCAGGAGAAACATCATACATCCTGCAGAAACCCCATGACCAGCCACTGCATGCCACTTCGCCACTTTGACACTAGCACCAGAATTTGAGAACTCCTTCCAACTACAGAAAATCGACTGAATGCACAAAAAGAAGTCCTCACAATGCTGAGTCAGATTATTATAGTTATAGCAATTCTTCCCAACACTTGTAATTTGTAGCTCTTAGAACAGCATGCTGGAGTTTCCATGTGGCTGCCCCATGATTTTGTCCATGACAACTTCCTTATTTTTTTTTAGCAATAAATATAGTACAAATTTGCACACCTTTTTTCATCTTCAGCTACCCTATCATTAGTACACTATGCAGCAGAGACTCTATTTTTATAGCTAGTTGTGTTCCCACTATTCTTCGACTCCAGCCAAACAGGATTATTCGTTAATCCTTAAACACACTGTGTACTTTCTCGCCTCCATTCCTTTTTCTATGCCATTCCCTGAAGCTGACAAACACTATGCCACATCCTCTCTCCTCGTCTTCTGTCCAAATCCGAACCAACAATGTTTGACATACTGGAAATAACCTAATAGTTAGATAAAGATATTTAAATTCAATAGAATATTATACAATAACCAAAAATGAACAAAAGAAGAGGGAAAAGAGGAGGAGGAGAAATGTTTACTAAAATATGCGTAAACAAATTCTATGAGTAACTTGATTATAAATAGGTATGTTGGTCAGGTTTTGATCAGCATGACATAAGGACTACAGGAACTAGGGTGGCCATGTCAGGGCCTAGATCCTGAGACCTGTCCTTGCTAAAACTAACTCTCTCTCATATCTCCTCTTCCATTTCTCGTTGTTACTTTTTTCTACTGTACGTAAGTCTCTTCCATCACAGACAGACTTTCTCGTTGGAGATTAAGGGAGGATTACGGCAGATAATGGCTACCAGAATCCACAACTCCGTGAGCCAGTCCTAAATTTTAAAAATCCGCAGGAAGAATCTGACAGGTCAGAATTGACTCACAGCCCCACTTCAGACCAATCACCATACTCATAGGAATGGCTATCAGGACTGGTCAGATCTAGAACAAGAGACCTTTCCTGTCATCAGGGATGAGGGTACCATGATTGACAGGCTCATCAGAATCACCTGCTGGAGTGGAGAAGCAGTAGCTTCCCAAAGGAAATGTGTGTGTATTGGAGTGGAAAGAGGGGAGCAGAAGATTAGAGGAAAAGCAGCCAAGGTGCTGAGCAGACAAGAAAAACAACAGTTGCATTCTACAAATTGGCATGCAGGGCCATCTGTGAATTACCCCTGCCACTGCCATAGCCTCCTTTTTCATCACTCTGTACCTCTCATCCTGTGTAAGGGATATTCTGAACTAATTAGAGTTCTGCAACTTCTGGGTTCCACCTTTGCACATGTTGTTCCTTCTTTCTCTAAGCCTTCCTAATCTTTCTGCCTCTACCTGGCTAATTCCAACTCATACTTCAGCCGATATTGCAGCTATCACCTGCTCTAAGAAGCCTACAAGGATTCTACACTTGCCCCCACTCAGAGTTTCAGAATCCCACATATGCTTATAGTGCTTGAAGCTTACCTCTAACACAGCTCATGTCATGTCCTATTGTGATACACCCCAGCTAGTTTAAGCAGAACAGGATTATTACAGGATCCAAGTGAGCTTACAGAATTTCTGGGAAGCTGGGGAGCCAAGCTTGGGTATTACCCGGACTATGAGCAACCTAGCCAGGAGAAACATCCACCATCATGCAGAAACCCCATGGCCAGCCGCTGCCTGCCACTTAGCCACTTCAACACTCCCCCAGAATCTGAGAACTCCTCAATAACTGTCGCTAGAGAACCGAGCACCTCTACTGCCCTTCCAGCCACCAGAACGTGTGGCCACCTTACAGTAGCTGCTTTCATCTTCCAAATCTCTGCTTGGCAGAAGCTCGGTCATGTGAAGAATCTAGTTGCAAGGGAAACTGAGAAATGTAGTCTTTTCCATGATAAACAGAAGGCTGAGTCATATTGAATGAGCCAATTTCCCAGTCTTCTACCAAACCTTCCACAATAACAAATTTGTTGTTAAGGGCAAACCAATTTATGGTTGTCCTACTGTCTTGGTAAGTAGTTTCGTTGTCTGTATAAGACCTTGGTTCCTAGAAATACTTTTAATTTAATATCCATTTTTATCTAGCACTAGTATTGCTAGGCCAGCTCTGTGTTGTTGTTGTTGTTGTTGTCACTAATTTTCTGGTATGTCTTTTTTCATCCCTTTATTTGTAATCTTTCTACGTTATTTTGTTTGAGGCATATAACTTATAAACAGATATATACCTGGATTTTTGAAAGGCCTATCTAAAGCCTATCTAAAAGTCTTATCTATTAATAGGTAAGTTTAAATCTGACAATTTATCTCTGACATTTTATAGTCCCGATTTATGAAGTTCTTTTTTTCCTCCCTTTTTTTTTTTGTCTTCTTTTGGATTATCCTAATTCCTTTTGTTTTTCTTCAATGGGTTTGGAAACTACACATTTTAGTTCTAATCATTTAGTGGTTTTAACAGACTTAGGTTTATATATTTTTAACAAAGTCAGTACTTAATCCATATATCTAGCCTCTTCCTGCACAAGACAGAGCAATGAAACTTCCCTCCTGACTCATCATTTTCCCCAAATGCTCATGTTATTATTGTCTAGATTTTGGTTTAAAATGTTTTTCTCTGTGCTTGAAAAGAATCACACAGAAGAGCCCCCCTCTGTATGACCACTCCATCATCTTGATCTGGATATTACAATAGCCTCTCTATCTCTTCCTTTCTCTGAATTCTTCCTGGCTTCATAGCCTTTAATTCTTGAGTCCCCATTCTGTATATCGTTTCTTCCATGACTTACAAAGACCCCCAGTTCCCTCACTCCTTGCCTTGCCACTGCACCACCCTGCAAACCTTCAATTTGGGAGAGGTGCCCATATGTATCAAGAACAAGAAAGCACTGAAGATTCTCAAGTCTTCTAACCCACTCCTGCCTTCTCTGTTTTAGCACGTGATCCTGCTTCCTACTTTGGAGGAAACAAAAACCATCAAGTAAGAACTCAACATTTTCCACTTCCTCCACCATAAATTTATCTATATCCCCCACCCATATTTCCCCCTCAGTCTCACATGAAACAATGACCTTCTTCCACTCCTAGGCTAGCTTTAGGACACAGTTCGAAATTACTACTCCTGTCTGCTGTATTTTCAATTCTCCTTTATTGTACCCGAGACAATACTAGCTAAATCAATACCTTGCTTGTAGAGAACATTTGATAAACATTTGTTACATTAAATAAATATAAATAAATGAATAAATCTGTCAGGTAAGATATTTACAAAATGGTCATAATAGCTACATTTTCATCTGATATATTGTTAAGAATATTGAGATATTGTAAACACTCAGCAGTGTTACTGTTTACAAATATTTGAAGATCATATCAATTTATGGAACTAATATCTGAGTCCTACAATTGTCTTATTCTGCGTGCTGGGAAAAGAAAGTGAATAAGACAGAGAAAGACTCCACTCTCATGAGGCTGACATTCTAGAGCAAGAAAGCAGGAAATAAACAAGTAATCAGATAAAATCATTTCAAATGGTGGAAGGGGCTATGAAGAAATTAAAAGAGGATAATGGTTAGGGAGTGGCATGTGTAAGGGAAAATGAGAAGGCCAGGCCTGTGCAGCAAAAACATGAAGAACAAGGAGGAATAAAGTGTGAGATGAGGAAAGGAAGGCAGTCGCCAGACCACGATATGATTTATAGAGTCAATTGTAAGTGCGTTGGGATGCCATTGACTTTTTATAACTGAAGAAAAACATTCATAATTATAGTGTGCACAAAAACTGTACAACTTGATCACACAATCACACACACACTACTCATGAAACAACTATCCAGCCCAGTTCAAGATATAGAACAGTTCCAGACCTCAGAAGATTCCCTCATGCCACTTCTCAATCTAACCACCCCGTCCCCAGTCCCTAGCAAAGCCTTCTGTCAATGCAGATTAGTTTTGCCTATTCTTGAACATAAATAAATAGAATCATACAGTACAGACTTTTGTATGTCTTCACTTGCTTAATCCAGGAGATTCATCCATGTTATGGGATGTGCCAGTAGTTCATTCTTTTTTATTACTTCTTCTATTTTGTTGTACAAATGTATCACCATTTATCTATTGTGCTGTTAGTAGACATTTAGGTTGTTGCCAATGTTTGTGTATTATAAATAATGCTAGTGTAAATAGTGTTGAAACTTTTGATAGACATAGGCACTCATTTATTCTGATATATGCCTAGGAGTAGAATTATATATATTTAGCTTTATTAGATGTAGCCAAACAATTTTCCAAATGTGTCATATATTCCTTTTTACTAGCAGTGCATGAAAGTTCTAGTTTCTTTACATCCTCAACAGTATTTGGTATTGTCAGTCTTTTTAATTCTTAAAACTTTAGCTATTTTGGTGGGTGCCTAGTACAGGTTGAGCATCCCTAATCCAAACATTCAAAATCCAAAATTCTCCAAAATCCAAAACTTTTTGAGCACTGACATGGCACCACAAGTGGAAAGCACTGCAGAAAAATCACCTACAGATGACATGGTAAAAATCTGTGATGGGCTTATTGAAGGACTAGAGTAGTGTGCATTCAGAACAGAATAAGAATTCATGTCAATGTATAAAATCAGACTTCTAACACAAAAACCATAGTTAATGAGGCAGATGACTCTGGGGGAAATATTTTTAAAAGCCATCCAGCAGAAAGCCTCCTCATCCATAGAGGACCCACTTGCTGGTCCCTCAAGTGCTTCTGATGTTTCTTCTCACCTTTAAAAAAAGTGTATATAGTAACATTTAAACAAAACACAGCATCATAGGTAGAGACTGAAAGCCTGCCGTTGTTTGTTGTTGCTGTTGTTTAACAGTTAATACATTATTCTGTTGATGCTATTGTTCTGCCTAGTTTCTGTACACCACATTATTTTTTCACTGTATTAATATTATGTCTTTTTTTACAGTTAAGTGATTATGCGTAAATAAATGTTAGAAAATGATTACTTATTGTTAGCATATAAATTGAGAGCCAGGAATGATGGTGATGCCATGCAACCACAGATTGTCCACATGGGTGGCTGAGATAGTGACACCTTTGCTTTTTGATGACACCTTGGCTTTTGATGTACACAAACTTTGTTTCATACATAAAATTGTTTAAAATATTGTATAAATTTACCATCAGGCTATGTGTATAAGTTATATGCACAAAATTGTTAAAAATACATAAATGAATATTGTGTTTAGGCTTGGCCTCATCACAAAATATCTTATTATGTATATACAAAGATTCCAAAATTTAAAAAAGTCTGAAATTCAAAATACTTCTGGTCCCAAGCATTTTGGATAAGGGATACTCAATCTTTAGTATCACATTGTAGCTTTAAGTTTACTTTCCTTGATGATTAATGATGTTGAACACCTTTTAAATATTCTAATCATATATTTGAATTTAGACCATTGATGGTTTAGGCAGAAGTTTGATCTTATTCATATTTTTAGAGATACCTCTTGTTGCTCCATGGAGAATTGGCTGTAGGGAAATACAGTGGAAGTAGACGGAACATTTAAAAAACTATTGCAGTAGTCCTTTCAGTGCACGTAAGTGGCTTGGATAAATAATAGCAAAGGAGTTAGAGAGAAGTGAAAAGATGCAAGATATATTCTGGAGGAAGCCTAGCAAATGTACCTACCCACTGGCCATGGGGGAGAAAGGAGGAATCAAAGGTGGCCTAAACAGCAGAATGAATACTGGCACGTTTCCCATGGTATGGAAACCCCAGAGCGGGTCCATTGAATGTTAGGAGGAAAATTATAGGAGATGAAAGAAGAGACTGAATCATACCGCAGCAAACTATGCCAATCCCAAAATAAAATTTAAAAAATTCCGGTCACAAACTGTGCTCAAAGAAACATTCTGGGCAGAGAACTGCAATGGACTTTGACTTGCTTCCCTGTCTTGCAAATGAACTCTGTAGCACTGTGCAATAGGAGTTTGCCAGCAAAACTTGTATGACTTATTTTATCACTAATGTCGGGTTTTTTGTTCTTTCCTTTCAAGAATAAATATGTCTCTACATAATGAAATGAAAAATCAAGAAATTTAAAATTAGATTAGTTTGGAAATTACTGGCATTTTTCTTCTTGTGTAAGGTCACTCTGCCCTTGCAGGCCAGTGCTGGGGAAGTGACACATTTCTTTCTCCATCCCACACTTCTGCTTATTTTCATGCCATAAAAAGCAGATCTTCAACATTTCAAATGCTTAGTGCATGTGGCAAATATTTTTATCCTCATTTAAGACTTTAAGTTATGTTATGTAAAAAGTAGCATGCCAGACCACTAGTTTACTAGGCCATTTTCATACAGAAAACAAAATTATGTCTTTGCAGAAATAATAAGCTGACTCTTCAAGTTGCCTGGTATTAGCCTGCCTGCTGCTTTTAGGTGGTGCTTTTCAGTTCTCAAACCAGTGACAACTCTGCATAAAGAAGAACCTCATGGTTGTTAACAGCTTACTATAGATAGTCCCTGTGCTAAACATCAATCCTGTGAGGTATGCACTATTATTATCTCCATTGAACATATGAGAAAACTGAGTTCAGTAGCCTGCCCAGGATCACTTGGCTGATAAATAGCAGGGATGAGATCAGAACCTAGGTTTATCTGAATCTAAAACTGAAGGTTTTGATGGTTCCCAAGCTAGGACAGTGTAGGTTGGAAATTAAGTGAGTGTGTGCCAAAGCCAGCCCCCGTGGATTTGCATCACAACTCTTCGATTTACTGGCCATGTGACCCTAGACAGTCTTTTCTGGGGATCATCATAGTACCTATATCATTGGATATTGTAAGAATTAATAAGTTAACATATATACAACACTTAGAACTGTGCCTATGTTATGCTATGAAAGTGTTAGCTATCACTTTAAAAATAGCTTTATTGAGATATAATTCACATACCATTCAATTCAAACATTTACGGTCTACAATTCAATGGTTTTTAGTATATTGAAAGAATTGTACAATCAGGCTGGGCGTGGTGGCTCACATCTGTGATCCCAGCACTTTGCGAGGCCGAGGCGGGCAGATCACAAGGTCAAGAGATCGAGCTCATCCTGGCCAACATGGTGAAACCCTGTTTCTACTAAAAACACACACAAAAAATTAGCTGGGCATGGTGGCTCATGCCTGTAATCCCAGCTACTCAGGAGGCTGAGGCAGGAGAATCGCTTGAACCTGGGAGGCAGAGGTTGTAGTGAGCCAAGATCGTGCCACTGCACTCCAGCCTGGTGACAGAGCAAGACTCTGTCTCAAAAAAAAAACAAAAAAAAAGAAAGAAAAGCAAAAAGAAAGAATTGTACAATCATCACCACAATCAACTTTAGAACATTTTATCAACCCAAAAAGAAACCCAGTACCTATTAATAATCACTCCCTCTCCCATCCCACCTCCAGCCATAGGCAACCACTAATCTACTTTGTGTCTCTATAGATTTATAGATCTATAAGAATCTATGGAATATAGATTGCTTATTCTGGGCATTTCATATAAATGAAATCACGTATGTGTCCTTTTATTTCTGGCTTTTTTCACTAGCATAGCATTTCAAAGTTAATTCATATTGTAGCACATATCAATACTTCATTTCTTTTTATTGCTCAATTATATTGCATTGTGTAGATATACCTCATTTTATTTATCAAATCATGGACATTTGATTTGTTTCCACTTTTGGCCATTGTGAATAATAATGCTATGAACACTTGTGTACAAATTTTTATGTGGACCTATGTTTTTATTTTTCTTGGGTATATATCTGGGAGTGGAACTACAGCTATTGCTTGTCACTGCCTCGGTCTCTGTATATGTGGATATGCAGATGTAATTCTCTCATATAAACACAAGCCTTGGGGTTTTTACTCTAAATGACCTAATGTGGTAACTATCCTTCCTGTTTCATATCACAAATGAAGAAACTGAGACTCTGGGAGACGTGCCTTACTGTTTCTTGGTCTGCAGCTTTGCCCAGGCTATCTCCCCTTTTAAGCATGCCCCCCTGACTCTTCCCTTTGTCAATCCTTTGGGTTTGAGCTAAGGCCTTACTTCTGGCCAGGAAGCCTTGATTAGACCCCCTGTCTGGGGCAGGTAACCTACTCTCTGCCTCCACGATGTCCTAAGGGTTGCTTTACCATCAGCTTTGTCACATTTTTCTGTACTATCACAACCAACCAGGTGGTAAGATGCTAGGGAAGGGGCACTGTTGTCCTCAACTCTGTCTTCCATGCTAAGCACTAGGGCTGGCATGCAGTGGTTGTTCAATAGATGTTGGTAGAAGTTAAGAAAGGAGGAAGGAATCTGGCCTAGATACATGCTAAAAAGTGACACCTCTGGTCTATCAGACTGATAAAATCTTTTCTGTCACATCAAATGGCCCTAGTTTGAATTGATAAAAGAGAAAAACCAAGGAGTGATTATTCAGATTGGAAAAAGAGTCTTTCCTTCTTTTTTTTTATTTTTTAAATTAATTAATTAATTTATTTATTATATTTTAAGTTCTAGGGTACATGTGCACAACGTGCAGATTTGTTACGTATGTACACATGTGCCGTGTTGGTGTGCTGCACCCATTAACTTGTCATTTACATTAGGTTTTTTTCCTAATGCTATCCCTTCCCCTTCCCCCACTCCATGGCATGCTCCAGTGTGTGATGTTCCCTGCCCTTTGTCCAAGTGTTCTCATTGTTCAATTCCCACCTATAAGTGAGAACATGCAGTGTTTGGTTTTCTGTCCTTGTAATAGTTTGCTCAGAATGATGGTTTCCAGCTTCATCCATGTCCCTACAAAGGACATGAACTCATCCTTTTTTATGGTTGCATAGTATTCCATGGTGTATATGTGCTACATTTTCTTAATCCGGTCTATCACTGATGGACATTTGGGTTGGTTCCAAGTCTTTGCTATTGTGAATCATGCTGCAATAAACATCCGTGTGCATGTGTCTTTATAGTAGCATGATTTATAATCCTTTGGGTATGTACCCAGTAATGGGATCACTGGGTCAAATGGTATTTCTAGTTCTAGATCCTTGAGGAATCACCACACTGTCCTCCACAATGGTTGAACTAGTTTACAGTCCCACCAACAGTGTAAAATTGTTCCTATTTCTCCACCTCCTCTCCAGCACCTGTTGTTTCCTGACTTTTTAATGACTGCCATTCTAACTGGTGTGAGATGGTATCTCATTGTGGTTTTGATTTGCATTTCTCTGATGACCAGTGATGATGAGCATTTTTTCATGTGTCTGTTGGCTGCACGAATGTCTTCTTTTGAGAAATGTCTGTTCATATCCTTTGCCCACTTTTTGATGGGGTTGTTTGTTTTTTTCTTGTAAATTTGTTTGAGTTCTTTGTAGATTCTGGATATTAGCCCTTGGTTAGATGGGTAGATTGCAAACATTACTCCCATTCTGATGGTAGTTTCTTTTGCTGTGCAGAAGCTCTTTAGTTTCATTAGGTCCCATTTGTCAATTTTGGCTTTTGTTGCCATTGCTTTTGGTGTTTTAGTCATGAAGTCCTTGCCCATGGCTATGTCCTGAATGGTATTGTCTAAGTTTTCTTCTAGGGTTTCTATGGTTTCAGGTCTAATATTTAAGTCTTTAATCCATCTTGAATTAATTTTTGTATAAGGAGTAAGGAAGGGATCCAGTTTCAGCTTTCTACATATGGCTAGCCAGTTTTCCCAGCACCATTTATTAAATAGGGAATCCTTTCCCCATTTCTGGTTTTTGTCATGTTTGTCAAAGATCAGATGGTTGTAGATGTGTAATGTTATTTCTGAGGCCTCTGTTCTGTTCCATTAGTCTATATGTCTGTTTTGGTATCAGTACCATTCTGTTTTGGTTACTGTCGTCTTGTAGTATAGTTTGAAGTCAGGTAGCATGATGCCTCCAGCTTTGTTCCTTTTGCTTAGGATTGACTTGGCAATGCAGGCTCTTTTTTGGTTCCATATGAACGTTAAAGTAGTTTTTTCCAATTCTGTGAAGAAAGTCATTGGTAGCTTGATGGGGATGGCATTGAATCTATAAATCACCTTGGGCAGTATGGTCATTTTCACGATAATTGATCCTTCCTATCCATAAGCGTGTAATGTTCTTCCATTTGTTTGTGTCCTCTTTTATTTCATTGAGCAGTGGTTTGTAGTTCTCCTTGAAGAGGTTCTTCACATCCCTTGTAAGTTGGATTCCTAAGTATTTTATTCTCTTTGTAGCAATTGCTAATGGGAGTTCACTCATTATTTGGCTCTCTGTCTGTTATTAATGTATAGGAATGCTTGTGATTTTTGCACATTGATTTTGTACCCTGAGACTTTGCTGAAGTCGCTTATCAGCTTAAGGAGATCTTGGGCTGAGACGATGGGGTTTTCTAAATATACAATCATGTCATCTGCAAACAGGGACAATTTGACTTCCCCATTTCCTAATTGAATACCCTTTATTTCTTTCTCTTGTCTGATTGCCCTGACCAGAATTTCCAACACTATGTTGAATAGGAGTGGTGAGAGAGGGCATCCCTGTCTTGTGCCAGTTTTCAAAGGGAATGCTTCCAGTTTCTGCCCATTCAGTTTGATACTGGCTATGGGTTTGTCATAAATAGCTCTTATTATTTTGAGATATGATCCATCAATACCTAGTTTATTGAGAGTTTTTAGCATGAAGCGCTGTTGAATTTTGTCAAAGGCCTTTTCTGCATCTGTTGAGCTAATTATGTGATTTTTGTCTTTGGTTCTGTTTATGTGATGGATTACATTTATTGATTTGTGTAGGTTGAACCAGACTTGCATCCCAGGGATGAAGCCAACTTGATCTTGGTGGATAAGTTTTTTGATGTGCTCCTGGATTCGGTTTACCAGTATTTTATTGAGAGTCATTGCTTTATTAAACTACTTAGAACAATCTTCTTGTAAATAGTGAGCCCCTGGGAAAGTGTTGCTTGAACGACAGTGTGTGTATCACAGTGATACCCAGGATGCTTTTATTGGTATATGGAGGACAATTTTAACTTCACAGTCTATTATTTATTTCATATGAATATAGAATATAGCTATATTATATGAATATAGCTAGGATATAAGACCCACAATATCATTTTTAGGAGCAGGCTAAGGTCTTTTTTTTTTTTTTTTTTTTTTTAATTAAGACTATCCTTTTTTTTTTCTTTTTTCTTTTTTTCTTTTTGATGGAGTCTTGCTCTGTCACCCAGGTTGGAGTGCAGTGGCGCCATCTCGGCTAACTGCAACCCCCGCCTCCCAGGTTCAAGAGATTCTCCCTGCCTCAGCCTCCCAAGTAGCTGGGATTACAGGCGTCCGCCACCATGCCCAGCTAATTTTGTATTTTTGGTAGAGACAGAGTTTCACCATGTTGCCCAGATTGGTCTCAAACTCCTAACCTCAGGTGATCCACCTGCCTCGACCTCCCAAACTGCTGAGACGATTCAAAATATCTATTAAATAAGTAATGGTGCAGATGAAACACAGATATAGGAAATCTTGTATAGGTGGTATAAAATAATTCAAGTTTTAGAACACCATTTAACATTTAAAATGTGAAAAGTTCTAAGTACAAAGTACATTTTATAAAGCAGTGCATGTCCAGGTTGACTGAACACACAAATCACCTCAAATCTTGCTACAATGGAGATTTTGAGTCAGCAGACTTGTAAAGGGCTCTGAGGCACTGTATTTCTAACAAGTACTCAGGGAATACCGATACTGCTGATCCTGGACCACACCTGGTTATAAAGCACAAATGAAAGTATAAAGTAATAACAATAATGCTACCTGCTACCTTTTGAGTTCTTCTATGCACTAGGTTCTCTCTCTCTCTCTCTCTCTCTATATATATATATATATATACACACACACACACGCACATATATACACACACGTATATATATACATGTGTGTGTGTGCGTGTGTTTTATAGATGTCAAACTTAGCAGTATTCGCAAAAATCCTGCAAGGTAGTTATTAATATCTCCAGTTTACAAATGAAAATTTAAAAATCAGAGTAATACTACCTACTACCTTTTAAGTTCTCCCATGTACTAGGTACAGTTCCAGGTGTTTTATAGATGTCAAACTTAGCAATGTTCACAAAAATCCTGCAAGGTAGTTATTAATATCTCCAGTTTACAAATAAAAATTTAAAAATCAGAAATGGCTTGACTTTTAGACAGAACTTTTTTCCCCCAACAAATCAGGACACAGAAGCAGCAAGAAAATGATAATATCCTTGTTTCTATTATTGTCATTATTACTGTAAAATAAATCAAGCTAGAGGGGCCTGAACTACTGCCTTGATTTTGGCCAGTGCAAGTTCTCAGCATTTGTTCCATTCACATGTCCTGTCTGTGACCTCAGTGTGAGATAGAAAGTAATCTGGTCTAAGGATCAAAGCCTGAAGTTTTCTCATTTCCCCACATTCAAAACAAAATAGCTCTGGGCAAGGGATGCATTTCTATCCCATGGTTATAATGAAGGAAAAAAAAAAAACCTACTAAAGTCCAATTTGGATAAAAAAGCATTCTTAAAACAAGTAAAAATAAACATATACACACATACACACAAACATACATACGTTAATGCGCAGAACAGTTTCAGCTGCCTGCAGGGAGTTTTGTTGTTTTCTCCAGTTAATACTACTAATTCATTTTCACATGGGTACTCTGTGAGTTAAACACTTTACATTTATATGGTTATTTTTTTTGTAAAGATTCCAACATGCCTAATTAAGAATAAACCCAAGGGAATAAAAAAATAAAACCAATGATTTCCTTTCAGAGGGTTCCAGGGCCCTTTGTGGTGTGGTAGGGGGAAGGGAAGGGAGTCTTCTATTGCTAGTCACAGGCCACTAAGGTGCCTTCCATAAAAGCCTTCGTGAGGGAATGTTATGCCCTACCTGGCTAAATAGCAGATTTCAAAAACCTAAGGGCTTGGGCTCAACCTGGCCTGTTTTGTATTTTTTTTTTTTTTCTAAGTTGGGAAATGTCCTTATAAATCTGGGCATCTGGGTTTTCTGGAAAAATTGGAAGACCTGGAAACAGTGGGTCCAGATTCCTATAATAGCTTCAGTTAGTTGTAGCAAGGAGCAGCTGTCCCTCTTCACTTTCCCAGCAGGCTTCACTCATTTCCATTACCTGCCTGGCCCTGGAGGCTACTGAGTTTGGAATCCCTAGTTTATAAGTAGAGTTTTTGAACAACCAATCTTTGCTCTCCTCATCATTATCCTAAAAAAAATCTGTCCAAGCAACTATGTGTTGGAACAATGAAAAGCAGTGTCCTTTTAACAAAGTGAAAGCAGTTGGTTCATACAAAAATTATTCGTTGACTTCGTGAAAGCCAATGGGTCCAGATTTTAAATAATCTGTGTTGTTCAGATATGCAAGTGATAAATCCCCTGTGTTTCCCTCTGTGTCATGCAACTAGTCGTCAGTTGGTATACTCTTGGCCCAGTTCCTGTGAGGATCATGTTAAGTGATGGGAGTCTAGAGGTGGCTCAGCGATTATCCTGTCCAGTTTGCTGGTAAATGGGAGTTGAACTCCCCAGGTCCAAAAAGGTCAACAGAATGAATGGATGGTATATAGGTATATGGTGGGGAGAGATGATATCCAGAAAACTGAGATACTTTTTTAAAAGCAGATACTTTCTCATGCTTGATTTAGAGGTGGAGAACATTACAGTCCTCTAATCTGTTATTCATTCAATAAATATTTATTAAGCACCAACCGTATGCTATGCACTGTGCTAAACAGGGAACACAATAATGAATGAGACTGAATCCCCTGCCCTGGAGAAGTCCAGTCTGGAGGTAGTTATCCAAATATATGTACCTTGATAGCTACGTGAAAAGTGACCGATGCCACCTGATAGGTGGAGCAAAGACCTGTCCATTATGTCATATTCCTAATCCCAAAGAGATTCCACAATATTCCCATCAGTTTCATTCCTCCTTCTACAAACAGACAGATACATTTTGCTTTGAAAAAGCAGTAGCACAGGTGGGTAGGGCAGACCAAACTGGGGCTGTGCTGAACTGCAAAGGAACTGTCACTACTCAGGTACAGCCAACCTTTAGTAGGCAGGCACGCTGCAAGGTTGCCAGAATGTCGGGGTTTGTGAGGAAAGCCAGAAATTGGATTTTTTAATATGACATCTTCTTTTTTGATAGTGTTTTAAAACATTTTAAAACCCAGTGTAGATTAACAAAAATGGGGTTTCAGGCAGGTTTAATTAGGGAGTCCTAAGACTGTGATCTGATTTCAGGAGTCCCCATGTCCAACCTTTTCATTGTATTTAACATTGCATCTTACCAAGAACTGGAAGCCTGGAATTTGCTTTTTCCAGGAAGTCCCATTGGGTCTCTCATGTTTTCGAAAATCCAACACATTGAAATACTCAGACTTTCTCTGTATCTCTTTCATTTCTCTCTCTCCTCCCTCCTTCCACTGCCTCTCTTTCTCTCTCTCTCTCTCTCTCTCTCTCACTCTGTTACCTAAAAATAATTATCTTCATTAAAAGAGTGGTAATTTGAACACATTTATCAACAAGTTATTCTTTAAGAGTAACCTTTGAAATATATAAATAATTAAAGGCATCATTTGGTTCTTCTGGCATTAATCTTTAACTTTTCATATTCATGTCACTCTGGCTTGGAATGAAAATCCTTCGCCAGGCACTTGTCCTTTACTTTTGAACTGGTCTTGAGCTAAAATGCCCCTGAGTGGCTTTATCGTTCAATGCTTACAAAGACTTTATTCTCTATTATTCACAGGTGTTCCATTCACCTTGCCTAGACTGTGTAAGGTAATTACATGAATGGTTTTGTTTGTATTTTCTATCTCTCAATTCTCAGAGCTGCTTCCTTTTTATCCAACTGTAGCTAAAGAGAAATAAGATAGAATTGAGAGGGTAAAGCCTCCCTGGCTTTTCTTTTTATTCAGAGAAAATATTTTCATTCTTTAACTATTCACTGCAATTTCTTACCTCATTAGGACCTAATTTATGGACAATAAGTAGAATTAATTTTACTTAGTAGCCCTAGATTTCTGACTTTCCTTAACAACATTCCAGGGAGTCTTAAGCTTTAATAATTCTTCACCTTCCTTGCTTTTCTAGAACCATATTCTAAAAAGCCAAAGCAAAACAGACAAACTAGTGTCCCTAATACAATATATTCATTTAAAACATTCTAACATCTTGAGATACCGTGATATTTGGTCTTATTTTTCTAATCTCCTTATATTTGCCATCAAAAGTATATGTGTTGAGCATGGTACTAGTATAGAAAGCACAGAGACCAATGGAACAGAATAGAGAACCCAGAAATAAGCCCAAATACTTGCAGCCGACTGATCTTTGACAAAGCAAACAAAAACATAAACTGGGGAGAGGACAACATTTTCAACAAATGGTGCTGGGATAATTGGCTAGCCACATGTAGGAGAATGAAACTGGATCCTCATCTCTCACCTCATACAAAAATCAACTCAATGGATTAAGGACTTAAATAGAAGACCTGAAGCTATAAAAATTCTAGAAGATAACATTGGAAAAACCCTTCTAGACATTGACTTAGCAAGGATTTCATGACCAAGAACCCAAAAGCAAATGTAATAAAAACAAAGATAAATAGTTAGGACTTAATTAAAAGAAATAGCTTTTGCACAGCAAAAGGAACACTCAGCAGAGTAAGCAGACAACCCACAGAGTGGGAGAAAATCTTCACAATCTATACATCTGACAAAGGACTAATATCCGGAATCTACAAAGAACTCAAACAAATCAGTAAGAAAAAAAAAAAAATCCCATCCAAAAGTGGGCTAAGGACATGAATAGACAATTCTCAAAAGAAGATATACAAATGGCCAACAAACATGAAAAAATGCTCAACATCACTAGTGATCAGGGAAGTACAAGTCAAAACCACAATGCGATTCCACCTCACTCCTGCAAGAATGGCCATAATCAAAAAATAAAAAAACAGTAGATGTTGGCATGGATGTGGTGATCAGGGAACACTTCTACACTGATGGTGGGAATGTAAACTAGTACAGCCAATATGGAAAGCAATGTAGAGATTCCTTAAAGAACTAAAAGTAGAACTACCATTTGACCCAGCAATCCCACTACTGGGTATCCACCCAGAGGAAAAGAAGTCATTATACAAAAAAGACACTTGCACACACATGTTTATAGCAGCACAATTCACAATTGCAAAATCATGGAAGCAACCCAATGCCCATCAATCAACAAGTGGATAAAGAAACTGTGGCATATATATGTACGATGGAATACTACTCAGGCATAAAAAGGAATGAATTAACAGCATTTGCAGTGACTTGGATGAGACTGGAGACTATTATTCTAAGTGAAGTAACTCAGGAATGGAAAACCAAACATCATAGGTTCTCACTGATATGTGGGAGCTAAGTTATGAGGACGCAAAGGCATAATAATGATACAATGGACTTTGGGGACTTGGGAAGAGTAGGGGGTGAAGGATAAAAGACGACAAATAGGGTGCAGTGTATATTGCTCGAGTGATGGGTGCACCAAAATCTCACAGATCCACTAAATAACTTATTTATGTAATCTAATACCACCTGTACCCCAATAACGTATGAAATAATAATTTTTTTTAAAAAAGGGGAAAAAAGTGTATGCGTTGAGTATTGCCAGCACTGACTCTCCTCTAGAAATACCTTGTGCGTCAGGAATTTAAAAGTGATGGTTTTACCATTATGACTTCAAGCTGAGGCCTTAGTAGTTAGCAATGCCTAAATGTGATCTAATTTTCTGATAATGAGGAAAGTGACAATTTACAGAGCCCAAGACAATAATAGCAGCTGGCATTTTTTAAGTTGCTTGCTACATGCCAGCATTTTTCAAATCACTCTGCCTCTCAGCTGATTTAACTACTGTTATCATCCCATTCGTATAGGTGGCACAGCTGAGGCATGAGGAGGCACTATAACTTGCCCAAGGTCACAGAGGCGGTGGCAGAGCATGTATTTGAAACCAGGCCTCTGGCCCCAGTCTGTAGCCTTAACCATTTGACTGTCCTACCTCCTGGAATTGAGATAAAGCAAAGCAGAGATATGGTTAAAGCTGATGTGTTTTTCCCTTACAAGTTTGCCTTGAGAACATTTAGCTCCTTCTTTTGTCCCAAATTCTTCATTTGTAAATTCCAACAGTCTATTTACCAGAATGTTGTGGCAGCTCATTATTTAAATGTGTTCATAGTTCCTTGCAAGAAAGGCTACATAAATATTACAGAACTGCTTTAAAAATATATGAAATGCGTTCACCTGAATATATGACGGTTGTATTTCTCACTATAAATAAATAAATGAGTGTTGATTTTCTGAGTCCTAAGGACGTGGTTGCACCAGATCCCTCTTCATGAGCTCACAGTCCAGGCTGCTGAGGCTATGGGGCTGAAGGTCAGACCCTGTCCCAGGTGACAGTCCCCTGAGGCCTCAGGAAAGTGCCTCCAGGGCAGTGGCTAGGCCTCCTCACGCCTTTGCATTCAAACCTTCCACAATGCTGAGTGCCAAGGGAAAAATATGAAGAAGCAGTGAAAAAATGGATAAATAGTGGTTCACTCACACAGCGACATACTAACTCAGCAAGAAAGAAAGAATGAACTAAATTACTGTACAACATGGATGAATTTCACAAGCATTGATGTTGAAAGAAGCAGGCATAAAATAATACATATTATATAATTTTATTTACATAAAGTTTAAGAACAGGGAAAACCTGGAGTGGTATACAGACTAGGAAGGACACCAGAGAAATTTGTGGAGTAGAGAAAATATTTTGTGTATTGACCTGAGTGTGGTTATATACAGATTCATACATATGTAAATATCATAAGCTTGTACCCTGTTGATTAGTATACATTATGTATATTATACCTCAATAAAAAATAAAATGAAATAAAAATTACATAGAAGACTGTCAAGCTGAAATCACCTTGGGATTTGAGGCCAGCACTGAAGGCAAGGACCAGCTCACGATAGGGTTTGAATGCCAAGCTAAGCAGTTTGGACTTCATTTAGGAAGCCCAGGGGTCTAGTGAAGAAATGACAGGATCGATTTTGAGTGTTGAAAGCTCATTCAGCATCATTCTATATAGAGGGAGCCCTGCAGCTGGAGCAAGGCAGAAAGCAGGGAGACAAGATCACCCTAAAATTCCTCTTCTGGGAAAAACCTAATTATATTTCTATCAATTTGGTGAGTGCACACTTACTTTAAATAGAAAATGTTCCCCCCATGAAGTTGGAGCAGGAGAAGGAGGTAGCTACATGTGTTCACCTTGCCACACTTGGCACGCTGACAATTTAGAACTGGTTTTCACCATGCAGGCTCACAGAGCCTTCATGCTCCCCAGGGCAGGCCTTTCTGGCTTCTTGCCTTTCTCAGCTTCTCACACTTCCCAACCCCCAACCCCTGTCATTGTAGCAGTTTTTTTCCTTTCCTCACAGCAATTGCATGGACGAGGACAAGGTGGTTACTGCTGGCCACGCTGACCTAAATAAAATGCAGGGGTCACAGGTCATTTCCATGGGAATTGTGTACAATTTGCATACTCTCAGTCAGGCATGCTGTCAAAATCCGAGCAATTTTTCATATTAAATATTGCTCACTTAAAAATTAACATTTTGAAAAATGGAACTGGGCACAGATAATTTTTAATGTATCTATACCATAGCCGCAGGTCTCTTAATTTTTTTATATTTGTTTGGAGCTGTTTCCATTTATTTAATAAACATTTTTAATATAAAACTGCTTAAAGTATATCTGTTTATTCATTTTAAAGATATACACATAGGAGAACGCTATATCAGTAACCTGGGCTCTTTTCTGAAAGCTACTTCAGGTACGCTCTTGTATTTTTCATCAACACTAAAGTATCCACTTACAGACCATTAAATGAAGTAGGATATTTAGACTTAAAATCAACACATTTCAGCATATGTAAGTCTCTAATTTAAAAAATGACCAGGTGCAGTGACTCATGCCTGTAATCCCAGCGCTTTGGGAGGCTGAGGTGAGAGGATTGCTTGAGCTCAGGAGTGTGAGACCAGCCTGGGCAACACAGCAACACAGCGAGACTTCATCTCTACTAAATATTAAAAAAAAAATAAATAAATAAGCATAGTGGTGTGCTCCTATAGTTCCAGTTACTCAGGAGGCTGAGGTAGGAGGATTGAGCCTGGAAGATTGAGGCTGCAGTGAACTACAATTGAGCCACTGCGTTCCAGCTTGGGTGACAGAGTGAGACCCTGTCTCAAAAAAAAAAAAAAAGTGTGTGTGTATACGTGTGTGTGTGTGTGTGTGTGTGCGCGCGCGCGCACGCACATGCACTGGGAAAGACAGGATAATGAGAGAACAATGTTGAACTTGATCACATCCCTAAGAAGGAAGAAAGAAAAAATTGATGGCGAGGGGTCAGCTTTGTGCACTAGCCACTAATTGATAACTATTAATCTAGGATGACTTGGTCACTGCCTAAATTGATGGAAATGGGAGGAAGATTGGAAGGCAATTTAGATATATAAGATGGTTTTTTAAAAATGAAATTAATGCAAAAAATTCAATGATGAACAAACTATAAAAATTTAAATAACAGAATCTAACCCTGCATTTGCATGACCTTGTCTCATATGTCTCACCCTAATCCTGGCCCTGGTTCCAACAAAACTTTATTTACAAAAATAGGCAACTGACCTGTGAGCCATGGTTTGCCAATTTGGTTTTTTAAAGCATTGCATTAAAATACAGTCATGGATTGCTTAATGATGGGGATACATTCTGAGAAATGCATCACTAAGTGATTCTGTCATTGTGCGAACATCATAGAATGTAGTCACACAAACCTAAATGCTATAGCCTACTACACACCCAGGCTATATGGTATAGACTATTCCTCCTAGGCTACAAACCTATACATTATGTTACTGTACTGAGTACTACAGGCAGTGGTAGCACACGTGTTGTGTGTCTACACGTATCACTTAGGCTACACTAAGTTTATTCTAAAAGTTTTCTGTCTTCAATAATACATTGACCTTGGCTAGCTGTAACTTTTCTACTTTATAAACTTTTAATTTTAAAAAACTTTTAGATGTATTTGTAATAACACAGCTTAAAACACAACACATTGTACAGCTGTACAAAAATATTTTCTTTATATCTTTATCTCACAAGATTTTTTTTTCTATTTTTAAAAGCTTTAAAAAAAGTTTTTAAACTTTTTTTCTTGTTGTTGTTAAAAACTAAGACACAGACATTCTTAGCCTTGGCCTACACAGAGTCAGGAACGTCAATATCACTACCTTCCACCTCCATATCTTACCCCACTGGAAGGTTTTCAGGGGCGATAATACACATCGAGCTGTCATCTCCTATGATAACAATGCCTCCTTCTGGAATACCTCCTGGAGGACCGGCCTGAGGCCATTTTACAGCTAACTGTTTTTTAATATGTAGAAGGAGTACACTCTAAAATAAGGATAAAAAGTATAGTGTAGTAAATACATAAACCAGTAACATGGTCATCTATTATCATTATCAAGTATTATGTACGGTACATGATTCTGTTGCTATATTTTTATATGACTGGTAGTGCAGTGAGTTTGTTAACACCAGCATCACCACAAATACATGAGTAATTTGTTGCACTAGGACATTGTGACAGCTACAATGTCCCTAGATGATAAGAATTTTCGGCTCCACTACAATCTTATGGGACCGCCAACTGATAAAATATATTTAAAGTATCTTTATATTTTACATGTGGTTCATCATTGACCAAGATGCTGTTATGTGGACTTATATGGACTTATATTTTTTATCTTGATTACTGAGTATTTTCTGCATTACCTTAAACTATGTGCCTAAGGTGAGTACCTTGCTCACCTCACCCTAGTCCTGGCTTTGAGTGGAACTGGTAAATTGTGACTTCCTTTCAGGTTAAATGACAAAGAAGTTTTAATGTAAAACAAAGTTATGCAAAATATGTCATGTAAAACAAAATGAAGTTACACGCGCATTATGTTTATGTAATTCCTCTTACATATAACTGCCTTAGACTCCAGATAGTACAATTTTTATGAGTGAGAGAGAAGATGGACCACATGGTACCTTCTAGTCCCAGGTGGAGTAGACCTAGGCACAAGAATCCACCAGATCAAAAGATCTTTCAGCCAATCAGGAGCAAAGGAGCAGTGCCAGTACATCCAAAGCTGACACTAGGGTTTCAGCAATTCCCACATTACTTTACCATATAGTATCCTCTAAGCTCATATTTTTGTGGTATGTCTAAGGTTTGTGTCTCCTGAAGCTTCATGTCATAGCTACTTGATAGGTCATAAGCACACATTATGGTTCAAAAGCAACTCAGGGTTTCAAAGAAAACCACAGTGTACAGATGAGGTCAGAATTTCTTCAGGGTGTAAGTGGTGATTTGTCTCAGTCTCATGATTTTCATGTACTCATTTCCCAAATAACTCCAGTCTCAAAGAGCACATCTCAAACGTTACACCTCTTGCAAGAAAGTACAGTACAGTGATTCCCTGTTCCAGGACATTATATGCTTTAGTGAGTCATTAACAGGATATTTCATTTTCCTACTAAGGTGTCAACTAAACTCATAATCCCTTCTAGAGTCAGCATGATTTCCTTCTAATTGATTTAGTACATACTTAAAGATTTCCTGATGTCCAGTTCTGGGAACATCACCATCCATGGGATCATCATGAAAGTGGTCACAGTTGTCTTTAAAATCTGCAAACAGTCCTCAGAATGGTTAATGTGATGTTTATGCACATCTACCCCTAGAAAACCAAACTATTAATTTACTTGTGTGGGAACATTTTGGGCTCATCTGTACAATCATTTATTTTGGGGCAAGTTCATTCCTTGCCATGAGAATTTTAACTATTTATATTATAGCTTTTGGACTTAGTTGTTGTCAATTGCGATAATTATATCCAACAAACTTTTTTTCTTCTCCCCTTTTAAAAAAAACAAAAAGTTTTCTTTTGTTATTATTGTAGTTGACTTTGAACATATGGTGAGGTTTTTTCTCTTTATATTTTACCAGCTAAACTATTTGATATATTACGAATAAGTAACACATAGTACATAGTAATTTACTAAAGAAGATAAAGTTAAGTCACAATGAGTTTCCTGGAGCCAAAGAACACCCTTTTCTTTTCTCTCAGGCCATTTGGGATATAAAATTAGAACAAACCTAAGAACATGTTGGTATGCATCTTTGTGCTTTGGTTGCCAAGTACAAGAGGTGAAACATGTCTCCAATAAATATCGTTGGGGTCACACACTGGTACTGGACAACCTGAAAATGAGTACCCTGTGCTGGAAAGAACAGAGCGCTCCCTTCAGTAATTTAAAAGCTTCTTTTTCTGATTGTGGCTGCCCATACATGCTGGGTAGTTTGGTTGGCAGGATCATTAAGTACTAAATGCTCCACAGGAGAGAACAGGCCCAAAGTGCTCTAGGAGTGCAAAAATGGGAATGCTCAGTGCAGACCTGAGAAGATAGGGTCCAGAGGTGAGCCCAGAAGAGCCAACCACATTCTGGCAGGATGGGGAGCAGTCTGGCTAGCAGGGCCTCCCAGAAGTTAAGGGACACCAGGGCCACTTCCATCTTTTTAAGAGTCCTGGTATATTAAAAAATAAAAGCTGAAGAGGGTGTTAAGATTGTGGTATATTTTGGGTGTTTACAACAATTATAATTACAAATTGAATATATTTATATCCCACTGATATATTTCTAGGGTTGCTCCCCCCATTGGAGATTACAACCAAAGTCCACATTTGTGGCTACCAGTGAATGGTAGGCCCCAGCTAAACAGCTTCCTGGCTGCCACTGCCACACAGTTCACCACCAATTTGGACCAAAGAGTCCAACTGGCAAGGCACATGCTGTCCTTAGAGTTTCTTTCTTATCCTGTACCCTGGAAGGCCTGTGCCCCAAGCAGGCCCTTAATAAGTACATATTGAATACATGAATTGGCCAGTCTTGAAACATCAGCAAGACCATTCTCATCTTGTTCCATTCCTAAAATGCTTCCCCTTCCCAACTTGACTCACTTCAACCATGTATCCTACTCACCCTTGAAGTTCTAGCCAAGCATCATGTTTTCTGCGAAGAGTGTCTGCTGCTGTTACTATACCTACTTTCCTCTGTGTGCTCAAAAGTCCTCTTGCATTTACAGTTAGAACCATGTATAATAGTTTGGCACCCGCACTCCCAACCCAGCCTAGAGAATTCAAGCTCTTTACAGCCAAGAACTATGTCTTACTCTTCTTTTGGATCTATAGTGTAAGGCCCAAAGTTTTCTGTGCTGCCTTGACATCTTTGAGCTTCCTAGAGCCCCCAAAGCTTAACTGTGAATTCTGCTTTTGCCAGATATGCCTTCCCCAATGGAAAAGACTCTTCACCTGGCTAATTTCCCTATTAGCTAAACGAGCTGCACTCTACCTGGTCTTCAACCTAAGGGCTTCTACTTCCCTGTTAGCCTGTGAAATTATTCAAGTAAGCCAGTCATCCTCCAGTGGGAACCAGGGGTCACTCCAGTCTGTGTTGCTACAAAGCTTGCCTCCCATAGGCCATGCTTGTCCACTATACTCCTGAGTGCAACCCCAAGTGACCCTGTATGGTGTCCTGTATCCTCCCCTAGGCTGTGAGCATATGTGAGTCATAAACTGCCATCAATCTCACCTGTCCAGTGTGGGGTGCTGGGTGTTCCACCATCTCATACTATTTAGGGTGGGGAATTCCTCTTTCAATAATGGAGTGAATAGAAGGTGATCAGAACAGTATCCCACACAGAGGTGTCACTCGCTAAATTTGTGCCGATTGCATCATCTTCATTTGATGAAGTTCCTAGCCAAATAGAAGACTGGAAATTAATTAAATATTTGCTGTAGATGACTATAGATTTTTCTACAAATAATCCGCTTGAAACATATAGCAACAGCTTCTATTTGCATAATTACTCTTCAAGCAGTATTTTTCTTTGCTGCTTACCGTACTGTTAACCAATACAAGCAAAATTGCCTAAAAGCAAATCTGTACTTAATTTCTGTACTACTGATCTGACATTTACATTGCAATCCCTTTTTTTTTTTTTTTTTTGAGATGGAGTCTCCCTTTGTCGCCCAGGCTGGAGTGCAGTGGCGCGATCTCGGCTCACTGCAACCTCCACCTCCTGGGTTCAAGCAATTCTCCTGCCTCAGCCTCTTGAGTAGCTGGGATTACAGGCACCCGCCACCACGCCCAGCTAATTTTTGTATTTTTAGTAGAGATGGGGTTTCACCATGTTGGTCAGGCTGGTATCGAACCCCTGACCTCGTGATCCACCCACCTCGGCCTCCCAATACATTGCAATTCTTAATAAATAATCGAGGTAAATTGTAACTGTGTCCAGCCATGGAAATAAGATTCCAGTATCAGTCAACATTAGGTATAATCAAGAGACTAGAAGCAACTGAAAGTGCTTTACAACTCAGACTTTCCCCCCACAATGACCTACTTAACGTATTTCATTGTCTCCCTTTATCTCACTTCTTTGTAAGCAAAATGGCAACACTTGGAGGCACTGAAAGAGAGACTTCTCCTGGAATCTGCAATTAGTTTTCTTATTAGTGTTTCAGGGACAGTTTCATCAGCATTGCTTTTAACACTTGGTTTCCAAAGTCCAAGAGAGAGAGGGAAAAAAAAAAAGCCATGTATTTTCCCTTCTGGGGGCTCCTGCTTTTTATACTAAAGCAGTAGGGGGAAAATGTACACCAGCAAGCAGTTCTTCTGTCCAGTTTCCAAGTCACACTCATCAGTAACGGGCCTCAGCCCCTCCCAGCACCCCGCCACTTCTCTCCTCTGCTGAGGGCTGGAGAGGGTGGGGACTGGGGCTCTGAGAGGGACCAGGGGATCCGGAAAGCTCAGATCCACGCCTTACCGCTCCTTGACCACACTGGAATGTGATGACTAGCTTTTGAGCCTGGGCTCTGCATGACAAAAGTTAGTGGAAAACGGTCATTAAACATTTCCAGCAAACTTCAGACTTCTCCAAAGGACAGGGCCCTTCTCCGAAGGACCGTCTGGCTCCTGGATTAGGCCGCTCCTAGCCTAGCCTCCCTGCTGCTCCTTTTCCCGGAGTGGTCGGTACACAGGACGTGCCGAACGTGCGATTATTATAAGGCTATTACCAGAAGCAAGGGGATGTGCTCAGGGTGAGACACAGGCAAGGAAAAGACATTTCCAAACAACCCAAACAGCTTGCGACTGGGGACAAACCATTTCACCAGGGCGGTGGGGAGCCAGCCGACCGGCTGACCCGGGGCGCGTGTGCCCAGAAGCTGTGCGGGCCCAGTGTGCAGACGCTCTGGCTGCCCACCGCGCGTGCTCAAGTTCCAAAGCGCTGCTCTCCACAGCGGCTGGAAAAGGTGGAAGAAAGGACAAAATAAAAGGAACTTTCCCCACACATCGCTAAAGGGAGTGGGCAGGCAGGGGGCCAAGCTCTGAAGAAAAGCTCTAAGAGATCTGTGGTGAATGGAGGAGAGGCCCAGGGCAGAGACTGGTGCTGTATTTGTGTCCAAAATTTGCCTGCTTTCCTGCTGTTTGCTGCTGGCTTGATTGGCCAGAAAAAGTCCCCACTTTTACCCCTAGATATGGAGACCTTTCTCAGTACTCCACACACACATTATCCAGATTTATTTAAATAAGAAAAAAAGCAGAGGGAAAAATATTTTTCATAAATATCTAGTACTAATAGTTTCATGTGTAAACTGCCAGTAACTGCATATATACATATATGTATATGTTTTTAAACAAGAACATACCATAGTTATGTAATCTATTTTAAGAATAATTTTATTGTGGTGGAAAACTTATAACTTTAAATTTACCATCTTACCATTTTCAGTATATACTTCAGGAGTGCTAAGCATATTTACATTGTTGTGCAACAGATCTCTAGGATTTTTCCACCTTGCAAAATTGAAACCCTATTAAACACTAATTCCCTCTCCCCTCTGCCTTTAGCAACTGCCTTTCAACTTTCTGTTTAATTTTGACTATTTTAGACTCGATATCTGAGTGGAATTATGCAGTATTTGTCCTTTTGTGACTGGTTTATTTCACTTAGGATAATGTCCTCAAGGTTCATCCATGTTAGCGTGTGACAGAATTTCCTTCTCTCTTAAGGCAGCGTAATATCCCATTAGATGTGTATACTGTTATACATTTTCTTTATCCATTCATCTGTTGGTAGACATGTGGGTTGCTTTCACCACTTGGCTATTGTGAATAATGCTGTGATAAATCTGGGTGTGCAAATACCTCCTCAAAATCCTGCTTTGAATTCTTTTGGATATATACTCAGAAGTGAGATCTCTGGGTCATATGGCAATTCTATTTTTAATTTTTTGAGGAACTTCCCTACCGTTTTTATAGTGGTTGAACCATTTTACATTCCCACCAACAGTGTGCAAGGATTCCAATTTCTCTGTATTCTTGCCAACATTTGTTATTTTCTGTTTTTCGGATATTGGCCATCCAAATGGGTATGAGTTGATATGTAATTATGGTTTTGATTTATCTTTCTCTTATGATTAGTGATGCTGTACATTCTTTTCATATATTTGTTAGCCACTTGTATGTCGTCTTTGGAGAATTATATATTCAAGTCTTTTGCTCATTTTAAAAATCAGTTTATTTGTGGTTTTGTTATTGAGTTATAGAAGTTCCTTATATATTCTGGAAATTAACTCCTTCTTAGGTATATAATTTGCAAATATCTTCTCCCATTCCACAGGTTGCCTTTTCACTCTGTTGATTGCTTCTTTTGATATGCAGAAGTTTTCAGGTTTGATGTAGTCCTACTTGTCTACTTTTGCTTTTGTTGCCTGTGCTTTAGGTGTCATAGCCATGAAATCATTGCCAAATTCAATGTTCCGAAGCATTTCCCTTATGTTTTCTTTTAGGAGTTTCATAGTTTTAGGTGTTAAATTTTGTTCTTTAATCTATTTTGAGTTAATTTTTGTATATAGTGTAAGGTAAGAATCTAACTTTATTCCTTTGCATGTGGATATGCAGTTTTCCCAGCACCACTTGTTGAAGAGACTGTCTTTCCCCAATTTTATCACACTTATCTTTTCATGTTAAGAAATATATTCAACTTCATAATTTTTAAGGCTGCATAGTATTTCATACAAGCAGATATATCATGATTTACCCAACCAGTCTTCTATTATTGAATAACCTAGGTACATTCAATTGTTTCTGGATCATAAAATAAAATTTCCCTCTCTATGTAATTGGCTTCTAGAGTTGTCACTTTAGTCAGGCTTTTTGAAGTTTCCACATTCTTTCCAGCACTGCTGCTCACAAACTCCCACCTCCACGCCCTTACAAATGCTACTTTTTTACTGCTAAGGATTTTATCATACTCCATACAGACATTATGCAGAAATTCAGTATTCTTTTCATTGCGGTAAGAAAGTGCAGCTGGGAGTCGGGAAATGCGGATCCTAAACTGAGCTCTAGCACTGTGGTAAGAAAAGTACAGTGTAACTGTTATGGGCTGAATTGTGTCACAACAAAGTTCATAAATTGAATCCCTAACTCCCAGTGCCTCACAATGTGACAATAGTTGGAGATAAAACTTTTAAAAAGTGATTAAGTTAAAATGAAGTCATTGGGGTGGGCCCGAATTCAATCTTACTGGTGTCCTTATAAGAAGAGGAAATTTGGACACACAGAAAAAATCCAGGGACTTGTGCACACAGAGGAGAGACCATGTGAGAAGCCAGAAATTTGCTATCTGCAAGCTAAGGCGAGAGGCTTCAAAAGAAACCAAACCTGCCACACCTTGATCTTGGACTTCTAGTCTCCAGAACTGTCAGAAAATACATTTTTGCTGTTTAAGCCACCCAGTTTGTGGTGCTTTGTAAAAGCAGCCCTGGAAAATTAATACAGCAATGCTTGAGTAAATTACTTGAATCTGTGAGCTTCAGTTTCTTTCAAACAAACTAGAGGATGAGATTATGAGATCTGGACTATTCTTAAACCTTAAATATGTGATTTATTTTAAGGGGGTAGCACTAAAGAGAACACTAGCACACATAACCAAAAGTACAGAGGAAGGACAGACTTCAGGGTTGATTCTGTGGATTAATATTTCGAAGGTCCAGATTTATTTATTTATTTATTTATTTTTTATTGCCTCTTTGCTCTGCACACCACAGTGTGGACTTTTACCTAAGTCTACATATCTTTACGATGCTGAGATAGATGACTGCCAGCAGCAGTAAGGGCAAAATCCTTTCTTATTTACATCTAAAACGGGCCAGCACACTTCTACTTATATTTCATGAGTCTGAATGACTTAAACATGTCCATTCACAACTCACTCACTCATTTAGAATTAAAGATACTGTGAAAGGCTTGGAGCAATAATCCAGCTGGAAAGGACATAGAGAGGCAATAGTCACGTCCACTAACACTAGGAATAAATCATTTAATTTCTGGTTAGCTGTGATTTCTATGTAATCATCATGCATACTCAGAAAAGTGAGATCATAATCTACAAATATATTTCAAACATAACATTTTATGAATACTAACCTTAACAGTTAATATATTAAGTATATTTTGTAGAGATATTTAACTACATATTTAATGATTTTTGATATCACTGTTTCCTTTGTGCAGTTAGAAACCAATATATTATTTTCAGGTCTTAAATATTTAGGCCCCGAAAAGCTCTTAGACTTTAGGCATTGTGTGCAATGAATGAAAAGGCCCTAGAGGCAAGACTGAAATGTGATGGTAATTAAGAAAATCCAAAATGTGATAAACTATTTTGTTCTTTGCTAGAAGAAAAACTATGTTTATGGGAGAAACAAAGTCCCTCTGGAAGCTGGGAAAGGGGAAACAAAAATTGTAACAATTTTCAATGTGTATCCAGCACCATCCACTGAAATAAATTTTGACTAAAAAAATCAAAGAAGTGTGGGCAGGCACTACTAGAAACCCCTTTTCCTTACTAATATATCCTTGCAGCAATGCGTCGAGCAAAACAAAAACAAAAACCAAAGCCAACAAAAAGAGTAACAAATAACAACAGCAACAATACAACAGGAAAAACAGAAAGAATTGTATTTTTCACTTTTGCAAACCCGGGTATCATTTGACATAATACTAGCCAATGAAATACAAGTGAAAGTCTGCTGAAGATTTCTAGAAATTTTTGTGTTACTATAGGTGTCTCCTTTCCTCCTTGTCACTTTCTTTTTCTTCCTCTACCTAAGATGCAGACATATGGCTGGAAGCAGAGTAGCCATTCTTTGACTAGAAAGTGACCAGGAAGAGAAAAACCCCACCCCAAGGATGGTGAAACAGGAAAGGTAGAAAGAGTCTGGAGGTTGATGATGTCTGGAAGCTGCCACTCCAGTCCAGGAGTGCCCACCTCTAGACACATGAGAAAGAGAAATACCTATTTGGTTGAGGTTCCTAATGTGGTTTCTGTTGCATGCTGATCTGATTAATGTAACCGCATGGAAAAAGTTAAAAAAAAAAAAAAAAGGTAAAATTAATTTAAATAATACATTTTATTTATCCTACATATACATGTCATTTTTACAGGTAAATATAAAAATTATTAATAATGTATTTTACAATTTTTCACTGGAAGTTTTCAAAATATGGTGTGTCTTGCAGCACCTCTCAATTAGGACCAGCCACATTTTAAGTGCTCAATAGCCCATGAACGTGTCTAATGAGTACCATATTAGACAGTCCAATTTTATAGCCCTAAGTATCATACTCAGAAGTTTTGAACTTTAACTACAGAATATAAACAGAACCATAATTTAACTTCTAAGAAAAATGAATATATTAGAAACATTAACAGCATTGTGTTTATTTCAAACTGTTAATGGCTTATAGTTTTTGAAGATGAAAACCAAAAATGTAGTCAATATCCAAGATGTTAACCCAAAGTCAGGGATATCTGCTGAGTCCTGTTAATCTTAGGTTGCTTCTTTCATAATAACATTTTGGGGGTATTTTAAAGAAGAAATAGAAGCCAATAAGAAATAAAACTAAATCAGTTACCACAAATAACTATATTCACCATGGTAAGAAATTGTCTTCTTGAATTTTTTTTTTTTTTTTTTTTTTGAGACAGAGTCTCGCTCTGTTCCCCAGGCTGGAGTGCAGTGGCATGATCTTGGCTCACTGCAACTTCTGCCTCTCAGGTTCAAGCAATTCTCCTGCCCCAGCCTCCCGAGTAGCTGGGATTACAGGCATGAGCCACCATGCCCAGCTAATTTTTAGTAGAGACAGGGTTTCTCCATGTTGGTCAGGCTGGTCTCAAACTCCCGACCTCAGGTGATCTGCCCGCCTTGGCCCCCCAAAGTGCTAGGATTACAGGCGTGAGCCACTGCACCTGGCCCTTGAATTTTTTATGTATTAATACTTTTTTTCCCCCTGAGATGGAGTCTCACTGTGTTACCCAGGCTGGAGTGCAGCGGTGTGATCTCTGCTCACTGCAGCTTCTGCCTCCCGGGTTCAAGCAATTCTTCCTGCCTCAGCCTCCCAAGTAACTGGGATTACAGGGGCCCATGACCACGCCCGGCTAATTTTTGTGTTTTTTAGTAGAGATGGGGTTTCGCCATGTTGGCCAGGCTGGTCCTGAACCCCTCACCTCAGGTGATCCACCTGCCTCGGCCTCCCAAAATGCTGGGATTACAGGCGTGAGCCACCACGCCCAGCCTATCAATACTTTTAAGACAGTTAAGATTACACATTTTATACTAATTTTTATTTTTAACATTATTTCATAAGCATTTTTTATATCATTAAAATTTTTTCGAAAACATTCTCAATGATTACCTTATACTATGTCTTCATATGAATAAACTATAATTTGTCTATTACCTTAATGCAAATACTTAGGTTGTTCCAAACTTTTTATTACCGTAAATAATTTGTTCCACTATCTTTACACATAAAACTATTCTCACAACTTGCTTTATCTTCTTAGGATAGATTCCCAGAGGTGAAATTACTGAGACAAAATGTGTGAATACTTCTTAATCTTCTGATATAGACTTGCCAGACTGCTTCCCAGGAATATTTGAACCAATTTACACTCCCCCAAAAATTGTGTGAGCCTTTATATCCCTACATACTGTTACAAGCATTCTGTATTAACCTTTTTCTTTTCTTTTCTTTTCTTTCTTTCTTTCTTTCTTTCTTTCTTTCTTTCTTTCTTTCTTTCTTTCTTTCTTTCTTTGTTTCTTTCTTTCTTTTCTTTCTTTCTTTCTTTCTTTTCTTTCTTTTCTTTCTCCTTCCTTACTTCCTTCTCTCTCTCTTTCTTTTTTTTTTTTTTTTTTTGAGACAGGATCTTGCTTTGTCACCTAGGCTGGAGTGCAGTGGCATGGATCAAAGCTCGTTGCAAACTCCACCTCCCTGGGCTCAAGTGATCCTCTCACCTCAGCCTCTTAAGTATCTGGGACTACAGGCCTGTGCCACCAAGACCAGAAAATGTTTTTATTTTTTGTAGAGAAGTGGTCTTGCTTCTCAGGTTGGTCTGAAACTCCTGGGCTCAAGCAATCCTCTTGCCTTCCAAATGCTGGGATTACAGGTGTGAGCCACTGTGCCTGGCCCTGTATTAACCTTTTAGAAAAGGTACTGGGAGAAGATAAGAAAGGTGCTAATTTATGAGGAAACTATTATCTCAGTGTGCTTTAATTTTGATTAGTTGATTACCAGTTAGAATAAACATTGTTTGCTTTTGTTATGTAACAACTGCTGTTTGTCTTATAATTTTTTATGCAGCTTATGTATTAACAATATGAATACTTCATCATGCTTGTTTTAAACACTTTTTCAGTTTACATACCTTTAAATTTTATTTGTAAAAGTCAAGTTTATTGTGGTATACTTTACATACAGGAAAATTCATCCTTTTTATACAAAATTCTATGCATTTTCAAAAAATGTATAAAGTTGGGTAATTAGCATTGCAATCAAAATATAGAATACTCCATCATTTCCAAAAATTTTCCCCATGCCCTTTTATAGTCAACCCTTCTCCCACCTCCAGCCCCTGGCAACCACCCATCTGTTTTCTGTCCCTATAGTTTTGGCTTTTCCAGGATGTCATATAAATTGAATCATATAGAATATAGCTTTTTGAGTCTGGTTTCTTTCAATTAGAATAAAGCATTTGAAAACAATCAATGTTATTGTGTATGTCAGCACTTTGTTCCTTTCTTATTGCTGAGTAATATTCTATTGTATGGAATCCCACATTTTGTTTATGCGCATACCAATGGAAGAACATTTGGGTTATTTCTAGTTTTTGTCAATAATGAATAAAGCCACTGTAAACATTCACATACAAGTACTGGAACACAACACAAACTGTTATTTCTCTTGGTAAAAATCTAGTGGGATCACTAGATTGCATGGCAAGTGTATACTTAACTTCACATGAAAATGTCAAACTGTTAAAAAAAAAAAAAAAGAAACTGGTCAAACCATTTTCCAAAATGGCTCTACCATTTTGTATTCCCACCAGGAATGTACGAAAGGTTCAGTTGTTCTACATCTTTGCTGCCTCTTGGTATTGCTGGTGTCATTTTTCATGTGGGTTTTTGAATTGTCACTTATTTGGATTTTTTAGCTATTCCAATAGATATATAGTGGTATTTCATTATAACTTTAATTTGCATTTCCCTGAGAATGCAAAAACAAGCAAATAATATCTAATGAAATAAATATCCTAAAGAAAGTAACAGTGTTTGTGAATTTAAATGTATTGATCTTTTAATATATTTTTCCACTTGTTTTAGATTAGAAAGTTCTTTCTCAATGAGAAATCAGAAGAAAATTTAGCTATAATTTTAAGGTTTTCAAAAATTATTTGCTCCAAATTATCCACATTTTAGTCTATCTGGGTACACATTTATTTAATTAGCTACCTGTATGATGATGGTGAGTATCTATATTCATGTTTTTCCCAAAAAAAAGGATGATCAGGTTTTTCCATAACTTTTATTGACTAATCTGTTCATCCGATTTACTTGTGAAGTCTCGCTTATTAAAAAATAGGAGCTGTTTCTAGGCAATCAAGTCAGTTACAGGTATCTATCTGTCCATGCATTCAACAATTATGTATTAAGCACTTACTATGTGCCAGGCACGATTCTAGTTTCTGGGACTATAACAGCTAAAGAAGTAAAGCCCCTGATTACCTGGAGCTTATATTCTAGTCAGGACAGGCAGATAATAATTAAAGAAATTAATAATTGTATAATATTTTGTGTGGTGATAAATGCTAAGAAGGAAAGTAAAGAAAGTAAGACTGTAAGAGGCATGTAATGACAAGCAAGCACCTTTTCGGGCAGGTTGGTCAGTCTGACCTCTCTGAGAGAGATTTGAGTAGAAACCTGAAGGTATTAAAGTAGCAAGACATGGAGATATCTGGAGAAGAAGCATTCTGGACAGAGCCACCTCAAAATGTAAAGACTTCATAATAGGAAGGAGGCTAGCATGCAGGGGAAACAGCAATGAGGCCATTGTGCATGAAGCTAAGCCATGGAGGTGGTGAATAGAGACAAGGTAAAAGTGAACTCTGAGGGCTCAGATCACATACAGCTTTACAGACAATTTTTATGCTAAATTAGACATAAAGCTACTAGAGTACTAAGCATAAGGTGATGTGATCTGACTAACATTTTTAGATCACCCTGGCTACTATGTGGATAATTGTTTAAAACATTTAATTTAAATAAGAATGAGTCTATTGAAAGAAAAACAATAAGTCAATGATAGTGCAAATGGTACTTGGTTATAGTAAAAATGATGAAGGTAGTATGTTAATGCCCAAAGTGTGGGAAACACTGGTTTAACTGGTTACTGTTACTATCCAGACAACTGCAAATTCCTGCAAGATTTATGACCAGCCATTTTCCTCAACCTTCTTGATAATTCTAAGAGTTCTCCTACTGATTCCTCAATAGAGATTTCTCATCTTTCTGGCATTCAAGTCTGGTTCCAGGGCTTCACACTTTACTGCACATCTATTATTACAACAGAGCTTAAGGGAACTCACCTCAGAAAGGTCTGAAATCTTGAAGTGAATCAAAGCTCTCCCAGCCTCCATCAGTGATCCAGCTGTGTGCTCTCAGGGCACCAGGGAGAGAAGGCTGCATAATCACAAATAAACTGCCTTGAAGGCACACTCGGGCACAACTTCCTCAATTACAGCACCTGTAGTTTTGGACTGGCATTATCAACAAGCAGTTCAGAGAGTTGTGGTGTGATTCCAGATGTGCCGAGGCAATCTCCACAAACAGTTTCAGGTTATGATTCCAGGAACAGGGTTTGAAAAATGCCTTGTTACCCAACTGAATGAACTGGGGAAAAGTGTCTATTTGTTTTTGAAAAGTAATCTATACTCATGGTTAAAAAAAATCCAAACAGCATAAGAGCACACAGTGAAAAGTTTAAAAAGAAGCAGTATGTACACAACACTATGAATGTCTTAGCATATGCATGGAATGTTTCTGGAAAGATGCATAAGAAATTATTTACTCTGGTTGCCTCTGCAGAGGGAAACCACAGGGGTCTGAAGTGGAAGGAAAATTAAGAATTTACTTTTTACAGATTCTTTGTACTTTCTGAATTATTACTGAATGTTTAATTATGTGTTTATATTAATTTTTCAATTAAAACAAGTTGATAGAAAACAATACAAATATGGCACTCATTTCTGTCACTCCCATTAGGGGTCCTTGAAGCTCTCACAGCAGAGGCATTTAGCCAGGGTACCTCAATTCTAGCCAGAGCTAAAGACAGTTTACTTGAGCCTTGGCTTCCTAGATGCTGTTGAGCCAGGATGGTGTGGAGCCCCTCCTAGAAGTAGAACTATAGCCTTACCTTACCTCGAAATAGAACTGTAGAAGGAAGGGGAGAGTTCAGCTTGAATGCCAGCTCTGCGACCTATTGTAGGAGAGGAGACAAATTACTTAGCCACTCTGAGCTTCACTTTCTTCATCTGTGAAATGGGGAAAAGAATACCTGTTGTTGGTTTTTTAAATGACACAGAGGGCTTTTGTGTATGCAAGGGAGCACTTCCAATTACTTGGGTTTTAATTAATATACATTATGTTAAAGGATTTCATTTTAAAACCTGATGTTTCTTAAGCCATTAAGCACAATATCCAAATATTATTTTTATATTATATTTAAGCTATTATACATTAGATGACATATTTTCATAAATCAGATGGAATACAAATGGTAGATACAGAAAGCTCAAAGGAGTTCTAGTCCCAGATGACCATGGAGTACCATGCTACTCTTGAACTGACTACATAAAGATTTAAGTGAAAGAAAAATAAAGTTCTATCTTGTTGAAGTTATTGTTTTTCAGGTCTCTATTACTCACATCTAGACTTAATTCTGACACATATCTTATTTGTTTCACCCTCCTCAATATCAGAACCCTTTATTATGAGCTAGAAGATCTAGATATTTACATCTAATTATATCTAACATATAATTAGATACATAGACAGACTCCTTATAAAATCCATAGTTTTAATTGTTGCCACAGTAGTGTAATAGGTTCAGGGGCATTTAAAATTTTCTTTTATGACATGTTTCAGATAAATTAGGACTAAATAATAAGGTCAAATTGACTATTTAAAGAATATTCAAAATGTTCCCTTTAAAAATGAAAAAAATAATAACAACAATAACATTAATCAGTGATGCCTGCCCCATGCCAGGATGTGTGTGAGATGCAGGCCCCTCTGTGGTGCATGAAGCAAGCCCTGGGCCCTCAGCCAAGGTAACTGGAGTCTTGGGACTAGCTGATTGTACCTCACCTATGAACCCTTCTAGCCTTTGGCTCAACCTCCTCCCCATCACCTCACACTGTCAGGCTGTCTTTCCTCATCTATTGTTCCTAAAGAACCGTGGCAGAACTATAACAAGAGATTGGAGATTTTTCTTTCATTTAACACTTAAAATATTTGAAATTGTACGGGATGACTCAATTCCAGGAAACTTCAAGTATCCTGTGACACTTGTTCAGTGAAGTGTTGAAAAAAGGCCTGCTCTAGGGTCTTATGGAAAGATGTGAGCAAGCCAACTTGTAGGAGGTAAGAACAAAATGTAACTTCAAGAGTGTCTCTTTCATTCCCTTGTGGTTTGCAACATCGTCTTCTCTGCCCTACTCCTACAATGTTCTCTTGAGCCAAGCCTCTGTGTGTTGGCATCAGAAAAGCTCTGCATCCCTGCCACTGGCTTCCCCATAGCAACTGGCTAGCACCCTCCTCCAAATTCTATTTATGAAAGTGTGTGTGTCTGTGTGTACTTTAATTATAAACTCCTTTGAAGGGAATACTTATCAAATAATTTTAAAAGCCTTGATATTAAACACTATCTTCTTTAGTTCTTTCATCTATCCTTTAAGGTTGGCACAGTGAGGCCCATTTTATATACAAGAAAACTAAAACTCGGAGGTTAAGAAACTTTCCCAGGGTCCCAAAGCAAAGATGTACTGAAGCTAGGCATTAATCTCAAATTCATATGATTTTCTCTGTTACCTCCCTCAGCCATGCCAGAAAGAAACTGGGGTGTATATGTCACTTGCTGTCAGCAAAATGAAAAGATCACAGGCTTTGGAATCCAACGTACCTGGGTTTAATTTCATTTGGTTATTTCCTAGCTACGTGACCTTGGATAATAGACTTAAACTCAGTTCTCTCATCTATAAAACGGGAATAGTGCCTACTTGATTCGATTGTCAAGAGAATGTAAAAAAGAATTTGACACAGGCTAGATGCTACAGTAATAGTGACAGCTCTTTAAAATTAAATTTTAATATTCAAGATAGTGGGCTGAGAATCCAGCACATGCCAGGCCTAGGAGTTCCACTTGATTTTATTTTATTTTATTTTTTTCCTTTTATTTTAATTAATTAATTAATTAATTAATTTATTTATTTATTTATTTTTAGAGACAGGGTCTTACTCTATCACCTAGGCTGGAGTGCAGTGATGTGATCATAGCTCATTGCAGCCTCAACCTCCTAGGCTCAAGCAATCTTCCCACTTCAGCTTCCCAAGTGGTTGGAACCACAGGTGTATGCCACCATGCTGGGCTAATTTTTGAATTTTTTGTAGAGACTGGGTCTTCCTAGATAGCCCAGGTTGGTCTTGAACTTCTTTACTCAAGTGATCCTCCCACTTTAGCCTCCAAAAGTGCTGGGGTTACAGATGTGAGCCATTGCACTTAGCCCTGATTATTATACTTTTAAAATAGCATTGAGGAAATATAAATTCATTCCTTCTACAAATGTTTATTGAACACCTACTCTAGCCCAGGACTATTTGAGGGACTGGGAATCCTGGAACTTATATTCTAGCAAGGTACTGGTGGGGGAAACAGTAAAGAGAACAAACAAGTTAATTATATAGTATGTTAGAAGATGATAAGTGCCATGGGGGGAATAAAAAGCAAAGGCATGAAGGAACAAGTTGCAGAATTATACAGAGAGGTCATAGCAGGCCTCACTGACAAGGAAAGATTAGAACAAAGCTTTGAAGGAGGGAAGGAGTCAGTCAAGCAGACATTTGAAAGAAGAAAGTAGGTACATTTACCACTGAAGCTAGTGAAATTCACATTGCAAGGTCCCTAACTTGTGGGGGCCCCTTCAAGGCCTGAAATCTAATTTTGTATTTGTGGTTTCTTAATGAGGATCCACAAAATTGCATATGTTTCAAGATTTATCCCCACAGGAACATATTTTTTGGCAGAAGGACCAGTTAGAGCAAAGGCTCTGTGGTAAATGTGCCTGAGCTTCTCAAGAAATAGCAAGGAAACCACCATGGCAGGAACAGAATGAACAAGAGAGGTAAGAGGATCATGGAAGGTCTTGGAGGCCACTTTACGAATTTTGATTTTTATGAGGAGTCATGAGAGCTTGGGGCAGAGTTGTGATATGATCTGACTTATGTTTCAAAACATTGCTTTGCTTAGTATATTGGGATCAGACTTAAGAGAGGCCAGGGCAGAGCACAGGAATTGTTGGGGGCCATGGCAGTAATCCAGGAGGGAGAGATAATGGTGGTTTGAACCAGTACGGAGGCAATGACAGTGGTGAGAAGAAGCTGGGTTCTGCATATTTTGAAGGTCAAGTCAATAGGACTTCCTGATGGATCAGATGTGGGTTGTGAAGACAGATGAGTATTAAAAGTGATAAGACAGCATGAGATCACCAACAAAGTGAGCCTAAAGGAGAAAAGAGGACCAAGTTCTAGCAGGTGGCATGCAAACCTTTCAAGAAAATAGTTTGGAAACATTATCCTTATAGGTGATTGAAGTAACTATTTCAGGTAAAGGTATATTGAGATTTAATTCATTCAGTATTACAGCTTTACTATACAGATTGTTTAATTAAATTAAACTAGACTGTAGTGTGTATGAGGCTCAATCTTCCCTCTCCCACTCTGAAATTTAACTGAGAAAACTTATTACATTAGGTCAAGGAATTTGAGTCTACAGACAAGGGGTCTAGTACCAGTTATACTGTTAATAGGACTGCATGCCAGTCATTCAAACTCTCTGTTCTCAATTGCCTCATCAGTGAGATGTGAATTGGAACAAATGTTCTTTCTTTTACTGCATTGATGTTCTTCATCTTCAGATGAGTCTGTACCCAATCATTTTGTTTTGTTTTGTTCTTGCTATGGTGTAAGGAAGATAATTTTGAGCAAAGGCAACTTGAATGCTTTATTTCTCTCCTTCGCGCCCATGTTGATCTGTAAGGGAAGGACACACTGAACCGAATGCTTCAAGCAAAACTGAGTCAAAATATAATCCCCTGTTTCTTTGCAGGATTCCTCTGAGAATATACAGTGAATCTCCTGAAGTTCAATGCAATAAGTGCTTCATTGGTGTGGCAAAGTGGGAACCTTCTACAGGTATTTTATCAGATTTTTGCCATTAAAGAGAGTACAAGGCTGAAGCCAGAGGCAGCAGCTCTTAACTGTGTTGGATCATGAACCCCCTTGAGAGTCTGATGCAGCTACTCCTCTATCTGGTCAACAGGAAAAACATCATGACCACCAAATCTTAGAAATGGAACCCTCATTTTTTTTTTTTTTTTTTTTTTTTTTTTGAGAGAGTCTGGCTCTGTCGCCCAGGCTGGAGTGCAGTGCAGTGGCTCGATCTTGGCTCACTGCGAGCTCCACCTCCCGAGTTCACACCATTCTCCTGCCTCAGCCTCCCTGCTAGCTGGGACTACAGGTGCACCACACCCGGCTAATTTTTTGTATTTTTAGTAGAGACGGGGTTTTACCATGTTAGCCAGGATGGTCTCGATCTCCTGACCTCGTGATCCGCCCACCTCGGCCTCCCAAAGTTCTGGGATTACAGGCGTGAGCCACCGCGCCAGGCTGGAACCCTCTTTCTTTAATAAGTAAGGAGGCTGAAAACAGAGGTTAAGAGACTTGCTCTAGCCCTTGATATTAGTAAGTAAAGACTGCAAGCCTAAAATTCAGGTCTTGACTCTCAATGTTCTGTCCTTTTTATGAAGTTTTGGTAAATTTCATATTTCCCCTATTTTTGATACAAAACTAGTTTCCTTTTTTGGTCAGTGGGTGAGGGGCTATGTTTTGTTCTTAACAGCATTATTGAGATATAACTCATACACCATAAAATTCGACCAATTAAAATGTAGAATCCAATGGTTTTTAGTGTTTTCAAGTTGTGCAAACATTGCCACTATCTAATTTTAGAAACTTTTTTCTCCTACACAAGAAAATGCCATATGTATTAGCAGTCATTTCCATTCTTCATACCCTGCAGCCCCAATCTACTTTCTGTCTCTGTGGAATTTTTTATTCTGAGGATTTCATATAAATTGAATCATATAATATGTGGTCTTTTGTGATTGGCTTATTTCACTTAGCATAATGTTTTCAAGGTTCATTCACATTGTAGCATGCATCAAACCTCCTTTTGATTGCCAAATAATATTCCATTACATAGAATGTTTTGTTAACCTTTTGGTAAACAAATGATGGACTTTTGGGTTTTGTACACTTTTTGGCTATTATGAATAATGAAGCTATAAACACTTGTATACAAGTTCTTGTGTGAACATATTTTCATTTCTTTTTGTATATGCCTAAGAGAATTGCTGGGTCATGTAATAACTTATGTTTAACATTTTGAGGAATTGCCAAACTGTTTTCCAAAGTGGCCACATCATTTTACATTCCTACCAGCAATGTATACAGGTTCCAATTTCTCCACATCCTTGCCAACAGCTGTTATTTTTAAAATTATTTATCACAACCACCATCATTATTTTTATTATTATAGCTGTCCTAGTAAGTGTGAAAGGGTGATACATGTATGTGGTTAGTGGCTACCATATTAGATAAAGCAGAGTCAGGGGCTAAAATGAAATTTAAAAACCACACCATACATTCTACACTCATTTTTTTCAAGCCAACAAGTGTTGAACTTTTACTATGTGGCAGTTACTATATTAAGCATTATCTTGGACTATCTCATTTAATTCTCACAATATATGATGGAAAAAGTACTGTTACTGGCTATAAGGGAAATGGCTGTACTTTAGTCAGGAGTAGGCTGAGGTGGCCTTCATTCGCACCATGACTCAGCGGGTTTGGAGCACAAGCACACAACCCTGCACATTATGTCATGTGAGGCACATTAGATGATCACCCATGTGAGCTTGTGCTTGGCTCAGAGCCACTATTGTCTCTAAAAGGTATAACTACTCTGCTGGTGCTGTACATATGGCTCGCTTGTGCCCAGAGAGAGAGAGTAAAGCCATGTCAAAACTGTCTATGATTCCTTGAGTGTTTTTCCAGCTACCCATCACTCACCCACTGACTCGCCTCAGACATCGGTTAGAACCTAACAATCGGCATCATGAACAGGATCCTGAGGTGAGTGGACCTTCAGTTCCCACTGATTTTGGGTCATCCATGTGGCCACAACATGGGTTGTGGTACCTGGTGGCAGCTGTGCTGCTCAGATAGGCTCTGGTGGAAACTTGAATGGTATTAGATGGGTCCTCTGTGAGCATGAAGAAGGCACTGAAGGAGCTGGAAGTGCAGAGCACCGAGAAGGAGAGAGCTTTTGCCGGCAGAGTTGTATGGGCATTTTTGACTGTGCTATGAGAAGTACACACACAGTCCCTGAGAGATGCAGCACAGCATTTGCAGGTGAGCAGGTCGCTGGCACAGGGCAAGGTGATCATACCCTGATTGAGTGGCTATGGGCAGCCATACAGACTGTGTGGAACAACACCAGTGAAATACTGAAAACCATGAGTAAATGGGAGTTGTATGCTGAGTTGGTGCAAGTCATCTGGGAGATGGGTATGTGGCAGGCTATGTTTGACTTGAATACCCAGAGGCCAGATGATGAACATTTCTCCTCCCACATGAAGGATCTCATGTTGAGTTCTGTGCTCCCGAGTGCCTCTGGCTCCCTAGCTGCTGTCCTTACCCTGTATGTAGGGCACGGCATACATGAAGTGACCACTGCTATGGCAGCTCTTGGGAAAGCAGAAGGCTGTCGGTGGGACTGAGGGGTCTACGCTGTACAGAAGGGGAAGATGCCCTGCCCACAGGGCCCCTCCCCCCATGGGAGAAAAGAGGGCCCCAACAAGTAACATGCTCACAGATGTGGCTAGATTTGATTTTGGCCAGAGTTGACCGAAAGAAAATCAATAAGCAGCCCAATGAAGTACTCTTAACTTTGTGGAGACAGTTGCCTCTGGAGCAGCAATTCCAGAAAATGCCCAAGGGGGAGAAGGACATTGCTGCGTGACCCAGTCCCACCTGGACACCAGCTCAAAGACTACTTGCTGCAGCCAGGCGGAAATGTAGAGCCTTTTCTGTTTGATTAGGGAACTGGCCGAGGTGCCCATCTTGGGGGGATACCAGACAACCAGCAGCCACATGTGGAATTAGTGACCCACTGGTCTTCTACCAGCCTACAGTAGGTGCTGGTGCTGGTGGATACCGGCACAGATTGTGGCCTTGTTTATGGGAACCCAGATAAGTTTCTGGGCTAACCTGCTTACATTGATGGATATGGAGGCCGGTCAGTAGAAGTGAAACCTGTATCTCTGCACCTTGGCATCTGCCGTTTGGCTCCCCATTTATATGCTGTTTATTTCTCTCCCATACCAGAATACATTCTGGGAATGGACATTTTACATGGCCTGGCATTACAAACCACACCCAAGGAATTCAGACTCCAAGTGCATGTGGTGAAGCTGATGCTGCATGAACATACACATCACCAGCCTCAGGTCTTGCCACAACCCCAACAGGTTACTTCCACCCATCAATACTGTTTGCCAAGTGCGCATACAGAGATAACTGAGACAATTAAAAAGCTGGAGGAGGTGCAGATAATGTGTGGCACCCACAGCCCCTACAATTCTCCAGTGTGATCAGTTAGAAAGCCTAATGGAACTTGTTGGATGATGGTGGACTATCGGGAACTGAATAAAGTAATACCCCTTTGCATGCAGCTGTACTGTCAATCATGGATGTGATGGACTGTTTGATGACAGAACTGGGACAGTATCACTATGTAGTGAACTTGGCCAATGCATTTTTCTCCATTGACATCACTCCAGAGAGCCAGGAACAGTTTGTATTCATGTGGGACAGGCAACAATAGACTTCTACAGTGTTGCTGCAGGGCTATGTGCATAGCCCCACCATATGTCATGGTCTAGTTGCAACGGATTTAGCTCCTGGCAATGTCCAGAAGGGGTCCACCTATTCCATTATATTGATGATATGTTAACCTCTGATTCTCCTGCAGATTTAGAAGTGGCAGCACCCTTCTTGCAGCAACATTTAGCAGCACGCGGTTGGACCATCAATGAATCCAAGGTCCAAGGGCCTGGATTAGCTGCCAAATTCTTGGAAGTTATCTAGTTCGGTAAGACAAAAGCCATCCCAGAGGCTATGACTGATAAGATTCAGGCATATCCCTGGCCCACCACGGTGAAGAAGCTGCAGATTTTTGTGGGGCTCCTGGGATATTGGCAGGCATTTGTGCCCTTTTTAGCTCAAATGATAAAACTGTTGCATTGGTTAACAAAGAAGAGAGCTAGCTGGGATTGGGATGACGTGGCTGAGACCGCCTTCCTGGCAGCCAAGAGGGCTATTCAGCAGGCACAAGCCCTATGGGTAGTTCACCTGGGGCACCCATTTGAGCTGGATGTGCATGTGACCACAGATGGTTTCGGCTGGGGGCCTGTGGCAGTGCATAGAGTGCTTGTGAATGCTGGTAGGCTTTTGGTCCCAACTATGGAAGGGAGCTGAGCTCCAGTATTCCCTGACAAAGAAACAGCTAGCAGCTGTATATGCCACCCTTCAAGCTTGTGAGAGTGTGATAGGATGGGCTGCAGTTATCATGTGGATAACTTACCCAATAGTGAGATGGGTGCATTCATGGGTAACGACCCCCAGGACTGGGACGGTGCAGACATCCACTTTGGCAAAGTGGGGTGCCTACATGGAGCAGCAGCGTACACTGAGTACAAGCCCCTTAGCAGCAGAATGGCAAGAGGTCTTGGGACCTGTAGTTCTAATGCAAGATAAGGCCATGGGGCCTGAGGCAGCCCTAGACCCTGAACCTTCACCATTTAAGGAAGGGCATCCCTCCATTCCTTATGGGGCATGGTAAACGGATGGGTCTAGCTGAGGTGCTACTGCTGCCTGGACCGCCGTTGCAGCCCAACCTAGTACTGACACCATATGGGTTGAAACCTGGTGTGGACAAAATAGCCAATGGGCTGAACTTAGAGCAGTATGGATGGTGATCACAAAGGAGGTGACACCTATGGTAATCTGTACCAATAGCTGGATGTTCTCTCAAGGCTTAACCTTGTGGTTAACTACCTGGCAAATACAGAAGTGGCTAGTTGGCCACCCACCCATTTGGGGCCAAGCCACATGGCAAGACCTCTGGGAAACAGATCATCAGAAAGAGATAACTATTTATCACGTGTCAGGCTGTATGCCTTTGGCCACCCCTGGCAATGATGAAGCAGATGCCTTGGCCAAGGTCTGATGGTTAGAGTCAGCACCTCCACAAGATGTGGCCTTGTGGCTACACTGGAAACTGGGACATGCGGGGGGTAAACTGATGTAACAGGTCAATAAGTGTTGGGGTCTGTCCCTGCCCATGCAAGATATTTGGGAGGCTTGTCAGAAATGTCTGGCATGTACTTAGGCATACCCTAAACAGAGGCAGCTGCCCAGTGTTACACAAGTGACGATAGGGCGAGTGCCCTTGACCAGGTGGCAAGTAGACTACTTCGGGCTGCTGCCGAAGTCACAAGGGTATACGCATGCACTAACAGCTGTGGACACAGCTACAATCCTGTTGTTCACCTACGCTTGCAGGGTGGCCGACCAACAGAACAGCATCTGGCCTCTGCAACACTTAGGTGCCCTGTATCGTCACCCTCTGGCCATTGAGATTGATAGGGGAACACATTTCGCTGGACAACAGGTATAAGAATGGGCACAATAAATGGACATAAAGTGGAGATTCCATGTGCCATACAACCTGCAAGCTGCAGATATGATTGAGCGATATAACAGGCTCTTGAAGAATGGGTTACACTTGCCTGTCACACCCTGTCTTGCGGGGCTGGAATTCCAGACTGGACCTGGTGCTCCAAACCTTGAATGAATGGCTACGGAAAGGCAGCCTGGCCCCAGTGTAGGCTTTGTTACACTGAGCCACTACCCTCATTCAGTTGCAGAAGCATACCAAGGATGACCTCCTCCAACCAGGTATGGGGATGAACGGTAACCTGCTATGATGAATGTTGCCTGCCCCAACACCCCTGAAGGCAAAAGAACAGAAAACCTGGCTGTGGCCATGGACCCTCCAAGCCCTCCACTGCAGTGGTTGGCCACGGTAGCTCCCTTGGGGGAGGGCCTACAGTATGACTTGCACGTCACTCCTTGGGTGTTCAATACATAGTCCCTATGGTTGACTGTTTGTCGGGGAACGGCCAGGGCAGGAACCCTCCTCAGGGGACATATGTACTGTCTGTGTGGCCTATTATGAGCTCCCCTGTGACTTTTGCATGGAGACAGGATTCAAAGGAACCATGGGGAGCTGAGAAGGTATGGTGCCATCTCCCAGGGCAAAAGCCCTTGGTGACCACGTTGTTATCCAGGGATCAAAGTTTAGCTTATATTTTGCCTGAGGGATGTGATTTACCTCTGTTAGTACCTGTGTCTGCTCTGTCATTTTGGCCGTAGGTTAACACGCTCCAACTGCATTGTGGACTGGGCCCACACCTACGCTGAGGTGACCAATGTTTCCAACTGTTGGATCTGTACCACCCTTCCAGCAGCAGCTGTGGACAGCTTGCCTTGGCACATACACCCCGCGTCTTCAGTGAACTGGACATGGTTGGAGACTTGGGGTCCCATGGCTGATGCCTGGAATACAATGCAGTAAGCTTTGGACAAAGGACGCCACAAGGCCCACCGTGCAACCACCCCCTGGCTGGCCCATAGTGTTTATAATGGGCGGGGCTGGCTAATGGGGGAACATGTAGTACCCCCAGCCCAGGTGCCATGATGCATAGAGTAACATTGAGGTAACACCACTGTGGGATGCATACCCGTCACAGCCTGTGTAAACATAACACATGTCACCGTATTGAACGTATAGTGGAACAAGCAGCCCCACCAAGGTTAGTCCCCGATGGATGTTGTGGCCCCCGGGAGTTTATGGATCTGTGGGGACACAGGGTGGCCTTACCTACCAGCACACTGGACTGGACATTGTACCTGGGGGTGGCCTTACATACCTGCCACGCCCATGCCACCTGCCATGTGTTTTTCCCACATTGCCCAGACCCTTGCATAACTGGGTGGCACTACACTCTCAGTATTTGTGAGTGCACAAAGCCCCCTGATAGTTACCCCTTGGCAATGACTGTCCCTGGAGCAGGTGTCGTAACTGTAGAAGCACAAGTTACTGCTCTTGCAGAGCACAGTACTCGGGCTCTGAATTACACCCAAGTGGCCCTCCTGCTAATGGATGAGGTTGATCAGATCAGAAAGGTTGTGTGGCAAAATCAAATGGCCTTAGACATAGTAACAGCTGCCCAAGGAAGCACCTGTGCCTTTTCAGGAACACAGTGTTGTACCTTTATCCCTGACAATCAGCAGAATATAACAGTAGCTCTGCAATGGGTCTCATGGGAGATTAAGGCGGTCCAGAGCCTTACTGATGACTCCCTGCAGAAACAGTGAACATCGCTAGGCTCTGGCCTACTCTGGGCCCTAATAGTCATAAGTAGCATAGCTGGGATCCTAGTAGTGAGTTGTTGCTCTCTGTATTGTTTCTATTGTAATTGTTATGGATGCAGGGCTCTGCCCTACAGGCACATGTCAATGCCCAGAGGGCACCCTCAGCCTTGGAGGTAGAGTGTAAGGGAAATGGCTAAGCTTTAATCAGGAGTAGGCTGAAGTGCCCTGCCAGCGCAGCATGACTCATCGGGTTTGGAGTGCAGGTGTACAACCCCACACATTATGTAACCACACCATGTGAGGCGAATTAGGTATCACCCACGTGATCTTCTGCTTAGCTCAGAGCCACTGCTGTCTGTAAAAATGTATAATTACCCTGCTAACACTGCACATATAGCTTGCTCATGCCCAGAGAGAGAGTAAAGCCATGTCAAAACTGTCTACGATTCCTTGAGTGTTTTTCCAGGTACCCACCACTTGCCCATTAACTCCCCTCGGACCTCAGTTAGAATCTGACATTTTATAAATGAGGAAAACAGTTTAGAAGTTTAGTTACTCATGGCTGGTAAGTGGCAAGGCCAGGATTTAAGTTTAGTTCTGTTTGTCTCCTGAAGCAGTCTTTAACCACTACACTGTACTGCTGAATATTTTATTTAGTAGATTCACTTTTGCAAAATGATTCTAATCACTCATTACTTTTCAAATTCAAAGTTTTACCCTCACCATGTGTTCTCTCTACCTCCTAGGGATATCTAGTACAGTTGTTTTCAAACTTGGTTGGGTATCAGAATTACCTACTTGAATATGCTTCATTCGCTTTGTAGGTGTTTCTGATATATATCAAAGTTTGAGAACCATTGAGTCTGTTAGAATAAGGTTCAGCTATAATGAACAGAAATAGTGCTATAAACTAGTTTCTTTTTCTCCCCCATTAAGAAGCCCAGAATAGTCATTCTAGAGCTGGTATCAAGCTTGGTGTGGGGAACCAGACTCCTTCTACTTTCTTTGTTTCGTGTGGCTTCCATTCTTCTAAAGTCATCTCATTGACCAATTGCCTGTTGGAGCTTCATGTATTATGTCTGCATTCTAGCTAGCAAGAAGGTGGAGGAAGGGTGGAAGAATACATACCTTCTTTTTAATGACTGTCAGGAATATGCACCACTTCCACTTAATCCCATGGGTCAGAACTGAAACATACAGCCATGCCCTCCTGCAAGGAAGGCTGGGAAAAGTAGTCTTTATTCTGTGTGACTACATAGGCAGCTTAAAATTAGACATTCTCTTATGATGGAGGAATTAGGAGGAATAAACATTCAAGAATAATTAATCTCTGTCACATTCAGCAGGGAGGAAAATTTGCCAAATCCTTATATCTATATTTTACCATGAGACCCAAGAGAAATTCTTTCTATAAGAGGTTTTTAGATCTCATAACGAAGGTGACTAAGGCAGTGGCTCCCAAACTCTGCTGCACATTAAAATCAACTGGAATCTTACAAACTAGAGATGCCTGGCTTCGACACCCAATCATTCTGACTTAGTTGGTATGAAAGAGAACCTAGACATTAGGGTATGTAAAGGCCCCTCATAATGATTTTGATTTGCAGCAAGAGTTTGTACTAAAGCGGGGAAAACACTCCTAAATCTTTTCCTTAACTCCATCACAGGATCTTCAACCTAAGATACAAGTAGTGTGGAGAAGATCCACTGAGTGTTGCTTTGCTCCATTGATGGGCTCCTATTTTTTCCTGTGCCATTGAAATCTCAGCAGTTGAACTAGTGAATGTTACTGGTAATAAAGTTACATCTGACCAGGGAAGATTCATCACTATCGCAAAAGACAAAGACAACTCAGACGATGTGTCCTACTCACAATAGCCAGGGACATTTTCATGTACAAAGAACACATTTTAATTGTAGCTATATTTATACACATGTTATTTGTATGTGGAATGAAAATAGCTATTTTGGTTTTCTGTGTGTGCATGCATGTAGCAGGACCCAGACACAGTAGTGAGTCATCCTTAAACACAGCATTTACATTTTAAACACAGGAACTTATTCAAATCAAATGCGGATGGTCCTCTCTATTTGGCAGTACATTTGTCATCTGGAAGCTCAAAATAGCCTTTTAGAGATCTAAGCAGTTTGAGCTAGTGGCATCTCAACCTATTACTAGCTGTCAGATATTTTATCCATTCAAGCAGATAGGTGGGCAAAGGTTATGTTTTCTTTGAATTGCTAATGCAGAGGTCTGCCTTTTAAGTTGAGATGTGAAATGAGAACAGGAGTAAAAGAGGAAATTCTCAAAGACGAAAGCTAGATAGGTCATTTCATTGACCTCTTCACCTTCAGAAAGAATGACATTAAAACATTCTAAACAGATGAGAATCTATACTATTTTTATAGCTCTTCAATGACAGGATTGCACAACCACATTCTTACCATACCACATTTCATTGCAACAATTTGCAGCTAGGAAATTTCTTCTTGCATCTAACCCAAGGATTCTGACCAGGTTGATCCCATTTCCTCCTCGCTGTTCTTCAGTTCAGAGGGACAACAGCATTCTTTATAAAATTATCTTGGTACTTACATAATTAAATTAATCTTCAGGTTTCTCATTTACAATCCAAATATTAATAACATCCCTTCACACCTTCCTTTTAAATAGTTTTCAAATATAATCATCTTTGCAGCAATCTTCTTTTAACCTAGGGGTTCCCAGCCTTGTTTGCACATTAGAATCATCTGAGGAGCTTCAAAAACTTCTGATGTCTGTGTCCCACCCCCCAGATATTTTGACTTAAGTGTCCAGAGTATGTACTAAAGTGGGGATTTTTTTTAAAAGATTCCCAAGTGCTTCAAAAGTGCAGCAAGTTTGGAAACCACTATCTGAACCTGCTGCAGCCTATTACCCCCTTCTTCTCTTTGCTAATAGAACCTTGATAATAGGCCCAGATAAGAAATCATGAGTGGCCTAAAACAGTGGTTTCCAGTTCTGCTACCATTAGAATCACCTGGAGAGCTTTGACTGTAAGGAAGCCTGGACTCCATCAACAAATTAAATCAGAACATCTTGGGGTGGCACCAGGAAACAGCATCTTTAAAAATGCTCACCAAATGATTTTAATGCACTACCAGGGTTGAGAGCCATTGGTGGAAGTCAGTGACTCTCAAAGTGTTTTTTAAAGTCCAGAAGCATCCGCATCAACTGAGATATTTAAGTAATACAAATTCTCAGGTCCAAACCCAGGTCTACTGAATCAGCATCTCTGGGCGTGGAGCCCAGCAATCAGTGTTTTAACAAGTCCTCCAGGGGATTTCAATGCTTGCTAGAGTTTGAGAAGCACTAGTCTAAACCCATTATGATAAGCCTGTTTCCTGATTTCCCAGCCTTCCTTCAACAACAGGTGGCTATGTGACCCAGTTCAAGTCAATGCCACCCAGCAGAGTTCTACTGAGAAGAGGTGGTTTCTGGGAAAACTTTTGCTTTCTTGGTACAAGGGAACACACATCATGCACTTCTGCTTCTTCTTTCCTTACAGTCTTGGGGGTAGGTAATCCCTGAAGCCTCAGCTGCCATTTTGGGACCATGAGCAAAACACACTTGTGGAAAGTCCAAGAAAATCACAGTGATGCTGCCCAATACCAGCAGTAACTAACCTGCAGACTTCTAGTTATAAGAAAAACCCTATTTGTTTAAGCCATTGTTAGTAGAATTTGATATTGCTTGCAGCTGAACAAAAATCTTTATACGGAGTCAAATTTCCAAGTACCTTTTACATGGAGAAAACTCAGAACTGAACCCAATACTTTTACTTGGAGCTAGTAACACTAAATTTCAGAGAAGGTTGTCTTCTAATTGCGGTATTCTAAACACTTCATCAGTAGATCCTAAACCTGGCTGCCTATCAGGATTACCCAAGGAAGCTTATCTTAAATGATTTGTGAACCTCACCCCAGATATACTGAATTTGAATCTCTCAAATTTGGACTGGGAGACTCTGTAACTTAACGAGGTGATTAGTATGCCCTCAGCTGACCCCACTCCACAGCATGGCTGAGACTAGGGTGAGGCAAGTAAAGAGCCCAGGGTGCAAAATTTAAGGAGGCACTCACTCTCACGGTTGTGCAAGCATAGGGTCAACAGTTGCATGTCCAGAGAGTAGATGCCTTCTTAAATTTTGTGTCCTAGGCACCTCGTTTGGCCTCTTCCTAGTCTCTACCCTGATTCAGATAAGGTAGATGTAACAGGTGGTGCCTGTCATTTGTCCTAACATGGTGGCAACCCCAGCCAAATATTCCTTTACAAAAATTCACTGATTGTTCCAAATGAATTATTTTTTAGTAGTGGTTCCTGCATCATAAAGACATAGCCTATACTCTATAAATAATGATAATATGTAGTTTATTTTCAATTTGGGTTATGCATCTAGGTGTCAAATGACAACAATTTCCTTCTGAGTTGAAAAATAACTATAGCACTGATTGTCTCAGCCCCTGTTCACCCACAGAAAAACAGGAATGTGATCCTGAGAGAGAAGAATTTAATTAGGTGAGTCAATAGGTGTCAGATATCAGCATGTTGGTGGCAGAATCCAGGGCTACAGTCCTCATGTAGCTACTAAATAATCAAGTATTGGTTACTTGTATTAAAAGTGGAAACTAGTAGGTATTGGTAAAAATGTGTTGAGCTTGGCTACTCCTGTTTTCCAAAAACATTTTAGGACACATATATGCTGTAGTCTCCCAGAAATAGAAGTGTGGGTAACTTAACCCAAAGTTGTAGTTCCTGTGTCCAGCCTGTGTTGGATGGTGTGTCAGCACAATGAATGCTGAAGAATCTCTGTGGACTGTCATTCTAGAGCTTCCTAAGAATGCCTCACTAGGGTTGGCAGGGAGGTAGGGGTGCTGGCCAGGCAGACGAAGGGAAGTCCACACATGGCTTTGGTTGAAGCAGTGCCATAGGCCAGGATAAAAGCTTTAGACCTTTTTAACTCCAGATTTTAGGGCTCTAGCTTTTGATTTTATAGGTGTAGTACTGATGGGAATAGCTAGTGGTAGGTAGCGGGAGGACAGCCTGAACAAAGTGAAATATACGAGGTTCCTGTCATCATGGCTCCCTACTTCTGCAGAGGTGGCGTTAGAGCACTTTTCATCTTAATGTGACTGGTGAATACCCCAGCATCAGGCAGATATTTCACACATGCTTGCCAAAAATAATAACCACTCTTTTTTGCCTGACGGATGCTAGACACTCTGATTCCTCGATCTATGATTGTCCCTCAGGTCTATGGCACTAGGAATAGATGTCCTGCATTTTACCATGGAGAGGGAATTAGTTACAGTTCTACTGGTGAACCAGGAATTAACTTTACTGGAGGCAGCCTCTCTACCTCCTTTCCTGACAGTCGTTAAAGCAGGCAAGGTGGCACTCAGCAGCAACTGACAAGCTGGAACTGAATTAAATCAACACCTGAATGGTCAGAGGGGTTAGAAGGAGCCAAAAATGTGTTTTCCAGGCAGGATGATTGAGAACCCACACCTGGTGCCAGAGTGCAACACACAGGTGCCTGCCAGGGCACCCAGGCAGATATGCTATGCTCCTAGTATAGGGTGGGTGGAGGGGGCTCTGCCTGCAACGTCACATTCCTTTAAACACAGGTCGGGTGTTGCTACAAGATGCATCCTGAAGTATGAAGAGAAGAAATGACACAATGCCTGGGGTTTGTTTTGACATACTTCAATTTAACAACTTCAGCAAAGAAACATAATAAAGGAGGCCAGATAAAGCAAATGTAGCAAAATTGTGATCATTATTGAATCTGGATGTTGGATATATAGGGATTTTCTATTAGGGTAAACAGGATTATTCTATTGCCCTAACAAGACAAAAAGGAATAGAATAATTTTATGGTAAATAGGATTATTCAAATTGCTCTTATTTTGTGTATCTGAACACTTTCACAATTAAAAATCTGTTTAAAAATTCCAATCAATCATTATAAAGCTTGTAAACCTTGCATTAAGTTGATCTATGCCTTTGAATACTACTCATTTCTTTCAGATGACAGCAAGCAATAGGGAGCCAGAACTGCATGGAATTTGGTTTGAAATGTCCTCCTCACCCAGCCCCATCCACCACCACCTACTGGGGCTCAGAACCCTTATTTTTTAGTAAAAAGATGGCAGGACTGAGGCTTATGAAATCTGAACATGAGTATTTGTTCGTTCATTAACAGTGAGACCTGAAACAACTCACTTGCCTGCTCTGAAGCCTCCTTTCTTCCTCTGTAAAATGGTGATGATCCTTTAATATCAGCCTTGCAGGTTACTGGAGAATCACATGAAATAACATACCCTGTGAAGTGTGAAGGCAGTGTTGGTTGTTATTAACACCAGCAGCATGACCTTGAATCAGGCAACCAAATACTCTGTCTCAGAGCCCTCATCTATGAGATGAGTGAGGGGATTATATCAGGGTACACAGGCTTTGTGAGAACCACTTAGGAGGCATGTTAAAATTCAGATTCCAGGCCTGCTGTGGTTTGGATATTTGACCTTCCAAACCTCTTGTTGAAATTCAACCCCCAATATTAGAGGTGGGGCCTAACGGGAGGTGTCTGGGTCATGGAGGCCGATCCTTCATGAATGGCTTGGTGCCAGTTGTTGAGGTAATGAGTGAATTCTTGCTCTATCAGTTACCATGACACTTGATTGCTTCCTCTCTGGTTATGTGACCTCTGCACATACCAGGTTCTCTTCCCCTTCTGCCAAGAGTTTGTCCCATGGTGAACTGAAGCCCTCACCAGAAGCAGATGCTGGTACCATGCTTCTTGTACAGCCTGCAGAACTGTGAGTCAAATAAACTTCTTTTCTTTATAAATTGCCCAGCCTCAGGTATTCCTTTATAGCAACACAAATGGAGTAAAACAGGGGCCCACCACAATCTACTAATTAGGATTTCCAGACGTGGGGCATAGAGAAGTTATACAGCTGATTCTGCTTTGCAGCCTAGTTGGGGGCAGCTGAGTTCAGTAACTGTTGGGGTCCTTTCATGCTCTAACAGCCAAAATGGCTGTTTGGGAATTTTGAGTTGATTGAGCTGAGTTATTTTGACGGTTAGGTGCAGATCACAGATTTGGGGTAATTTCATGATGATAAACAGTTAAAGAGAATCAGAATAAATGAAGGGGAGGAAGCTGGGCACTGGTGGTGGACTGAGGCCTTCATAGCTAGGAGTAGACATACACATTAATAGAGTGGAAGGGGCCACCTGTTCTGCCCATGCAGCTGTCATATAAAAATGACTGGTGACAGGGGCTTCCCAAGCCACCTGAAAGAGCTTATAGGAGGAGAGTGAATTGTCTCAAGTCACCTATAACTCATACAGTCTGTGGAACTCTTAGGGTGGCTTGTCTAGGCAGCAGGCCACATGTGGGAGGGTGGCCCTGAAGTCCTGGCTTCAGGCCTGCAGCTCCTTCACTGCCAGGCCCACATGATTGGCTGTCTACCACGCCTGAACTCATCCTACTGGCTGCTCCTCTGCTTATCTTCACGGTACATTCTAACATTTGTGAAAGCTTGCTCACAAGTCTCTCTTCCCACATTCTAACTTCTTTCAGAATTCTTGTTTGTCTCATCTGAAAAGCAATCCAGTTCAGTATTTGTTGACTGCCTGTTATATTCAAGGCCTTGTGCTAAGGATCTCAGTTAATACAAACAAGAGGAGAAAGGAGTTGTGCCTTGAAGCATCAGTCAAATGTGGGGAGAGAGGAGAGAGTCAGACAAAGCACACAGATAACCCAAACCCCAAAAAACTAGCAAGTATCCTGAGAATAGCGTAAGTTGTGAAAGGATTTCAAGGAGGATGATCACATTCAAAAGATTTTATGGCAAAAGTGGTATTAGAAATGGGTTTTGAATGGTAAGTAGATTTTTACCAGTTTTGAATGGTAAGTAGATTTTTACCAGGCAGGGAAGGATTGGGGGACAGTAGGAGCAAAGACACAGAGGTGGGGAAAGAGGATATGTATTTGGAGAAAAGCAAGCAGTGACATCTTGACGAGGTCTTGGGAAAAGGAGGAGGCCAACAGGACCCAAAGGTAGGCTAGGGCCAAACAGAAGCAGCACTTACTTCAACTTGGTAAGTAAGAAAGGTTCCTGAAGGTTTTTGAGAAGAGGCCTGACATGATCCAAGCAGTACTTTGAGAAGTTTGACTTAGTGCCAGTGTGCAGACTAGAGAGCCAGATGGACTAAGCTACCTAGAGGGGATGGGACAAGAGAGTAATGGGCCACAGGGGTTCCCCAACACCTCAGCTCCCACAGTCCAAGAAACCATAGAGTCAGGGCTAAGAAGGAGGGTGTCATGAGGTGTTATTCTTGAAACTCTTAGGATGAGATAAGAAGCCCTCCGCTCTAGACCTATACCTGAGGTTGGGAGAGGTCAGTGTTTTCCTGCTGTAAACCAAAGGCATACAACCACCATTCCTGAGAGAGCTTTTTTTGAACATTGGCCAGTTGACCTTCTATTAATATTACCAGTCATTCCATGAGGATCTGCAAAACAAAAGTGATTGAAATGAAGGCTAGGACATCTTGTCTTCTTTGTACCTGAGAACTTCTAAACAGCCCCTGAGTGTAGGTTTTACTCTTTCATGGAAGTTTCTCTCCTCCCCCTCTTTATAGGATCTGCAAGATCCCCCTCTCTGATGGCTTCATCCCCTAGCATCATCTGGCTACTTCTCCTGCTCCAAACCACCACTCCTCCTGCTCCAAACTGCCATCTCTCATATCAAATACTGCCAGAGCCTTTTAGCTGCCTGCTTGTACTCATGCCCTCTCCCTGTTCCCCCTCCAAGTCACAGACAGCCAGAAACAAACATCCAGTTATGTTAAAGCATACACAACACCATATCACTGCCTGGCTTCAGCCCTCCAATAGGCCTCTCATACTTAGGTTAACATCTGAAGTCCTTAGCGTGACCCACGTGGTCTTCAGTGATCTGGCCCCTGTGTCCTCCTTTACCCTTACTCTCCAGCCACTCTGGCCTTTTGGCTGTTTTCACACCCACTAAGTATGTCCTTGCTTTCCCTTCTGCCTGGAATGCTCTCCCCCAGATATTTGCATGGCCCACAACCTCACTTCCTTTAGAGTTCTTTTAAAATGTCACCTCCTCAGAGAGGCCTTTCTGAATCTTCTGGTACCTCTCTGCCCACTTGCCCTGCTTCATTTTTCTTCATAGAGCTGACCACAATAGACACTTGTATAATGTCTGTGTGTTCCAGCAGAATGTAAGCTCCCCAAGGTTAGATCTCCATTCTGCCTACCTCAGTTTGTTTGGGGCCTGGATAAGGGCTAATGTCTCAATAAATATTTGTCAAATGAGTAAATTGTAGCTCTTCTCTCTAGCAAACACCTTCCTCTGGCTCTGCCTTTGTTTCTCAGTCCTCATTCTCTTTAGTCTTTGCAGAGTTTGATCTAACTTAGTACCACATCTTTCCCCTTGATCAGCATGGAGCTGAATTCATCTGTTACAGCTCTGATACTTTCATGGGCTCCGTAAGTATAAATATGCCTGAGGATTCAATCCTTACTCTTCAACTCTTTTCTCTACTTCCCTCCCTCAGACTTTCCTACATCTTCATCTCTTCCCTCTGTGCACATGATGCCCTAATATTTACTTTCAGCCTAGACTCCTCTAAAAACTCTCCTTCCAAATGCCTCCTGGGCATTCTAAAGGCACCTTATGTCTCATATACTTAAAAACTTCATTCTCTTCTTCACTTTTCTATGTCTGTTAATGGCACTACTATTTTCTTGACCCCTGAGTTAGAAGCTTTACAGTTGTTTTTTCCTTCATTCTTCAGACCCCTTTCAATTAGTCACAAAGTTCCTATTGAATCTTTCTTTTAAATGGCTCTTACATCACTCCCACTGTTTCCATTGCCATAGCCATGTTCCTAGTCCAGCCTTTACCTACGTGACCAGAACCAGCTTGACTTTATTGGTAACTTTCCTGCTTATAGCACCCTATTCGAGGCCCCCTTCTCCTATTATCTCTACTTCAAGGGACTCCTCCAGGCTCTGAGCCAACTAATCTAACCTCATTGATGACCATGCATTTCCGGTACAAGTTTGGTTCCCTGTTCACCCCTGCACTGCCCAAACCTGCCAACCCTGATCTTAATGTCTAGAAGGCACACGGGCCAAGCCCACCAGTTCCACAGCCTGCGCCCAGCTCCTAGCTCCCATTACCCCAGTGTTTTACTCTGTTTGTGCAGCTCTAACAAAATACCTGAGACTGGGTAATTTGTAAAGAATAGAAATTTATTCTATTTATGCTATTCCAAGGAGGTTTGGAAGTCCAAGATTAAGACATTAGTAGGTTAGGTGTCTAGCGAGGGCCAGATCTCTGCTTCCAAGATGGTGTCTCAAACTCTGCTTCTTCCTGAGGGAATGAACACTCTGTCCTTGCATAGTGGAAGACATAAGTGCAAAAGGTCCTACAGTGCTTCCTCCAACCTCTTTTATAAGGTTGCTAATCTATTCACAAGGGTTCTGTCCTCATGACTTAATCACTTCTTAAAGGCCCTACGTCTTAATACTATCACATTGATTATTAAGTTTCATAAGAATCTGGGGGAGATACATTCAGACCATAGCATCAGGAAATGAGGTTTGAACCCCTTGCCTTTACTTTCCTATCCTCATTCCCGGCCTCAAATAAAAATCAGAATATTTTTTCAGAATTATTTTGAAAGAGCTGTTTTAAGCCTTGGCTTCCCTCCCCAAAAATTATTAATGGGGCTGGGTGTGGTGGCTCATGCCTATAATCCCAGAACTTTGGGAGGCTGAGGCAGGTAGATCTTTTGAGGTCAGGAGTTTGAGACCAGCCTGGCCAACATGGTGAAACCCTGTCTCTACTAAAAATACAAAAATTAGCCAGACATGGTGGCGGGCACCTGTAATCCCAGCTACTCGGGAGGTTGAGGCAGGAGGATCGTTTGAACCCAGGAGGCAGAGGTTGCAGTGAACCGAGATCATGCTACTGCACTCCAGCCTGGGCAACAAAGTGAGTGAGACTCTGTCTCAAAAAAGAAAAAAAAAAAAAAAAAGTATTAATGGCTTTCTATTTCCTATAGAATGAAGACCAAATTCCTTAGTTTGGAACTCAAGTTTGCTACCTTTTAAGCCATAGAATTCATAAAACAGGTGTAAGACTCAAATGCCAAAAGGGCCTGGGAAGATAATAGAAGTGAATAATATGGGTCCTATATAACCAGTAAGGAGTAGTATGGACTGTGGCAAATGGGAGAACATGTGTCCTGTTCAAAGGTGAGAGCTGGCTGTTGCCATGAAGAAATTTGAAGAAGGTTGTCAGATGTTCTGTTTATTCAATGGAGGCTAGAAATCTGAATTTTTAGGCAAAAGTTCCTGAGTTTTTAAATGTTGGCTCAAAACAAAAAGTAAAGCGCAGTGCAAATAAATCATATCTGCAGGCTGGATCCAGCCTCAAAGACACCTGTCCGGAATTCTGCCCTCAATGGCAACCAAGTTGGTTTATTCGCTGTCTATCAAACACTCCTTACAAGTTTTTTTTTCCCACTGTTCCTGATCAACCTGGCATGCATTCTCTGTTGGTCTTCACCTGGAAGTCCTGGCTCCTTCTAGTCCTCCATGAAACTTCCTCGGGCAACTCTGACCCTGAGTAATCTTTTACCTCTGCTCTCATAGTACTCATAGCCCCCGGCCAACACAGAGAGTGAAATAACTAAACCAAGTGTCAGAGGAACTGGGTCATACTACTCCCTGCTAACCAGTTAGGTGACCTTGGCAAAGACCAGCATCTTTCAGAGAATCAATTTTCTCATCTACAAGTTGGAGCCAATAATTTTTGTCCTACCCCATGTAGACTTCAGATGAAATAACACAATTATAAACTGTAGAACATAATATAAATTAATAATCATAAACCTAAGAAGTGCCTGTTATATGGCCTGAGAAGCATGTTCCATTTCCCTGATCCATTCAAACTTCTACTCTCCTAGATAACTATTTCATACCCTTCTTTCTCTCTTCAAAACTTCATCCCCAGGCTAGGCTGATAACCTTGTTTCCTATTTCACTGAGAAAATGAAAACAATCAGAAGAGAATTTCTACAAGTTCCCACCAACACATCTACCACCCACTAGCATATGCATCCAAACTCTGCCCTTTTTCATTACTGTGGATGAATCTAGCAAAGATCTAAGTGTGCACTCGATCCTATTGCTTCTCACCTACTGAAGGACACTTCTTCAACAATTCTCCTTTGTCCTGCATCATCAGTTTTTTCCTTTCTACTAGATCTTTCTCATCAGCTTAGATCTTTCTCATTGGCCTATAAAACTTAGAATATATAAAAAAGACTGTCTTGATTTTACTGCTTCCTTTAGGTATCTCCTTGATCTTATACCAAAACTCAAGAGTTGTCTGTGATTGTTGCCTCCAATTCCTCTCTTCCCATTTCCTTTTCCCCACTACCCCTGTTTTTCTCCCTCTTTGTAGAGCCTACTCTAATCAGGCTTTTGCTCCCATCCCTCCACCCATATTGCTTTTGTCAGAATCTCCAGGCCCCACTACACTACTAAATCCAGTGGCAGCTCTTAGCCTTCATCTTATTTGGCTCTTGAGTAGCATTAACAGAGTTGATCATTAGGCTTCCAGAATACTACACTCACCCGCTTTGTCTCCTACCATGCTTCTGACTGCCTCTGTTGTCTTTGCTGGTGTTTTTTCATCTCTACAACATCTAAATGTTGAAGCGTCCCAGGTCTCAGTCCTTCAACCTCTTCTCATTCCTTTTGCATTAACTGTCTTGGTGATATCATCTAATCTCGTGGCTTTTAAAGTCATCTTAATACTGCTAATACTGATGATTCCCAAATTTATAGAAATCTAACCCTTCACTAAACTCCTAACCTGGAAATCAAACTGCCTATTCACTTGATGCTAATAATGATCTCAAACTTAGCATGGCCAAACCGGAGCTCTAGCTTCCCTTCATACCCCCACATCTCTCCTCCCAAAGTATTTTCTTCTCTGGCAGAGCCCATTCCTTCATCCATTAAATATTTATTGAGTACCTATTCTGTGCTAGAGCCTGGTGCAGATGCTTATAGGCTTACTGATGGCCTGGGGGTAGAAACAGCAAAATTCATGTAGGGTTGGCATCACTCATGATGCCTCAGTTTTTCATGCTCACAGCTTTACTTTCAAAACATATCCAGGATTGGGCCATTTCTCATCACTTCTACTGCTGTGATTCTGGTCCAAGCTGCCTTATCTCTCACTTGGCTTACAGCATTACCCTCCTAATTGCTCTCCCTACTTTTTCACTCTTGCTCTTTTATGGTCCATTCTCATGCCAGCAGCCAGAGCAACCCTCTAAAAATACAAGTCAGAGCATTGTCACTTTGCTGCTCAAAATCCCCCAATGGCTATCTCTCTCCACACAAAGCCAAAGTCACTACAATGGCCAATAAAGTCTTTCCCACATCTTCTAATTTCTGATTGCCCCTCTGACCTCATTCCCTAAAGTCCTCTCTCTTACTTATTGTGCTCCAATAATTCTGTCCTGTTTTTAGTTTCTTTCTTTCTTTCTTTTTCTTTCTTTCTTCCTTTCTTTCTTTCTTTCTGTCTTTTCTTTTTTTAAAATTCTCTTTCTTTCTTTCCTTTCTTTCTTTGGAAAGATGAAAGAATAAATGAAAGAACTGGATAAATGAAAGAATGTCTACATGCCATAAAAATAAAACCACTGTGAAGGGCCTTTCCTCCCTTCCTTCCTTCCTTCCTTCCTTCCTTCCTTCCTTCCTTCCTTCCTTCCTTCCTTCCTTCCTTCCTTCTTTCCTTCTCCCTCCCTCCCTCCCTCCCTCCCTCCCTCCCTCCCTTCCTTCCTTCCTTCCTTCCCTCCTTCCTTCCTTCCTTCCTTCCCTCCTTCCTTCTTTTCTTTTTCTTTCTTCTTCCTGGAACATTTTTGGCATGGCCCTGTCTCAGGCCTTTGGACTTGCTATTCCTTCTTCCTACAAGGCTCTTCCCCCAGATATCACCATGGCTCACTCCCTCAACTCCATCACGTCTTTACTTAAGTGGTACCTTATTAGCAAGGCTTTCCCAGGTCCCCCTATTAAGACACTAATTTCCCTTTCTCCCTCACGCACAGTTCCTTACATTCCATATTTTCTTTTTCTCTGTTGTTAGATGGTATCAAATCTATTGCAGTTGTCAACATCTAACATGCTATATATTCAGTTAACTTGGTTTTATCTGTCTCCCACACTAGAATGTAAGCTCTACACGAGCAAGAATTTATTCATTTGTTTGTTTGTTTGTTTGTTTTCATTGATCTGTAGTACTGAAACAGCACCTAGCATATAGTAGGCATTCAACAAATATTTTGGGGAATGAATAAATGAATTTGGCAGTTGATCTCGTCATCTCTTTGTATTTTTTGTTGTATTTCATGTGCATTTTATTAGCCTTTCCTGTGAATATTTTAATACCTTTTACCAAATTATAAAATCATGAATTTACATATTTTTGTTCCATAACCCAAATAGTACTTCCAACTGCACATAGAAGATTCCTTTAAAACGGGAACATTTTCAATAGTTCTATTCTTCTCTAGACTTCAACTCATGCACTATTTCTTTTTTGTTGTTGTTTGTTTGTTTGAGATGGAGTCTCACTATGTTGCCCAGGCTGGAGTGCAGTGGCATGACCTTGGGTCACTGCAACCTCCGCCTCCTGGGTTTAAGCGATTCTCCTGCCTCAGCCTCCCCAGTAGCTGGGACTACAGGCAACCACCATCACACCCAGCTAATTTTTGTATTTTTGTACAGGTGAGGGTTTCACCATGTTGGCCAGGCTGGTCTCCAACTCCTGACCTCAGGTGATTGGCCCACCTCGGCCTCCCAAAATGCTAGGATTGCAGACGTGAGCCACAACACCCTGCCCCTCTTGCACTATTTCTAAGGTCCAGTGGCTTGTTTTCTACTTTGCACTCAGCCATGGGGAGCCCCAGGTCTACTCAGTACTGGGAAGAGGCAGGGGGATTTCCTATTTGGGTGGAATGGGCAGATCTGTTCACCAAGACAAAGTTGCAGTCAGAGACAATCCAGGCAAACAAAAAATTGTAGAAATGCAGGCTTGTTAATTTACATTTGCAAATTATGGCTAACAAATTCTCACACTCCTGCTTGTCTTCATGATGGCCTTGTGGAAAATAAAAAAACTAAACTTCCTAGATTGGATTATTGCCGTGATGGATGTCAAAGGCCTCCCTCAGAAGGATTCTAGCCATTCTGGCTAATGACCATCCTCCACTTGCTTGATCCAGGGACAGCAGTGCCCACCACACCCACCTGCCTTGAGGATATCTCTTTGAGGCATTAGAGAACAGGGAAGTGCATGAGATTGGCTCAGACCAAGTACTGATTCTATTACATTACATTTCTATTATATTTAGACTCTTACTCATGGTCCTGACAACCAATTGCTTTGTAATATATATTCTGTCTTCTGTATTACATTATAAGCTTCCTGGGGTTTTAATTTATTTTTAACTTATCTCTTGTTATAGTCATCCTTTTCTATTCCTCTCAACCCCTACCTCCTGGGGTTTTGTGTAATATCTTGCACATAGTAGATACTCTCTGCTGGATAAATGAAAGAATATCTAGATGGTACTAAAAATAAAACCACTGTGAAGGGCTTTCTCAACCTGGGTAGGCCAGTCTTCCCTCTGAACTGTCTTTAGGATTAACCCGCTTGATTTTGCTTAGGCAGAACTCACCTTCTACTTCCAAAGTGTGATGGGATCAGGAGTAGTCACTCATACCTGTAATCCAAGCACTTTGGGAGGCCAAGGCGAGCGGCTCACCTGAGGTCAGGAGTTCAAGAAGAGCCTGGCCAACATGGTGAAACCCCATCTCCACTAAACATATAACAAAATTAGCTGGGCATGGCGGGGTATGCCTGTAGTCATCCCAGCTACTCGGGAGGCTGAGGCATAAGAATCACTTGAACCCAAGAGGCAGAGGTTGCAGTGAGCTGAGATGGCGCCACTGCACTCCAGTCTGGGAGACAGAGCGAGACTACATCTTAAAAATAAAAATAAAAAATTAAACAAATAAATAAATAAACAAACCAACAAATAAGTGTAACAGGATGCTGGTCCGTTGCGGGTTGTAAGAATTCTGTGGCAAGGTAAGTGCAGAAACAGAAAGTAAGCATTTAATAACTTATATAGCAAAATGACATTGTCTTCACACCCAAGCACATGAAGTTTGTGATAATTCATTTTTATTATATTTTACAGCAGCAATTGGTCATGATAAATTAAAAATGATTTTTAAAAAACCCTAGTTGTTCCCTATGGGTAGCAAGAAGCACTGTTTTAATGAGTTTGCTTTCAGTCCTTTTCTTTATCAAGGTGCTTGATAATATGCGAAAGCTGGGCTTCCCAAATTTTTGAACACGCTTTTGCCATGTTGCACAACATCATAACTATTTCTTTCTTTAAATAGAACTTTTATGTCTAACTTAAGTTTATTTTTAAAATGCATGATCACAACATAAAGGGAAGACCAATATCAACGACCATGAACAGAAGTTAATTATAAAAATAAATGCAACAAAAACAAAGCAAACAAATTAAATTCTAGCCAGAAACCTGCCAAAAAGCTCTGAACATATGGCCTGTTAAAACAGTAATAATAGTAACAAGCAAGTGTTGGAAAGGTGTTCAAATCCATTAGCTCCAAACTGAAACAACCTCCTTGTTGTAATCAGAAGGAAAGAGAATTAGAGGGTCTCACTGTGTAATTCAAGGGCACTTCCTGCCCTGTCATTGTACATCCCAGAGCACCAGCCGCAGTGACCCAGTTTATGAAAGCACAGACAGTGTTTCCAAGCCTGGCATAGGATGCATGAGACATGTTTGTTTTAGTAAATAGGTGGCATTTCCAGAGGCTTTAAGACATTATTCTTTAAAGAGTCTGTGTTTCAGATGTTTATCAGCGTTTTGTTTTTTGCAACATAGAGCACACTTTCTCCAGAAACAATGATATAAATAGGACCACAGAAGCAAGAATGCAGATGGATTACTTCACATTTGCAATGAAAAAGAGTAGCAAAGAAGGCTATTGCAAATGTGTGGTGTGGCGTTTCAAACTCACAGGCTTTCTCTGCCCTAGTGGCTGCTGGTTCTAAGCCTCTGGCAGGCAGTCCTTTCGGGAGAATGGACAGAAGGGCCAGGGAGAGCCTTTGGCAACCCACAGGGCTTCTGAAGTCCCTGAGAGGGAATGCGTCAGCCCCCCAAACACTCCCTGGACTTAGCAGTTGTCACAGGAATGGCCCTTCTTTGAAGCTGGGGGGCTTAGTGGTTATGGCCAGAGCAAGGAAGGTGAGCGCATACCGCGAGGGGCATCCCTCCTGCCAACCTAGAGCTTCAGGGAGTCATGGGACAATCCAACTATCCTTCCTGACGAGTGCTAGCACAGCGAGGCTGAATGTGGGGAGGGAGCACATCCGGAAATATCTCCAATTTATTCAGAGCAGGGGTCCCTCTCACCTCCCTACACCTTCTTCCCAGTACTGCCTCTGCCTGGAAGCCGGCTAGAGGCATTTCCTTTACCTAGTATTTCACTCTTTCTCCAGAAGCTCAGCAAGTAGAGCTGACAGTACCCCAGGGGACTCCTACAATTTCCTCAGTCTCCAGGGAGATGCCTCCTGAATGAAATGATCTAAGAAAAGAAACACACACAAATACACACTCCTTCCTGTTCTCTCTCAAGCACCAGAATATTTTCTGCACTGGGCTCCCACACTCAACAGCCTCATTATTCTCTCTGAGATTTTCCTCTCCTTCCTCATTCCCCTGCCTCTGCTACCACTCCCACCTTCCATGCAAACACATGCGTGCCTGCACACACACACACACATTCATGCGGTTTCCGCACAGCTATCTCTGAGGGTAGGGACAGCCACTAAACAGAGAGGAGGAACTAGATCTTCATCTATCTTGAAAATTTGCCTCAAGCTCAGTAGATGAAAACTAAGAAAGCTGTTCTGGTAGTTACTGGAGGGCACATAACTCTTTTCCCATTCTCCTGTTAAGTGTGGGAGCCCAGAGCAGAAAATAGTTTCCTCCCCTCAACCCATCCCCCTCATCAGTGAGCCTATAACTCATTTCAAGCCTGCTGTTGAAACCTAACTTTCCTCAGCCAGGACAGCCACAAGAAGTTATGGCTTCTCTTCCTCCTCCTTCCTTGCTCTGCTCTGCCATCCCCCCAGTTTAAAAGACTATGTCTGGCTTTTCTATTTTTGCTGTTGATGAGATAGATACAGAGCTAAGGGTAAGACAGTGTGTTCAAAATAGTGAGGATACATAGGATGAATTTGTTTTAAACAGTATTTTAGTTATATTTCCAAATAATACGCTGAATGTTTTTTTCTTCAACCTCCAGACCCCCTTTCAGGTGAAGTATCTCTAAAAATAATGCAATGGGTCCAATTGTTTATCTGAAAAAAGTACAATAAAAACACTACAAGAGCATTCAGAAGTCTGGAAACACAGATGAAATTGTGCACTTATTATTTCAGATTAACAACGAAATCCACTGCCTTAGAGATTCATCACCTGAAACATAGTTGAAAACAAAAACATTTTGAGTATTTTTTAAATGTGAATACCATAATTTAAAAATGCCAGTTTCTCCTATGCTTTGTCCTGTAATTTTAAAAATTTAACAAGTGGACACCATGATTGGTGTACATTCCTGCCTACAATCTTTCAAGTTAATTGGATTAATGTAAGAGCTACTTATCTACACATAAACCATCCTATGGAAAAGACTGACCAATTCAGATTAGGAGTGAGCTTCTAACAATATATTTATCAGAAAATACCAAAACTGAGCATGATTTGGGGTTTTGCATTTTAATGAAATCCTGAAGCCTCCAATAAGAGTAGGAAAGGGTCACAGTATTCTATTTCTCTTTTACTCTGAAAATAGAATTCTAATTACATAAATATTCTGTCTGTATTACACAATAAATCTAAATAAGTGAGAGGAAACTTTTGCTTACAATTTTGTCACCTCAGCAGATCCAACTTTTTATTTGGCCCTGATCTTTTCTAGCTATTGTGGATAATCACAGTGGGTGCATTGTGCCATTTTCAATGAATACAATTTCAGAAGCATGTTTCGTGTTGCTGTGTAGTCCTTTTAATCTACATTTTAATAGCTATATCATCTTTTACATTATTTTCTTGTTGTCCAACATACATTTCATAATCCTTTCTATAAGAAATAATGCAGAGAATCTTTGTTTATTTGGATTTTGTTCCCTTATGGATTACTTGTTCAGAATCTATTCTAAGAAGTTGTCTCAAAGGTCAAAACCCTGCATATGAGGAGGTTTTTATTTCCTCTAGTGACTGAGGAACTCTGAAGGTTCTAGCCACAGCCTCCCACCTTTTACATTTGAGATAGACATTTTTCCATCAGAAATGTATCCAGCCACTGCAGCAGCCCCTCTAGAATGCTGGGACAAGCTCAGGTTCATTTTCGGGAAAGTAAAGGCTTAAAGAGTATGATTTAACCCATATGAGCTTGTTATGTGTTATACATAGTTCCTACAAAGAGTATCACCGACACTTTAAGATTATAACAATTTCACTGAAAAAACAACTCATAATCAAGTAGGGACATTTAAAGAGTGGTGTGCCCTTTTTTTTTTTTTTTTTTTTTTTTTGAGACGGAGTCTCGCTCCGTCGCCCAGGCTGGAGTACAGTGGCCGGATCTCAGTTCACTGCAAGCTCCACCTCCCGGGTTCACGCCATTCTCCTGCCTCAGCCTCCCGAGTAGCTGGGACTACAGGCGCCCGCCACCTCGCCCGGCTAGTTTTTTTGTATTTTTTTAGTAGAGACGGGGTTTCACTGGGTTAGCCAGGATTGTCTCGATCTCCTGACCTCGTGATCCACCCGTCTTGCCTTCCCAAAGTGCTGGTATTACAGGCTTGAGCCACCACGCCCGGCCTACCCCTTTAATTAAAGTACAAAATGGTCCTCACTTTTGTTTTAATTTGCATTCTTTTTTTACCACTAGTGAGGCTGAACTCCTTTCCATGTATTTGTTTACTGGTTATTTCCTCTTGGAAGAAGCATCTCTTTCCTCAGCTCATTTTGTACGGCATTTTATAGAACATAGATTTTAAGCTTTTTCATTAACGCTAGTGATATTTTCCAGTTTCTTTTCCCTCTTTAATATAATTCTAAAGATATATGAATGAGCTATATTCACCTTCTATTCTCACAGAATTGCTTCAGAAAACTTTGGATACTGGTTTTGTTCAAAGGGCAGATACAAATCACTAATATGCATGTTTCCAAAGACAGCAATAGAAAAGTATCAAGTGTTTGCATTTTTATAACACTCCAGGTATAAAGAATAGAAATGTTTTTGTCAATGCTAAATTTATATGGTTAACTCACTTTTTTGCACAGTATAAAAAGAACAATCAATTAAAATAGACTAGGACTCTGGGGAACCTTGAGGTAGGTCACAGGGTTAGAGCCTTTGGAATGTGGAGAGACAGGAGCTGGGCTTTCTTGGGATGGCATAAGATAAAGGCATGTGATGCAGGATGGATATATGCAGGTGGACTGGCAAGCAATGAAGTAAGAGAACATTTCCCTTTCTCTCATCTTTCCCATTTACTTCTCTTTACCCCTTTCTTATCACTGCATCTGATTTCCTTAAGAAGTAGTTTGCAATTATTTTTAATATCTCACTTCCTTTCCTTTCTTTCTGCTCATTCCTTCCCAAATCCTTTCTTTTCCTTTTCTCATTTGATGGCAGTATAACACAATTACACTAGGGTCAGACAATCTGGGTCCAGGCCTTACCATTTCATATTGTTTGACTTTTGCCAGGTTACTCTCTGAGCCTTAGTTTATTCATCTCTAAAACAGAACAATAATACTACCTATTTCTAGAAGCCTGTTATGAAGACAAAAGGAGAAAACATTTGAGTGCTTAGTACAGTATAGTAGACTACTTTATTATTCACAAATATTTGGTGTTTCTCCCTGGGGGAGCATTAGACTTCCCAATCCCACTGATGTCAGCCTAGGCCATGAGACTTGATTTAACCAATGAAACATGAATGAATGTGACACATGACATTTTGGGGAAGAAGACTGAAAAGCCAGTACACCATTTGCTATGTTTCTCTTTTCCCTCTACCTTAATGACCTGCAATGTTCCAGATAGCTATTGCTTCATTTCTCAAAGTCTCATAGTAAAGAAAATATAGACTAAAGTCAGAGCCAGCATACAATAAAGATCTAAAATAGCAAGAAAGAAGCGTTTGTTATTACAGGTTATAAGCCACTGAGCTTTGGGGATTGCTTGTTATCACAGCAAACCTAGGCTATACTGACTAATGAACACAATATATGGCATATTGAAAGTGCTGAATATTCAATGCTAATATTATTCATAATTATTTTCTTTTCTCCTTTTATCCTCCTACCATAAATCCTAACTCTGCCTCATGGGGTGAAGTAAAAATTGAGGAAAGAAGTAGATCAGAAGCTTCGAAGAGTTTTTTTCAGATGATGGTAGGACCAGCCACTGGGAAGAAGTCATTATTCAGCAGACATCAAGGAGAAAAGAGAGTTCCTGAAGATTCCATTATTTATCTGTAACTACTGTATGAAAGTTTGTTTTTTTCTGAACATTCACATAACACAAATATATAACACAGAATATATTTCTGCTCTACGTCTATTATCCCTGGAGAAAGAAGATGAATGAATGCTTACTAAGTTATGAAATTGGTCATAATTAATGTGAGATATATGTAAATGTATTATTTATGAATGAATAAATAAGCACTACTTGCTGAAATCCTAAAAGCTGGCAAGAATCTTTAGAATCCTTAGGAATATTAGCTCTGGCTTAATTCAAACAGAATAATCAATGCTTGATGTCAGGGGTACTAGTTAAACTATTTTTCAGAGTTCCTGAAACTCTTGAAATCTAAATATTTCCAGTATTTTTCAATGGGTTTTCTCCTTTTAAAATTCTCCTTTGTTTACGTAAGCTATAATTTGTCAATATTGCAGTACTTTGGCCTCTTTTCAAAAGTTACTGACTTCCGCTTTTAATCATGATGGAATAACTGGGTCTAGACATACCTTCCCACTCTAAGCAAAATGTACGAACAATTGTTTGTAGTCATTGAACAACAACGGGTAATTCAGTGCTCTGAACCCTGAGAGAAGGGAGAAAAATGAGATGAACCCTGCAATAGTACTAGCTTTCTGCCTAGGATACTTTTCATATGGTGGTGTGGCATGGCCAAGCAGAGTGTGGCAGTCTTGCCAAATTGAAAGATTAGAAATTCAGAAGGTGAAAGCTGGGATTGGAATAGCAGAGTTGTAGGAGGGAGAATTCTACTAACGAGAGAGAGAGAGAGCTTCAGAAAATTGAGTAGGGGTAGGGCTGCCCTTGAGATCGTTGCTGAATAGGTCATCATGAAGACATAAGGGGAAATTCCAAAGAAGCTTCATTATGAAATGACTGGGGAGTTGTAAACCAAACAATTCACAGTGTTCTCATAGGCCTGGAAATCATTTGACTTCTTTCCAGCTGGAGAAGTGTGTCCTTAATGACAGCTAATAACATAGCTTCCAAATATATGAAGTGAAAACTAATAGAATGTGAGGAAAAATAGACAGATCCACAATTATAGTCAGAGGTTTCAATACTTCCCTCTCAATAATTAATAGAACAAGTAGACAAAAAATCAGTAAGGACAGAAGACTTGAACAACACTACCAATCAACTTGATCTAATTGACATTTGTAGTCTACTCTACCCAACAATAGTAGAATACACATTCTTTTCAAATACACACAGAATAATCATCAAGATAGACCATATTCTAGGCCATTAAACAAGTGTCAATAAATAGAAATCAGAGTATAATATCTGACCACAAGGGAATTTAATTAGGAATCAAAAATAGATATCTGAAAAATTCCTAATTACTTGGAAATTACACTACACACTTCTAAATAATTTATGCAGTAGAGAAAAAATACAAGGGAAATTAGGAAACATCTTGAAAATAATAAAAATGAAAATACGACATATCAAAATGTATGGGATACAGCAAAAGCAGTGCTTAGAGGGAGATTTATAGCTCTAAATGCTTACATTAGAAAAGAAGACAGGTCTAAAATCAATAAAGCTTTCAACTTAACAAATGATAAAAAGAGGAAATAAAACAAAGTAAGCAAAAAGAATAAAATAATAAGTATAAGAGCAGAAATCAATAAAATAGAACCCAAAAGACAAAATCAATGAAATCAAAAGCTGGTTCTTTGAAAAGATCAATAAAACTGTTAAGTCTCTAGGTAGACTGATCAACAAGAAAAGTATACCAACATTAGAAGTTAAAAAAGGAACACTACTACAGATTCTATAAATATTAAAAGCATAAGAATGGAATATGAACACCTCTGATAATAAATTTGACAACTTAAATGAAATGAACAAATTCCTTAAAAGACATAAATAACCAACCTTGATTCAAGAAGAAATAGAAAACCTTATTAGCCTCATATTTATTAAAGAAATTAAAGTTCTAATCTGGGTTTTACTGCAGGCCCAGATGACATTAGTGGTGAATTTCATCAAACACTTAAGGAAAAAATGGTATCAATTCTTTACAAAATTGAAGGGGCAAATTTCCCAACCCATTCTGTGATGCCACCACTACTGTGATATCAAAACCTGACAAAGACATTACAACAAGAAAAGGAAAACACTGACTAATATCTCTCATGAACACAGATGCAAAGATCCTCAGTAGATATTAGCAAATCATATCCAGTAGTATTTAAAAGGATGCTGTATCATGATCTAGTGAAATCTCAGGAAAATGAGGTTGATTTGAAATTCAAATGTGATCAGTGTAATTCACCATATTAACAGAAAAAAAGAAAACACTATATGGTCATCTCAATAGATACAGAAAAAGCATTTCATAAATGCTTCATTTATGACAGTCTCTCAGCATATCAAGAACAGAAGGAAACTTCCTTAACATAGTAAAGGACATTTATGAAAGTCTGCAACTAACCACATGCTTAATTGTAAAAGACTAGATGAGAAAACATGGGAGAAAATCTTTGTGAACTTGGGATAGGCAAAAGTTTCTTAGAATAAAAATAAGGACAAATCATTAAGGAATGATAAATTGGACTTCATAAAATGAAACCCTCTGCTCTTAAAGACAAAATTAAGGAAATGAACAGACAAGCCACAAACTGGGAGAACATATTTGCAAAACATATATTTGACAAAAGACTGATATCCAGAATATATTTTTAAAAACCTTCAATAGTAAGTAGTCAACTCAATAGTAAGAAAAAATAATCTAATGAAACAAGGGGCAAATGATTTGAAAATAAGATATATGAATGTTGTGTAAATACAAGAAAAGATACTCGCTATTTATCTTCAAGGAAGTACAAATTAAAACCACAGTGTGTCACCACTGCATATCCATTAGACTTTAGACAGGCCAGAATTAAGAAGACTGAAATACTCGCTGTTGACAAGGACATGGATGGTCAGAACTCTCACACGTTGCTAGTGGGACCATAAAACACAACAACTACTTTGGAAAATAATTTGGCAGTTTCTTTTTTTTGAGAGAGTCTCGCTCTGTCACCCAGGCTGGAGTGCAGTGACACAATCTCGGCGCAAACTCCGCCTCCCGGGTTCACGCCATTCTCCTGCCTCAGCCTCCCGAGTAGCTGGGACTACAGGCACCCGCCACCACGCCCTGTTATTATTATTATTATTATTTTGTATTTTTTAGTAGAGACAGGGTTTCACTGTGTTAGCCAGGATGGTCTCCATCTCTTGACCTCTTGATCCGTCCGCCTCTGCCTCCCAAAGTGCTGGGATTACAGGCGTGAGCCACCACGCCCGGCAATAGTTTCTATAAAGGTTAAACACATACTTACTATATAACCCACCAATCTCATGTGTAGGTATTTATCCTAAATAAATTAAACCCTACATTTGCTTATATTAGTACATGAATGCTTACAGCAGCTTTATTCATAGTAGTCAAAGATGCAAACAACCCAAGGGTCCATCAACAGATGAAATGATAAACAAATTGAGATATATACATACAGTAGTATGTTACTCAACTGCTAAAGAAACTACTAACGCATGCAACAACATCAGTGATCTCTAAGTTTACTGAGCAAAAGAAGCTAGACGGAAAGAGTACTGTATGAATCTATTTATATGAAATTAGGGGAAGGAAAATCTATCTAATCTATAATTAAGCAGTTTAGTGGTTGCCTAAAACTAAGGGTTATGGGTCAGGGAGCACGGACTGCAAAAGGGTGCAAGGGAACATTTTAAGGTGAGGAAAATGTGCTATTTCTTGATTATGCTATGCATGGTTGTAGTCACTTGTTAAAATTCATTGAACCGTAACTTAAATTGGATGCATTTTATTGTATGTCCATTATGCCTCAGTTAAAAAAAATTGTTTAGGTTGCACACAGTGGTTAAGGGTACATACTCTGAGTCTGTCAGCCTGGGTTGGAAACCCAGCTCCAACTGTTATTAGCTGTGTGACCTTGAGCAAGTTACTTAACCCCCCTTTGCCTCAGTTTCATCACTTGTAACATCAGGATAATAATAATAGTACCTGCCTCATAGGGTTGTTGTAAACATTAAATGAATTAATATAACTAAAGTACTTAGACAGTATTAATGTTATTACTGGTGTTTTAGTTGGTCAGCTGGCCTCCAGAGGCATCAATTTCTGAAAATGGGCCACTCTCTCCATTGTTTATTCTTTTCATCTCACGTTGTTCTCATTGCTCATCTCTAGTTTCTAGCAGAGGGTTACACACATGGTAGATACTTGATAACTATTTGTTTAATGGATGAACTATTTCTTAGTGAATAAACATTTATTCAACATATTGCATGAAAAATGTACCTGGTGATAGAGTTTCTGTTTGGGGTGATGGAAAAATTTTGGAAATAGTGGTGATAATTGCATAACATTGTGAATGTTGCCAATGCCAGTGAATTGTATACTTAAAGTGATTAAAATGGCACATTTTGTTACAGATATTTTACCATAATGAAATAAAAAGTTTATATATACCTAATGGACAAAAGCCCTACAGCTTTGTATTCCAGCTTTGCAGAGACTTCATAACCTCAAAACAGTCAATGTACTTGTTTCATCTTGTCTATGGCTAAAACATGCAGGAAAATGATATTCATTTGTAAAGTTCGTTTAAGTCTTAAGATGGGGGATGTTTGTGAACATCTCAACAGGAAAAAAAAGTGAAATTTGGGTCTATTGTGAGACACATTAAGTACCAAAAATGCTTGATCTATCAAGCATTTGTCTAGTAAGATAAAATTGCCACCAACTCCACTACAGCTTGCTTCCCACACAAAAGCTATAAAAAAATAGAAGATTCTGCACCTGTTAGCAAAATTATGAATTGAAATATCTTGAGTTCCGGTGTTAAGTTGCTCAATAACTATATGATTAACACCCTTCATCTTCAGAACTTATGTAACATGATTTACCTGAATATCTTAAATACCTCTATAGAAACACTGATCTTGCTAATAATGGTCAGTTTTTAGGAAATGTTCTCAAAGTAGCAGCTTGAAAAATATCATTAGTTTGATTATTTCAGACCCATTTAAAGCACATGGATGAGCGTTCATATTATGTATATAAAATATTTACATATTCTTCCTTTCCTTGACAAAAATTACTTCTTGAGAACCCATGCTGTCTGAAATGATTAAAATTACATATACATGTTCAAAGGAAGAACAAAGAACTTTAGAGCTTTAGTAGTTGAATTAGTTTGGACTAGTGTGTAGTGTTACTTCCTACCATTAAGGCAGGATAAAAAGAAATCCAATAGTTTCACTAAAAAAGAAAGTTTTGTTCATTTCTTTCTCTTCATTTCTCTTTTTACTGCTGCATGATGAGTAGAGAAAACAGGAAGCACGTCAGATTCCGTGGTGGAGTCTGCTATGTCTCCTGGCTCTGGTAGACTATCAAAACCTCAATTAACTCATTTTCAAAATACCACTATGATAGAATTTTCTCTCCCTCAAGGAACCGGATTCACTTACAGTTACTAATCTGCAAAAAGACACAGGGAGATTTTCATGAAGAAAAAAGATACATATGGTAAACAAACCATATGTATTATTTTCTTTACAAAATACACGAGCTAAAGCTTTGAATGAAACACCAGGTGGGGGTTGGCAAGATATTTTAAATATTTCGAAAAGCTCAGTAAAATTTTATTGACATTAAAACAAACATACCTGATCTTGCTTTTGGCTTGCATTGTTATGTTGACTAAATGCCCTAATTAGGGATTATATACGTCTAATTGGGGATTAAATATGATTTAAAGTGAAAAACAATTATCAAATGGTAAACGTAGTTTGTTTAGTAAGCAAATGTTTTAAAAAATATGAGGTCCTTGTTGGAAAAGCATAATGAACAAATCCTTACTGATGAAAGTGTTGTAAACCATGAGCCTGTACTAATCATTTGGCAATTAATTGTCTTCTGTACTGCTGCCAGTATTTATTATTTATTATTTATATCTTAGCTTCTGCTGAAAGTATTTACATAGTCTCACACTACATATTGTTCTTTGAATATTTTGATTATTTTTTAATCTGCCCTATGAAATAAGAATCTTTAAGGAAAAGGAAATATAGGTATCTATAAGAACATTCTGTTTTTCTAACAGGCAGTTTCTGGCACTTAGTGAGTGGTTTCCCCTTGTCCTCCTCACTGACCAATGGGTTGTTGGTAGAATTTTCCAGTCAGATCCATTCGTTGCACTCATTCAACAAATACTTACTGAGAGCCTACTATGTATCAATTGCTGTACCAAATGTTAAGTGTAGTTAGGCAAAGTATATATATATATAAAATTACATATATATGTGTGTATATATACGTATATATGTGTGTGTATATATATATTCCATATATATATGGAGTAGGCAGAGAGTGTTCAAAGGAAAAGGGGACAATTTATGCAAAACCTTGAAGCAGGAAAAAGCTGGGCTAGCCCCAGGAACTGAAAGGACAGCAGGTTTAAGCTCTGTGGGCGAAGAAGAGAACGGAATGAGATGAGCTCAGAGAGACTAGCAAAAGCCCAATCATGCATGGCCTTGTGAGCCACAGTAAGTTCTTAAATGTTTACTCTCCAGCTGTTCTCAGTGAAGATACTGGGGCAGAGTTGGAATGAAGATGTCAGGAAGTATATCAGAGAAATCAGTTTGGAGGCCATTTCCAGAGTCCAGATGTTGGCTTAAATCAAAGTGGTGAACGGATGGTAGGAACCACAGAACTTACAGATGAATTAGATGTGGGAGATGAGGGAAAGGGAGAGATTTCTGATCTGAATTAAATGGAGTGCAGTTTACTGAGCTGTAAAGACTTGGGATTGACAGAGCTCGGAGGCTTTCAAGGGAATCTAGAGTTTAATGGAGTGTATATTATGTTTGAGATGCCTGAGAGACATCGAGAGAGACAGAGAGAAAGGTTGAGTTACTAATTACATTTGCATGTCTGGAGCCTATTAGAAATATAGTTTATCAGTATATATTGATAGTATTTAAAGAAATGTCAGAGGAACTCTGTATTTTAGAAGTTGAAGAGAAGAAGACTATATAGAAATAGCCAAAGTAGAAGGGAAACTAGATGGGTAACGTACTAGAGATCAAGAGAGGAGAATGGTCAGCTGAGAAGTATGCAGCTTGAATGCTGTTCAGCAATGAGCATGAAGACAAGTGAGGAGACTATTCAGTTGCATGCTACCAGGGTCACTGGAGGCTTTAACCAGGCAGCTTCGGAAATATCTAGGATGCTGAAGGTAGATCAGAGAACATGGGAGAAGTAAAGCATTTTGAGACAGCACAAGCAGACAACTCTCTTTGGGAGTTGGGGAGAGTACATAAAAAGAAAATTCAAGAGGAGGAGACAGATTTTGGGGAGGGAGATGGAGGTGAGATGTGAACTAAGTTTTTAGGTATGATGAGCTTAACTCAGGTAGCTGCAGAGCATCCAAGTGAAAATATCTTACAGAAGGCTGGATTATGACTCAAGAGAGAGCTTGGAAAGCATGCATGTGCAGTCAAAGCTGGGATAAGAATCTTTAGCCCAGCTGGGTGCGGTGGCTCACGCCTGTAATCCCAGCACTTTGGAAGGCCGAGGTGGATAGATCACGAGGTCAGGAGATAGAGACCATCCTGGCCAACATGGTGAAACCCCATCTCTACTAAAAATACAAAAATTAGCTGGGCGTGGTGGTGCGCACCTGACTCCCAGCTACTCAGGAGGCTGAGGTAGGAGAATCACTTGAACCCAGAAGATAGAGGCTGCAGTGAGCCAAGATTGTGTCACTGCACTCCAGCCTGGGTAACAGAGTGCGACTCTGTCTCAAGAAAAAAAAAAAAAAATGTTTAGCCCAGATCCCCCTTTGACGTTACCCTGTCTGCTCCTATAGTCCACGCTCAAGGTCCTGACATAAAAAGGGAGATTTAACACAAAACCCCTCTTCCAGGCATAAGTCCTCGACTACTCTGCTCAGCTAGCAACCATTGGCTCTATCTTCTCTCTAGAATCTATAAGCCAACTCAGTCCCTTACCTTGCCCTTTGACTTATTTTTCTGCAAGCTGAATTTCTACAAGCAGCATTTCTGGACTATAGTATGTTTTGATCTGATGGGTCACAGGCAGCCGTGCACCCTCTTAGGGACCAGTGGACATGGGAATGGGATTAGTATGTTTCTCTGTCCTTACTCTGAATGGCACCTCACTTCTGCTTGGTTTCTGTAGGCTTTGCTAAATAAATTGGAAACTTAATATTTCCTGGGATCAGTTAGTGTGGTCTGTTGGGCCATCTGTGGCCCAAGAGTTTCCTTCAATATTAGGGAGAGGACAGAAGTTATGAAAGTCAAAGGAGGTGGGCGGACTTTTGAAAGTGAAACCCATTATGTATGACTGCTGAGTTTTCTCAGCACTTTTGCGAAAACTGGTTTAATAAAGATTCCTCATGAGAAGTGCTTTCTCATGAAAGTAGCATACAAGTATATTTATAGGCTTATTTTCCTTTTTTCAAAATAACTTTAGCATACACCTACTCAAATAAGCTACCAATCTCATATGAACTGACTCATTTGTCAATAATAAATGCAGACGCCAGTGTGGGGGCTGACTACTCCATCAAGAACATATAAAGTATATTGTGTTTTTAGCTTAAGCATGTTGGGAAGCAGTAGACTTTTCTTTTTCTTGTTGTTCTAATGGCAACATCCACTGATTCGAACATGGTTTCTCTGTCCTGAGAGAGACTGTAAGTTCATTGCAAAGGGGACAAAAACACAACATGGGCCGAATGTAGGAGAGATGATTTATGGCACACCAAGAAAGAAATATCTCAACTTTATTGTATTAGTTTCCCAGGGCTTCTGTAACAAAGTATCAGAAACTGGGTGACTTAAAACAATACAAATGTACCATCTCAGTGTTGTGGAAGACAGAAGTCAACATTAAGGTGTCAGCAGGGCCATGGTTTTTCTTAAACCTATCAAGGAATCCTTCTTTCTCCCTTCATAGCTTCTGGTGGTTTGGCCTTCCTTGGTTTACAGCTGCATAACTCTAATCTCTGCCTTCATTATCACATAGCATTCTCACTGTATGTCTCTGTGTCTGCATGTGGCCATCTTCTTATAAGGATGCCAATTATATTGTATTAGGGACCCATCTTAACTGATTACATATATTTCCAAATGATCACGACTCTATTTCCAAATAAGGTCATATTCTGAGGTACTAAAGGTTAGGACTTCAATAGATCTTTTTCGGGGAGATACAGTTCAATCCACAACACTCATATTCACAAAAAGAAAAAAAAAAGAAAAAGAATAGTTATCGATAATGGGTTGAGAGGCTAGTTGTCCCTATTACTGTTCTTAGACTACTCCTTCTTTACCCTCATGTAATAAAAAGAAAAAATTGCTTCCTGGGAACTCCTGCTCTTTGGCTAAATTGCTCTCTCTTCCTTTCTTCGGGTAGATATGGTTGTGTACTTATTGATCACTTACTACTCACCACTAAATATTGGGTAGAGGTTCTCAAATGTTGTTGTATATTTCATACTACCTGAGAACTTGTTGAAAATACACAGAAGCCCAGGCCCTATCCTACTTCAATAAGCCTGGGCCCCTCTATCTTCTAATGGCTCTCTAGGTGGATTCTAATACACTCTAAAGTTTAAGAACCACGGACTTTGGGCTTGCAGTCTTTAAACCCCAACTTTTGCCAGCATCGTGGAAGAATTCATTATCTACAAAGATGACTCAGCCATCACCAAGTCTTCTCATACCTTGACTTCTTCACCCTCAATGACCTTCTAGTCCACTCCATCAGGGCCAGCTACATACACAGCCACATTCTGGACCTTGTTATCATTATTTTACTAACCTGATGCAATCAGTATTATAGTGAATGAACTGAATTTTATAGAGTAGAACGATAATACAAGTTTGGTTTTTTTTTTTTTTTCTCTAAATCACTCTATTAGTCCATTCTTGCATTGCTATAAAGAAATACCAGAGACTGGGTAATTTGTAAAGCAAAGAGGTTTGATTGGCTTACGGTTCCGCAGGCTGTATAGACAGGATAGCAGCTTCTGCTTCTGGGGAGGCCTCAGGAAGCTTTCAGTCATGGAGGAAGGCAAAGGGAGAGCAGACATCTCACATGGTAGGAACAGGAGCAAGAGTGGGGAGGTGCTATGCACTTTCAAACAACCAGATCTCATGAGAACTCACTATCTTAAGAATAGCATCAAGGGCAGTGGTGCTAAACCATTCATGAGAAACCACCACCATGATCCAATCACCTCCCACCAGGCCCCACCACCAACATTGGGGATTGCAATTGAACATGAAATTGGGGTGGGGACACAGATCTAAACCGTATCCATCACGCTTTTCCAACTCCTCTATAGGCTAGTTGTTTTTTTGTTTGTTTGTTTTCCTTGTTCCTAGTGCAGACTTACTTTCCTGGCTTCTTTCAGGTCATAAAAATTCTCCTGGTAACTCAGCCACAAGAATGGTCTCAGTTCAGTAATTAAAATGTTCAATAAAATTTGAATGACACTCATAAAGTTTGAGCCTCCCCACCCCCATCTTGTTGCTGCAGCAGACTGGAAAACCTGAGGGGGTGGGGAGAAGGGATGAAAATACAGATGGCTGCTTCTTCCCTCTCCTTACTCTCTGTCCACCCACACCCACCTTCTTAACCCCCCAATTAACTACCTCTGTGTCCTTCAAGGGTTGGGTCAGGAAAAGGAAGGAGAGGTCATCAAGGTCCCACTTGGTAGGCACAGACACAGTCACCTACGGAAGCCTCTTGGCATGGCAGAATCCTGTTGCTCACTCTTTCCTTCACTGGGTATTTTTGTGAATTTCAGGGAGATCCTCCCTTTGGAACATCCAACTATTCTCCCATTGTGAAGGCAATGACTCTCCTCAGGCTCGCCCCCTACAATTCTCTCCTTAGCCCCTGGCCACTCCCTTCCCTGTGGTCACATACCCCCTCCAGCCAGTTTTGGCATCTGAGGTTGCCCCAGGCAAGCTTCTCCACAGGCCCACATCTGGCTCAGGAGAAACAGTCACCCACCCTTGCCTCACTGCTTGTGGATGCGCAGTTTGCTCCCAGTGCCCCTGCCCACTTCTCCCCTTTCCTCCCCACCTTCTCTAACCTGGATGATTTGCACAGAGCTACTCGTACCAGTCCTTAATGCTCTTCAAACTCCAGAGGCACATTTAAACCTCTTCAGGTGATTTCGATACAGTATCCTTATTTGAGCTAAGGAGACAGGGATACCACTACCTTTCCCCGTGAGAGAGGGAAAGAAACACCCAAGGCACTCCAACAATTCTCCAAAGAAAACAGGTCTCTCAATTTCTCAATTTGAATATTTGTACACATTACAGGTGGTTAAGGAATTAAGGGTCACACAACCACACTGACCCTCCCTTGGCAAACGTCGCCAACTGATATAGCTCCTCATTTTGGCACCTACTGTTTTCCTTTAAGGTTTTAGGGTCTCAGTCAAAACTAAAAGAGAAAGGGCCCCAATTGAACATCCTGTTCACACAGCACATTGCTCCCCAATTTAGGAAATTATTAGCTTGCTTATTAAACGCTTCTCACTAGGACTACTACAATGGCCTCAAGGAGATCCTTCTTAATTCATGGTCCCCTCTATTTTCTCCCTCATCACTAAGCCCTCTCCTACGACTAATTCCCTCCCAGGTTAGATTTCATGGTACATACTTTCAGTAATCTCCTTGCCAATACCTTAAATTCTCTTGTCTATCTTTTCCTCACATCCATCTGAAAAAATCTCAATCCTGGATGAACTCAACAGCTCACACTCTCCATGCCTGCGCCAAGGCAGCTGAGCCACTGGCAGCTGAAGTAAGAAACACAAAAGGGCAGACTGATAGAACTATAATTTTAAGGTCAGCAACTCTGGGCCCTCCACACTGCCAACAATGCTGTTATAGTTCTTTGGCCAGCAGGCTCTCTTATTCTGTGCAAGAGTCATCTCAAGTCTTCCACACTGTCTTCAACCTCTAATCCCCTACTGTGCTGTCCATGCTCAGAAGATGCCTCACCTTTTATTTCTTGGAGACTACAAAATTAAATAACTTCTTCTCCCTAACAAATACACTATCCAACCTATACCTTCACCCATCCTATTCTCTCTCCTTCCTGTTAAAATAGAGATGGTCTTAGTGCAAGACCAACTCCTCTGTTTCTTGTTTGGATCCCATCCCCTCCCACCTTCTTAAGAAGGATACACCATTAACTATCTCTTCTCCTAGCTTCAACCTCTCTCTTCTGGATTCTTATTAGTATCTAAAGATAGTAAAGTCTCCCCCTCTTAACACATCTGTACACTTAGAATTACTTCATATATGAAAGTTATTTAACCATCCATATTACCCTATGAAGTAGATATTCTTTTAGCCCTAATTTTTAAGAGAAACATATTAGATAACAAGAGATATTCCATAACTTGTCTAAGATCACATGGCTGATAATTAAAGTGAGATTCAAATCCAGGTGGTTTGATTCCATAGGATTTTCTAGTCTCTGGATTTCCTGTTTGTCTGTTTTTATTATCTATTCTTTCTCTAGATTTTCTATTGCATTGTCTTATCTCCTTATGATCTGCTTCCTTCCCACTCTCCCACCCCTAACTTTTATTAAGATAAATTTGAAAGTGACAGAAAAGCTGCAAGAATAATACAATGGGCTATCTATATACCCTTTTTCTAGATTCACACACATAACTATGTATATATGCACATACATATATATACACAAACAAAGGCAGTTACCCAGTGACATGATTCAAATTTCAGTGACAATGCTTACTAAATGTAATTACACAAAGTACAAACTTCACTGCAAGAACTTCAGTCTGCCAATCACTATGTAATTAACAAATGTGCATCATGATCAGTGACAGCGACCAATCATTCACTGCTTTCAAAATCTGTCAGCAATTGATCACTGCACATATGTTTTTCAGTTCATGCACAGACAGCAAGACATGAAATTGTGTTACTTCTTTGTCTCCCAGTGATAAACTCACATAATATTTTATAAAAATAGATATTAAAGGTTGGGCACAGTGGCTCATGCCTGTACTCCCAGCACTTTGGGAGGCCGAGGCAGGTGGATCACGAGGTCAGGAGTTCAAGACCAGCCTGGCCAACATGGTAAAACCCCCTGTCTCTACTAAAATTACAAAAAAAAAAAAATTATCTGGGCATGGTGGTGCCTGCCTGTAATCCCAGCTACTCAGGAGGCTGAGGCAGGAGAATTGCTTGAACTGGGACCAGGTAGGCAGAGGTAGCAGTGAGCACCACTGCACTCCAGCCTGGGCTACAGAGCAAGACTCTGTCTCAAAAACAAAACAAAACAAAACAAAATAGATATTAAAAAGAGGAAATTGGCCAAGGAAAATGAAAGTTAAGGAAAAACATGAGAAGTAGTAACATTGGAAGTGAAATTCAAATCAAACATAGAGTTATAGGAAAGATAGTTGGCTATGGCAATGTTGACACTGTGATCATTAGAAAGACTAAAGGTATGCAGTCAGGGGAACTTAGTAAAGGTGAAATTCTTGACGTTAATGAAGACAGTGGCTGTGACAAAAAAGGATGAAGATGTCCCAGAGGAAGTGACATTGCCAAAAAACTTCACAAAAAAAGTAGGTAGTTTGATAGAATTAGAAAATCTCTTTAGAAACATTTCACAACAGTGAAAATGCAAAGGATAAAATAATGCAAGCTAATCCAAACTTAGAAAGGAATATGATTTGTGAAAGTGGAGAAAAGATGCTTCATCCATAAGATAAGTTATATAATCAGAAGAAGCAGCACTGTTCAAATTATTCTTGGTAAGTTTCTTGTTGTTGATGTTGTTTGTTTGTTTGTTTGTTTTTGAGACAGGGTCTTGCTCTGCCACGCAGGCTGGAATGCAGTGGCATGATCATGGCTCACTGCAACCTCTGCCTCTTGGGCGCAAGCCATCTTCCCACCTCAGCTTCCTGAGTAGCTGGGACTACAGGCACACACCACCATGCCTGGCTAATTTTTTTATTATTTTTAGAGACACAGTATTTCACCAGGTTGCCCAGGTTGGTCTCAAACTCCTGAGCTCAAGCAAACCGCCTACCTTGGCCTCCCAAAGTGCTGGGATTACAGGTGTGAGCCAGCACGCCTGGCCTTTGGTAAGTTTTAACAAAGAAATAAAACACTTTAATCCTCAATATTTCTAATGTTTTAAATTACAGTGCACTAAATACAAGTTAGTTTTGCTTTTTTTTTTTTAATAACAATTTTCTGCATTTATGACTGACCATAAGAGTGTTCTTAATGTTTTGGTTAACATTTTTAAATGTGACAGAACAATTGTGATTTTCCCCATTGATTATTAAGATCACTTTGTAGTTTCAGCTTGCATGGTCATTTTTATAATCTTGTACTATCATATCTTTTTACAGTCCTGCAAAATGAAGACTGCATGCATATGTACAGATACAGATATTACAGAACCATTTGAAAGTCCTCTACATATAAAATGATGTTTCATTTCCTACACATTTCAACATGTATCTCTTTTAAGAACAATGATATTCTCCTACATGATCACAATCTCTCTCTTATCACACTCAAGAAATTTAACATTGATATCATAATATATCTAATATTCACTACATATGCAAATTTCTTCAATTGCCTAAATAACATCCTTTATAGCATTTTAAAACATCCCGTATCTATATTAGGTTTAGGCATAGCCTTTACTTTCCTTTTCATCTAGAAGAGTTCCATTGCCTTTTCTTCCCCCTCTCATGACATCGATAGTTTTTAAAGAGTTCCGTAGAATGTCTTACTATTTGGATTTGTCTAATGCTTGGGTTTAAATTAAATATTTTGGCAACAACACTACATAGATGATGGTTTGTCCTCCTTTATTCATTAATATCAGAAGGCTTGTAATGTTCATTAGTCCCATCAGTATTCATTTTTAAGCTTGATCATTTGGTTAAGGTGGTATGTGTTGGATTTCTCTACTGTCAGATTATCTCTTTATGTTATTAATGAGTAATGTATAAGAAGATACTTGGAAACTATGACTATTTTCCAACCTCTCACCTAGTGGCATTAGTATCCATTGATTATCCTTTCATTGTCAATGAAGAGCCATTCCCGGCTCTTCAGTTTACCTCATATACTATTATTATTACTTTTGTAATTGCAAAATGGTGATTTTCCAATTCTGTCAATCTGTCCACATTTATTAGCTAGCATTCTTCTATAAAGAAAAGCTTTCCCTCTTTTTTTGTACCCCCTCTTGCTCCTTTTTTTTTTTTTTTAGAAAGAGTCAGGAGTTCAGTGGCTACTCCTGCAACCTCTGTCTCCAGGGTTCAAGCGATTCTCCTGCCTCAGTCTCCCAAGTGGCTGGAATTACAGGCACTTGCCACTATGCCCACCTAATTTTTGTGTTATAATAGAGACAGGGTTTCACCATGTTGGCCAGGCTGGTCTCAAACTCCCAGCCTCAAGTGATCCACCCATCACGGCTTTCCAAAGTGCTGGGATTACAGGCATGAGCCACTGTGCCAGGGCCCCCAACTTTTTCTGAGTATTTTTATAGGCTCATGGATTTTCTTTTTATCCACTATTTTTAAATGAATTACCATCATTATTCTTTTTATCATTCAAACTGCCCTATTTTGGCCTGTAGGAAGACCTTCAATTTGATTTCTTTGTCCTCTGACTTGTCCCACCAGTTTGTGAATGCTTTCTTGGTTATTTTTTATGAGTGCTAGATATTGCATTTGGATCATTGTAAAAATAGTTTGAGACCAAGAAGAATGTTATCTTTTTTCAAGGAATTTTTATATGTGCTTCTAGTAAGAGATTAAGGCCAGTAGCAATCCTACATCACCTTAATTCAATCCAGTTGGAAGGCCTGAGAGAATCCGAAGTGGGTGGTTCAACCCTCCAGGAAGGTTGGCCTATTTCTGATTTACCCTTACTTTCACGTAGTCCTTTGGGTCCCAACCCAAAACCTGGCATCACTCCCCTTGACCTTCCTTGAACTTCAGTTTTATCTCCCTATCCTTGTTAGTCTGTCAAAATTTCTATTCAGCTTCTCAGACTCCTATTCGGAAAAGTGGTTCTAAATGCTCTACTCACATGTCTGAGTTTCCTTCTCCCAGGTATTATTCCAGATGTTGTCATGTTAACTCTCAGAGTAAATTTCAAAATATTTTGTCCAACTTTTGTGGTTTTACTTGGTAAGAGTGTTAGCCGAATTGCCTAATTCATTACTGGAACTGAAAGTTCCCCTCATTACGGTTTTACTTTTAAAAATTAAAATATGAACATGGCATTTTCCTAATTAAAGCACTTCAATGACATCCATTTTTCTTCAGAATTCTTAATTAGGAGGCCTAAAAGTCTACATTTCCAAGTAATATCCAGCCACTCTCCTTCTCACTTTCTATTTTCCAGACACAGTGGTTCTCTTTGGCATGCCACAGCTTCATGATTCTGGCTTTGCACTTAACATTCTGTCCCCTGACCACCATTAGCTGCTTCCACCCATATCCTTTTGATCTAGTTCATGCTTACTCCATCATCAGAGCCAACCAAATGTTTCTTCAGCAGGAAAGGCTTCTTTCAAAGCACTTATTAAAGTTTACGGTTGTAAGTTGATTTGAGTGGTTGAGTTAATATGTCTTCTTCCATATGCAACATGAAGGCAGAGATCATGTTTGCTTTTTTCACCATTGTGTGCCCAGCAACTACTTGTAGCAGGCATTCAACAAAATAGAGGAATAAATAAAAATTATGTCAACCAACAAGTTCTTTTCTGGGTCACTTATCTGTGTAACCATACTATTTATTTTCACCAACTCCCTGTACCTAGGGTTCTGTCAATGCAGCTAACATTTCCTGCCTTTCAACTTTGAGGTCTGATAAAAAGTTTTGGTTTCCATTTCTCTAATGCTGACATTTACTTCATTTCAATAGAGAGTTATTTTTAACCAAAGTAACATTGTTTTTTGGTGACTTTGCAAAACTTTCAAACCAAGAGGTTATCTTTGTTTCAATGTAAACACACTGATAATTGAGAAAAAGTCATTCAGAGCCTTGATTTCTAATTTAGCTAACTCTTCAGAAAGTGAAAAATAAAAACCAAAGAGTCTCAGGCAGGTGATGAAGTAAAAATAATGCATACAGTAAATAATGCTGCAAGTGTTTTATTTGGCTTAGTATAGATTTTCCTGGTACCATAAATTTCCATCTGTTTTGCATTTGAAAATAAAAGACAGCTGCTTCTTTAAAGTCTGTAGGCAAGAAGCCAATAAATAATGGGAATGCTAATTGATACTATAAGTTTTTGTTTTAAGGCCAAATTTAGGCTTACATTACTAGGAACTTGCATGAGCCTGTACTGATATTTTATTTTCATATGCTTGGCCTGGCTACTTTTTCTTTCTAAAGAAAGAATATGTCACATAACATACAAATATCAACTGTTTGATTTCTTTAGCCTCAAAGTCATTTCTCAGTCAGCTTCCCAGAATGGGGTCATCAGGTCACAATTGGGTAATGGGAACTTTAAATTAGCTCATGTTTATAGGGATTACAGCTTCCTTCTGCAAAAGAAATATGATATGAGTGGACACACTACTGGGCAACACCTCACTCCCAGACTTCGTGAAAATAAATCTCCCTCCTCTGCAAGTGCAGAATATGGCCCACTGCTCCTCTTTTAAAAAACACACTTTTAAGACCTCTTAATTAACCTACATGTAAAATGGATGAATGAACATGTTTGCTACGTAAGTTTGGCAATGGGGACTTTCTTAGGTATGGTTGCAAGTGGCTCCAATGTCTCCCCTAAACTTTAGACTTAATTATGCAATTTCCCACTATCCCACTTAAATATCTAATATGTCTCAATCTTAACAAGTCCAAAACTACATTCTTGTTTCTCCCTGTTCCCCAAAATGTGTTCTTCCTACAATCTTCACCATCTAAGTGAAAGACAGATCCATTCTTCTAGTTGCTTAAACCAAAAACTGAGGACCCATTTTTGGCTCTTCAGTTTCCCTCATACACCAAATCCTCTCAGCTTTACCCTCAGCATGTGTCCAGAATCTAACCACCTCTCTCCATTATCATGATCCAGGCCACCACCATCTCTTGCTTGGTCTATTAACTAATCTTCCTGTGTTCACTCTTTCCATCCTCTCCACACAACACCAGAGTGATCCTTTTAAAAGGTAAATTATATAGATTTCTGTCTCAGGGTAAAATCCAAAGTCCTTACCATGGGCCTAGCCTAAAAGATCTTATGAAATCTGGCCTCTGGCCATCCCTTTGACCTCATCAACAGTACTCTTGTTCATTCCACTCCCATCAAATGGCTTCTGTGATTTCCCTCTAACATGCAAAGCTTGTCCCTACACATGCTATTCCATCTACCTGGAATGCTCTTTCCCTTATGCCTTCATTGTCCTCAGGCTTCTACTTAAATGTTTTCTTTCTGGGGAGGCCTTCTAGTAACAGCACATCATATTTTTGAAAACACTTCATTTCCTTTTCCACAGTACTCTCTTAACACCTTATGTAGAGTGACCACATATCTTGTTTTTTCCACGAAAGTCCTGATTTCAGCTGTACTATATTGATATAATTGTGAATAATTATTCTCAAAGTGTCCTTTTTTGATAAAGTATGTGGTTGTCCTATCCTTATCATGTCGTTTTATTTTTACAGCTTTCATCGCCACCTGATACCACCTGATACCACCTGTCTTCCTCTTATTAGAATGTTAAGAGTTGACCATTTATTTTATTCTCTACTGTATTCCTAGCACTTAGAAGTACCTAGAACACAAATGCTCAAGAGTATGTGTTGAATGAATAAGTGAAGTCATTGATTACATGACTTATGTCCAGTGCCCTACTGGGAACCAAAGAGGAGAAGACAAATACAACACAGTCCCTATTCAACGCCTTGGGCCCATGAAATTTAAAAAAAAAAAAAAATATATATATATTTATATATAGTAAATGTATATTTATTATTATTTACATAATAAATGTATTATATAATATATATTATTTATATATATTTATTTAAAGTGGCTCAAGTGATTCTCATGTGCAGGCCAGTTTAAAAACCCAGGAGCTATCTGCCTAGTGGAGGAGTCAGAGATAAAAGGCAGGTGAGCATCAGAATGATCTCTCTTTAGTGAATGGCTAGGATGTCCAGTCTGCCAAAATCACCATATTGAATTTGGACATCAACATGAAAACATATGCCGTGTATAGGAGACTGCATAGTGAGGCTGCCAAGGAATATTAATGAATTCAATTTCTAAATTCTATTACTGTGCTGGGGGAAAACAAAACAAATAAACCAAAAACCTTCTTTACTATAAAAACAGAGTATTGGCTTTTCAGTGCCTGAATAGCAAAAATGGGAACTCTTCATGTCCCAGAATGTCTTTGACAGTATAAGAAATGGGGAGAGGAAAGCTTTCCCACAGAGAACTGTGTCTGGGGCTGGATGAAAATGAGCACTCAGTCACAATTTATTTGCTGTAGGAAAGAGATTTGCAACCAAACCCATGCACATAAACTCTAAGTATATCCTCAGGATAAATTCACACAAGTAGAAGTGCTGTTAACTCAGATGATCGCTGCACACGATTATCAAGATCTTTAATTTTAGTTGGGAATTCACTTATTTTTTAAGTAGAGGTTTTAAATTTTTTTTTTCTATTGGATTTTAGGTGTACCCCAAGTAAAAAACAGCTGAGTCTCTTAACATTCTAAAGAATAATACTTCTAGCTACTTCAAGAAATCTGCTGATGGTAATCCTCTTCTCTGACAATATAGTTAGACTTAATTCATCATCTCTATGCAACTGTCCCTCGGTATTCTCAGGCACAAGGTCCCAGGAACTCCCAAGATACCAAAATCCATGGATGCTCAAGTCCCCTACAGAAAACGGTATAGTATTTGCATACCCTATGCACATCCTCCTATCTACTTCAAGTCATCTCTGGGTTACTTATACTACTTAATAAAATGCTATGTAAATAGTTGTTATATTGTATTTTTATTTGCATTAATTTTTTTACTGTTTTCTTTCCTAAATATTTTTGATCTATGGTTGGATGAATCTGTGGATGTGGAGTGTGCAGATGCTGAGGGCTGACTGTATTTGGCCTTGCATGTAAATCTCTATTATGGCACTTACCATGCTAGTGTGTTTGTCTTCCTACTTGGCCACACCCATAAGCCACCTCCTCCCCACTCGCAAGTGTTTTAAAAGACTATGAGCTCTTAAAGCAGTAGTGCCTAGAGAATTTTTGCAAAGTGCAGATTCTCCTGACCTGTTCTCTGAGATTCAGGAGGACTAGGGTGGGACTAGGGCATCTGCAGCAGGCTTTCCCAAGTGATTCTGGGTGGTCAGTTCACAGACTTCCCTACAAGAAACTGACAAATGGAGACTGTCTTAGTCACCATTGCATAACTACTACTAGATAAATGTGTGTTGAATCAATGGATTGACTGATCAGGAAAACATCTGGGGATTTCTCTGAGGAAATCATCTCATATAGAACTAAAGCCAGTTAGATGAGACAGTACTTTCAGTATGTGCTGTAAGAATTACTCAACAGGTCCAAAACTGAAGGGGATCGAAGAGAACACTTGACTATTAGGGATCTTGAGAAAACAAAACAGTCAAGCAGATGATTAGGCAATTTACAAATGCAAATCTTAGATAATCAGAATAGTTTGTGATCTTGCTTAAGCGTTTTAGAACTTGTCCTATTCACACTTTATCCGTTTCATTTCCTACTAGGCCTTGGAACCCTCACCTTTCCCAGACAGAAGCACTCTGCTGCCTCGTCAGAGGCAGAGAAAAAAGTGAGTTTCAAGAGGGAGGAAACTATAACTGAGAGATATTTTTAAAACTTGGAAATAGTCTGCAAGGTGCATCACCTTATGAAAATATGAATTTTAAGTTTACATTTATCAAAGCATGTTCATGACAGGCTCTAAACAAACCTACCTTTGAGGTTACCTTTAATTCATTAATTCCCTACCTTGCTGCCTGACATATTCCCTAGGAGCATTTTCTAATCTTCTCCCACCAACATCATATTTAAAACCTACTAGAAGTAAATAAATTACAGCCCAAATCTTATCTTGTTCTAGAATCCCACGAGTGCAGAGAAATAGGAAATCTTCCTTCGGGTAAGTTCCAGGGGTTAGTTCATTATAACAACATCAAGACATTATTTTTAATAATAAATTTTATATGTTTAAAAACAACAGTACGGCCGGGCGCGGTGGCTCACGCCTGTAATCTCAGCACTTTGGGAGGCCAAGGCGGGCGGATCACGAGGTCAGGAGGTCGAGATCATCCTGGCGAACACGGTAAAACCCCGTCTCTACTAAAAATACAAAAAAAGTAGCTGGGCATGGTGGCGGGCACCTGTAGTCCCAGCTTCTAGGGAGGCTGAGGCAGGAGAATGGTGTGAACCCGGGAGGCGGTGGAGCTTGCAGTGAGCGGAGATCGCGGCACTGCACTCCCGCCTGGGCGACACAGCGAGACTCCATCTCAAAAAACAAAAAACAAAAAACAGTACTTCAGTTGCCTAGATAATAATAGTTTCATTTTATTTATTTATTTATTTACTTACTTACCTACTTACTTACTTTTTTATTTAGACAGGGTCTTGCTCTGTTGCCCAGGCTGGATTGCAGTAATGCAACTATTTATTTATTTATTCATTGAGACAAGGTCTTGCTCTGTTGCCCAGGCTGGATTGCAGTAATGTGGCCATGGCTCACTGCCACCTCCTCGGCTCATGTGATCTTCCTGCCTCAACTGCCTTGTAGCTGGGACTATAGGTGCATGCCACCATGCCCAGCTAATTTCTTTTTAAAAATTTTATTAGCCGGGCATGGTGGCTCACGCCTGTAATCCCAGCACTCTGGGTGGCCGAGGCGGGCGGATCATGAGGTCAGGAGATGGAGATCATCCTGGTTAACACGGTGAAACCCCGCCTCTGCTAAACAATTCAAAAAATTAGCCGGGCGTGGTGGCGGGCGCCTGTAGTTCCAGCTACTCTGGAGGCTGAGGCAGGAGAATGCTGTGAACCTGGGAGGCGGAGTTTGCAGTGAGCCGAGATGGCGCCACTGCACTCCAGCCTGGGTGACAGAGCAAGACTCTGTCTCAAAAAAAAAAAAAAAAAAAAAAATTGGTAGAGATGGGGTCCCACTGTTTTCCAGGCTGGTCATAAACCCCTAGCCTCAAGCAATCCTCCTTCCTTGGCCTCCCAAAGCACTGGGATTATAGTGCTTTGTGAGCCACTGCATCCAGCCTCTTTCACTTTAGATATATGAGATACATGCACATATGCAATTTTGAGTTAAAGAATAAATTACTCTTACATATACACTCATAGAAAACATTATAGCTTGGACTTAGCCCTCTTAGATAAGGAGTTGTCAGTCTGCCATTTACACAAGTTGGCTGTATTTCCCATATACAGCATGGGAAATACTGTATTTTAGTACAGCAAAGCTAAAAGACAAAGCCTTTGTTTTCAAATCTTGGGTTTTTCATTCTGCTCTGAGTCATGTTATTCACTGTTTCCTTATATGGTAACAAAAAATGATTATCTTTCCACAAGAAGGATGTTAGGAAATTAACAATTATGAAAACAGAAAGCAATAGAATATTGGTATTTACATTTGATAGCACTTACTGTTAATGAAAATGAAAACTGGAGGCCTTGGGTCACTTGAAATTCAAGTAAGAAGGAATGGCTTTTATATTAATAAACTGTTCATTGTAAGTACTCTACTGATAACTGATCAGTCACGCTAAAGGCAAATCCGGCAGATAAGAATGACAGAAATTATCAATTAAATGAATTGGAAATTAAAATATTTCCATTCTATAAGCATATTTAAAGATAAGTTGGCCAGGCGCAGTGGCTCATGCCTGTAGTCCTAGCACTTTGGGAGGTCCAGGCAGGTGGATTGCTTGAAGCCAGGAGTTTGAGACCAGCCTGGCCAACATGGTGAAACCCCGTCTCTATTAAAAATACAAAAATCAGCTGAGTGTGGTGGCCCACACATGTAATCAAAGCTACTCAGGTGTCTGAGGCAGGAGAATCACTTGGACCTGGAGGTGGAGGCTGCAGTGAGTCAAGATTACGCCACTGCACTCCAACCTAGGGGACAGAGCAAGATCCTGTCTCAAAAAAAAGAAATTAAAAAAAAAAGACAATTAAATAGCTTATTAAATAGCTTAGAGTCACATATAAAAAGTATACACATGCATATGCCATGTATACATATATATTGCATCTACATATGTGTCTTTTGTAGTTTTGAAGAGTGCTCAGGGAGGAACCACATCTTATTCATCTATGTGTACTTAAAATATTTAGTCCAGTTACTGGAATGTAGTAGATATGCAGTGAATAAGTTATGAAAAAAAGTGAATTGACATGTGCAATGAGAATGAACTAGATAAGCAAAGAATATAATTATTTGGAACATTAAACAGCTATTTGTTTAAAAGACAATATTAACATGGAAAGCTGTTTATGACATGTTAGGTAAAATATAGAAAAATACCTTGAATAAATAAGACAGATCCTAACTATATCAAAGTGTTAAAATGAGATTTAGAGACAGGGTTTTGTTCTGTTACCCAGGCTGGAGTGCAATGGTGTGACCATAGCTCACTGCAGCCTTGACCTCTTGGGCTCAAGCAATCCCCCTTCCTCAGCTTCCAAGTAGCAGGGACTAGAGGTGCATGCCACCGTGCCCAGCTAATAAAAATTTTTTTTCCATAGAGATGGGGGTCTTACCATGTTGGCCAGGCTGCTCTGAAACTCCTGTCCTCAACTGATCCTCCCGCCTTAGCTTCCCAAAGTGCTGCGATTACAGGCATGAGCCACTGTGTGGCCAAAATGAGACTTTAAAAGGTTCAACTATGGGCATTGTTATTTCTTCTACTTCCTGTTTTTCTTTAATTAACATGTTTCTTAATCTTACAATAATTTGGTATATTTACAGAATTATCAGGAAATGTTACAGGAGTTGTATTTGTGACTGTTCTTCTATTTCTGACATACCAACTCACATTACTATCTAACTGGCAGAGCCTAGAAGAAGACTAGTTAGGAGACATGATAGTTTATTAGCTAAGAATGTGTTCATCTATACAGAACAGGTAAGTTTAATAAAATTGGGATTTACTTTTTAAACATATTAAGTCTAGAGGCAGCCAGTCTAGGATGGCTACAGCAGTTTCAAGATGTTATGAGTGACCCAGTTTCCTTCTATCTTTCTGCCCCAGCATCCTTAGTTTGTTGCTTCCATCTTTATATTTTCCACATCATATTCACCTTCATTTTTGTCATGAAACTCCATCTCCATCCTGTTATTATTCTAGAAGAAAGAACAAAAGGAAGAAATTCAAGGGGTGACTCTGTATTAGGAAAGGAAATGCTTTTCTAGAAATCTCAAGCATGTGTCTAGAAGTGTATCTCACAGCCATCCATAACTGCAAGGGATCTAGGGAAATGAATTTTTCAGGTAGGCACATTGTCATCCCTCTTTCAAAAAAAGATGGGCCACATCCAAGGTAGAGATTGTAGAGGATACCTTTTCTGGAGCAGTAAAACTTCAGCAGTCTGAGGAGCCTAAATCCAAGATTTTGAGTTCAGAGTTTGGTGCCATTTTTCCCTTTGAGGCAATTAACATTCAGAAAGCAGTAGCGGAGAGAGGCTGAGAAACTAGCCAGAGTTTTCAACTGTCTCAAGGGGAGTGGGTGTGGGATTGGGCAGGTAAAAATTTTGAGTTCCGGACCTAAGGAGAAAAGATTTTAAGTTGGAACTGGGTTATACCCTGGAAGTAACTTTTAATTATTCTCCAATTGGATTAAGGTGGTCTGTCCCTAATCTAAATGACTACCAATATGTCACACCTCCCAATATTCACAATCTTGTGTAGTTCCTTCCCACACTGACGCTGAGCTTGGCCATGTGACTTGCTTTGGCCAGTGACACATTAGTAAGCATGATAAAAGTAAAGGCTTGCACATTGAGGCTTGTCTTTTTGGAATGTCCCCTCTTGCAATCCTAAGATTATGATGCTGTGAGGAAGCCTAAATTAGCCATATGGAGAAGCCATGTAGAGAAAAACCAAGGTATATAGCTAACAGACTTCTTTCTGTTCCAGCATCCTTAGCTTGTGGCTTCCATCTCCATATTTTCCACATCATGTTCACATTCATTTTTGTCATGAAACTCCATCTCCATCCTCAAGTCCCAAGACTTATGACCCTAGTTAAGCCATTCCAGCCAGGCCCCATTATGCCCACACTAATTGAAGCCCCAGACATCATGGAGCAGAAATGAACCACCTGTACTATGTCCTGACTGAATTCCTGTGCCAGAGAATTCAGAATCATGAGCAAATAAAAGAGCCATTGTTTTAAGTCATTATATTTTGGGGGTAGTTTGAACACAGCAATAAATAACTGAAGTACTACTAAAAGCATAACGAATGTATAACAACCTAATTGTTAGAAGGGAGTGGAATTAAAAATAATCTACAAGAAGGCACAAAAGGACAGAAAAGAAAACAGAAGAAATGAGAAAAATAGAAAGCCAAGAGTAATACGGTAAATTCAAATATGAGCTTCTAGGCGATTCTGTGTATGAGTAGACACAGACCAAGATCTGTCTCAGTAAGATTTTAAATGTAAAGTTTTTCATCTTTTACCTATTATCCTCTGAATTCCGCCCATATCATTCTCACCTTAGTTTAATGGCCCTGCCTTGATGCAATTTGAAATAAGCTGCTGAGGAGATAACACCCTTAATCTATTCATTGCTGGTGTGCTTACCCAGTCTGGTTTAGAACAGTTTAATAAAGGCTTAGAATCATAATGTCTATGATTATTACCTTTTAGCTCCTAGGTTTTACTGACTTCCATGTCTGGAATTACCAGCACTTTCGTTTTTTCATACATACGGATTATATGAACTAAATGTATTGTTTCTTCCTTCACTACTGAAAATCTACTCAATATATGGAGTTACACTTTAAAGTATTTTACAGCCCAGAAAATATGGCCATTCTGTATGTGCTGTGTATTTCAGAGGTGCTCTGCAAGCTCCATGAGGACAGGCATGAAGTCCAGGCTACATGATTGGTACGTAATAGACGCTCTGAGAGACATTTGCTGAATGAATAAATTAGTCACTACGGCGTTTGTGGGCTTTAAAACACAAGTAAATGAGCTTCTATCATCAAAACCTCAGAGCTAGGTTCCCCTTCTGCAAGGTGGCGTACAAGGCCCACGAAACAGTCGGCCGCCGCAGGTGCGCAGCCCGTCCGGCCTGTCCGGCGCGGGGCAGGCGACCTCGTCTGGTGGCAGTGGCGGAGGCAGCCGTTTGCTTCCTCACAGGGTGCGTCGACATCAGGGGCTGGAGGCGTCTGGGGAGGAGGCAAATAAACAAAGCCAACCGCACCGAAACGGGTCGTTCCGTTTCACATCCTCCCTCGGGTGCCTGGGTCTCCTCGGAACAAAGTGACCCACCATCTGTCCGCAGGCAGGTGGAGCCCGTCCCACGCGGCACACGCCTTCCTTTCTCACAGCCGCGTGGAGACGCGGACCCGCGGGGACACCGCCGGCGCGAGAAAGGACACGCCCCCTCGCGGGAACACAAGTACACGGCACACAACCCGCGCGCCTCCCCTCGAACGAACGCGCACGCGCGCGCAGGGGGCGGGTCTTCTTCTCGGCACCCACTGAGCGCCCGGCCTCCTCACCCCACCCCACCGCGCTCCGGCCGCCCAGGCTCCGCCTCCGCGACGGGCCGTCGGGAGGAGGCGACCGGAAGCCACTTAAAGCAGAGATCGAGGTGACAGGCGAGCTGGCTGGACTCGGAGCGCGATCGAGGCTTTCTGCGTTCGCGGCGGCGGAATGGCCCGTGCGCGGCTGGCCGCGTCGCCGCTCTGTGGTCCGTAGACGCCGGCTCCCGCCTTCGGCGCTGACCTCCGGCGCGGACACTGCTTTCGACTCGGCTCCTGTCGTCCGTTCTCTCAGGGTCCCTTTCAGGTAAAGGGCTCCGGGAGGGCACTGAGGGGCTGAGGGACCCTAGCGGGGAGTGCGAGCGCCGGCCTCGCGGCTCCGGCCCCGCGCCGGGAGTGTGCCGGGCTCTCGCGGATCGGGTGATTGATTTTGAGACTGCCCTTTGTACCGAATTCACTCGGGTCCCGTCAGCATCAAGATGGAATTGGTTACACTTCTTAGGCACTTAGAGCTTCTGGCAGGTGTATACATCAGACCGAGGCGCCGAAGGATTTAGTTGGGGTCGCCGGCGCCTGCCCCTTCCCCGTTGGTCAGGGTGGGGGCGCGTCTATGCGGCCTCCCCCGCGGGCCGACCCCGGGTGCTCTGAGGCGCCGAGGAGCCCTTCCCAGAGCCGGGGGAGGGCACGGCGGCTGCGGGAGTCTTCCGGCTACCCCGCGTTTCGGGCTGCAGCCCAGAAGTTTGGAAGCTGTTTTCACGTTAACTTTGAGAGCGCGCAAGTCTTCGTCTTCCTCCCCGCCGCCGCGGGAAGCGCCAGCCGCGTTTCCCCGGCGCTTCGCGGCTCAGTTCTGCGAGCCCCCAAGACCCGCTGGACGCTCTTCGGGAGGTGGGCTGAGGGGATAAAAAAGAATTAAAGGCAGAAGGCGCTGCGAGTGGCCTCTCGGATGTAGGGAGGCCGGGGCGGGTCGTTGGTCCGAAGGAGGCTGGACAGGGGTTGGGGGGCGCCCAGGCGCCTGCTGAGGGGAAGGCGGGGGCGGGGACGCCCGGGAACACCCGGAATTGCAGAGCCGGGCGGCGCCTCAGCGGCGCTGCGCGGAGTTGGCGCGGCCCGGGACCAGGAGCTGAGCAAACCGCCGCGGCCGGCAGGAGGCGTCGCTCGGACCCGGGCTCGGCGCCGGGGTGTCGCGCGGCGGCGGGCGGGCAGGCTTTGGAGCGGCGGTTTCTTCGGAAAGTGCATTCGGCCGGGAGTGCTGGAGAACCCCGGCGTCACGAGGTGAGGGGTGTCGCGGGGTGTCGCGGTGTGTCGCCTGCCGCTGGAGACCAGAGGATGTGTCCTTCGCATCTTTATTTTTCTGTTATGAAAACTAATTGAGGAACTAGGTTCTAGTGGCTTTCCACCTCCAGCCACTCCTCCAGTTCTCTGCTGCTTCCTCCCAGTTTTGTTTCCGAGTTTGATGAAGGGCAATAATAGGAAAAGTTGCGCGCGCGCTTGCGTGTGTACTTGCAGACACACATATAAATAAAATCGATTTCGTGTCTCTTTTACCTTGATTGGGTTTGATAGGAGTGGTTAGAGTGTGTGCGCGTGGGGAAAGCGCAGTCCGGTTTGGTATGGTGGAGAGGGAATACCACAGTCTGTGCCAATTGTGCCTTGAGGCAGTAGCACCAAATGATGAATAATAACGCCTGGCTTGGCTGCTTTCCAGTTGATTTATGTCTCATGTCAGATCCCTTCTTCTTCGTGAAGCTTTCCCTAACAATGCCAGCTCACAGTGAACTCTCCTTTTTCTGCCTTTTCCTTTTGTACTTATGTACATTTAACACTTTGTTATAAACTGTGCTTTGTATTTTACTTTTATGAATGTGATGGACTTCTTACACATAGATTTATGACTCTCTCCAATTAGATTTTTAATATTCACTTTTGGGGACACTCAGTTTTATCTTTCGTTGTTGACCCACAAACACCAAAGAACTAAGCATTTGATAGGTGCTTTTCTTAAGTAATTCAGCCGACAAAATATATGTGGAACACCAGCTGTGTGCATTGTGGTAGCTAGGCACTTTACTGGGCACCTAGGATGCATATTTGATTAAGTCATGGGACCTTGCGTCACAGATCTCTTTCAGTTTATTGGACAAGAGAGAAGAGGATTAATTGCTCATCACCATTCCTTTCTCACCTGGCACAATCTCAGTAAATGTTTTCAAATTTCAGTTTTTTTCAAGGGGTCTGATTCTTGGAAGAAAGGACTTTTTTTGTCTCTTTCAGTAATTGATTAGGAATCTGAAATTTGGTGCGTGTTTTATATTGTTGTTTTGTTTTTCTATAATATGCCTTCATTTGCCCTTTAAAAATGTATATATGTAACTTTTCTAAGGACGAGAACTAGGAGGCTTTTTCTGTGTTACCAAGTTGTGCTTGTCTTCTGACACAGTGTGCAGTGGTTGTTGCTGATGGGGCTTCGTTACTAAACACACCCTTATATTCCATCAGTAATGGTAATGTTTTTGGGGGTTGCAAAAGTAGACTCAACATTCTTGGATAGTATATTAGAGCTTTCTGAATATAGAAATGCTTAACAAACTCCTGGCTTTCTCCCATATAGTATTTCAGTTGAGAGCCCCTGTTTCTTGTGTATATTCTTATACCCTTAAATTCACTCACTGTTTAAGTTTGAAGTTTATCTTTCATTTGATGGACTTTTAAACTTTTTGTCAACTCATGAGATAGGTGATACATCAACAACTATGAAGAGAACCGCAAAGCTGAGGGGAAGTGTGGTTTCCCTGCTGTCATCATCTAGACACAGTTATTTCTACCTCCCATTTCCCACCCCACTCTAGCCTTATAGTAAAAATTCATAACCTGGCAGAATTTCAAACTCTTGTGTATTCAGCCCACAAATGCATGCCAATGGCCTATTGAAAGACTCTTCTACTTTTACCTGCTGGGTGCTTTTGGATAGCCTTGGGTGCTTTGGATCCTTAATTTCTCAATAAAATTTAACATTGACCTGTAAAAACTAAATATAGTATAAGAGGAATGGTTTCAGGGAATTAGGACAAAAACAAAACATTTTAGTGAATGAATGAAATCCAGTTGCTGTCAGTTTGTAAATGATCATCTTCCTTCCTTTCCTCGTAGAATTTTTAGACTCTGAGGAGCAGTTGGAACTAATCCACATCATGGAAATGGAAACCACCGAACCTGAGCCAGACTGTGTAGTGCAGCCTCCCTCTCCTCCTGATAACTTTTCATGCCAAATGAGACTCTCTGAGAAGATCACTCCATTGAAGACTTGTTTTAAGAAAAAGGATCAGAAAAGATTGGGAACTGGAACCCTGAGGTCTCTGAGGCCAATATTAAACACTCTTCTAGAATCTGGCTCGCTTGATGGGGTTTTTAGATCTAGGAACCAGAGTACAGATGAGAACAGCTTACATGAACCTATGATGAAGAAAGCCATGGAAATCAATTCATCATGCCCACCAGCAGAAAATAATATGTCTGTTCTGATACCTGATAGGACAAATGTTGGGGACCAGATACCGGAAGCCCATCCTTCCACTGAAGCTCCAGAACAAGTGGTTCCAATCCAAGATCACAGCTTTCCATCAGAAACTCTCAGTGGGACGGTGGCAGATTCTACAGCAGGTCACTTCCAGACTGATCTCTTGCACCCAGTTTCAAGTGATGTTCCTACTAGTCCTGACTGCTTAGACAAAGTCATAGATTATGTTCCAGGCATTTTCCAAGAAAACAGTTTTACAATCCAATACATTTTGGACACCAGTGATAAACTGAGTACTGAGCTCTTCCAGGACAAAAGTGAAGAGGCTTCCCTTGACCTCGTGTTTGAGCTGGTGAACCAATTGCAGTACCACACTCACCAAGAGAACGGAATTGAAATTTGCATGGACTTTCTGCAAGGCACTTGTATTTATGGCAGGGATTGTTTGAAGCACCACACCGTCTTGCCATATCATTGGCAGATCAAAAGGACAACTACTCAAAAGTGGCAGAGTGTATTCAATGATTCTCAGGAGCACTTGGAAAGATTTTACTGTAACCCAGAAAATGATAGAATGAGAATGAAGTATGGGTATGTATTTATAACAACGTGTAGAACTGTTGTTAAATACTATAGAGAAGGTAAAGAAGCCTAAAAGCTTAGTAGGGTGGTTTCTTTCAGTAGTAACAGGTTTTCTTTTTTTCCACTATTATTCTTTTGACTGTGCTATCCTGATTTTTCATGGTGGGTGAATGCAGGCTATTAACTCAACCAGACAATGAAGGTTTTATGATTTGAACAATTCATATGTCACTCAGTTCAACGTGCGTGTGACTGAGAAGTTGCACATACATTAAATATTGTGAATTAAATACTGTTTTAATCACCCAAGAAAAGCTGGCTTTTGAAAGAAAGTCTGGTGAATCTTACTATAACATAAATAATGAACACCTAATTTGTTTAATTTTAAAGCTCTGCACATTGAGTAGCTGTTATTTTTTAAAGAAGAATAGTATTATCAGAGATGTTTGTGGCCCTCTTCATTTCGAATGGTATAAACATCTTTTCTGTGAGTGATTCAGAAGTTCTTCCCATACTTCTGGATCTTTTTATTAGTTTCCTTGGAGCTTTTCTCCATTAAGTTTATATTATAGATAAAATAAATTTTTCCAGAATTTAGGATACTTTTTTTTTAATTTGGAAGAGTCCTTTAACAATCGGTGAAGGGATGAATTTATGTTAAGGTATGTTTATTACTCAAACAATTATCCTTGAGTTTTGGTATGTAAGATGAGTGTATACACATAACTCAGTTCTTTTAGTATGGATGTCTAAGCAGCATTCACTGGCAGGGAACTGGTATTTCTACATCTGAATTCTTCTTTAAAATTTAAAATGAAGAAAATGATAGTTGCCTGATGTAAAGTTGCTTGTGCAAAAATGGCTATATAATAAGCATTAATCTTTGCATCTCTAAGTTATTTCTCCTGTAGCATAGAAGGAGCTAAAGTGTGTGGTGTTAATAGCTATTTGTGTATGACCAAGAGTAAGGATTAAAATTAAAAGGGAGAGGAGAGCACTTCTGTCCATGCTGCCTGATTGGGGAGGCCATGAGGGCAACCTAACACCTTCATAGCTACTGAATGGCCTGGTATAGTACTGAGATGCATGACCCATATTGGGGGTGGGGAGAGGGGAGTGGAAATACACTGAATATACCATCCCAGAAGTCCAGGAGAAAACACTTCCTTAAGAGTCATCTTTGTTCACAGATATGTTGGTTTACACTACCCATGTATTTAGAGAGTCAGCAAATGGTGGCAGTAAACCATTTCCAAGTTGTCTGATTCTGATAGTTTTCATGTCAACCTTCTGAATTCTGACTGGTGCGAGAGCTTGTTCACATTACAGAAACTTGGTCTTTTTTTTTTTTTTTTTTTCATTTATCTCGTTCCCTTCAGTAATGGGTAAATGGTTGTCTTTTAATAATTTTAATATTTCAGTTATATACTACAGAAATCCATGTGTCTTTTTAGCAACTTAATTATCATGAGACTTGAACTTTGCATTTTGTGTTTCAAAAGGGAAGTGTGGAACAAGAAGAGAAACAGTATAAAGCCCAAATTCAAAAGTATTACATAGAAGACCTATGAGATAAAAGTAAGGTCATATCAAGAGTATAGTTTTTCTGACTGTAAATGTATTATCTTGATAATATATTACATTCAAGATTCCACCTTGCTTCTGTAGTGAAAGTCTTATAATACAGCTAAGTACTTTTAACTTACTTTTTCAAACCAGCATTGGAAGAGAAAAATGTTTTTCCATTTTATCTTAAAAATATTTTTAATAAGGTATTTTCCAAAATCTCTGTTGCCCATGAGCTAGCAATTCTAATTGCTATGTCAAGGGTAATTAATTTTATATACTCTCAAAGCCACTCTAATCCTTCTATCTCCAGATTGCAAAACTCTGCAGAACAGTGGCTCCCACTTCACTCTCATGAAGCAAATTTCCAGTCTGCTGAGTACTTCAGCATCTTGGTACATTAAGTTTCTATCTGTTTGAATTGATCAGGAAGAAACTAGCAGGATTATTGGCCAACACATGACATTCTGTTACCATGAGAACAAGGCAAGACAATAATTTTTGATCCTAGAAAATCCAGGAATTCTTAGGTCAGGAACATATGGGTATTTTTTATCCTTTGGTAAGATTATTTTGCTTAAGAATAGACATAGATATAGGCCCATAAGCATGCATTATTGTATTATGAGGTAGTTGCAATGGGTGCTTGATTTCCAAATCAGTTTTAATGAAGTAAACTAATGTTTATCTGACACTTGGGAAAAGAAAAGTATAAGTGAATTATTATAATTATCATTGCTCCTACTACATTGTTAGTGGTAATAAGTGGTCCTATCCTGGGAAAATAACAAAAAGTGTTAACTGTTAAATTACTAGTAAAGTGAAGTTCTCTGAAGATTACAGGAAGAAATGTTGTAATATAGTAGATAGCTAAGTGTCAAAAATTAGGCTTTTGGGAAGTTGACCTGTGGTCATTGCAACCTGGTTTTCCTTGTATTCTAAAGCGATGTTGTGTTTCCTGGCAACAAGATGCAGATAACGGCATGTTGAGCCTTGCTGAGAGATTCACAAACAAGCTGAAGCAGCCCAGGTTCACATGGTTACCACATTATTTGGCTAAAGCTATTAATCTCTGTGGTCAGGCCTGTAAAGCTGGTCTATCTGTGCAGATTGCACATAACCAGGAAGTGTGTGTTCAGCTGTGTATATGTCCAAGTTGGAACCAGCAGTCTTTGGATTCAGAAATAATGAATAATGAATGGCAGTTGTTTATCCCACTGTTTTCAGTAGTTTATATGGTTTGGTAAATCATTATATTCTGTATCCATAACATCTTCATTGTGTGATACTTGGGGAAAGTTCATAGTTCTGGGTCTCTAGCAGAGACGAAAGTTCATAGTTTCAAACTGTACAGATAAAAATCTTTTTATTTAGCTTTGCAAATGTATTGGATTTAATACCTAAATCTAAATTAGATGTATAGTGTTCATTTTATTCTCAGGAATGAAATTGGAAAGGAAGTTGAACTAGATAAATTCACAGGACCTTTCCAACTTTTTAGTCAAGATGCTTAGATACTAAAAGCGCATTAAGAAAGGATTTCAATAATACATGCTTATTTATTCCTTGTAATGAAATTATGATGTAATCCCACTTTGCTTTCTCATTCTGCTTTTGTACATCTACAAACGTTCATTGCCAACATCAACTGCATACTAGTGTGTATGAACTTCCCAGATATAGATGCTGAGGCTTCTTTTTTGCACACGAGATGAGCCTTGGAGAATTTCCAAATTCCAAATATACAGTTGAGAAACAACATTGAGTGTTGTGTTTTAGATTAAGAAAGCACAGTCTCGAACAGTGTAGGCACTCATCCTTAGTAGACGATGACATCAGATGGCAGAATTAAGCAGTTTTAAAAGAGCCTTGCACACTGTGGAGTACTGTTGTGGATAATTGAAATAATGGAGGTTGTGCAAATCTCTCTTTAGCAAACAAGATCACCACTAGTTTCATATTACATTCATTTTAAATTGAGCCAGAACAATTTTCTAGTTATTTCCACCTATCAAGAAGGGACACACTGCAAACCTTATTTTGGAGGCTACCTGCAGGTGCACATATGACCAGTGATTATTTCTAATTCTGAATTTATTGAAAGAGAGTGGAGGTGAAGAGGAAGAGGAAAGTTGTAAACCCTGAATCCATTATTAATTTTTTTCAGAGGACAGGGTTTTTTTCTTTTGGGATTAATGCTCACTGATAGGGAGTTTTAGTTGCTTTAAGGCTTAAGGCTAGAGTGTTGTCAGTTTTAGTTGCTGAGTGATTTTGATTGCTAATTGCCCTTAGAAGTCTATTTTTAAAATCTGTCCAAGGGACAATACCATTAGATGACTTCACAGAAACTCTATATAAAAGAGAAATGTATATTAATGATCATAAAAAGCGTATACTGTTATAATCCCTATATGACTTGCATAGTGAATTAGCTAAACTAGAGCAAGCTCCTGAACTCTACTGGAGTAGTTAAATTAGCCAAGTTAGCTGTGGCGTGCACAGCTGTGATGATGTATGAACTAACTCATTATGTGTTATTGATAACACTGGAGAGAGGAGAACAGCTGAAACTTACTATGCCTTGTGACTTTTGGTAGTTCTTGAATATACACAGCTGGATGAGTTTAAATTTATTTTAAAAATTTCTGCCTAAGAGAAAGAGAGCTCCATAAGCAAGAACTGTGTTTGAAGTGACTTTCAAAATGTGTGCCTTGTGCTTTAGGATAAAGCAATCCAATGAATTATTTTTTGTACTTCTTTATGCTACTATTTACATATGAAATACAACTAATTGGCTTCTATCTATACTAATCCAGAGAAGTTACTGGATCTGTGTAGAGCTATCATGGGAATCAATAGCAATCATTTATTCCCTTTTTGGTTTTTCATCAATAAGCAGATTAGACTTTTTGAAGCAGCTGCCACCTGGCTTCAGGATGGGGTCATTCTTTTCCTGATGTATCTATGGTAATGAAAATGAACCTTGTCAAAAAGATTTATAACTTTTAAATCAGACAGTTGGAGGAAATAGCTTATAAGGTTATGTGGCATACCCTAAAAATAATTGCATGATACATTATATATTTTATCATTGAGTTAAATCCAAAGCTCTTACTTTTTATTGTAAGTAAGAAAAAAAGGGAGTACAAGTTGAATATTCCTTATCCAAAATTCTTGGGGACCAGAGTGTTTCAGATTTTGGATTTTAGAATATTTGCATAGTGCCCCGGTTAAGCATCTGAAATCCGAAATGCTCCAGTGAGCATTTGGGTATCATCTTGGTGCTCAGAAAGTTTTGGGTTTGAAGCATTTCCAATTTTCAGATTTGGGGTGCTCAATTTATAGTAGTAACTCCATTCAGCATTTAAAACTTCATTCTGCACATAATGGGCATGAAAAAAAAACGCTACTTTTGACTGATAGCTCTGTTGTGTCCCTGTAAATCTACTTTGTATTATACTAGAATTATCCTATTATACCAGAATTTGTAGATCATAGATTTACAATCTACTATAAAGCAAAGATAAACTTCATAAGTTCTTCTGTGTATTTCTAATCGTGGTTAGTGATCCTCAGTTTTATTCTGGGTTTGGGTGCTGTTCCTAAAGGGTAAAGCAGTATGTAGTCCATGCAAACCTTGACTACTCAAGGAATGCTACAAAAATATAGCTATTTGAAATTATGACTTTCTTCCCATGGTTTCTTTTATTTTTATTTATCATCTCCTGATTTGAGACACCAGATTCTGCATCCTTTGTCTGATGGTGATGATTCTGGATTGCATTTAAATTAGGACCTTAAGTCCTCTTAACCTTGGCCAACAACCTTTAATAATTATCAGTCTCCAATTTGTGAGTTGCAGTTGTCTTTTTGTGGAAGGAAAACTTAGTACATGTGTGTATCATTTTTTGCAAAGGAAAAAACATTTCAAATTGCAAGATAATTATTTTGGCACAACTTGTACGGCTAGTTCAAATTGGACACTGTCAAAGTTTTGAAAGAAACTCACTTTGTAAAAGTAGTAGAGTTTCCCTTTTATAATAAGATTGGGGTCTTAAGGTAAAGTGAATTCGAAAGATTTTGTATCTTTGAAAAAGACCACAGTGCCAAAGGTTAAGCCATTTTCCCTTTCATTCTGGGTTTGAAATAGGTGATAGCCTGAGATCTTGGTTTTACCTCTACTTTGCAACACATTAAACATAAACTGTACAAGGAATGAAATGCTTCTGAAGTTCACCATTTCTAGGAGCAAACAAGCTACATTTTAGATGTGAAGGATTTTTTTTTTTTTTTTTTTAAGACAGAGTTTCACCCTTGTTGCCCAGGCTGGAGTGCAGTTGCACCATCTCAGCTCCCGCAACCTCTGCCTCCTGGGTTCAAGCGATTCTCCTGCTTCAGCCATCCTAAGTAGCTGGGATTATAGGCATGCGCCTCCATGTCCGGCTAATTTTGTATTTTTAGTAGAGACGGGATTTCTCCATATTGGTCAGGCTGGTCTTGACCTCCTGACCTCAGATGATCTGCCTGCCTCAGCCTCCCAAAGTGCTGAGATTACAGGCGTGAGCCACCACGCCCGGCTGATGTGAAGGAATTTCTTTAACAAAACTAAATAGGGCTCATTTTTATATTTATAGATTGTTTATGACAGTGCTTTCTAGGGACTGAAAATTATACCGTATACAGACTCACCCCAATTTAAAATTTCTTCCTTCAAACATTAAACCTAATCCACCCCAATCCCTGACACAGTAACTGAAAGCTTCAGATTTTTAATATAAATAATTCCTTGTTAATAGGGAATTTGACATTACAAGTGATATATTGTGAAATACATTTTTGAAAATTAAGGATTTTATGTACAATAAATTCTGTTTGTAAAGATTTATATTCAATCTGTGAAGAGGACAGTATTGCAGACTTGAGCTAAATATAATCAATTCTGTGATTAGGAACTCAAATTTTAGAAGTTGATGACATTAATAAACTTCTAATTGTCATTTGTGAAACTTCCAATTTTCCTTGCTGACTTAGCTAGTTACTGTTACTAAGGCAAGCATAGAAGAGAGTTAACTAAGCATTCCTATTTGGGTTTCCACACAACAAAATGTATCTGTCTCCTAGATCTTTCTCTGCTCTATGCTGTTTACTTACTGGTAACACCCACTGGACAAGTAAAGAACCTTTGCATGGTCATCACAATGAAAGGATAAGTTCTTACAAGAGTGAGAATGCTAGAGCAACTATTCCTTTTCACCTTCTACAGAAACCAGTGACTTTCGAGTATGTGTACCACAAAAAGTTGTGTAAGGAGTGTGTTGAGAGTCGCCCATGACTAAGTTGTCTGAGGAAGAGTTCAGTAAATTTGTATTCTTTATGCAAATTGAAGTCCTCTGTTTTGGTGCTATTGCCTCTGATTTTAGGAAGGATTTGTGAATAATCTTATGTTGAAACATAGTACTTCTTGTAATGATTAGAAAAGATGTTTAGGCTATACTTACAAGAATTTCTCTTTATTACATTAGCTTTTTTTTTCTTTTTGAACTAATTTGGAGAATTCTTAAATTGTCCCACTTATATGACATAGCCAAAGAGTTTGGATGATCATCTTTGGTCTAATTTTTCACCAGCACTTGAATGGCAAGGGTGGGGATCAAAGGGTGAACTTTGCTTGCAGTAGTGCATGTGCTTTCAGAATCTTGCATGCACCCTGTGATCTTCACAGTTCCTGCAGCTGATCAAGGTATAGAGAGGGCAAACGGCACAAAATACTCCAAATAATTTCCTGCTGTGGTTGGTCTTTGGTTTCTGACTGTCACCTGGCTTAGCTCTTTCATTTCCAGGCATTTAGAGAGTAAAAATTAGCACAGGATAAACACTGGGTTTGCCTTCTAAGGTTTAATTACTCATCCTAATAAAAGAAAGACATCCCCAACAGAGTCAGGGCAAAGTATGTGAAACAGAAGGACCTTTGCTTGCTTGCTTTCTGACATTTGGATTATCCAAATGCTGGCGGACATCAGAAGCATTATGTAAAGTGTTTTACAAATTTGTTACTCAGAAATAATTTCGACTCTCTTAACTGATAAAATTGAATCTATCACAGAAACTTGGCTTTGTAGAATCCAACTCCCTCAGAAAAAGTTACCAATTTAAGACTATGTTGAAAGGTTTTGTTATAGCTTATAAAACCTAGACAATAAAAAGACTCTTTGTCTTTTCTATAGGAAGTCTTTTTCTCCAGCAATTTGTTTAAAGAACTATCAGAGTGATGAATTCTCTATATATAGTTTGCTTGTATGCATTCAAATCTCTAGTCTCCTGAAAGCTGTTTACTCATCTCTGGGTTATTAGCATCAAATACATAGTAAGTCACCAACGAATATATTTCTGATTCTTTCATTGATCAGTTAGTTCATCTGTACTAATTGGGGAAAAAGCCAAAGCTAAATAATAGAAAATTCTGAATAAAAACCTTTTTATGGGAATCATTTGTAATTTAAAAGTCAAAGCAGAAATAAATTAAGCTAATGGTTTATATCTTACTAGGCATTATTAGAAAATATTTTTATGATAACTATAACTAGTATTTATGTGTAAATGAGTGCTGAATTGAGATATTTGAAAGCAACTTATTTTTAAGTAATTTTATCATTTACATATAGTATTATATTTATGTAGAAAAAAATTATAAACACATCTATTTTATTCCTTTTTAAGGGATGTCAAATTCTATATTCAAAAAATTGAATTAACCACTATTTGTGCCTCGAATACATGGGAGACATTTTTTATTGTTTACTTTGAGATTAGATAGAAACCTTTCAGTTTTAAAAATATTTTTCTTAACAGAGGGGATAGCTACTCTTCTTTATAAAAATCAGTGATTGCATAATATAAGGTAGCATAAGGCATGCTACCAACTTTTAAAAACTAACCTGTGCCTTCTATCCCAGCTGTTCTTACAAAAATTAAGTTTCACTTTCTCATCAGGCCATGGTTGAGAAGTCTGTCTCACTTATAGTGCCTTCTGTGATCTTAGGACATGTGACTGAACTTGAATAAAAGTTAAGACTGTATGAGATTTCTGGTACCTTCATGGTGCAAAATTTAGTCCCACACTACCATAAATAGATGGCAATGAGATCTTCTGATCTTATAAGTGTAATTTTTATTTATGAAAGATTTTAGACTTATCCACATTTTATTGGAAAGTCTTTTTGTGTTCTTTGCTTTGATCTGTAGTTTTGTAATAGAAAACAAACAACAAAAAAAGCCAGCATAACAATATTTTAGTAGGTTCTTTTCCTTAAGTAGATATTGTAATTTGCTTTTAGTGGTTGCGTTGGGGCCGGTGGACTTCATTGTGTGGTATTATTTATTAGGGGTTTAGCAAACATCTAGATGTATGCAAATGGCCATGTCTTAGTATCAGTCTGTTTTGAGAATAAGCTGTGTTATGTTTGTTTAGTTCTCCTCATGCTTTTGGAGAATGTATAATTAAAAAGTTTAAAAACAGATTATCTTTTTTCATTTAGGAAACTTACCTGCCTCTCTTCTATATCTTATCCTTTCTTTTTCATTTCACTGGGTTCACTTCTAGAATGACTTTTAAGACTACAGATGTCTAACAATTTATGAATCAGACATGAGGTTTGGCACACAGATAAATGTGATTTTAGACAGCATCCTTCCCACTAACTTGCTGCCTTCTTGGAAGCAGGAATTTCCAAGATGTCTCAGGAGGTACCAAGGGAGCAGCAACATAGAATTTTGCCTCATGATCACTTCTTCAAGAACTGATCCGGAGAAATACATTGTATCTTAAGGTGGGGAACACTTTTACCTACCCAAAAATCTTTTGAGGTATTTAGATAAATCCATGATCTGAGTTTTATGTTAATAGTTTTACAGTGTCATAGTGTGGTAATTAAGTATAGAATTTTAAATTCTGAGGCTGGGTGCAGTGGCTTACACCTGTAATCTTAACATTTTGGAAGGCTGAGGCAGAAGGATTGCTTGAGACCAGCCCGGGCAACACGGCAAAACCCCGTCTCTACAGAAAAATACAAAAATTAGCCGAGTGTGGTGGAGCGTGCCTATAGTCACAGCTACTGGGGATGCTGAGGTGGGAGGGTAGTTTAAGCAAGGGAGTTCAAGGTGGCAGTGAGCCTAGATGGCACTATTGCACTCCGGCCTAGGTGACAGAAGGAGACCCTATCTCCAAAAAAAAAGGGAAAGAAAAATTTAACCTCTGGTGAGTATTAAAAGATGTTGCTTTGGATATAAGCATTTATGAATAAGTTTTATTGCCGCCCCCCACAACAGTCCTCTGC